>NC_083689.1:24822500-26072500 GCF_033118175.1 Dama dama | reverse complement strand
TTTTTTCCTAGTACTACTGGGCTCTTTGCTATCCTACCAGGTTTGAGTGACATTTGACATTCAGCCTACTTACATTGACAAGTTTCCACACTGCAACAAGTATTAAGGCTGTCTGAGAGACATAATCTCTTCATCAAATGAAGTTTCGAAACTAAACTTTATCTAGAATTCAGGTTTATATTCCAGGGTCTTACAATCTTAAAAAAGTTTTTTTTGTTTGTTTTTTTACCAGCAACAGGTACTGTAACAAAAAAAAATAATAATAATAATAACCAAGCCTGAAATACCACAAAATATCTTGGTATCGTTGTAAATTTTTATAGACTCGTTTTTAGTTAACAGTTCCAACGGGATGGTCAATTCTAGGGCCATGCTTCATTTGACTCAGCGCAGCTTCATTCTAGTCAGTAATAAGCACAACCTCTTAGGTTTCACATTTCTCCTTCGACAACATTCAGGCCACTCGGTCCACTGGAGAAGGGAATGGCAAACCACTTCAGTATTCTAATTTGGATTTACAAGAAATCTGAAAGAACGGCAGCTTGCCGACACGCTCCTCCAGCCTTTTCTACACTCCTAAGGCTGGTCAAAACGTGCTGCTCTCTCCGCAACAGCAACCAACCTGGAACCGAGCACCCAGACGACGACCGGCCGCGGGGAGGAGGGGAGAACTTTTCGGCCCGGAGGACGGCGGTTGAGGTCCAATCCAGCCCGCGCCCAACTCTAAGCGTCGCCAGGAAGGCGTGTGGACCCTAAGCTCAGGCCGCGATGCTCCGCCTGGAGTGGCGGAGCCGCGCGTGGCCGCCGAGCAAGACGTAAACAAACCGCCAGACAAGGGGGTAAGGGGCGAGCGTGGGGGAGGGGGGAGGACCGCGCTCGAACCCTCGGGCGCGGGTCTGCAGCTGCCCTGCCCCTCCCGACCGAGGCCCCGATCCCGGTCCCGGGGCGACGCTACTGCGCGAGCGTGAAGTTCGAGAAAGCCTCGGCGCCTCTGGAAGCCGCAGCCCACTAGGCCATCGGCTCCGCGCCCCTCGCCCCTCGCCCTGCGGCGACCTACCTGAACGCGCAATCCGGGTCCCTCGCGTCCCGACCGGGCGCGCCCAGGCCGTTCCTCTTGCTGAAGAGCTTCTGGAACAGGGTAGGGGCCATGGTGGCCACGGCCAGGCCCGGGTCGCTCCTCAGGGCACTCGCCAGGCCCCCGCTCCTAGAGCTGCCCCGCCACCCCCATAGGCGCCTCAGTCATATGACAGAAATTAGTCACTTCAAACGGCCACGGCGCGCGGGGCGGGGCGCGAGGCAAAGCCGGCGTCCATTGGCTGGCGATGAGCCGCATCACGTGGCGGCGCGCGGAGCAGAGTGCAAGGCGGGGATCCTGGGCGGAGTTGGCGCCCATAGGCTGGCTGGTGGAGGGCCTCACGTGGCAGCTCACGGGGCGGGGCATGCGCGGAGGGGAGGGGCGGGGGGCTGGTTGTGGCTGATGTGAAGGAGGGACGAACTCCGGTCCTGGTCTTCTCCGTGACGCCTTCAGTTGCTAGCTGAGCCTAAGGCGGGGTGCTGCGGGGACCACGCCAGGGCCTGTGGAGTACAGAAGCTTTCACCTCCCGCGCCCATGACACAAGAGAAGGTCAGGGCACCACTAGCAACCGACCCTTTCCCGCCGTCCCCTCCTCAATCTATGTGGCTTCGCACCTCCATACATAGGCGCCTGGTGGAGTCCGGTGGCCCCCGGAGCAGAAAAGGCGCGCGAGCCTACCCCGGGGACTGCGGCACGGGCTGGACTTTAAGCCCGAGGCCACAGGCCCGCCCAAGCGGGCCACGGAGTGGTTTATTCTCAGAGCTTGACTGCGCGAGACTGGCTCTTGGGTCTGGTGGAGGACCCTGCCGAGACAGCCCGCGGGCAGCGCCCCCCCCCCCCCCACCATGTTTCCCACTAGTGCCTCGAACCCTGACATACCAGGAATTAGCCCCTTGTAAGAGTTAACCATAGGAGGCTCCAGATTTACACTCAGTGACTAGGTATGGAGAGAGGAACTGTGAAACTGTTCTGAGCAAATGAGTTTTAATTGGCAGAATACCCTTTCCAAAGAAAAACATTGCTCATAAATGACCTTACAGCCTACTTAAATTTGGCTTCCCTGGTGGCTCAGACGGTAAAGAATGCACCTGCAATGCAGGAGACCCGAGTTTGATCCCTGGGCCGGGAAGATCCCCTGGAGAAGGAAATGGCAACCCACTCCAGTATTGCCTGGAGAGTCCCATGGACAGAGGAGCCTGGCCGGCTGCTGTCCATGGAGTCGCAAAGAGTCAGACACCACTGAGCGACAAACACTTGCACTTTAACACTACTTAAACCTACGGAACCAAAGTTTATCAGGGTTTGGATCAAATTGGTCTTATAGATCTTAAGTACCTCTACCCTTTCACCCACTGCCACTCCAGGATGAGGAATTTTGTACCATGAGATGCAGTTCTCTGACAGAGATGGATGTCAGGAAATTACTGGTATGTGGTTTGGAAGGTCAGATTAAAACACTTGAGAATTTCATTTACCCAAGCATACAAATCAAATTGTTTTTTCTTTAAGTAGCTACCAACTCACATGATTTGCAGCTCGAGTTTATGCTATAAAATAAGTGGTCTCATAGAGAAAAATAATAGGCAGAATATATATCACAGAGAATATCAGTGGTCATAACAGCTAAGTTTCAATGTTAATAATTTTTAAAATGCTATTTGTAGGCGGTTAAGAAACTATAATTTCGAGACTTCCCTGGTGGTCCAGTGAAGAATCCGCCTGCCAATGCAGGGAACAAGGGTTAGACTCCACAAAGAGTCCACATGCCCTGTGGGGAACTAAACCCATGCCCACAACTAGTGAGCCAGTGTTCTGCAATAAGAGAAGTCACTTCAATGAGAAGCCTGTGTCTCAGAACTACAGAGTAGCCCCTGCATGCTGCAACTAGAGAAAAGCCCACATGCAGCAATGAAGAGCCAGCACAGCCATAAAAAAATAATTTCAAAAAAATTAATATATTCATTCCACAATGTTTAAGTGCCCCTGGTCTAGGCACTGGGGATCCAAAGTAAACAAAAAAGACAGAGCTAAATTTCTATATGTTTTGGGGTTTTGGAGGTTTGATTTAGTTGCCAAGTTGTGTCTGACTCTTTGTGATGCCCGCCCCCCCCCTCCCCCCGCAATGGACTGAAGCCCACCAGGCTCCTCCCTCCTCCAACCGTGGAATTCTCCAGGCAAGAGTACCGGAGTTGGGCTGCCATTTCCTTCTCCAGGGGAGCTTCTAAATGAGGAAACAATAAGTTAAAGGTAGTTTGAAACTACTAGTGTTGTGAGTGAAAATTGCACAATGAAATGAGTGAGTCTTTGAGGAGGTCTCTTTGAGGTCTCTTTGAGGAGGTGACATCTGAGGTGCTTGGGTTAAGAATCATTCAAAGTTCCTCCATACACTGCTCAAGCTCCAGAATTACTGAGCAATATAAGCTCAAAATAGTAAGACTGTATTCCCCTATAAACTTAAGATATCTTAATTCTATGGTGCCAAACACTGAAAGATTTCTAATGAGGCAAAATTCTCTATGTATATTTTTCTCACAAAATGTGAATGCAGAATAAAACTTTTATAAACAAAAAATGAAGTCAGTGCAATTTTTTTAAGTGACAAGATGCACATCCTATAAGTCAATTAATGAAGCAATCATTTTGGCAAGTTTTGCTTTTACACTACAAAGTATCACTAAATGAGTGCTAGTGGAAATGGGCTCAAGTCTGTGTATATAGGGCGAACAAGATGATGAGGAATCATGGCTGGATTCATGGCTGACACAGAGCAGTCTGGAAGTTCCATGTCCCCTCAGAAGTTTCTAAATACAATAACCTCCTGTGCTTTCATCTTGGGAAAAAGTTACTTCATGGATAATTATAGGTAATAGTAAGGAAAAGAACATATAACTTGCATAAAAGATACTTTCTTTTAGTATTCTCTAATCATGTAACAGCTTCATTTCTGTGGTCTCATTTTATCTTATAGTTGAAAGGTACAGAAAAAAGACAAAATTTATTGGGTTGGCCAAAAGGTTCATTAGTTTTTTCTCATACAATGGCTCTAGCAATGCTTAGTTGTCTTAACTTAATTTAAAACAGTTTTGTTAGATTGTACTGTGACAGCTGTCATATCAGCATGTGTTTTTTAAAAAAACATAAAAATTGGTGAATTTTTGTGTAGTGATTTCAATATTGAAGATGGAAGGAAAAAGCAACATATTTGACATATTATGCTTTATTATTTCAAGAAAGGGAAAAACACAACTGAAATGGAAAAAAATATGTATGCATAATTTTTTTTGTATGGAGAAGCTGCTATGACTGATCAAATGTGTCAAAAGTGGTTTGCTATGTTTTGTGCTGGAGATTTCTCACTGGATAATGCTCCCCAGTTGGTTAGACAAGTTGTAGTTGATACAAATCAAATTGAGACATTAATTGAGAATAATCAATGTTATACTACATGGAAGATAGCTGACATGCTCAAAATATCCAAATCAAGTGTTGAAATCATTTGTACCAGCTCGGTTATGTTAATTACTTTGATGTTTGGCTCCATATAAGTTAAGCGGAAAAAAAATCTTCCTGACCGTATTTCCTCATGCAATTCTCTACTTAAACATAATGAAAATGTTCTGTTTTTAAAATAAACTGTGATAGTCAATGAAAAGCGGATACTGTACAGTAATGTGGAATGGAAGAGATCATAGGGCAAGTGAAATGAACACCACCAACCATGCCAAAGACTGGTTTTCATCCAAAGAAGGTGATGTTGTAAAAATGGTGGGATTGGAAAGGAGTCCACTATTATGAGCTCCTCCAGAAAGCCAAATGATTAATTGCAATAAGTACTGCTCCCAATTAGACCAGTTGAAAAGCGTCTGCAATTAGTCAACAGAAAACGCATAATCCTCCATCAGGGTAACAAAAGACCGCACATTTCTTTGATGACAAGGCAAAAACTTTTACACTTGGCTGGGAAGTTCTGTCATTCACTGTATTCACCAAACATTGCACCTTCAGATTTCCATTTATTTCAGTCTTTACAAAATTCTCTGAATATCACGGTAATCCAAGTCTATGCCCTGACCAGTAACACTGAAGAAGCTGAAGTTAAACGGTTCTGTGAAGATGCACAAGACCTTCTAGAATTAACACGCCAAAATGATGTCCTTTTCATTATAGGGGACTGGAACGTAAAAGTAGGAAGCCAAGAAACACGTGGAGTAACAGGCAAATTTGGCCTTGGAGTACAGAATGAAGCAGGGCAAAGGCTAATAGAGTTCTGCCAAGAGAATGCACTGGTCATAGCAAATACCCTCTTCCAACAACACAAGAGAAGACTCTACACATGGACATCACCAGATGGTCAACACTGAAATCAGATTGATTATATCCTTTGCAGCCAAAGATGGAGAAGCTCTATACAGTCAGCAAAAACAAGACCGGGAGCTGACTGTGGCTCAGATCATGAACTCCTTATTGCCAAATTCAGACTTAAATTGAAGAAAGTGGGGAAAACCACTAGACCATTCAGGTATGACCTAAATCAAATCCCTTATGACTATACAGGGGAAGTAAGAAATAGATTTAAGGGACTAGATCTGAAAGACAGAGAGCCTGATGAATTATGGATGGAGGTTCGTGACATTGTACAGGAGACAGGGATCAAGACCATCCTCAAGAGAAAGAAATACAAAAAACCAAAATGGCTGTCTGAGGAGGCCTTACAAATAGCTGTGAAAAGAAGAGAAGTGAAAAGCAAAGGAGAAAAGGAAAGATACACCCATTTGATTGCAGAGTTCCAAAGAATAGCACAAGAGATAAGAAAGCCTTCCTCAGTGGTCAATGCAAAGAAATAGAGGAAAACAACAGAATGGGAAAGACTAGAGATCTCGTCAAGAAAATTAGAGACACCAAGGGAACATTTCATGCAAAGATGGGCTCAATAAAAGACAAAAATGGTATGGACCTAACAGAAGCAGAAGATATTAAGAAGCGGTGACAAGAATACACAGAAGAACTGTACAAAAAAGATCTTCACACCTAGATAATCACAATGGTGTGATCACTCACACTCACCTAGAGCCAGACACAGACATCCTGGAATGTGAAGTCAAGTGGGCCTTAAGACACATCACTACGAACAAAGCTAATGGAGGTGATGGAATTCCGGTTGAGATATTTCAAGTCCTAACAGACAATGCTGTGAAAGTGCTGCGAAAACTCAGCAGTGGCCACAGGACTGGAAAAGGTCACTTTTCATTCCAATCCCTAAGAAAGGAATACCAAAAAATGCTCAAACTACTGCACAATTGCACTCATCTCACACACTAGTAAAGTAATGCTCAAAATTCTCCAAGCCAGACTTCAATAATACATGAACCATGAACTTCCAGATGTTCAAGCTGGTTTTAGAAAGGGCAGAGAAACCAGAGGTCAAATTGCCAACATCCACTGGATCATCAAGAAAGCAAGAGAGTTCCAGAAAAACATTGATTTCTGCTTTATTGACTATGCCAAAGTCTTTGTGTGGATCACAATAAACTGTGGAAAATTTTGAAGGAGATGGGAATACCAGACCACCTGACCTGCCTCTTGAGAAACCTGTATGCAGGTCAGGAAGCAACAGTTAGAACTGGACATGGAACAACACACTGGTTCCAAATAGGAAAAGGAGTATGTCAAGGCTGTATATTGTCACCCTGCTTATTTAACTTATATGCAGAGTACATCATGAGAAATGCTGGGCTGGATGAAGCACAAGCTGGAATCAAGATTGCTGGGAGAAATATCAATAACCTCAGATATGCAGATGACACCACCCTTATGGCAGAAAGCGAAGAAGAACAAAAGAGCCTCTTGATGAAAGTGAAAGAAGAGAGTGAAAAAGTTGGCCTAAAGCTCAACATTCAGAAAACTAAGATCATGGCATCTGGTCCCATCACTTCATGGGAAATAGATGGGGAAACAGTGGTTGACTTTATTTTTTGGGGCTCCAAAATCACTGCAGATGGTGATTGCAGCCATGAAATTAAAAGACGCTTACTCCTTGGAAGGAAAGTTGTGACCAACCTAGATAGCATATTAAAAAGCAAAGACATTACTTTGCCAACAAAGTTCCGTCTAGTCAAGGCTATGGTTTTTCCAGTAATCATGTATGGATGTGAGAGTTGGACTATAAAAAAGCTGAGCGCCAAAGAATTGATGCTTTTGAACTGTGGTGTTGGAGAAGACTCTTGAGAGTCCCTTGGACTGCAAGGAGATCCAACCAGTCCATCCTAAAGATAAGTCCTGGGTGTTCATTGGAAGGACTGATGTTGAAGCTGAAACTGCCAATACTTTGTCCACCTGATGTGAAGAGCTGACTCATTTGAAAAGACCCTGATGCTGGGAAAGATTGAAGGCAGGAGGAAAAGGGGATGAAAGAGGAGGAGATGATTTGCTGGCATCACTGACTCAATGGACGTGGGTTTGGGTAGACTCCGGCAGTTGGTGACGGACAGGGAGGCCCGGTGTGCTCCAGTTCATGGGGTCGCAAAGAGTCGGACATGACTGAGAGACTGAAGTAACTAACTAACTTAAGGGAAAAAATTTCAATTCCTGAAGACGGTAAAAGGCACCAGTAACAGTTCTTTGCTCAAAAAGATAAAAAGTTCGGGGAAGATGAAATTATGAAGCTGCCTGAAAAATGGCAGAAGGTAGTGGGATAAAGCAATGAATTCGTTGTACAATAGAGTTCCTAGTAAAAATGATAAAGTATCTTTTATTTTTATTTTACAACTGAAGGAACTTTTTGGCCAACCCAGTACTTGCTATCATTCATCATATTTCCTTTATGTTGTAGTGTAATATTCAAATTATAGACTTAGAGGGCACTGAAATGATAGAAGTTTGCCATAAAAGAGGACATGTAACTATACCTAATTATGCAGATTAAACTGAAAATATTTTCAAGTTCAGTGACAGTGTATATTATCTTTTTTTCCCCTTTTACTCAACACGACCTCTTTTCACAGAGAAAGTGAGGTGTCTTAAAGTGGCCTCTCTATATTTAGGGGCAAGAAGGAAGCCCCTAAATAAATAATATAAAGAAATAAATATATGAGAAATAAAATAATTATTCATTAATGACATATAAATGTGGAGCTGTTGGGTTATAAAATTAGACATAAGGCCTACACTTCACTCAGGAGTAGAAAATTTAGCCTCTGTGCAAACCCAGTGGCCTTTGAGTCTCTGTCCACCTGATTCCAATAACATAGAAAAGAGGCACACTCCGCCCCACAGCCATTTTCCAGTTATCAGATACAGCAAAAGGTGGCAATAAAACTGGAATCTTGCTCCTTTAACCACCATGCTAATAAGCACAACCTCAATTGTGCTGAATTCTTCTGAAACAAATTAGATTTTCATTGATAACATCTCAGAACAAGATAGTTGAATCAAGATGATCAAGTAAAACTTCCTGAATGACACGTACATGGACTCAGAGTACCTCAGTTTTAAAAACTTTTAAGCCAACCAATGATTTGCTGCTATATAAAATGGGAATGGCAGTGGTTTGAGGCAACAGAAAACAAACAATCATTATTTAACAAATATTTCCTCAGTCCCTCAAAGATCTCAGTTTGATGTTCTGGCTGTCTATTCCTACTCTCAGGAGCTTAGTTCTTAGTGGGAAGAGGCAAAGTAAACAAAATGTTTGCAAGTAGTGCTAAAAGTTAGGAAAGAAAGAGTTAATAGTATACAACTGGGAGGGAGCCAAATGTGGGATTTGAAGTAATTAGCCTCCAACTAATAAAAATAAATGAAAAAAAAAAAAAAAAAGAATGAAAAGGGACAAGCCATGGGAAGATGATAGTAAATAACATTATAGAAGAGAGATGAAAAATACAAACACTCTTGAGACAGGAAGGGGTTTCTCCTGTCTGAAGAAAAAAAAAGAGGCCAAAACAGCTGAATATACTCTGGCAGGGGGAAGATGTTTGAGATATGGTTTAAATGGAGACATGAAGCCAGATTATGTAGAACCTTGTAAATCATGCAAAAGAGATTGGATCAAGTGTGATGGAAACTACTGTAGGAATTTAAAAACAGGAAAGGGACATGATAGAATTTATGATTTTAGAAGATTACTCTGGTTGCTCTGTGAAGAAAGGAGTATAAAAGAATAAGAATGGTATGAGAGAAACTATATAGGGGTAGACCATGTATTTTAGGCAAGAGTTGATGTTAGCTAACTATTTTGAAGACAGAACTAATAGGATTTATAGTAGAAGTGAAAGAAAGAAAAACTAAAGATTGACTCCTAGGTTTTTGCCTTGAGCAACCAACTGGAAGTAATTTCCGGATGGAAAGATGAGGGAAATTATAGGTTTAAAGAAGAAAATCTAGCATATTAAGTTGGGATATATTAAGTTTGAATGACCACTAGCTATCCACCTGAAGTAGAATGTATGAGGAGAATGCAGGACTGAAGAAAAATTTGATAGACATCATCTCATACACAGAATTTAAAATAACAGAATAAATGAGTTTTCCTAGAAAGAATATGTATGTATAGTAGAGAGTCCAGCACTAATATTCAGAGAGGACACCACTTATAAGTCTTCATGAGAGGGACTCAACAAAGAAGGATGAGTAGTAGTAAGACAGAAGAAGAAAATAACCCAAAAAAGAAGACATCAACTGTGTTGAATGTTACTTAAAGTTTAAGTGTCCATTAGATTTGTCAACATAGACATCTTGACAAGAACAGTTTCAATAGAAACCAGAGCAAAAGCCTGAATGGAGGGGACTCAAAAAAGAAAGAGTAGGGAGGGAGTAATAAGGCAAGTATAGACAACTACTCTGCTTCGCTGAGATAAGGAGCAGAAAAAATGGGGATTGAGAGGAGATGGAAGAAGGGACATTTGTCTTTCTTTTTTCTTTTTGAGATGGAAGATATTAGAGAATATCATATGCTAAGAGAAAGAATCTAATAAAGATGATGAAATCAAACACCTGCTTAGTTCCAGGTGCTAAGAATGCAATAATGTACAAGACAGGTACAGCCCTCACCCTTAAGAAACCCAACAGGTACACAAGTTATTACAGATTGTGATAAGTGCTTTTAAGGAATCAAACTTTTATATTAAATATAAGATTGGCTTGAAATCTTCACATTGAATGCTACTGGACGTATACAAAAGTAACTAACAGCACACTTCTATGACTGACGTTCTTTCAACACACATTTTTCAAACACTTACATTTATTACGTGTCTGTGAACTGCTAGAACCTAGAAATACAATGATAGACACAATGTAGTTCCTGCACTCAAGGAGCTTACAGTCTAGGGAGAGAAAAACAGAACTTGACAGGCAATTACATGATGTTATATTATAATAAATGCTATGATATCAGCAAGTACAGGATAAAAATAAGGGAAAACAAGTAACCTTTTGGAGGAATTAAGGGGAGTTTTCTGAAAGGTGAAATAAATTGGGATTAAAAATTAAAATGGGATATGCTAAAAAAAAAAAAAAAAAAGAAGATGTGGGCATAGAAAGTGTGTTCCAGGCAGATGGAGCAGCACAGTCAGGGCTTGGAGGCAAGGGAGAATTTAAAAATCCAGTGACCTACAATATAATCTAATGGTAAATTGAACTGGATTAATAAAACTATGTAAAAATCATTTAAAAGACTTTATCTAGAGGACATGGGGAGCTATCAAGGGATTTTAGGCAGAAAACAACATGATCAGATGAGCATTTTAGAAAGCTCTCTCTAGATGCATTGTGGAAAATTGACTATAGGGTACAAAAATAATGACTGAGAAACTAGTGAAGAGGCTTTTATTTTAAGTCAGGCAAGAAAGTACTGGCATGAGCTCAGAGAACAGCCACAGGAATGGAGGATTATGGAAAATACTGAGGACTTTTAGGATTCAAAATCAACAGGACTTCATGATTGCCTGCCTGTGAGAAAGTAAGAGAAAAAGGGTGATAGCAACTTTCTGGCTCAGGTAAGTTGGATAGATGAAGCTATCTAACACTGAAACAGATGATAGAAGACATAACTGCTTCAAGGAGATATAAATTCAATTTTGGATATGTTGAGTATGAGATACCATGAAAATCCCTGTGGTGATGACAAGTAAGCAGTTGGCTACAGAGACTTAGAATTCTAGAAATGTCTCATGTGAGTCATGTGAGTCAGGATGTTCTGTGTTGCACATGATAGAAAACCCAAACTAACTAGCCTAAGCAAAAAAAAAAAAAAAAGAAAAAAACTGATTAGCTAGCATAACTGGAGCTAAAATACAGAACAGTTCAGGCACAGCTGTATCCAAAGACTCAACAATAATATCAAGAATCTAGTTTCTGTATTCCAGCTCTAATTCCTCTGTGTGAACTCCATTCCCAGACAGTGCCTCCATTTGTGGACACAAGATGGCTGCCAGCAGCTCTCCTTAGAGGAATAATATAATAAAAAGGCTGTATCCAGTATTCTCAGAAAAAGCTCTGAGATTTAATCCAATACATTATTTTAGGCCTTGCCCCTAATCCTGAACCAATCACTGTGCCTGAGTTAGGAGGACCATGTAATTGATTTAAACCATTAAAGGCCCACCTCTAGAACTAAAGGTGGGATCAATCCCACCTAAATCATGTGACCTGGGAACTCAAAATCCAATTATAATGGAGGTAGAGGGGAACAAATTTACAGTGGTGAACAAGATGTAGTTCCTACACTCAAGAATCTTATAGTTGAAGGGAGAAAGAGTAGAATTTGAAAGGCAATTACAGTACATTGTGATAAACAGTATGATGTAGGCAAGTACAAGATGCTGTGAGAACACAAGCAAAGACTTGGGGGACACAGGCAGGGCCAGTCACCACACATATTCACCACCAATATCCATGGCAGTTACTGACAAAGATTTGGGGTCAATTGAACAGAAATGATAACCAATGTCAGTGGTAGATGAGATCACCAAGAGAGACAGAGTAACATAAGAAGCCCTAGAATATGGGACTTCCCTGGTGGTTCAGTGGCTAAGACTCTGCACTCCCAACACAGGGAGTCCAGGTTCAGTCCCTGGAGAGGGAACTAGATCCCACACGCTGCAACTAATAGTTCACAGGTCACAACCAGAGATCCCAGTGCAGACCAACAAAGATAAATTAAGAAGAAAAAAAAAAGAAGTCCTAGATTATAACTCAAAGAAACAACAAAATTTAAAGACTGGTCAAAGGAAAGTAAGGAGAAATGGAAGAGAAAGAGATCAAAGATGGGATGAGATAAGAGATGAGATGAAAGCCTGGAGAGTAATGTTTCAGAGAAGTCATTCCTTACTGTAGGCTTTCAAAAGGAGAGTAATAGTCTACAACATCATTAGCTAGGAGAGGCTGGGTAAGATGAGAACTGAGAAATACTCCTTAGATTAACATCAAAGGAGTTCTGGTAGCCTTGAGGGGACCAGTGTCAGTGAAGGGTCCAAGGTGAAAGCACACTTTATATGTGTTAAGGGTAGGGGAAGGAAGAGGAGAAAGGACTGAGTAGTGAAGGGAATCAGTGAAAAATCAGAAAGGACTCTTTTCAGGAAACATGGATATAAACAGGTAAGGAATTATTAAGAGAGGTAGAAGAACATGTAGAATCAAGAGAGCATTTAAGATATAAGATGATCCAGTATTTTAAAATGAAGGTTAGAAAGCTACAGTAGAGCAGGAGACTGAAGATAACTTCTATCTGGAAAGTCTAGACATCACACCCTTCATATAAACATACATGCTGTATGCACAATATGAGATAAAGAAGCTAGTCCTAACTGAACAAACATTGGAAAGGTGAAAAAAACTTTAGTTAAAATTTTTAAAATGGAAATGGCATCATGATTGCTTGGCCTTTCATGAATTTTTATCTGAATTTTCTGGGTACTTGTGACATGAGGGTTTGTTTTTTCTTTTCATGAACTTGAAAATATAATTTTAAGTGCTTAAAAATGAAATGTAATTAGTTGTATGCTAAAATAAAGTGGTCCAGTCCCATTGCTAACTTTTTAAAAAACAACGACCACTTTGAAAATATGATGAAAACTATGGAGACACTCTCCCCAAAAAGATATGAACTTTTCTGACGGTCTTCCAGGGAGGTTCACTGAAAGATGTCTGGAGCCTACCCACCAATGTAAAGTCAAGAGTATAACCTTCTAGGATTTGCCAACAGGAATCTTCCTGGAACTTCTCACGTCTGGCAGACAGCAAGTCAGGTTATTCTACTTTCCTTCCTCTTAATCATAACTAAAGTTACGTCCTTTACCAGTAAGCCTTGAACTTCAGCTGCAACTCTTTCCTCCCTCCCACCTTTTCCTCTCCAATTGGTAAAAATAGTGGATTCACATAGTCCTACCTTCACTTCCTGGCTATCTCACTTTCTAAATCACATCAGCCTGGCCAAGTCTTTCTCTCTCTCTAAGATAGCTATATTTTCTTATCAGCAATATGAAACTATCAGATGTTTATTTCCTCCAGCCCCACTAGGCCCAGTCTAAAAATCAGGTATGATTTTTTCTCACAAGAACCTACCACCTGTTTAGAAACTGTCAAATAATTTGTTCTCATTCTCACCCCTCTCCCTTGGATTATAAACTCCTTGAATGCAGGGAATAAGCCTTCTATTTAATTTCATATTCCCCCACTGCTTATCACATTTCTGCTTTTTAAAACAACCACAAGAGTTGCTGACTTAGTTGAGTACTGATTTAGAAATCAGGTCTAAATTTGGTTCTAACCTCCATCATTAATGATCTCTTCTATATTTCCTAAAAGCTTTCCTGTATTTTACCT
Source organism: Dama dama (assembly GCF_033118175.1). NCBI lineage: Eukaryota > Metazoa > Chordata > Mammalia > Artiodactyla > Cervidae > Dama > Dama dama. The sequence goes on along the minus strand of NC_083689.1, from coordinate 26,058,606 downwards.
CCAAATTAGAATAGGAAGCCAAAATCGCAAGTAAGTTTTGTTAGTGGCTTAAGGCCTTGTGAAATTATTTACAAGAATATCTTCATGACACTCCTATTTTAAAATGAGTACTATATGGGTTATGTAACCTCAGTTAATTGTTAAATTTTAGAATTTTCTTTCATACTGAAGTAGCTCTGAAATTTTGCCTCACTTACTTTTATGTCTAATAACATTAGTAAAACCATCAGAATTAAAACCTCACCAACAGTTATATACTGTACTGTGTTCACTGACAACAGGATTGCTGCTTTTTAGGAAGGTCATTTCCAAGATAACATAATAAGCTATATTACCCCCCAAAAAAATCCTACAGACAGATAGCATTAGCTAAAGAAGGTTGTTTGGGATGAGGTAATATATTAAATACTTAGTGTCTGATTGATTGAAAGTATTATACAATCCCTGCTTCAGCAAACCTTGAGTATAGAGTTTCTTTCAGTCAGACCTGGAATTAGGTCTCTCACTCATGTGGTTTCAATTAAGTTCTGTTAAAAATAACTTGTAATATAAGCATCAACAATTTTACTACTGTTAATCCATACAAAGGATAAACTTGGGAAAAAACCATCAAAGGAAGTTACCTGGTATGCTGCTATTGCATCTTTATAAATAGCTGAAGTCATCTATTTAGTGTACAGTCTTCTAATATAAGCTGTTTGTTATTTTATAATACATATATATATATATATATATATATATTTGAGAAGCAGATAGAAGAATGATTCTTTCTCAGCTCATTAAAAGTAATTTATAAGACTCTCAGTAGAATTTCAACATCAGGATATAGCACCAATAATTACAGAATTTTGATTTTTTAATTTTATGTAATTTCAAGCAGATATTCTGCTTCAGGACTTTGACTTCACATCCAAGTCTTCAAAGTAGTGAAAATTCAGCCACACCTGCTACATCCTTCCACTTGTTTTTATTATAATATCTGGAGAAAAAAATAACAATAGATCATTTCATATACATCACCAGCACATGTCCAATAGTTATTAGTAACCAGTCCCTAGGAGAGAGAACACTTGATGTCCAAGCAACTCTAGTTTCAGTCCATCAATACTTAGGAAACAAATCTAGAGGTCATTAAAAAGAAGAAAGAAAGAAAAAGGAATAGCTGGCTCACTCCCTCCTGGACATACTGAGGATACTTCTCTTCTCTTGGAGACACAAAGAGACCTGTCTGACATTCCAACAGAAAGCCCAGCAAAGACAGCTGTCAGTGGCCATCATAGGCTGCTAACTCCAGCCTGGTAACCTGGTGGAATCCATCCAGTTGTGGTTCCCATCCCAGTCCTCCGCAGCCACCAGCTAGTCAGAATCTCCCTTTCCAGACTATCTCTCCTTTCATTCTCCTACCGACCTGTTGTAGCTGAACCCAGGTTCTTTCCAATACAGGATTCTGAGGACTTTCTTCCTCCCAATATCTTGTACCTTTTGGAAAATCAAACAAAACCTATAGCTATCCTTAGATTTTGAGATTTTATTTTCTTTTTCAGAAAAGATGATAAATGGTATGTTATAAATTCATATTTAAGCTAATAGAATAACAACTTTTACCTGGATATATATCTTTAGTGAGAATTTGAATTTTTAGATGATGATAGCAAGTGGAGTCAACTTTACGTCTTCCCACTGTCACGTTCATACTACAATGCACCTTGTGCCTGGCCTAATCAGCCTATATCAGTGGTTCTCAAACTCTGCTGCACCTTAGAGTTATTTGAGCTTTTAAAAATCCCAATATCCAGGCTATATTCCGTACCAAATAGGACAGGACCTCTGAACAAGGGACTCAAATATCCAGGAAAGTCTGATGTACAGCTGTTTGAGCAACAGAGACCTGTATCTTTAGAGGTCCATGGACCAGTAACTTCAATGGCATCTAGGAGTTGATTAGAAATGTAGAATCTTGGGCTCCATTCCAGACCAAGAGAATCATAAATCTCTATTTTTAATAAGATCCTCAAGCAAGTCACAAGTAAACTAAAGTTTGGGAAGTACTGGCTATTCTACCCTCTACTCTTCTTATTGTTATCTTCACTGACCTCAGATACTATTTGCTCACTTGTTGATCACTTTGGAAACTGGGCCACAGTAATCCTCTCCATACAACTTAAACTTTCCAAGTGGCAACCAGCCCATCCAACTATGGCCTCCACCCCTCCTTGGCCTTCATATATACATCCAGGGCCATACTCTATATTTCCCCCTGACATCACCTACAGCACATCATCTCTAAAACTTTACAATACTAGAGACCTAGGAGTCATCCTCTAACTGCCCTTCTCTCTGACTACCCTGAAGCAGTTCCTAAACAGTCACTAAATCCTGGTAATTATACCAACATACATTTTAGGTTACACTGGTTCTCAGTTCCCAGAAATCTTGAATCAGACTTTTGAAGCAATGGAATCTGCATAATTTATAAATTTCCAATGTGGTATGAGCACCATACTTAATTGTGTTTCTGTATGATACTTCTGCCTGCTACTATTATCTAAAGACTCAAACTCTCACTTAAGATATATATCCAGGTAAAAGCTGTTACTATACTAGCTTAAGATATAAATTTTTAACATATCATTTATCATCTCTTCTGAAGAAAATAGAAATCTCAAAATCTAAGGATAGCTACAGGTTTTGTTTGATTTTCCAAAAGGTACTGTTACCTTGGAAGTCTTCCCTGACACTTCAAAGTTAAAACCATCCTCTCCTGGGCTCCTAGGATGCTTTGCTCCACTTCTAACTTATCACCTTAGAGAGAAGACTATGAAGTCTACCTCATGACGAATCTGTAAGCCCTGGAGGACAACAGCTGTATTCATATCCCTAGCTAATAATACAATGCCTAATGCATGCTTGTTGGCTGAATTAAAGTACCAATAACTTAGACCTCCATTGCTGTAACTGTAAGAAGTATAAAGCAATGATTGGCTGGTTCTTCTTATTGGTTAAAAAAAAATTTTAAGTCTCTGTTTAAATAGAATATAGAAATCCAATGTGTAATGCAAAGAGAAGCAAGACTGCTCTGTTTGGATGAGCTGAGAAACTCAGAGCCCTATCTACTCTTACATTCCCTATATGACAGCTACCCAGTCAAATATCAATAATCTCAGATATGCAGATGATACCATGCTAAAGGCAGACAGTGAAGAGGAACTAAAGAGCCTCTTGATGAAAGTGAAAGAGGAGAGTGAAAAATCTGGCTTAAAACTCCATATTCATGGCAAATAGATGGGGAGAAAGTTAAAACAGTGACAGATTTTATTTTCTTGGGCCCCGAAATCACTGCAAATGGTGACTGCAGCCATGAAATTAAAAGATGCTTGCTCCTTGGAAGAAAAGCTTGGAAAAAAGCTATACAGCAAATTAAAAAGCACAGACATCACTTTGCCAACAAAGGTCCATGTAGTCAAAGCTATGGTTTTCCCAGTAGTCATGAATGGATGTGAGAGTTGGACCATAATGAAGACTGAGCACCGAAGAATTGATGCTTTCAAATTGTGGTGCTGGAGAACTCTTGAGAATCCCTTGCACAGCAAGAAGATCAAACCAGTCAATCCTAAAGGAAATCAACCCTGAATACTCATTGGAAGGACTGATGCAGAAGCTGAAGTTCCAATACTCTGGCCCATGATTCAAAGAGCAATCTCACTGGAAAAGACTCTGGTGCTGGGAAACACTGAGGGCAGGAGGAGAAGGTGGTGACAGAGGGTGAGATGATTGGATGGAATCACTGACTCAATGGACATGAGTTTGAGCAAACTCTGGGAGATAATGAAAGACAGGGAAGCCTGGCGTACTGCAGTCCATGAGGTCACAAAGAATCGGACATAACTTAGCTACTGAACAACAACAGTCAAACTTAGCAAGAACCAGGAAAGCTAAGTTCTAGTTCCGATTCTGCCAGTAACTACCTGTGTGACCTTGGACAAGTTACTTATCAATATAGCCAGGTCGTTTTTGTTGTATGCAGAATGAGTAAAACAAACTAGATTATTGTATAGTTCTCAAATTTTAGTGCTTATTGGGATCACATAGAAAACTCATCAAATTGTAGATACTTGTGCCATATCTCTAGAGATTATAATTTATCAGGTCTACAGTGATTCTGGTACAGGTAGTCTGAGGACCACACAATGAGAAACCTTGGACTGGATGTTTTATAAGGCCTCTTCTATCTGTCTGTCTGTAACCATTCTCAGATCTCTACTTACCCACACCATCTCTTCAACAATATCACTTTTGGACTCGTGGTTTACTTTCACCAAATTTTTCTTTAATCAGCATAATACCAGTTATAAATGAACAAGCAGCATACTGAACAGGGGTCCTAGACCATCAAAAGTGAGCTTCACTCTGTCTCTGATTAGATTACTGCCAAACTAGCTAAACTGTTAAATGCCAGGACTAAAAATAGGCTGCTGCGTGTTTAAAATAACATGCTCACAGTTAGCTTGGGGCTTTGCTATTTTTACAAAAGGAAAGACAGAGACAAATGCCCAGAGGTTGAAAGGGAATTACTTAAATATGGAGGCTGCTATATGAGATGAGAGCCTAGAAAGAAGCCAGGAGGTGGCACAACTGGTTCAGTATGCATCAGGGGGACTCTCTGAATTAAACTAAAAAATTTGGTCTTAACACTAGAAAGAACCTCCTAGACACAATTTAGTTTTGGTTTGTTGCATAATTAAACCCAGAACTATGACATTACCTGATGAATTATAATGACAGGCCAAAAAGATCAAGTTAAGGGTTTATTTTTATTTTTATCAATTTAATGATATCAATTTATCAATTTTTATCAATTTACATACACACAGAAAAGTACTATACAGCTTCTTGGGCCTTCAGAAACAACACATCCATGTAACTACCATCTGGATAATGAAACGGAACACTACCAGGACCCTAGAATTCCCTCTTATAACTCTTTCCAGTTAATACCAGCTCCCCAACAAGGACATCCACCATAGTGGTTTCCATCAGAGTTTAGTTTTGCCTAGTTTTGTACTAAATATAAGTAATATTCAATGTACTCTATTGTGTTTGGCTTCTTATGTGGGACTCATCTATACTCTTGCAAGTAACTGTATACTGTTGATTCTCAGTACTATATAGCTCTCTAATCAATGACTATACCACAGTTTATTTATCCATTCTACTGTTGATGGGCATATTCAAATAGTTTCTGGTTTGAAGCTGTTACCAATAGTGCTGCTATGAACATTCTAGTATATGTCTTATGAGGAATATATGTACACATTACAGTGGATATATTCCTCGGAATAGAACTGCTGGGTCTCTAGGGCCCAGGGAAATGGAATTGCTGGGTTTCTTTCCATTTCGGTGAAACTTCTAGGGGTCCAGTGGTATGAGAGATCTGCCTTACAAGGTAAAGGATAAATTGTTGCATCTGGACCCTCCAACAACTAAAAACCAGACACAATACGTAGAGGGTCATTTTAGATTTTGGAGTCAACATATCCCTCATTTGTGTGTACAACTCCAGCCTACTTACTAAGTGACCTAAAAAGTTGCTGGTTTTGAGGAGGTCTCAGAAAAAAGAGAAGAGTCTGAAAAAGGTCCAGGATACTATACTGCTTGTGACATAATGGTCCAGCAGATTGAATGGTGCTTGAAGTGGCAGTGGCAAAAAGAGAAGCTGTTTGGGGCTTGCAGATGAATAATCACAGTACAGGCCCTGAGGATTTTTCAACAGAGTGCTGCCATCCTCCGTGGGTAATCACTCTCTTTTTGAGAAATAGTTTATGCTCTGCTACTGAGTTTCAGTAGAGATCAAACACTTAACCATGGACCACCAAGTTAAAATGAGAGCTGAGCTGCCCACCATGAATTGTGTGTTGTCTGATGCACCAAGCCATAAAGTTGGCTGTGAAGAGCAGCACGCTGTTAGCAAATAGAAACAGGTTTATGAGATTGGGCTCAAGCAGGCCCTGAAGGCAAAAGTAAGTTATATGAGGAAGTGAGCCACATGCCCATGTCCACTATTCCTGATACTTTATCTTCTTTCCCTGCTTGCTTTAATGGTATCATGGGGAGTTCTGGTCAGGTAACTGAGGAAAAGAAAGCTCAGGCTTCATCTGCAGATGGCTTTCCATGATATGCAGACACCACCTGAAAGTGGACAGCTTTAACACCTATAGCTTCTTTCTAGGACATCCCTGGAGGAAACTGGTGAAGGAATATCCTTCAAGTGGGCAGAACTTCAAGGACTGAATTTGGTTGTTCACTTTATTGGAAGAAATGGCCAGATGTGTGATTATATACAAGGTGGCTCAGATGGTAAAGAAGGTGCTTGCAATGCAGGAGACCTGGGTTTTATCCCTAGGTCGGGAAGATCTCCTGGAGAAGGTAATGCCTACCCACTCCAGTATTCTTGCCTGGAGAATGCCATGAACAGAGGAGCCTGGTGGGGCTACATTCCATGGGGTCGCAAAGAATTGGACATGACTGAGTGACTAACACTTTCACTTTCATTGACTGTGACCAATAATTTGGCTTGGTAGTCAGGTACTTGGAGAATACATGATTTGAAAATTGATAACAAGAAAATATGAGAAGAGGTATGAGGCTAGAACTCTCTGAATGAGCAAAAAAACATGATGATATCAGTATCCCATGTGAACACTCACCAAAGATTACCTAAGCAGAGGACAATTTTCATAATCAAGTGGATAAGATTAACTGTTATGTGGATACCAGTTAGCTTCTTTCCCCAGCCACCCCTGTCATCACCCAATAAGCCAATGGACAAAGTGGCCATGGTGACAGGGATAGAGATTATGCATGATCTCAGCAAAACAGATTTCCACTCACCAAAGTCAGCCTGGCTACAGCCACTGCTGAGTACCCAATCTGTCAGCAACAAAGACCAACACCTAGTGAAGATCCCCTAGAGAAGGGAAAGGCTACCCACTCCAGTATTCTGGCCTGGAGAATTCCATAAAGAACAGACACAACTGAGCAACTTTTACTTTCCCTGGAGTGGTCAGCGAGCTACCTGGTGGGTTGAGTACATTGGTCCACTTCCATCATGAATGGGGAAACATTTTATTCTTACTGGAATAGACAATTATTCTGAATATGGATTTGCCTTCCCTGTACATAATGCTTCTGCCAAAACTCGCCAACCAAGGATTTACAGAAAGCCTTATAAACCATCATATTATCCCAAAACATTGTTTCTGATCACACAACTCACTTCACAGAAAAAATAATTTGGCAATAGGCCCAAGCTTTTGGAATTCACTGGTCTTATCATGTTCCCCACCACTCTGAAGCAGCTGGCTTGACAAAATGGTAGAAATGCCTTTGGAAGATTCATTATAGCATCAACCTGCAGAAGTGGGGGAAGGTTCTGCCTAAGGTTGTGTATGTTCTGACTCAGCATCCAATATATGGTGGTACTGTTTCTCCATAACCGTGATCACAGGCCCAGGAATCAAGTGGTAGAAATGGAAGTGAGACCATTCAATACTACCCCTGGTGACGCACTAGAATTTTTGCCTCCTGTGGCCATGACTTTATGCTCTACAGGTCTAGATGTCTTAGTTCAAAAGGAAGAAATGCTGTTACCAGGAGTCACAACAATGATTCTATTGAACTGGAAATTAAGACAGCCACCTAGCCACGTTGGGCTTCTCACACCTCTGAGTCAACAGGCAAAGAAGGAACCTCTTTGTGCTGGCTGGGGTGATTGATCCTGACAACCAAGGGGAAATCAGACTACTGTGTCATGATAGAGGTAAGGAAGAGGATATCTGGAATACAGGAGATCATTTAGAGCATCTCTGGGCTTCCTGGTGTAGCTCAGTCAGTAAAGCATCTGCCTGCAATGCGGGAGAGACCTGGGTTCAACTCCTGGGTTGGGAAGTTCCCCTGGAGAAGGAAATGGCAACCTACTCCAGTATTCTTGCCAGGAGAATCCCACAGATAGAGAAGCCCCATCATGAAGGTCAATGGAAAACTATAATAACCCAGTCTAAGTGGGACTACTGATGGCACAGGCCCTTCAGAAATGACGGCTGTGTCACCTGACCAGTAAAAGAACCGCAACCAGTTGAGGTGGCTGCTGATGGTAGAGGTAGTGGAAGAAGGTGGTTGTAAGTACCTGTTATGACCACATGACTAGTTAAGCAAGTATCTTTGTTTTATTCCCTCTTTCATGCCTGTATCATGTAACATAAGTTGTATTAATAACAGTTAACTTTATATCATAGTTATACCCAAGTTACAGGATATCAAGGAGAAAAACAAACATCACCCAAGGACTTTATCCTCTTATGGGGAAGGAGTGATCACATTTTCAGTTTTATGTAGGGTAGCTGTAGTATGTTGGGCAGAAGTATTACTTTGTTATTGTCTTTATTTAGACATTAAATATGGTTTAAGGAGATATGTATGAATGCATAGTTGACATGGAGTGGACTGTGATTGTAAGTTGTATGCATCAACTTGGCTAGGTAACATTACCTAATTAAATTAAATACTAATCTTGGTGCTCCTACAAAGGTATTATGGTTAACATATGTGATAAATAACTTAAAGTAAAGGAGATTATCCTTGATAATGTGGGTAGGCCTCATACAATCAACTGAAAGACCTTAAGAACAAAACTGAAGTTTCTCTGAAGAAAAATTCCTCCTGAGGACTTACTGTATCATTGGCTCCTGCCCAAGAGTTTTTAGCCTGCCCTACAGGTTGCAATCAGACCTTCCAATTGCATAAGTCAATTCTCTAAAATAAATCTTTTTATATACCTATACATATATGTGTCTCTCTGTATATACCACTTGTTCTGTTTCTTTGGTAGAACCCTGATTGATACAGCGCCTACCATTCCCTACCACTATGCTGAAGTTATCAGAGACTGAGATAGAAAGAAGTCTATTATGTGATTTCTTCATTTAAAACTTCATAACCCAAAGAATATAAAAAGTTAGCATTATGAATTATGTCAGGTAGACTGCCAGGCTCCTCAGTCTATGGAATTCTCCAGGGAAGAATACTGGACTGGGTAGCCATTCCCTTCACCGGGGGATCTTCCCAACCCAGGAATTGAACCCAGGTCTTCTGCACTACAGGCAGATTCTTCACCATCTGAGTCACCAGGGAAGCCCCGTAGTATATTATTAAGTGTCAAATGAGCATCATTAAATTAAGTAGTCAAGGAACTTAATGAAAAAGATCTCTGTGGACTTCAAAAGTGCTCTGGGCATGTTCTGTGGAGGAAACCGGGGCAAGGATCAAGTTATACATAACCTATTAAATTTCAGTTTCTTCACTGCTTGCTTATCTTTCAAAGGTTCCCAAGCTTCATTGAGTAATTAGACATTCTGTCTGATATGCAGTGAGGGAAGTACAGAAAAATCTAAATTTGGAGCGTAGAAACCTTGAGAGATTGAATTCCTCACCATTACTTGGTAGCAGTGTGATCTTGGAAAAATTTCATACTACTTTAAGTCTCAGATTCTTAATATATTTTTTTAAGTATATATCCTGTTATCATAAAGTAATAGTGAGAAATAAAGAAGATATAATGAGGTGCCTTTCCCAGAGCAAGTGCTCAACTAATGCTAAGTGAATGCAAAAATATCTCCATATATTTAAAAATGAAATATCTATGAGACCCAACATCACTAAATTTTAGATAATTATAAGAGGAAGGATACTAGATAAATACACTTTAAATCAATGGCATAACCTAATTTTTTAAGAGATGACAGTAATAGACTTTCAAAAACCTATTATACTCAGATTCTGAAAACTTTTTATAATTTTACCATTTCTACTTCATAGAAGAACTCCCAGAATACAACTTATAACTAATTCCTGGGTACATAAGGAATTTACAATGAAAAAAATCTTTTGTATCTTTCAAAAAGTAGATTCTGCATTCATACTTTAGTACCTTGAGGTATATCTTTAGGAAGAGAATATTTCTTCTTTACAATAATTCCTTTACTTTCCACTTGTCTAGTTCCTGGTGATGCTTTAATAATATAACATATTTCTGATGCATTTGAAGGAACCTGAAAAACAGATATTACATAATTTTTTCAGGTAGTAAACCTATAGATTGTTTTATTTCAAAGGCAAACAGTCTCAATATTGACATATTTCATAGATATTAGCAATATAAAGCATTTAGGAAGTGCTTACTTCACTCCAGACACTATATATTTGGTTTTAAAACATTTGCTTATTTAATATTCACAAGAACCAGCAAAGCAGATTATATTATTCCCATTTGTAAAACAATGAAACTTAAATTCAGAGAGGCTGGATAACTTATTTAAAAAACATAGAGAAAAGTAATGGTAGAGTTGAGATTCAAGCACTCTAAAGTTGAAGAGAAAGTTTATAGGATTTACTGAATTAAAACATGAATTTAAATTTAAGTCTGAGTCAAACAGTAGATTCCTTAATTTCCTAACTCAGTTAATTTTTTGGAAATTTTATGAAGATATTTATTTAGTCTATAATTGATGGATTAAATTAAGTAAGCCTTATATACCACTTTACATTCCTTCCCCCACAGCACTAATGTTTAGTCTTTCTAGTGGTTACTTTTATAACTTTTTAAAAAGTTGAAGTATAGTTATTTACAATGACATGTTAGTTTTAGGTATACAGCACAGAAAAGTACACAGTATATACTGTGTATACAGTATATACAAAGTATATAAAAGTACACAATATATACACAGAATATATATATAATCCTTTTCAGATTCTTTTCCCTTATAGGTTATTACAAAATATTGAATATACTTCCCTGTGCTCTACAATAGGTCCTTATTGGTTTTCTATTTTATATATGTAGTACTGTGTATATGTTAATCCCAACTTCCTAATTTGTCCCTCCCCTCGCCCCCTTTAACCACTGGTAACCATAAATTTGTCTTTTCCACATCTGTGAGTCTCTTTCTGTTTTGTAAATAATTTCATTTGTATACTTTTTTAGATTCCACATGTAAGTGATATTATATGATATTTGTCTTTCTCTGTATGGCTTACTTGGCTTCGTATGATAATCTCTAGGTCCACTAATGTTACTGCAAATGGCATTATTTCATTCTTTAAAAAATTTTTTTATTTTCTATTGGCATATAGCCGATTAACAATATTTTGATAGTTTCAGGTCAACAGTGAAGGGACTCAGCCTTACACATACATGTATCCATTCTCCCCCAAACTCCCCTCCCATCCAGGCTGCCACATAACATTGAGCAGAGTTGCATGCGCTGTACAGTAGGTCCTTGTTGGTTATCCATTTTAAATGTAGCAGTGTATACATGTCCATCCAAACTCCCTAACTATCCCTTCCCCCTATCCTTCCCCAGGGCAACCATAAATTCCTTCTCTAAGTCTGTGAGTCTCTGTTTTTTAAATAAGTTTATGTGTATCATTTCTTTTTAGATTCCACATATAAGGGATGTCCAGAGAAGGCAATGGCAACCCACTCCAGTACTCTTGCCTGGAAGATCCCATGTATGGAGGAGCCTGGTAGGCTACAGTCCATGGGGCTGCGAAGAGTTGGACACAACTAAGTGACTTCACTTTCACTTTTCACTTTCATGCACTGGAGAAGGAAATGGCAAAATACTCCAGTATTCTTGCCTGGAGCATCCCAGAGACAGAGGAGCCTGGTGTGGTGCCTTCTATGGGGTCACACAGAGTCGGACACGACTGATGTGACTTAGCAGCAGCAGCATAAGGGATGTCATATGATATTTCTCCTTCTCTGTCTGACTTACTTCACTCAGTATGACAATCTCTAGGTTCATCCATGTAGCTGCAAATGGCAGTATTTCATTATTTTTAATGGCTGAGTAATATTCAATTGTATATATGTATCACATCTTCTTTATCCATTCCTCTGTTGATGGATATTTAGGTTGCTTCCACGTATTGGCTATTGTAAACAATGCTGCAATGAACACTGGGGTGCGTGTATCCTTTCAGATCATGTTTTTCTCCAGATATACGCCCAGGAGTAGAACTGCAGAGTCATATGGTATCTCTATTTTTAGTTTTTTAAGGAATCTCCACACTGTTCTCCACAGTGGCTGCACCAATTTACATTCCCAAGAACATTGAAGGGTGGCTTCCCAGCTGGTGCTAGTGGTAAAGAACCTGTCTACCAATGCAGGAGACACAAGAGACATGGGTTAGATCCCTGGAGGAGGGCATGACAACCCACTCCAGTATACTTGCCTGCAGAATCCTATGGGTAGAGAAGCCTGGAGGGCTACAGTCCATAGGGTCACATAAAGTGGGATACAACGGAAGCAACTGAACATGCACTCACAACAGTGAGGGAGGGAGGGTTCCCTTCTCTCCACACCCTCTCCAAGATTTATTGTTTGTGAACTTTTTGGATATCAATTCTGGCTGGTATGAGGTGATACCTCACTGTAGTCTTTGCATTTGCATTTCTCTAATAATTAGTGATGTTGAACATCTTTTCATGTGCCTGTCGGCCATCTGTGTGTCTTCTTTGGAGAAATGTCTATTTAGGTCTTCTGCCATTTCATTCTTTTTAATGGCCAAGTTATGTTTCATTGTATAAATATACCACATCTTCTTTATTCATTCATCTTCCCCTGGGCAACCAGAAGTTGGACATTTAAGTTGCTTCACATCTGGCTACTGTAAATAGTGCTGCAATGAACACTGGGATGCATGTATCTTTTCAAATTATAGCTTTCTCTAGGTATATGCCCAGGGGTGGAATTGTAGGATCATTAGTTCAGTTCACTCACTCAGTCATGTCTGACTCTTTGCGACCCCAGGGACTTCAGCATGCCAGGTTTCCCTGTCCATCACTAACTCCCTGAGCTTACTCAAATTCACGTCCATTGAGTCAGTGATGCCATCCAACCATCTCATCCTCTTTCGTCCCCTTCTCCTCCTGCCTTTAATCCTTCCCAGCATCAGGGTCTTTTCAAATGAGTCAGTTCTTCACATCAGGTGGCCTAAGTATTGGAGTTTCAGCTTCAGCATCAGTCCTTCCAATGAATATTCAGGACTGATTTCTTTTAGGATGGCCTGGTTTGATCTCCTTGCAGTCCAAGGAACTCTCAAGAGTCTTCTCCAACATCACAGTTCAAATCATCAATTTTTTGGTGCTCAGCTTTCTTTATAGTTCCAGTCTCACATCCATACATGACTCCTGGAAAAACCATCACTTTGACTAGATGGATCTTTGTTGGCAAAATAATGTCTCTGCTTTTTATTTTTTTTTTTGTTTTTACCACAAATGGTCTTTTTTTAAAATTTATTTTTATTATGTCTCTGCTTTTTAATATGCCATCTAGGTTGATCACAACTTCTCTTCCAAGGAGCAAGTATCTTTTAATTTCAAGGCTGCAGTCACCATCTGCAGTGATTTTGGAGCCCCCCCAAAATAAAGTGTTACTGTTTCCATTGTTTCCCCATCTATTTGCCATGAAGTGATGGTATCAGATTCCATGATCTTAGTTTTCTGAATGTTGAGCTTTAAGCCAACTTTTTCACTCTCCTCTTTCACTTTCATCAAGAGGTTCTTCTTTATCTTTATTCTTCTTTATTCTTCGCTTTCTGTAGGATCATATGGGAGCTCTATTTTTAGTTTTTAAAGGAAGCTCAATACTGTTCCCCATAGTGGCTATACCAATTTAGATTCTCATCAACAATGTAGGGGGAGAAGGCAACGGCACCCCACTCCAGTACTCTCACCTGGAAAATCCCATGGACGGAGGAGCCTAGTAGGCTGCAGTCCATGGGGTCGCGAAGAGTCGGACACGACTGAGCGACTTCACCTTCACTTTTCACTTTCATGCATTGGAGATGGAAATGGCAACCCACTCCAGTGTTCTTGCCTGGAGAATCCCAGGGATGGGGGAGCCTGGTGGGCTACCATCTATGGGGTCGCACAGAGTCAGACATGACTGAAGCAACTTAGCAGCAGCAGCAACAATGTAGGAGGGTTTCATTGTAGTTTTGATTTGCATTTCTCTAATTAGTGATGTGGAACATCTTTTCATGTGCTTTTTAGTCACCTGTATATCTTCTTTGGAGAAAAGTCTGTTTAGATTTTCTGCCCATTTTTTTATTGGGTTGTTTGGTTTTTTGATATTGAGCTGTGTGAGCTGTTTTTGTATTTTGGAGATTAATCCCTTGTCGCTTGCATTATTTGCAACTAGCTTCTCTGATTTTTTGGGTTACCTCTTCATTTAGTTTATAGTTTCCTTTGCTGTGCAAAAGCTTTTAAGTTTAATTATATCCCATTTGTTATTTTTGTTCTTATCTCCGTTACTCTAGGAGAGGATCCAAAAAGGCATAACTACAACTTGTGTCAAAAGAGTATTCTGCCCATGTTTTTACTCTAGGAATTCTATAGTATCTGATCTTACATTTTGGTCTTTAAATCATTTTTAGTTTATTTTGTGCACTGTGTTAGAGAATATTCAAATTTAATTCTTTTACATGTAGTTGTCCAGTTTTCCCGGCACTACTGATAACACGTCTAAGCATCAACATGGTCACAAGACCCAGTCTAAACAATCAATGTATTCTATGCCCCTGGACATAGTGACTGGCTCGGTAATGGGCTAACAAGAAGAAGGGAATGCTGAACATGAGATTCTGACACAAAACCAGAATCACTAAAGGGGGGCAGAGAGGTCCTAAATTGATACACAACCTGGGCTACACCTGTTGTAGTAGAAACAGATACAGATCTTAGGAGGATGAGATCATCAATTAGATCCACAGGATTATCATCAAATAAGAGCAACAAAATAGTGGGTTAAACAAAATAGTGGGTTAAATGATTAGGGTCAAGGTCAGTGTCAGAGTCATTATTTAAGATTCAGCTCAGAATAGTTTTAAGCAGAAATGATGACAAAATACACTTCACGTCTTCCTATAATTTCATTATAACAACAAAAAAGTAAGTACCAAAAGTGCTGTGGAAAATGCCACTGGTAATTTAATAGTAATTGTCAGTTAATTTTGACAATATCCCATCAAGCAGATCATCTCTAGATTAAAGAAATGCCATTTCTTTCAAACATAACATATCTTATCTCTTAGAACTCAGAAGCAGAGATACATATGTATGAAGGGCACCTCATATTTTAAATAAAGTTTATACAGAAGCCTATTCTAATGTAAAATTTATACTCTGAGGTGGACATCTACAATTTTCCTGTCCAGTATTCATTTTCCATCCTTCTGATATGGAACAGTACCAGAGTTTTCTTGGGAGAACCTAGTCATTTGCCCCTCTGGCTGGTTAGAGAACCACTGGAAGAGATAGTAAGGTTGGAGAAACCTGGACTTCACTCATGAGAAGTGTGCGGGTACTGGCTTGATCCCAGGCAGGGAAGACAAAGGTCTGCCCCCGCGACTGCTGGGTTTCCGACAACTGCCTCATAGTACTCTCCAGTTGAGTCAAGTGAACACCCTGGTCCAGCTCACTCCATGTCACAAAGTGGCACTGGATCTGTGGCAGCCAGCACAGGGGAAAAGACTCCACCTTGGGATGCAAAGGTGACCCAATTCTAGGGTAGAGCCCAGGTGGGGCAGTGGTGGCGACTGCTGGTGCTTACTCAAGCAGTACCCCAGAGACTTCTGATGACAGCACAGCCACTGGATTTCCCCAGATGAACTCAAACAGACCCTTACCAGGACATGTCATACCTAAAATGGCAAAAGTTAAAGAGAGAATTTCAAATGCAGCAAGAGAAAAACAAAGAGTCATACACAAGCGAATTTCCATTCAGCTATCCCCTGATTTCTTTGCAGAAACTTTGCAGGTCAGAGGAGAGTAGCATTATATTTTCAAAGTCTTAAAAGGGAAAAACCTGCAACCAAGGATACTCTACTTAGCAAGATTATCATTTTCAATAGAAAGAGAAAAAGATCTTCTCAGACAAGGAAAAGCAGTAAGAATTTATCAATATTAAACCTACCCTAAAAGAAATGTTGAAAGGTCTCTAAATGAAAAAGAAGTAAGAATCAACAGAAAAGAGAAAATTCCAGTAGGAAAGACAGATATATAGTAAGCATTGAAGATTATTTCATTAAGCCAGTGTGCAGATTAAAAGACAAAAAAATAATGCTAAAAGCAACTACAACTACAATTATCAGCAAAAAAGGTAAACATGAAGATGCAAAATATGACATCAAAAACACAGTGTTGGGGAGAAGAGTAAAAACAAATTACATCTTTTAGAATGTGTTTGAACTTAAATGAATACAAATTTAAAACAAGTAGATATAATTATAGGTCAATATTATTTCTATGGTAAACTGCTAGTTGCTCAGTCATGTGTGACTCTCTGCAACCCCAGGTCCAGGTTCTTCTGTCCATGGGATTTTCCAGGCAAGAATACTGGAGTGGGTTCCATTTCCTTCTCCAGGGGTAACCACATATCAAAAAGCTACAACAGATACAGAAACCAAAAAGGAATGTACCAAATACACCACTAAAGAAAATCATCAAAATATAATGGTAGAAACAAAAAGAAGAAAAAAATGAACAGAAAGCAACTACAGAAACAACTGGAAAAAAGTAATAAAATGGTAATAAGTACAATAATTACTTCATGTGTCAATGAAATAAATGCGCCAACCAAAAGACACAGGGTGGACGATTGGAATAATAAAGTCTCTTCAATATGCTGCCTACCTGAGGCTCACTTCAGTGTTAAAGACACACACAGACTGAAAGTAGGGGATAGAAAAAATATTTCATGCAAACAGCAAGAATGTGGGGGTAGTAATACTCATATCAGATGAAAGATTTTAAAACAAAAGCTATACCAAAAAAAAAAAAAGATTAATTATCATGTATAAAGGAAACACTACAAGAAGATGATATTATTATACTCATTAACATATACAAACCCATACAGGAGCACCTAAATATATAAAGCAGATACTAACAGGCATAAATGGAAAAATTGGCAATAATACAGTAATATTAATACAAGAGGACTTTTAACATCCCATTGACATCAATGGACAGATCATCCTTACAGAAAATCAATAAAGAAACAGTGGTCTTAAATGGCCTAATGGACCAGGTGTACTTAATAGACATTTATAGGATATTAAATCCCAAAACAGCAGAATATACATTCTTTTTAAGTGCATATAGCAAGTGCTCCAAGATAAATCATGTACCAGGCCACAAAAGAAGCCTCAAAAAATTTAAAGGGACAGAAATTATATCATGCATTTTTTTCCCAATCACAGTGGCATATAAATAGAAATCAACTATAGAAAGAAAAATGGGGAAAGAACAAATGTGTGGAGACTAAACAACATGTTACTAAACCAGTGAGTCAATGATGAAATCAAAGAGAAGACCAAAAAAATATCTCAAGACAAATGAAATGGAAACAAAATTTCCCAAAACCAATTAGATGCAACAAAAACATCTGTATGAGGGAAATTTATAGCAATAAAGGCCTTCCTCAAGAAATAAGAAAAATCTCAAATAAACAATCTAATCTTCCACTTAAAAGAACTGAAGGACTTCCTTGGTGGTCCAGTGGTAAAGAACCCTCCTGCCAATGCTTTTGAACTGCGGTGTTGGAGAAGACTCTTGAGAGTTCCCTGGACTGCTAGGAGATCAAACCAGTCCATCCTAAAAGAAATCAGTCCTGAACATTCATTGGAAGGACTGATGCTGAAACTGAAACTCCAATACTTTGGCCACCTGATGCAAAGAACTGACTCATCTGAAAAGACCCTGATGCTGGGAAAGATTGAAGGTGGGAGGAGAAGGGACAACAGAGGATGAGGTGGTTTGATGGCATCACCGACTCAATGGACATAAGTTTGACTAAGCTCCGGGAGTTGGTGATGGACAGGGAGGCCTGGCATGCTGTACCGATGGGGTTGCAAAGAGTCAGACACAACTGAGCGACTGAACTGTACTGAATGAACAGTTAGTATGCCCACAAATTGGACAACCTGGAAGAAATTGACAAATTTACAGAAGCAAACAACCTGCCAAGACTAAGAAACAAATAATTTAAACAAACCAAATCATTAGAAGTGAAATAGAACCTTTTATTTAAAAAACTCCCATCAAACAAAAATTAGGACCAGACAGCTCCACAAGGGAACTTTACCAAACATACAAAGAACTAATAGTTATCTTTCTCAAACTATTCAAAACAATTGAAGAGGAAAGAATACTCCCAAGTTCATTCTATTATAAGGCCCCCATTGCCCTGACCCCAAAACTAGACAGACACTTCAAAAATAGAAAATTACAGATCAGTATCCTTGATGAATACAGAAGCAAAAATCCTCAACAAAATTTTAGCAAACCAAATCCAACAATATATAAAAAGACTCATATACCATGATCAATTTAGCCTAGGATTTGGATTTTAGTCTAGGGTCACAAAGACAGTTCATCATTCATGAATCAATCAGTGTGATACAGCACAGTGACCAAAGGAAGGATAAAAATCATGTCATCATCTAAACAGATGCAGAAAAAACATTTGGCAAAAATCAACATCCATTCATGATAAAAACTCTCATCAAAAACTCTCAACTTAATAAAAGTCATTTACAACAAGCCCACTCAATATCATATTCAATGGTAAAAAGCTGAAAGTCTTTCCTCTAAAGTGAGAAACAAGACAAAGATGCCCACTCACACCAATTCTATTTAACAGTAATGGAAGCCCTAGCTACAGTAATAATGTAAGAAAAACAAATAAATGGTATCCAAATTGGAAGAGAAGAGGTAATATGATATCTCTGCAACCGTATGGACTGTAGCCCGCCCAGCTCTTCTATTCATGGGAATTCTCCAGGCAAGGATACCGGAGTAGGTTGCCATGTCCACCTTGATACTTCATACAGAAAATACTAAAGCCCCCCACTCAAATATTATTAGCAATGATAAATGAATTTAGTAAAGTTGCATTATGTGAGATTAAAACACAGAAATCTGTTTTTTATAGAACAGATGTTTTATTTCTATACGAAAATAATGAAAAGAAAAAAAATCCTGTTTAAAATTGCATCAAAGAGAATAAAATATAAGAAACAAAATTAACCAAGGAGCTAAAAGATCTATACTCTAAAAACTATAAAACATTATTGAAAGAAACTGAAGATTATACAAAGAAATGGGAAGATACCCCATGTTCTTGGTATGAAAGAATTAATATTTTTTAAATGGCCATATTACCCAAAGCAATCTACAGATTTAATGCAATTCCTATCAAAATTAACAATATTTTTCACATAGCTAGAACAAGTAATTGTAAAAATCATATGGAACCACAAAAGATCCCAAGTTGCCAAAATAATCTTGAGATATAAGAACAAACATGCAGGTATAACCCTTCCAGACTTCAGACTATACTACACAGCTATAGCAATCAAATGGCAAAGTACTGGCACAAAAACACACACATAGATCAATGGAACAGAATAAAAAGCCCAGAAATAAACCTACACACCAATGAACAATTAATCTATGACAAAGGACACAAGAATATACAGTGGAGAAAAGACAATCTCTTCAACTAGTGGTTCTGAGGGAAAATGGAAAGCTACATGTAAAAGAATGAGATTAGAACATTTTCTAACATCATTTACAAAATAAACTCAAAATGGATTAAAGATCTAAATCTAAGACCAGAAACTATAAAACTCCTAGAAGAAAACAAAGGTAGAAGCAAACTTTTTCACATAAATAGTAGCAATATTTTTTTAATCTGTCTCCTAAGGCAGAAGAAGTAGAAGCAAAAAGAAATTAACAGGACCTAATTTAAAAGCTTTTGCATAGTAAAGGAAACCATAAACAAAATGAAAAGACAACCTATAGAATGGGAGAGTTTTCTCAAATGATATGGCCAACAAGGAGTTAATATCCAAAATATATAAACAGCTCATATAACTCAGCATCAATAAAAACAAACAACCCAATTTAAAAAATGGCTTAGAAGACCTAACTAGACATTTTCCCAAAGAAGATAAACAGATGGCTAACAAGCACATGAAAAGATGCTCATCTTGGCTACTTATCAGAGAAATGCAGATTGAAACAACGAGACATTACCTCACATTTGTCAGAATGGCTATCATCAAAAAGTCTACAAAAAGCAAATGTTGGAGAGGATGTAGAGAAAAAGGAACTCTTGTATACTGTTGGTGGGAATATGAATTAGTGCAGCCACTATGGAAACCAGTATGGAGATTCCTCAAAAAACTAAAAATTGAACTACCATTTGATCCAGTAATTCCATTCCTGGGAATACCTGCAGAAAAAAATGAAAAGATACATGCACCCCTGTGTTCACAGCAGCACTATTTGCAATATCCAAGACATGTAAACAACTCAAGGGCCCATCAACAGACAAATGGAAAAAGAAGATGCAATACATATACACAAAGGACCATTAGCCATAAAAAAAGAATGAAATTCTGTCATTTGCAGCAACGTGGATGAGACCTAGAGAATATTATGCTTCGTGAAGTTAAGTCAGACAAAGACAAGTACTCTATGATATCACTGATATATGGAATCTAAAAAATAATAATACAAACATATATAAATGTAAAACAGAAACAGGTTCACAGATACAGAAAGCAAACTTGTGGTTATCAAAGTGAAGATGGTAGAGAAGAACAACAAATTAGGGGGACTGGATTAACAGATGAAAACTATTATGTAATAAGTAGATTAGCAGCAAGAATACATTATATAACACAGGAATGAGAGCCATTATCTTATAATAACTTATAGTGGAATATTGTTTCTGAGGTGCAGTGGTCAGCACATTCACCTTACTTAAAGTAGAATATAACCTACAAAAATACTGAGTCGCTATCTATATAACTGAAAACAGTATGTTTTAAGTCAACTCTAATTCAATTCAAACAATTACTTTAAAAAAGTTAAAACAAGATAAAATCAGCAAAAGGAAAAGGCACATAAGGTGGAGTCCAGAAGAAAAGGCATACAGATTTGAATTCAGGAGGATAAGCTTCCAGTTGTCCACTCCTTGCTGAAGTCAAATGGAGAACATTATTTCTCCCGAGCGCAAAGTACTGCCAACCAGGGAAGTTCAGTGAGCCTTGGCATCAGGGTTTCTATTTAGAGTCAGTCACATAAGCATGCAGTGCCTGCAGGACTGACCTCAGCTACTCAGACCCCAGTCCCCCAGAGGTCAAACTGATACAAGGTGGCCCAAAGCCTCAGGCAACAAAAGCAGGTGTTTACCATAAATCACTCGTTAGCATAAACTATCTGGCCTGGCTCAGGACATACAAAAATACTGTTATCCAAATATCCACTGATACTCCAAGGCCTCAGAGGTCATCTCCCAGGAGCCTCATCCCAGGCTAAGCCTGAGGACCCTGGAAATGTGCAGGCCTGATATTTTTAACCCTTTCCTGCATACATATAGTTTACAAGGAAATGACATTAGGCTAACAGAAGTCATGGAAAACTTGAAATAGAGGTAAGTTCTCAACCTAGTAAAGGATAGTGATGGTCCTGAGTATTGTTTCTCAAAGAGTTTTTGTTTTTCTGGAGAAGATGTACCTCCGGCCCCCTTCTGATTCAGTAAGGTCATGTGAGTATTTCTGGCCATTGAGTTTTGAGCAGAGGTAATGAATGTCACTTCCAAGCCAGAACATTTAATTGCCAGTGTAAGATGTTTCAGAGCTTTCTTTCTCACTGGCATAATTTCTAGAAATATTCAAGATGGGGCTGCTCTATGAGCAGGGCCCTAAGTCTACTCAATGGAGGTATGTATAGCATGAGCAAGAAATGAAACTGTTGTTTTAGCTGCTAAAATATTTCTTAGTTATTTCTTACTACAGGTTATCCTGCTTAATACAAGTTGTTTATAAAATAAGTTTGCACAAGCTTTAAGCTTAACAATGAAACTTTTTAAACAATTCCTTTTAGATCTTAAATAAGAAATATGTTGTACTAGAGGTCTTATCCAAGACAATAAGGGTCTTATCCAAGACAATGAGACAATTCTCATGCAAGAAACAAAACTGTTATTATTCAAAGATGATATGATTGTCTACATAGAAAATCTAAAAGAATTCACCCATATATTAGCATTAACAAGATTCAGCAGGGTTCTGCATATACACAAATATATACAAATCATTTGTATTTATATACTCCATAAACAAATTTTTAAAGTATAATGATAAAAAGACATAATTTGCCATAGCATCAAATAATATACCTAGGAATATATTTAACAACAACAACAAAAATACAAGGTTATTCTGGTTAAAATAATAAAACCTTATTGAAAAATATTGAGTAACACTTAAATTAGGAAATATATGATGCTCATGGAATGAAATATTTAGAAAAAATGTCAGTTATAAAAAGAAAAAGAATTTAGAGGCGTGAATGGCACAAATCTCAGGACAGTCATTACATACGCAACAGGATTAATGGAATCATAGTGAGATTCCTTGGGTTTCGGGGAGACAGTATTTGTAATGTTCTATTTCATTGTCTGCATGGTGGGTAAGCACAAGGGTATCCATCTAATTTTTTCTTTAAACTACACATACTCTCTCCAGTTGTGGTGCACGGGCTTCTCATTGTGGTGACTTCTCTTGTTGTGGAGCACAGGCTTTAGGGCACGCAGGGTTCAATAGTTCCAACTCTCAAGCACTAGAGAGTGGGCTCAGTAGTTGTGGCTCAAGGGCTTAGTTACTCCCTGGCATGTGGGATCTTCCCATACCAGGAATTGAACCTGTGTCCCTTGCATTGGCAGGTGGATTCTTAGCCACAATGTCAATACAAAATTGTCAATAAAAGATGTGGAAGATAAAACTGAGGGCATCTCCCAGAGAGGAGAACAAAAGGATAAAGACATTATTTTAAAGATAAGAAATTGAGAGGGCTGGTATAGGAAGTCCACTATGCAAATAATAGATGTTCCAGAAAAAGGAGAAAAATGCAGAGAGGAGGAGATTATTGAAGAAATAATACGAAAAAATTCCCCAAACCAAAGTGTTAATGTTTCCAGGTTAAAAGAAATCCACTATGTTCTACCACAATGCATGAGTGAAAACATATACCAAAGTATTAATACATGATAATGAAAGTTCAAGACACCAAGGATAAGGAAAAGATCTTTTTAACCCTCACAGAGAAAAAATTATTTTAAAAAGTTTTTATTTGTTTATTTTAGGCTGGCATTTCACATGATATATTCTGCGTATAAGTTAAATAAGCAGGTTGACAATATACAGCCTTGCAGTACTCCCTTCTCAATTTTGAACCAGTCAGTTGTTCCATGTAAGGTTTTAACTGTTGTTTCTTGACCCCCATCTAGGTTTCTCAGGAGACAGGTAAGGTGGTCTGGTACTCCTTTCTTTAAGAATTTTCCAGTTTGTTGTGATTAACATGTAGTCAATGAAGCAGAAGTAGATGTTTTTCTGGAATTCCCTTGCTTTCTCTATGATCCAATGAATGTGGGAAATTTGATTTCTGGTTCCTCTGACACTTTTCTAAACCCAGACTGTACATCTGGAAGTTCTTGGTTCACATACTGTTAAAGCCTAGCTTGAAGGATTTTGAGCATAACCTTACTAGGGTTTGAAAAGAGTGCAATTCTCTGGTAGTTTGAACATTCTTTGGCATTGCCTTCCTTTGAGACTGGAATGAAAACTGACATTTTCCAGTCCTGTGGCCACTGCTGAGTTTTCCAAATTTGCTGACATATTGAGTGCAGCACTTTAACAGCATCGTCTTTTAGGATTTGAAATAGTTCAGCTGGAATTCCATCACTTCCACTAGCTTTGTTTGCAATAATGTTTCCTAAGGCCCACTTGACTTCATACTCCAGGATGTCTGGCTCTAGGTGAGTAACCACACCATTGTGGTTATTCTGGTCATTAAAACTTTTTTTGTATAGTTCTGTGAATTCTTGCCACCTCTTCATAATATCTTCTGCATTTGATAGGTCCTTAACATTTCTGACCTTTACCGTGCCAATCCTTACATGAAATGTTCCCTTGATACCTCCAATGTTTTTGAAGAGATCTCTAGTCTTTCCCATTCTATTGATTTCTTCTACTTCTTTGTATTGTTCATTTAAGAAGACCTTCTTTCCTCTCCTTGCGATTCTCTGGAACTCTACATTCAGTTGGATGTATCTTTCCCTTTCTCCCCTGCTTCACTTCTCTCCTTTCCTCGGCTATTTGTAAAGCCTCCTCAGACAACCACTGTGCCTTCTTGCATTTCTTTTACTCTGGGATAGTTTTGGTAACCGCCTCCTGCACAATGTTACAAACCTCTGTCCAGAGTTCTTCAGGAACTATGTCTACCAGATCTAATCCCTAGAATCTATTCATCACCTCTACTGTATAATGATAAGGGATTTGACTTAGGTCATATCTAAATGGCCTAGTGGTTTTCCCTGCTTTCTTCAATTTAACCCTGAATTTTGCAATAGGAGCTGATGAGCTGAGCTACAGTCAGCTCCCAGTCTTGCTTTTGCTGACTGTTTAGAGCTTCTCCATCTTCGGCTGCCTAGAATATAATCTATCTGATTTTGGTATTGATCATTTGCTGATGTCCATGTATAGAGTCATCTCTCATGTTGTTGGAAAAGGGTGTTTGCTATGACCAGTGTGTCCTCTTGACTAAACTCTGTTAGCCTTTGTGTTGCTTCACTTTGTACTCAAAGGCCAAACTTGCCTGTTACTCCAGGTATCTCTTGACTTCCTACTTTTGCATTCCAATTTCCTATGATGAAAATGACATCTTGTTTTGGTGTTAGTTCTAGGAGGTCTTGCAGGCATAGACTTGTGATGTTGAATGGTTTTCCTTGGAAACGAACTGAGATCATCCTGTCATTTTTGAGACTGCACCCAAGTACTGCATTTTGGACTCTTTTGTTGACTATCAGGGCTACTCCATTTCTTCTCAGCTATTCTTGCCCACAGTAGTAGATATAATGGTCGTATGAATTAAATTCGCCCATTCCCATCCATTTTAGTTCATTGATTCCTAAGATGTTGATCTTAACTCTTGCCATCTCCTCCTTGACCACGTCCAATTTACCTTGATTCATGGACTTAACATTCCAGGTTCCTATGTAATATTGTTTTTTATAGCATCAGACTTTACTTTCACCACCAGACACATCCACAACTGAGGGTCATTTCTGCTTGGCCCAGCCTCTTCATTCTTTCATGAGCTATTTTTAATTGCTCTCTGCCCTTTCCCAGTAGCATATTAGATACCTTCCAGCCTGGGGGGCCTCATCTTCCAATTTCATATATTTTGCCATGCTGTTAATGGGATTCTCACAGTAAGTATACTGAAGTGGTTTGCCATTACCTCCTCCAGTGGACCACGTTCTATCAGAACTCTTCACTATGACCCACCCATCTTGGGTGGCCTTGCACAGATGGCTCATAGCTTCACTGAGTTATGCAAGCCCCTTTGCCATGACAAGGCTGTGATCCATGAAGGAAATAAATCAAACTAACAAAATTAGGTACAAAAAATATTAAAAGCAGCAGGAAGAAAAGCAAAAAATAATATACAAGGGAATCCCTATAAGGTTACCAGCTGATTTTTTCAGGAAAAACCCTGAAGGTCAAAAGGGACTGGTATAAATTTAAAGTAATTAAAGGAGAAAACCTACAACCAAGAATTCTCTACCCAGAAAGGCTCTCATTCAGATTTAATGGAGAAATCAAAATTTTTACAGACAAGCAAAAGCTAAGACAATTCAGCACCACCAAACCAGCTTTCCAACAAATGCCAAAGGAACTTCTCTAGGCAGGAAACACAGAGAAGATAGCAAAAGATGAAGGGAAGAAAAAAGGCCTACAAAAACAAATCCAAAACAATTAAGGAAATGACAATAGGAACCTATATCTGGATAATAATCTTAAATGTAAATGGATTACATGCTGCAACAAAAAGACACAGGCTGGCTGAATGAATACCAAACAAGACCTGAATATATGCTGTCTATAAGAGAATCACTTCATACCTAGGGACACATACAGACTGAACGTGAGCGGACAGAAAAATATATTCCATGTAAATGGAAATCAAAGGAAAGCTGGAGTAGCAATACTCATATCAGACCAAATACACTTTAAGATAAAGACTGTTGTAAGAGACAGACAAGGCCACTGCATAATGATCAAGGGACCAGTACAGGAAGAAGACATAACAATCATAAGTATATATGCACCCAACATAGGAGCATCTCAATATATAAGGCAAATGATAACAGCCATAAAAGGGATATTCAACAATAAAACAATAATAGTGGAGGAGGTAAACAACCCATTTATGCCAGTGGACAGATCATCCAGATAGAAAATTAATAAGGAAACATAATCCTTAAGTGACACATTAGACCAAACAGAATTAACTGATATTTATAGGACATTCCAATCAAAAGTGGCAAAACACACTTTCTTCTCAAGTGCACACAGAACATTCTCCAGGATAGATCCCATCTTGGGCCATAAATCAAGCCTCAGTAAATTTAAGAAAACTGAAATCATATCAAGCATATTTTCCAATGCTGTAAGATTAGAAATCAATTACAGGAAAAAAACCCACAAGCAAATGGAGGCTAAGCAATATGTTACTAAATAATCAATGGATCACAGAGGAAATCAAAGAGGAAATTTAAAAAATACCTAGAGACATCAGATACAGGAACAAGACAAGGATGTCCACTCTTGTTACTATTATTCAACATAGTTTTGAAAGTCCTAGCCATGGAAAGTCCTAGCCCAAAGACAAATGACAATGAAAACATGATGATCCAAAATCTACAGGACACAGCAAAAACAGTAATAAGACGGAAGAACATAGCAGAACAATCTTATCTTAAGAGATAACAAAAATTTCATATAAGCAACCTACCCTTATACCTACAGCAACCAGAGAAAAGAAGAACAAACAAAACCCAAAGTTAGTAGAGGGAAAGAAATCATAAAACTTAGAGCAAAAATAAACAAAATACAAGGAACACAATAGCAAAGATCAATGAAACAAAAAACTGGTTCTTTGAGAAGATCAACAAAACTGGTAAACCTTTAGCTAGACACATCAAGAAAAAAAGGAAAAGACCCAAATCAATAAAATTAAAAGTGAAAAAGGAGAAGTTACAACAGACACCAAAGAAATACAAAGGATCATAAGAGCCTCTATAAGAAACTATATGCCATAAGAGACTACTATAAGCAACTATACGCCATAAGAGACTACTATGAGCAACTGTACACCAATAAAATATAACCTAGAAGAAATGACAAATTCTTAGAAATGTACAACCTCCCAAGACTGAACCAGGAAGAAGTAGAAAATATGAACAGACCAATAACAAATACTGAAATTGAAACTATGAGTAAAAATCTTCCAACAAACAGAAGTTCAGGACCAGATGGCTTTACAGGCGAACTCTATAAAACATTTAGAGAAAAATTAATACTTACCCTTCTGAAACTCTTCCAAAAAACTGCTGAGGAAGGAAGACTCCCAAGCTCATTCTATAAGCCCATTATCACTCTGATACCAAAATCAAACAAAGATATCACAAAAAAAGGAAATTACAGGCCACTGATGAACATGTCATATAGATACACAAGTCCTCAACAAAATACTAGAAAACCAAATTCAACAAAATGTTAAAAACATTGCATACAATGATCAGGTGGAATTTATCCCAAGGATACAAAGATTTTTCAATGTCTGCAAATCAATCAATATGTACATCATATCAACAAACTGAAGAATAAAGACCATATGATCATTTCAATAGAAGCAGAAAAAGCTTATGACAAAATTTACCTATTTATGATTAAAACCCTCCATCAAGTAGACTAGAGGAAATCCAAAAAAAGGAGGGGGCTACCTTATCATAATAAAAGCCATATATGACAAACCTACTGCAAACATCATTCTCAGTGATGAAAAGCTGAAAGTATTTCCTCTAACATCAGGAACAACACAAGGATGACTACTCTTGCCACTGTTATTCAACAGTTTTGAAAGTCCTAGCCACAACAATTAGAGAAGAAAAAGAAATAAAAGCAATCCAAATTGGAAAGGAAGAAGTAAAATTGTTACTGTTTGCAGATGACATGATACTATACAAAAAAATCCTAAAAATGCTACCAGAAAACTATTAGAACTTATCAATGCATTTAGTAAAGTTGCAAAATACAAAATTAATATGCAGAAATCTCTTGCATTCCTATATACTAGAAACAAAAGATAAGAAAGAGAAATCAAGGAAACAATCCTATGTACCATCACAACAAAAAGTATAAAATACCGGGAGGGGGGATCGGGATTGGGAATACATGTAAATCCATGGCTGATTCATATCAATGTATGACAAAACCCACTGGAAAAAAAATAATAATAATAATAAAAAAAAGAAAAAAAAAAAAAGTATAAAATACCTAGGAATAAACCTACCTAAGGAGGAAAATGACCTGTACTCAGAAAACTATATGGTATTTTTTTCCTGTAAAATTATTTATTGGAGAAAAATATTAATTTTTCAAGATATTTCCAGTAGTTTAAAGTGTATTTAACTTTAAAAAAAATTGAGTATTATTGCTTTATAATATTGTGTTAGTGTCTGCTGTATAGTAAAGTAAATCAGCTGTATGTATACATATACCCCCTCCTTTTTTGGATTTCCTTCCCATGTAGGTGACCACAGAGCACTGAGTAGAGTTTACTGTCCTATACAGTCTGTTCTCATTAGTTATGTATTTTATACATAGTAGAATATATATTTAGGTTTCTCAGGTGGCTCAGTGATAATCTGCCTGACAATGCAGGAGGCGCAGGTTCAATCCCTGGGTGGGGAAGATTCCCTGGAGAAGGAAATGGCAACCCACCCCAGTATTCTTTCCTGGAAAATGCCATGGACAGAGGAGTCTGGTGGGCTACAGTCCACGGGGTCGCAAAAGAGTTGGCCATGACTCAGCAACTAAACAACATGTCAATCCCAATCTCCCAATCCAGTTCTACCTCTCTTCCTCCTTTGGTATCCATATGAATGTTCGCTACATCTGGTCTATTAATTTTTTAAAAGAATGATAATTCTAACATGATAGCTGCAATATCATTCTTGCAACCAAATACATAGACATGGCATCACAAGTGGTTAAGAGTTTGATGGAGTCAGCCAGAGTGATTATCAGAGCATTACTTCTCTGACACGTTCTTTTCATGGATGAGGTCAAGAAAAGTCCTCAGTCCTTGGATTCTGCCAACTTCCCAGTTGCTTTACTTCTGGGAAAACTTATATAGTTTAGAATAAGTCAGAGTGTAAAGCACTTGAAAATCATAAAGCCTGACAACTCATATGTTCAATAGCAATATCTAATTGATGATACTAATAATATTTATTAAGATTAAGTGGCAACATCAAAATGCTTATGTTGTACTGAATTCAAAAAGAAGAACACAAGGATGCAAAATATTGGGGCAAGAAACAATAATAACAGTGTGTTCTTAATTGAGTGTTATGATTAATATCTGATTCTCAACATCCGTGGTCCTAAAAACATCATTATGTGTATAATTTGATTGCAATTACAGTTAAAACTGCACTTGAGAATTTAACAGGAAGAAAAGAAGATGGGCAGAAAAATTAAAAAAGAGAGCTGTGATGTCAAGATGCTGGGATGTGTGTGATTATAACATGTGCAAACAAGTTTCACCATTTAAGTGCATTTTTTTTGGAAGGTGATCATCAATCATTTGATTGTTGAATAATGATTCTATGTAAGTAGGAACTGAATCCTTGGGTACAGCAAACATCTTTTATGTTGTAGGCTGAAATATAAAATGAGGAAATTAAGCCCAGAAATTTGCTTAAGTCCTATCATCAGTAGAACCAGTGCTAATATGCAAAGCTCAGATCTTAATTCTTTTCTTGGGGAAACATTTCTAACATTGACTGTCCCAGATCTTATTGAAATTCTTACCTATAGACCTCACTAGATTGTAAGCAATGTTCTTCTGAATCATTTCTGTGTAACCAGTACTCGACCTGGTCCCTGATACATAACAGGTACCCAATAAACGAACAAATGATTTCTATTCAACAGCAAAAAAAGAAAAATAGAAAACTATAAAATACTGATGAAAGTAATTAAAGATGACACAAACAGAAGGAGAGATATACCATATTCTTGGATTAGAAGAATCAATATTGTGAAAATGACTATAATACCCAAAGCAATCTATAGATTCAATGTAATCTCTTTCAAATTACCAATGGCATTTTTCACAGAATTACAATTTTTTTTTTACTATTTATATGGAAACACAAAAGACCATAAATAGCCAAAGCAATCTTGAGAAAGAGAAACAGAGCTGGAGGAATCAGGCTCCCTGACTTAAGACTATACTACAATAAAAAGCTATAGTAATAAAAACAATATGGAACTGGCACAAAATCAGAAATACAGATCAACAGAACAAGAGAGAAAGTTCAGAGATAAACCCATGGGCCTGATCTATGGTAAAGGAGGCAAGAATATACAATGGAGAAAAGACAGTCTCTTCAATAAGTGGTGTTCAGAAAACTGGACAGTTACATGTAAAAGAATGAAATTAGAACACTCTGTAGGGGCTTCCCTGGTGGATCAGTGATAAAAACCTTGACTGCCAATGCAGGAGACATGGGTTCAAACCCTGGTATGAGAAGATCCTACATGCTGTGGAGCAACTAAGCCCATGGGTCACAACTGTTGACCCTATGCTCTAGAGCCCAGGAACCAACTACTGAAGCCCATGCACCCTAGAGCCCGTGCTCTGCAGCAAAAGAAGCCTCCATAATGAGAAATCCACACACCACAACTACAGAGTAGCTCCTACTTACTGCAACTAGAGAAAACCCAGTACAGTCATAAATATATATATAATATATATATGTAAAATTAAAAAATAAAACTCCCTAACACCATACACAAAAATAAACTCAAAATGGATTAAAGACCTAAATGTAAGGCCAAAAACTATAAAACTCTTAAAATAAAACATAGGCAGAACATTCTCTGATATAAATTACAGCAAGATATTTTCCAATCCACCTCCTAGAGTAACAAAAATAAAACAAAAATAAACAAATGGGATCTAATTAAACTTAAAAGTTTCTGCATAGCAAAGGGAACCATAAACAAAACAAAAAGACAACTCTCAGAGTAGTAGAGAATATCTGCAAATGAAGCAACCAACAAGGGATTAATCTTCAAAATGTACAAATGGCTAATACAGCTAAATATTAAAAACAAACAACTCAATCAAAGTTAGAAGATCTAAAGAGACGTTTCTCCAAAGAAGACATATGGATGTTAAAAACCACATGAAAAGATGCTCAATATAACTAAGTATTAGAGAAGTGCAAATCAAAATTACAATGCAGTTATCACTTCCACTAGTCAGAATGATCAACATCATAAAATCTACAAACAAATGCTGGAGAGGGTGTGGAGAAAAGGAACTACAGTGTCCTACACTGTTGCTGGGTACAGCCACTAGGGAGAACAGTATGGAGGTTCCTCAAAAAACAAAACAAAACAAAAAAAAAAAAAAATAGAGGTACCATATGATCTAGCAACCCCACTCCTGGGCATATATCCAGAGAAAAACATAATTTGAAAAGATACACTCACCCCAATGTTCATTGCAGCACTATTTACAATAGCCAAAACATGGAAGCAACCTAAATGTCCATCAACAGAGGAATGGATAAAGAAGACATGATACATATATACAATGGAATGTTGCTGCTGCTGCTACTGCTAAGTCACTTCAGTCATGTCCAACTCTGTGCAACCCCATAGACGGCAGCCCACCAGGCTCCGCCGTCCCTGGGATTCTCCAGGCAAGAACAATGGAGTGGGTTGCCATTTCCTTCTCCAGTGCATGAAAGTGAAAAGTGAAAGTGAAGTTGTTCAGTCATGTCCGACTCTTTGCGACCCCATGGACTGCAGCCTACCAGGCTCCTCCATTCATGGGATTTTCCAGGCAAGAGTACTGGAGTGGGTTGCCATCGCCTTCTCCAATGGAATGTTACTTAGCCATCAAAAGAACAAAATACTGTAATGCCATTTGCAAGAACATGGATAGACCTAGAGATTGTCATACTGAATGAAGTAAGTTAAAGACAAATATAATATGGTTTCACTTATATGTGGAATCTAAAAAAAGAGTAAAAATGAATTTATCTATAAAACAGAAATATAGATATAGAAAATAAACATGATTACAATGGCTTCCCTTACAGCTCAGTTGGTAAATAATCTGCCTGCAGTGCAGGAGACCCAGGTTCGATCCCTGGGTTGGGAAGATACCCTGGAGAAGGAAATGGCAACCCACTCCAGCATCCTTGCCTGGAAAATCTCATGGACAGAGGAACCTGGTGGACTACAGTCCATGGGGTCACAAAGAGTCGGGCACTAGTGAGCAACTAACACACTAGGGGAGAAGACTGGGATTGACATATACACACTACTATATATAAAACAGAAAACTAATAAGGACTACTGTATAGAACAGGGAACTCTATTCAATACTCTGTAATGGCCTATATAGGAAAAGAATCTAAAAATGAGTGGATATACGTATAACATATTCACTGTGCTGTACACCTGGAACTATTCAATAACACAACATTGTAAATCAATTATACTCCAACAAAATTTTTTTTAATTAAATGGAGGAAGATATAACATGCTAACACTAATCAAAAAAAAAGTGGGAGTACTTATATTAATATCAGATAAAGAAGACTCCAAAGTAAGGAAAGTTATAAGGGTTAGAGTAACGCATTCCAGTTCAGTCGCTCAGTCGTGTCCGACTTTTTGCGACCCCATGAATCGCAGCATACCAGGCCTCCCTGTCCATCACCAACTCCCAGAATTTACTCAAGCTCAAGTTCATTGAGTTGGTGATGCCATCTGGCCATCTCATCCTCTGTCGTCCCCTTCTCCTCCTGCCCCCAATCTCTCCCAGCATCAGGGTCTTTTCCAATGAGTCAACTCTTCGCATGAGGTGGCCAAAGTATTGGAGTTTCAGTTTCAGCATCAGTCCTTCCAATGAATACCCAGGACTGATCTCCTTTAGGATGGACTGGTTGGATCGCCTTGCAGTCCAAGGGACTCTCAAGAGCCTTCTCCAACACCACAGTTCAAAAGCATCAATTTTTTGGCACTCAGCTTTCATCACAGTCCAACTCTCACATCCATACATGACCACGGGAAAAACCACAGCCTTGACTAGACGGAACTTTGTTGGCAAAGTAATGTCTCTGCTTTTTAATACGCTATCTAGGTTGGTCATAACTTTCCTTCCACGGAGTAAGCGTCTTTTCATTTTATGGCTGCAATCACCATCTGCAGTAATTCTGGAGCCCAAAAAAATAAAGTCTGTCACTGTTTCCCCATCTATTTCCCATGAAGTGATGGGACCAGATGCCATGATCTTAGCTTTCTGAATGTTGAGCTTTAAGCTAACTTTTTCACTCTCCTCTTTCACTTTCATCAAGAGGCTTTTTACCTAATGATAAATAAGTCAATTCCTCATGAAGACATAAAAAAATCTTAATGTGTATTTACCTAACAAAAGAGGATCAAACATCATGAGGAAAAATGGATAGAACAGAAAGGAGAAATGGATAAATCCACTATACTACTTGGTGATTAAAATCCTCTCTCAGAAATAGATCCAGCATGCAGAAAATAAGTAAAGCCATAGTTGAACTCAATAGCACCATTAATCAACTGGATACAATAAACATCTACAGACTATTTCATCCAACATCAGCAGGTTGAACATTTTTATCAAGTTCACATGGAATATTTGCCAAGATAAATCACATTCAAGGCAATTTTAAACTTGTTAAAATGATAGAAATCATACAGTATGTACTAACAGACAGCAATGGAATGAATCCAGAAATCAGTAACAGAAAGACAGCTGAAAAATTCTCAAATACCTAAGAGATTAAATAACACATTTATAAATAATACACAGGTCAAATAAGAAATCTCAAGAAATATTTTATGAAAACACAACGTACCAAAATTTGTGGGATACAGCAAAAGCGGTACTTAGAGGGAAAGTGATAGCATTAAATATTCATGTCAGAAAAGAAGAAAGACATAAAAAAAAGAATCTATGTTTCCACCTAGGAAAATAGAAAGAAAAAAAGACCAAATTAAATCCAAAGTAAGTAGAATAAAAGAGATAAAAATTAAAGCAAAAAACTCCCAATGAAATTGAAAAGAGAAAAGCAATAGAGAAAATGAAGAAAAAAACAAAACAAAACAAAAACTAGTTCTTTGGAAAGGTCAACAAAATTGATAAGCTATATAGGTTAATGAGGAAAAAAAGAATTGACACAAATTATTACTATCAAAAATGAAAGAGAAGACAGCACTACAATACAGCCCACAAAATTTAAAATGATGAGAAAGGAATACTGTGAACAACTTTATGCCTACACATTTGATAACTCAGATAAAATGGACCAGTTTCTTGAAAGGTACAATCTTCCAATGATAGCACACGAGAAAAAACAGATGACCTGGATAGAGCATATCTATTAAAGATACTGAATCTATAAGTAACAACCTTACAAAACAGAAAGCATCAGGCCCAGATGAGTTCGATGGTGAATTACACCAAATATTTAAGGAATAAAATATACCAATTCTCTACAATCTTTATCAGAGGACAGAAGCAGAGGGGACACTTCCCAACTTATTCTCCAAGGCCAGTATAATCCTAAAGCATGCAAGCTCAGTTGCTCAGTTGTGTCGAACAGCTCTGTTAATGTGATGCTGCTGTTGTTTAGTCACTAAATCATGTCTGACTCTTTGAGACCCCATGGACTGTGGTCCGCCAGGTTCCTCTGTCCATGGGATTTCCCAGGCAAGAATACTGGAGTGGGATGCCATTTCCTTCTCCAGGGAATCTTCCCAACCCAGGGGTTGAACATGTGTCTCTTGCACTGGCAGGCGGATTCTTTACCACTGAGCCATGAGGGATACCCATAATCCTAATACCAACACTAAAAAAAGACATTACAAGTAAGAAAACTATAGACCAATGTCTCTCACATAGATGCAAAAATCTTCAGCAAAATATTAACAAATCAAGTGAAACAATATATAAGAAGAGTTATACATCAAGACCAAGAGGGATTTAACCCAGGTATGCAAGGCCAGCTCATCATTTAAAAATCAATTAATGGAATCTATCACATTAACAGGCTTCCCTGCTGGCTCAGTGGTAAGAATCCACCTGCCAATGAAGGAAATGTGGGTTCAATCTCTGGGTCAGGAAGATCCCCTGGAGAATGAAATGGCAACCTACTCTAGTATTCTTGCCTGGGAAATCCCATGGACAGAGGACCTGGCAAGCTACAGTCCATGGTGTTGCAAAAGAGTTGGACATGCCTCAGTGACTAAATAACAGCATCACATTAATAGACTAAGGAAGAAAAACCACATAACCATATCAATAGATGCAGAAAAGCACTTGACAAAATACAATACTCATTTATGATTAAAACTAGGAATAGAGGGGAACTTCAACTTGCTATTAATAAATAACATCTATTAATATTAAAAAAAAAAAACCTATAGCTAACATCATGCTTAATGATGAAAAACTTGAACCTTTCCCACTAAGATCAGGTACAAGGCAAGAATGTTCCCTCTTAACATTGTTTTTCAACATCATACTGGAAGTCTTTGCTAACGCAATAAGACAAGAAAGAAAATAAATAGAGTGTAAAGAAGGAATGAAACTGTCATTATTTACAGATGACAGAATTATCTATGTAGAAAATCCAAAAGAGTCAACAACAATAAAAACTCCTGGAGCTAATAAGCAATTATAGCAAGGTTGCAGGATACAAAGTTAATATAAAAAAATCAACTGCTTTCTTATATAACAACAATGGAGAACTGGAATTTGAAATTAAAAACACATTACCAATTATATTAGCATGCCCAAAATGAATTATTTAGGTATAAATCTAACAAAATATGTATAAGATCTACATGAGAAAAACTATAAAACTGTGATAAAAGATATTAAAAAAGAATGAAATAAATGGAGATATATCCCATAGTCACACATGACTCAATGTTGTCAAAATGGCAGTTATTCCCAACTGAATCTGTAGATTCAGCACAATCCCCCCAAAAAGCTCAGCAAGTTATTTTGTGAATATTGAAAAACTGATTGAAGAGGCAAAAGACCCAAAATACAGAACACAATATTGAAGAAGAACAAAGTCAGAGGACTTTAAGACTTAATTATAAAGTCTTTATAATAACTTTAAGTTATCATAAAGCTAGAGTAATCAAGAGAGTGTGATATTCGCAAAAAAAAAAAAAAAAAAGAAAAGAAAAAAGGACAAACAGATCAATGGAACAGGAGAACCCAGAAACAGACATTCATATATACTCAACTGATTTTTGACAAAGGAGCAGAGGCAATACAATAAAGCAAAATAGTCTATTCAACAAATGGTGTCAGTACAATGGACATCCACCTACAAAAAAAAAAAAAAATTGAATATAGACACAGACCTTATAACCTTCACAAAAATTAACTCAAAATGGATCAGAGGTCTAACTGTAAAATGCAAAACTACGAAACACTCTAAACATAACATAGGGGAAAACCTAGAAGATCCTGGGTGTGGTAATGTCTTTTTTTGATTAACATCTTTTTAGATATCAAAGACATGATCCATGAAAGAAATCATTGATAAGCTAGATTTACTTAACATTTAAAGCTTCTGCTTTGCAAAAGGGTATATCAAGAGAATTAGAAAAAAAGGCACAAGCTAGAAGAAAATATTTTTTAAAGATACATTTGATAAAGGACTGTTACCCAAAATATACAAAGAACTGTTAACAGTAAGAAACAGCACAATTTAAAAATGGGCCAAAGACCTTAACAAACACCTCACCAAAGAAGATATACAGATGGCAAGTAAGCATATGAAAGGATGCCCATATTTCCACATCAGGGATATGCAAATTAAGACAACAGTGAGATGCCACTACACACCTATTAGAATGGCTAAACTCTAAGACATCAAAAACAGTATATGTTGATGACGATGTGGCGCAAGATTAACTCTCATTCTTTGTTGGTGGGCCTGAAAAATGGTATAGCCATTTGGTGTTTTTTTTAAAAAATTAAACATACACTTACCATTTGAGCTAGCAATTTTACTCCATAGTATTTATCCAAATCATTTGAAAACTTATGTTTACACAAAAATCTGCACATGGGGACTTCCTTGGTGGTCCAGTGGCTAAGACTCCACACTACCAATGCAGAGGACCCAGTAAGGGAACTAAATCCCACATGCCGGAGGCGGTCCTAAGATGGCAGAGGAAAAGGATGGGGAGGCCACTTTCTCCCCCACAAATTCACCAAAAGATCACTTGAACGCTGAGCAAATTCCACAAAAGAACTTCTGAATGCTGGTGGAGGACACCAGGCACCCAGAAAGGCAGCCCATTGTCTTCGAAAGGAGGTAGGACAAAATATAAAAGATAAAAAGAGAGACAAAAGAGTAGGGATGGAGACCCGTCCCAGGGAGGGAGTTGTGAAAGAGGAGAAGTTTCCAAACACCAGGAAACCCTCTCACCAGCGGGTCTGTAGTGATTTTTGGAATCTCAGAGGGCAACATAACCAGGAGGAAAAAATAAATAAATAAACCCCACAGATTATGCACCTAACCACAACTCCCATTGGAGAAGTAGCCCAGACGCTCGAGTCCACTAACAGTAAGCGGAGGCTGAACAGGGAGGTGCGGGCTGCATTGCTTAGGGTAAGGATAGGGCCTGAATGCCCTGAGGACAATCTGAGGGAGCTAATGTGAGATGGCAACCCAAACTGTGGGATAGCCAGAGAGAGAGAATAAAAAAAGAGAGAGAGAGAGAGAGAGAACTTTCCTGTGAAAAGCTCTAACCTAAGGCACTGCCGGGCCGCTCACAGAACAAAGAACTGAGCAAATACCAGAGGAGAGCTAGCTGGCTGCGGACCAGCCCATCCCCACCGGAGGCAGAAAGGCAAGCAGGTGACAGCCAGAGCCAGAATGCGAGGGGCAATCTCAGCCCCAGAGACCGCATCCTCTTCCAAACTGCGAGCAGTCTCCCAGTTGCTAACCAAGTCTTCCTGGGATCCTGGACGGTTGACATCCAACAGGAGGCTTGTAGCCAGAGATCAACTGCCCAGAGGAGACACATGGCACACCTGAGACAGCGCTCCTGTTGCGTACCCAGGAAACTGAGCAGCTGGGACCACGGAGGTGATAAGACACACTGCCCACCTGAGGAGAGTGTGCTCACCAAGCACCTGGTCACCTGAGCTGCTCAGACCTGGGAAGGGCACAAAACGCAGGCCCAACTGAGTCTGTGCCTTTGTGTAGTACCCAAGAACCTGAACCTGAGTGGCTTAGACCTGGGAAGTGCAGGCAATCCAGGGCCCACTTTAGACAGTTCCCCTGCAGAGCAACCAGGAGCCTGAGCAGTGTAGACCAGGAAAGCACACACGCTGGGAGTTGGGTGGGGGAGCAAAGCCAGTGTGGCCCAGACACTGCGAGCACTCCCCACACACGCCAGTGATACTTGTCTGTAGTGTTCCTCCCTCCCCACAGCACAACTGAACAAGTGAGCCTAAATAAGTGACCACCTTCACCCCCTTGTGTCAGGGACACTGAAGAGACTTGCAAATAGAAGAAGCCAAAATAAACAGAGGGAACCGCTTTGGAAGTAATAGGTGCAATAGATTAAAACCATGTAGTTAGTACCGACTACACTGGAAGGAGCCTATAGACCTCGAGAAGAAGTATAAGCTGGAAATACCTGAAACTGAACTGACCCCACACTGCCCACAACAATTCCAGAGAAATTCCCAGATATATTTAACTATTACCATTTTTTAAATTAAAAAAATTTTTTAAATTTTAAGTCATTTATTTCTCCTTTAATTTTCATTTTATAAACTACTATTACCTTGCCAAAAAAAGACCCTATCTGTAAAGTAAATTTCACATATATTTTTTCATAATTTTTGTGATTTTTTTTAATATTGTATTTTTGAGAGTCTAACCTCTACTCTAGATTTTTAATCTTTGCTTTTTGGTATTTGTTATCAATTTTGTACCTTTAAGAATCCAATCTTCAGCACCCATTTTTACCTAGGAGTGTGATTACTGGCTTGATTGCCCTCTCCCCCTTTTGACTCTCCTTTTCCTCCCCCAGGCCACCTCTATCTCCTCCCACCCCCATCTCTTCTCTACCCAACTCTGTGAATCTCTTTGGGTATTCTTGGCTATGGAGAACACTTAGGGAACTGATTACTGCCTAGATTTGTCTCTCTCCTTTTGACTCCCCCTCTTCTCCTCCTGGTCACCTCTATCTCCTTCCTCCCTCTTCTCTTCTGTATATAACTCTGTGAACCTCTCTGGGTGTTCCGGGCTGTGGAGAGCACATAGGGAATTGATTACTGGCTAGATTGCTCTCTCCCCTTTTGATTCCCCCTCTTCTCCTCAGGGTCACCTCTATCTCCCTCCTCCGTCTTCTCTTCTCCATGTAACTTTGCAAACCTCTCTGGGTGTCCCTCACTGTGGAGAATCTTTTCTCCATTAACCTAGATGTTTTATCATTGGTGCAGTATGCATGGAGAAGATTTGAGGCTACTGTAAGAATAAGACTGAAAACCAGAGGCAGGAGGCTTAAATCCAAAACTTGAGAACACCAGAAAACTCCTGACTCCAGGGAATATTAATCAACAAGAGCTCATCCAAAAGCCTCCATATCTACACTGAAACCAAGCTCCACCCAAAAGCCAACAAGTTCCAGAGCAAGACATACCATGCTAATTCTCCAGCAACACAGGAACATAACTCTGAGCATTAATATACCAGCTGCCCAAAGTCACAACAAACCCACAGACACCTCAAAGCTCACTACTAGATACTTCATTGCACTCCAGAGAGAAGAGATCCAGCTCTACCCACCAGAACACTGAGGCAAGCTTTCCTAACCAGGAAACCTTGACAAGCCACTCACCCAACCCCACCCACAGAGAGGAACCTCAACAATAAACAGGAACCACCCACTTCCAGCATACAGAAAGGCCACCCCAAACACAGCAATCTAAAGAAGATGAAAAGGCAGAGATATACTCAGCAGGTAAAGGAACATGATAAATGCCCACCAAACCAACAAAAGAGGAGGGAGTCTACCTGAAAAAGAATTCAGAATAATGATAGTAAAAATGATCCAAAATCTCGAAAACAAAATGGAGTTACAGATAAATAGTCTGGAGACAAGGATTGAGAAAATTCAAGAAATGTTTAACAAGGACCTAGAAGAAATAAAAAAGAGTCAATCAATAATGAATAATGCAATAACTGAGATCAAAAACACTTCGGAGGGAACCAACAGTAGAATAACTGAGGCAGAAGATAGGATAAGTGACGTGGAAGATAGAATGGCAGAAATAAATGAAGCAGAGAGTAAAAAAGAAAAAAGAATGAAAAGAAATGAAGACAACCTCAGAGACCTCAGGGACAATGTCAAATGCCCCAACATTCGAATCATAGGAGTCCCAGAAGAAGAAGACAAAAAGAAAGGCCATGAGAAAATACTAGAGGAGAAACTTCTTTTAGGGAAGAAAACTTCCCTAAAATGGGGAAGGAAATAGCCACCCAAGTCCAAGAAACCAGAGAGTCCTAAACATGATAAACCCAAGATGAAACATCCCAAGACACATATTAATCAAATTAATGAAGATCAAACACAAAGAACAAATATTAAAAGCAGCAAGGGAAAAACAACAAATAACACACAAGGGGATTCCCATAAGGGTAACAGCTTATCTTTCAACAGAAACTCTTCATGCCAGAAGGGAATGGCAGGACATACTTAAAGTGATGAAAGAGAAAACTTACAACTCAGATTACTGTACCCAGCAAGGATCTCATTCAAATATGAAGGAGAAAGCAAAAGCTTTACAGACTTACAAAAGCTCAGAGAATCTGGCACCACCAAACCAGCTCTTCAACAAATGTTAAAGGATCTTCTCTAGACAGGAAACACAGAAAAAAGTGTATAAACTCGAACCCAAAACAATAAAGTAAATGGCAACAGGATCATACTTACGAATGATTACCTTAAATGTAAATGGATTGAATGCCCCAACGAAAAGACAAAGATTGGCTGAGTGGATACAAAAACAAGACCCCTATATATGCTGTCTACAAGAGACCCACCTCAAAATAAGGGACACATACAGACTGAAAGTGAAGGTCTGGAAAAAGATATTTCACACAAATGGAGACTAAAAGAAAGCAGGAGTGCTCGCTTCGGCAGCACATATACTAAAATTGGAACGATACAGAGAAGATTAGCATGGCCCCTGCGCAAGGATGACACGCAAATTCGTGAAGCGTTCCATATTTTTTTGAAAAAAAAAAAGAAAAAGAAAAAAAAAAAAAAAGAAAGCAGGAGTAGCAATACTCATGGCAAATAAAATAGGCTTTGAAATAAAGGCTGTCAAAAGAGACAAAGAAGGACACTACATAATGATCAAAAGATCAATCCAAGAAGAAGATATAACAATTATAAATATATATGAACCCAACATAGGAGCACTGCAACACATAAGGCAAATGCTAACAAGTATGAAAGGGGAAATTAACAGTAACACAATAATAGTTGGAGACTTTAATACCCCACTCACACCTATGGATAGATCAACTAAACAGAAAATTAGCAAGGAAACACAAACTTTAAATGACACAATGGACCAGTTAGACCTAACTGATATCTATACGACATTTCATCCCACAACAATGGATTTCACCTATTTCTCAAGTGCACAAAGAAACTTCTCCAGGATAGATCACATCCTGGGCCATAAATCTAGCCTTGGTAAATTCAAAAAAATTGAAATCATTCCAAGCATCTTTTCTGATCACAATGTGGTAAGATTAAATGTCAACTACAGGAAAAAAACTATTAAAAATACAAACATATGAAGGCTAAACAACACACTTCTGAATAACCAACAAATCACAGAAGAAATTTTAAAAAGAAATCAAAATATGCATAGAAATGAATGAAAATGAAAACACAACAACCCCAAAACTATCAGTTCAGTTCGGTTTTGTCTCTCAGTCGTGTCCGACTCCTTGTGACCCCATGAACCGCAGCACGCCAGGCCTCCCTGTGCATCACCACCTCCCAGAGTTTACCTAAACTCATGCCCACGGAGTAGGTGATGCCATCGAACCATCTCATCCTCTGTCATCCCCTTCTCCTCCTGCCCTCAATCTTTCCCAGCATCAGGGTCTTTTCCAATGAGTCAACTCTTTGCATGAGGTGGCCAAAGTATTGGAGTTTCAGCTTCAGCATCAGTCCTTCCAATGAACACCCAGGAATGATCTCCTTTAGGATGAACTGGTTGGATCTCCTTGCAGTCCAAGGGACTCTCAAGAGTCTTCTCCAACACCACAGTTCAAAAGCATCAATTCTTTGGTGCTCAGCTTTCTTTATAGTCCAACTCTCACACCCATACATGACCACGGGAAAAACCATAGCCTTGACTAGATGGACCTTTGTTGGCAAAGTAATGTCTCTGCTTTTTAATATGCTGTCTACGTTGGTCATAACTTTCCTTTCAAGGAGTAAGCATCTTTTCATTTCATGGCTGCAGTCACCATCTGCAGTGATTTTGGAGCCCCCAAAAATAAAGTCTGTCACTGTTTCCACTGTTTCCCCATCTATTTGCCATGAAGTGATGGGACCGGATGCCAAGATCTTAGTTTTCTGAATGTTGAGCTTTAAGCCAACTTTTTCACTCTCCTCTTTCACTTTCATCAAGAGGCTATTTAGTTCTGCTTCACTTTCTGCCATAAGGGTGGTGTCATCTGCATATCTGAGGTTATTGATATTTCTCCTGGCAATCTTGATTCCAGCTTGTGCTTCCTTCAGCCCAGCGTTTCTCATGATGTACTTTGCATATAAGTTAAATAAGCAGGGTGACAATATACAGCCTTGACGTACTCCTTTTTGTATTTGGAACCAGTTTGTTGTTCCATGTCCAGTTCTAACTGTTGCTTCCTGACCTGCATACAGGTGTCTCAAGAAGCAGATCAGGTGGTCTTGTATTCCCATCTCTTTAAGAATTTTCCACAGTTTATTGTGACCCACACAGTCAAAGGCTTTGGCATAGTCAATCAAGCAGAAATAGATGTTTTTCTGGAACTCTCTTGCTTTTTTGATGATCCAAAACCTATGGGACTCAGTAAAAGCAGTGCTAAGGGGAAGGTTCATAGCAACACAAGCTTATCTCAAGAAACAAGGGAAAAGTCAAATAAATAACCTAACTCTACAGCTAAAACAACTAAAAAAGGAAGAAATGAAGAACCCCAGGGTTAGCAGAAGGAAAGAAAGCAAAAAAATTAGGGCAGAAATAAATGAAAAAGAAACAAAGAGACCATAGCAAAAATCAACAAAGCTAAAAGCTGGTTCTTTGAGAAGATAAATAAAAGAGACAAACCATTAGTCAGACTCATCAAGAAAAAAAAAAAAAGCATCAAATCAACAAAATTAGAAATGAAAATGGAGAAATCACAACAGACAACACAGAAATACAAAGGATCATGAGAGACTACTATCAGCAACTATATGCCAATAAAATGGACAACTTGGAAGAAATGGACAAATTCTTAGAAAAGGATAACTTTCCAAACTGAACCAGGAAGAAATAGAAAATCTTAACAGACCCATCTCAGGCACAGAAATCGAAACGGTAATCAGAAATCTTCCAGCAAACAAAAGCTCAGGACCAAACGGTTTCACAGCTGAATTCTACCAAAAATTTAGAGAAGAGCTAACACCTATCCTAGTCATACTCTTCCAGAAAATTGCAGGGGAAGGTAAACTTCCAAACTCATTCTATGAGGCCACCATCACCCTAATACCAAAATCAGACAAAGATGCCACAAAAAAAAAACTACAGGCCAATATCACTGATGAACATAGATGCAATAATCCTCAACAAAATTCTAGCAAACAGAATCCAACAACATATTAAAATGATCATACATCATGATGAAGGGTGCTTTATCCCAGGGATGCAAGGATTCTTTACTATCTGCAAATCAATCAATGTGACACACCACATTAATAAACTCAAAGACAAAAATCATATGGTTATCTCAATAGATGCAGAGAAAGCCTTTGACAAAATTCAACATCAATTTATGATAAAAAAAAAAACCCCTCTAGAAAGCAGGACTAGAAGGAACATAACTTAACATAATAAAAGCCATATATGATAAATCCACAACAAACATTATC
Organism: Dama dama; assembly: GCF_033118175.1. Lineage (NCBI taxonomy): Eukaryota > Metazoa > Chordata > Mammalia > Artiodactyla > Cervidae > Dama > Dama dama. The sequence continues at coordinate 26,014,101 of NC_083689.1, read as the reverse complement.
CTCAATGGTGAAAAATTGAAAGCATTTCCCCTAAAGTCAGGAACAAGACAAGGGTGCCCACTCTCACCACTACTATTCAACATAGTTTTGGAAGTTTGAGCCACAGCAGTCAGAGAAGAAAAAGAAATAAAAGAGTCCAGATTGGAAAAGAAGAAGTAAAACTCTCACTGTTTGCAGATGACATGATCCTCTATATAGAAAACTCTACAAGAATCCACCAGAGAATTACTAGAGCTAATCAGTGAATATAGAAAAGTTGCAGGATATAAAGATAACACACAGAAATCCCTTGCATTCCTATACACTAACAATGAGAAAACAGAATGAGAAATTAAGGAAACAATTCCATTCACCATTGCAATGAAAAGAATAAAACACTTAGGAATAAATCTACCTAAAGAAACGAAAGACCTATATATAGAAAACTATAAAACACTGATGAAAGAAATCAAACAGGACACAAATAGATGGAGAAATATCCCACATTCATGGGTCAGAAGAATTAATATAGTGAACATGAGTATACTATCCCAAAGCAATCTATAGATTCAATGCAATCCCTATCAAGCTACCAATGGTATTTTTCAGAGAACTAGAACAAATAATTTCACAATTTGTATGGAAATACAAAAAACCTCGAATAGCCAACACAATCTTGAGAGTGAAGAGTGGAACTGGAGGAATAAACTTGCCTGACTTCAGACTATACTACAAAGTTACAGTCATCAACACAGTATGTTACTGGCACAAAGACAGAAATATAGATCACTGGAACAAAATAGAAAGCCCAGAGATAAATCCATGCACCTGTGGACACCTTATCTTTGGCAAAGGAGGCAAGAATATACAATGGAGAAAAGACAATCTCTTTAACAAGTGGTGCTGGGAAAACTGGTCAACCACTTGTAAAAGAATGAAACTAGAACACTTTCTAACACCATACACAAAAATAAACTCAAAATGGATTAAAGATCTAAATGTAAGACCAGAAACTATAAAACTCCTAGAGGAGAACATAGGCAAAACACTCTCCGACATAAATCACAGCAGGATCCTCTATGACCCACCTCCCAGAGTATTGGAAATAAAAGCAAAACTAAACAAATGGGACCTAATGAAACTTAAAAGCTTTTGCACAACAAAGGAAACTATAAGTAAGGTGAAAAGACAGCCTTCAGAATGGGAGAAAATAATCTCAAATGAAGCAACAGACAAAGAATTAATCTCAAAAATATACAAGCAACTCCTGCTTCTCAATTCCAGAAAAATAAATGACCCAATCAAAAGACAGGCCAAAGAACTAAACAGAGATTTCTCCAAAGAAGACATACAGATGGCTAACAAACACATGAAAAGATGTTCAATATCACTCATTATCAGAGAAATGCAAATCAAAACCACAATGAGGAACCATCTCACACCAGTTAGAATAGCTGCTATCAAAAAGTCTACAAACAATAAATGCTAGAGAGGGTGTGGAGAAAAGGAAACCCTCTTACACTGTTAGTGGGATTGCAAACTAGTATAGCCACTATGGAGAACAGTGTGGAGATTCCTTAGAAAACTGGAAATAGAACTGGCATATGATCCAGCAATCCCACTGCTGGGCATACACACTGAGGAAACCAGAATTGAAAGAGACAAGTATACCCCAATGTCCATCGCAGCACTGTTTACAATAGCTAGGACATAGAAGCAACCTAGATGTCCACTGGCAGATGAATGGATAAGAAAGCCATGGTACATATACACAATGGAATACTACTGAGCCATTAAAAAGAATGCATTTGAATCAGTTCTAATGAGGTGAATGAAACTGGAGCCTATTATACAAAGTGAAGTAAGTCAGAAAGAAAAACACCAATACAGTATACTAATGCATGTATATGGAATTTAGAAAGATGATAATGATGACCCTCTATGCGAGACAGCAAAAGAGACACAGATGTAAAGAATAGTCTTTAGGACTCTGTGGGAAAAGGTGAGGGTGGGATGATTTGAGAGAATAGCACTGAAACATGTATATTATCATATGTGAAACAGATCGCCAGTCCAGGTTCAATGCATGAGATAGGGTGCTCAGGGCTGGTGCACTGGGATGACCATGAGGGATGGGATGGGGAGGGAGGTGGGAAGGGAGCTCAGAATGGGCAACACATGTATACCCATGGCTGATTCATGTCAATGTATGGCAAAAACCACTACAATATTGTAAAGTAATTAGCCTCCAATTAAAATAAATAAATTAATTTTAAAATAAATAAATAAATCCCACATGCCACAACTACAGATCCCACATGTTGCAACTATTAAGATCCTTCATTCCACAATGAAGATTGAAGATCCCACATGCTGCAACTAAGACCTAGCACAGTCAAACAAATAAATTAATTTTAACAACCTGCACATTGATATTAAAAGGAGCTTCATTCTTAATTGCCAAAATCTGGAAGTAATCAAGATGTCTTTCCATAGGTGAGTGGATAAACATCCAGACAATGGGATATTATTCAGCCCTAAAAAGAAATGAACTATTAAGCCTAGAAAAGACATGGAAGAACCTGAAATACACACTAATAAGTGAAACGAGCCATACAGAAAAGGCTATACATACTGTAGGACTGCAACTATACGACATTTTGGAAAAGGCAAAACTATGGAGATAATTAAAAGATCAGTGGCTGTCAGCAGTAGGTGAGGGAAAATGAATAGGTAGGACAAGAGGATATTTGAGGCAGTGAAAATACCCTATATGATATTATAATTACAGACATACCTCTTTTATTGCTCTCTGCTTTACTGCATTTTGCTAATGCTATATATAATTTTTTTCTTTTTTTACAAATTGAAGTTTTGTGGCAACCCTCTGTTTAGCAAGTCTGTTGGCACCATTTTCCAATAGCATTTGCTCACTTGATGTCTGTGTGTCACATTTTGGTAATTCACACATATTTCAAATGTTTTCATTATTATTATATTTGTTACGGTGATCAGTGACCTTTGATGTTACTATTATAATTGTTCTGTCATTTTTTAGCAATAAAATTCTTTTTGCAACCATGAAATTAAAACATGCTTGCTCCTTGGGAGGAAAGCTATGACAAACCTAGACCACATATTAAAAAGCAGAGATATCACTTTGCAGACAAAGGTCTGTATAGTCAAAGCTATGGTTTTTTCCAGTAGTCTTATACGAATGTGAGAGTTGGATGACCATAAAGAAAGCTGAATGCCAAAGAATTGATGCTTTCAAATTGTGGTACTGGAGAAGACTCTTGAGAGTCCCTTAGACTGCAAGGAGATCAAATCAGTCAATACTAAAGGAAATGAACCCTGAATATTCATTGGAAGGACTGTTGCGGAAGCTGAAGCTCCAATGCTTTGGCCACCTGATGTGAAAGGCCAACTCACTAGAGAAGAGCCTGATGTTGGGAAAGATTGAAGGCAAAAGGAAGAGGTGGCAGAGGATGAGATGGCTAGATATCATCACTGACTCAATGGAAATGAATTTGAGCAAACTCCGGAAGATAGTGTACATGTGAGTGTGCACGATAGTGTGCAGAAGAAATTGGTGTGCATGTTCATGGGGTTGCAAAGAGCTGGATGTGACTTAGTGACTGAACAACTTTTTAATTAAGATACATAAAACAATTGCAGGATTTCCCTGGTGTCTTAGATGGTAAAGAATCTGCTCACAATGCAGGAGACCCAGGGTCGATCCGTGGGTCAGGAAGATCCCCTGGAGGAGGAAATGGCAACCCACTCCAATATGCTTGCCAGGAGAATTTTGTGAACAGAGGAGCCTGGTGGGCTAGAGTCCATGGGGTTGCAAAGAGTTGGACACAACTGAGAAACTAACACACACAGAACGCTATTGCACACTTAAATGACTACTATATATTATAAACATAATTTTATATACACCATGAAACCAAAAAAATTATGTAACTCACTTTATTGTGATATTCACTTTACTGCTGTGGTCTGGGACTGAACCTGCAATATCTCTAAGATATGCCTATAATATTCTTATACTTTTGTCCAAACCCACAGAATATACAACACCATGAATGAAGTCTAATTTAAACTATGGACTTTAGATGATTATGATATATCAATGTGGGCTCATTCTTGATTTAAAAATGTAATTCTGGTGAATGATATTGATAATAGTTATGGCTATGCAGGTGTGGGAGTAGTGAATATATGAGAGTTCACTCAATTTTCCTCTCAATTTTGCTACAAAACTAAAACTTTTCTAAAACAAATTTTAAAGGAAAAGGATACAAAAATATACATCATGCTAACAACAGTCAAAAGAAAGCTAGAGTAGCTATATTAACATCAGACAAAGGAGATTTCTATGCAAAGAATATTACCAGGGATAAATAAGGCCTTTCATGATAAATGGGATGAATAATTCAAGAGGATATAACAATCCTAACCACTCTTAAATGTTTATACACCTAGTAACGGAGGTTTTGTTTCACATATAAAATATGTGAAATATATGTTCAAATATGAAATATGTTTCACATATTTTATACGGGAAACAAAAAAGGATAGGATTAAAAGGAGAAAGAGACAAGTCTACCATTATAGTAAGAGATTTCAATATCTCTTAATAATCAATAGACCAAGTAGGCAAAAAATTAGCAAGGATATAGTCTACTTGAACATCACTACCAATCAACCCGACTGATTGACATTTATAGACCACTTTACCCAACAAAAGCAGAATACACATGATTCTCACGTACACAGAACATTCACCAAAATAAACCATATGGGTTATAAAACATATCTCAACACTTTATGGCAAATAGATGGGGGAAAAATGGAAACAGTGACAGATTTTATTCTCTGGGCTCCAAAATCACTGTGGATGAAGACTGCAGCCGTGAAATTAAAAGATGCTTGCTCCTTGGAAGAAACACTATGACAAATCTATACAGTATATTAAAAAGCAGAGACATCATTTTGCTGACAAAGGTCCGCCTAGTCAAAGCTATGATTTTTCCAATAGTCATGTACAGATGTGAGATTTGGACCATAAAGGAGGCTAAGCACCAAAAAATTGATGCTTTTGAACTGTGGTGCTGGAAAAGACTCTTGACAGTCCCTTGAACAGCAAGGAGATCAAACCAGCCTAAAGGAAATCAACCCTGAATATTCACTGGAAGGACTGATGCTAAAACAGAAGTTCCAATACTTTGGCCACCTGATACAAAGAGCTGACTCATTGGAAAAGACCCTGATGCTGGGAAGGATTGAGGGTAGGAGGAGAAGCGGGTGACAGAGGATGAGATGGTTGGATGGCATCACTGATTGAATGGACATGAGTTTGAGCAAATTCCGGGAGATGGTGAAGGACAGGGAAGCCTGATGTGCTGCAGTCAGTGGGGTTGCAGAGTTGGACATGACTTAGCAACTGAACAAAAACAACAAATTTAAAAGGAATCTAGGCATATAAAGTATAGTCTCAGATCACAATGGAATGAAATTAGAAATCTGTAACAGAAATATCTCTGGAAATTTTTCAGATACTTGTATAATAGCACACTTTTAAATGGCCCAAGGATGAAAGAATAAATACATAGGGAAAATGGGAAGTATTTGAACTGCATGAAAATGAAAACACACCGTGTCAAAACTTGTGGGATGTATCTGAGCAGAAGTTGAAGTAAATCCATAGTTGAAGTAAACTGTGCTGTGCTTAGTCGCTCAGTCATGTCCAACTCTTTGCAACCCCATGGACTGTAGTCTGCCAGGCTCCTCTGTCCATGGGGATTCTCCAGGCAGGAACACTGGAGTGGGTTGCCATGCCCTCCTCCAGGGAATCTTCCCAACCCAGGGATCGAACCAGGTCTCCTGCATTGAAAGGTGGATCCTTTCCCGCTTGAGCCACCAGGGAACCCCATGAATACTGGAGTGGGTAGCCTGTCCCTTCTCCAGGGGATCTTCCCAATCCAGGAATTGAACCGGGGTCTCCTGCATTGCAGGCAGATTCTTTACCAGCTGAGCCCAGCTTACCAGGCAAGCCCAGCATTAAAACTACTATATTAGAAAAGAAGAAAGGTCTCATATCAATGACCTCAGCTTCCATCTTAAAAGTAAAAAAAAGAAGAGCTAATTAAACCTAAACTAATCAGACTAAAAAAAAAAAAAATAACATCAGAGCAGAAACCAGATTGTTCAGAAAAAAGAAAGAGAAAACAAATGATCAATACCAGGAATGAGAAAGATTATATCACTACAGATGCCCATATATTAAAGAATAATAGGAGAATATTATAAGTATTTGACAATAAATTTACAGGAAATGGACAAATTCCTTGAAATACACAAACTACCAAAGTTTTCTCAAGAAGAAAGAGATAAGTTGAATAGCCCTAAAGAGGTTATACATGCTAAGTCGCTTTAGTCGTGTCTGACCCTTTGTGACCCTGTGGATTGTAGCCCGCCAGGCTCTGCTATCCATGGGATTCTCCAGGCAAGAATACTAGAGTGGGTAACCATGCCCTCCTCCAGAAAAAGGTAGTAATTGTAACATTTCTTTTCAACAAAGAAAATTCCAGGCCTACATGGCTTCAATAGTGAATTCCACCCAACAGAAATAATTTAAGGCAGAAATAATACTATCTCTTCTCCAGAAAATTGAAGAGGAAGAAATACTTCCCAACTTGTTCTATGAGCTTAATCATTACTCTGATACCAAACCCAGACATACACTTTATTTTTTAAATTAATTTATTTATTTTAATTGGAGGCTAATTACTTTACAATATTATAATAGTTTTTGCCAAACATCCACATGAATCAGCCATGGGCACACATGTGTTCCCCACCCAGAACCCCCCTCCCACCTCCTTCCCCATCCCATCCCCCAGGGTCATCCCAGTGTACCAGCCCTGAGCACCCTGTCTCATGCATTGAACCTGGACCGGCAATCCACTTCACATATGATAATATACACATTTCAATGCTATATACACTTTAAAAGAAAACTACAGACCCTCATGAACACTGATGCAAAAATTGAAGCAAATCAAATCCAACAATATATAAAAAGAAAAATACATTTCAACCAAATAGGGTTTACTCCAGAATGCAGAGTTGGTTTAACACTAGAACATCAATCAATACATTATATTCAATTTGCAATCATCACTTCACCATATTAACAAACTGAAAAAGAAAAACCCTACGATCACTTTAACAGACACAAAAGCTATATTTGGCAAAATCTAGCATCTATTTCTGATAAACTCTCTCAAGCATATTAGAAATAGAAGGTAACTTCCCCAACTAAGAGAAAATATACAGAAAACCTACAGATAATATCATACTTAAGAGTGAACTACTAAATGTTGTTCATCAAAATATAGAAACAAGGCAAGCATATCTGCTCTCCTTACGTCTCTCTTTAAACATGGTACAGGAGGATGGAATCGGTGCAATTATGCAAGAAAAAACAAAAGGCATCCATATTGGAAAGGAAGAACTACAACTGTTTTTATTAACAGATGACATAAATGCCTATGGTCAAACAGAAACTTTAGGGGGAAATACTACTAGAGCTAATAATTAAGATTAGTAAGTTTACAGTATCTTTATTATGAACTGAGTGTTTGTGTCCCTACAAAGTTTATATGTTGAAGTCAGAACCCTCAATGAGATTGTATTTGGAGATAGAGTCTATGAGAGGATGATATGAGTTTACAAAGGTGAGGCCCAATCTGAGAGATCTGGTGCCCGCATAAGAAAAGAAAGAAACATCAGAGCCCTCTCTTTCTTTGCGTGGAGAGAAAAGGTCATGTGAAGTCATAGCAGGATGGTGGTTACCTACCAGACAAAAGAGCCCTACCAGAAAATGAATAGGGCAGCACTTTGGTCATGGACTTCCTGGCCTCTAAAACTTTGAAAAAATAAAATTCTGTTGTTTAATCCCCCTAGTCTATTCTATTTTGTTATGGTAGTCCAAGAAGACTAATATAAGGATCAACAAACAAAAAAGTATATTTATTGGACTTCTTCTTGGTGTTGCAGTGGACAAGAATTTGCCTGCCCATGCAAGGGACAGGGGTTCGATCCCTGGTCCAGGAAGATTCCACATGTGTCAGAGCAACTAAGCCCATGTGCCACTATTTTTGAGACCATGCTCTAGAGCCTGCAAGCCACAACTACTGAGCCCGCATGCTGTAGCTACTGAAGCCCGCATCCCTAGGACCTGTGTCTGTAAGAAGAGAAGTCTCTGTGATGAGAAGCATGTGCACTTCAACAAAGAGTAGACACCACTCATTGCAACTAGAAAAAACCTGGACAGCAACAAAGACCCAGTGCAAACAAAATAAATATATAATTTTTTTCATAATTTTTTAAAAAAGGAATCAGCTGGATGGGAGGAGAGAATGGATACATGTATATGTATGGCTGAGTCCCTTCACTGTTCACTTGACGCTATCACAATATTATTAATCAGCTACACCCCAATACAAAATAAAAAGTTAAAAACATAAAAAAGGAATCATTTTTTAAAAAGGTATATTTCTATATGCTAGCAATGAATAGTGAGAAATAGAAATTAATAGCATCAAAAATATGAAATATTAAAATTAGGTGAGAAATAATGATATCAGGTGGGAATAATGACCTGTACAGTAAAAATTTTAAGGTATTAAAGAAGACCTAAATAAAATAGACAGATGCACTTTTTTCTTAAGATGGGAAAGTCAATCTTGTTATGATGTCAATTATCCTCAAATTAACCTATAGATTCAATGCAATCCAAATCAAAATCCCATTAGAGTTTCTTGTTTTTTTTTTGTAAAAATTGATAAGCTAATCCTAAAATTCATACACAAGTGCAAAGGACCTAAAAGCCAAACCAACTGAAAAAGAATAACAAAGTCAGAGAGCTAATACTATCTGATATCAAGGATTACTATAGTGCCACATTATTCAATACTGCATGGTACTGGTATAAAGATAGACAAGTAGATGAATGAAATGATATAGAGAATCCAGACAAAAACCCATACATATATGTGGAAACTTTTTTTTCAGCAAAGGTGCAAAGGCAATATAGTGAAGAAAGGATAGCAGTTTCACAAATGGTGCTAGAATAATTGAATGTCAATATGCAAAAAGAGGAACTTGAATCCGTATCTTACATCATTTAATAAAATTAACTCATAGGCAAAAATGTAAAACTTTAAACTATGAAACTTCTAGAAGAAACCACAGAAGACCTTTGTGACCCTGGGTTAGGCAAAGATTTCTCAGATATGACAACAAAGGCATATCCCAATAACAAACTGACAAGCTGGACTTCATCAAAGTTAAAAATTTATGCTCTTCAAACTGTTTCACAAGCAATTACATATTATATGATTCCACTTATATGAAATGCCCAGAAAAGGAAACTCAAGAGACATAAAGTAGATCAGTATTTGCCTGGGGCTGAGAACAGGGCTTAAGTATAAATGGGCATAAGGGATCTTATTGTGGGTAAAAAATGTTCTAACACTGACATACGGTGATGCTTAAACTCTCTAAATTTACAAAAAATCATTTAACTGTAAAACTTTAAATGGGTAAATTTTATTATATGTAAAATATACTACATTAAGGTTTGTTTTTCATTTTATTTTTAAGAAGAGAGTAGAAATAGTGTGAAAAGACAAGATGCCCATTGGAAGAATATTCTTCAAAGCATATATCTGATAAAGGATTTGCATCCAGAATATGCAAAGAACTCTCAAAATTCTACAATAAGAAAATCAACTGATTTTTTAAATAGACAAAATATTGGAACAGATATATATCACCAAAAAGGATATGCAGATGTCAAATAAGTACATGCTGCTGCTGCTGCTAAGTCACTTCATTCGTGTCCAACTCTGTGTGACCCCATAGACAGCAGCCCACCAGGTTCCTCTGCCCCTGGGATTCTCCAGGCAAGGATACTGGAGTGGGTTGCCATTTCCTTCTCCAATGCATGGATGCATGCTAAGTCGCTTCAGTCGTTTCCGACTCTGTGTGACCCTATGGAGAGCAGTCCACCAGGCTCCTCTGTCCACGGGATTCTCCAGGCAAGAATACTGGAGTGGGTTGCCATTTCCTTCTCCAAAATAGGTACATGAAAAAGTGATTAACATCATTAGTCCTTAGGGAAATACAAATTAAAATCACATTACGATATCACTTCATATCTATTAGAATGGTTCAAATTAAAAGACTGGCCATACTAAGTGTCACGTGTAAAGAAACAAATTTCAAACACTGCTAGTAGAAATGTAAGATGGTATAACTACTTGGAAAACAGCTTGGCGATTTCCATTTTTAGGTATTTAGCCAAGAGGAAAGAAAATATACACCCATATTGTAAAAGAATGTGTATTATAAAAAAAAAAAAAAAAGAATGTGTATTATAACACTTGTTAAAACAATAAGGAAGATTTTATTCAAAACCTGCAACAGTGGTGTTGCAATAGCAGAGAGAGGTTGCGTCCAACTCCATATACAGCAAAGATAGCTGGGGACTTAAAGCCAAAGGACAGTGAAAGCATCAGAGGATGGGAAAACTGCTAAGAGGAGAAACAACAAGGGTAAGGAGATTCTTGTTAAACTGATCTAAGATACTATGATTTATGAAAGGAAATATATATTTGGTCTTTGCCCCCATTTCTGGCATAGAGCTTAAATTCCCTAGGTGATAAGAGAAATGAGGTGTCTTTTGTTACATTAATAAAGTGACTTTTGAACTATAGTTAGGATAGGGGCTGGTTGTGAGGAAAACCAACTAGGTAATTAGAGGATTGGGACTTTCAGGCCCATACCATAGCATCTTCTCATAAGGAAGGAGAGAGTAGCTAGGGGTTGAATGAATCACTAATGACCATTGATTTAATCAATCATGCCTATGCAATGAAGTTTCCATAAAATTCCAAAAGGACAGGGTTCAAAGAGCACCTTGGTTGGTGAGATTGGGGAGAATGGCACTCCAAGAGAAAGCATGGAAGCTCTGCACCCTTCAACCATACTTTGCTCTATGCACCTCATCTATCTGGCTGTCCCTGAATCATATCCTTTTATAATGAGCTAGTAATTTAGTGAGTAAAATGTTTTTCTGAGTTCTATGAGCCACTAAAGAAAATTAATCAAACCCAAGGAGAGAGTTGTGAGAACTTCTGATTTACAGCCAGTAAGTTAGAAGTAAAGGACTTGTGACTGGAGTCTGAAGTCTCAGGAGATAGGTCATGGGAACCTCCAATTTGTAGCCAGCCTGTCAGGAACACAGGTAATAACCTGGGCTTGCAATTTGTGTCTGAAGTATAAGGTGTTCCTGTAGGACAGAGCCCTTTACCTGTGGAATCTGTTGCTGTCTCTGGATAGATAGTGTCAGAATTGGGTTGAATTTCATCCACCTGCAATGCAGGAGACTTGGGTTCAATCCCTGGAGAAGGGAAAGGCTACCCACTCCAGTATTCTGGCCTGGAGAATTCCATGGACTGTATGGCCCAAGGGGCCACAAAGAGTAGGACACAACTGAGCGACTTTCACTTTCACTTTCTAGGATACCCAGCTGGTGCCTGGAGGTTGCCTGTTGTTAAGCGTGGGAAAACCCTCCCCATCATACACTCATTGAAACTGGGTCCAGGAACTGAATTAGACTTAATATGCCAGCATGCTAAAGGCAGCCAGAATGATCAGATATAAGGGGTGGAGGACTTTCTGTAAACTGGTGAGCAGAATTCTTGCTAAAATCATATTCAAGGATGGACATGGAAGCCCAAGGTCAAGGCCTAGTTGAGAAGAGAGCTCAGGATAGCCTCACTAAAGTTTGATTATGGAGAGATTCTTTGTTAATACAAATACTTCACTGAAATGTTCCCAGCAGCTAAATAATCTAAATGTCTATAAAGAGATTAATGGGTAAATAAATTATGGTATATCATGCAATGAAATATTACTCAGCAATAAAAAGGAACAAACTATTGATACACTCAAACACAACAAACTGTGGAAAATTCTTTAAGCAATGGGAATACCAGACCACCTGACCTGCTTCCTGAGAAATCTGTATGCAGGTCAAGAAGCAACCGTTAGAACTGGACATGGAACAACAGACTGGTCCCAAAATGGGAAAGGAGTATGTCAAGGCTGTATATTGTCACCTTGCTTATTTGACTCATATGCAGAGTACATCATGAGAAATGCTGGACTGGATGAAGCACAAGGTGGAATCAAGATTGCCGGAAGAAACATCAATGACCTCAGATATGCAGATGACACCACCCTTATGGCAGAAAGCGAAGAACTAAAGAGCCTCTTGATGAAAGTGAAAGAGAAGAGTGAAAAAAGTTGACTTACAACTCAACATTCAGAAAACTAAGAACATGGTCTCTGGTCCCATCACTTCATGGCAAATAGATGGGGAAACAGAGGAAACAGTGACAAACTTTATTATCTGGGGTCCACAATCACTGCAGATGGTGACTGCAGCCATGAAATTAAAAGACACTTGCTCCTTGGAAAAAAAGTTATGACCAACCTGGACAGTATATTGAAAAGCAGAGACATTACTTTGCCAAAAAAGTTCCGTCTAGTCAAGGCTATGGTTTTTCCCATAGTCATGTGCGGATGTGAGAGTTGGACTATAAAGAAAGCTGAGTGCCAAAGAATTGATACTTTTGAACTGTGGTGTTGGAGAAGACTCTTGAGAGTCCCTTGGACAGCAAGGAGATCCAACCAGTCCATTCAAAAGGAAATTAATGCTGAATATCCATTGGAAGGACTGATGCTGAAACTGAAACTCCAATTCTTTGGCCACCTGATTCATTGGAAAAGACTCCGATGCTGGGAAAGATGGAAGGTGGGAGGAGAAGGGGACGACAGGGGATGAGATGGTTGAACGGCATCACTGACTTACTCATGAGTTTGAGTAAACACCAGGAGTTGGTGATAGACAGGGAGGCCTGGCGTGCTGCAGTCCATGGGGTCACAAAGAGTCGGACACAACTGAGCGGCTGAACTGAAACTGATTGATACACTCGACAATATGGCTGAATCTCAAAACAGCTATGCTGTGTGAAAGAAGTCAGACTAAAAAGACAAAATCTCTCTCTTTCTTGAAGGACTCCAAAATCCAATCTGTTATGACGGTAACTAGATAAGTAGTTGCTTGGGGGACATGAAGAAAGAAATTGTAATATTATAGGAGGAAACTTCTGGTGATGAATATTTTCACTATCTTGATTGTGGTGGTGGTCTCAAAGATGGTTATATACAGGAAAACTTTTATTTTTACTTTTATTATAGTCACTTTATAATATTGTGTTAGTGTCTATTGTACAGCAAAGTGAATCAGCTATATATATATAGATAGATAGATTCCCTTTTTTGGATTTTCTTCCCATTTAGATCACCATACAGCATTGAGAGTTCCCTGGGCTATACAGAAGGTTCTCATTAGTTATCTATTTTATACATAGTATCACTAGTATATCTATGTCAATCCTAAATTCCCAATTCACCCCATTCCCCTCTTTTCCCCTTGGTATCCACAGGCTTGTTCTCTATGTCTGTGTCTTTATTTCTGCTTTGTAAATACAATTGTGTATATCAATACCAGGTTTTCCTCGTGGCTCAGTTGGTAAAGAAACCGCCTGCAATATAGGAGACCACCTACAATACAGGGGACCCAGATTCGATCCCTGGGTTGGGAAGGTCCCCTACAGAAGGAAATGGCAGCCCACTCCAGTATTCTTGCCTGGGAAATCCCATGAACAGAGGAATCTGGTGGGCTACAGCCCATGGGTCACAAGAGTCAGACATGACTTAGTGACTAAACCACCACCATACCAATGTCAACTTTTGGTGATGAATATTTTCACTATCTTGATTGTGCTGATGGTTCCAAGAGTGCTCATATATGTAATAAGTTTAAACTGCACACTTTAAATATGTGTAGCTCATTGTATGTCAATTATATCATGGCTCAACAAAGAATTTTTTTTTTTAAGTAACAGTTCCCAGTCTCAACAAGGCTCTCAGCAATGGGCTATAATTTGGGGTTTCCCTAGTTCTTCCATGGCACCCCATTCCAGTACTCTTGCCTGGAAAAGTCCATGGATGGAGGAGCCTGGTAGGCTGTAGTCCATCAGGTTGCTATGAGTCGGACACGACTGAACGACTTCACTTTCACTTTTCACCTTCACACATTGGAGAAGGAAATGGCAACCCACTCCAGTGTTCTTGCCTTGAGAATCCCAGGGATGGGGGAGCCTGGTGGGCTGCTGTCTATGGGGTCGCATAGGGTCAGACACGACTGAAGTGACTTAGCAGCAGTTCTTCCATTCCCCTAAACTCCTATTTTAAATGCTTTTTAATATCCTTAAGCCTCTTATCCTATATTCTTTCTTCTTCTTCCTTTCTCTGGAAGATTATCCCTCAAGTTGCCTCTAGTCTCAGCCTTTCTCCACCCTGGGAGCCAAAATAAACTTTATACTAGAACATTCATATCTCCTGTTTACAAGCCCTTACCAGCACCTGCTCCAGAAAAAAATCCAAATTCCTTAACAAGGATTATAAGACCTTCTTTGATGTTGGCCTCTACTTATCTCTACAATCTCATCTCTAGCTTTTCCCTCACCATCTGCATCCCCATCTTCACCTTAGGGTCACACCAGGGTCTAGATACAATAAACTACTACCCATTCCTAAGTTCTGCATTTTTATTTCTTTATCTCTCTACCCTTTTCTTGTCTTATTCTTTCTGTCTCTCTTGTCTGCCCTCTCTCCCTTTTCTCTGTCTCTTTCTCCCTCTCTCTCTCTTCTGTTCTCCTCTCTTTTTCCAGTCATCCTCTCTCTTTACTCCCATCCTCCCACTCCCCGCCCCCCCGCCCCCCGCCATGGCTCTTAAGAGTTATGAGTTCTATTAGTACTTCCATATATTCTTGCTAACACAACTAAGTTGATGTCGACAATTTCTATGTACAGACATACTGAGTTTGGGATCCAAGTAGGATAACACTATTTCCTCTGGGCTTTTTTTATTCCTAGGTCTTGATGATGCAAAGTTACAGCCTAATATCCTTTATTTGGAATTATATCTGATAGCTGACTCCACATGTAGATGATGTTAGCATTAACTGAGTTACAGATCTCTTGAAGTATCTCATATACAAAGTATCCAATATAAAAGTAACTATTTCTTTTAGTAAGTGAAGGAAAATTTGAAACTATACCTCATTTGAAGAACTGTCTTGCAAAGTTGACACAGGAACAATTTCATTTGAATTAACATAATTGCTGACATTTGGAAATAGTTCTTCAAAAGATGTTTTTTGCACTGAGGACAAATCAATCTATAAAAGAATACATAACTCTTGGAGAAGTACAATACTGCAAAACAATCATTTTTAAGTAACCAAAGAAAAGTTGAACTACTCTCTCAATTGAATGATTTTCTTGTGAGCTTGACATAGGAATAATTTTATCTGAATTAATATAATTGCTGATATTTAGAAATGCCTCTTCAAAAGATGCATGTTTAACTGGGAACAAATGAATCTATAAAGAATAATACAAGGCTCTTTAGCTTTAAAATTATTTTTAAATAAGAATTTTCATTTGCTAAAGTATCATTTAATTTATACATATTAAATGGCCCCATCACTTCATAGCAAATAGATGGGGAAACAGTGGAAACAGTAACAGACTTTATTTTTGGGGGCTCCAAAATCACTGCAGATGGTGATTGCAGCCATGAAATTAATAGATGCTTACTCCTTGGAAGGAAAGTTAAGACCAACTTAGACAGCATATTAAAAAGCAGAGACATTACTTTGTCAACAAAGGTCTGTCTAGTCAAGGCTATGGTTTTTCCAGTGGTCATGAATGAATGTGAGAGTTGGACTGTGAAGAAAGCTGAGTGCTGAAGAATTGATGCTTTTGAACTGTGGTGTTGGAGAAGACTCTTGAGAGTCCCTTGGCCATCCTAAGGGAAACTGGCCCTGGGTGTTCATTGGAAGGACTGATATTAAAGCTGAAACTCCAGTATTTTGGCCACCTCTTGTGAAGAGCTGACTCACTTGAAAAGACCCTGATGTTGGGAAAGATGGAAGGCAGGAGGAGAAGGGGACAATGGAGGATGAGATGGTTGGATGGCATCACCGACTCAAGGGACATGAGTTTGGGAGTTGGTGATGGACAGGGAGGCCTGGCGTGCTGCGGTTCACGGGGTCATAGAGAGTCGGACATGACTGAGCGACTGAACTGAACTGAACTGAATTGCCCACTAAATGAAATTCACCTACCTAGCAACTACACCTCATGAACTGATTTCCCTGATCTTCCCTTAACTGTTAGACTTCCCCAGTGTTCTGCCTTTGCTTCTTTTTGCCTACCAACTGTACACTAGAGATTTTTAAATCTCTACCTTGTTCCAGAGCAGCATACCCCTATCATTATTAGGTTGCTCAAGTTACCACATATTTCTACATCAAAATCAAAATATTTAAAGCCAAAGTCATGATCCATTCTCCTTAGTTTTGGATTTCAAGCAGCTCTGTCATGTTGACGCTCCAGATCTGACTAGAGTAACCCAGCCTAAACCTAGGCTATACCACATGTATGTGTGCCCAGAATGAATTATCAACTGCACTGGGTGGGGATTGGGGGCATCTGCCCTTGCCCAGCTCCTCTTCCTCGTAGGGAGACAGAGAAACTTCAGACCTATCAATGTGTATTTGGAAACAGAGTTAAGAAGGTCACCTGAAAGTGAGACCCTAGAAAACGAAAATCCCTAGAAGCCCTTGAGTCAACTGGCCTCCTTTCAGGGAAGCCAGCCAAGGAATGACAGCTTGGAATTGAGGGGAATCTAAATGACTCATTCGGTGGCAGCAAGCTATGGAATGAACCAAAGGGCAAATAGACTCATTTAATAAAAAAAAAAAAAAGAAAAGAAAAAAAAATGTAGACCTTAAAATGTCAAGCCATTAAGTGCTCTCAAAAGTATTTTTATTTATTAAAGACACTAAATATTTACCTACAAAATGGGAGAAAACATTTGAAAATTATTTATCTGGTAAGGGTCTAGTATCTGGAACATATAAATAACACTTACAACTCAACAATAAAAAGACGAAGAGCATAACTTTTAAATGCCAGAGGATCTGAGTAGACATTCCTCCAAAGAAGATATACATAAGGCCAATAAGCTCTATTGCAAAATCACAATGAGATACTACTTCATATGCCAAAAGATGGATGATAGTAAGTGTTGGTAAGAATATAGACAATCAAGACACTCATACTGCTGCTGGGAATGTAAAATTGTTCAACCACTTTGGAAAACAGCCTATCAATCCTCTAATTATTAACCACAGAGTCACCATATAACTCTGTGATTTTACTTCTAGCTATATGCTCAACAGAAATGAAAACACACATCCACACAAAAGTTGTATCTGAATGTTTATAACTCCTCATTATTAATAATAACTCAAAGGCTGAAACAACTCAAATGGCCATGAATACATTATTATTATTAGACCACAAAAAGGAAAGAAGTACTGGTATATACTAACCTTGAAAATATGCTAAACTAAAAGAAGTTAGTCACAAAAGGCTACATATGATTTTATTCACATAAATATGAATAAATGGCTAGGAAATCTATTGAGATAAAAAGTGGATTAGCGGTTGCTTGGGACCAGATAGTGGAATGGAGGAATAAAGTGATAATGGCAATGGTTAAAAGGAATGGGGTTTCTTTGTGAGGTGATAAAAATGTTCTAAATTGACTGGGGTGATGATGGTATATATTCGTGTATATACTAAAAAACATTTTATATTCTAAATAGGTGAACTGTACCTCAATAAAGCTGTTTCTAAAAGTCCACCACAAAAACATGTTAAATGTATAGTTACCATGTAACCCATTAATTCGACTTCTACTTCTAGGTATACACCCAAGAAAACTGAGAACATATATCCACACAAAGACTTGTCCATGAACACTCATAGCACTGCTATTCATTCAAATACCCATAAACGGATGAATTAGTAAATAAAATGTGATATATCCTTAACATGAGATATTATTCAGCCATAAATAAACAAAATACTGATAAATGCTGTAACATGGATGAATCTTAAAAATATTATGGTATGTGAAAGCAGTTAGACACAAAAAGCCACATACTGTATGATACAATTTATATGGAATGGCCACAATAAGCAAACTTTAAAGAGACAGAAAGTAGATTAGTAACTTCCAGAAACTGGAGGATGAGATGGAAAGAATGATAAGTGACTGCTAAGGGGGTGATGAAAAATGTTCTTTAATTAGATTGTAGTAGTGGTTGCACAAGCTTATGAGTATACTAAAAGTCACTGAATTCATACTTCAGCAAGGTGAATTTTAAAAAATGTGAATTATAGCTCAATTTTAAAAAGATGTTGATATTTACAAAATAGTCAATTAATTAGTTTTATAGGGGAAAAATCATTTTTAAACACATTTCTCATATATATATATATATGTATTTTTTTAACCCAAAAGATAAAACAAAAATGAATTAAAAAAACAGCCATTTTCTAGGAAAAATATTAATCTTTAGAATACTGGAAAGACTGTGAGTGGGGTGTTTACAGAATACCTTTTTCCCATCTTGCAAAAGTGATGTTTGGTTAACTCTCAGCTCTGTTTCACTAAGAATCTGATAAATGTAAGAATGTCAACTATATTACTAGGTGACACTGCTTAGGGTAAAAATGATATCTAATAGTGAGGAACTATACATGCAATGTAAATTTTAAAAATGCTAGAAAACACACATTTTGGGCTTCTCTGACTCTTGTAATTAGGCATGCCCCTTGTGGGGACCCTGGAAGCTACATCTAGGTGTTATTATAAAAGATACTGAATCTTATCTCCTTGAATCTGCCTCTCTCCAGACTGCTATGCAAGCTACTATATGAACTTCTGTGAGGACTGCTTGCACTGAAGAGACACACCTGATCTTACCCTACTTGCAAGCTGTATACCTGCTCTTCAGTTGAACCTCAGAAGAACTCTGGTTGGGTAAGAGGCAAATTATAGATTCTTAGACGAAAATACAGGGAGAAAACTTCATGACATTGTATTTAATAATGACTTCTTCGATATGTCACAAAAGCACAGACAACAAAAACAAGAACAAAAGATAAACTGGACTACATGTCAATGTATGGCAAAAACCACCACAATATTGTAAAGTAATTAGCCTCCAATTAAATTAAATAATTTAAAAATTAAATTTTAAAAAATGTAAAAGTTTTGTGCATCAGAGGGTACTATCAACAGAATGAAAAGCTAACCCACAGAATGGGAGAAAATATTTGTAAACCATATATCTGATAAGGGGTTCATATCTAGAATATATAAAGAACTCTCACAACTCAACAACAAAAAAATTTACAACCTGATTTTAAAAATGAACAAAGGACTTGAACTGAGATTTCTCAAAAGAAGATATAAAATGACCAATAAGCACGTGAAAAGATGCTCAGCATCATTAGCCATTCAGTCAGTCAGTCAGTTCAATCGCTCAGTCATGTCTGACTCTTTACAACCCCATGAATCGCAGCACGCCAGGCCTCCCTGTCTATCACCAACTCCCGGAGTTTACTCAAACTCATGCCCATCAAGTTGGTGATGCCATCCAACCATCTCATCCTCTGTCGTCCCCATCTCCTCCTGCCCCCAATCCCTCCTAGCATCAGGGTCTTTCCCAATGAGTCAACTCTTCGCATGAGGTGGCCAAAGTATTGGAGTTTCAGCTTCAGTATCAGTCCTTCCAATGAACACCCTGGACTGATCTCCTTTAGGATGGACTGATTGGATCTCCTTGCAGTCCAAGGGACTCAAGAGTCTTCTCCAACACCACAGTTCAAGAGAAATACAAATCGAAACCACAAGGAGATACCATCTTACACCCGCTATTAAAACACACACACACACACACAGAAAATAATAAGTGTTGACAAAGATGTAGAGAAATTGGAACCCTTGTAAATTGTTGGTGGGAATGTAAAATAGTGCAGCTGACATGGAAAATAGTATGGTGGTTCCTCAAAAAGCTACAGTAAGAGTTACCAAAGGACCAGCAATTCCACTTCAAGTAATATACCAAATGAATTCAAAACAGGGTCACAAAGAGATATTTGTATACCCATGTCCATAGCAACATTATTTACAATAGCCAAAAGATGGAAGCAACCAAATGTCCAACAACAGAAGAATGGATAAACAAAATGTGGTACATTCATACAATGGGATATTATTCAGTCTTAAATAAGGATGTAAGTTCTGACATATTCTTCAACATGGATGAACTGCGAAGACATTATGCTGAGTGAAATAAGTCAGTCACAAAAAAGACAAATACCATATGGTTCATTTATATGAAATGCCTAGAACAGTCAAATTGAAAGACACAAAAAGTAGAATGGTGGTTACAAGGGACTGGAGGAGGAAGGAATGGGGAATTTACTATTCAATGGGTATGAAATTTCAGTTTTGCAAGATGAAAAATTTCTGAGTATGGATGATGGTTACAGCAATGTGAATGTACTTGAACTGTATATTTAAAAATGATTACAAGGGTAAACTTTATGTTATGTATTTTTGCCACAATAAAAAATTTTTAAAAGAAGAAAAATATTTCTTTCATGTATAGTAGTATATAAGAGTACTTCCAGTGAAAATACATTTATGCAACAGAAAATACAGACATTACTGAATATGTGCAATATTCTCCTAGTCTAGAAGAAATAGAAAAATAGGGAGAACAGAGAGCCAGAAAATAGATACTACAAGTGCTAAATGCTAATAATAACACTTACCTCTAAACCAGGTGTTTGTGAAGATGGAGTACTTGTTAACAGGCCTTTGCTTTTCTTATCAGAAGTACTGGAACATATGTTCTATCAATATTTTGTGAAACAGAGAATTGAACAGCAGAAAGAAATAAATTAATACAGTAAACACAAAATTTTATACTAGATCATAATGTGTCACAGTAATAACATTTTAATCTACTAATTCAATTTAAAATCACTAGACAGGTAACTAAAGAACTGTTTGACTTGAGCTAGGTTAAACAACTTCCAAAAATACTCCAAATGGTACAAATAATAAACCTCTTTGAATAGGTGTAAGTATATGCTGAGAAGCCTGGAACCCAAACTCATAAAATTTGAACATCATAGGGAAGTTGAGTTAGGTTTCTTTTTTTCTTTCATCTTTTCATCCTTTCATTCTTCTGGCTTAGAAATCTCTTAAACTAGTTGTTCAAGACACAATTTGGAATATTTATTAGGAAACTTTTATCAAAAAGTTTATAAGTACTTTTACTTAGTACACTAAGTCTGTTAGCTCTCTAATTTATTAGCTAAATAATCTTTCAATATGTTCATCTGAACAACAGGAATTGTCATGCAAATGTTACATATGAAACATGCTGCTCCAATGAAGGAGCACAGTTATCTGATAGCTCCCAGCTGCAACATCTTTAGAATCTGCTTCAGCTTTTAGGTTGAGGCCATTACTTTCTTCGGCAAGCCTCAGTCAACATCTGAACATAGCAGCCCAATGTAACATTCCTGTAATGGACAATCTATGCTGAGACCTCCCCACTGGGAGAGCTTTTGTCAGCTCTGCATTGAAGACTGAGGCTATTTCACCCCAATCTGCCTTCCTCCCTGCTTTCCTTTCTCCAGTATTACCCCCTCCAATGTGCCACTTGAACTCTTAATTCTGCCGAATAATCTTTCCCAGTGGTCTCAAGCAAACCAATTGTCAACTGTCAGTCCATTTAAAACATACCTGCCTGTATATAGCTGTAAGTATATAGATTCTCAGCAATTTTTCCTAGCTTTGCTAAGAAATTATGTACATCTAAATCTTTCTAAGAAGTACATTTTCATTTTACAGTCTTTTCAAGAATCAGCTAATAAAAGGCCAGTGCTTACCAATGCAGGTTTGAGAGGCTGAGGCAGCAGAACTTTAGCAACTGATTCACCTGCACTGCTTTCTACAACAGACCTCTGGTGAGATGATGAAACCTTGAGTTTTAGATGACGACAGCTTAAGGTTGTTTGAAAATTTGTATCTCTAGGTTCAGGATCTTTTTCAGGCTGAAACAAATTCAGAATCCTGACACATTTCACAGTGCTAAAAAAATATTTTTTTGTATCACTTCTCAGATGTCCTACTTTTATTGTTATATGGATGTGTGTTATAATTAAAATGGGATATGTATTTCTATCTATAATTCTCTCAACTTCAAAGTTTAAACTTAAAAACTTTTTCTCAAAAATAAGTAAAGCATTCTTCATTCCTGCTATAGTATTTTTGATCTCAAGCATTCCTTTTCTGATTATTTCTTAGAATTTCCATCTCTCTGCTTATGTTGCATGTTGTCTACTTTTTCCTGTAACTGCCTTAGCATATTAATTATAGTTATTTTATATTTCTGGTCTGATAATTCTAACACTACTGTAATATCTGACTCTGGTTCCAATGCTTATTCAGTTTCTTTAAACAGTAATTTCTGGCCTTTAGTATGGCTTGTAATTTTTGCTAAAAGGTGGACATGTTGTACTGGATAATAACAACTGTGGTGAATAGTCTTTAACAATTCACTGATAAATTGTGGGGGGAGAGGGGAAGCCTTCTACAATTCTATGATTAAGTCAGTATTTTATTGAGCCTATGCCCCTGGACTGTGAACATCACCAGTTCTTCTTAGTTCGCCTCCCCTCAAATTGAGACAGGATGGCTAGAAAGGACCATCCTGTAGTAGTTGGGTACTTCCATTCCCCGATATGGAAGGCTGGAGGGAGCTAGAATAGGGTAATTTTCTTTCTCCGCTTGGAAGGGCAGAGCTGGCTGGAATCAGGTATTTCCCTTCCCCAGGTAGGCTAGGCTCTGCTAAAATCCCAGCAAGTTAGGATCTTAAAGCCTGCTGACAGCAGGCTTTGTTAAGAAGAACAGAATATTCTGAGATATTTCAAAATGGTTTCCTTTACCTTCCCACTACCAGAACTATGAGGGTATTCTTCACTGATATTCATTATGAGGATGTGGTAGAGTTTCTGCAGGTAAAACTCACAGAAATGTGGAGGTTCCTCTGATGAATGGGTTCGTCTTAAGTTGTCTACAATGAGCCTTCAGAAATTCATCAATGACATTTTTGGTTTTCCCACCCCAGCACTGGTTCTCAGAGAGGTTTCTGTTCATGTGTTTCTGCTCTGGAAGGTCAATATTCTCTGTATCCACCTGTCTGTCTTTCCATGATCTGGTGTAGCAGTTTACCATGTGACCTTACTTCTTTGACAGATCTATAAAGCGTTGCTCATTTTTCAGTTTGCACAGGTTTCTACTTGCTAGGACAGAGCAATGTTTTCTAAATTCCTTTCATGTTAGATCAGAAACTGGAAGTCCTCCAATTTTCCAAAATTCTTTATAACATGACCTGCAAGCAGCACTCGGCAAAACTGGCCCCTCTCCCTTTTAGGAGCAAAAGTCCTCCTCCCATATCTTCTATGATACAATATGCTGTTTATTTTCCCCTCCTCTCTGTCCACTGTTTCTTTTCCATCTGACTGTAGGATTTTCCAAGAATTGATCCTGGATCCCTTTCTCTTCCTTACTCTCTAGATACTCTTTCCCAAGTGATTTCATCCAATACTATACGATCTAAAATTTCTATAATATTGTACACTCCTCTTTTATTTTTCTGACCTGCAAACTTGCAGCCAGTGGTGCTTCCAACATTTTCATCTTCATGTGCCTTCAGACCTCCTACTTTTCCTATCACATTATATAGGATATCACATCACCTTTATCCATCAAAGCTGCTTAAGACACAAACCTAGAAGTCTTTCTTGACACTACTTACTCTTTTTGCCTCTATATTCAATCCATGAACTCTACAGGCAAAATATCTTGAATCCATGCATATTTTTCCATATCTGCTACAAAACATCCTAGTTAAAGCTACCACAATCTCTCACCAAAAATCTTTGTAACTTTGTATTTATGAATCTTCTTGCTAACATTCGTGCCCTCTCTCAATCTGCTCCCCAGTTATACAGTGAAAGTACGGTAGAGTGAAAAAAGTATAGGCTTCAGATCAAGGAAGACTTGCCAAAAATTTCTCAAGCATATTGGGTAACACTTAACCTCATTTTTCTCAGCTATCAAATAGCTAAAAAATAAATGAAAGACTTACCTAACAGGAATGCTACAAAAACATATAATTAACAAAAACTGCTTGGAATAATGCTTACATTGAGTAGCCACTCAAATAGTAGCTACTTTTATATACAAAGTCAAGTCCGAATTCCTTCCCAAAGACCACTGGATTTCAGGCCTAATGTACTGATTTATAATTCCTTAGCATAGAACACTATTTTGACTAGAGAGCAAATGCATTATTGTCACTTTAAATTACTAAAAGATATCCAATTATCCAAAAAGAAAATGGAAAAATTGTACATTTTAATCCTCTTTCATTAAATTTATATAGAGTATATATACATGTAACAATAATGTAATCTGATAAACTCCAAAAATGTTTTCAATTATTGGCTTAAATAGCTGAAAAATAATTCATAATAAAGTATTGTCTAAAAGAAAAAAGTATTTTCTATATTAACGAAACTTATGGTTTATAAGGTTATTCTGCTTCAATACTTACTTTTTCTTTCTTTTCCCCAGGGGTCGAAGGGTAATTTTTCTCAGCAAGTAAAACTCCACTAGATGCATTATCTATAACAAAAATATACTATAGTGTTAATTATTTAACCTGTTGTTACATCTAAAGTACAGAAAAGAGAACTCAAATTTGAAAAAAAAAATGGATTTTAATGATTGATTTTGTAATAGTTTTAGAAGAAAAACTTAGTATATGTTGAACAACCTAACTTGAACAACCTGACAGGAGAAAGAATTCTTAAAATATCTTTATCTCAAAATCTCCAGGTTTCATAGGAATAAATAAACTGTATATAAAAGATTTATCTTTCAATTAGTAGAAAAAGTTGAATGGAACTTGAATTCTTAATTATCCTTCCATTTCCATTCTCTTTCTACTATAACGTTTTTACTAGCATTTAAAACATACTCAAGCCTCTTTATTTTTAAAAAATTTATTTTTTAATTGAAGGATAATTGCTTTACAGAATTTTGTTGTTTTCTGTCAAACCTCAGCATGAATCAGCCATAGGTATACATATATCCCCTCCCTTTTGAACCTCCCTCCCATCTCCTACCCATCCTACCCCTCTAGGTTGATACAGAATTCCCTCTTTGAGTTTCCTGAGACATACAGTAAATTCCTGTTGGCTATCTATTTTACATATGGGAATGTAAGTTTCCATGTTACTCTGTCCATACATCTCACCCTCTCCTCCCCTCTCCCCATGTCCATAAGTCTATTCCCTATGTCTGTCTGTCCACTGCTGCCCTGTAAATAAATTCTTCAGTACCATTTTTCTAGATTCTGTATATATGAGTTAGAATATGATATTTATCTTTCTCTTTCTGACTTACTTCAGTCTGTATAATTGGCTCTAGGTTCATCCACCTCATTAGAACAGACTCAAATGCATTCCTTTTTATGGCTGAGTAATATTCCATTGTGTATATGTACCACAACTTCTTTATCCATTCATCTGTCGATGGTTACTTCCTTGATGGTTACATTGAGGTTACTTCCATGTTCTAGCTATTGTAAATAGTGCTGCAATGAACAATGGTATTACATGCGTCTTTTTCAATTTTGGTTTCCTCAGGGTATATGCCTAGGAGTAGGATCGCTGGGTCATATGGTGGTTTTATTCCTAGTTTTTTAAGGAATCTCCCTGCCATCATCCATAGTGGCTCTATCAATTTACATTCCCACCAACAGTGAAAGAGCATTCCCTTTTCTCCACACCCTCTCCAGCATTTATTGTTTGTAGACTTTTTGATGATGGCCATTCTGACCAGTGTGAAGTGGTATCTCCTTGTAGTTTTGATTTGCATTTCTCTAATAATGAGTGATATTGAGCATCTTTTCATGTGTTTATTAGCCATCTGTCTGTCTTCTTTGGAGAAATGTCTGTTTAGGTCTTTTTCCCACTTTTTGACTGGGTTGTTTGTTTTTCTGGCATTGACTTGTATGAGCTGCTTGTAAAGTTTGGAAATTAATCCTTTGTCAGTTGTTTCATTTGCTATTATTTTCTCCCATTCTGAGGCTTGTCTTTTCACCTTGCTTGTAGTTTCCTTTGCTGTGCAACAGCTTTTAAGTTTAATCAGGTCCCACTTGTTTACTTTTGTTTTTGTTTCCATTACTCTAGGAGGTGGGTCATAGAGGATCTTGCTTTGATTTATGTCATCGAATGTTCTGCCTATGCTTTCCTCTAAGAGTTTTATGGTTTCTGGTGTTACATTTAGGTCTTTAATCCATTTCCAGTTTATCTTTGTGTATGGTGTTAGGAAGTGTTCTAATTTCATTCTTTTACATGTAGCTGTCCAGTTTTCCCAGCACCATTTGTTGAAGAGGTCTTTGCCACATTGTCTTTGCCCCATTGTATATTCTTGCCTCCTTTGTCAAAAAAAAAAAAAAAAAAAGGTACCCATAGGTGCATGGGTTTATTTCTGGGCTTTCTGTCTTGTTCCATTGGTCTGTATTTCTGTCTTTGTGCCAGTGCCATGCTGTCTTGATGACAGTAGCGTTGTAGTATAACCTGAAGTCAGGAAGGCTGACTCCTCCAGCTCCATTCTTTCTCAAGACTCCTTTGGCTATTGGGGATCTTTTGTGCTTCCATATGAATTGTGAAATTTTTTGTTCTAGTTCTGTGGGAAATGCCATTGGTAATTTGATAGGGATCTCGTTGAATCTGTATTTTGCGTTTGGTAGTATAGTCATGTTCACAATATTGATTCTTCCTACTCAGGAACATGGAATATCTCTACATCTGTTTATGTCAGCTTTCATTTCTTTCATCAGTGGCTTATAATTTTCTGTGTACAGTTCTTTTGTCTCCTTAGGCAAGTTTATTCCTAGATATTTTATTCTTTTTGTTGCAGTGGTGAATAGGATTGATTCCTTAATTTTGCTTTCTGATTTTTCATTGTTAGCATATAGAAATGCAAGTGATTTCTGTGTATTGATTTTGTATCCTGTGACTTTGCTGAGTTCACTGATTAGCTCTAGTAATTTTCTGATAGTATCTTTAGGGTTTTCTACGTACACTATGCTGTCATCTGCAAACAGTGAGAGGTTTACTTCTTCTTTTCTGATCTGGATTCCTTTTATTTCTTTTTCTTCTCTGATTGCTGTAGCTCAGACTTCCAGAACTATGTTCATTAACAGTGGTGAAAGTGGACACGCTTGTCTTGTTCCTGATGTTAGGGGGAATGCTTTCAGGTTTTCACCACTGAGAATAATGTTAACTTTATCGGTACCCCACACTTAACAGTTACATAGCTTCTTATGTAACTTCATAGGCTTCATGTAGTTTCATCTCCCTCTAAAGTCCACTGTCCACACTGTATACCCAAAATATTAATACAAATCTAACATCTGCTTAAAACCCTTCAAAGGTTTTTTATTACCCTCAAGTTAAAACTTAAGCTCTTCAAACTGGCATACAAACTCTTGTTTTTCTAATCCTTGTACTACATATTATAGCCTCACTGCAGAGGCTAATATGTTGCTAGATTAAATACAGGATGCCCATTTAAATTTCAGATGGATGACCAATTTTTTTTTACTGTAAATATTTTCCATGTAATAGTGCTGTCTATGCAATGTTTACAATACAATTCTATTAAAAATTATTTGCTGCTTATCTGAATTTCAAGTTTCAGGCATTGTGTATTTTTGTTTGCTAAATTTGGCAACCTTTGAGGCTAATTATCCCTCTCTTCTTCATCTTCCAATGTAGAGAGAAGCTGCAGGTTTGATAGTTCTGTAAAAGATAAAATTAGTACCAGGACTTGGTAACAAATTAGAGACAGGAATGACAAAGCAGAAGGTTTTGAGGATGGTCCCATGTTTCAGTTCATCAAGCTACATTTGCTGAGTTGGAGGACACTGGACAACGAAGACTGGGCTAAGCCTTGGCTGTGACAATTCATCGACAATTTCTGTTTAACCTCTTGGAAACTTCTGTTATAGCTGCTTCTAACTGTTGAAGTGTTCCATTCACATTCTTTTTACATGTCTATTTTTAAATTTTCTCTTCATAAATGACACATCTACTCTTACGGCTTCAAAACCTCTATATCTGACTCTAAATGTTTATCTACAGCCACAGTCTCTGCCCTGAACTCTGGGCTCTTGTGTCACAAATTGTCTTCATGACATCCCCAACTGAAGGTTAATACGCCTCTTGGTGTTTTGTTGTTTTTTTTTTTTTCCCTTGATGTTTTAATATTTTACTAAGGTAATCCATATATACAATAGTGGGAACAACTCTTGTATTTACATGGATTCATCCACATAGTTATCCCCTAGATCAAGACATAAAATATTTCCAACACCGCAGAAGTTTCTTTCCATTCTTCACATTTTCTTTCCCAGTTAGTATCTCCCCAAGAAAAGAAATGCAAAAAAGCAAAATGGCTGTCTGAGCAGCCCTTACAAATAGCTGTGTAAGGAAGAGAACTGAAAAGCAAAGGAGAAAAGGAAAGATATACCCATTTGAATGCAGAGTTCCAAAGAATAGCACGGAGAGATAAGAAAGCCTTCCTCAGTGGTCAATGCAAAGAAACAGAGGAAAACAATAGAATGGGAAAGACTAGAGATCTCGTCAAGAAAATTAGAGATACCAAGGGAACATTCCATGCAAAGATGGGCTCAATAAAGGGCAGAAATGGTAGGGACCTAATAGAAGCAGAAGATATTAAGAAGCGGTGGCAAGAATACACAGAAGAACTGTACAAAAAAGATTTTCACGACCCAGATAATCATGATGGTGTGATCACTCACCTAGAGCCAGACATCCTAGAATGTGAAGTCAAGTGGGCCTTAGGAAGCATCACTACGAAGAAAGCTACTGGGTGATGGAATTCCAGTTGAACTATTCCGAATCCTAAAAGATGATACTGTGATAGTGCTGCACTCAATATGCCAGCAAATTTGGAAAACTCAGCAGTGGCCACAAGACTGGAAAAGGTCAGTTTTCATTCCAATCCCTAAGAAAGGCAATGCCAGAGAATGCTCAAACTATTGCACAATTGCACTCATCTCACACACTAGTAAAGTAATGCTCAAAATTCTCCAAGCCAGGCTTCAACAATACATGAACCATGAACTTCCAGATGTTCAAGCTGGTTTTAGAAAAGGCAGGGGAACCAGAGACCAAATTTCCAACATCTGCTGGATCATCAAAAAAGCAAGAGAGTTCCAGAAAAACATCAATTTCAGCTCTATTGACTATGCCAAAGCCTTTGACTCTGTGGATCACTATAAACTGTGCAAAATTTTGAAAGAGATAGGAATACCAAATCACCTGACCTGCCTCTTGAGAAATCTGTATGCAGGTCTGGAAGCAACAGTTAGAACTGGACATGGAACAACAGACTGGTTCCAAACAGGAAAGGGAGTACGTCAAGGCTGTATATTGTCACCATGCTTATTTAACTTATATGCAGAGTACATCATGAGAAATGCTGGGCTGGATGGAGCACAAGCTGGAATCAAGATTTCCAGGAGAAATATCAATAACCTGAGATATGCAGATGACACCACCCTTATGGCAGAAAGCGAAGAAGAACAAAAAAGCCTCTTGATGAAAGTGAAAGAGGAGAGTGAAAAAGTTGGCTTAAAGCTCAACATTCAGAAAACTAAGATCATGGCATCCGGTCCCATCACTTCATGGCAAATAGATGGGGAAACAGTGGCTGATTTTATTTTTGGGGGCTCCAAAATCACTGCAGATGGTGATTGCAGCCATGAAATTAAAAGACGCTTACTCCTTGGAAGGAAAGTTATGACCAACCTAGACAGCATATTAAAAAACAGAGACATTACTTTGTCAACCAACAAAGGTCCGTCTAGTCAAGGCTATGGTTTTTCCAGTAATCATGTATGGATGTGAGAGTTGGACTATAAAGAAAGCTGAGAGACAAAGAATTGATGCTTTTGCACTGTTGTGTTGGAGAAGACTCTTGAGAGTCCCTTGGACTGCAAGGAGATCCAACCAGTCCATCCTAAAAGAGATCAGTCCTGAGTGTTCATTGGAAGGACTGATGTTGAAGCCGAAACTCCGAAACTTTGTCCACCTGATGTGAAGAGCTGACTCATTTGAAAAGACCCTGATGCTGGGAAAGATTGAAGGCAGGAGGAGAAGGGGATGACAGAGGAGGAGATGATTGGATGGCATCACCAACTCAATGGACATGAGTTTGAGTAAATTCCAGGTGCTGGTGGTGGACAGGGAGGCCCGGTGTGCTCCAGTCCATGGGGTCGCAAAGAGTCAGATACGACTAAGTGACTGAACTGAACTGATCTCCCTTTCTAAAGATTATCATTATTCTGACTTCTGTCTTCCAGAATAGTCTTGCCTGATCTTGAGCTTCATATATATTGAATATATTGAGTATATGCATATTTGTGTATTTATTCTTTTGTGGAACATTACGTAGATGAGCTGACAGAACAAAGTTAATATGTGCAAATCAAAGTCTCTTAGTCACTCTCCTAACTTGCTCTGCCCTACAATGTCCCTATTGCAAGAAATGATACCAATATTCATCTAGTTGCTCAAACCGATAACTTAAGAGTCATTCTTGACTTTTCTCTCTTACCCATTAAGGAGCCTAATCAGAAAATCCTGGCCCATCTGCCTTTAAAATATATTTTAAATCAGACCACTGCTACCACTTAAGTCTCAAATACTATTATTTGACCATTCCAATAGTTTATCTGACAATGTTTTCTTGCTTCCACTCTTGCCCCCTTTCTCTTGCCCCCTATTCTCTGCATAGTAGCAACAGTAATAATTCTAAAATATGCACATTATGTCCTTCCTCTACTCTAAATGTACTTATCAGAACATTTAGAAAAATATTCCTCCTCCTTGCGATGGCTTATAAGACTACATTATACTACTTGCTCTGTGACCACAATTCAACCATTAATTTTTTTTTAAATTAACACTTCATCAGAAATTTTTTTTAAGTATTTTTAAATTAATTATTTTTATTTTTGGCTGCTCTGTGTCTTTGTTGCTGCGCATGGGCTTTCCTTACTTGCAGCAAGCAGGGACCACTCTTCTTGTCATAAGTGGGCTTTTTGTTGCAGTGGCTTCTCTTGTTGAGGAGCACAGGCTCTGGTTTCAGTACACAGCGGCCCACTAATTGTGGCTTGCAGGTTCCAGAGCCTGGGCTCAGTAGTTGTAGCACATGGGCTTAGTTGCTCTGTGGCATGTGGAATCTTCTCAGGCCAGGGACTGAACCCATGTCCCCTGTATTGGCAGGTAGATGCTTATCCACTGAGCCACCAGGGATGTCCTCAACTATTCATTTTCACTTCCTTATTTTGCTCCAGTCACACTAACCTCTTTTCTTCAAACATGCTAAACACATTCCCATCTCATGGCCTTTTCTCTTATTATTCCCTTTGCCTGGCATGCTCTGCCCTCAGATTTCTCACATAGCCCACTCTCTCACTTCATTCAAGCTCTGTGCAAATGTCACATCCTCAGAAAGGCCTACCCTGATTAACTTGGCCAAAACAGCATCCCTAGCCACACTCTGTGTTTTTACCTTCCTTTTTGTCCCACATTACTCTTATTTCTGACATTGTTATATGTACTTGTTTATCTGTTTATTATCTTTCTTTCTCTACTATAACATATACCATGTTAGGGCAAGGAATCTGTCATGCTCCCCAGCAACTAAAACAGTTTGTGTTACACCATGAGTGCTTAATAAATATTTGCTGAATGAGGGAAATTAATGAATGATGAGATAAGGTATCTCTGCATCATCCAAGGGGGGATGTCCACAGGCAGCTGCATCCAGAGAAGAGAGTCACGAATGGAAAATTTGGATGTCCTGCCTTTTATAGGACTCTTATACATATCAGTGGGTAGACTGAAAGGAGATTAAAATCTAGGAATCAGCCTTTAAGAACTCCCACATTTAACAACTAATAGCAGTAGATAAGATTGCTAAGAAGGTTGAGCAGAAGTCTGAGAAGTAATTTCTTGTTTATTTCTAGTACTCGACTATTGGATCCTTGAGGTCAGAAATATAGCCATTTCTCGGTTTCCAAATATTTAGTTTAGAGCCTGAAAAACAACTGGAACAAATGGATTTGTTGAATTAAGGAATATGTGGAGAATACCACTAGAGCAAAATGTGATTAATTTTAAAATTTAAGTCAATCAACCACATAATAATAATACAAAAACGTACGTAATTACAGAATGACTATTCAGCCTTACTACCAGGCTTTATAGATATTTTCCACTGCAAATAGAAGCTTTTTATTTGCCAAGATGTAGATAAAATCATGATTGTTTTTGGTACCCTTACCAACTTTCCCTTTCATACTTTCTTCTCTTGTTCACAAGCTCCTTAATCTTTGATCTGTAAACCAAATCTTTCTTCTAATGCTCATCCTCCAGGGTAGTAGGTGTTACTCTTTTCAAGGATGTGTGCTTTTACAAGTTTAGTTTTTATCACCAGATTCATTTCCCTTAGGATGGAAACCACCTTAATCGTTTTTATACCCATACTTCCTAATACCTAGCATTTTCTAAATGCTCATTAAGATAATTGCTTAAAGTAAAATTAACACCAAAAATTCTTTTTTTTTCCCCAGCTCACACAGACCTTTATATGCATCAGGAACAAAGCACGCAATTCTTTAAATTTATCCCTAAACAAATGCTATAAAACTTACTGCAGGAAATAAAGAAAATAGAAATCTGAAATGAAGCAGATGTTAATAAGGTTGTAAATGTCTTGCTAAGATTATTCTAATAATAAACTGCATAATAGAGGGCCAAAAAATGCAAGGCATTTTGTTGTTTCTTTTATTTTTCAATCATCACACATAACTTCAATGTATCTGTTAACTGATTACCTTCTTCTCCTATGATTGAAATTTACGAGGACAGGGGAAATACATCACTCCCTGTTGGTATATATATTAATGCCTAGTATAGAACATATACTAAGTAGATGTTTATTAAATGAATTAATGATAGGTACTGTGGGGATAGTTAAGACCTAACCTCAGACATCTTCATTTCTTAAAGACAACCGCACATTAAAAAGCACTCAGTTTCCTGGGCTACCAGTTTTCTTAACATACACCATACTGTGACAAAAATAAAGAAATAGAGGATTATAAAAATGATTAGTTACATTATTAATTACCTGATTCTGAATATGAACCTGATTCAAATTTCATTATTAATTACCTGCTTCTGCCTTTGGTTTTGGAGAAATACTTTGGTCTGCTAACATCGTCATGCTAGAATAAGAACAAATTAATGGAATTCTTTTACTCTTTCAGTAACTTCTGAGAATCTTTAAATAATACTTAAAATAAGGACATTTCTATGCAATCAATTATCCTGTAGAAAAAATACAACTAGTTAGAAAAATGTTAATATATCTATATGAACTAATAGTTTTTTGAAAAGGCAATTATGTGCATCCATCAGTGTGAGACAACATGTACAGAGCAAAGCATAGTATTTATTTTTTTATTTTTTAATTAATTAATTTATTTTAATTGGAGGCTAATTACTTTACAATATTGTAATTACTTTACAGTTGTTGTAATTACAATAATTACAATGATGTAATTCACCATACATCAACACAAATCAGCTACGGGTGTACACGTGTCCCCCATCCTGAAACTCCCTCCCACTTCCCTCCCCATCCCATCCCTCTGGGTCGTCCGAGTGCACTGGCCCTGAGCGCCCTGTCTCACGCATCGAACCTGGACTGGCGATCTATTTCACATATGGTAATATACATGTTTCAAAGCTGTTCTTTCTTTTTTTTTTTTAATGTCTTTATCACTTTTATTTATTTATTTATTTATTTTGGTTTTTGTCATACATTGACATGAATCAGCCATGGATTTACATGTATTCCCCATCCCGATCCCCCGTCCCACCTCCCTCTCCACCTGATTCCTCTGGGTCTTCCCAGTGCACCAGGCCCGAGCACTTGTCTCATGCATCCAGCCTGGGCTGGTGGTCTGTTTCACCCTAGATAATATACATGTTTCGATGCTGTTCTCTCTAAACATCCCATCCTCGCCACCTCCCACAGAGTCCAAAAGTCTGTTCTGTACATCTGTGTCTCTTTTTCTGTTTTGCATATAGGGTTATCGTTACCATCTTTCTAAATTCCATATATATGCATTAGTATACTGTATTGGTCTTTATCTTTCTGGCTTACTTCACTCTGTATAATGGGCTCCAGTTTCATCCATCTCATTAGAACTGATTCAAATGAATTCTTTTTAATGGCTGAGTAATATTCCATGGTGTATATGTACCATAGCTTCCTTATCCATTCGTCTGCTGATGGGCATCTAGGTTAAAGCTATTCTTTCAAATCATCCCCCCCTCACCTTCTCCCACAGAGTCCAAAAGTCTGTTCTTTATCTCTGTGTCTCTTTTGCTGTCTCGCATATAGGGTCATCATTATCGTCTTTCTAAATTCCATATATATGTGTTAATGCACTGTATTGGTATTTTTCTTTCTGACTTACTTCACTCTGTATAATAGGCTCCAGTTTCATCCACCTCATTAGAACTGGTTCAAACGCATTCTTTCTAATGACTGAGTAATATTCCATTCTTCATATGTACCACAGCTTTCTTATCCATTCATCTGCTAATGGACATCTAGGTTGCTTCTATGGCCTAGCTATTGTAAACAGTGCTGTGATGAACATTGGGGTACACGTGTCTCTTTCAATTCTGGTTTCCTCAGTGTGTATGCCCAGCAGTGGGATTGCTTGGGTTGTATGGCAGTTCTATTTCCAGTTTTTTAAGGAATCTCCACACTGTTCTCTATAGTGGCTGTACTAGTTTGCATTCCCACCAACAGTGGTAAGAGGGTTCCCTTTTCTCCACCCCCTCTCTAGCATTTAAAATCAGATAGATCTCAATTTAAAGCTCAGGTCTGCTACTTACACTTGAGTGGCCTTGGGAAAATTACTTAACCTGTTTTGAGTCATGATCATCTCATTTATGCAAAAAGAATAGCAGTCTTGTCTTCTAGGATTCTTCTGGTAAGGATCTCAAGTAACATGAGAGATAATGCTTTAAAAAATTAATATTCTTTTTCTGTTTTATACTTTGATAAATGAGACTGCCCCCAATCAAATGTGTGAAAGAGGAATAGTTATTATTGAAGTAAGCCAGAAAGAAAAACACCAATACAGTATACTAAGGCACATATATGGAATTTAGAAAGATGGTAATGATAACCCTGTATGTGAGACAGCAAAAGAGACACAGATGTACAGAACAGTCTTTTGGACTCTGTGGGAGAGGGCAAGGGTGGGATGATATGGGAGAATGGCATTGAAACATGTAAATTATCATATGTGAAACAAATCGCTAGTCCAGGTTCGATGCATGATACAGGGTGCTCGGGGCTGGTGCACTGGGATAACCCAGAGAGATGGGATGGGGAGGGAGGTGGGAGGCGGGTTCAGGATAGGGAACATATGTACACCCATGGTGGATTCATGTCAATATATGGCAAAACCAATATGATATTGTAAAGTTAAAAAATAAATTAAAAAAACTGAAAGAGAAATAAACTTCTTCTGTTTATGAGTCAAAAAAAAAAAAATACAAAAAGATCAAAGCTCAGCCTTTGATCACCAAAGTGGGATTTCTGAGTCCCCAGTGGACTTGAAAACTAACTGTGAAAAGATTATTTTTAAATTCCTATTACTGCTTTAGTGAAAAGTTGAACTCAGTAAGCAAAAAGAATTTTACTCCTTCCTATTTCCCCTTTAAATTCATCCTGTCAAAAAGACAAATTTAAAACTATAATTCAAAGACGCATATACCCCTATGGTCATAGCAGCAGTATTCACAATAACCAAGACATGGAAACAACCTACATGTCCATCAACAGCTGAATGGATAGAGAAGACTTGGTGCATGTACAATGGAATATACATATACATACGTATATAAAATACTACTCAACCACAAAACAGGGTAAAATAATGCCATTTGCAGCAACACAAACGCAACTAGAGATTATCATGTAACTTATATATGGAATCTAAAATATGACACAAATGAACCTATCTATGAAATAGCAGAATCAGAGACATAGAGAACAGACTGGTGATTACCAAGCAGGAAGGAGTTACAGGAGGGATAGAGTGGGAGGTTGAGGTTAGCAGATGTAAGCTTTTATATATTGAGTGAATAAACAACTGCATAGGGAACATACTGTATAGAATAGAGAACTATTAATATATTCAATATCCTATGATAAACCATAAAGGAAAATAATACTTAAAAAAGAATATGTATGTATAACTCAATAACTTTGCTGCACAGCAGAAATTAACACAACATTGTAAGTCAACTATACTTCAATTGTAAAAATTGGAAAAAAAGAAACAAATACAACAAATACAATACAAATACAATAAATCCATCCTGTCAAAAATAGTACTTTTTTGCCCCCAAAGGAAATTTCATGTGTTTTCTACTGTTTTCATGGTACTCTCTGGTAATAAACACACACTTTTAGGTAATAAAAACCCCACTATTAGTCTTCTTCAAATCTAGAGGCACTGAAACAGTCTGAAAATAAAACCCAGCCTTTTAGCACAAGTAGCTTGAGAAGCACTGCACCGTTATGGTGATGCCTGCTGAAGAGAGGGTGTCTTACTCATGTCCACACGGAGAACTTGCTCTCACTGCCTACCTACCGTTCAGCCTGTCTACTCCTGTTAACAGCATAAAACATTCCTCATTACTTTTGCCTCTTTAACCTGCTGGATGTCTTCAGAATATGTCACAAGAAAACCTGGATTCTGTGCTATCACCATCTAGTGGCTAAAAGCGGACAATGTCAGCTTCTACAGGCTTCTCAGGAAAATTGCTTGGGGAAACTGTTTTGGATTTTCAGAGCTGCACTGGGGTAACAAGCAGAAACTCCTCTGCCAGGTTTGTGATAACTGTAAATCACGGAACTTGGCTGCAAAGCAAAGACAAACGAGCACACCCATACCTCGGACTTAAGATTTAAAGCAAGATTAACAGTTACAGTGTTTCCCTGGTGGCTCAGATGGTAAAGGATCTGACAGCAATGCAGGAGACCCAGGTTTAGTCCCTGGGTTGGGAAGATCCCCTGGAGAAGGAAATGGCAATCCACTCCAGTATTCTTGCCTTGAGAATTCCATGGACAGGGGCCTGGCAGGCTATGGTTCATGGGGTTGCAAAGAGTCGAACATGACTGAGAAACTAAAATACATAATATCACAACACCCAACTCTTATTATTTAATTTAAACCTCTTCCTTTTCCCAACCTAGCTCTGAGTTAGACTCCTGAAGTGAGGAAAGCAACTATAGTTTTTTTCCCCCCTCTATTTCTTATTCTTTTTCCTCCCCCATTTGCTAACTACTCTTTAAGATTCTTTGGCATTGGAGCAGCAGGAAGGAATTGTAGGAAAAAATAGGAAAGGTCTATCCTGATCTTAATTGATACTATTATAACATGTCCTTGGTGCCCTTTGGGTATGAAAGATAACCAAATGCTGACTCTTTCAAACCTGAAGTATCATTTTTTGAAGAGTTCAAGATAAGATTTCCCTATCCCTAGGATGCTCTCACTTGCTGCTCTTTATGATGTTCTCAGATTTTGCATTTGATGATACAATTTCCAGCCTTGTTTTTTTAAAATATATTTTTCATTGTGTTTTTAAATTTTTTTATTTATTTGGCTGCACCAGGTCTTAACTGTGGCACACAGGATCTTTAGTTGCAGCATGTGAACTCTTAGTTGCAGCATGTGGATCTAGGTCTCTGACCAGGGATTGAAC
The DNA here is from genome assembly GCF_033118175.1 of Dama dama. Taxonomy (NCBI): domain Eukaryota; kingdom Metazoa; phylum Chordata; class Mammalia; order Artiodactyla; family Cervidae; genus Dama; species Dama dama. Next base: position 25,975,992 of record NC_083689.1, on the reverse strand, counting down.
CCAGAACCCCTGCATTAGGAGCTTGGAGTCTTACCACTGGACCACCATGGAAGTCCCTCCAACCTCTTTCAGTCAAGTTTATTTTGTCTTATCCAAGAAGTCATACTGGACATAGTCCCTTTCAAGATGATTCCTTCTGTGGGATCTATCTCTGACATCTTGGAAATGTGCACAAATCTTTGCTGTGCAAAACTCTGAAAGTATATCTAGTGTCCTCTTTATCAGCCACTCCACAGCATCTAACTGACCTTCTTGCTTTGAATCTTTCCAGATGTGAGTCAGAAACCAAATTCCAGGGAATACATGTTGAACTTTCCAAATGGTTCTCTGGGGGCTTCTTCTCTTGTGCTGTAGTGAGGGAGAAATTTCTCTCTCTCCTTGCATATGACACGAACAACTCTTATCAAAGAAATAAACATTTAAAAAATATTTATTCATTTTTTAATTGAAGGATAACTGTTTTACACAATTGTGTTGGTTTCTGCCAAACATCAACAAAAATATCCTCAATCATTTCATCCTCTCAGTGCATTCTTACTCTTTTTTTCAAATAACTTGGAGATTGGTGATGGGCTAATGATGAAAGAATTAGGTTTTGATCTCATCTATTATAAGCTTGACATACATGCTACTACACAGAATGGGGGATAGAGTAATTGTCATTTTATTTTGTTCTCATCTATTGAGGTCACTTTCCAAACTCTAAGACCACATGGAAGTACATTTAACATCTTGCTAGTTCTCAAGGTTTCACAAACCAAAGGCAATGCAGAGGTGGTGGTCAAATTTAGAACCAAAATACCTGGCATAGGGCTACTGTGTCTAGGAGAGTTTACCATGAATGTTGCAGAAAGAAAATGAAGTCAAAGTATGGGTGGAGAACTTCAATGAGACTTAAGGGGCTTAGGGTAGTAACAAAAGCTAAGGTGAGGAAGAATCAGCAATGGAGAACTTCAGGCCCAAAATAAGGCTGCAAGTTCATCAATGACTTTATCAGTAGAGTGCAGCCCAGGTACAGAACTAGCCTTGAAACCTGCAGCACAAATCAGTAAAAATTCAGAGACAACTCATGGGACCCAGACACTCTCAAGACCCAACTTCACTTCTCCCCCACCTCTGGCCTATACATCTATATTTACAGTGATGATTTGCCCAAACTGGGACCCTTCTGAGAGTAAAAGTCAGCTCTATTAAAGATTATGTCACAATAGCAGGTACATACTGGGACTGTCTCAGGTAAATCATGAGGCACAACCATCCTCAGGAATAGTTTCATACTTCACCATTCAGCCCTTCAGTGGATCCTGTTAGTCCTGCTTTGAAAATATATCCAAACTCTGACCTCTCACTATCTCTTCCCTTGCCACTCTGGTCCATAGTCCAATATTTCTTGTTCAGTTAGGCCAGTATTCTCCTAACTATAATTTCCCTAATTCTTTGCCTTATCATAGTCTGTTCTCAATACAGCAGCTAGGATGATTCTTTCAAAACATAAGCCATATCACATCATCCTTCTAAACCCTTCCACAGCCTTAAAATTCACTTATACTTGCCTAAAATGCTTTATATGATCTGGATCTTGGTTCTCTCACTTATCTCCCACCTCACTACTCCTCCTCACTTCACACCCGGAGCCCAAGCCTTCCTGCCGTGGGGATGGCTCCAGCTAGTCCCTCTACCTGGAATGTTCTTTTCTCCAATGAATTACACAGCTTGGTCTATCTACTTCTTATGTCTCTGCTCAAATACTACCTTTTCAATGGTGAGTCTCTGACCACACTACTTAAAAGAGCAAGTCTCTACCCTAATACTCTGTAGTCCTCTATCTTGCTTTATTTCTCTCCATAGCATTTACTACCATATAGCATGGTATAAATTTACTTGCTTGTTAACTTATTGTTAATATCCTCCAACTAGAACGTGGACTCAATTAAGGCAGAAATTTTGTTTTTAATCAATTTTGTTCACTACAATAATTATATAGTTAGACAGATAGACAGACAGACAGACGAATAGATGGAAAATATACTCCAGTAATCAGAACAGTCCTGGCATATAGTGAGTCTTCAACAAATACTGAATAAACAAACACCTGAATCTGTGGGCTAACAATCATACTTGCTATATAACTATAAGAACAAAAAGCATTAAAAACACAACAACTTTAAAAAATGTTAGTTCTTACACTTTTCTGTGGCACTTCTGATAGTCTTCTGAAGAGGTATCTAAGGGGGAAGAAAGATCTATTAGGAATATAATTCAGGGGAGGGAAATCAAGATGGCAGAATAGGAGAACATGGAGTTCACCTCCCACAGCAAACATATAAAAAATATATCCACATGTGGAATAATTATCATGGAAAACTAACTGGGAAATGTCTATACAATCAAAGCTGTAAGAAAGATCTCCACATAACCAGCTGGGATGAGAAAAAAAAGGCATCAGGTCAGGACCTGTGCCCCTGGGAGGAATCTGTAATGAAATAAAACATCTGTGTGGGTAGACCCTTCCCTGGGGAGCATTAATTTAAGCCCAACCTGGTCATCACAGTCCTGGGGTCCTGTGTGCATGAGACAAACATCCTTTCCTGCTCAGAAATCCACTGAGATGACAGTAGGGCTGGAATGAGGAGTCCGCACATGCTGGCTTGCCAAAAATCAGGGCAAAGAGAACCTCATGGCACCTCCCAACCCAAAAGGGGAAGTACCCCAGCCCCACTCACTCTGCACCACAGCCTGAGGCAGGTTCTGGGCAAAGACTTGGTCTAGCTACACAGAGACACACTGGAGTGCCTGAGGCGTGACCTGGATGGAACTGTGGTGGCCATTATCTTGCATGCATGTAGGGTGGCATCAAACGTGTGTGAAGAAAGGCTTTGGGACCCAGGAGGAGAGAAAGGCTTTGGAACCCAGGAGGACCACACAGGTACCACTGGATTTCAAAATCTTCAAATCACCAGAGGATCATCTAAGAGAGAGGGCTATTCATCAAGGAGGCTGACTTTAAGGGATGACTTCAGCTGGAGGATACAGATCCTGGTGCCAGTATGAGGGTCTGCAGAAGTGGCACAGCATGCCTTCAGAGTAGATGTTGTCAACACTCCTTCTTGACTACTGAGGAAACTCAAGCACAGGGAACTTCAGAGATCAAGCCCTGAGCCTTTGGAGTGGGAGCACTGACTCCAAGACCCTAGACTACTGGAGAACAAACCCCAGGGAGTATCAAATAGTGAGAACTCACACAAAGGAAACCACTTGAATATAAGACCCAGCATCACCCAAACACCAGTAGCACCCTGTGCAGGACACCTCATCTAAACAACAAGCAAAACAAAAATACAAACCCAATCATCAGCAGACAGGATTACCACCTCACTCAGCCTTGCCCATCAGAGGAAAAACAAACAAACGAACAAAAACTCAGCACAAATCTCACCCTATACAAAGCTTACACAAACCACTGGACCAACCTTAGGAAGGCAGAAACCAAAAGGAAGAAAGAATTCAACCTTGAAGCCTTGGAAAATGAGATCTCAAACACTATAAGTTTTTTAAGAAATGAGAAGGCAGAGAAATGAAGGAACAAATGAAGGAACAAACTAGAAACACAGAAGTCCAAATAAATGAAGAGGAAATAGGCAAACTACCTGAAAAACAACTCAGAATAATGATAGTAAAGATGATCAAAAACCTTGAAAGCAAAATGCAAGAATCAATTAACAAAGACTTAGAAGGAGGAGCCAAGATGGCGGAGGAATAGGACGGGGAGACCACTTTCTCCCCTACAAATTCATCAAAAGAACATTTGAATGCTGAGCAAACTTCACAAAACAACTTCTGACCGCGAGCAGAAGACATGAGGCGCCCAGAAAAGCAGCCCATCATCTTCGAAGGAGGTAGGACAAAATATAAAAGATAAAAAGAGAGACAAAAGAGCTAGGGACGGAGACTCCTCCCAGGAAGGGAGTCATAATAGAGGAAGTTTCCAACCAGGAAACCCTCTCACTGGCGGGCCTAGGGGAAGTTTTCAAATCTCGGAGGGCAACCTAACTGGGAGGGAAAATAAATAAAACCCACAGATTACATGCCTAAAAGCAACTCCCAGCAGAAAAGTACCCCAGATGCCCGCATCTGCCACCAGCAAGTGGGGGCGGAACGGAGAGGAGCGGGCGGCATTGCTTAGGGTAAGGACCGGCCCGAATGCCCTGAGGGCAATCGGAGGGAGCTAAAGAGAGATAGCAACTTAAACTGTGGGACAGCAAGAGAGAGAGAGAAAATTAACCGGCCTGAACACACTGCCGGGCATTCGCAGAACAAAGGGACTGGGCAATTCCAGAGAAGAGCTAGCCGGAGGCGGACCGACCCATCCCCGCCAGAGGCAGGAGGCAGGGGGGAGGGGAAAGAGGCAAACTCGGCCCCAGAGACGGCACCCCCTACCAAACTGCAAACAGGCCTCCAGTTTCTAACCAAAGACTTCCTGAGATTCTGGACGGTCAACATCCGCCGGGAGGGTCGCGGCTAGAGGCCAGCTCCCAAGAATAGACACAGGGCGCACGCACCCGACTGGCGCGCGCAGAAACTGAGGCTGGGACAGCGGAGGGGAGAAGGTGCACCGCACCCGGGGAGAGTGCGCCAGTCAAGCTCCTGGCTGCCTGAGCTGCTCCCCGAGGAAGGCACAAAAGGCAGGCCCAACCGAGTCCGCGCTTTTGTGGAATACCCGAAAACTGGAACCACACGCAACGCAGGGCCCGCTCCATATACAGCAGCCAGAAGCCTGAGCAGTGTAGACGGGGAGAGCACACACCCGTGAGCGGGGGCAAACCCAGTGTGGCCAGAACACTGCGAGTGCCCCCGACACAGGCCAGTGACATTCGTCTGCAGCGCCCCTCGCTCCCCGTAGCACGACTGAACAAGCGAACCTAAACAAGAGACCACCTCCGCCCGCTTGTGTCAGGGCGGAAATTAGACACTGAAGAGACCAGCAAACAGAAGCCAAATGAACAAAGGGAACCACTTCAGAAGGGACCGGTGCAACAGATTAAAATCATGTAGATAACACCGACTACGACGGAAGGGGCCTGTAGATGTCGAGAAGTGTAAGCTGGAACGAGGAGCTATCTGAAACTGAACCGAACCCACACTGACCACAACAGCTCCAGAGAAATTCCTAGATATATTTTTGCTTTTATTTTTTAATTAAAAAAATTTTTTTCTTTTTTTCTTTTTTCTCTTTTACTTTCTTTTAAAACTCCCTATTACTCCCCCATTACTCCTTAACTTTCATTTTCATTTTCATATATTTTTATTTTTTTTAATTAGGAAAAAAATTTTTTTCCCTTTTTTTTTTTCTCTTATTTTCTTTTAAAGTCCTCTATTACTCCTTAATTTTCATTTTCATTTCACTATAACCTTGCAAAAAAAAAAAAGGAAAAGCAATATTTTTAAACCAAACTTCATTTATATTTCTAAAATTTTTTGGTTGTGTTTTTAATATTGTATTTTTAAGAGTCTAACCTCTACTCTAGATTTTTAATCTTTGTTTTTCAGTATTTGATATCAACTTTGGACACTTAAGAATCCAATATTCAGTACCCATTTTTACTCAGGAGTGTGTTGATTACTCTCTCCCAATCTTGACTCTCTGTTTTCTCCCTCAGATCACCTCTATTTCCTCCCTCCCCCTTCTCTTCCCAATCCAATTCTGTGAATCTCTGTGGGTGTCTGGGCTACAGAGAACACTTTGGGAACAGACAGCTGCGTAGATCTGTCTCTCTCCTCTTGAGTCCCTCTTTTTCTCCTCCTGCTCATCTCTATCTCCCTCCTCCCTCTCCTCTTCTTCATGTAACTCTGTGAACCTCTCTGGGTTTCCCTCACAGTGGAGAATCTTGTAATCATTAACCTAGAAGTTTTATTATCAGTGCTGTATAGTTGGAGAAGACTTGAGACTACTGGAAGAATAAAACTGAAACCCAGAGGCAGGAGACTTGAGCCCAAAACCTGAGAACACCAGAAAACTCCTGACTACACGGAACATTAAGTAATAAGAGACCATCCAAAAGCCTCCATACCTACACTGAAACCAACCACCACCCAAGAGCCAATAAGTTCCAGAGCAAGACATACCACGCAAATTCTCCAGCAACGCAGGAACATAGCCCTGAGCGTCAACATACAGGCTGCTCAAAGTCACACCTAACATATAGACCCATCTCAAAACTCATTACTGGACACTCCATTGCACTCCAGAGAAAAGAAATCCGGTTCCATGCACCAGAACACTGACGCAAGCTTCCCTAGCGAGGAAACCTTGACAAGCCAATCGTCCAACCCCACCCACTGGGTGAAACCTCCACAATGAAAAGGAACCACAGACCACCAGAATACAGAAAGCCCACTCCAGACACAGCAATCTAAACAAGATGAAAAGGCAGAGAAATACCCAACAGGTAAAGGAACATGAAAAATGCCCACCAAGTCAAACAAAAGAAGGGGAGATAGGGAATCTACCTGAAAAAGAATTTAGAATAATGATAATAAAAGTGATCCAAAATCTTGAAAAAAAATGGAGTTACAGATAAATAGCCTGGAGACAAAGACTGAAAAGATGCAAGAAATGTTTAACAAGGACCTAGAAGAAATAAAAAAGAATCAATTAAAAATGAATAATGCAATAAATAAGATCAAAAACACTCTGGAGGGAACCAACAGTAGAATAATGGAGGCAGAAGATAGGATAAGTGAGGTAGAAGATAAAATGGTAGAAATAAATGAAAGAGAGGAAAAACGAAAAAAGAATCAAAAGAAATGAGGACAACCTCAGGGACCTCTGGGACAATGTGAAATGCCCCAACATTCGAATCATAGGCGTCCCAGAAGAAGAAGACAAAAAGAAAGGCCATGAGAAAATACTCAAGGAGATAATAGCTGAAAACTTCCCTAAAATGGGGAAGGAAATAGTTACACAGGTCCAAGAAACCCAGAGAGTCCCAAACAGGATAAACCCAAGGCAAAACACCCCAAGACACATATTAATCAAATTAACAAAGATCAAACACAAAGAACAAATATTAAAAGCAGCAAGGGAGAAACAACAAATAACACACAAAGGGATTCCCATAAGGATAACAGCTGATCTATCAATAGAAACCCTTCATGCCAGAAGGGAATGGCAGGACATATTTCAAGTAATGAAAGACAATAACCTACAACCTGGATTACTGTACCCAGTAAGGATCTCATTCAGATATGAAGGAGAATTCAAAACCTTTACAGACAAGCAAAAGCTGAGAGAATTCAGCACCACCAAACCAGCTCTTCAACAAATGCTAAAGGATCTTCTCTAGACAGGAAACAGAGAAAGGTTGTATAAACACGAACCCAAAACAACAAAGTAAATGGCAACAGGACCATACCTATCAATAATTACCTTAAATGTAAATGGGTTGAATGCCCCAACCAAAAGACAAAGACTGGCTGAATGGATACAAAAACAAGACCCCTATATATGCTGTCTACAAGAGACCCACCTCAAAACAAGAGACACATACAGACTAAAAGTGAAGGGCTGGAAAAAAATATTTCACGCAAACGGAGACCAAAAGAAAGCAGGAGTCGCAATACTCATATCAGATAAAATAGACTTTCAAATAAAGGCTGTGAAACGAGACAAAGAAGGACACTACATAATGATCAAAGGATCAATCCAAGAAGAAGATATAACAATTATAAATATATATGCACCCAACATAGGAGCACTGCAATATGTAAGGCAAACGCTAATGAGTATGAAAGAGGAAATTAACAATAACACAATAATAGTGGGAGACTTTAATACCCCACTCACAAATATGGATAGATCAACTAAACAGAAAATTAACAAGGAAACACAAACCTTAAATGACACAATGGACCAGCTAGACCTAACTGATATCTATAGGACATTTCACCCCTAAACAATCAACTTCACCTTTTTCTCAAGTGCACACAGAACCTTCTCCAGAAAAGATCACATCTTGGGCCATAAAACTAGCCTTGGTAACTTCAAAAAAATTGAAATCATTCCAGTCATCTTTTCTGACCACAGTGCAGTAAGATTAGATCTCAATTACAGGAAAAAAAATATTAAAAATTCAAACATATGGAGGCTAAATAACATGCTTCTGAATAACCAACAAATCATAGAAGAAATCAAAATATGCATAGAAAGGAATGAAAATGAAAACACAACAACCCAAAATCTATGAGACACTGTAAAAGCAGTGCTAAGGGGAAGGTTCATAGCATTACTGGCTTAACTCAAGAAACAAGAAAAAAGTCAAATAAATAACCTAACTCTACACCTAAAGCAACTAGAGACGGAAGAAATGAAGAACCACAGGGTTAGTAGAAGGAAAGAAATCTTAAAAATTAGGGCAGAAATAAATGCAAAAGAAACTAAAGAGACCATAGCAAAAATCAACAAAGCTAAAAGCTGTTTTTTTGAAAAAATAAACAAAATTGACAAACCGTTAGCAAGACTCATTAAGAAACAAAGGGAGAAGAACCAAATTAACAAAATTAGAAATGAAAATGGAGAGATCAGGACAGACAACACTGAAATACAAAGGATCATCAGAGACTACTACCAGCAGCTTGTGCCAATAAAATGGACAACTTGGAAGAAATGGACAAATTCTTAGAAAAGCATAAGTTTCCAAAACTGAACCAGGAAGAAATAGAAGATCTTAACAGACCCATCACAAGCACGGAAATCAAAACTGTAATCAGAAATCTTCCAGCAAACAAAAGCCCAGGACCAGATGGCTTCACAGCTGAATTCTACCAAAAATTTAGAGAAGAGTTAACACCTATCTTACTCAAACTCTTCCAGAATATTGCAGAGGAAGGGAACCTTCCAAACTCATTCTATGAGGCCACCATCACCCTAATTCCAAAACCAGACAAAGATGCCACAAAAAAGAAAACTACAGGCCAATATCACTGATGAACATAGATGCAAAAAGCCTTAACAAAATTTTAGCAAACAGAATCCAACAACATATTAAAAAAAATCATACATCATGACCAAGTGGGCTTTATCCCAGGAATGCAAGGATTCTTTAATATCCACAAAAATCAATCAATGTAATACACCACACTAACAAATTGAAAGATAAAAACCATATGATTATCTCAATAGATGCAGAAAAAGCCTTTGACAAAATTCAACATCCTTTTATGATTAAAACTCTCCAGAAAGCAGGAATAGAAGGAACATACCTCTACATACTAAAAGCTATATATAACAAACCCACAGCAAGCATTACCCTCAATGGTGAAAAATTGAAAGCATTTCCCCTAAAGTCAGGAACAAGACAAGGGTGCCCACTCTCACCATTACTATTCAACATAGTTTTGGAAGTTTTGGCCACAGCAATCAGAGCAGAAAAAGAAGTAAAAGGAATCCAGATAGGAAAAGAAGAAGTGAAACTCTCACTGTTGGCAGATGACATGATCCTCTACATAGAAAACCCTAAAGACTCTACCAGAAAATTACTAGAGCTAATCAACGAATATAGTAAAGTTGCAGGATATAAAATTAACACACAGAAATCCCTTGCATTCCTATACACTAACAATGAGAAAACAGAAAGAGAAATTAAGGAAACAATACCATTCACCATTGCAACAAAAAGAATAAAATACTTAGGAGTATATCTACCTAAAGAAACAAAAGACCTTCACATAGAAAACTATAAAACACTGATGAAAGAAATCAAAGAGGACACAAACAGATGGAGAAACATACCGTGTTCATGGATTGGAAGACTCAATATTGTCAAAATGGCCATCCTACCCAAAGCAATCTATAGATTCAATGCAATCCCTATCAAGCTACCAACGGTATTTTTCACAGAACTAGAACAAATAATTTCACAATTTGTATGGAAATACAAAAAACCTCAAATAGCCAAAGCAATCTTGAGAAAGAAGAATGGAACTAGAGGAATCAACCTGCCTGACTTCAGGCTCTACTACAAAGCCACAGTCATCAAGACAGTATGGTACTGGCACAAAGACAGAAATATAGATCAATGGAACAGAACAGAAAGCCCAGAGATAAATCCACGAACCTATGGATACCTTATCTTCGACAAAGGAGGCAAGGATATACAATGGAAAAAAGACAACCTCTTTAACAAGTGGTGCTGGGAAAACTGGTCAACCACTTGTAAAAGAATGAAACTAGAACACTCTATAACACCATACACAAAAATAAACTCAAAATGGATTAAAGATCTAAATGTAAGACCAGAAACTATAAAACTCCTAGAGGAGAACATAGGCAAAACACTCTCCGACATAAATCACAGCAGGATCCTCTATGACCCACCTCCCAGAATATTGGAAATAAAAGCAAAAATAAACAAATGGGACCAATGAAACTTAAAAGCTTTTGCACAACAAAGGAAACTATAAGCCAAGTGAAAAGACAGCCCTCAGATTGGGAGAAAATAATAGCAAACGAAGCAACGGACAAGGATTAATCTCAAAAATATACAAGCAACTCCTGCAGCACAATTCCAGGAAAATAAATGACCCAATCAAAAAATGGGCCAAAGAACTAAACAGACATTTCTCCAAAGAAGACATACAGATGGCTAACAAACACATGAAAAGATGCTCAACATCACTCATTATCAGAGAATTGCAAATCAAAACCACAATGAGGTACCATTACACGCCAGTCAGGATGGCTGCTATCCAAAAGTCTACAAGCAATAAATGCTAGAGAGGGTGTGGAGAAAAGGGAAACCTCTTACACTGTTGGTGGGAATGCAAACTAGTACAGCCGCTATGGAGAACAGTGTGGAGATTTCTTAAAAAACTGAAATTAGAACTGCCATATGACCCAGCAATCCCACTTCTGGGCATACACACTGAGGAAACCAGATCTGAAAGAGACACATGCACCCCAATGTTCATCACAGCACTGTTTATAATAGCCAGGACATGGAAGCAACCTAGATGCCCATCAGCAGATGAATGGATAAGGAAGCTGTGGTCCATACACACCATGGAATACTACTCAGCCATTAGAAAGAATTCATTTGAATCAGTTCTAATGAGATGGATGAAACTGGAGCCCATTATACAGAGTGATATAAGCTAGAAAGATAAAGATCAATACAGTATACTAACACATATATATGGAATTTAGAAAGAGGTAACGATAACCCTATATGCAAAACAGAAAAAGAGACACAGATGTACAGAACAGACTTTTGTACTCCGTGGGAGAAGGCGAGGGTGGGATGTTCTGAGAGAATAGCATTGAAACCAGTATACTATCAAGGGTGAAACAGATCACCAGCCCAGGTTGGATGCATGAGACAAGTGCTCGGGCCTGGTGCAGTGGGAAGACCCAGAGGAATCGGGTGGAGAGGGAGGTGGGAGGGGGGATTGGGATGAGGAATACTTGTAAATCCATGGCTGATTCATGTCAATGTATGACAAAAACCACTACAATATTGTAAACTAATTAGTCTCCAACTAATAAAAATAAATGGAAAAAAAACAACAACAAAGACTTAGAAGAATTAAAGAATAAACATACGGAAACAAACAACACAATTACTGAAATTAAAAATACTCTAGAAGTAATCAATAGCAGAATATCTGAACCAGAAGAATGAATCAGTGAGCTGGAAGATAAAATGGTGGAATAACTTCTGAAGAGCAGAATAAATAAAAAGAATGAAAAGAACTGCAGATAGTCTCAGAGATCTCTGGGACAATATCAAACACACCAACATTTGAATTATAAGCGACCCAGAAGAAGAGAAGAACAAAGGGTATGAGAAAATCTTTGAAGGGATTATAGTTGAAAATTTCCCCAACATGGAAAATGAAATAGTCAATCAAGTCCAAGAAGCACAAAGAGTCCCATATAGGATAAACCCAAGGAGAAACACCCCAAGACACATACTAATCAAACTAAAAAAGATTAAGCACAAAGAAAGAATATTAAAAGTAGCAAGGGAAAAAAAAGTAGCAATGAAAAAGCAACAAGTAACATACAAGGGAAACCCCATACCTTTTACAGCTAATCTTTCAGCAGAAACTCTGCAGGTCAGAAGGGAACGGCAGGATATATTTAAAGTACTGAAAGCGAAAAATCTGTAGCCAAGATTACTGTACCCGGCAAGGATCTCATTCAAAACTGATGGAGAAATCAAAAGCTTTTCAGACAAGCAAAAGTTTAGAGAATTCAGTACCACCAAGCCAGCTTTACAACAAATGTTAAAGGGACTTATATAGTCAAGAAATACAAGAAAAGAAAAAGATCTACAAAATCAAACTCCAAACAATTAAGAAAATGGCAGTAGGAACACATATATCAATAATTACTTTAAATGTAAATGGATTAAATAATCCAACTAAAAAGCACAGACTGGCTGAATGGATACAAAAATAAGACCTATGCATATGCTGTCTACAAGAAACCCACTTCAGACCTAAAGACACATATAGGATGAAAGTGAGAGGATGGAAAAATATATTCCTTGAAAATAGGAAGCAAAAGAAAGCTGGAGTAGCAATCCTCATATCAGACAAAATAGACCTTAAAGAAGATTACAAGAGATAAGGAAGAACACTACATAATGATCAAGGGATCAATCCAAGAGGAAGACATAGCAATTGTAAATATCTATGCACCCAACATAGGAGCACCTTAATACATAAGACAAACACTAACAGACATAAAAGGAGCAATTGACAGTAACACAATAATAGTAGGAGACTTTAACACCCCACTCACACCAAGGAAGAGATCATCAAAACAGATAATTAATAAGGAAACACAAGTCTTAAATAATACCTTAAATGAGAAGGATTTCATTGATATCTTCAGGACATTTCATCCAAATGCAGAAGAATAAACCTTCTTCTAAAATGCACATGAAATATTCTCCAGGATAGACAACATCTTGGGTCACAAATCAAACCTCAGTAAATTTAAGAAAATTGAAATTGTATCAAGCATCTTTTCCAACCACAATGCAATGAGACTAGATATCAATTATAAGAAAAAAAAACCTTAAGAAACACAAACACATGGAGATTAAACAATATGTTTCTAAATAACCAGCAGGTTACTGAAGAAATCAAAAGGGACATAAAAAAATTTCTAGAAACAAATGACAATTAAAACATGACAACTCAAAACCTATGGGATACAGCAAAAGCAGTTCTAAGAGGGAAGTTTTCAGAAATACAATCCTACCTCAAGAAACAAGAAAAACATCAAATAGACAACCTAACTTTACTAAAACAACTGGAAAAAGAAGAACAAAAAAATCTCAAAATTAGTAGAAGGAAAAGAAATCATAAAGATCTGAGCAGAAACAAATGAAAAAGAAATGAAAGAAACAATAATAAAGATTAATAAAACTAAAAGCTGGTTCTTTGAGAAGATAAGCAAAATTGACAAACCTTTAGCCAGACTCATCAAGCAAAAAATAGAGAAGAATCAAATCAACAAAATTAGAAATGAAAAAGGAGAGGTTACAACAAACAGTGCAGAAATACAAAGGATTATAAGAGACTATTATGAACAACTATTTGGCAATAAAATGGATAACCTGAAAGAAATGGACAGATTCTTAGAAAAGTTTAATCTTCTAAGACTGAACCAGGAAGAAATAGAAATTATGAACAACCCAATTACAAGCACTAAAATTGAAGCTGTGATCAAAAATCTCCCCCCAAACAAAAGCCCAGGACTAGATGGCTTCACAGAAGATTTCTGTAAAACATTGAGAGAAAAGCAAATGCTTAGAAACCTATATGCAGGTCAGGAAGCAACAGTTAGAACCAGACATGGAACAACAGAATGATTCCAAATAGGAAAAGGAGTACGTCAAGGTTGTATATTGTCACCCTGCTTATTTAACTTATATGCAGAGTGCATCATGAAAAACGCTGGGCTGGAAGAAGCACAAGCTGGAATCAAGATTGCCAGGAGAAATATCAATAACCTCAGATATGCAGATGACACCACCCTTAAGGCAGAAAGTGAAGAAGAACTAAAGAGCCTCTTGAGGAAAGTGAAAGAGGAGAGTGAAAAGGTTGGCTTTAAAGCTCAACATTCAGAAAACTAAGATCATGGCATCTGGTCCCATCACTTCACGGCAAATAGATGGGGAAACAGTGGAAACAGTGGCTGACTTTATTTTCGGGGGCTCCAAAATCACTGCAGATGGTGATTGCAGCCATGAAATGAAAAGACGCTTACTCCTTGGAAGGAAAGTTATGACCAATCTAGATAGCATAGTCAAAAGCAGAGACATTACTTTGCCAACAAAGGTCTGTCTAGTCAAGGTTATGCTTTTTCCAGTGGTCATGTATGGATGTGAGAGTTGGACTGTGAGGTAAGCTGAGTGCTGAAGAATTGATGCTTTTGAACTGCGGTGCTGGAGAAGACTCTTGAGAGTCCCTTGGACTGCAAGGAGACCCAACCAGTCCATCCTAGAGGAGATCAGTCCTGGGTATTCACTGGAAGGACTGATGCTGAAGCTGAAACTCCAATACTTTGGCCACCTCATGTGAAGAGTTGACTCATTGGAAAAGACCCTGATGCTGGGAGGGATTGGGGGCAGGAGAAGAAAGGAACGACACAGAATGAGATGGTTGGATGGCATCAACGACTCAATGGACATGAGTTTGAGTAAACTCTGGGAGTTGGTGATGGACAGGGAGGCCTGGCATGCTGCGATTCTTGGCGTCGCAAAGAGTTGGACATGACTGAGTGACTGAACTGAACTGAACTGATTCTTCTAAAACTCCTTCAAAAATTTCAGAAGAAGGACATTTCCAAACCCATTCTACAAGGCCACCATTACCCTAATACCAAAACCTGACAAAGACAACACAAAAAATGAAAACTACAGGCCAATATCACTGATGAACATAGATGCAAAAATCCTCAACAAAATTTTAGCCAACAGAATTCAGCAATACATCAAAAAGTTCATACACCATGATCAAGCTGGGTTTATTCCAGGGATGCAAGGATTCTCCAATATACACAAATCAATCAATGTGATACACTGTATTAACAAATTGAAAGATAAAAACCATACAATATTCTCAATAGATGCAGAAAAAGCCTTTGACAAAATTCAGAACCCATTTATGATTAAAACGCTTCAAAAAATGGGCACAGAAGGAACCTACCTCAACATAGTAAAAGCCATATATGAGAAGGCTACAGCAAACATTATTTTCAATGGTGAAAAAGTGAAAGCATTCCCCCAACATGAGGAATAAGACAAGTGTGTGCACTTTCACCACTGTTAATCAACATAGTTCTGGAAATCCGAGCTACAGCAATCAGAGAAGAAGAAGAAATAAAAGGAATCCAGATCAGAAAAGAAGAAGTAAACCTCTCACTGCTTGCAGATGACAGGATAGTGTACGTAGAAAACCCTAAAGATACTATCAGAAAATTACTATAGCTAATCAGTGAACTCAGCAAAGTCACAGGATACAAAATCAATACACAGAAATCACTTGCATTTCTATATGCTAACAATGAAAAATCAGAAAGCAAAATTAAGGAATCAATCCTATTCACCACTGTAACAAAAAGAATAAAATATCTTAGAATAAACTTGCCTAAGGAGGCAAAAGAACTGTACACAGAAAATTGTAAGCCACTGATGAAAGAAATGAAAGCTGACATAAACAGATGTAGAGATATTCCATGTTCCTGAGTAGGAAGAATCAATATTGTGAACATGACTATACTACCAAACGCAAAATACAGATTCAACGAGATCCCTATCAAATTACCAATGGCATTTCCCACAGAACTAGAACAAAAAATTTCACAATTCATATGGAAGCACAAAAGATCCCCAATAGCCAAAGGAGTCTTGAGAAAGAATGGAGCTGGAGGAGTCAGCCTTCCTGACTTCAGGTTATACTACAACGCTACTGTCATCAAGACAGCATGGCACTGGCACAAAGACAGAAATACAGACCAATGGAACAAGACAGAAAGCCCAGAAATAAACCCATGCACCTATGGGTATCTTTATTTATTTACTTTTTTACAAAGGAGGCAAGAATATACAATGGGGCAAAGACAATGTGGCAAAGACCTCTTCAACAAATGGTGCTGGGAAAACTGGACAGCTACATGTAAAAGAATGAAATTAGAACACTTCCTAACACCATACACAAAGATAAACTGGAAATGGATTAAAGACCTAAATGTAACACCAAAAACTATACAACTCTTAGAGGAAAACATAGGCAGAACACTCGATGACATAAATCAAAGCAAGATCCTCTATGACCCATCTTCTAGAGTAATAGAAACAAAAACAAAAGTAAACAAGTGGGACCTGATTAAACTTAAAAGCTGTTGCACAGCAAAGGAAACTACAAGCAAGGTGAAAAGACAAGCCTCAGAATGGGAGAAAATAATAGCAAATGAAACAACTGACAAAGGATTAATTTCCAAACTTTACAAGCAGCTCATACAAGTCAATGCCAGAAAAACAAACAACCCAGTCAAAAAGTGGGAAAAAGACCTAAACAGACATTTCTCCAAAGAAGACCTACAGATGGCTAATAAACACATGAAAGGGTGATCAATATCGCTCATAACTAGAGAAATACAAGTCAAAACTACAAGGAGATACCACCTCACACTGGTCAGAATGGCCATCATCAAAAAGTCTGCAAACAATAAATGCTGGAGAGGGTGTGGAGAAAAGGGAACGCTCTTGCACTGTTGGTGGGAATGTAAATTGATAGAGCCACTATGGATGATGGCAGGGAGATTCCTTAAAAAACTAGGAATAAAACCACCATATGACCCAGCGATCCTACTCCTAGGCATATACCCTGAGGAAACCAAAATTGAAAAAGACGCATGTAATACCATTGTTCATTGCAGCACTATTTACAATAGCTAGAACATGGAAGTAACCTCAATGTCCATCGACAGATGAACGGATAAAGAAGTTGTGGTACATATATACACAATAGAATTTTACTCAGCCATAAAAAGGAATGCATTTGAGTCAGTTCTAATGAAGTGGATGAACCTAGAGCCAATTATACAGACTGAAGTAAGTCAGAAAGAGAAAGATAAATATCGTATTCTAACTCATATATACAGAATCTAGAAAAATGGTACTGAAGAATTTATTTACAGGGCAGCAGTGGACAGACAGACATAGAGAATAGATCTATGGACATGGGTAGAGGGGAGGAGAGGGTGAGATGTATGGACAGAGTAACATGGAAACTTACATTCCCATATGTAAAATAGATAGCCAACGGGAATTTGCTGTACGTCTCAGGAAACTTAAACAGGGAATTCTGTATCAACCTAGAGGGGTAGGATGGGTAGGAGATGGGAGGGAGGTTCAAAAGGGAGGGGATATATGTATACCTATGGCTGATTCATGCTGAGGTTTGACAGAAAACAACAAAATTCTGTAAAGCGATTATCCTTCAATTAAAAAATAAATATTTTTTAAAATTAAAAAAAAAAAGTGTGTAGTGGTTAAGTGCTGAACCTTGAACACAAAGGCCCTGAGAAAGGACTTCATCTAGCTCTGCAGAGACAGCTGAGAGTGGCTGGAATGTGATCTCAGTGGAGCTGTGGAGGCCATTGTCTGCACACTCAGGAAGAGGTGGTGGTTCGTCACCCAGTGAGAGTGCCCTGGCTCCACCAACTCCTTACCACACCTTAGTGTAGATCTGGAGCAGACAGATTCTGGCAGCTCAGATCTCAAGGGGCAGCACAGCCACCTCACTTCCTGTATTCACAATGCCCTGATCCCCAGCCTCAGTCTGTGTCTCATCACAGCCTTGTGCTATATCTAGGATGGACACAACAGAGAAGTGGATGTGACCTTGAGCTGTTTCTGAGCAGAACCACAGAGGCCTACACAGGCAGCACATAGGTGCTCTGTGACCAAATGGGCCTCACATGCTGTGGGGTAGAGGACACCCTCAAAGGCAACAGAGCCTGATCAAACCTGACCCTCAGAGCTTCTAATCCAACAACTGGGAAGCAGACCTTGCCTCTGCCAAGATGGTGACAGCCACTGAGCAGAGAGGAAGCCCTGCCTCATTCTGCATAGGCTCCAGATAGTCTAGCATGAACCGCACCCCCTATCTAGGGAATAATGGTCAGTACAACCTGAGGAAAGACATGGCTGGTGTCGATACCAAAACCAGCCCTTACACCCAAAATACTGGACACACACATCCTGAACCAAGATGCTCCCATGTAAAAACATCCCTTCAAGATCATGGTAGACAACTGTTTCTCTTAAATTAATAAAGACAGACAAAGTTAAGTAAAATGAAGTCAGAGGGACTACTCCCAATTAAAAGAACAAAGAAATCCTCTGTAAGCAAAAACAATGAAACAGAGATCACCAGTCCTCTAAATCCTGAAATCAAAAAGGTAGTAATGAAAAAGTTAACATAATTAAGCAACATTATTTATAGAAATGCAGACCACTGTAACAGGAACTAGAAATTATAAAAATGAACCAATCAAAACTAGACAATTCGATTATCAAGATAAAAACCAATCTAGAAACAATGAATAGCAAAGTAAATGACACAAAGAACAAACAAGTGATCTAGGAGATAGAATAATAGAAATCATTCAATCAGAATAGCAGACAGAAAGACAAGTGAAAAAACTGAAAGCAACATATGAAATATATGGGATAATATAAAACATTCCAACCTACACAACAGGGGTTCTAGAAGGAGAAAATGAGAAATGGATGGAAATGTATTTGAAGAAATTATGCCTGAGAACTTTCCACACCTAAAGAAGGAAACAAGTATTACCCGGGTCTCCCGCATTGCAGGCAGACACTTTAACCTCCGAGCCACCAGGGAAGCCCATAGCAAGCACAAAGGGTACTAAATAAGATTAACCCAAAAGAGCACACCAAGGTGTATCATAATTAAAATGGCAAAAGTTAGGGAGAGGACTGTAAGGCAGTGAGAAAAAACAGAGCCAATTACAAGGGGACCCCTCCCCCCAAAAAGCTACCAGCTGATTTATCTGCAGAAATTTTACAGGCCATAATGGAATAGCATAATATATTCCAAGTCCTGAAACGAAAAAACCTAGGATACTGCAACCTAGGATACTCTATTGCAAGATTATCATCTAGAATAGAAAGAAAGATAAAGAATTTCTCAGACAAGCAACAACTAAACGAATTCAACAATACTACACCTACCATAAAAGAAATATTGAAAGGTCTTTTCTAAATAGAAAAGAAGCAAGAATCTATAGTAATGGGAAAAAACACAACAGGAAAGGCAAATATATAAAATGATTGATGACAGTACGGAGTAAAAAAAAACAATAAAAAATTTTGTAAAAACAATTATAACTACAGTTAACAGCCAAAGGATAGGCATGAAGTTGTAAAATAGGACATCAAAATCACAAAATGTGGGGGAGGGCAGTATAAAATGTAGATAATTTTAGAATGTGTTTGAACTTGCATGACTATCAGTTTAAAGCATGTAGATATAATTATTGGTCAATATACTTGTAATCCAGGTTAATCACAAATCAAAAACATACAAAAGATACATAAAAACCAAAAAGAAAAGAACTCAATATACTGCAAAAGAAAATCATCAAATCACAAAAGAAACAACAAAAGGAAGAAGAAATGAACAAAGAGAAAGTACAATAACAACTGGAATACAAAAATGAAAATGGCAGTAAGTACATACCTATCAGTACTTACTTAAAATGTCAATGGACTGAATGTTCCTATCAAAAAAGATAGAGTGACAGACTGGATAAAAAAACAAGAAGCTATAATATGCTGCTTAAAAGAGTCTCACTTCAGGACAAAAGACACACACAGATTGAAAGTGAGGGGATGGAAAAAGATATTTCATGCAAACACAAATGACAAACAAATAAGGGTAGCAATACTCAGACAAAATAGACTTTAAAACACAAGTCACAAAGAAAGACAAAGAAGGGCATTACATAGTGATAAAGGAACCAATACAAGAGGATGATATTATACTCATTTACATAAATGTACCCAATAAAAGGGATGCCATGATCTTAGTTTTTTTAACACTGAGTTTCAAGTTGAACCATCAAGAAAGTTGAGCATCGAAGAATTGATGTTTTTGAATTGTGGTTTTGGAGAAGACTCTTGAGAGTCCATTGGACTGCAAGGAGATCAAACCAGTCAATTCTAAAGGAAATCAATCCTGAATATTCATTGGAAGGACTGCTGCTGAAGCTCCAGTACTTTGGCCACATGAAGAGAAGAGCTGACTCATTGGAAAAGACTCTGATGCTGGGAAAGACTGAAGACAAAAGGGGAAGGGGGTGGCAGAGTATGATATGGTTTGGTAGCTTCAGTGACTCAATGGACATGAATTTGAACAAACTCTGGAAACTAGTGAAGGCCAGAGGAGCCTGGTGTGCTGCAGTCCATGAGGTTACAAAAGAGTTGGACACAACTTAGTAAATGAATGACAACAATAACAATAAATATATAAAATAAATATTAACTAACATAAAGGGATAAATGGGTAATAGTACAATAATAGTAGGAGACTTTTAACACCCCACTGACATCAATGGAGAGATGACCCAGACAGAATATCAATAAAAAACAGAAATTCTAAGTGACACAACAAACCAACTGGACTTAATATCTACAGGACATGACACCAATATACATACATATCACACATATTCTTCTCAAGTGTGCATGAAAATATTTTCCAGAATAGACAACATAATCGGTCACAAAATAAGCCCCAACAAATTTAAGAGGACAGAAACTATTTCAAGCATCTTTTCCGACCATAATGGTATGAAACTAGAGTGAAAAACAGAAAAAGAACAAAAACTCATGGAGACTGAACAACATGTTACTAAAAAAACAATGTTGAAATCAAACAAGAAATCAGAAGATACCTTGAAACAAACAAAAATGAAAACAAAACAATACAAAATTTAGGGGATAGAGCAAAAGAAATTCTAAGAAGGAAGTTCACAGCAATACAAGACCATCCTCAAGAAACAAAATAATTAGAAAAAGAAGAACAAAGATAACCTGGAGTCAGGAGAAGAAAGGAAATTATAAGGATCAGAGAAGAAATAAATAAAATAGAGATAAAAAATAATTGAAAAGATCAATATAAACAAAAGCTGATTTTTTGAAGAGGTAAAATCAACAAACCTCTAGCTAGCCTCACGAAGAAGAAAAGAGAGGATCCAAATAAACAAAATAAGACATGAAAGAGGAGAAGTAACAACTGATACCACAGAAATACAAAAAAAAAAAAAAGAGTATACTATGAAGATATGGAAGCCAACATATTGGAGAACCTAGAAGAAATGGACAAGTTTCTACAAACATACAGGCTGCCAAAACTGAGATAAGAAGAAACAGTTTGAACAGACTGATCACTAGAAATGAAGTAGAATCTGTAATTTAAAAAACTCCTTGCAAACAAAAATTCAGAACTGGTTTGTTTCCCTGAAGAATTCCACCAAACATAAAAAGAACTAATCCTATCCTTCTCAAACTATTTCAAAAACTTGAAGAGACAGGAGTACTTCCAATTTCACTCTATGAGACCACCATCACCCTGATTAAAAAAACAAACAAACAAAAAAAACCCAGAAAAGGTTCTACAAAAAAAAAAAAAAAGAAAATTAAAGGTCAATATTGTTGATGAATATAGAAGTAGAAATCCTCAACAAAATATCAGCAAACCAAATCCAACAATACAAAAAAGGACCACACACTATGATTTAAGTTGTATTCAATCTAGGATTGTAAGGATGGTTCAACACATGTAAATCAAGCAATGACATACATCACATTAACAAAAGAAAAGACAAAATCACATGATCATCTCAATAGACACAGAAAGAGCATTTGATAAAATTCAACATCCAGTCATGATAACAAAAGAAAAGACAAAATCACATGATCATCTCAGTAGACACAGAAAGAGCATTTGATAAAATTCAACATCCAGTCAACATCAAAGTGGGTATAGAAGGAACATATCTCAATATAATAAAAGCCATTTTGACAAGCCCACAACAAACATGATATTCAACTCTGAAAAGCTGAAAAGTTTCCCATTAAATTCAGGAATAAGACTAGGATGCCCACTCTTGGCACTTCTATTTAATGTATCATTGGAAGTCGTAGTCATATCAATCAGACAAGAGAAAGAAATAAAATGTATCCAAATGGAAAAGAGAACCCACCTACACTGTTGGTAGGAATGTAAGTTGATGAAGCCTCTACGGAAAACAGTTTGGAGATTCCTCAGAAAACTAAATATAGAATTACCATATGCTCTAGCAATCACACTTCTGGGAATATACTTTGGACAAAACTATTAATATTATTCAAAAAGACACATGCACTCCTATGTTCATAGCAGCACTATTCACAATAACCAAAACATGAAAACAACCAAAATGTCTGTTGGCGGATGAATGGATAAAGATGATATGGTAGATATATCAAATGAAATACTACTCAGCTATAAAAATAATGCCACTTGCAGCAATAGGGACAGACCTAGTGATTATTGTAGTAAGTGAAGTAAGTCAGACAGAAAAAGACAAATACCATATGGTATTACTTAAATGTGGAATCTAAAATATGGCACAAACAAACCTATCTACAAAACAGAAACTGACTCACAGACAGGGAGAACAGACTTGGTTTCCAAGGGGAAGTGGGGAGAGAGAGGTATGGACTGGGAATTTAGGGTTGGTAGATGCAAACTTTTACATTTAGAATGGATAAACAACAAGGTCCTACTGTATAGCACAGGAAACTATATCCAATCCCCTGGGATAAACCAAAATAGAAAATAATATAAAAAAAGAACATATCTACATATATAACTGAGTCATTTGGTTATACAGCAGAGACTGGCACAACAATGTAAATCAACTATACTTCAATTTAAAAAATTCCTCAAAAAATGGATCCAAATGGAAAGGAAGAGGTAAAATTGTTATTATTTGAAGATGACATGCTACTCTATATAGAGAATCCTAAAGTCTCCAGACAAAGATTATTAGAACTAAAATACGAATTCAGGAAGGTTGCAGGGTATGAGATTAATATATACAAATCTGTTGCATTTCTTTACACTAATAATGAAATATCTGAAAGAGGAAGTAAAAAAAAGTCCTGTTTAAAAATCATATAAAAAAATATCTAAGAATAAACTTACCTGAGGAGGTAAAAGACCTATATGCTGAAAACTTTATAAAACACTGATTAAGGAAACAGAAGATGATTCAAAGAAATGGAAAGATATCCCAAGCTTTCAGATTATAAAAATTAATATTTTTAAATCACAATACCCCTCAAAGAAATCTGCAGATTTGATGCAATCTGTATCAAAATATCTGTATTTAACAGAACAAGAACAAATAATCCAAAAATTCATATGAAACCACAGAAGACCCAGATTGCCAAAGAAATCCTGAGAAAAAAGAACAAAGCAGGAGGCATAACCCTTCCAGATTTCAGACAATACTACAAAGATACAGTAATCCAAACAGCATGGTATTAGCACAAAAACAGACACAGTCAATTAATCTACAGTAAAGGAGGCAAGAATATACAATGGAGAAAAGACAGTCTCTTCAGCAAGAGGTGCGAGGAAAGCCGGATGTGTTGTGCTGTGCCTAGTCACTCAGTGGTGTCTGACTCTGCAACCCCATGAACTGTAGCCCAGCAGGCTCCTCTGTCCATGGGGATTCTATAGACAAGAATACTGGAGTGGGTTGCTGGATAGGTACATGTAAATCAGTGAAATTGGAACACGCCCTCGCATCATATACAAAAATAAACTCAAAATGCTTTAATAAATATAAAGACATGACAGAGATTTCCCTGGTAGTCCAGTAGTTGAGAATCCACCTGCTAATGCAGGGCATGGGTTTGATCCCTGGTCTGGGAACTAGGGATTCCACATGCTGAAGAGGAACTAAACCTATGTGCCACAACAACAAAGCCTGAACTCTAGAGCCTGTGAGCTGAAACAACTGAAGCCCTGGCACCCTAGAGCCTGTGTTCCACAACGAGAAGCCATCACAATGACAGCTCAGTAGCCACAACTAGAGAAATCTCATGCACAACAATGAATCAATGCAGAAAAGAAAAAAAAAGGACTGAAAACATGACATGATGAAACTCTTAGAAGAGAACACAGGCAAAATATTTTGGACATAAATCGCAGTAATATCTTCTATGCTCGGTCTCCCAAGGCAAAAGAAATCAAAGCAAAAATAAACAAATGGGACCCAATTAAGCTTAAAAGCTTTTGCACAGCAAAGGAAACCATCAACCAAGTGAAAAGACAACCAACAGAATGAAAGAGAATATTAGTAAATGATGCAACTGACAACGGGTTAATATCCAATAGAGACAAACAGGTCAAACAACTCAATATGAAAAAGCAAACAACTCCATCAAAAAATGAGCAGAAGACCTAAATAAACATTTCTGTAAAGGAGACACACAGACAGCCAACAAACACATGAAAAACACTCAACATCGCTAATTATTGGAGAAACGCAAATCAAAACCACAATGGAGTATTACCTCAGATCTGTTAAAATGGCTATCATGAAAAAGTATATCGAAAAAAAATGTTGGAGAGAGTGTGGAGAAAAGGAACCCTCATACACTTTTGGTGGGAATGTAAATTGCCACAATGAAAATGTAGCCACTATAGAAAACAGTATGTAGATTCCTCAAAAAACTTAAAATTGAGCTACCTATGATCCTGCAATCCCATTCCTGGGTATATACCCAGAAAAGATGAAAACTCTAATTTAAAAAGATACATGCATCCTAACATTCACAGCAGCACTATTTACGATAGTTAAGACATGGAAACAACCCAAGTGCCTATCAATAGATGACTAACTTAAGATGTAATATGTATGTGTGTATACAGACACACACACACACACACACACACACACACACACAATGGAATATTACTCAGCCATACAAAGAAATATTGCCATGTGCAGCAACATGGATGGACCTAGAGAATATTATATTTAGTGAAGAAAGTCGGACAGAGAAAGACAAATATATGGTATCTCTTATATGTGGTATCTAAAAAATAATACAAATGAATCTATTTACAAAACAGAAACAGACTCACAGACATAGAAAACAAACTTAAGGCTATAAAAGGGGAAAGGGAAGAGGGAGAGGGAAAAATTCAGAGTATGGGATTAAGAGAAACAAACTATTATACCTAAAATAGATAAGTAACAAGGATTTACTCTATAGCATAGAGAATTATATTCAATATCTTGTAATAATATATAATGGAATATAATCTGAAAAATACATATATACATAACACCTTGCTGTATACCTGAAACTAACACAATATTGAAAATCAACTCTGCCTCAATTTAAAAAAGAAAGAAAATACACAGGGCTTTGTTCATTTGTGTAAAAGAAACACAAAAAAGATAAAGCATAGGAGAGACTGCTTACCAAAAGGGGTGGGTGGAAATGGGGTAGAATGAAGAGGGCATCATGGTAGCAGTAGAAGAAAGATAAAGCAATACTCCTCTGATAATATTTTTTTGTATAACTATAATTCTTAGAACCATAGTAATGTTTCACATACCTTCACATAGCCCCCTCCCCCTGAATAAATAAACAAAACAAAACAGGAAGGGGAAATCAAAAACTGAATTCAACACTACCAAAGGAATGTATTAATTACTATATAAAAACTGAATAATAATTTCAGTGAAAGTGGAGGAAAAGAACTAACCTATCTAATTTTGAAAAAGAGTCTGTTGATAGGACACTGTAATGCTAAAGACAAATAGAACTGTACATAAATGCTGTAGCAATTTCCTTAGTAAATGTATTTCTCACAGGGATCTGGGTTAACAAGTCTGAAACTTCTCTGAGTGTACAATAGGATAAAGGAAGGAAGGGAGGGAAGGAGGAAGAGAGAGAGAGACAAAGCAAGAAAGAAGTGGATTTTAACGCATAAAATAAATATCCATGAGTTCATACTGATATAAATAAGTGAATAAATAAATGGCAGAAAATAGTTATTTTACAAAAAGAAATTTCAATTAATAAATGTAACAGGTAACAGCAAAGTACCGATTGAAAATCACCATTACATGAACACCACAGTACGAACTGTTGCAGTCAAGTTCCTCTGATGAATGGTAGTATCAGTGTATGAAAGTTTGAGGAGAAACAGGACTTATGGAGTCATAAACTATCTTTTTTTTAGGTATTTATTAACTACAGAGGGAAACTAGTAACTTTACAGTGGAGAAAACCAGATATCACCTTAATCAAGTGAACATTAATATGACCAATAATAACATAAATGCACTGACATTAAGAATTCCTTAATATAACATCATTTCTGTGGTATTCTTATCAAAAATTGCATAATTCTAATCATGAGAAAACACTAGACAAATTCAAATTGAGGGATATTCTACAAAATAACTGATCAGTAATCCTCAAAAGTATCAACCTTACAAAAGACAAAGACTGAAGATCTGTCACAGTAGATTAAGGGAGAAATAACAATCTAATTTAACTTATATGCAGAGTACATCATGAGAAACGCTGGGCTGGAAGAAGCACAAGCTGGAATCAAGATTGCCAGGAGAAATATCAATAACCTGAGATATGCAGATGACACCACCCTTATGGCAGAAAGCGAAGAGCTAAAGAGCCTCTTGATGAAAGTGAAGGAGGGGAGTGAAAAAGTTGGCTTAAAGCTCAACATTCAGAAAACTAAGATTATGGCATCCGGTCCCATCACTTCATCGCAAATAGATGGAGAAACAGTGGCTGACTTTATTTTTGGGGGCTCCAAAATGACTGCAGATGATGATTGCAGCCATGAAATTAAAAGACGCTTACTCCTTGGAAGGAAAGGTATGACCAACCTAGACAGCATATTAAAAAGCAGAGATATTAGTCAACAAATGTCCATCTACTCAAGGCTATGGTTTTTCCAGTAGTCATGTATGGCTGTGAGAGATGAACTATAAAGAAAGCTGAGCACTGAAGAGTTGATGCTTTTGAACTGTGGTGTTGAAGACTCTTGAAAGTCCCTTGGACTGCAAGGAGATCCAACCAGTCCATCCTAAAGGAGATCAGTCCTGGGTATTCATTGGAAGGACTGATGTTGAAGCTGAAACTCCAATACTTTGGCTACCTGATGCAAAGAGCTGACTCATTTGAAAAGACCCTGATGCTGGGAAAGATTGAGGGCAGGAGGAGAAGGGAACAACAGAGGATGAGATGGTTGGATGGCATCACGGACCCAATGGACATGGGTTTGGGTAGACTCCGGCAGTTGGTGATTGACAGGGAGGCCTGGCGTGCTGTGGTTCACGGGGTCGCAAAGAGCCAGACATGATTGAGCGACTGAACTGAACTTTAACAATCTAATGCAATGTAGGATCTGAGATAGGATCCTGAATCAGATGAAAAGACATTAGTGGAAAAACTGATGAAATGTGAATCAGGTCTGTAGCTAACAGTTTAATGCCAATGTAACTTCCTAATTATGACCATTGTATTATGCCGAAGAATTGATGCTTTTGAACTGTGGTGTTGGAGAAGACTCTTGAGAGTCCCTTGAACTGCAAGGAGATCAAACCAGTAAATCCTAAAGGAAATCAGTCCTGAATATTCATTGGAAGGACTGATGCTGAAGCTGAAACTCCAATACTTTGGCCACCTTATGCAAAGAACTGACTCATTGGAAAAGGCCCTGATTCTGGGAAAGATTGAAAGCAGGAGAGAAGGGGATGACAAAGGATGAGATGGTTGGATGGCATCACCAGCTCAATGGACTTGACTTTGAGCAAGCTCTGGGAGTTGATGATGGACAGGGAAGCCTGGCGTGCTGCAGTACATGGGGTCACAAAGAATCGGACATGACTGAGCAACTAAACTGAACTGATTATGGTTATAGAAGATAACATTTCAGAAAGCTGGATGGGAGGTATATGGAAACCCTTTTTAATATTTTTGTGACTTTTCTGCAAGTATATTAATAAAATTCAAAATAAATGTTTCTAAAAAGTAAACCCGTATGTGCTTAAGTTACTTACTATTAGTCAGATATTGTGTGTAGCCAAAAGTAATCCTAATTGGTTAATTTAGCTAAAAAATCATTCAAGAGAAAAAATACTTTGCTTTTTCAATAATGACAAGGGTTTTCCCCCTTGTGACATGAGGAAAAAGAATGTGAAACTTACCTAAAATTGCAGAGAGATTTGAAAACTCAGGTACCTTCTCTATTGCTACCGCTTTACTTATGTCCAAAAGAGTAGAATTCCTACATGGCATATTTTCTTCCAGCATGGGACACTCCCATTCTAAAAAAAATAGCAGGGAGAAATGGCACAAAATTTTGAATAGCACACAAGTGGCAGGTTACCTTTTTCTCCCCAACTTAGGTTCCTAGCCCATACAAAGCTATGGTAACTGAAGAAAGTTTAGGTGAAGCATAAAGAAAAGCCTTGAGGACATCAGGATATTAAATAATCTTCGGGCTTTTGCAATGCCCAAATACTCTTATTTCCTTTTCCCCACTTTCCCCATTATCCTCATATTATATGGCATATTTAGTTAGGCCAGTATTCAATGCAAACGTTATGATGATAAATTGTCATAAAAACACTGTCTTTAACTCTTTTGGTATATATACAATGACCACCTCTTGTTTTTCCTGGAGCCAATAAAGTCTTATTTGTTTAGATTTTTCTGTATTCTTCATCTATTTAATCTTAAACCCTACCAAACTGTATAAATCCATTCTATTTATTCCATTCTCTGATGTTCTGAAATTTCATATTGTTTTGTCTTGGTGTTTTTTCATCTATTGTGCTAGACAGTGTATGGATGGCCCTTTCAACCCAGAAATCATACTTCTTAGATCTAGAAACTGTTCTTGAGTTATATCTTTGGTGATTTTCTTCCTCCTGTTTATTTCATTATCTTTTTCTGAGACTCCTATTATTTGATATTAGATTTCATATACTACTTCTCTAACTAAACCTTTTTTTCCTTTTTTTCCCTCCTGACTTTTTTCCCCCTGGGAAATCTCAATTTATCTTCTAAATCCTTCTACTGAGGTTTCCATTTTGCTATTGCCTTTAATTTATTCTTTTTTTTTCCCTTAAAAAAATTTTTTTTTTCATTTATTAGTTGGAGGCTAATTACTTTACAATATTGTAGTGGGTTTTGTCATACATTGACATGAATCAGCCATGGTTTTACATGTATTCCCCGTCCCGATCCCCACTCCCACCTCCCTCTCTACCTGCTCCCTCTGGGTCTTCCCAGTGCACCAGGACCGAGCACTTGTCTCATGCATCCAATCTGGGCTGGTGATAATTTATTCTTGTTTTTAAATTTATTCTTGAATATTCTCGCTCCCCCTTTTATTAAACAGCATCCTGTTCCTATTCAATGGATGCAATATACATATTTTTATCTCAAGGAAGACTTTTTCCCCCAGTATCTTCCTTGTATTCCTATTTCTGTTTGGTTTCTTCTCTTATTTTTAATTTTATTGTGGTGGGAACACCTAACATGAGACCTACCCTCAAATTTGAGAGTACAATAGAGTATTGTTAACTATAGGCACAATGTTGTGCAAGACATCTCTAGAACCTATTATTCATCCTGCATAACTAAAACTCTACCTGTTGATTAGCAACTCCCCACATCTCCTTCTCCTTGGGCCCTGGCAACCAACATTCTACTCTCAACTGCTATAAATCTAAGTACTTTAGATATCTCATACAAGTGGAATCATACAGTGTCTTTCTGCCTGTGACTGGCTTATTTCACTTGCCATAATGTCCTCAAAGTTCTTCTATAGTGTTGCATATAGCAGGATATCCTTTTTAAAGGCTGAATAATATTCCACTGTATGCATATACCATATTTTCTTTATCTATTCATCCATCAGTGGTCATTGGGCTATTGTGTGTCTGTAATGCACATGGGAGTTCAAATATCTCTTCTAGATCCTGACAGTAATTATTTTGAATAAATACCCAGAAGTGGGATTGCTGAATCACATATGTTACTTCTATTTTAAATTTTTTGAGTAACTGCCATAGTGTTCCATTGCAGCTTCACTATTTTACATTCCTATCAACAGTGTACAAAAGGAAATCCAATTTCTCCATATCACTGCCAACACTTACCTTTTTAAAAAAAAAAATAACCATCCTAATAGTTGGGAGGTGATATCTCACTGTGATCTTGATTTGCATTTCCCAGATGGTTAGTGATCTTTTCATATACCTGCTGGCCATGTGACTATCTTCTTTGGGGGGAATATGTTTGTTCAAGTTGTCATTTTAAAAAATCAAGTTATTTGGATTTTTTCCTATTGAATTGTGGAGTTTCTGATATATTTTGGATATTAATCCCTTATCAGATATGTGGATTCTAAATATTCTCCCTTTTTATAGGTTGTTCACTTTGTTGATTGTTTCTTGTGCTGCATGGAAGCTTTTCAGTTTTATCTAGGCCTACTTGTCTAATTTTGCTTCTGTTGCCTGTGTTTTGGTGTCACATCCAAGAAATAACTGCCAAGACCAATTGTCATGAAGCTTTTCCCCTATGTTTCTCCTAGAAGTTTTATAGTTTTTGGTCTCACATGTAAGTCCTTACTATATTTTGGGCTGACTTTTTTGTATAAGGTAAGGGTCCAATTTCATTCTTTTGTATATGGCTATCCAGTTTTGTCAACATCATTTGTTGAAGAGATTATTTCTTCCACATTGTGTATTCTTGGCACTCTTGTTAAAGATCAAATGTCTTTATGGACTTAGTTCTGGGCCCTCTATTCTGTCCTACTGGTCTATATCTCTGTCTTTACTCCAGCACTATAATGTTATGTTTACTATAGCTTTGTAATATACTTTGAAATCAGTTAAGTGTTAATTTTCTGTCCAAATGTTCTATCCATTATTAAAAGTGGGAGTATTGAAGTCTCCTACTATGACTGTATGCCTATTCCTACCCTCAGTTATGCCAGTGTTTACCTTCTATGTTAGGTGCTTTGATGTTGGGTGGATATTTATTCATAACTGTTGAGTGTTTTAATTGATCCTTTATTTGATTTATCCTTTAATTGATCCTTATGCAACATTCTTCCTTGTCTAAGTTTCTGACTTAGTCTATTTTTTATCTGATATAAGTATAGCTCCTTGTGCTCTCTTTTGGTCACAATTTACATGGAGTGCCTTTCCCCACCCATTTACTTTCAGTCTATGTGTGCCCTTAAATCTTAAGTGAGTCTTTTGTAGAGAGCATACAGTTGGATTATTTCTTCAACCATTCAGCCACTCTTCTTCTTTTGATTGGGTTTAATCCATTTATACTTTTGATAGAGGATGATTATTGATAGAGAAGGATTTACTATTACAATTTTGTTAACTGTTTTCTGTTTTATAGTTATTTTGCCCCTGTTCCCTCTCTTGCTCCTCTGTCTTTCATTGATTCTTTTATATTGATATGCTTTGACTCCTTTCTATTTTTCTTTTATGTATCTTCCATAGGTATTTATGGGGCTTACATAAAACATAGTTTTAACAGTCTATTTTACACTGATAGCAATTTAACAAAAACTCTATGCTTTTACTTCACCCCTCAAACACATGTTGCAGTACTGATGTTATAAGTTACCACCTTTCATATGGTATACCCATTAACATATTTTTATAATTATATTTGTCTTTTAACTTTTATACTAGAATTAAGAGCGATTTATATGTCACTGTTATCGTATCAGTGCATTTGTCTATATACTTACCAATGAGTTTTATACTCTCATATGCTTTTCTTTGGCTGTTTAGAGTCCTTTGTTCTAACTTGAAGAACTCCCTTTAGCACTTCTTGTAAGGCAGGGCTAGTGACGATTAACTCCTTCAGCCTTTGTTTGGACTTCTCTTCATTTCTTAAGGATAGTTTTGCAGGCTTCAGTATTACTGGTTGGAAGTTTCTTTCAGCACTTTGTCTATTTACTTCCATTCTCTTCTAGCCTGCAAGGTTTCTGCTGAGAAATCCATAAATAGTCTAATAAGGTCTCACTGTATATATCAAGTTGCTTTTTATATTACTGCTTTCAAAGTGCTTTTTCTTTGACTTTTGACAGTTTGACTATGTGCCCCCATGTGAATTTCTTTGGTTCATCTCATTTGAGGTTTGTTGGGGTTCCTAGGTCTGGATGTACACTTCCTTCTCCAGATTTAGGAAGTTTTCTGCAACCATTTCTGTGAAGAAACCTTCTGGCCCTTTCCCTCTCCCTCCCTCCCTCCCTCCCCACTTCCCTTTTTCTTGTGTTCTGTAAGTGTCAAACTTTCTTCATTCTTTTATATTCTTTTTCCTTTTAGCTCCTGTGACTGGATAATATCAAATGACTTATTTTTGAATTTGCTGATTCTTTCTTCCGATTGATCTTTTACTGTTTTTTTTTTCTTAGTGCATTTATTGTTTTTCTCAGCTCTAAGATTTTTTTTATTCTTTTTGAAAAATCTCTTCTTAAAATTCTCACTTTTTCCATACATTGTTCTCCTGAGTTCTTTATGAACATTTGTTGAATGTCTTTATGACAATCATTCAAAATTCTCTGTCAGGTAGATCATACATTTCCATTTAATCAGAGTCACTTTCTGGAGCTTTATCTTATTCTCATTTTTTGGACCATGTTTCCCTGTTTCTTCTTTCTCTTTAATCATTTGTGTTTGTGTCTGCACATTAGATAAAACAGCCAGCTTTCCCAATCTGTAAACAGATAGGCTCATACAGAAGAAAATCATCAATCTTTCCAACCAGGATCTTCTCAAACCTTCTTGCTAGTTCAAACCAGAGTCTTTGTTTTCAGTGGCCATGAGGCATCTAGAATATAACAAGTCCTATCACTGCTCTAAGACAGATGAGACAAAAGCTAGTCCCTTGGGCAGCCCCAGAAATGTTGGAATGTTGAACACAGTCCAAATCTTTCCCTTCCCAAAGAGAAGCCGGGATCTAGTGAATGTTCTCATGCTAGGATAAACTGGTATCTTTGTTTCAGCACTCATCAGACTTCTAGAGTATGTCAGGTCCTGCCAGCACTCTGAGGCAGACAAGTCAGTATTCCATTCTTTGGTTATCTCCAAATAATTGAGAGCTTTTGGCACATAGTTCAGTCCTTTCCCTTCCTCCCTAGGGAAAATCTGGGAGCTGAAGTTTTCCTGCCAGTTGTATGGTGCTGTATGGTAGATGTGAATTATGATGAAAGGGTGTCTTGAGTTTTTCTACTTGCTTTGATGTGACTGGTTTCAAGCTTGCCTGGGGTGCAGGAGTCACTCAACTAGTTTTGAGATTTCTCACAAAGTCTCACAAAGGGAAATACATGGACACAAATTAGTCCATGTATTGTTGTTGAATTGGTGTGTCCATGGGGAAAGGCAAGTCTAGGGTTTACTATTCCAACACCTTACTGACTTACTACCATATTTTGCTGTTTTGACCCCTATGCTTTATGTTAGAGAATTCATCAGAAGTCTGGTAGTCGTTGTCTTTTGCTCATATTTGAGACGGGGCCCTAAATGGCTAAGTGGGATCTCTATGGCTTAGCTGGGGCTGGCCACATAGGTAACTTCACTGTAGGGTTCCTGTCAGTTTCACTGAAGCACTACAGAGGTCAGTATCTTTTGATACTTTCTTTAGGGTTGCTCAGATTTCTCAGGAAAAAACTTCCATTTTCCTGCCTGGAAGTTTCAATTCTGGGTGCTAGCATTCTAGAAGCTGAATAGAGAAATGGGCTATTGGGTTAGGATGAGACTAAGCATTGGGTGAGCAGTCCCACAATTTGGAATGTACATTTGCATTTAACTACCCCTTTCTGCATTCACTACAGTATCTGAAGCAGTAGGCTTTTTCTATATAATAAATAACACTGAAATCTCAGTGGCATAAAATGAAAGCATTTCTTTCTTACACCTGTCTACTATTTGGCTCAAGCAGCTCCTCTTCAGGCTATAGGATGAGTGATCAACTGGGGCAGCTCTCCGAAGCCTGCAGTCTGCCCAGGGCTATCCTGCTGTGTATCTCTTATTCTGGAGTTCAATAATAGAGGTAGAAGCTAATTAGGATATGCGTATGGTCCCCGACTCACAATGATTCAGCTTAAGAGTTTTTCCCATCATAAGTGGAAGAAGATTTGTATTTTCCTCATGATAGCAAAAGGATAGGGGGACAAAACCAATTATGTATGCACATATCAAAAGTTTGCTTATGTATCACTCACTGATATCCATGCTGCCCAAAGTCATATGGCCAACCCCAAAGCCAAAGACTGAGAAAGGAAACGTCACCCACCATGAGGCTATGACAAGGTAAATGACAACATTTCAAAATACCATGGTATCCCTGCTATTAACAGTGCTTAGTTCAGGGTCCCTCTGTTTCAAAACACCCGAAGAATAAATTTCTAGGAAAGGAGAAACAGAAGTCACTACAATTTTTGTATTTTGGACACAGCTTTTTACAAGTATTTTATAAACCACATTGAAAGCTTTTCTGGGATACTATAGTATCCTACAAACTAGCTTGTTTCAGGGGTATTCCCATTGTTGATTCAGGATTCAGCTTTTTCAAGTCCACTTTATCAGACCATTTGCTCTCTAGCTTTCCAAACTTTATGCTTTATTCTTTCTCATTCTCTTTACTCTTATGTGTTTATGTCTTTTTAAAAAAGTAATTTTCTGCCATTGCACAAAGTTGTGGAAGAAGGCATATGTTCAATCTGCATCATTAAAAAAAGGCTGTTAATTATACATATGGCAAACATAAATAACTGATAATTTGTAGAAAAAATTCAAGCAGGGAGATGGTCCAGTCAACCTTTGAATTACTGAAAAGTAAGAGAAGTATAGGAATTAAAAGATAACCCACAGTTCAAGAGAACAAATATACATATGTTATGTATAAAGCTGCTTAATATTAATAACTGGATATGTATTACATGTAAATGCTAATCTCTTCATCTTTTCCTGATCTGGGTGGTTTTGATCTATAGTCCTATGTGACTGAGTGTGGAACACAATGGATAGTGGGCAGAGAGGTTTTGGTGAGGAAGATAAGTATACCTTCTCAAAAGGAACATTATTCATTGCAGGCTTGTAGACAAAGGAGCAGTTTCTATGGAGGAGCAACTTAAGATTGTAATTTTC
Organism: Dama dama; assembly: GCF_033118175.1. Taxonomy (NCBI): domain Eukaryota; kingdom Metazoa; phylum Chordata; class Mammalia; order Artiodactyla; family Cervidae; genus Dama; species Dama dama. The sequence goes on along the minus strand of NC_083689.1, from coordinate 25,940,654 downwards.
TCACCTAAATAATCTGATCTTCTGAAGAGCTCAGGTGATGGAAAGCTACTTAAATTCTCTTCGGAACTCTTGTATTCTGTAGAAGGGTCTGTAAATGAATAACTTAGAAGAGAGCCAGAAATATCATGCTGCAAACTTAGTCCTATAGAATAAACAAGCAAAAAGAGTAAAATGTTTCAACAGTAAACAGATTCAAAATCCTAAGAACTTAAACTTGTAGAAATATACATGCAGTTGTATACTAGTAATGTAAAATTACACATAAAAGTGAAAAGGCATGCGATTGTATACAATCTTAAATTGTACTTGAATTTCAATCTTAGAATATAAGCCTATTTTTGATATGAAGAAAATGCTATATAAACCCCTTCCATTGTTTTTCAAAGTTTTATAAATTTATTCTTTCCCTGCTTTGGTTCAGTTATAATTCTTGACTCAAAAATACAAATTTTATCAAGTATACCTTAATAATAAATATAAATAAAATGTATACCTAATTGTTCAAGTGCAAGTTTTATATATAAGTAACCCATTAACTGTAAGTTGACTAGCTAAGAAGAAAGGGTGATTCTAGTTATTCCATTTAAAAAACAATGAGCAAAACATAGATTCAAGGGAACACAGATCAAAGGAACTGAACAGAGTCCAGAAATAGACTTACATGCATAAGAGTAACTTATTTTTGACCAAGACACAAAGGCAATTCAATGGAGAAGGGATATTCTTTCAAACAAATTATGTTGGAACAACTGTATATCCACATGAAAAAGCAAAACAAAATAAAATAATTTGCACTCATATCTTCCATCATATAAAAAATTGACTATAAATGCATCATGATTCTAAATGCAAATCCTAAAACTACAAAATTCTACAAAAAACAGAGGATAAAATCTTCATGACACTGAGTTAGGTAACAATTTCTTTAATGTAACAATTAAAGAATGATTCATAAAACAAAAGCAGTGATAAATTGGGCTTCATCAAAGTTTAAACCTTCTATTTCAAACAGACAAGCCACAGAGTAAGAGAAAACACCTGTAAGTGGACTGGAATCCAAAATATAAAGAACTCCAAAAATTCAATAATAAGAAAACAAACATCTCAATAGGAAATTGGGGGAAATACACGAACATAAAATCTAATTCAGAAGTCTTAAAGTCATCCCTGTGAGAGCAGACTAGAATAAAAATCTTTCCAGTAAATGACAGGGATAGAACTTAGAATTTACTTGAAGAACCGGAAGGTTTAGTAAGAAAAGAGAAAATATACTCTACTATAGACAGTTAGCATTTATGAAACATTCCTAACATGATAAAACAGAGGTCAACACTAACAGAAACTGGTGGAGTGTGGGATAAGGGATGAAAGGAGAGGATCACTCTTAAAACCCATTATCTTCTGCCCTGGAGTTGACTTATATCTATCTCTGCTCATTCTTCACCTACCCAAGACTACTAACTCTTTATCCTTCCCACTTTGACCTCACCACATCTTTTTCTTTCACTCCAACCCCCTCCTTAATGTTGACAACTGTTTTCAATGTGGCCACCTCCTCCAGCCACCAGTGCACCACTTAAATTGACTGACTCAAGCTACCATCCTTCTTCACCTCTTCAGATGTCAGAGTCAGGCTCTTCCTCTGAGTATGTTTCTCTTCCCATACTTCAACTGTCCCAGAGTGTCCTCCAGCCACCAGTGCACCACTTAAATTGACTGACTCAAGCTACCATCCTTCTTCACCTCTTCAGATGTCAGAGTCAGGCTCTTCCTCTGAGTATGTTTCTCTTCCCATACTTCAACTGTCCCAGAGTGTCCTTTCCTGTCCTTGCTACTTTTCTCACTGTCTTCATCCTTCTCATTCTCGGTTGCCACATCTCTCGTGCCGTCTACCTCTCAAAATTCTATGAATACCACTCTCAGGAGAGAAAATCCTTCCACCAAACTCCAGAACTCCAACGGGGCTCAGAAACTAGGAAAGCCCTGTACTCACCCCCGGGGTAACTTGGTAGAGAAAAGAATAAACAAATGTTCCTGACTATAATAATAGAAGGCTGCTCCTGGTGTCACAAGTAAGAAATGTAAATGCATTTTAAAATTACATTTACATCAAATTATACATTTTAAAAACTCAGTTCTACAAGCTTTTAGCAAAAACTACCACCTCTTAAAGGAATTTAAAAAAAATTGCAACCTCTTGTCTCATAACTCCCTATCATAATGAGACAAATGTTTTCAAGCCTATTAACTCTATTGTTTTTTATATGTTTATATTTATAAATTAAATGTATTCAATGATTCTGTTATTACAATTGCTTAAATATATTTACAGCTGAACCATGTACTATGAGCTCTATTATTTATGTCACATTTTTGCTACAAGTTCTTATTTTTCCTTTGAGTTATTGATTACTTAATTCTCAATTAGTTTTCTAAGTACCTATTTCATCTCAATTTTTTGCAAAAGTATAAATTTCCTCTCAATTAAAAAAAAATGCCAGGTTATCTATCAGTTCTTTCTTTCCCTTCCTTTCTTCTTCCCTTCCTCTCTCTCCTCCTTTTTCTTTCCTTCCTTTTTTTCTTTTTTTAAAGTACTGCTACTGGAGATCTCTTACACTTGCTCAAATTGGGATTGACTGTCTGCTAGACATGCTGCACAGGTGTCCTCCTGGGATTTCCCTTTACCATGATCCTAAGAAATTATTTTATATATTTCATGTATTAGAGCCTTTGATTTCTGGATTTCATGATTTCTTCCTTATTGATTTCCTTTCTGGTTTTGTTGGAATATCTTCTTCATTTCTTGAGAAAAGGTGCATAGAAGACCTGTTTGAAAATTTCTTTATACTATCTTCCTATCTGAGGGATTGTTTAGCTGAGTACAGAATTCTAGGCCAGTATATTAAAAAGACTGATGCAGTCTTTAGTGTTAGACAGATTTAAACCTCACTGTTCCAAGTTCCCCTTCTGTCCCATATCTGTACAAGTTGATGAGCCCTGGTGCTCCATCTTCTGGCAAAAATGGCATGTTAAAGCCTCATCCCAGCCCCACTCTAACCACCTAAACATCCCAACCCAGTCTCTTTTCCCTGCTCTCTCAAGCCACTTTCAGTCCTGTTCAGGAAGACACTCTCCTCTCTAGGAGGCCTCATTATAACAGTAATAAACCCTTCCACACCCTCTTGGTGTGTGAGTGGCATCATTAATCTTGAAATTTAAAACAAATTTTGGGTGAGGCTTTATCCTATCTCTGCAAAGTCAGTTCTCTTCAGAAAAAGTGCACTTTTCCACCATGTTTTAGCCTCTATAGAGTTGCTTCTGAGATGTTCAATGTTATTCACATTCTTGATTGCTTATTTGCAATAGGTAATTTTTTTTCCTCTGAAAAACTGAAGGATTTCTCTCTTTATCCTGAAGATTTTTAAATTACATGACATTGTGTCTTGGTATGGGTCTTTTTTATTCATTGTGATGGGCAGTTGGTGGGCTCTTTCAATATGTACACTCATGATCATTTTTACTTCTAAAAAAATTTCCAGTTTCATGTGCTTAATAATTTCATTCCTGTTTACTTTACAATATCTGGAACTACTGTTTTTCAGATATTAGAATGCCTGGACTCAGGTTATAATTTTTCTTTTTAAAATAGCAGCTTTATTGAAATACAATTCATATTCCACAAATCCCAGTCTTTTAAAAGATACAATTAGGTGGGTTTTAGTTTACTCACGGAGTTGTGTCACCACTATTTCTTTTATCTTCTCTTTAATATCTGTTCAACTTCTGGAGTATTTCCTTAAATTGATCACCCAATCCTTCATAGAATGTTTTATTCCTGATTTCATATTTTTAAGAATTCTTTTTGTTCCCTGAATGCTCCTTTTTTTTTGTAGCCTACACTCATTTCATGGACATGTTTCTTCATCACACTGAGGATAATAATGAAAATATGACTTAAAAATAAGGGAATCCTCTTACACTGTTGGTGGGAATGCAAACTAGTACAGCCACTATGGAGAACAGTGTGGAGATTCCTTAAAAAACTGGAAATAGAACTGCCATATGACCCAGCAATCCCATTCCTGGGCCTACACACCGAGGAAACCAGATCTGAAAGAGACACGTGCACCCCAATGTTCATCGCAGCACTGTTTATAATTGCCAGGATATGGAAGCAACCTAGATGCCCATCAGCAGACGAATGGATAAGGAAGCTATGGTACATATACACAATGGAATATTACTCAGCCATTAAAAAGAATACATTTGAATCAGTTCTAATGAGATGGATGAAACTGGAGTCCATTATACAGAGTGAAGTAAGCCAGAAAGATAAACACCAACACAGTATACTAACGCATATATATGGAATTTTAAAAGATGGTAACGATAACCCTATATGCAAAACAGAAAAAGAGACACAGATGTATAGAACAAACTTTTAGACTCTGTGGGAGAAGGTGAGGGTGGGATGTTCTGAGAGAATAGCATTGAAACAAGTATACTATCAAGTTTGAAACAGATCACCAGCCCAGGTTGGATGCATGAGACAAGTGATCAGGGTTGGTGCACTGGGAAGACCCAGAGGGATGGGATGGGGAGGGAGGTGGGAGTGGGGATCGGGATGGGGAACACATGTAAATCCATGGCTGATTCATGTCAATGTATGGCAAAAACCACTACAATATTGTAAACTAATTAGCCTCCAACTAATAAAAATAAATGAAAAAAAAAGTTTTTTTTCTTGCATTGTCTGTGTTCTTCAAGTTTCTTTTTATTTGGTATCTAACTTTTATTTTATGCATATAAAATCTGTATAATTCCTTAAATGTCTGGTAATTCTTGAATGTCTAAGAAGGAGGGACTAAATAGTGGCTGGAAACCGGATTCATAAGTGAGGTTTAGGAAGCAATATGGGCTTTACTGAAGGGTACTTGGACAGGAACCAGGTAATTACTGCCAGAATATAGGTCTTCTCCTGGTCAGAGAAGTTTCCAGGAGAGGAACCCTCCAGGCTCTTAACTGGGGTGTATTTTCCTGAGTGTGATGAGTCTGAGATAAGTAAACAGACTTTACTTAATTCCCTTCCCTCTTCCTCCCACCCCTCACTGCTAGTTTTCAGTATAGCACCCCTGCCCTCAGCAGTACTGAGCATCCCTTTGCTTCAGTGTCTCTGGACAGCCATGGTGGGAATAAGAGTAGCTGCCTGGCTACATTGTCCTGGTGGAGGGATCAAAGTATCTAACTGTACTTTTAAAGATTTCCAAAAATTCTATTTTCAACATTATCTCTACCTATTCCTTCACAAATATGTGGAATATGTCTCTAATTTCTGAACCTTCAACCTGCATTGTTTCACTTCGTGGTTTGCCCTAGGTTTCGGCCTTTTTTTTTTTTTTTTCTATTAGGACTATTAAACTTAATTCATTTACATTGCAGATTCCAAACTTTTGTTGATTATCTCTCGTCAGCTAAGGTTTCTTCTCTTTTTCTCTACATTATGGCCTCATGCCTTTTTTATGCCTTTATTGATATTTTAGTGTTTTCAGAAGGAATAAATAAATATGTTCAATCCTCCATATTAAACATGAAATCCTGAGTTAATTTTAATCATGTTGCAAAATTTCTAGATTCCAAGACAGAATTAAAACAATTATATGTTAAATAGAATTCTGTGGGTTGCTCAAAACCTAACCATTTATATTTTATTGTAGTATAAAGTATTCTAGGTCTCAAATATCAATCAAATATCAAACAAACTCAGATACAGCTAGTTTGTTAATTAGAGACAGTCTGTCTTCTATTTTCTCATACCTTTCACACATCAACTTGATAAAGCTAGTAACCCAGGACATTTATCATATATTTAAACTACAATTTTTTAAAATATTGATTATGATACAATTGTTTATTTCCTCTAAAGAGAGTAGAAAACTCATTCAACAAGCATTTAAAATTATATTATGTCTCAAGCATGGAATAGGAAGATAAAAGGCACTGCTTATTCTCAACAGCTTTAGAGCTTAGAGGAACAAATATTATACTGTTGTTTTGAGTCCTATGACAGTGCCATGGAACTACCAGGAAAGAACAACTCATCTAGAAAGAGAGAAGAGCAGTCAGGAGAGGCTTCCAAAAGAGATGGCACCTGAATCTGTATTTGAAGAACCAGCAGAAGTTAACTAGGCAAAGAAGGAAGAAGAAGGAGGGAAAAGCATTTGTTAAGCACTTCCCATGTTCTTTTACACTATATTTTAAGAAAACTCCTGTATTTTCTACCTAGCTAATTTGATTTTCAGCTGAATACATCCCAATATTAGGTTGATTTATTGTTTTAAAATTTTATATTTTTAGTTTTCAGGGACTATAATTTTTTATAGCAGCCTATTACATTATGGATTCAATTGCCTCGTCTCTAAAGAGATATTTAAAGTTTACCATCATTCCTTCAGGTTTTGATTTTTTTGTTTGGTTCATTTGTGTCCTCTCTTTCATGGCATTGGTATTCTTCAAAGATTTGGCTGTTTTTGATTGTCTGTTCATATGTCTATTTCAGAATTTCTGTTTATAAGGCAGAGAATATAAATTCTGAAAAAAACAAGCTACCTCTGGAGATTTTAGAAGAGTGATGCGACATTCTGGGGACTTATGTTCTGAGTGGGGGTGATCTGTATTTTCTGGGCATTGTGGCTACACGGGAGTGTGTGCAAGCTCAGTCACTAAGTTGTGTCTGACTCTTTGTGATCCTATAGACTGTAGCCCACCAGGCTCCTCTGCTCATAGGATTTTCTAGACAAGAATACTGGAGTAGGTTGCCATTTCCTCCTCCAGGGGATCTTCCCGACTCAGGGATCGAGCCCATATCTCCTGAATTGGCTGGCGGGTTCTTTATCACTGAGCCACCTGGAAAGCCCTAGGTTACATGGGGGCACTGCCCTATTTGGCTAGTATCCACACTGGAAGTCTCCTATATTAGAATTCCCACTTCAGAGAGCCATTATGTATCTTTTCCCTGGGATTAACAAGTATAGCATAATCTGTATTTTTTAACTTTTCTGCCCCTTTGCTGCCCGTATGGCAATCTGGAGTTACTTCAGACTCTTCTGCTCCTCTCTCCAGCTCCAACATTGATCCTAAGGAGCCAAAATGAAGTCTTAGTTCACTTTGCTAGGCAGTAATTCCTAGGGTTCTGACCTGGCAGCAAGCACTAAGTTGCCAGTGTTCCCAATATAAGAAGGAATGAGAAGGGGGCCAGGTCATACACTGCTTAAATGTAGTGCTTAATCCATCATCTTGACAACTCCTTCAGGGTCCCATCTATTACAGTGTTTCACCTTTATTGACCAAATGTTTTGAGTTAAGTGCATCTCCAGAGCTACTCTTACCTCTGCAGTGGTTTTTCTCTGCTCTTCATATATTCATCAGTCTTATCTCATCTGTCCTTAAGAATTCCTCAGGCTTTCTGGTGTAGTAATGACATCCTTTTTTTGTTTTCAAAAATAAGTTCAATTACGCCAAATTTCTATCAGCAGCCCTCCATGTTCAACTCCCTATTTGAATTACTAGTCATCTTAAAGGCACCCATTACTTAATATATTAAAGAGAGAATTTATGATTTTCCTCTCAAACAAGATTTTTTCAGTGAATGGCAGCACCACCTTACACTCAGTTATGCAAACCAGAAACACATGTCACCTTTGACACCTCCATCTTCAATCTTCATCTGTAAATTCTGTCAATTTCATTTCCTACAATAACCATATGTATATCCATTTCTTTCCATTTCCAGTGTCATCTGTTAGTATAAAAGGCCATCATTCCTCCCCTTTACTATTACAGTAGCCTCCCAAAAGACGTCTATTAACAGCCACTTCTGCTTCTTCCCATATAGTGACTAAAAAATATGATCATATTATTCCCTATTTAAAAGACTTCAGCAGCTTCCTGCTGCTCCAAAGATAAATATCTTTGGCATGGCCTACAAGGCTATGGAAGGTCTCGGCCTGTCCAACCTTATCTTATTATCACATTTCCTCCTCTGTTCCCTCTGCCTGGATTTCTCTTTATTCATCTTTCTGTATAGTTAAGCTCTACATTTCTTCAGATCTCACGTAAATTACCACTCCCTCATGGAAGCCTTCTCTAATCTCTTCAACTAAATTCAGTTACAGTCAAGTCTACCTCACTTTTATAACACCTATCACAATTGTGTTTGAAGGCTTTGAGGATGAAGTCTAGAGCACAGGCAGAAGGATTCAACTTGGACCAGGAGAAAGACATTTTTTTCTACTGAGATGGGAAGAGAAGACAGATAGATACAAATGGATGTTTATGTTTGTAAGAAAGTAAGTTGAAGGAGTTCACATTGCCAGTCTTACCTGTTACTTGCTTACTACTTGATGAACTACTATCAGTCTGGAGGTCATCTGTCACTGACTCCTATATGAAATAAGAATTAAACATATAGCACAAATTATGAGATGGAATATTTTTATATTATAATATTATAAAAACATTGATTTGGTTATTTTAAAAACACAAAACTAATGTCAACTTTGTGTATCACTTTCATATTTAAAACATTTTTCAGCTTATTGATATGGATGTAACCTGATATTTAATATTAAACCTTAAAATATAATACTGTGGACATATCTAGGGTGTCAAAAATATACTAGTCAATAACTATTGTGGGATAAACCAGCAAAGTGAAAATGAAAGTTGCTCAGCTATGAAAATCAGAGTCACTCAGTCATGTCCAACTCTTTATGACCCCATGGACTTACACAGTCCATGGAATTCTCCAGACCAGAATACTGGAGTGGGTAGACTTTCCCTTCTTCAGGGGATCTTCCCAACCCACGGATAGAACCCAGGTCTCCCACATTGCAGGAGGATTCTTTACTGTCTGAACCATCAGGGAAGCTCAAGAATACTGAGGTGGGCAGCCTAGCCCTTCTCCAGTGGATCTTCCTGACCCAGAAATCCAACTGCGGTCCCCTGCATTACAGGCAGATTCTTTACCAGTTGAGCTACCAGAGAAGGGAACTCCCTAATAAACCAGCAACGAGAAGATAAAGATGAATATTTCTCTATCCCCTAGGCAAGAAGGATTTTTTCCCCTCTAAATACAAAAGCAAAATAAATAAAAAGAAAATGATAAATAGGTCTAAAATACCAAAAGTAAAATAAAAGGCAAACAAACAAATGTGGAAATATTTGTTACATATGTGTGTAAAGTACAACTATCTTCAATATATAACAAATGAGTATTTCACAAAGTTACACAAATGGCCAACAAAATGAGAAAAAGTATCAACTTTACTAGCATTCAAAGAAATGGAAAGTAAGCAACATGCTACTTTTCATCTATCAAATCTATCTATCTATATATCTATATATTTTTAAGTTTCAGATAAGATGGTGCCAGCTGGACAGAATGAAATAAATAAAATAAAAATTTTAAACATAATCCAACCCTTGACCCACTGCAACACATTTATCTTAGGATAACAATTTAAGGTATATAAAAACAGTTTCTGTGGTAGGATATCTACTGATATATAAAACAGCAAAACCTTGGAAACAGTCTCAACCTCTCAACCACAAAAAATAGTTATAGAAATTACAGAATGCCTATATATAAGACAAAGCACTATGCAGACACTAAAAGCCATATTTTTGAAGATTATTTAATGTTAGAGGAATTTATACAATAATTTGTAAAAAAAAACAGTTTTTAAAGGCACAGGAAAAAAATAAATGGAAGGAAAATACAAAAATTAAAAGGAACTGCTTAAATATTCTTTTTGCACATCTTGAATCATCTGTTAGGGACACTTAACACCATTAAAATCTGGGGAAAAGACTTTTTTAAAAAATGTGTTTTGTCAAAGTTGCCCTCCCCCAAAAAACATGTCATAGAGAAATATGCAAGCTAAAATGCTGGACTGTGACTATCAAATTTAATGCTAATGTCAGATGAGTCACCAGCAATTTTTAAAATCTGAGTTTCTCCAAACTACTGCTCCAAGCAAGAACACTGGAGTGGGTAGCCATTTCCTTCTCCAGGGGATCTTCCCCACTCAGGGATCAAACCCAGGTCTCCTGCATTGCAGGCAGATTCTTTACCATATGAACCACTAGGGAAGCCCAAACTACTGCTATACATCTTTAAAATATTTTACAGAATCCATATTAAGTACATTAGGTCAGGAAGTTACATAATATTCTAATGATAATGAATCCTCTGTTTCTAATTTTTAATACAAAGTCAAATGAGAAAACATGAAAATGACTTTGAAATGTGTGCTACCAAACATAACAGAATTACTAAGAAGCATTTTATATTTGTCACACAGAAAATTAGCCAGTAATGAATATTTCTTAAATCTTTGACAAAGCAAAGAAAAATAAAAATGCATGGCGATGAGTCTACCAGAATCAGAAATTTAAGGCCCTATCTAAAGCCACAGCATCGGTATTTATAAAAACACTGGAAAGTTATGTAGTCTCTATTGAACAAAGATCATATTATACTTCCTTTCAGAGGTACATTAGGTACCACTAGTCTCTGCACTAAGTTTACCCGAGGACCAGAGGAGAAACATACGTACCCTCAATAGAGCAATCTTCTCATCCTGGGTCTCTTCACTAGTGCTATTTTCATGCAGGCTTTTCTCTCCTGTAACTCTTAACTCAGTGCTAACAAACAAACAACACAATTAGTTTGTAGTGTCTGGACTTGGCTCTCCACTCTCCAGATCACTGTTCACGCTGTTTAGAATCTGAAAGCTATATGGGGTCATCATTAGCCAAGAACATAGTGTGTGAATTGTATCAACACCCAATACGCCGGGTATGCTTTCCTGGAGATTATATCTCACTTGCCTTTGGGCAACTTGGCCAAATTTCCTTCTTTAAAAAAAAAAAAATCTCTTTCTTAAGTCAAATTCCCGGTTCTGTGTTCTGAGAAGAGCCGAATCAGAACACGTTATTTCCTTCACTGACTCTTTTTCTTCATTGACTCTTAGAATGAGAGGTTATTAGGATCAAATCAGTACTGAAATTTTGAAGTGGCCAGAGGTATGGAGCTGTTACTTGTGTATACACACCTCGGTGGCCCAGAGCTGCCACCTCCCTGACCACTCCGCTCAGATTTTTCCGCGATTCTCCGCAAACCACGCGCTTTGCCATTTCTTTTCAGGCCTACAGACAGGGTGACACGTTTCAGGTTAAAAGCCTCATAGGCCTGCCTGCAGGCCTTGGGGAGGGCCCTCGGGCTGAGGCCCAACCGCCCTCGCCCTTGGCTCTTGACCACCCCGCATCCTGCGCCATGAGCCAGCCCCGCGGAGCTTACGGTGGGCAAAGAGCTTTCGGCCGGGCCGTGACGGGGCCTCCGCCTTGGCCGGGGCACCTAGACCTGGCTTTGGGGTTAGGTTGAGCCTACCGCCTGCCTGCTTTTTGCCGGTATAGACCCCTAGTGACCACATTGTCACCCCACCGCCAGGCCCCAGAGGCCTCTTAGCCCTGGACGGCCTGTCTCGTCGTCTTTCTGCGGAACCGAGCAACAGTCCTATGGAACCAGGGTCCAGGCCTGTGGGGCAGCCAGAGAGGAACGGAAAAGGTGAGAAAAATCAAAAGGCCTACAGCGCCAACCCCCCCACGCTGGCCTGGAGCGGCCAGCCGCACTCCCGCCTTTTTATCTCGGCGGAGTCGCGCGGCGGCTTCTGGGAAGACGCAGTGATGTGGTGGCTTCTGGGAAGACGTAGTCAGCTGGGCCCAACACCTGGTACTGATACTTGGGCCAGTCTCCTTAGCAGCATTACCAGGAAGGCCATGGTAATGGAGTTTGAGGTCTCTAAGCACAGAGAGTCTACCTAGGGGGAAGCCTGATTCAGTGCAGGAAGGTGAGAGAGGAATGAAAGCACGTTACACGGACAGGGAATGTTTTCCGAGCACCTCAGTCCCTAGAGCCGCCAATTTACGGTGGAGCCATGGTCACTTGAGAGTCTAACCAAGCATTAGAGGTGCTTAGGTTCCAGGAGGTTTCTTCTCAGGGACAAGCAGAATCTCTGACCCCAGCCTAGAAGCTGCCTCCTGGACATCTCTGAGTAGCCTTGTGGTTAAGGTAGAGAGTTCCACAAGGGCTCCCCTCCTAGTGCCCTGAGGCTCAGGTCTTTTTCTCTGCCCAAAGGGAGTAACATGGGAATGACCACTCATTCCATACACCGAAGACAGACCATCTGGCTGCATCTGATAAACATATTGTGTATATAATAACCATCTTCTTATTTTTAAAAAGTGACATTTCACAACATTAAAACATGCTGTTTGTACAGATGAAATTAGAAAAACTCAGACTTCCGTGATGCTCCAATATTGTGTATGTAAGCACACATACAGCCACAATATTTTCATAATAAAATCACTGGATTTTTAAATTCAAAATCTGCTCATAGAAAGTCACTTATTAATTAATAATTAATCATTAAAACTTAACTTTGTAAAGAATAGAGGGCAGTCATTCTTACTTTATTACATGCCATGCTTTGAGTCACTGAATTAGTACTTACTCAGCACCTTACTCTGTGTCAGGCATTATGGTAGGTCCTGGGGTACAGAAGTGAAATTAGAAATGGCTCTAAATAGTCAAGGATCTCACAGTTTTGTTGTTGTATAAAGCAATTATCATATTTCAACATCTTTTCTCTAGTCACATCCATACATGCTGACAGGCAGTCTGTAGTTTACAAGCCAGGTTTCCAGGCTCCCCTCTCTCCCATTGGAGAATGTTGTTTTAAAAAAAAAATTGTGGAGTTCTTAAATTAATTTTAGGAGGTATGGATCCTGGAATGCCCAAGACATAGAAATGGAAGAAATGGTGGAAAAGGAAAACAGCTCGAAGCAAAAGCTGATCTGCCCTTTGGTGGCCCTATTCTCTAGAACCCTCTCTATACTGAATTACCTTCGCTGAGGTGCCATCAAGTCAGGATTTATGAGAGTTAATGCCCAGGGCTTCAAAACTTGAAATAACCTCCTGTGTCATTCCTTGAGCCAAAAGTGTCCTTAGAGATGTTCTGGTTGTCCCCTCAATTCAAAGGTGAGCAATTAGGACACCTGTCTTAGGAGGCTCATTAGGACAGGAGGTTGGCATAGGTGGCATGAATCCCCTAATATTTGGCTAGTGTGCTTGTCATGCTCCCATTCCTCCCAACACATGGCTGGGAAAGGGGTGGAGGAGGAGAGCAAGGAAAAGAGCTTGAAGCCTTAAATAGCAAGGGGAGGAGCAGAGACTGTACAGTCAAACTTGGTTAATTTAAAGCTCCGCCTGCCCAGCCTACACAAGGAGAAAGAAATGTGTCCCCTACAAAAGAGTGAAGTAGGGCGGAGGTATCTCAATGCAGTATCTCCCTCCACTCTATCCTCAAACACACAAATGATATTTCAAGCATTCAGTCATTAAGTGTTAAATTGAACATCTTCCATTTCCCTGTTATATTGTTTCCATATCTATACTTAGAATTCTGCTTTCAGTGTTTCAGTTCAGTCATATGACTGTTTTGACTGGATTTGGAAGTCATGGAAATGCTAACTTCTATGGGCAAACAGATTCCAAATTTTTAAGAGATTTCTGAAGAAAGCTTTTGGGAAAACAGCCAGTTCATGGATATAGGATTCCCTGGAGCCCAGAGGAAATCTTTCAGAGTACCATTTTCTTATCAAGTGACCGCCCCCCAAACCCCTGCAACCTGAGCTCTGAGCAGTTTCATTTGTGGTACCATCCACAGGATTTAGGGTTCAACTGAAAAGCAGCTTATTTTTGCTTAGTCCACAGGATTGGGAAAAAATAAGTGATAAATGAAAAGTATCTTCAAGTATTGCAGTTAACTATGCAACCTATGTAAAAGGACCAAGGGGATTTTTATTCAACAGACATTTCTTGAGCCTCCATGATGGAACAGACTTTCTGTGCTGGGGCTACAACCACAAGCAACTTAGTTTTAGTGGGCATGTGGCAGAGGGTCAGTTAACCATGCAACCATATGGGAAGCTTCTTAGAGAAAAGGGTAGTTGAACTGAGATATAAGAAATGAATGATAGGAATTAGGGAGATTAAAGGAAAGGGTATTCTATGAAAAGGAGACTAAAATCATGATGCATTTAGGCCACCGCAAAAAGTGGTTGGCATAACTGGAACCAAGACTCTTTGGAGGAAGGACTGGAGAAGAGACCCTGGGCCTTATGTGCTGAACCAGGGAGCCTGAACTTTATCCCAGAAAGTATGGGAAGTCATTGAAGGAATACTAAGCAGGAGAGTGGCATGACCAGATTTTCAATTTAGAAACATTGCCCTGACTCAAATGTGGGTGGTGAAATTTCAGGAAGCTGAGGTGGAAACAGGAAGACTAACTTTAAAAGCATTGTAATATTCCAGACAAGAGATGAGAGGGGCCCCAGCTACACTAAAAGCTTTGAAAATAGGAGTAGATGGTAGCAAATATATGGAGAAGGCAAAATCTGCATAATTTAGACACGGCAGAATATACCATTTTAAGAGTGTACTCATTGTGTATGGGTAAAAGACATGGAAATACTGCTTAAGGGCCATCGTGATGGAAAATCTGAATACAATCATGTGTTCTTTTAAAATATAAAAATGAATTAAATCCTGGATACACTTAAATCCAGGACACATTTATAATAGCAAATGTGCAAAGAAAAGGAGAGCTTCTCTGGGGGGACCATAAGTCTTCGGAGTTTGGGGATCCTTACAAAGGATGTAGAGTATGTTGCCTAGTGATATAGCTTGATTCCATAAGCATTTACCATAAGCATTATGACCAGTGATCACCAAATATACTAACATCAGAGGATTATGCTAAATAAATATATAAAATAGTAATTATAAGCAACTTTGAGAAACAAAAAAATCTTTATTTTTTACAAAAGTTTTCATAAATGCATTGTATATTTGATATGCATGCTATTATAACAAAGCAACTAAAAATATAATTACAGTTAATATACTTTTATGTATATTTAAAAGGTAACTTTTAAATTTCCTCAATTTTTAAAAATTGAAAGTAGAATAAGCAATTCTTCAAAAAATATCCATTTCCCCTTCATGCAACTGCTGCAATGACTTAACAAGAAAAATAAAAATAATCAGTCAAATGAATGTTTAAAAGCCACTGTCACCCCATGAAAACCTTTTGTTTGGACCAAGTTTAGAAATGCTTGTCTCCAGGTAATATGTATCTATTGCCTCTGGGTTATACCATTTATGTGTTCTCATTAGGGCTTTGTCCTCACTTGAACGCTAATTCCATTCTTACTGTGGTTAACTGTAGATTCACAGAAAGGACTGTGTAGCATACTTGAGAGAAAATTCTGACTACCGGGATCATTTTTTTCTTTTTACCTATATGCTTTCTTAAAATAGAAACAGGCAAGAAAATATACCAGCTTAATTCAACATATAGTTTATCAATTTTATATATAATTTTTCATTTTTCCTGAGAAAGTAAGCTTGTAAGTGGTCTGTTTTCATGCAAAAATACAGTTTTCCATTCTTTACATTCATTTCATAGTATTTTGTATTCTAAGTAACTACATCACATTTGTGCTTTATATTAATACATTTGGAAAATAAAGAATAATTCATTTCCTTTACTGCTAGAAACAGAAAAGATTAGAGACTCTTTGATGGGTAATACAATCAAATTAAGTGCTGACTTCAAGTTGCTAAAACATTACCTGACTATGAAAATTGCAATGAAAAATTCTATTTTTTTCATGCTTGCAGTTTTACCTAAATTTAGAATGAAAAGTTGACCTGCTCATGTAAGGGAGACTGGGTATTTATTCCTTAGATTCCTGAGTTCTTGAGTTCCTAATATGTGAGGCTAGGCCTGCATACCACACCTGGTCAGTTTCCTCTCTCACCTGGAGGAAAATCACAATACAATACAAAGATGACTTTTATGGCAAAAGGAAAGAAAATGGTGTATATTCTACTTTATATCTTTATAAACAACAATATCAGTTTGTAAAATGTGAGAATTACCAACAAATTTGAATGAGAAACAGAAAAAAGGCCAAACATTTAAGAACATGTTTATGCTTAGGTAATTGATTGCTGTTGCACCTTTGGATTTAAATTGGATCTGATGTACACTATGAATGTAAATATCTTAAGTACAGAACCTTTTTCTATATTGGTTAAAGAGAAATACAAACTTTTTCCCCTCAAAATCAAGTTGGGAAATCTGAGGCAAGAAGGATTTTCTTTCATTAACACATACTGTTTCATTTCTATTTTATTAAAAAATTCAGTAAACAGAGGAAAAAATAAATGTACATGCAATATATTTAAGGCCCGCTGTTTACTTTTCTCAGCACATCTCCAAGAACCTGTTTATATGCCCAATATGTGATGATTTTCATGAGGATTAGGAAGGCTAAATAGAAACTTAAGATCTTTAAAGTGAGGAAAAGAAATCTTAAGTTACCCATAATCAATTATCTCTATTATTAGGTAAAAATGGAATCAAAATAAAATGGAAATTATTTGCTTAAAATTACACTGTCTAAAATCCTTTGTAAACAAAGACAAACATGAAATTTAGTTGAGTGGAAGGACAAAGGGAAACAGCTTCATTTTCTTCAAGATGTGAAGCTACTCGCCTTTAAGATAGTATGAATATCCAATTCAGGTAGTGATTTTCTTTTAATTAGTCAAATATATATTAAATATAAAAAGTTAATGTTATATAGATGTGGCCTTGGACATTTTTAGTATTTGTTTGTTTAGAAATGCCTTTAAAAGTTAATGTGCATAGAACTGGGTTATTTACCATAAGTCAAATCTTAAGTGCAAGCAGTGGACTGCAGAGAGAATCCAGTAAAGAAATATGTAGAAGACTGGATAAATACATCAAACAAAACTGGGGCTGGTCCACTATTGCAAAGACTGAAATGTATCATCTCTGGTGCAGATTCATCTAGTAAGCCTGTGTGATTATGCAGTTTCTAACCCACAGCCTTATTGACAGTATGGATCTGCTCCCGGTGAAAGGAGCTTCTGGACTGTGACCACTGCCCCTGTCTATTTTCAGATCCTGGCTCTACAGATTAAAACACTTTAAAAACACTTTCCTAGGGACAGTTTCTTCTTCAGATGCAGTCTGTAGCTTAGGACTTAATTGCTGTTCATGCTGGGCTTTAATTATATGACACTGTTGGCACCCAGGTACAAGAAGTATTTAAGCACATAACTTCGAAGTGTTCAGAAATTCTGTGTGTGAAATTATTCCCCAAGGAGACAGCTATCTATGATGGACTTAGGTAGTTTTCTAGGGGTATTTTGAAGAGGTTCTTCAAACATACGTTGTTGAAAAATTATTTTATTTGGAGATGACATCCCCTCCTCCCTACATCCTATCCTGCCTTGACAGTCTTATTGGAAGAAAGAGAAACTGTTCAGAATTATTGCCACATATGTTTCCCAGGCCTGGCATAGACATGTTGAAAATGGAAGACTGGAAGAACCCAGCAAGGAAATTTGGTATATTAATTGCTGCCCACCGTGAGAAATAATTCTGGGTTTCTTATCCCAAGTCTTCCCTAAAGCTCCATCCAATGTAGAGTCAACAGACATCTTTCATAATACACGTGGTAAGACATCCATGAATATGCACATACTATCCTTGAAATAGTTGTATATTACATTACTTCTGGGTAGCTCCTAATATTTTAATAAGCTTAATAAATAAGGAAATGGACTGAAAAGTCTTTGTAAAATGTTATGTAAATATAACATTTGTTTTAAGAATGTTTGAATTTGCATTCATCATAAATAAAAGTAAAAACTGGACTGAAAACATTTTCACACCAATAAGAATTATTATGTTTAAAGAATCTGAAGTTATGTAGCTATGAAGCTATGTAGAAGTTATGTATCATGTCTGTTTCAGCAAGATTCTGTATTAGTTTTCATTTAAGTCTGATTTAATTGTGATTCTGACCATCAGTTATCGAATAAGGCAGTCCACCTTGCCTCAATATTTGCCATACCTGTTTACTATTTCAAAAATAATTAAGTACAATGTATCAGTTATGTTTTTCCTTTATATTTAATAGAAGTTCTGTGAACATTGAGAATATATTACTTTTAGTGGTACACAGTTCTTAAGAAAAGTCAATTTTTTTTACAATGCCACTTGTGATATTTTTAGCAGCTTGCTACAATATCATTGTAATAAAAATAAAGTGTACTCAGTGATGAGAGAGAAATATTGTTAAAGACCTCTAGAGACAGGAAAAGGCTCAGTCATAAGGTCAAGTGCTTTTCATTTTCGGCTGCATCATTCTGACTTGTTACTTTCAAGAACAACTATAATATTGCTACATTGTCCATTATACCCAGAAGAACTTTCCTTGAACTTCACATGGAGGTTGAGTAAAGCTCTTCTATTTGTTTTTTGAAGTACTCTCTCAGCTCAGGTCTCTTAGCCTTTAGGGTCGGTGTCAGCAAGCCATTTTGAACTGAGAACATATCAGAATGGATGTGAATGGCTTTAACCTAAAAACCAAATGCAGAATACATCTTTATCAGGAGAATAACACAGCATTCATAGCATACATGGTAGAAGTAGACAGGTATATGGGAATAGAAATACTGATATAAAAACAGGCCTATTTAAAAAGTCAAGAGTTATTCTAACAGCATGTCAGCTTATTTGATAGATCTGAAAGCCACCTCATCCCCTTCTTACTCCTCCATTTAGCCAGTCAACAGAAAGGAATGAGTTCCTTACTCTGTACCAGGCACTGAGGACAAAGAGGAATCACGAGCGCCCCTGCCCTTGGGGAGTGCACGCTGGCATCCAGCAGAGCAGACACAATGGGCAATTACTGGAGAGAAAGGTACACACAGGAGGAAGGGCACCTAGCTCAGGGGAGCCTTCCCAAATTAGGGGAGTGTTAAAGAACAAGCAGGAGTTAACCAGTTAAGGAGGAGAGGTGGGTGAAGGGCATTCCAGGCAGAGGCAACCACATGAACACAGCTACGGGAGTGAGAAATAGCAGAGTATGAAGAAGGACATCCAAGTGGTTTCTTTTTGTAGTTTCATGAAATAGGAGGCCAAGAAGGTGACAGATGAAGCCGAATTGGTAGATGGGGCAGTTTTAGAGGAAGATAGTAGGAAGGCACTGAAGATTTTTATACAGGGCAATAACACAGCTGAATACACATTTTATAAAGTTCTCTCCAAGAGAAACGTGAACATGGTTTTTAAAAATGTTAAGACTAGAAGCAGGGAAACCAATCAGAAGGATCTGACCAGTCCATAGGAGAGAAGAAGGTAAGGGCCTACGCTTAGAGCAGTGACAGAGACAGTCAGGTAAGCGGTTCTAAGAGAGATTCAGAGAGAAATGAGATGAAATAAGGAAGAGGCAGTTTTGAGGACTCCCAGGCTTCCAGCTTGGAGGGCTACATGGAAGAGATGCCATTCACAGGAGGGATATAAAATCTAGGTGGGACATGATGAGTAAAAAAAGAAGTTCTGCCAGAAAATTTTATTGCATTATTGGAAGGAGGAATGGAGAGATCAGGTGTAGTGTTCATGGTGCTTATTTCCATGAGGCAGATCCCAAGCCTCCTCATACAAAGTCTCTCTGCAATGCTGAATGGGGGGGGGGGGGTGGCAGAGAGATAGATCAACTGTTCTGGGAAGGCCTGGGCAGGCTCCTCTCATGCGGGATTCCAACTGAAAGAGTCACTGTCAATTCAACAAGGACTTTTATCATCTGGGCTTGAGCTGAATCCTGGAATGACAGTCTCTCCAAAAAATTGTATCCTGACTGACAACTGGGTCTACCTTTAGTTATTTTGTTGAGATAACAGATCCATATTATTAAATAGCAAAGGAATCACTATATAAAGACTTAAAAAATTAAATGTGCTAAATACACATATACTTTCACTTGCTGTTTCGCTGAACTGATCATTTATTGAGCAACTACTATGTGTCAGGTATGGTATAAGGCACCAGGGATACAAAGAACAAGCCACAGTCTCTGCCCACATGGGCTTACAATCTAAAGAGAGATGCTGCCATGTGAATATTACTACTATAGGGACAAGCAGTTGTCCGTTGCTTTGCTATTATCATTCCCCACCTTCCATGCTAATAAAACCGAGTTTTGTTTGGGGCCAAAATGGTCTATATGTAAACTATGACAATCCTATTCCCTATTTCCAAGCCTCCCTTGAGATTAAGCAGGTAATCATGAGATCCATTTTTGGCTACTGAGAAGGGAAAGTTTTTGCTTTCCTCATGAAAGTTTCAGATATACCTATTTCTACCCACTCCCCCTTATTCCTTCCTTGAATATGGACAATGTCCAAAGCTGTAGCAGCCACTTTGTGACCATAAGGTGATATGCCAACATACCCAGAATGGAGAGCGGGAAGAAAGACAGAGTGCCCAGGGCTTTGAAGACCTGTACCTGCCTTGGACATCCTGTCTTGGGCTTCTTATGCGAGAAAACCACAAAAACACACCCTATGTAATGTAACATACTGAGGGTATTCTTTTAGAGCTGAATGCATTTCTGACATAGCCCCTAACCCCACCTGGGTCAGGATTCACTGGAAAAGGATGCTTGAGTTAAACTCTGAAGGATAAGTAGGCTTTGGCCAGATGAAGATAGCAAGGGGAAGGGAGAGGCTGCTCTATGGCTGCAGTAATGGGGGTGTGGGTTACAGAAGCCAGGAGAACAAGAGTGCAAGGTCCCTGTGTTACCTGAGACTGTCATAGGAGAACTGTTACTTAAAATCCATGGATACAATCAGGAAATGACTTATTTAAAAAACAAAACAAAATATTCTCACACCCATTAGGATGGCTATTATCCAAAAGAGAGAAAATAACAAGTGTTGGTGAGGATATAGAGAAACAGAATCCTTGTGCACTGCTGGTAGGAATATAATAGTGCAGCCACTATGGAAAACAGTATGGCAGTTCCTCCAAAAATTAAAAACAGAATTACCATACGACCCAGCAGTTCCACTTTGGGGAGTGTGTGTGTGTGGTGTGTGTATCCAAAAGAACTGAACGCAGGATCTCGAAGAGATAATTGTACATCCATGCTCACAGCAGCATTATTCACAACAGCTAAAATGGAGAAGCAACCCAAATGTCCACTGACAGATGAATGGATAAGCAAGATGTGGCAGAGATATATGGTGAAATTTTACCTTATAAAGGAAGGAAATTCTGACACATGCTACAACATGGATGAACTTTGAGGGCATTATGCTAAGTGAAATAAGCCAGACACAAAAAGATAATATACTTAGAGTAGTCAAAGTCATATAGAGACAGAAAGTAAAATGGTGGTTTCCAGAGACTAGGGGTAAGGAAGGAATTTTTTTGTTCAATGGGTACAGAGTTTCATTCTACAAAATGAAAAGAGTTACAGAGATGGATGGTGATAATGGTTGTACATTATGAATGTACTAATGCCACTGAACTATACATTTAAAAATGGTTAAGATGGTAAACTTTATGTTATGCATATTTAACAACCAGAAAAACCTTGGGAAAAAAATCAATGCCTGCAAATAGTCACAAAAAATTCAACATGTCAAGGATTGTTTTCAAAATCTCTGATGCCAATGGTCTAGTGTTCTGGCAGGTGGATATTGTGATATGACAAAGAATTCTTTGCTCAGAAAATTCTCCATTGCATTCATTGATTTTTCAGATCAAAAACTCAATATTCAAAGAAGACCCCTAAAACAGCTACACTTTCTACTTTTTAAAAAGCTTTCAAGAAAAATTGTAACAAATTCTGGCATTTTTAAAATGCATGCTTATAATTTAAAAATGTGATGATTTTTAAATGAGCACAACATTAACAAATGAAATTCACCTTTGTCTCTTAGAAATTTGTTCAAATGAAGGAATTCACTTTTGCTGGAGAAAGAATAGCATTTTAAGGGGACCATGTGTGGTGAGAAGGGGAGGACAGGACTACACTAAAACTAAAGCTAGCATTACATGTAGCAGCCTCAACTTTACTTCACACATCTGAAGGATTTCTACTTGGATATCCAATATGAATAGGTGGAAATCTGAGGCTCCTGCCCAAAAAAGAGGCATTATCTAATGTTTCGAAATTTGTAAAGGTCCTTGTAATAAGTGTTTTGTTTGAAAATTCCCCCAGTGATCTTGAGATTCAAAGAAGCACGTAAGTAAGTTGGTTGCTGGGGTTGGTAAGGGACAGGGCTGCCAGGTTTGTACCCTCTGGAATATACTTTTTTCCTAATGTGCTTTTATCAAACACAAATCATCCTAGGGGATCCAAAAGTCACTGGAAACAGGTCCCAAGGGAGATGTTTTTGGACCATAGTACACCGAGAACCAGGGCTTCTGCAGTGGCCACTGCGGATGGGTGTGTGGAGGTGGACGTGGGCATGAAGGTGAGGTGTTGAAGGCAGGGGTGGGATGAAGTGGGGGAAAGGCAGAGGTGCATGAAGGTGGAGTGGGGCAGGGGTAACTGAGGGGGTTGGGTTGAAAGTGGGGCTAAGAGATAGGCTCTGGCTCAAGCCCTAGATCTACTAGAGCAGCTCTGCTCTTCTGTCTGGTACATGTCATCTAAGTTCTGCTGCTTGAGTTTGGAAATCACAGTTTGATAACAAGACTAGTTAGCATGAAGAAAACATGAACAAAATCCAAATAAAACTTAACCCAAGATAGAGTGCTTTAACTTTGCAACTCATGTTTACTGTCATGAAATGAAAAACCAAAAAACTGACAGAGCTAACATCCTTAGCTCCTTCTGATAGAAACGGCAGCATAGACTTCTGACAAGTGTAAACAATGTATCCACCTTCTTCTGTAAATGAAAATAATAATATAATTTTACAAGGAGATGCCAATGCCAAAATATAAATTTCTACAGTGTCCTTGCAGCCTGGGTTTCAGCTTATCTGCGTTCCTAACAGCATGTGGAGAACATGTGTAACCAAGACAAGAGTCTACATTCACTACAGGGACTTGGGTGAACACCTTTGAAAATCCAGCAGTGATAAGCAGAAGCTTTAGACAGTACAGTACGGGGAAGATGACTCTCACACAGAGCTACCAATGCTATTATGCTATTAAGATGGTAAGTAGAATGTAAAAGAAAGATTATGATCTTAGGAAGAAAGAACTGCATCAGCTGGTAGATTCTGAGTATCTGTCAAATCAGCTACCTGCAGCAAGCCTAAAGTGCTGACTGGGGCATCTGCAGTTCATTGTGGCTCTCTACAACATAGTCTCTTCCTGAGGAGAGGAAACAAATACAGTCTTACAGGAAGCCAAGCAATATGGCGCTCAGCTCGCCTTTCAGCCACTTAACAAACAGATCAAAGTGGCACTGCGGCCAGGCCCTGCTCCAGCCTGACCTACGGCCCTGGGTCTATTTAAATCCTTCCATGAAAATACCTGTACAAATTGCTCCAGTAACTAAAAATCTAATCAGTAATTGGGAAAAAATGAGTCAAAACAGTTCTTTAGCTAACACTGACTTTAACTGTTGGTCGCCAACCTAGTTTTTTTTTTTTCCAGAAAAAAAAATTTCTCAAAACTTACCAATTTTCATTTTTCATAAATAATTACATATTTTCTAATAAAACCAAATTGTTGAATTGTGGCGGGGAAAAAAGGAGATGAGTCTTTATTGTCCTATTATGCCTAACACAACATAAAACGTGTTTTCCAGTTTGCAATAAGCAAAGTTTTTGTTGTGGAAAGAAGGAAGGAGATATTTGATGTTAGCTCCTTTTCTGAAACTATACTCTTACCAGTGATTTGATAGTTGTTTTTTTTTTAATTTAAAGACACTGTAACATTTAAATTTTATATTGGAATATAATGTTTCACAAGTGTCAATTTATGCCAACTCACTGAGGTATAGAAATTTTCATAATCCTGAAAAATCATTCAATGGAATTATTCAGTGAAACACTTTAACACAGAATACTGCCTGTAGATAATAAATACAAACTAAATAATTTAGGACAGGAGAAATTTTTTAAAATTTAATTAATTAGGGAAATGCTTAATTAATTTCTGATTTAAAGGCAAACTGATTAGGTAAGTATTCATTTCAATGACAGAAAATACAGTAAAAGATATTTAGCAAGGGCTCTGCAGTCAGGATTTGAAAAATCTATTAAGTTTCAAAGTTCACTTTGTATTTATATGCCTATACAAACTAATAAGCCATATAAATGTCAAGAAAATGGTTAAATCATGGTTAAGTATGCTCAAATACTTCCCAAGAACCTATATGTTTTAATTATTGATACAGTTATTTTAAATGCTTCCTATCTACTCATTAAGAAATATCTTCCAAAGATCTCCATAAATTAATGATGATTGGCCTAGTTCTAGGAATTGTCTGTTTCTGAAAATTAAATTACATTAAATTTTCATCTAATTCAAAGTTTAATTCAGATCAATCCTGCCCAGTAGGTCTCAACTCCTAATGTATCTGTTGAATGATTTAAGCCTTAGGCATGTATTTGGGGTGGGGGCAGCAGGGGAGGGTGCTGTTAAAAAATTAGCAAAAGCCTTAATTGATCATTCCTTTATGAGGAAAGGGAAAAGGACTAGCTGACAATAGATTATGGCTTAACTGGAATAATTTCTGTCAAGCTTTAGAATACAATCAGGAGCACACCGTTCTCAGTTATGAAGCCTGGCTTTTGCTCACCTGTGGTCAGCTGAGGGAAAACACTGGCTGCGGTGGGGAGGATGCCACAGACCAACAAAGAGGAGAGTGAGAACAGAGAAAATGAAGAGATAACAAACAGCCCTGGCAAAGAAACTCAGGCCTTTGGGATGCCACATGACTTCTCTGTATGTGAGGTTACCATGGCGAGGGCAGAGTAATAGAGCAGAAACTCTGCTTAAGGCATATGGAAAGTCAAGAATGGGCCCCCTCTCAGTAAAAGCTCTAATTGGAGCAATGGTTAGCACTGGAAATTTAACCAAAAGTTTCTTTAAACATAATCTTTTAAGAGTGGTAGTCCTTTCCAGGAAGGAGAATCTCTTAGAATTCTCCATGTACCCTGAGGCAGATCACACAGCCCACATCCAGTAGGGGGCGTGCAAGCCTTGGGAATCACAAAGATATCTGTAGGCTCCCCAGCGCACCCCCATCGCCCTTCCCGCCAGCCATTCAGATAACAGAGAGGCCCAGACGCACCAAATCTCCAACCACTCCGTGGCCCCTGCTCTACACAGAGCATCCTGTCTGTAGTCACATAGCTTCCCTTAATGGAGAAGCAATGAAGTCAGTTCTAGCAAATTTAAAAATTTAAATAATTATCATGCCAGAACTGACTTTGCATTCAGAAAGATATATGTGACTTCCCTGAATGCCTTAGATTTTATAGTTTTTTAAAATAAGAATCTATTTATCTAGGTCTTATCTGCCCGAAAACATGCTGACAGATGCAGGCAAAGCAGTGTTTCTCAACCTAGATTAATGTAAAGATCTATTTCAAAACAAAAATATTTTTCTCAAACTCTGAAACTGTGTTTACTTAGATTTCCTCAGTTTGAAACTTAAGAAATTAAAGTCTTAATCTGTGGAACTGTTTTCTAATTGCCAAATAATTGCTGTAAGAATTTTAGCAATGTATTTCAAACTGGTTTAAAAATGCTTTTAGAGCTTTTGCACAACAAAGGAAACTATAAGCAAAGTGAAAAGACAGCCCTCAGATTGGGAGAAAATAATAGCAAACGAAGCAATAGACAAAGGATTAATCTCAAAAATATACAAGCAACTCCTGTAGCTCAATTCCAGGAAAATAAATGACCCAATCAAAAAATGGGCCAAAGAACTAAACAGACATTTCTCCAAAGAAGACATACAGATGGCTAACAAACACATGAAAAGATGCTCAACATCACTCATTATTAGAGAAATGCAAATCAAAACCACAATGAGGTACCATTACACGCCAGTCAGGATGGCTGCTATCCAAAAGTCTACAAGCAATAAATGCTGGAGAGGGTGTGGAGAAAAGGGAACCCTCTTACACTGTTGGTGGGAATGCAAACTAGTACAGCCACTATGGAGAACAGTGTGGAGATTCCTTGAAAAACTGGAAATAGAACTGCCATATGACCCAGCAATCCCACTTCTGGGCATACACACCGAGGAAACCAGATCTGAAAGAGACACGTGCACCCCAATGTTCATCGCAGCATTGTTTATAATAGCCAGGACATGGAAGCAACCTAGATGCCCATCAGCAGATGAATGGATAAGGAAGCTGTGGTACATATACACCATGGATTACTCAGCCGTTAAAAAGAATTCATTTGAACCAGTTCTAATAAGATGGATGAAACTGGAGCCCATCATACAGAGTGAAGTAAGCCAGAAAGATAAAGACCAATACAGTATACTAACACATATATATGGAATTTAGAAAGATGGTAATGATAACCCTATATGCAAAACAGAAAAAGAGACACAGATGTACAGAACAGACTTTTAGACTCTGTGGGAGAAGGCGAGGGTGGGATGTTTCGAGAGAAAAGCATTGAAACATGTATATTATCTAGGGTGAAACAGATCACCAGCCCAGGTTGGATGCATGAGACAAGTGCTCAGGCCTGGTGTACTGGGAAGACCCAGAGGGATCAGGTAGAGAGGGAGGGGGGAGGGGGGATCGGGATGGGGAACACATGTAAATCCATGGCTGATTCATGTCAATGTATGACAAAAACCACTACAATATGGTAAGTAGCCTCCAACTAATAAAAATAAATGAAAAAAAAAAATGCTTTTAGGTTAACATCAAAATGAACATGTAAAATTTAAAAATTCTCATAAACCTTACAGGCTCTGTTCTTGGAGAAACATTTTATGAAAAGCAATTATAATTAAATGCTGGGGGATTTTTAAAAATCCATATTAATATTTTTCTGTTTAAAGAATTGTATTTTTGAATTTTTGACTACAGAGAATTATAAATGGTATGTAAGAAGGACCAAGTATGCTCATGAATTCAGTTACAAAAAAGAGGCCCAACCTTGAAAAGTCAAAAAGTCTTTAAGAGGTTTGCTGTGTCCACTCCCAGCACACTCTTTGTTTCCTCCTTTTTGTAAAGGGCACGCTGGGCTGACAGATCCCTGGCCCCAGAAGTGCAATCTTTTCCATGTCCCAGCAAGTAAGATCGCTGGCTGCAAGCCAAGAAGACAGTCCCCATAAAAATAAAAATGAGACAGGGCTCTGCTGCTCTTGAGTATCGCACGCAGCTCGGAGACACACCATGTAGACATGCTCTACTAGTGACAGCTAGGAAAATATTTCAGCTTTATGAACATTTGTTATTCTGAGGACAATGAGTGCAGTCTCACTTAGCATATGACCTCTTTTAGCTAGACTGCAGGTTGTTGCAAAGTCAGCTTGGAACAGGTCTTCAGAGGTCTGCTGGTACATAGACTGCCTGCAGGCCACAGTCTGGAGGATGGGGAATCTAGGTTAGGGTCACTATCGGTGACTTTAATTTTCATCCCTACATAAAGGGCCATAACAAGTATGGAAAAGGTAACAGTTACCTGTTCAAAAGAGTGGAGTCCACCTTCTTTTCCTAACCTCACCATATCTTCCAAAATGGCTTTTTTCAGCTCCTGAATCAAACCATATAGGTAAAATTACAAGGCAAAATCACATTTCAAAATGGAGATAGAAGAATCAATGAGTTTTGAGCAAAGTACAACTAGTAACCATTCCAACACGTCCCCCCACCGTTTGAACCCCCAGCTACGGCTGACACTCGCTGTAGCAAGCCAATCACCACCTCTTATCTGGTAAGTAAGTGCTGGCAAGGTCTAAGGAGTGCCTGAGAGCAGGCTAAGGGACTACTCAGCTTTTTAAAAAATTGGCCCTCTGGTCAGCCTGCTGAGTCCAGGTGCCTTGTCACCCCCAGAGGAGCCCAGGGCCTGGTGGGAGCTCTAGAGTTCACACTGCTAAGAAACAGGCCATGTAACTGAAGGGCTGATGCTGAGTCAGGGCACAGAGATCCTCTTCCATAGAATTGTGCACATGCCAGGTGGTTTCTGGAAGGTGTGAGCAGCTAATGCTCTCAGCAGGGAGAACTGTGCTCCTTTTGCAATTCCATGACCATCTCTCTAAGCCCAGTAGACACAAAATCTACCTCTCATCAGGAGAGAACAGGGCCGTCAGAAGGCCTATGCTCACATCTGACACTGCTGTTAACCAGTTGTGTGGCTTTAGGCAAGCCCCCTCACTCCCTGGACTCTCCTGCAAGCTGCAAAACGGCTAGGCAAGCTTTCTGTGATGTCTCCTGGCTGGAAAGTTCAAACATTTTATTTATCAAGTATTCTAAGAGGAATTAAGGTTCTTCTATAACAATAACCAAAGACAAACCTCTGGTTTAGGACTCCCACCACTTATATAATAAAGTTGCAAATTTCCCTACTGGCTCAAATTTCACTTGGGCTACTGTTTTTGTGTTCTCTCATTAAGCAGTATCATGGAAGGTCCAGCAGGCTTTGAGGAAACAGCCCCCAGGTACAGACCTTATTTGTGCAGAGCTCTGCATACGTCCCTTCAATTCCTCTCTTCCGGGCCCAAGAGGGCATGACTTCTGGGTCGGGCACGACAATGCCCACCAAAAAGGCCTGTGATCCCACCAGAGGAAAACACAGTTATGACAAAAGTTTTTAAAGTGTTTATTTGTGGTCCAGCATTAAAACTTATCTTGGTATTCTCAGACTCCACTCTTTCCTAAAAATATGTATATGCTTATGAAACACTTCCACTAACATATCACACATTCTTGACCGAAATATTCTTGAATGTTTCCGATATATTTCCTTAACTTTGTAAAAGATTGATTAATAAAAAATAAGCTTAAAGGAGATTAAAAATCAGTAAGGTTAGTCCTGTATGTACCTTTGATTCTAATGACAAATTTAAATGAGACCATCTTTAGGATACTAATCACCCAACTATACGATCCAAAAGACATGCATTTCTAAGGATTTCCAGACCATTTTGAAATTGATTCATTAATATGGTCCTCATTCATCAAGAACACAATTTTAATTTTTAAAGTATTTTATTAAAAAAATAATAGTGTTTAACTACATAAATGTAATGACAGCACAGGGGCTTCCCAGATGACACAGTATCAAAGAATTTGCCTGCCAGTGCAGGAGATGCAAGAAACTCAGGTTCGATTCCTGGGTCGGGAAGATTCCCTGGAGGAGGAAATGGCAACCCATTCCAGTATTTTTGCCTGGGAAGTCCCATGGACAGAGGAGCCTTGGAGAGTTACAGTCCATAGGGTTGTAGAGTCAGACACAACTAAGCAACTGAGCATGCAATGATAGCACAGAATATATTCACAATGATCTTTCTGACTTCAGATCTCAAAATTTCTCTTGGAAGTAGATGAAGCATAAGTTAAAAGTAGTGGGAATGTGCATTACTACTACTTCAAGCAACTTCTTTACCTAATTGCAAATTTATCAAACTATAAGCAGTTAAGATTTCTCCCTTTCTCTCCTGATCTTATATGCCAGATAATACCAGTGTCTGATTGGAAATGAATGGTCATCACTTTAAATCAAATACCAGATACTTAGGAAATCATTCCCCAAATTCTCATCAGGCCTGGCACGTGTGGGAGGGCTGAAGCCTGGGGACTCACCTTTAAGCTGTCCCCGTGGACATAGACTTGGGCAACAGGCTCGCTCCGGATGTAGATGTTCTCAATCATCTCGGGCGCAACATATTCTCCCTGAGCAAGTTTAAATATATGCTTCTTCCGATCAATAATTTTAAGAGTACCAGCCTGTGGAGTTGGACAAGCAGCTTCATAAAAAGATGGCATTCCCAAGCTTGAGCCCCTCACTTATTCATGCCATAGCCCCTCAACCCCTGCCCTGTCCCACCCTGCACGCCCCACCGGATCTGCTCGTGCACCCGACATCTCTGCCCTCATGAAGTCACCATGCGGCCAGAGAGGGACGGTGTGTACACAAGTGGACGGCTCTCAAGCTCTGCTGGGCCCTGAGTGCCCACTGTCCTTTCCCCTCAGCATGTGCCCCATTCCCCCTCCCACCTGCCAGCCAGGTGCTCGGCAACAGGTGTCTTCCTCATCAGAAGGCTCCCCACCTTCCCACTGGGGCTCCAGCTGTCCCCTCTGTCATCTGAATCTTCAGATTCGCCCCCGTGAACCACGCTCAGGCCACCACTCCCAAAGGGTGGACGCTCCATCCATCGGCACACAGCACAGCTCTGGTGGAGGCCCCCAGATGGCAGGAGGGACCCTCTCTCTCCAAGACGTCTGCGGCAGGCAGGCCACCCCTGGGCAGTGAGTGCTTGAGCCCCTGGCTTCCAGGACCCCCACCCACTTCCCTGGCTCCCTTACATCTCTTTGAATTTCTGAGATAAAAAGGTTGGTCTCTCTCCTTTGGCTCAACCCTTGAATGCTGCCATGTCCTCACTTCTACTGACAATGTCCCTTGAGGTGACTACCATTTATCTCCTCCGTGGCCACTCCTGCATCTGTCTGAGCTTCCTGCCAGAGCTCTTCACTGAGTTCCAGCCTCAGAACCTCACTCTCCTCAGAAGACTTAAAGGAAAAAAAAAAAAAAGCCAGGCTGTCTGCCCTGCACAATGCAGTGTGCCCTAAAGGATGGCCCTCCTCCTCCTCCTCCTCCTCCTCAAGCCTGTCCCATTCCCCAGGCCCCAGACCTAGAGATGGCCTTGCCACTGCGCTCTCCTGGGACTTCCAGCAGTCAGGCTCACCCATCCTCATGTATAAATCCTTCTCACAGTCGACTCTTCCTCCCATCAAAACCACTTCCTTATCTAACATGTGCACACACTCTGGCCCTGCTCTATCTGTTCAATTATCAGAACCACACCAGAAGAGAAAAACAGGCAGGCCTTGTTTTGCTCAAAATCCAGCCTGGACATCAAGCACTTCTACTACACTGGCTTCTTTGGGCCTCGTGGCACCCCATGAGTTGGGTGTCATCACCTCCATTTCACAAATGGTGAAGGTGAGGATTAGAGAGGTCAGTCAACTCCTCCAAAGCCATGCAGGTAGGAGGTGAGAGAACCAGGACTTACATCAGGTCTTTCCGGATCAGAAACTTATAATTTTTCCCTATCTAATACTATTCCAAAATAATAATAATCTAAAAAATTGACTCCCACAGACTGCCTGCCTACTGCTTTGGGCTGTGAGTTCAAGCATGAATCAATTTACTTGCTTCTCACAACACCCTGCAAGGTGGGTGGTTTCATCTGAGTTATGGGGCATCAGTGGCAGATGCAGTTTTGTGGGACTTCAAGTTTCTCCCCAATTTTGAGGATTCCCCCCTAATAATATAAAATGAAGTACAGAGCCTTGAAAGGGGCCTATACAAGCAAGGGCTGAAGCCTGGGCTTTGCTGTCCCCATCAGGGACAATCTGCCCTCTGCCAGTGTCCAGGGCCCTGCTTCCTTCTCCAGCCCCTCTCCTCCACTGTGGGCTCTCAGCTAGAGGTGCTTGCCTCACACCCTAATTTTCCTCAACTTAGCGCAGCTACTACTCCTGCCCTGACTGTCCTTCTTGCTCTTCCCTCTCTTGGAACAGGACTTAAATCCTGAGACTCAGAGCCCGTGGACGCCTGTTCTTCTCTGCTTCTCCCCGAGGTGAGCATGGCCATCATCTCATGCCCATCACACTGGGTTGGGTAGCGTCTAAAGATGTGTCTCTTCCCTGAGCAGAGTCCTTGGTCCTGGGTACGTGGTGGGGACACATGCATGTCTGCTGCAGGAGTGAGGGTATCTCCCAGTGAAGTACACAGTTCCAAGCAGGGGCAAATCAGCTCACCAGCCCCTGGAGGGCTCAACATCACTAACCTGCCTGATAAACTCGACATCTCAGAACATCCACCCAAAGCATTAGCAATTTCCCAGAGACACAGGAATGGTTTCCTGGGGCGGGCTGGAGCAGGTGGGGGGCTCTTAGTTTCAGGGATGGAGCCTTTCTGTGGTCATAGCTTTCACCTAAGCATATCCTATGTGCCAGGTAGTGTGTTAAAGGGCTTTACAGGTACACTGTAATCTCATTTCTTCCTTACAACATGACCACAGAGGTAAGCAATATTATTACCCTCATTTTACAAATGATAGAATGAATCACCATAACTGGTTTTAACTAAAAGTTGGGGGCCACAGCTAAAGAATGCCATGTAACTTACTTTCTTATTCTACAAGTGAGTTAATACGAAGCCACAGGGAGGGATAAAACTTTGTTCAAGGTCACCGGAGTAGCTGCTAGCAGAGACAAAAGAACCCTAGAATCCTCCTGCTCAGCTCCAAGCTTTTCACATCGCTCAGTGTCACCTCTCAGCTGGAGGCCAGTGTCCCAGACCCTGCCTTTCTCAGATCTCCTAGAGCTATGAACCCTTGTTCCATGTATAATACTTTATCCATCAGATTCCAGAGCACTGTCAGACTTCTTCTAGGAAGCCACTTAAGGGTAGGTAGTGGGCCTCAAACTCCAGTTCTATGCTCCCCAAAGATCCCTGTCACCTTCATCAGGAGGATGGAGAAGGAAGCTTTGGGGGCAAGGTAAGGAAGAACCTCCCAGTTCCCGGAGGTTTTCTGGAATGACTGATTGTCAGGGCGGACGTGAAGACGCCTGCCTTGGAAGTGAACCAGATGACACACACTCCCACCACCAAAATGTGTGGAGGCCCATGGTTCCAACGTACGCACCGGCAGCCACTTCCCGATGTCTCCAGTGTGAAGCCAGCTGTCCTCATCCAGGGCTTCCTTTGTCCTCTCTGGGTCTTTCAAGTAACCTTTGAACACATTTGGTCCTCTCACACATATCTGTAGGGACAAACACCTGGTTTCTCTCAGGACGCAGCATAAGGAACTCTGATAGGAGGCTGTCATGAGGCACGTGTAGAAAAATGTACACTATCCCTCAGGAAATCCACTGCAGAAACCACAGTGGTGGAAAGAGAGGACAGGAATGGCCACCAGCATTCTCTCAAGCAGTGACCTCTCTGCTCTGGCCACCCCAGACCAGCCTCTGCCATCCCCTCTTCCTCAGGAACCCAGCTCTGTAGCACTGGATGGCATCTCCCTGGAGACAGAAGGCTGGCTGATTCTGCCAGAGATGCCTGACGCCCCGCTTCATGACCAGGCACTCACAGTCCCATCCACTCCCATGGGATCGGCAATTGCGGGCAAGCTCTATCTACCCCATCTGGCCTGTCTCCAAATGGTCACATTTCTGTTTCAACAGATACACAGCAGCAAGCCATGCCAGTTAAGGAAAAAAAAAATGGATTTTTACAAAAAGTTTAGCAATCCCAAATCTTATTTTAGATCAGCCCAGTCCGATCCTTGGGGGTTGGTTACTTTGTAAACAGGAGAGGAAATGCTCAATTTAGTTGGGCTTAAATTAATCAGGAATATGAAATGACCTTACACATAGGGTGAAAGGAAAATAATTCCTTTTTTTTTTTTTCCTTTTACTTCCTACATAATGAAGCATCCACAGACATGAATGGCTAAACACTCAAGTTTACCTCTCCTTCTCCTTTGCTGGTCCAGTAGTTCAGCTCCTCGACATCGACGAGCTTGATATGATTGCAGGGCAGAGGTGCCCCTACGTGTCCTAGAACACCAGAACAAACGGGCATTTGTCAGTGTTCATTTCAATTTCAGCACTGAAGATGCCCCATGCCATGTAAAACCCCTCAAGTGGTCAAAGTGGGGAACTGTGAATGGAAAGCAATACACCTTTAGACAGGCGTTTGTCACAAGTAAGCACTGATGATAAAGTTTTGGAGCAAGGTGAGGCCAACCAACCCCTGCAGGGCCTTTGTTCTACATCCGTCCAGCTGGACAGACTTACGGGGCCCAGATCTGTAGGGAGGCTCATACCCACAGCAACCACACAGTCAGGATTTTTTATATTAAGACATTTCGCCATTATTAGATCATTTCTTTTGGTTTCATTTCAGTTCAGTTCAGGACAGTCGCTTAACCATATCCAACTCTTTGCGACCCTCTGGACTGCAGCAGGCCAGGCTTCTCTGTCCATCACCAACTCCTGGAGCTTACTCAAACTCATGTCCATGGAGTCAGTGATGCCATCCAAACATCTAATCCTCTGTCGTCCCCTTCTCCCGCCTTCAATCTTTCCCAGCATCAGGGCCTTTTCCAATGGGTCAGTTCTTCACATCAGGTAGCTAAAGTATTGGAGTTTCAGCTTCAGCATCAGTCCTTCCAATGAATATTCAGGACTGATTTTCTTGAAGATTGACTGGTTTGATATCCCTGCAGTCCAAGGGACTCTCATGAGTCTTCTCCAATACCACAGTTCAAAACCATCAATTCTTTGGTGCTCAGCTTTCTTTATAGTCCAACTCTCACATCCATACATGACTACTTGAAAAACCATAGCTTTGACTAGACAGACCTTTGTTGGAAAAGTAATGTCTCTGCTTTTTAATATGCTGTCTAGGTTGGTCATAACTTTTCTTCAAAGGAGCAAGAATCTTTTAATTTCATGGTGGCAGTCACCAACTGCAGTGATTTTGGAGCCCAAAAAAATAAAGTCCTCACTGTTTCCATTGTTGCCCCATCTATTTGCCACGAAGTGATGGGACGGGATACCATGATCTTAGTTTTCTGAATGTTGAGTTTGAAGCCAACCTTTTCATTCTCCTCTTTCACTTTCATCAAGAAGCTCTTTAGTTCTTCACTTTCTGCCATAAGGGTGGTGTCATCTGCATATCTGAGATTATTGATATTTCTCCTGGCAATTTTGATTCCAGCTTGACCAGCCTGGCATTTCACATGATGTACTCTGCATATAAGTTAAACAAGCAGGGTGACAATATACAGCCTTGACGTACTCATTTCCCAATTTGGAACCAGTCTGTTGTTCCATGTCCAGTTCTGTTGCTTCTTGACCTGCATACAGATTTCTCAGGAGGCAGGTCAGGTAGTCTGGTATTCCCATCTCTTTAAGAATTTTCCACAGTTTGTTGTGATCTACACAGCCAAAGGCTTTGGCATAGTCAATAAAGCAGAAGTAGATGTTTTTCTAGAACTCTCTTGCTTTTTTGATGATCCAGCAGATGTTGGCAATTTGATCTCTTGTTTCTCTGCCTTTTCTAAATCCAGCTTGAACATCTGGAAGTTCACATACTGCTGAAGCCTGGCTTGGAAAATTTTGAGCATTACTTTGCTAGCCAGTGAGATGAGTGCAATTGTGCGGTAGTTTAAACATTCTTTGGCATTGCCTTTCTTTGGGATTGGAATGAAAACTGACCTTTTCCAGTCCTATGGCCACTGCTGAGTTTTCCAAATTTGCTGGCATACTGAATGCAGCACTTTCACAGCATCATCTTTAAGATTTGGAATAGCTCAACTGGAATCCCATCACCTCCACTCGCTTTGTTCTTTCAGTTTGAGGATCATAAAATAGTCATTATTGCTTTTCTCCCAGTCACTAGACTATTGATTAATGTGCAAAATAATCATCTACAATTCTCTCTCCCCCACCACCCCAAATAAGACTTTACATTTTTTTTGGTCTTGTATATTCCAACCACAAAACTACATCTAAGCTATGTTCTAATAACTGTGGTTGTTACACGGATTACTGGCAAAGGGGAGGATTTTTGTGCAGGTGCTGGCCAAGGTCCTGAAATAAAGTGAGCCATGAAAACAAAAAGGAGGCTCTGACACATTCTCTTTTAAGTGAGAGATTGTCAAATCTTTTACAGTATTGTACAAAGACAGCTATCCTCTCATACTTGATAAACTTTCGTATGTTTTTATGGTAAGGATGCCTAAAAATGGTAAAACCTCCAAACCTTCACATGTGATAATGCAGCGGATATCATAAGAGGGAAGAAAGTGTCCAAAAGGAAGGGCACATATGTAAGCAATCAGAATATAATATGGCATAACAAGAAAAAAGTTAATGAGCCACGATGTCAGAATACAGTCCTTGTAGTAAATGTGCCAGTGGTAGGGAAACCAAAAACTTTGCATACAAGATATACTTTATTCAGCAGAAGTTTAAGGAGATAAAACTCAGAAGAAAAAAAAATGCTTCTATACCTCACTTGGCCAAATGTGATTTCAATTTAGAATTCACCTATCATGTTTCTGCTGACTACCTCAAGGTGCTCAGAAAATAGTTGCGTTACTAAGCATGTTTCTTTCCTATGCACATCATTCCAAGTTTTCTAGTTATAGCTGAGCAAACTTAAGCATGAAGGGTAGCCCCAGGCTCACATAGGAAGCTGGTATCTGGAAGGAGTCTTTTGACAAATGTTTTTCAGATTCTTCTAGCATTTGGTCTAAATTTGGTGATGGCCAATACACGTAGGCCAATACCTACTGCCTCCTCCTTGTCCCGAAAAATAAGTCTCCTCAGAATGAGGGTGTGGGCAGTAGCTGCTCCTCTCTGAGGTTGCCGCTGCCTTTTAGATGTTGCAGTCACAGGAGACCACAGTTCCAAAAAGCCTCTGAAATGGCCCTTCAAGAAATAGCACATTGGCCGCTATAAACTTGTCCCTCCCTCTTAGGTCATATCCAATTTGCAGCCTGCTTCCTTCATTGTAACATGACTATAGGCTACACTGTGATATTTAGAAACTATAAAATCCAATATATTAATATTATAGGTATTTTTCTATCTGGAGCTGTATTTTGTGATCTGTTACTTTTCTTTTAAAACGTGACTTCTAATTATCTATGAAAGAAATAGGAAAATACAAAAAAAAAAAAAGGAAGTACAAAAATATGTAACAAAAAAACCAGCTCCATAATGCCACAACACAGACAAAACCACCATCGATGTTTTTCTTCTATTTCCTAAGTGCCCTTGTAAGTATCCTCTCCAAGAGGAAGTTTTCAAGCTTGCTGTTCTAACTCATTCCCACATCTTCAGCCCATCCTACCTGAGGTCCAGTCCCCAGGTGTGGTGAAGGTACATCCCGCCGTGCACTCAGTTTGGCCGTAACCTTCATAAACCTTCAAGCAAAACACAAAAACTGCACTGGAGATGTGCGCCCTCCTGCAGGTAACTGGCTGCCCTTTTCAGTCAGCTAACCTCCCATGAGCATCTGGCTCTCCTGGCTGGGGACGCTGCCTTGAAACTAGGTAACTCCAGGAGAAACTGGACACAGATAACAGGCATGGCTACCCTGCTTGGAAGAAATGCTGTTTTTACCAGAGACACTTAGTAGATAAGGTTATGTGGTTTGGGATAAAGACTTCTTATTTTCAACCACTGACTTTATTTTCAGCTTGAATAATACATAGTAAAGACAAACATTTTAAAATCCATTAGAGATCTTCTTTTGTCTCTGTAAGATATTTCCCTTCAGAGCCCCATGTGCTGGCATGACTAGACCATGTGGGAGAGCAGCCTTTAGGAGAGGCCAGCTCATGTTGCTGTTTAACAGGAGGGTCAGTGTAAGAAGCCCACGGCTTCTTTTTTCCTTCCTTTTTTTTTTGTGTGTGGGGTGGGGAGGATTGCGGGATCTTAGTTCCCTGACCAGGGATCGAAACCAGGATCCCAGCAGTGAAATCACTGAGTCCTAAACACAGGACTGCCAGGAAAGTCTCAAGAAGCCCACAACTTCCAAAGCATAAAATTTTAAGCCTGCACATTTATGAAATAGATGTGCCTACTTTACCGAAAACCCACCAATCACAACTATGTTACTATATAGTCTGCATAAGTCCGGAGAAGGCAATGGCAACCCACTCCAGTACTCTTACCTGGAAAATCCCATGGACGGAGGAGCCTGGTAGGCTGCAGTCCACGGGCTCGCCAAGAGTTGGACACGACTGAGTGACTTCACTTTCACTTTTCACTTTCATACATTGGAGAAGGAAATGCCAACCCACTCCAGTGTTCTTGCCTGGAGAATCCCAGGGACGGGGGAGCCCACCAGGGCTGCCCTCTATGGGATCGCACAAGGCTATCTTGGCTTTCGGTGACCCTTAGGCTTTTTACATTTTCAAAGCAGGGAGCTTTTACCCCACAAAAATCTTGCCCCTAGGGTTATTTCTCTATACAGAAGAGGGAACAATGGGCTTCCTGCCCTGTCCTAATGTACACCCCACTGCCCCCAGGGAAGGCCACATAAAGGCAGTACCTGGCAGCCCAGAGCTGCCCGGAGGAATCCCAGGACCGTTGGTGATGCGGGGGCTGCTCCAGTAACAATCATCCTCACGCACCCACCAAGACTGGCCTGTGGGGAGAGAGAAAAACATGCCAGAGTCTGTGCTGCTGCAGGCGACGTGCAGCTCACCTGGGTCTCATGTACATAACAAAAACACACCACAGTTGCACCCTAACCTGGACCCTGAAGTTGGGATCAGAGGCAGCCTGAGGTTGTACAACCCAAGAGCTGAGGTGAGGAAGGCCCTTCTCCTTCCAAATGCATCGATCCAAATTGCTTTGCAACCCAAGCCATGGTACGGCTGGCTAGCTCTTTTATGTATTTTGAGACATGAGCCATTAATCTGTGCGGCATTCTGTAATTTTGGTTCTCCCTTTCTTAAAATACACAGCTGTTCCCTCACTCTCTCATTGTGTGCAAGGATCCAAAACAATTACTTAGGACAATTTCTTCCCACTTGCACCTTAATGGCATGGCCTTTTTTTTTTCATTTCTAAATCAATGCCATGAGCTATTCACCTATGCCCAGCAGAGGACAATGAATTTTTTAAGCACTTTGTTTCTGTAAGTTGAGCCAAGAGATTTTAAATATTCATTTTCATAGCTAAAAATAGAGTGGTAAGGAAAAATGAGTAATGCTCACTCCTCTAACTACAAATTCTTTGTGTGATGCAGAGCTTTACAACTTTAGTGGGGATACAGGAATGAGTAGTTCATATACAGCTTGGTTTGGGAGAAGTTGAAGGGATGGGAAACAGGGAGGGAAAGGAAGATTCTTGGTCATCATGCTAGAGCCTTGTGTTGCTTGGAAAGGCACTGCGGCCGAGGTTACAGGGAGGGGGCGAGAAAATCCTCAGGTCCCAGGAGATCCCTGGTGAACCCGACTACCCATGGGCAAAGCTGTCCTACTGCCTACAGAGGTCAAGGAACTCACTTTCCAGGAGTCCAAGAATTCTTGCTGGTTGCGGCAGGCAAATATAACACATCTCCAAAGAACAAAAATGAGTCCTTTAAAATTTCAATGGTAGCTTAAACTTTGATTTCATTGGCAAATAAGTTACTGTTTTATGAGATTACATGCCATGCCACTGGGATGGAACTTCTCCAGTTCTTCTATAAGGTCATCCACTGGATACCTGGGTGCCACTCCATCATCACTTGTTCATTTTCTCACCTGAACCTTATTAAAGAAGAGTTCATCCCAGATACTGTCGTTCCTGATGATTCCACTCCGGACCTCGGCCTGCTTACGCTTTGCTGCAAACTCCAGGAGCCAGCGCTTTAATGGGGTGTCTGCCTGGCTGAAGATCTGAGGAACAGAAGTTGGGAACAGCTGTAAGGACTACATACCCCATCTCAAGACATGCTCCCAGGAAGAAAGCTCAGACTGGTCAGCAGAGAAGCCACACTATTTTTGCCCCTGCAAGTGAAAGTATTAATCACTCAGTCATGTCCGACTGTGTGTGACCCTGTGGACTGTAGCCCACCAGGCTCCTCAGTCCATGGAATTCTCCAGGCAAGAATACTGGAGTGGGTTGCCCTTCCCTTCTCCAGGGGATCTTCACAACCCAGGGACTGAATGCACGTCTCCCGCATTGCAGGCAGACATTTTACCAACTGAGCCACCAGGGAAGCAGGAGCTTCATTAAATGTGTGACATCCAGCTAAAGATTAACACTACCGAGGCCCAGGCACACAGCTGAGAAATCTCCCAACCAGGGTTTTGGAGAGCAGGAAGAAAACAGGAGAAGCAGGGGTGAGAGTCAGGATGTACGAGAGGAGGCGACTTTCAGGACCTGGGGCTGGAGGTGTAGCAAGTCTGCCTGGGGCTCCAGCCTCTGTCCGAACAAGCAGAGACTCCCCGCGAGGCTCACCTTGTCGTACATGCGGTTCAGCAGGCGAGGGACCACTGGGAAGATGGTGGGGCCCAGGGCCTTCATGTCATCCGAGAGGAGGCGGATGTCTCCCTGGAAGAAGCCAACGCGCCCTCCGTGGCAGTACACGACGGACTGGAGGCGGGGGACAGAAAGGAAGGAGTCCCTCAGGGTGGTCACTCCTGGGAGCAGTCCAGACCTGTCCAAAGCTCTGCCCCATACGGAGGCACCTGTGACCCCCTAAGCCAGCTCTGGCTGCTGCCACAGGACACTGAAGAAAGCCATCTGAGGCGACATATCCCCCTCCACGGCTCCCCGCCTCCCCACTAAGTCCCACTCAGACATGAAGCGAAGCAGGAGACAGGGTGGAATCCTGAGCCTTTGGGGAATGCCAGAGCAGCCAGACTCACTGGTGGCTGCCCCTTTGTGCTCACTCCCAAGCCTGGACAGGGGCCTCCGTGGGGACTCCGTCCCTGAGCTGTACGACCTCGTCGGTGTGTCTGCTCCAGGTCTCAGGGTGCCTGCGCACTTCCCCAGGGACACCTCGGCAACTCTGGGAGGGTGTGCAGAGTGCTGGAGATGCTGCCGATGTTGTTGGCTAAGGGAGGCCACGGTGGAGCCTGGCTGCTTGCTATTGGGACTAGGAATATGCCAAGGAGCTCCTTTCTTTCATACTCATAGCAATTATGTAAGGGAGACAGAATTCTTATCAGTTTTACAGATGAGGAATGCAAAGGCCTCAGAGGTAAAGGCATTTGCCCAGAGTCACCATTTGCCAGTGATAATCGCTGGCAATGGAATGCAGGTCTGAAAAGCTAGAAGGCCCTGCCTAGTAGACCAGATCTCCCCCAAGGCCAAATGGGAGAGGCTTAGGAGATAATGCTTCTGCTGTGCCCAGAAGCAGGGCAAAGGCTAACGGAGTTTTGCCAAAAGAACGCACTGGTCACAGCAAACACCCTCTTCCAACACAAGAGACGACTCTACACATGGACATCACCAGATGGTCAATATCGAAATCAGACAGATTATATTCCTTGCAGTCAAAGATGGAGAAGCTCTATACAGTCAGCAAAAACAAGACCGCGTGCTGACTGTGGCTCAGATCATGAACTCCTCATTGCAAAATTCAGACTTAAATTGAAGAAAATAGGGAAAAGCACTAGACCATTCAGGTAAGACCTAAATCAAATCCCTTACAATTATATAGTAGAAGTGACAAATAGATTCAAGGGATTAGATCTGAATGACAGAGTGCCTGAAGAACTATGGGTGGAGGTTCAAAATATCGTACAGGAGGCAGTGATCAAGACCATCCCCAAGAAAAAGAAATACAAAAAGGCAAAATGGTTGTATGCAGAGGCCTTACAAATAGCTGAGAAAAGAAGAGAAGCGAAAAGCAAAGGAGAAAAGGAAAGTTATACCCATTTGAATGCAGATTTCCAAAGAATAGCAAGGAGAATAAGAAAGACTTCCTCAGAGATCAATGCAAAGAAATAGAGGAAAACAATAGAGTGGGAAAGACTAGAGATCTCTTCAAGAAAATTAGATACACCAATGGAACATTTCATGCAAAGATGGGCACAATAAAGGACAGAAATGGTATGGACCTAACAGAAGCAGAAGATATTAAGAAGAGGTGGCAAGAATACACAGAAGAACTATACAAAAAAGATCTCATGACCCAGATAACCACGATTGTGTGGTCACTCACCTAGAGCCAGACATCCTGGAATGCAAAGTCAAGTGGGCCTTAGGAAGCATCACTATGAACAAAATTTGTGGAGGTGATGAAATTCCAGTTAAGCTATTTCAAATCCTAAAAGATGATGCTGTTAAAGTGTTGCATTCAATATGCCAGCAAATTTGGAAAACTCAGCAGTGGCCACAGGACTGGAAAAGGTCAGTTTTCATTCCAATCCCAAAGAAAGGCAACGCCAAATAATGTTCAGACTACCACATAATTGTACTCATCTCACAGGCTAGCTCAAAATTTTCCAAGCCAGGCTTTAAAACAGTACATGAACCGTGAACTTCCAGATGTTCAAGCTGGATTTAGAAAAGGCAGAGAAACAAGAGATCAAACTGCCAACATCCGTTGGATCATAGAAAAAGCAAGAGAATACCAGAAAAACATCTAGGTCTATTTTATTGATTATGCCAAAGCCTTTGACTGTGTATATCACAACAAACTGTGATAAATTCTTAAATTTATCTGCGGAAAATTCTTAAAGAGATGGGAATACCAGACTACCTGACCTGCCTCCTGAGAAATCTGTATGCAGGTCAAGAAGCAGCAGTTAGAACTGGACATGGAACAACAGACTGGTTCCATATTGGGAAAGGAGTACGTCAAGGCTCATACTGTCACCCTGCTTATTTAACTTATATGCAGAGTACATCATGGGAAATGCCAGGC
The DNA here is from genome assembly GCF_033118175.1 of Dama dama. Classification (NCBI taxonomy): domain Eukaryota; kingdom Metazoa; phylum Chordata; class Mammalia; order Artiodactyla; family Cervidae; genus Dama; species Dama dama. The sequence continues at coordinate 25,898,085 of NC_083689.1, read as the reverse complement.
TGGATGAAGCACAAGCTGGAGTCAAGACTGCCAGGAGAAATATCAATAACCTCAGATACGCAGATGACACCACCCTTATGGCAGAAAGTGAAGAGGTACTAAGGAGCCTCTTGATGAAAGTGAAACAGGAGAGTGAAAAAGTTGGCTTAAAGCTCAACATTCAGAAAACTAAGATCATGGCATCTGGTCCCATCACTTCATGGCAAATAGATGGGGAAACAATGGAAACAGTGAGAGACTTTATTTTTGGGGGCTCCAGAATCACTGCAGATGGTGATTACAGCCTTGAAATTAAAAGACGCTCGCTCCTTTGAAGAAAAGTTATGACCAACCTAGACAGCATATTAAAAAGCAGACATTACTTTGCCGACAAAGGTCCATCTAGTCAAAGCCATGGTGTTTCCAGTAGTCATGTATGGACATAAGAGTTGGACTATAAAGAAAGCTGAGCGCCCAAGAATTGATGCCTTTGTACTGTGGTGTTGGAGAAGACTCTTGAGAGTCCCTGGGACTGCACAGAGATCAAACCAGTCAAACTCAAGGAAATCAGTCCTTCTGAATATTCATTGGAATGATTGACACTGAAGCTGAAACTCCAATACTTTAGCTACCTGATGCGAAGAGCTGACTCATTAGAAAAGACCCTGATGCTGGGAAAGATTGAAGGCAGGAGGAGAAGGGGACAACAAGAGGATGAGATGGTTGGATGGCATCACTGACTCAACGGACATAAGTCTGAGCAAGCTCTGAGAGTTCGTGATGGACAGGGAAGCCTGGCGTGCTGTAGTCCATGGGGTCGCAAAGAGTTGGACATGACTGAGCAACTGAACTGACTGACTGGCTAGGAGATAATGTATGCAAAGACTGGTTGCTTAAGTGACACACACAGATGTTTCTCTGTCCCTGCAACCTCATGTGGATTCCTCCATTCTCTGTCCCCAGGAGGTCTGTCCTAGTGCCCAATCACAATGGCAGTGCAATCAATAGCCTGAGCGGCTGTGAGGGCTTGATTCCCCAACTTTACTGTCTTGTTTTCTCTTTTAGGAGTTTGTGAGTGACAGAAGTTACAAAATATAGGTGTGTTGGCCATAAACGGGGCCACACTGCACAGAGGTTGAACAATAAAGCACTTCTGCAGAGAAGCAATGCTCTCTGAGCAGATGCCATCAGCTGGGACCTCTCTCAGCCAAGGTGTGTCCCCCGGTGGGGCAGGCAGGTCCCAAGAGAGACAGGTCGAGGGGCCTTGGTCCTCTGCCCCCTTGTAGCACCTTCCAAAGACAGGCCAGTTTAGTTCTATTTCACACTGCCAGTGCCAAAGCGCCACCCTGCCAGGGCTGCGGGTTCAGGGCACAGACTGTGCCTCCCTGAAGCCAGGGCCTTACCTGTACCATTCGCTCAAACATGTGTGCTAAAGGCAAATAGGAAATGTGTACATCCGCACAAGTGGGAGCCCACTGACTCTGTAAGAAAACAGAAGGAGCCCAGGCAAGGCCCGGTCAGTCAGGCGGGCGTCTTACCTGGATGACTCTCTCAAACATGTGAGCCAGAGGCAGGAAGGAGATGAGCACATCGTCCTGTCTCGGAAAGATCACTTTCTGCAGGTGCCGGGCATGGGAGACAGAAAGGAAAGAAACACTGACAGGAAGACAACGAGAGAGTCATAAAACAATAAAGAGAAAATGACCTGGAGGGGCAAAAAGGAAGAGGGGGAGGGCTGGGTGGGGGAGGTGGGGAGAAGAGACAGAGGAGAGATGACAGAGAGAGAAAAAGTGAAAAGGGGGAGGAGTGAGAGGAAGACAGAAGGTGCAGAAAGTGAAGTGAGAGAAAGGGCAGCGTAGGAAGCCGAGTGTTAGGTCAAAGCGCCAGTGGGTCTAGGTTATCTGCAGAAGCAAAGAGCCAATTGCAGCACACATAAACCAGCAGAGTCAGCTGCGCAGGGAAGTCTCCTCCGGGAGGGCCTGCAGCTCACACACAGTCGTCTTGCCACCTCGGCGCACCTCCCCCTCCCCACAGTTGCAGGGTCTGCCTCTGGCCCCACTTCACCCGCATCCCTGGGCCACCGGGGTAGGGCTTCAGAGGGTCTCAGCCTGTCGGCACTTTCCAGTCCTTCTTGGAGAAAGGGGCCCAGAGAACCCTAGGTCTGTGCCTACAAGGGCTGGGGGCAGAGGTGTGGCGGATGGAGCCAGGCCTCACAAGCCACACCTGAGAACAGGGCCTCACAGGGGGTGCCAGAGCGGGATCCCCCTCTCTGGGCCAGGTCTGACCTCAGGGACAGGAGCTGCCCTGGTCAAGGGGCTCTGCTCAGGGACGAGTTCTCCTGGGCTGACTTCCCTGCTCTCTGCCCCTTTTCAGAGGTCCTCAGTCTCCTGAGCTGGCTTCCAGACAAGTCTGGACAAGCCCTGGGAAACTTGCTCATGGCTCCTGGCCTGGGCTCAGCTACCAACGATCTCTCAGTTTCCCACCAAGATGCAGGAACTTTCCTACTATTTGGGCATATGCTCCATAATGCCATCTGGCATAAATATGGATGGTGGTTTTCTCTACAGTGGAGAAAAAGTTTAATTTATATGAAAAGGTATGTCCCTTCCTCCTTAAGGAAACTGTAGGACATTCAGATACTCACCACTTGTGGTAAAAGGTCCTTCCCTCTTAGCTGGTTAAAAATGCTAACATGCTTTTGTCAGGCCAAGATATCAAGCTTTTTTGATTTTAGATTTACCTTTTTTAGTACAGCCTTATAAATTAGCAGTTGCCGTTGTTTCTCAGACTCTAGTAGTCCTTAAACACAAAATGATTGAATTAAACCCTGACTTACTTGGAAAAAGAAGTTACCAAGGATGACTTTTTAGATAAAGGTATACATTAAACCACAGGTATCTCAATTTTTGAAGTTAAAAATGGAAAACAGTTTTCCATGTTTTTTCTTTCTGGGATCTCAGCACTATTAGAAATCAACTGAATATTTACCAGGTATGGATCATTTCAGTGTTTGTGGTTCAAAGTATCTGTGAAAGTGGGATTGCTCTAATGAAAACAGAAGCTCCTGCCTGGGAAAGGCAGCCTAGATTATATCAGGGGAAAAAGAAAGAAAGCACAAAAAAAGCCTCTGAGGGCTTGAGGGTGACCTTGAGAGTAAACCTGCATTAGAAAATCTACTTTATTCACCTCTGTCACTTTCAGAAAGCCTGAGAAATCAGCCACCACGTTCCCATGGGTGAGCATCGCACCTTTTGGGTTCCCTGAAAGGAGAGAGTAAGAAGGAAAATTAGTTGGAAGCTCATTGGCCACTCCTTGAGAAAAGCACCTGAGTCGTCAGCCCCAGACACCCAGCGCTGTCCACGCAAACCTCTGGCCTTGGTCCACAGCCACCATCAGAGTCCCACGCAGATGAATGCTGTGAAGGACCATCATTTTGCAGACACCTGAAGCTCACCCACCTTGAGGCTCCCAGCTGCTTGATCCCACAGGAGGCAGGTGACGCAGCTGCACAGGTGGGGTGCCTCGAGGCCTGACGGGCTGGCCTGTGCCTTCCCTCTGCCTTCCTGAGGGAGCACAGGCTCTTGGCCCCCAGTCTCCTTAGGCATATCCCCAGTAACCCATGCTGCTCTCTAGGCCAGTGCTGTCCCAGGCTCCAGCTGCCAACTGTGCTGGCAGAGGACTTCCTCGCTGTAACTGACACCTGGCAAGGCCCCAGCCCAGGCCAGGCCGGAGGCCCAGACTGCTGGGAGAGCCCTCCCACCTTCTCACTGGCAGAGCTGGGACATGGATGTTCTTGGACTGTCTTGACACGACCTTCCACTGCTGCACCTGAGGAAGCCCGGGGCTGCTAGGACGGCCCAGAGGCCAGGTGGGGACAGAAGACACAGCAGGCTGTGGAGGGAGGCCACTGGTTACCACGTCCTGTCAGGGCAGACACACACTGCTGGTGCTCCTGGACAGACCTGACCAGGCTCGAATCCTGGCCTTGCCTCTCACTGCCAGCACAACACTGGCAGGTTGTTTTCCCTTTCTCAGTTTCCTAACCTGTAAAATGGGGCTTTATCTAAGTTCTGAGGACCTAGCCAGGTACAAAAGATATTAAATTACAAGTTTCCACTGAGGCAGGAGATACATGATCTGTTAAACTCCAAAAGTGAGGGGTCAGACCATGTGCAGAACTTACCCCCAAAATACCAAATAAGCCAAATTGTTAACTTTGCAACCCTCACCCAAAAAAGAGGTAATAAAAGGGCTGAGTTGAGGTTAAGAGAGTATTGCAGTAAATGCCACTGAACTGTTCACTTTAAAAAGGTTAATTTTATGCTATGCGAATTTCACTTCAATAAGAGAGAGAGAGACTATAAATGAATGAGGGAGAATTTGTGAGGATTTCTTCGGAGAGCTGTTGAGTCCTACAGCTCATCAAAAGGGAAGGAATGACGGGTCCTCTCTCCCAACTCCAATCTGAAACCCAAGCTAACTCAGGCCCTAATGAGACTATTTGAAAAGCACAATCATGTTCTCTACAGCTCGGGGTTCCCAATAAGAAAGGTGAAGAAGGCTGTGGCTGAAAATCAAATAATAAATCCCAGAAACTGAACACAGAGTCTACAGAAGGAACATCAGGTGGTGGTGGGAATGGTGTCTTAAAAAGGACTCTTACCTGAAGGCCAGTACCCGCCCTCAGATCAGAGAGGGCGGTAAAGTATACACCAGAGACCGAAGCGGATGTGAAGCGGGAGCAGACAACCTAAGGAGGGCACTGCCTGCTTCCACAGACCTCCTAAAAGTGTCCATGAGACAACAGACGCAATTGTAAACATCTACCCAAAGTCATTCTCCCTCCCTACTTCCATCTGGGGGGAGAGGGCAGAAACCTTCACCAGCCAGTGGAGGAGGGGGAGGACCACCAGGGACGAAGGCGTGATCTCATACCTTCCCCACCCAGCCTGCAGCCAGCCCTGGCCTGGGTAGGGAAGTCTCAATGAAGTGGACACATTCATATTTTGGACCGACACTTGTAATTCTGAACTAAGATTGAGTTTGTGACTTACAATGCCCATGGGACTCACCTGAGAGGGACCAGAAAAGGCATGGATGCCTAAGTTTTATCCAGGGGCAGACAAAGAGCTATCCCCACCAAGCAATTGTAAAAGAACAGATGGAGACAAAAATAAAGTTGCTGTCATAATTAGACTCTGTGAGGCTCACCCTATTGGTGACCTGTTTGTCAATAATGGCATCACCTCTGTCTGACCAAGATGTGGTGTGTTTTAACATGTGATCGGGCACCTACATCCATCTTGCAAATCACAGAGGTGATTTTGGGGACATAGAAAGTTACAGGATTGAAAAAAAATTATTTTCTAATAGGTAGCTGTTAAAATACCCTCCTTTTGAAAATAAGACCCATGCACTTTGTTTTACTGCTTCTCTTTCTTTCATCCCACCATCTTTCCTCAAACCCAGGCCCTTATTGAGAAATTTCCCTGAATTGTCTCCTATACACAAATCCCAGAAGAGTCCCTGGACCCACAAACTATTCTGAGAGTATCATCTAGAAATTTTCACTGGTGGATTCCCAAATTCTGGACTTTTTCTAAGGAACACCCCCAAAATACCAAGTATGAAATCAGAATTGTCACAAAACATGGTACTATGCTACACAGCTTTAGACCTGCTAGACTGAGTAACTTGCTCACATCTAATATAACCTCAGTGGAGAGTTTGAGAATTTCAAGAGAAATTTGTCTTCATTGATGAAAAACGTCTAAAGCCTCCATTCTTTGCAGGCCAGAATACACACAATGGTAGCAGTTATTCAATTCTGCTTAGTTGGACATGCCCCTTTCCTCTTCAACATGATAATAAAAGCTTACAGCTTTAAGAAACAAATGTTTTCTTGTAGATATAAATGAAATTTTACAAACTTCTAGTGAGTTGCAGAACTTTTAAATATTCCAAGAAATGCTCCAATTATTTCCTCAAGTCCTCTCTGGATGTAGCCCCAGAGGATAAAGGAGAGGCAAACACTGACAACAAATCCTGGGAGAAGACTCCAAGGTCTGAGTTGGGAGGTGAGAGGTGAGCCTTTGAAAAGGCTCTGCTTGCTTCTCTGATTCAGGACAAGGACACACCCCCGGTAGCATTTGTTTTAAACATGATATGGAAATGTTTCCAACTTGCTCACATGGAGGAACAGGCTAAGCATTCCCAGCTAGACCTATGTGCAATCAAAGTTGCAAAATCACGTCCTCTGGTTCTCTCCTTTCCTGGTGCAACATCAGTGACAATGGGGGCTACCCAGGCCCTCACATCTTGGCAGAATGAGACCTGTGGCCCATTTCCCATCTTCTACTTATAAACTCGCCATCCTTGCACTTCATTTTCTCTCCAGCTGCTGAAGGAAGAAAACTCTCTGAGTTTCAGATTCTGCGAACAGCATTTTGGCTTTAGCCAGTGCTCCTGGGTGGGCCACCCATGGCTGGTGAGCAGAAGGGCATTTCACTGGGTGAAGATCTGCCCTGGATGGATGTTGGTCCTGAGATGGGGCAGCTGTGGGGTGAAGCTGAGCTCACAGTCTCTCCTCTAGGAATGGATGGGAGAAGGACTGGGAGTTCCTCTGGCTCTTTTTTTCTGCTTTCTCACAAAGGTGGGTTACGAAAGACACCAGTGACGGAAGTGCTTTAGAAGTTGTAAAATGCAGATAAGAGCGTTCATCTCCCTGCTGAAGGTTCCCAAATCTTTTTAAGAATTGAGTCTTAACTTCATCAACCCCATATCCACCGATTTTTTTTAAAACGTCAGACTCGAGGACTAGCAGGAATACAAATAATAACTGTAACAGCAGGCCAATTACTGAGCACCAATGTGGGCACTGTGCTAGGCATTTCATAAATGGTAGCTCAGTTATTTCTTGGAACAAGTCTATGCTATAGGTATCAGATGTATTCATTTCCTACACAAGGAAACTGAGGCTTAACAGAGCTTAAGAAACTCCCCTAAAGCTGCACAGCACAAGTGCCATGAGGTAATCTTAGGCCTGTGGTCACATAGATCGTGAATGGGATGGTGCAAAAAGCATAAGTCAAGGTGAGCCTTTGCCCAGAGAGCCCACCCCTGAGCAGGCACAGCTGTAGGGCCGATGGGCACTTAATACACTAGGTTAAACGACAGGCTTCCCTGGGCATCCTCAGCTGAGGGGATACTCCAGTTCCGGGGCCTCCACCTCCTCCTCAGCCTCCCAGCCCTGCTGCCACCACTAAGAGCTAACCTGGCATGCTGAGACCCTTTCCTGTGACTCCAGACACACAGTGCTCCCCAGCCTCCCCTCCCTCCCAAGCTGGACTTCAGGGTCCCTCACTCCAGCCACTCTCCCGCCAAGTCCTTCAGTCCCCAGGCGTCCCCTGGAGGACCCCACTCAGGTAACCCCACCAGGTCAATCCAGCTGCCCACCGTTTCCACTCCTCCCACAGTGTGACCCCAGAGGCTCACGGTCTCCAGCCCAAGAGAGGTGTGTTCCTCACAGAAACTCACATGGCGCCCCCTTAGACTCTGGTCCACTCACGACACATCTCACCCTCAGGCAGGACCCTGACTCCTCCACGGAGGAGGTCTCCCATCCTCCTGGCCTCCCAGAAGCCTTTCTTCCTCCTTTCATCCCCCCAGGTAGGTATCTCTCTACAGGACTTAGAAGCCTGCTCTCTCCCCTGACCCGAAGCAGAGCTTTGGGGACTTTGCTCCACTGAACTAACTTCCCTTTTTTGTCTCCGGTGGGTCTCTCCCAACTATTCAAAACACTTTCAGGTATTTCTAGGAAAACAACAAAAACTCTACCTTCCCTCAACCCCATGGCTTCCACCAGCTGCCACTCTGTTCTCTGTCATCCCTTCACAGCTGATCTTTCTCTAAAAAAAAATAAACTCTCTGTTCCAGTATAACATACATAAAGTGCCCAAATACATACATAGTTCAGTAGATCTTTTTCTACTGAAAGTGAAAAAAATTATCCAGGTACTACTTATCTGGGTACAAGTTATCCAGCCAACTGGTACCCAGATCAAGAAACAGAACATCACCAGCTTTCCACAGCAGCAGAATCCCAGAAGGCAACCACAATCCTTGACTTCTGAAACCAAAGAATACTTTACTGTGCTTTGTCATTTACTATAAAAGAAATACTACACTATTTTGTGTCTTTTTTTTTTCTTTCACTTGAGTTATGACTTCCTATGTGTAGATACACCATTCTATTGCTGACAGGCATTTTAAATTGTTTCCAGATTTCAACGTCTCAAGTTGCGTTGCTAGGAACATTATGGAGCATGCCTTTTGGTGACACAGCCACGGCTCTTGAAAGAATTGTCCACACTTGTTGAACTGGCATCCTCCTCTCCCACCCACTCCTCAGTCCATCACCATCAGCTTCTGCGCCCAGCGCCACCCCCACCACACGAGCATCAGCAGGTATTCTTGCGGCAGCATCCCGTGGGCACAGCTTAGCCACCTGACAATGCTGACAGCTTCTATCCTCCTCTGGCCTCTTGGGCTGCTTCTGCACAGCTTTCATTTGGAACTGTGACCCCCATCACTCCTCTCCTGTCGGGGTTCCCTGCCCCTGCAACCAGACCCCTCTTTTCCTCAGTCAACTCTTCCTTGCAGAAACATTTTCTTTCTTGCTGCTGGTCCTCTCTGCACATGCTATTCCCTCCGCTGAGAATGTCCATCCCCCTCTTCTCCTCCAGCCACCAGTCCTTCAAGACTCTGCTTAGACCTGGAGTTGTTTCCATCCTGCTGTGCTGACCTCTGGGTGGCCTAGCATTCCACGCACCCTGGGATGCAGGCCCTCAAGGCAGAGAACAGCCTCAGGACATAAGCCGTGAGCTCATGAGGGCAGGGCCGTGTCTCCTCCATCCCTGTGTCCTTGGCCTCTAACACCAGGTCTGATGTAAAGTGGTAACTGAGCTGAATGAATGAATCCATATACATCAGAAAAGGACTGCTAAAAACCCACAGACTAAAAAGGACATGTTTTAAAAGACCACTGTATTTTCTTCTCTGGGAAGACAGTGTACATGAACCCATAAGGATACATCTGCACTATCATTCATGGGGCCCAAGTCCCCAGATTAGGCTACGTTATACCCACAGAGTATAACGTTATACCCACAGAGTATAAAAGAGTATCTTTCATTTGGGAAAAGCAGTTCGATTTCATCCAGCTAATACTTAGTCTGAAGTGAACAACCAACCACACACCCACCCATTAGCCATCCCTGAGTGCAGACAAACCTCAAGCTTTCACCTCCTCCAGGGCCTTCTTGGCCTGACTAGTGGCTCCAAAGCACTGGCTTATTCTGGGAATCTCCATAGATGTTTCCATCACACACCAAGAGAAAAATCTTCCCAGAATGATTCCACTAGAATCATGATTTCAAATGTCAGGTTCAGACAGTATTTTCCATCTTTCCTCACTGAAAGAACAACATGGTTCTTGACGAAGCCAAGGCCAGGACACTTATCGTGGAAGGGAAGCTGTCTCCTCAGCTGTGGTGTGCCGGACAGGAGGACAGCCGTTAGAGACACAACACAGGCTCAGGCTGATGTCACCGAAGTCCGAGTGTGCGACCAGGTCGGGGGACACCAGGTAAGGGGCCTGCTCCCTCCCCCAGCTCCACTCTTGGCACCTGCTGCAACTCTGGAGTGGGAGCTTTGGGCACCAAATCAAGACTTGTTTTCTAGGCTCCATGTACTCTGTTTCCTCCATGTAGAGCTTGGGCAGGATGGCTCAGCTTCCAGTTGCGATTCCATGGTCTGAAAAAGCCCTGGACACCAGGCCTGTCCTTCACAGCTAGGCAACAGCACGTTTCTGCATCATGAAGTTCTTTTCCAGAGACAAGGGGGCAGCAGTTGTGACTAAGTGACTCATTTTTGTGACTAAGTGACTTAGTCACATAGTTGTGACTAAGTGATTCTGTGCTTCGAAGCCCAAGGACACTCTTGAACAGCAAGGATCCAAAGTTAAAGGCCAGAGTAGTGACCTGCTCCCAAACCCAGGGTGGAGGGACAGGTTATCAAAATTTCACACTGTGAAACTCTTTAATAAAAAGCAACATAAATCTGAAGGGCATATTTTAAAATTCTGGGTTGGCTCTGGATGTCAGTTCCTGGGGAGCAGAGGACAGGGTTTAGCAGTAAGGTGGAAATTCTCACACCCACTTGCGTGCGTGGGTTGGCTATGTCATTTCAGTCATGTCTGACTCTTTGTGACCCTACGGACTGTAGCCCGCCAGGCTCCTCTGTCCAGGGGATTCTCCAGTAAAGAATACTGGAATGGGTTGCTGTGCCCTCCTCCAGAGGATCTTCCCAACCGAGGGATTGAAGCCGGGTCTCCTGCATTGCAGGTGGATACTTTACCACGGAGGCATGGGGGAAACCCCCAAATCCACATGAGTTAATGGCAAAAAACCCATTTTGATGCAATAAAGTCATACTTATCATGCTCCACCCACAAGGATAGTCCTGCCTGTGGGACTGATCAAGGATCTGCCAAATGCCCTAGAGGCTGCATCTAGAGAAGGCATGGGGAGCCCGAGTTGACTGCCCATCAAGAAATATCAACAAAGTGGGCCAGCCCTAGGTCTGGGGAAGAGGCTAGAAACTTCCTGCCCATTCCCGAGTTATCAGGTGAGGCAGAGAGGCAGCAGTGAGAAGAGCACTGGGCAGGGCTGGGGGGAGAAGAGGGCACAAGGCTTTTGTATCCACTGGCTGCTGGTACCCCTTAGACAGCCCCCACCCTAGTCCTCCTAGTCCACACCGTCCAGCCGCCCCGTGCTGCCTCGTGTTGGCCGCTGGGAGCAGCAGGGAGGAGCCAGCGTCTAGAGCCAGGTGCAGGACGAGGCACAGCGCGCCCCCCAGAGGGTGCCAGAGAGCCCTCGGTCACCCTGTCCAGGGTGCCAGGGAAGGAGCAGCTGGCCCTGGCTGGTGAGCTAGAAGCCTCACTTACCTGTTGTGCCGCTCGTGAAACACACAATGGAGAGGTCACTGGGTTTCGGGGGCTACAGAGGTGAGAAGAGGAGTGTGTCAGAGACCCAGTCGGGGTGGCCAGCCTGGACCCCTTCCCCGGCCAGCCTCTCTGTGCACGACCTGCCCCACCCCATGTGTGTGTGCCTGGTGTGAGGTGCAGGCATGTGCTGGCACACGTGTGTGGCCCTGCATGCTCTCATCGGAAAGGTGAGCAGGCAAGTCCCCAGGAAAGAGGAGGGAAAGCCAAGGACACCTAACCAGGCAAGGACACAGATCTGTCTCACCCACCTCACACTTGCTCCTGCCACCTCCCCGACTTGTGCCTGAGTTGAATTCTAGTGGGATTGCGCTGCAGTGGCCACACACAGGCCTTTGTCAAAGATCTCACCTTTCTAGGCAATGTGACCCATTTCCTCCTTTCTTCCCACTTTTCCCCCAAATGTCTGGGTTTAGGCTTGGGAACAGAACATGGAGCCCAGAACTGAGCTGCCCACTGTGTCAGTAAAATTGCTCTGCATCTGGCCCTTGCCCTGTGCATGTAGTCCTGGGGTCACCAGGAGGAGCCCACCATGACCACTTGCATGTAGAAGACGCCTTCCCAGAAGAGGTGACAGGAGTTGAGACTGAAGGACAAGCCACATCTCTCCAGAGATGTGACAGTGGGCATTCTGGAGAGGAAACCAGCCTGGGCACAGACAGAGGTGCAAGAGACAGGGCATGCTGCTGGGTCAGAAAGGAGTTCTCTAAGGCTGGGGTTGGGGGTGGTGGGTGGCACAGTGTGTGGAGGTAGGAACACATCAGGGGCTACTGGGACGGTAAGGGCCCTGGGAAGAGGGATGTAACCTGCTGCTGCCTGTGCATGAGAAGGCTCACAGGGTGGTGAAGTGAGTGGGAAGAGCTGAGCTGCAGAGGGGGCTGGAGGTAAGAGGCCTGGTTAGAAAGCTCAAAGTCCCTAAGTGGCCCCTCCCAGAGGGTAGGGATCCTCTGGAGAGTTCACTACATTGAAAGGGAAAACATCAGGTCTCCCAAAGAAAAAGTTACTGGAGACCCAAGGGATTGGCTGCCCTTTTTCCTCCCTCCCAAACATCTGACTTCTGTTCCAGGTCCCTCTCTGGACCCTCACTCACAGAAGTCCTCAGCACCCAAGGGGACATTTCCTCAGCTGCTTATTAACACAGGGGTGCTACTCTGGCCTCTCTACCAAGCCTTGTGCGTGGTGAGGAAGGTCTGTAAGGATGTGCCCTGGGCACCATTTTGCTCAATCAAGACCTGCTGGAAAATGAGCTTACCACAGGATCGCAGTGATTCTGCTGGCCACAGTCCTGAAAGAGGAAAACATTGGTTTTAAATACTCAAAAGTTCTAATTAAAAAAAAAGATAAATAAACACAGTATGCCTCGATCCTGCACCAAGCTCAGAGTCCAAGATTCCCAATCCAGGGAATTCAAAGATACACGCCCAGGCACTGGCCACCCGACATCACAGATAGGGATCTGCAGCCCAGGGAGAGGCTAAGCACTGTATACATGCGCAATGGGGAGATGGCCTGAGGGGTCCACGGTACATCAAGACGGAGTGGCTAGGTGGCCTGGGCCTCGTGCTAAGTGGTCAGGGCTGGAGGGGCAGATTGGGGCTGCCAGCTTAGGTGTGGCCCCTAGAACCATGGCAGGGCACAGGAATTCAACAGCACACAGGGAAACAGGTGGAGAACTGGAAGGCCCGCGGGTCTAGGACACAGTGGCGGTCAGCTGCTACTGAGTAAGGCCCGAGGCCCTGGAGGATGCCCTGTGTCACTCCGGCAGGTCACAGGCTGCCACCAGCCCAATGTCTCTGGGGAGGCCATGCAAAGGAAACCAGCTCTGTTGGCTGCTGGTGGCCTGGGAGACATCTACAAGAACCTCTTCAGGACTCCAGTTTACTACAGTCCTCCGGCTCAGACAGGCTAGCCGTGAGCATTATTTCTCCTCAGAAATGAGGAGGCTCCAGAGGCTGTGGGAGTGGCTCTGGGGCAAGCTGGCACTACCATCGCCTACTGGTGCCTGGGTCATTAGCTGTGCCAACCAGCTGAGCCCATATCAAAGAGGATGCCTGTGGGGACCAACTCTACTACCCACCACCAGCCCCTGTGAAGCCTCCCCTGTTTGAACCCCGGCACATGAAATATCCTGATGGCCTCAGACATCCATCCCAGGGTCGTAAGATGGGCAGATAACCAGCAGCTCTGGCTCAGGGGCCAACTAGCTGTGGCCCAGGAAACAGCCCAGAAGCAGACCCTCACCTCCACATCCTGCATGGACTTAATGACCACCCCGCACTCTTGCCCTCTGTCTTTCAGGGCCTCCTCGAATGGCTCCATGAGGATGATCAGCTTGAGCCCTGGCGTCTCCTTCCTCTCCACGTGCTCCAGGAGAACCACAGCTTTCTGAGGTTTATCCACGACCACAGTGCTGATGTCAGCTGTAGGGGTTGTCAGGGAGAGTCAGGCTGTGTGGGCAGAGGCTGTGACCGCGGGCAGCACATGCCAGGTTGTAGAACCATGGACTGTGTTTGCCACAAGACAAGTTTCTGTGTAAATGAACACGTATGACAGGTCACATGGGACAGGTGTCCAGAAGAAAACTGCCCAAAGCCCGGATGGAGCCAAGGGCAGAAGACCAGGAAATCTCTTATGAATGCTTGGAATCTACCCTCAAGAGATTCCCTGGGATAGATTCCAAACATTCTTTTTTCTCCAGGTTCAGCCACCTGGTCTAAGATACTGATCACACCCCCAACACCTGCCTTAAGCTGAAGTGATCTCAGAGGGTTGGCAGCCTATGTGGGGGGCTTGTGTGGAAGCTCCTTCTTGGCAGCCCTACCATGTGGAAAGAGCCTTCAGGTAAAGTCCAACTGGGGACTCAGTAAGCCAATTCAAGGGCCAAAAATAGAAGCCCCTAGTGTTCTCTGAGAATGGCAGCAAAGTATTTACTAGTGTCAGACAATCAGCATAAGCTGAAGGCTGGGAAGGGGAAGTGGGGCTGGCCACCAGGGACAGGAGGGGGCAGCTGGGCTCACCTGTGTTGATGATGTAGCGGACTGCCCCAGGGCCCAGGGTGTCATATAGAGGGACCACCACCATAGAGTATGTATAACAGGCAAGCTCTGCGATGATCCACTGTGGAGAGAATCAGGGTGGGGGACGGGGGAGCACAGAGCAGATAGCTGCAGGGCTGCACTGCCCTTAGGCCCAGGCAACCAGGGTCCTTGCGTGGGGCCCTGTGACGAGAATGCTCTGTTCTGGGCCTGTGCACAAGCAAGGGACCCATGCGGCTAATGGGCTGTGCCTGCTCACCCACAGCCTGCTAGTCCACGCCTGCTCCAGGGAATCACGGGACTCCAAATTACCCCAAACCCACCTCCGGGGTGTGTATGGGCCTCTTCCCCAGGTCCTTCCTCTCCCACAGCTCAGGGAGTCACTGTTTGTGCAGCTGGGTGGGGTGCGCATGGAGCTTGGCTGAAATGTCCACCCTTGATTAGGGGCAATGGCCAAGGGAGTGAGAGATGGCATGGATGAAGGATCTCCATTTTTCCTCTTGTCCCAGACCCTTCAGACAGTGGGAGCTGGGCTGATCCATGGTACCCAATCCTGTATTCCACTGATGCCTCTAAAACCAGTTAAGGCTGATGCTCACCTCTGGTCGATTTTGTGCAAAAACGCCGATAAACTGATCGGTGCATGGTTTACAGTTGTGCTGGAGAAGTCCAGACCCTAGAAATTCAGCCCTGTCAGCCACCTGCACACAGACAACAGAGCGGTGATGGGAAAGCAAGGGTTCTTAAGCAGGGAAGGGAGAGGCGCAGGTGGGATTTCTATAGTCTGAGGGAGCTCCCCAACTCCCTACCCAGGTGTGCTGGAAGTCTTGAAAGGCTGCTATCAGGAGTTTGACAGACAGGCCAGGCAAGGAAAAAGTAACCAAGACCCTCCAGGGTGGCCCCAACCCACCCTCCCACCTCGCTCCAAGCGCCAGGTCTGTGTGGGTAGACAGGGTGGGGGCTGTCTTCTGTTACTCACCTCCTGGTAGGACAGCCACTGATAAGGCTGCTTAGGATTCCTGAAGCCAAGACAGGGTCCATTCCCTGCAGAGAGATAAGCAGACCACTCAGCAGATACCCGGATGAACCTCCTGCCCCGGGAGGCGGTCCACGGGCCAAGTGAACTGCTCCCCACCTGCCTGTCTAAACCTCCTGAAGTGCAAGAAGGCCGAAAGTACACAGGCATGGCATCTCCCCAGGGAGATCAGGGAGGCCCAGGAATGGGAGATGACACAGTGCCAGTTAGTTCCCCCCATGACCTGTGTGATGCAGCCCCAGGAGGACACGGAGACCCAGGAGCCACTGGGCAGAGGTAGCACTTTGCCTCTCTGTGACAACTCCCTTCACCCAGACATCCTGGAAGTTGGGTTCAGAACCATGCCAGCCAGTAGCCTGGTAGTTCAAGGCTCACCAGGGGCTGCCAATGGAAGATAGGGAGTATGCGCTAAGAGACAGCTTAAGGTCAGCGGTTCCAGGGCTGGACAAAAGCTGAGGTCAGCCGCTGGCCGCATTAGCAGTTACTTGTGTGACCGGGTGGCAGGAAGGCTAACAATGGCTTCTCTCCTCTGACCCTGGGCATGACTCACCTGCCATACCCCTGGAACCATGCTTACTCACTCCCACCCTTGCACCTTCTCAACCCCTGCCGGGACCCTTCCATACCCCCATGGCCCCTCTCACCTGAGATCCTAAGCCCACGGCGGAACACCTCGTACATGGTCCTGGCGTCGTCATAGTAGTGGCTGAGCAGCTGTGGGCTGTCCCCTATTACGGACCGCCGGGCCCCACCACTGTCCTACGAGCCAAGCACAGAACAGAGAGCCTGGCTGAGGCAGGCGGGAGCGTCAGGAGAGGGCACCGGGCAGTGCAGAGTGTGGATGCACACGTGGGCCACGTGGCTGGAACTGGGACACGCTCTCTGCACACTCACACACATGGCCTACACACACCTGAGCTGGACACACACAACCTCTACACACGTTCATGGGCACATGGCTTGTACACACTGGACCTGTACACATTCACACTCAAACAGGCAGCTCACGCCCATGGGTCCAGTATAGCGGTCTCCTACACATGCACACACAGCACCCACACAGGTCAGCATACACTAACTGCCCATAATCTTTAGTTACTGTGCAGACACACCCATGGTTCACTCATGCAAGAGTGGTGGGTGCTGGCTGCAGTCAAGCATCAGGATCAACCTGCCAAGGTGTTGCTGCTATGCATGAAGGTTAAGAATCACGGCTGCCATCCATCACTCACATAACAGTGTGATTAGTTTGAGAACCCGCTGAAGGTACTTTCCCAGGAAAAGAGGCCTAGAAGGCTGTGAAGGGAACAGCCCGGACCTTCGGTGAATTGAGTGGGAAGGTAGCAAACGCCACATGCGCTGGGGTTAGGAAAGGAGCTGGGCTTCTCCTGCCTCTTCCCCTTCTTCATGCCACCCCTCTCCTCAGGTTCCCAAGCAAGAGACTGTGTGCCAGGAATAGAAGGGGCTCGCATGGACTGGTGTGTCAGAGCGTGGCTGCTGAGCTGGGTTTTAAAGGATACGAAGGGGTTTACTGGGCAGAATGAGGAACAAGGACTGGCAGTCTCACCAGAGGAAACGAGTGCAAACACTCGGGGCAGGAGGGCACCTGGGGGCTGGAGGCAACTCATGCCGCTCCAAGTGGTAAATGGAGGGGTCCAGAGAGGCAGCAGGTCAAGGCAAGGAGCTTGAGCTTCAGGTGGAGGGCAATGGAGAGCTGGGAAGGATTTTAAGTCAGTAAGAGAAATGATCTGAATCGTTTCCTACCATGTAGCACACAGAGTAAATGCTACCAGGCCCTCTATGATCTGGATCTCTCTTACCTCTCTCATCTCACCTCCTACCACTCTCTCCTCGCCTCCTTCACTACAGTCGCTCCGGATTCCTGCACTCCTGGATGATGAGGCAAGGGAGGGCACCACCCTCCCAGGAAGAGAGGCCTTAGCTGTGCCCATGTCCTGTACTCCCCGCCAGACCCACAAGGGACTCACTCTCTGGCCCTCAACCTGACTGCATACAGATCACTGTCACCTCTAGCCCAGAAGCGCCAGGTGCCTCCCCACACATGGCCTCTGCAAAGTCACAGCAAAAATGGCCCTGTCTCTCCTGCTACTTAAAACCCCAAATAGATCCAGGCTGTCCACTCTGAGAGTCCCTCTCCAGTTCATGGGGCTTTGTCCTTGCTGGCCTTTCCTGGTGAGTTAATTCATCTTAGTGCTTCCTCTGCATCATCTCACCAAATCCTTACCATAGTTTTAGGAGGCAGGTTCTCTTTTTATTGCCCACTTGACACATGAGGAAACTGAGGCTCAGAGAGTTTATTTAAAAAAAAAAAAAACTGCCAAGGACCATAAGGCTAGGAAGAGGTATGGCTGGCCTGTGAATCCAGAGCTGCTGGTCACCACAGGCAACAAAGTTATATACCCACAGCCCTTCTCCACCTTCCAGCCACACCACGTGAATCTCCACTTCCCAAAACCACCAGGTCGCTGTCACACACCTGCACCTCTGCACACATTTCCAGAGCATTTTCTGGAAAACTGCTCTAAAGGTCCCACTCCTATCTCAGCCTGTGCCCTCTCCTACCAGGCAAAACTCTGTCATGCTTATGATCAGTACCTACAAGATATACCGTCAAGAGCAAAAGCAAGGTGCTGCATGGTGTGTGTGGTGTGTTATCATTTTAAAACATGGGCAGATATCTATACGTTTGCTTGTGGACAACAGCTAACACAATTCTCAGGGGAAGAGAACTGGGAGGCAAGAGGGAAAAGGTGGAAGCTTATCAGTCTATGTCCTTTGGTTGCTTTTGAACTGTGTGAATACACTAACTATTCAAAATAACTAAAAGAAGATCCTCTGGAGGAGGGCCTGGCAACCCACTCCAGTATTCTTGCCTGGAGAATCCCAAGGACAGAGGAGCCTGCAGGGCTACAGTCCATGGAGTCGCAATGAGTCAAATACGACTGAGTGACTAACACTTTTACTTTCAAAGTTTTAAATAAATTCCATAAACTTAAGAAACAAATCTTACAGGTCCTTCTAGACTGAGCCTGGAACCCCTTGTCCAGGCTGGGCTGCTGTCCCTTTTTCCCTCAGTGGCTCTGCCTGTGAGTTGTGGGCTCTGGAAGGGCAGGGCCCTGCAGTCGGGCCCCTCTGGGTCCCAGCTCCAGACCAGGATTGGGCACAGGGAGAATCTGGGAGCAAATTTACCCAGCACCCCCTTGAGAACATGCATAGGGCTCCTACTGAGGCAACCATAAGCCAAGGCCCCCTCCCCAAGAAGCAGGCAAACCAGAGGCCCAGGGCAAGGGCCAAGGTCAGTCTCTGGCCAGGTTTCAGCTACTGGGAGAGGCAGAAGGAGTATCTGGTAGGAGAGCCTGTCCAGGGCCGCTTCAGAGCTTCCTGGCTGGCTGCCCAGGGAAGAAACCAAAATTCTCTGGGCCATCGGAGGTCAAATAAGCCACAAGTTTGAGTTCTACCTTCAAGATGCCTGTCCCCTGCCCACTACTTCCCACAGCCCAGTTGCTCACACGCTGCTCACCTCCACCTCCTCTGACTGCATCAGGAGATTGCACGGTGGCTGTAAGGCCTTCGGTCGGTGAGTGAACCAGTAGGCAAGGATGGCAGCCAGCGCACCCATACTCACGAGGGTGGTGGCCGAGAGGCTGCGGAAAAACTGGCCCAAGTCGCCCAGCTCAGGCAGCCGCAGCATCCTCAGGATCTCCTGAGTCTGCATCTTCTCCAGAAGCGAGAGGAAGAACTCTGCGGGGAACGAGAGGCAGGTGAGGGAGGAGGCCTGGCAGGAGGCAAGGGAGGGGTGGTCTGGGGCCTCTCCTCCCACTTGAGTCAGAAGCCACACACTGATCCTGGCCGGGCCCTAAATGAGGTGAGATGTACAGTCTCCTGGAGCAGCACAGCATATACTAGGAGCTGGATGCCAGGAAGGACCCTTCCCGGTGATAGGCCAGAGAGCCCTTAGCAGCCATACCAGACAGTCGGACATCCGGCCCAGGTCTCCTGAGAAACATACGCTCGGGCCCTGGGCCACGCCTGACATGTGCTTCCGTATCTCCCAGGGCTAGAGCGTGCTCTGACAGCTCTGGAGTTAATGCCTCCGGAGCCCCAGCGCCTGGGTGTACTGCCTCGCGTGTGGTCACAGCATCTTGCTTATCCTTGCTCCCGCGGTGTGGACTGCATGGAGGGGCAGCAGATGTGCCTGGCACCGTGCCCAGGATGAGTGGGGGTGAAGGGATGCAGACGCCTTTCACGCCACCTCAAAGCTGCCAGCACCCGGCTCTCACCCTGAGGGACACAGAGAAGGCGAGGGGGCAGAGCCCACAGACCAGCCCTGACAGACGTGAGGGGAGCGAACCGGAAGGCGAGGGGAGCGAACCGGAAGGCGAGGGGAGCGAACCGGAAGGCGAGGGTTCAGTGCATGACACACAGCGGAGTGCCCTCAGGCCCACATTCTGGCCCACCGGGGGGCTCTCCTTGAAGAGAAGTTATAGCCAAAGGCCTGCCAGGGGCAGAGGTGATACTGGGGCCAACTTTCTGAGGAACAGCGGCGCTCCCAAGAGCAGCCAGGCTGAGGTGCGGACACGGCTCTCCAGCCCCGGACTGCTGACCACCATGCACCGCGGCTCCGCACCACCACAGACCAAGAACCCAACGGCGGGAGGAAGAGGTGGCCCACCATTAACAATGGCCCTGAGCTGTGCTCCCTGGGGTCCCATCAGCTAATGTTCAGAGGAAAAAGGAGGCAACACAGGGGAGCGAGAGTTAAGCTGCTGGGAAGGAAAAGGAATGAAGGCTCAGAGAGAAGGGGTTCAGCAATGTGCTGGGTCCCTGCTACGGACCACAGGCATCCCTCCTGACACTGCATATGGTGGTCAGGGTGCCCTGGTGGGATAAAGCATGCAGTCCAAGTGGACACTGTGGGCCTAAGAGCACATGGAAGATGCCCTAGGGTGGCCAGTGGAGGCTTTTCTGTGACAAGCGCTGGTGGCTTAATTTGGTTTAAAAAGGGAAGCCCCCAAGTGCTACCAGGTCCTCCTGTTAGCTGCTAAGTGAAGTAGTGCTGGCAAGACATGCACAGGGCTAGCTGGGCTCAGGGGTCTGCACTCTGCCCAGGCCTGAGGAAGGCAGCGAGGGTGGGCCAGGTGTTGGACACTTTACCCCCACAGGGGCCTTCCTGGTGTCATTGCCCACCTGGAGGGCCCAAAGCTAGGAGTGCTCTATGACACCTAAGGGTCTGCCAGCCCAGTGAGGGCTGCATGGGCTCCGGGCTGCCATGCACTGGCCCTTCAGCCCCGTCTCTGGGGTGCAAGACTGTTGTTTCCCTTCTTGGGAAAGAATGAGAAAGGCCAGCAACAGCTACTCTGCAGCCACAGGATATGAGCCAAATAGCAAATGCTTGACCCCTAGGAGAGGAGAGAGCTGCTGAAACTCCAATAAATGGCATCTGTGCTGAACTGTAACATCACCATACCAAAGATGAGGTCAATGCTGTGCAAAGTCACTGCAGAGGAAGCAGGCGAAGCTCCAGAGTTCAAGCCCCTTCTCCTTCACTTGTGAGCTATGCTAGGTTGAGCACACCTCACTTCTCTGGACCTCTCCTTCCCCATCTTTAAAATGGGGACGGTATCACTCAGGCATGTAAAGCTCCTCATCCTGGGTGTGGTGTAGCTAGAGGCATGACGGGACTAAAGAGATGGCTAGCAGTATACTTGTCAGAACAAGGAGGCTGTTCAGCCCAGGCCGAAATACACTGGACACAGGTGTCCAAAACCAGGTACGCAGGCCCACAGGGGTTTATGCTTTACGGATGGCACAGCAGGCTATGTGAGCCCAGGTTACACTCATCAACCACCCACAGGGTCTGTGTGAGAGAAGCGAGCCCCCACCTAGCCATAGCATCCTCACTGAGTCCCTGAGCCAGAAATCCAGTTTTACCAGCAGTCTGCTTGAGTTGGATCAGTTTTGGGGGCCACCCCACAGGAACAAATGACTGCTGGCAAACTGGTGAAATTAAGGTTCTGCATCAGCAAAGCAGAGGACAGGCTATGGAACAAGGTAAATCCACTAAGGAAAATTGCTCTGGGGAGGACCCTGGGCAGGAGGCCAGTTGGCTTTCTTGGGAGATTTACTTCCTTAAGCTGCAAATAAGAGACTAAGTTACAACCAGGCCCATCAGATAAAAAATGACTCACTACATAGTGGAAAATCTAGATATGTCCACTAGCTCCTTGGGTGAGCTCTGAGAGCTGAATGATGTTTCCTACAGCAGACTCAACTGACTCCATAGGCTGGGAAGCCAAGGTTCAAGAAGTCCCTGCCCAGCCCTGGGGCTCAACTATACAGTCTCAAAAGTTTCAGAGAAAACCCTGGAAGTATGCCTTACTAGCTCCAGTGTTCTTGCCTGGAGAATACCATGGACGGAGGGGCCTGGTGGGCTACGGCCTATGGGGTTGCAGAGAGTCGGACATGACTAAGCCACTAACATACACCACATGCCTTACCACCACCAGTCCCTGGCCCTTGGCAGCTCTTTGCAGGGCCCAGGCTGCAGCCAAACGTGGGCACTGGTTGCAATGCTGGGGCTGTCACAGAGCACAGAAAAGAATGACTAAGCCATCCATCCACTTACCCATCTACCCACCCACTCACCTAGCAGACCCTCATATGGCCCCACTCTGATCTAGTTCAGTGCTGGGCACAGGGCCAAGCCAGATGTGGGCCTGCCTGCAGTCTCATCAGGGAGATCCAAAAGGGAATGGGCAGTGCTGAGAGGGCAGTTTGGGCTGTGATCAGACATAGGGCACCAGAAAAGATGCCCAACTCAGGTCCAGAGAGTCAGGGCAGACTTCCTACAGGAAGGAGCACTGATGCCAAGACTGAAGGATAAAGAGGAAAGGTGTCCCAAGCAAAGGGAAGCAAATATGCAAAGGCTGGAGCTGAGGGAGACCATGGAGCACGTAGCAAACTAAATATTATACCCAGGAAATGAAGTCTGGAGCCCATGAACTCTTGCATGAGATTCAGGGCCACAAGTCTGAGGCTGGTTTCCCGGATGTGTGGAGCTTTCAGTCATCACCAAAGCACCACAGACCCCAGGAGAGGGAAGAATAGAACCTGCGTCAACTCCCTGAAATGTTGGTACACCCGGGAGTCCATGCCTCCACACTGCACCGCTCGGTCCTCGACTCTTTATGAGGTGGAGACACAGAGACTCCACCGAAGAAGTTACCTGCCATTCACAGGTGCAGTAAGCGAGCAGGGGAGCCAGGACCTGAGCCCCAGATGACTACAGCCTCTCAAACCACTGCCTTGTATTGCACTGCGAGCCCAACTCTTGCCTACACTGTACCATCCACACCCACAACTCATGCTCTCCTTTGCGACAGTGCTAAACCCACAGAAAGGACTTCCCAGGAGGCACTGGCAGTAAAGAATCCACCTGCCAAGGCAGGCAGATGTAAGAGATGTGGCTTCAATCCCTGGGTTGGGAAGATCCCCTGGAGGAGGGCATGGCAACCCACTCCAGTATTCTTGCCTGGAGAATCCCATGGACAGAGGAGCCTGATAGGTTGAAGTCCATAGAGTCACAAACAGTCGGACACAACTGAAGTGACTTAGCATGCAAACCCACAGAAAACCAGCTTCAGACCTGGTCAGAAGAGTCCAAGCCCAGGTCGGGGGGTCGGTAGGGGGCAGCACATAACTACCAGAGCCTGTAAGCAGGGGACAAGCCAGCCATGCCAGTCACTTGCACTTCACCAAGCACACACTATAGGTGGGCTCCCTCTTGGCCTCACATTATGAACTTGCCATTTTCCCACGGCTGGGTTCCCTTCCAGGAGGCCCACTTGCCTGGAACACTGGAGGGTGGTGGGAAAAGGGCTTGGCCATCCACTCCTTCCCAAGCTCCTACTCAGGGGCCCACCCTAAGGAGGCAACTCAAGTGACCACAGGTCCTACAGTGCGAAGGCTGGGCCTGTGCCCTTCCTGGCTGGGCAGCGACCAGAGGGTGTCATTCCTGCAGGCTCACCGACCTCAGACAGTCAGGGGTGCTTTCACATGCCCTGAGAATGCTTCAGATCGGGACCCACCGGAGGGGAGAGCTGCAAATTCAGGTCCTCTAAGGACACGGACCTCAGAGCTGGCCTGTGTCACCCGGCTTTTGG
The DNA here is from genome assembly GCF_033118175.1 of Dama dama. Classification (NCBI taxonomy): domain Eukaryota; kingdom Metazoa; phylum Chordata; class Mammalia; order Artiodactyla; family Cervidae; genus Dama; species Dama dama. Next base: position 25,874,790 of record NC_083689.1, on the reverse strand, counting down.
CTTGAGGCGGGGCCTGGGAGTCTGGTCTCATCTCATTACTTAACATGGCCTTGGCCTCTTCTGACTTCTGCTCCTTCTCTGTCAAGCTGGTGTAGGGCTTGGGGGTCCCTGGGGTCTGAGCCATTGGTGCCTCATTCCCTGTCCCCTGGAGGCTACCGTGGTTGCAGCAGCATTGGGCGTGGGTAGGGGGCGTGGGGGAGGGGGACAGCAGCTAAGGGAATCAGCTGGGGTGCTGGTGTTGCCAAGAGAGCAGCTGTGTTTGTAAATATTCACCTGGCAAGGGTTCCCAGCCCTCAGCATCAACTAGCCTCCTCTCCTTCAGCATATGCTATGCCTCCTTCTCCAGTTCAGAATACCAAGTGGTGGCACCAGGCCCCTCTTCACCCCCATGGATGGTGGGAAGTGACAGGCACAGCTGTTAAAACCCAGGAAAAAGAGCAGGAGGAAGGGGACCCTGGTTGGAAGCACTCTGACTTCAAGGTGGTAGAGGCAGAGCCCCAGGGACCATTTCCAGTGCAGATGGCCCCCAAACCCATGGCTCCACTCCAAGAGCCCTCTGCTGGTCCAGCTTCCTAAGCCCACCCCAGCACTCTAGACTTCCATGATCTGGCAAGATGGCTCTGTCCGGACTACTTCCTAAACATCTCCCAAATCTGACCACTCCTTTCCACCCTGCTACCCCTCCCCCTCCCCCGGCCTGGTCTGGTCCAGCCATCACCAAGTGCAGTCCAGACTCCCACACCAGTCTCCCCACAGGCCACCCTACTCTGTGCAGTGTTTACACTGACACCAGAGTTATGTTCCTGATACACAACCATGACCAAATAGTGACCACTGCTCAAAAACTTTACCTGGCTCCCTCCTACCTGAGGACAAAACTTCGAAGTCAGCACCCTGGTACTGAGACCCTCCATGATCCTCAGATTCTTCCTTCCCCTTAGAAACACATTGGCTTCCCTCTGTATCTGCCTGGAGGCAGGGGGGTGGGGGGGGAGGTCCGTGCAATGGGTTTGTGCAAACCTCTGATGGCTTCAGAAATGGGGGCACACAAGGCAAGCCAGCAGATCATTAAAGCACCTCCTTAACTCCCAGTGAAGGGCTCTGAAATAGAATTAAACTCCCAGGGTCCAGAGCTCCTGCAAACAAGCCAGGGAAAAGGCCCATAGGAGACTTCTGGTGCTGGATTGACTGGGTCCAAGTCCTGACTCATACTGATGGCTGTATGACCTCAGACAAGTCACTTAACCCCTGTGCCTCATCTCAAAAAATCTTGTGGACAGAGAATATAGCGCCAGGTGCACCGAAAGGAAAATATTCAATAGACAGAAGTTAGCTCAAGCAATTACTCTATCTCTGCCAGCTAAAAGGGCTCGAAGACAACCTGCAGAATGACATGCCTTCACACCCTACCTTTCCAACAGGCTCCTGGCAGTGGGGAGGCAGTGAGCTGGTCCCACCAGTACCACTCTCCCTTTATAAAGGGTATGTGGGGCTTGGGGAGCACTTACCACATCTTGATCAAAACCCAAAAGTGGTGAAGGCCCTGCCCCAAGTCTGTCCTCCTGGGGACAGCTGATGGCAACAAATGCCTGCTCTGAGAAGCCAGCTGATGGTGCGAACTCTAGGAGTGGTGGCAGAGGCTCCCCAGCAGCTGTGGCAGTGGGTCTGGTAGGGGACGGGGTGCAGAACACTGCTATGGGGAGCTGATGGCCCCTCAAGGCCCCCGCTGCTCCCCACCTCCAATCTGCACGCAGGGGAGCACTGGCTCAGATCAGCTCAGAGGCAAGCAACCCAGCCTTAACCCCTACTCTGCCAGGTTGCAAAGAGCCTCAGATTATACCCCTCTGCTTCTCCCCACCTCCACCCTGTCTTCAGTTCTAGAGAGTGGTTTGTCAGAAGGGTTGCTTAAGGACAAAGTCTTCTTACACATCTATCTGTGGCCAGGCCCTCAGCCGTGGGCTGGGGACCTGCAGGCAGCATGAGCGGTGGGGGTGGTGGGAAGCAGTGGAAGTGGGGGAGGGGATGCCAGATCTGGCAGAGGGAAGCCTGCACCGTCGCCCAGGAATCTCCTCCAGCTCCTTCCAGGGGCTGCCTCTACCCCCACCAGGTCACACCCAGTCTACTTAGGGGAGAGGAAAGAGATCAGGCACAGTCCCAGAAAAAACCTTTGCTTAGAGACATTCTGGGCAGTGGGGACACTCCAGACCAAATACCAGTATTGGCAGGTAAAAGATAATGGTTGAGCTTCCCCCAGCACAGGAGCACACCAGCCCCTTCTCAAGGCCTGCCCTGAGATGCTTTCCCACTTTGCTGGTAGGGGAGGCGGGGCGGAGGAGGGCAGGGGGTGGCCACCCTGGAGCCAGAATCCACACCTTGGCCCGCTGAAACCAAAGCTGAGCCCCGAAACTCCCTCAACACCTCTGGCAGGCAGCCTGGGACAGTGAGGTCCCAGGATGTGCAGGGCCTCAATCCTGCAAGTTTTCTTCACCGGGGAAGGAGTGGGGGTGGGGATCAGCTACAGCCTTTTTTCACTCTTCCTTCCCAAGACAGGATGTGACAGGGCACAGAGCAGGCACACAGGGGCCACTGCTGGAGAGTAAAAGGCAGGTCTGGCCCAGAGGACCCACCGCACCACCCTCAAGCCCCACTCACACTCTTCCGAATCTTCCAGAACAGGGCCTTCCCAGCACCGTCCACCTCCTCAGGTCGCGGCACAGCACTCTGAGCTCCCTCTTGAGAGCTCTGCGCTCAGCCTGCCTGGAAACTCTAGAGCCTGCGGGCCTTGCAACACCTTCCCTGGAGCTGATTCGGCTTCCCCTGCTAGCCCCACCGTTGGGGGCGGGCTGTGTGGAGAGCTTCCTGCCTCAGCAGCCCTTACCTGGAACCTGGCACAAGCCTGTTTGGGCTCCCAGGCCCCAGCCTCTGGCAACCCCACCTGGAGGGAGCTCGAAAATGCACAAATGCCTGAGGACCCACCCTCAGCAGCCCAAAGCCCTTTCCTCTTCTTTCTAGGCGGGACTCTTACTTATCTAGGCACATTTTCAGAGATATCTTTAAGGTGAAAGCCTCCTTCAATGCTTCTCAGGGTAGCTTCTGGGGCAGAAAATTCAGTGGCTGTAACTCAGGTCCTGGCTGACAGAAAACCACACAGGGTGCCAGAGGCGGGGAGTCCCAGCCCAGCAATGTTGCCCCAGAAAGCACGTGGCCCAGGCACCAGGTTGAGAAGCACAAACATCACCATCCCACCTGGGTGGCCCGGTCTGTTGAGAGGAAGACACAACTCTCCCTCAGCCCGGCACCCTCCCCGTCCACACAGGCATTCGAGCTCTGTGCTGAGAGAAGGGCCGCCTTCCTCCTGGGCTTTAATTAGACTCACAGGACCACAGAGGATTGGGGCAGACGCAGGGCAGAGGGCCTCCCCGAGCTGGGAATTGCTAGGTGAGGCCCACTGCACGTTCCCCCACAAGAGACAGGCCCAGGATTCAGGGTTGCTGGGTTACAGAGTAGCTCACCTGCCAAACCTCCCTGAGGAGCCTGAGTGTAGTTCTGAAGGTTTAACTCAGACTCCTGACGTAGAAAGGCCTAATTAAAGGCTGGCTGTGCCCAACCGCTGCGCAAGGCCCCTGTCTCAATAGCCTGAACCCACCTTGGACAGGCTTCCCTTCAGCAGTTCCCTTGGAGGTGGCCCGTATCACCTTCTGCTCCCCATCCTCAGCCCAGTACCTCTCAGGAATATCACTCACCCTAAGCCCTGGTCAGGGAACATGGGCCCGCATTCCTGACAGCCACGCCGGGAAGCCAGGCTCAAACAATACTTAATCAGACATTTAAAAATACAAATAGCCTTGAGCGCAAAGGAGCAAAGAGAAACACAGTGTCTTTTACGAGCTCTGAGATAAAAGTTGTCCTTACCAGGAATCAGACTGGACAAAAATTCTCAGAATGAGAAGGAGCAGCAGAAGTTAAGACAATGGCAATGTTCCCTTTAGCAGTATTTCCAGGGGACAATGACTAGGACTGACAGGGTGCGTGAGCCTTGGGCCTCACTGTCCTTCCTTCCACACCAATTCCGGGGGTGGCAGACAGGGAAAATGGCAAGGGCCATGAGTGCTACACAGGCAGAGGATACACCCTGGCCAGGCCCCACCGCGCAGGGAGCCAAGTCCCGTGGCTGCAACATGATCCTTTCCCCGCCCTGCCCTGCCCGTCCAGGTTAGGGCTACCAGAGCCCTGGCCTTGGGAGCAGTGATCCATTTCGTCACTGGTCCCAAGTGAGGACACACGGCAAACCCTACAGGTTCAAGCTCAGAAAGAGAACGTGGGCTGCTCCTGGCAGGGCCACGCTGTCCTGCTCTCAGAGCTCAACCACCGGTGGCCAGGGTTACAGGTGGGACAGGAAGGATGTGACTCCCTCCAGCTACGGGGAAGTTCCTCGTAGGTGGGTTGAGGGTCCTGTTAAGAGGTGGTTGGGGTCACTGAGGTGAGGGGAGCAAGAGAGCAATGGACTCGCTTGCCCACTTGTTACTCAGGAGCAGCTTGGAGACATCCTGCTTGGGGTGAGAGTCACAAGACACAACCTAAAACACATCCTCAGTCAGGGACAGGGAGCAAGAGATCAGGAGCAAGGTGGGAAGGAGAGTTCTGAGAAGGCAACAGAGTCCCAGAAAGAGGCCTGTAATGTGCAGGGACTCCTAGGAAGGAGGCATTGAGGCTGAGAAGACGGCACGTGGCTGCTGAGAGAAAAAGACTATGATCTGTGCTATACATCACCCCGTGCTTTGTACATCAGCCACAGGCTGATGGTGCCCACCAGCTCACCTGACCTAGCACCGCGGGGTTTGAGGATGCCAGAGTGTCCCAGGCAAGCCATGCGTCCAGATTCCAGCCAGAGGGACCACTACCACGGCCAGGAGCCAACAAGGCTCCTATACCCACCCTTTCCGGGGTCACGGTTTATTTCACAGGAATGACAATGAGCAGAGAAAAGGGAGTTCTGCTTTTGGTTAAAGTTTTCTGGGACTCTGATAAACAGCTTAATCTTCTGGCTTCCTCATTCTTTGACCAAGTTCCTCTTGAGAACGGCACAAGGAGAAACAAATCTGAGTCTCGCTCAGTTCAGCAGAAAGTCTGTGCTGGTCAGTGGGACCCTGCCACCTCCTGAATCATCCCCTCTGGAGTGACTCAGGGCCATGCAGAGGCCTCTGCCTTCCACTGCCCTCTAGTCACCAAGACCTGCTGTTGGCTGGGGAGAGCTGGTGGCGTCCACAGAGTTAAGGCAGCCCAGCCCACCGCTGGTCAGGGAGGGCTGAGAACTCAGGCCTCCTTTTCAAGGCCAGGATGAATGGGGGACTATGCAAATGACTGCCTCCGGAGGAGCCGTGGCAGGGGAGGGCCTGCTGCTGGCAGGCCTGCACCTCTATACTCGGGTCTGTCACATGAAAGGGTTTGTATTCCTACCGCTGCCTCCGGCACTTGGCCAGACTGGGGCTGTTCTCACCAGAAAACAAAAATCTCTTTCAGACCAAAGCTAAACCAGGTCCCGGCTGGCCCAGGGAGGCTGACAGACGTTGTTCACACTGACCCACTGAAGAGTCATCACCTGGATTCTCACTGAATCCCCCAGCTCTCCAGGGGCAGCTGAAGGCCCCTGTGGCTGCTTAGAAAATCACTGCGTCAGGTCGGGGAAGGCGGGGCCAAGAAACAGGATCGGCCCATTCTGAGGCTCTGGCTGTTATGTCCTTCTCAGAAATAGTCATGACTGGGCCTCAGGAAGCAACTTTTTGGTATCTGGAACTTTGGTAATTCTCATAGAGTTGAGGCGAAATGTGGAGAAAGAAATGGGAAGAAATATGTGACAGTAAACAAGAGCCCTTGTAGTGCACAGAGAAGACATTTAGGAACGGGGGTCTCGCGTACCCCTGCCTGCTGCCACAAGCACCCATGGGCTGTGGGTGGGGTCGTAACCCAGAGCCCAACATGCACAATCACACTCCAGAGCTGGGACCCCATCTCCCACAGAGCTCCACAACAAGGTCAGACTTCAGCCTTGTTCAGACTTTCAGAGCTGCTTGTTTGACACCCTAGCGTCACCAGGAGCTGTCCATTAACCATGGCACAAATATCTGCATTTATCTACGTATTTTTAAGGAATGTATTAATAACAAAACAAAACAAAACCCCAAACAGATTCCCAACATATTTTATTACAAGACAGATGGAAGAACATCATCTCAGAATAAAGGATAGTCATTTAACTTGAAAAACTCACAGTACTGCCTTCAGCTTCCACATTGTTTGCAATGTGTGGTTGCTAAGATTTCCTCTGCAGTGGATGACACTGAGTGAATAAACCAGGTAGAAAACAGTGCACACCCTAGGCATCCACCTAGAGACCGGACCCACAGGAGAGGCTAACCTGTGTGGACAGGTTATGCAGCATGGATGCTACACAGACTCCCATCAACAGGTGACAATGACACAGCAAGATCTCAAACACACATATGATCATTTAGCCTGAGAGAAAATCTAGGACAAAACCACCTCGGCGCTGATTCTGAACCAAGAGGAGGGTTTGTGGATGTTCCACAGGTATCCTGCAACCCAAGGGAAACAGGCCTTGTCTGCCTCTTAGCCCAGAGAAAACGCCCATCTCTGATGACCATCCACCCTCCTTGGGTCCTCCCGCTGTCAGCTGGGATCCTACAGCATGCCCAAGAAACCCTGAGAGAGTTCATGGGGCTGCCCCACTGAGGAGAAGCAGGAAGTAGGGGAGGCAGAGAAACGAAACTTCAATCCAGATGGAAAAGGGGGCTTCACAGGTCACAGCCTTCCCTGCCGTCTGACCTGTGGAAAGGGGATCAGGGACACACATCCCCAAACCTCCCAACAGCCCACTGGGCCAAGGGAAAGCCGCCTTCCCTTTCTCCGCACCACTCCAGGCAGAGCCAGGCTGAGGAGGAGGCAGCCTGCAGGCTGAGTGGGGGCTGAGTACAGGTGAGTCAGTGGTGTCCCCCAGAGGAGCACACCCAACACACCTGCTGGAAGGTACGTTCTCCAGCATCCTGGGGTAAAGGTGGCTTCATGCAGAAGAATGGCCAGAAGCACCACCCCTTCCACAGTCAAGGGGTCATGGTAGGCCTGGATAGGTTCTCCCGGAGGCCCCCTTCTCCACATGGGCACCTGCTTTCCTCTTACTGACCTCTAGGACCTCACCATCTACCCTCAGGCCAACCTTACTCTCCAGTCTCACTGGCTGGCCCACATTCCATCTTGCTGCGTTCTCTGCCCCAGCTCTGACTACCGTTCTATCTCCATCTCTGACTGTCTCTGCTGTGTGGCTCCAGCTGGCCATGCTGTCCAACCTCTCGCTGACCTTACTGCCCCCTCCCCCTTCCCCACAGCCCTCCTGTCTATGTGGCAGGATCCCGCAGTCAGTCCCCAGAATGGTTTATAGCCAAGGCTGGGGGAAGGGTTAGTGGTCAGGAGGAACCCCACTGGGGATTCTTGGCCATGAGAACAATCTAGAGAAAACAAAAATCAACTCAAACAATGAAAATATACTAGTGGGAAAAACAGGGCTACCAAGGGCTAATCCTGGTAGCCACCTTCTGTGCTGGTGGGCCAAACTGTGGTGGTACAGAGAGTGGGTCAGGGTTCCTGGTGTTGATTGGTGGGCACTATCCCAGAGCTGCCCATTCAGCCCGGGCCAGCCTGTCCTCTCTCTCCATTCCTCCAACAGCTATAGTCACTAGAGCTATTCCCAGCCCTGAGAGATACCAGCCCAGGTTTGCTTACCCCAGGATCTGGTAACACATGCCGACTGTTACCTCATTGGCACCATCCTGGCCTGGCTTCCTGCTCTAAAGCCCCAGGTGGCAGTTACCTTGGAATGCAGGCCTGAATGAGCAGATGATGAATCAGAAGCCAGCCACCTCCAACTCTCCATGGCCACCCCCAAGCACCCCTACTCCCTGGAGTAGCTGTCGGGAGAGGAGAGTATCTCCAGGAAGAGCTGGTGAACAAGCACAGATGGAACTTCTCGGGATCTAAAATCTTTCAGGCTCTTAGATTACAGATTGAACTTCTGAACAGACAGCTCGGCTTGGCTCACATTTGTCCCAGCCCATTTCCCATCTTCCTACTTCTGCTCGTCATGGACCCCAAGCCTCACATGAATCAGGAAACCATACCAAGTAGCTAGGTCAGAGAATGACCACACCAACCACGGGATCCCAGAGCAACTGAGCAATTATGTGGCACCACCTCTGGGCCTAACCTGAAGGCCAACCCCAAAGGCCCAAAACAGGACCTCAGTCACAGTGCTCCCCTCCTAAGGCTCAATGAGTGGTTGGTGGGGACTCTGACCAGGCCAACACAGGGCATGGGGCCATCAGACGAGATCCTCCAGTGAGCTGAGAACCGGGGCTGGGGCCTCCTTTCAGCTCTGCTTGGCCAGAGTGAGCTCCCAGCCTACTGGGAGACTGGAAACATGGAGCTCTAAGGAAATGACGGAATCTCGTCCTCACAGAAGACTACCTTCCACAAAGCCCGTCACCCTGCAGCTACAAGTGCAGTTATTCACTCATTCGTGAACGCACTTCTGGAGCACCTCCTTCTGTTCTGAGCTCTCCAATGAAGGCTGCTATGGCTCTGGCTGCAAGGGGTTCATACCTGCTTCCCCCTAGGACTTTCCCCGTATTGACGACATCCCCCAGCTAGGCAGAGAGCCTGGCACCCAGTAGGAGCACATTCAAGGTCTGCGGTCAGTCAGTGGACTTGTGGTGAGACAAAAGATTATAAAGCACATCATTATTAAGATAAATTATACTCAGGGAATTTTTCTCATCATTCACTTATGCAATCAACACTGACACACACACTGTGTACTGGCCCTGGCTTGGGGCACAGGCAGGAGACACCCTGGCTCTGCCTTCAGGAGATCGCAGTAGAAGAGGCCAAAGACTATAGTTTAGTGGAACCTGTGCCCCCGGGAGATGCGCGTGGCTTGAAGGGTGCAGGGACCGTTCACCTTGGCCATCCACATGCTCAGTTTTGGCCATATGCCCCTGAAACGGCTACCACACAGAATAAAGCCTCTTCGGCCTGGCCTCCTAGGCCTGCAGAGCCCAGCCCCGGAGACCACATTGGCTGAGTAGATATTGTGCCAAGCTTTCATTCAACTGTCTTCTCAGTCTTTTCTCTCATGGGTCCTTCTGCCTGGAATGTCTGTTCTTTCCCCACTCCCTTTTGGCATGTCAGAGTCCTGCATCTCCTTTGAGGAAGGCTTAGCTCAAGGTGTTACAACTTTAGCTAACATTTAGTTAGCCCTTTCCTATGTGCCAGCCCCTGCTCTTTACACCTGTCTTCTTAAACACTCCCCATCCAAGGACTGCTCCCTTGTCTGTGCCCACCGACCAGCCTGCTGGAGGGGCTTGGGTTCTTTCCAATCCTCCAGGTCCTTCTGTGGCCTGGAGTCTGAGAATGTGGTCTGACTCACAGCTCTCAGGGGTGGCTTCACCACTGAACCTCCTTGTGTCTTGATGCTGCATCTGTTAAAGGGGGCTAACAGCACCACAGTGTCATGGGTGGAATTAAATGATAGCTTGCGGACTGTAGAACATGGTGCTGGACACACGATATACGCTCAAGAAAACAGCAGTCAAGTCAGCACGTTTGCAACAACGCTTCTGCGATGAAAACACCGCTCCTCCCCAACAGTGCTTCATTCAATGAATGTTTTGAGTGCCTACTATGTGCCAGGCACTGGCTAATTACACACTGCAGCTTCTGTTATACAAATGCCTGCAACTTCAGCCTCTTTTTGTAAAAGAGGCTCACTTATCCTGAATGCTGTGTGTAGGGGACAGTCCTGGATCCCATCTGGGGCTGTAGCTGAGCCAGGTTCGGCCTTCTGAAGGTCAACCCAAGAGCCCTTACAACCTCAAGGGACAGAAAACCAACCAGGGAGCAGAGCAGCTGGGTTCTACTGCCCCCTGGTGTTAGCGTGCACTCATGGGGAGTACCCCCCTGCCCCACCATGGGCTGGGGAGCGAGAGAGGGCAGTAAGGTCAGAATTCTCCCACACAGAGGTGCACCATATGCAAATCCAGGCCTTCTTTTGTGAGGTGTGCCCTCAGATGTCCTGCCTGGAGTCCACTGTCTGTCCAGTTCCTGGCTGCTTTCCTGGGCCCCCTGGGATGGCCCCAGACCTCACACCAGTCCTCTACCCTAATGGGAGCAGAGATGGAGGAAGAATCTGATTGGGCTGAACTGAGCCAGGCTGTGCAAGTCTGCAAGTGCCCTGGATACCCATAGCCAGATTGCTGCCACACCAGTCTCTGCCACCATTCCTCTTCCTGGAACCTAGCCTCAACTGGACCATCTTTGGCCAGACTTATTCTCATCCATAATATCTCAACAGCCTCCCACTGCTCTCCCAGCCTCCACTCTCCTCCTGCTGGTTCAGCCTGGCCACTGCAGGTAAATCAAGGGCTTCTCTGCCCCAGAAATAAAACCGTCTTCCCTAGAATCCCCTCCCATCCAGACTCCATCCCCTCTGACAACCCACAATACTCAAGCAAAAGACCCTAAAAGACCCATCTCCCACCACAGTTCTTCCTGCACATCTTTGCTGACCTGACTTTCTCTACCTGGGGTTTGGCCTACCTGCCTCTGACAAACACCCCTGTATGCTGCAGAAGCCCACTCAGACGTCACCGATGGTCGGGTATATGGTTGTGCAGACTGGATCCTGTAGAAGGACACAGGGTTGCGTCAGCCTAGAAGTTCATCCACCAAGAAGGGAGCCTCTTTCTATTGTGTACAAGGGTGCCATTTGGCAGGCAGAAGTGCCAATCTATTGTTCTCAAAGTCCTCTGAGTGCTCACAGCACTGAGACCATGTTTTCCTGGGCCAGGGCATCTGACTCACCACACCGGGGCCTATTTTGTTTCCCTGTTTATTACTCAACACACAGGTGGGGTCTGGGTTGGCCTCAGTATAGCCGTTGCTCTCCCAAGGCTCAGAGCACATGGTTGCTTCCCCCAGACAGGCAGTATCTCCTCCAGGAGGCTCTCCCCGTGTCTCTGTAGGGCCAGACTGGGTGGTAAACGGCACATAACTCTACAAAGAGTACTATCACTTCAGGGGGGCCTCTCCTAGCCCCAGCTAAGCCAGAGGATTCTGGCAGCTGTCATGGGATCAGAATGTGTTGTCAGTGTTAGCCCAGGTGTCCTCCCTGCCCTCAGAGAAAGGCTGGGTCCAGCCAGAGTCCCAAGGAAGGTAGAATGATCTGGGAATGCCATGACGTGTGGCTGGAGTAGGCGCCACACAGCAACCTCAGTGTTTCACCCTTACACCAACTGTGGCATCTTTTGAGAAATTTCCTGTACGCATTGAGAAATCTGGCCTCTAGGGAAGCAGCTGCCCCCCTGTACCAACAGCCTCCCTACTTGACCATTCCGAGGCCCCTCAAAAGCCCTTCAGTGAGGCAGTTTCCCCACTCTAGGCGGCACCTGATCGCTTTGCGAAACATTCCGCAACAAAGCAGGACTGAAGGACAGTTTGAGTTAGGGTTGGCTGAATCCCACTTTCAGATGAGCATCTTGCACCGAAAGGATTTTTTTTCTCAGAGGCTGCTGATGACTCCTGCAGTTCTCAGGCACCTCCCTGTAGCCACAGAAGACCAAGGCTCCAGAGAGCCACCCTTGGACCTATGGCCAGGGGGTTGTTGTTGTTGTTGGTGGTGGTGGTGGTGATGGGGTCACCTAAGGGTAGCGCGATGGGGTCCTCGCACAGGGAAAGGGCTCTGAGAGCATCATCCATGCAGTAAGTAGGGGCTGTTACTATTTTGATACCTCTGGCCCTCTGTTCCTAACCCTAGCTCTAGCTCCAACCCTGTCTGCTGGATGCACACATCAGACCCAGAGGGCCCTGTCCGGCTTGTCCTCAGACCCGGCAGACAGAAGGAGCTTAGGGAGCTGAGGGGATTAGGGAGGCCTCACTCACTCCCCAGCTCAGGGGAGCGGCCCCTGTGGCCTGACACAGGGCAATGATGGAAGGGGACGCCCACCAACCCTCCAGTTCAAGCCTGATGCCACGAAGCACTTAGCACTGATGGATCAATTAAAACTTCAGATCAAACCCTAATCTTTCAGATATTATCCGTGTGACATTGGCAAGTCAATTAACCTCAATTCTGAACCTCAGTTTAAAAAAAAACAACCAGCACCACCGACCTCCTATGATTTGCCGTGAATATTAAATAACAGGCAAAGTTTCAGTTAAGAATTTCAAAAGGGTCGACTTCCTCCCCTTCTGCTCAGAAAGAACCTTACTACTTCCTCTGATACTGCTGTTTGAATGTGAAATAACAATAAAACTAACATTTCATAAAGCATTTGCTCTGGGCTAGGTCAGTTTAAAGCCAGTTTAAGGTTCAAGCACTGCACATACATTATCAGGCTGAATTTGTAGAAGGGGGTAGGTGGAGACCCTTTAGTGGTACCATAACCTAGAGGAAATCAAAGCTCAGAGGGTATTGACTGATGCAGGCAGGAAAACTGGTAGATGAATGGATCCTGGGTGAGAGCCCAGGTTCTGTGTGAGGGAGGAAGGGTGTTGGGCAGGGACTTAGGGGGGTCCTCAAAGTTTCTTGAGAGGATGCAGAGGTAAGAAGCTGACTCCTGTGAGGGGGAGTGGCTGGGGGCTGGCACAGTGGGGACACAAGCCCTGGGCATAGCTGAGGAGCCAGGTGAACCCTGCTTTACAGAGGGTCAAAGGTGGGCAGGGAGGGGTCGTGAGGAGACCCTCTCAACCAGGATTGGGATGCCCCAGGTCATTCTGGGTCATGTCCTTGACCTGCTGTGGGACCTCAGGGCCCAACACCCTCCAGTTCTGGACCCTGGAGATGAACAAGGATAAACTGCCTGTGCCTGGACTTGGGGGTACGACTGGGCTCAGGCCTAGTCTGCTCAGCGGATGGTCCTCGCCATATTGGGGGTGGGGGTGTGGGGAGGCCACGAGAACTGGAGGGAAGTTGTGGGGTCGCAAAGACGAGGTTGTTGTGGGGTCGCAGTGAGGAAGGTCCCTCATTTTTATTGACACAGCTGCTTCCCAAACGCGGCCCGGAGCCCGCCAGAATTTGGAAGGGGGAAACCTGGGCGATCCAGCGGAGTCCTGAAAGGATGGCTCAGAAGCCGGGGCTGGGGGCTCAGCCAACCCAGGACCAAGATCCCACAGTGTGCTGGGGATGGGGGTCACGGACGAGGACGGGGATGGGGGGACTCACCCGAGAACAGCCAGAGGGAGCCCCCCGACACGAGGAAGAAGGTCAGCATGTCGGTCAGCGGGACCCAGCCTGGCCCCGCACGGCCTCCCCGGCCCGCAGCCCCGCAGCCCCAGCAGTCGCCGCGCCGCCGCCGCCGCCGCCGCCGCCGCCGCCGGGTATTTTTAGCCCCCGCCCCTCGGCTCCGCAGCGCCCCGCCTTCCCGCGCGGCTGCGGCGTCTCGGCGGGAGGGGGAGGGCCGGGAGCGCGCTCTGCACTGGCGCTCGCAGCCAGGTCCGCCGCGGGCCGGGTCCGGGCGCCCCGCGCGCTCACCCCCGCGTCGGAACCGCCGAGGCCCCGGGCGGGGGAGGGGCCGGGCTGCAGAGCGGACCGGCCCTCCCCACCCCAGCCCAACGTCAGGACTCGGCGTTCTGGGGAAACGGGCAGGAGAGGGGCGCGCTGGCGACGCGCGCGGGGTGGTGACGCCGCGCACCTCGCCAATGCGCGACTCTTCCCCCTACACGCGCGATCCTGGCTTTTAAGGCAGGGCAGACTCTGGGTGGCAGAGAGGTTGTGGTCGCCTGTCCTAGTAGGCGCACGTGCTGCTGCGCCGATTCCCGCTGACGCTAACGCCCCCTAGGACCTCAGTTTGCAGACACTGGGAGCCTCTGGGTGTCAAGCCCTCTTAACGAAAGAAGAGAAAGGGCGATAAAGGGTTTAAGTAGGATCTGGAAAAGTGGCTGTTAGGAGGGATAGTGCCCATATTCGCTGAGAGCCCCAGGTCGCACATCTCTCCTTCTGGGAAGATTGAATCTGAGGCCACCCAAGGTCACAGGAGGCTCCATGTGGTCACAGGCTGCCACACGGGGTCACATGAGGTCACAGAAAGCCACATGGAATCACAGGTGTTTCACCAAAACACAGGTAATCCTGGTCTTCACACACAATCATATGTGGCACATGAGGCCTCTCAAGAGGCCCCTCACAGCTACAAAGAATGGCCACACAGGCACCCAAAGACAGGGATGGCTCCACTGCCAGCTGACCAGTTGTGTTACCAGACTGAACTCACCCCGCCTGAGGCACCGCAAACCTAATCTACTGACACCAGGTTTTGGTGAGGGAAAATACAGTGTTTATCGCAGTGTTCCAAGCAAGGGAGTGGAAGATAAGCCCCAGATCTACTTCAAGTTCGTCTCTGAGTTAGGGTTTTTTTCTTAAGGGATATGAACAAACAGGCTGAAATTGATCTTCTTGTGACATTTCTGTGACATTTCTTCATCGCAGTTTGGAAACAGGAGAGAAGGGGCCAGGGCACAGCCTTTGAAAGAATGGCATTTCCTGAGGACAACATGGGGCTTCCCAGGTGGTGCTAGTGGTAAAGAACCCACCTGTCAATGCAGGAGACTAAGAGACATGGGTTCAATCCTGGGGTTGGGAAGATCCCCTGAGAAGGGCATGGCAACCCACTCCAGTATTCTTGCCTGAAGAATCCCATGGACGGAGGAGCCTGGTGGACTACCATCCATAGGGTCTCAAAGAGTCAGACATGACTGAAGCGAATTAGCATGCATGCAGGAGGACAACATAAACTACTAGAACCAAATGGGTCCAAGATGGTAGACCAGTCAATTTCCACCAGACCTTAATCCTCAGTATACACTGGTTGTAACAAATCAGCAGCTAAGTGACACACCCATAGGTGCCAGGACAGTTCCAAGACTGACCATCAAAGACCCAAAAGAAGTCGGTGGCCCAATTCCTGGAAACCTCCACCCCTTCCGCAAAATAACTGGAATAATCCTGCCTATTAAATTACCCAGCCCATAAAAACTAACCAGGCCATATTTTAAGGCCTTCTTGCCTGAGATGGCCCACCTTCTTTCTGTGGCGTGTTCTTCTCTCTAAATAAATCCATTTCTTACCTATCACTTTTGTGACTCACTGAATTCTTTATGCGATGAGATATCAAGAACTTGAGCTTCATTAAGTCCTGAAACCAGGTGTGTGATTCAGTTTCAAGAGTTAGGATGTCCCTGGTTTATGATACTCTGGCCAGGTGGTCCATGGCTTGCAGTCTGTTAGCTCATCTTGCCCTGGAGAAACAACCTGAGTTTTTTGTTTTTGTTTCTTTTTTACAGAAAAATATGGAATGCTTCACAAATTTGCATGTCATCCTTGCACAGGGGCCATGCTAATCTTCTCTGTATCATTCCAATTTTAGTATATGTGCTGCTGAAGCGAGCACTGAGTTTGTATATTAATGATGATCTCTCTAATAGCTTTTAGTTACATTAATGATATCAACAACAGCAATTTTAGTCATCTGACTCTGGTTGATTACTCTTTAGTTAGCACAGCGTTGGTGTCAGAGGGGACAAGAAAGGAGACAAAGTTTTGGATAGAGAGATTAATCATAAACTCGGTAAGAAAATTCAATTTTAGGGAGACACAGCTTCAATCTTCACTCCTGTTTTAACTTTCTGCCAAATCTTTGAGGGAAGAGTGATGACCATTCTGGCTATTTCCTGTTGAAATGGGGGCATAGTCCTGACTCAATTGGAAATGGAAACATTGCATACCAAGTAGGAAATATTTCTGAGATCCAGGTCTTGCACCTTTGGTGCAACAGCTTACAATACATTTTATAATCAGGTACCCAGTTAGAAGCAGGAAGAGGAGTGACAACCCAAACTTAAATGCACCTTGATAAACAGATCTCACTCACTAAGGAATTCAGAAGAATAAGCCTGAAAACCAGCCTGAACCTAGTGCTACTGGGGAGACTTGTCACCAGGTAATGAATTTCCTAATTTTATCTAAGTAAATCTTAACTTCTGATGTGGTATTAACATATACTTAACAGATTCTATTAGCTACTACACTTATGTTTCCTTTTTCTGCTAAAATCTAATCTAAAGCAATTTTATTGTCTAGTATTAATCTGGCTAAAGAATCTAATGCCTTCTGCTGGGAGGCTATGGCTTGAGTTGTTTCATCTGTCACTAATATTCCTAAAGTAAGAGGAAGATTTCATAAGGTTGAGTTGGCAGCTGCTAGGAGATACTGTTTTGAGAACAGCTGATGGTGTCCTTGAGTCTGATATGGTTAGTTCAGAAAATTCAAATTCTCAGTAATATAGGAACCAATCTGAAACCAGGTCCACAAATGGCCACCCAGCTCTGTTTTGAATGCTTGAACCACAGTTACTCTATTTTCACTTCTAAATGTATTTTTTCCTTAATGGTTAAAGCAGACGTACAATGTATGTTCAATAAGCCACAGAATAGACTGTTCCAATTTAAATTAAATGATGTGTAAGCCAGAATGACGTCCCCAGACCTCAATATATGAACAATTTTTTGGTCATTTACCCTTTTGTTTGCAAATCTTTCAACAGATCAAAATAGTTGTCCCTATTAGTGGTCCCTAATAGATGCCAGGATGATTACTGCCTCCCTGAATCCATCATGTCCCTTAATGCTAGACCTTCTTATTTACATACATATCTACATAGATATCTATATCTGCTGTATCTATCCATCTATCTACTTAGAGAGAGGGATCTTCCTAGTATTCTACATTGGAGGAAAACTAATCCAACACAGTGAACAAGTTCAGAGGTCTGATTATGGGGAAACATTTTATAGGATATGCATTTTATCCATTATACTAAGCTGTCAAACCATCATTGTACATGTATTTTTAGTGGTAGACTTACAGCAAGCAGTGATATATGTCATGAGTAGTTATACTCTGATAATTTCACTAGAGAATTTTCCTTCTATCCTGAACATCGGGGACAACAGTATGGTTAGAAGTAAAACAATAACTTTCAATTTTGACAGTGGACAAACATTTGGTTAATAGTTCAACTGAATTAGTAGGATGGGTCTTACAGATCTGGTCTAGATTCTTGGGTCAGCAGACTACCACTGTTTTTGTCTTCTTCTTGTCTGGATGTGGGTGTCATTTGCAGTTAGTAGTCCTTCCCATAGATCAGTCCAGTGAAGAAACTCTTCTTAAATGGGAAATATTAATTCAAGAGTCAATTCCCTTCAGTGTTGCTGTGCATGAGCTAGTTAGGAGTCCCTAATAAGGATCTTTTCATCTAGCTTGGAGACAGTCCTTTGACTGATGCCTTTTCCAGTAGGCATAATTTCCTGGTTGCAGGTCATGGGGCATTTTCTCTTCACCCAAAGACAGACTGCTGTGATAAGGTTCAGAAACAAATTTAGAGTGTTCTTTTAATAATTCAATAAAATTTACAATAATGTAACATAAGAACAAAGAATTATCTGGGAAATGAGTCTTAGGCAGTAAATACAGACCTCAACTGGTGACTCAGTCAGTAAAGAGTCTGCCTACAGTGTGGGAGACCCAGGTTTGACCCAGGGGAAGATCCCCTGGAGAAGGAAACGGCAACCCAATCCAGTATTCTTGCCTGGATAATTCCATGGACAGAGGAGCCTGGCGGGCTTACAGTCTGTGGGGTTGCAAAGAGTCAGACACTACTGAACAACTAACACTTTCACTTTTCACTTTCACAGAACTCAACAGAACCAGAATCTAATATCCACTGAAACATAATCTTTTTCTCTCTAAAATTACCCTCGTGTCTACCAAATGTAGCCAAATGAAAACTAATTTGTTTGCAAAATGCATCTGGTTTTAATAAACTTGGCCTGATTATTTATATAAGGATAATTGACCATATGCTTACCTAGTAGCACAGTTGTAAAGAGTCTGCTTTCCAATGCAGGAGACATTGGTTCGATCCCTGAGTTGGGAAGATTCCCTGGAGAAGGAAATGACAACCCACTCCAGTATTCTTGCCTGTGAAATCCCATGGACAGAGGAGCCTGGCCAGCTACAGTCCGTGGGGTTGCAAAAGAGCTGAACATGGTTTAGCAACTAAGACAACAACAATTGATCATATAGACTGTTTTAAATTGGCTGTCCTGGAACTTTTCATAAGGAATCTTAGATTGAACTTTTTAAAAGGATTCTCAAGGCCAGGAAAGTCATGCCAAGGGCTTGTCACAGATTCTGCTTATAATATCTATAGATTTGAGTGAATTCTTCTCTTATCAAGTCCCCCTCTCCCACCAAATACCTTGCAATTCCTGCACCTATCAGGAGGTGATCTTCCTTATTCACCTGATAAGGCTGCTGGAAACCTAAGAGTTTACGATTTCTAGAGGGATCAGGGAGAGAGAAAAGATAAATGTTTCAGTTCTGCTTATAAAGGTGTAATTTATCAAGCTGCTGGAAGTCATAATTAGCTTAAGGGGAAAGCTTTCCTTGTATCTAAAAAACATAGATTAAAAGTCTGTAATATTTCAGATAAAGACCATAAAAATATTATATTCAGCAGCTCACTCAGTGCTATGTGACAAATCCTTTTTGTTAACAGTTTTATACAGCCATTGGGATTCTTTAATTTCTTACCCAGTTCAGTGGCATGATCTGAAAGTTATCAGAAAACTGTATTTTCTATGAATCTTCTTGAAGATGAAGCATTTTTGCAAAAGCATCAGAGTACAACAATAACTGTCTATAAATGACAAAAACTTCAAAAGGCATTAAAGATCTTACTTACTACAATGCAACTGACAAAGAAACTTGGTTAGTGCTATGACAGACAGCATTGGAAGATAATAATTAGAATTATGACTAATAACATTTTATCAGAAAATATCAGATTTTTTAAGAATTCCATATAATTTAAAAATATATATATTAATAATGTTTACCCATACAGTATAACCTGAGGTGGTTTATCACTCTTTGACAATGCTTCCCATGTAATTTAACATACCAAATAATCCTACTTAGTTTAACGTCTCTCTCTGAGTTGCTTGTCTGAGGAACCAGAGATCAAATTGTCAACATCCGTTGGATCATAGAAAAAGCAAGGGAGTTCCAGAAAAACGTCTACTTCTGCTTCATTGACTCCGCTAAAGCCTTTGGCTGTGTGGATCACAACAAACTGAAAAATTCTTCAAGAGATGCGAATACCAGACCATCTTACTTGCCTCCTGAGAAATCTGTATGCAGGTCAAGAAGCAACAGTAAGACCCGGACACGGAACAATGGACTGGTTGCAAATTGGGAAAGGAGTATGTCAAGGCTGTATATTGTCATCTTGCTTATTTAACTTATATGCAGAGTACATGCGAAATGCTGGACTGGATGAAGTGCAAGCTTGAATTAAGATTGCAGGGAGAAATATAAATAATCTCAGATATGCAGATGACACTAGCCTTATGGCAGAAAGCAAAGAGGAACTGAAGAGCTTCTTAATGAAAGTGAAAGAGGCAAGTGAAAAAGCTGGCTTAAAACTCAACATTCAAAAAACTAAGATCATGGCATCTGGTCTCATCACTTCATGGCAAATAGATGGGGAAACAGTGAGAGTCTTTATTTTTGGGGGCTCCAAATTCACTGCAGATGGTGACTGCAGCCATGAAATGAAAAGACGCTTGCTCCTTGGAAGAAAAGCTATGACAAACCTAGACAACATATTAAAAAGCAGAGACATCACTTTGCTTACAAAGGTCCATCTAGTCAAAGCTATCGTGTTTCCAGTAGTCACGTATGGATGTGAGTTGGACCAAAAGAAAGCTGAGCACCAAAGAATTGATGCTTTTGAACTGTGGTGTTAGAGAAGACTCTTGAAAGTCCATTGGACAGCAAGGATATCAAACCAGTCAATCTTAAGGGAAATCAGTCCTGAATATTCATTGGAAGGACTGATGCTGAAGCTGAAACTCCAATCTTTTTGGCTACCTGATGTGAAGAACTGACTCATTGGAAAAGACCCTGATGCTGGGAAAGATTGAAGGCATGAGGAGAAGGGGACGACAGAGGACGAGATGGTTGAATGGCATCACCAATTCGATGGACATGAGTTTGAGTAAGCTCCAAGAGATGGTGAAGGACAGGGAAGCCTGGCATGCTGCAGTCCATGGGGTTGCAAAGAGTTGGACATGACTGAGTGACTGAACTGAACTGAGATGCTTCAGGGGCCCTTTGGAAAACTCAAGGTTAGCTAGAGGTCAAATCATTTTCATTAGAATTTGATCTCTCAGAAGTTTGTCAAAAATGTCAAAAAGTTTCAAAATACTTGATCAAATAGGGTCATAGGTCACTGTGAAATAGTACTTATCTACTTGACCAAACTGATGATAAAAGTTATCAAAAGCAAATATAAAAATTTACAACAAATTTCTTAAAAGCTTGTAAAGAAACTTACAATCTGTTATCCAAAGCAGCTCAATATTTAAAAACAAAACAAAACAAAAATCTATGGGGACTTTCATGGTGGCTCAGTGATAAAGAATCCCCTAGCCGTTGCAGGAGTCATGGGTTCAATCCCTGGCCCAGGAAGAACCCACATGCCCAGGGGCAACTAAGCCCATGTGCTACAATTATTGAGACTGTACTCTAGAACCTGGTAACCACAACTACTGAACCCACATGCCACAACTACTGAAGCCCATGCGCTTTAGAGCCTGTGCTCTGCAACAAGAGAAGCCACCTCAGAGAGTAGCCCTTGCATCACAACTAGAGAGTAATCCTGTTTACTGCAACTAGAGAAAAACACAAGCAAAGCAATGAAGATCCAGGACAGCCAAAAATAAATAAGTAAAAAATAAAATAAAAAACAAAAATAAAAACCAAAAAACTCCTTTGCTCTCTTAACTGAGAAATTAAATTCAGGATTTTTACTATCTTATATTTAATATCAAAGTTGATTTACTTAATTAAATTCATGCTAATCTTAGTTAGTCCTGACCACACATAGAATTCTTTTCCAAAGGTGTTTTTACCCCTCACAAACCTTCTACAACTTTCTATAGCTATATATTTTAGTCCCTTATTTTCTTTCCTATTTAGAAATAAACAGCTTTCAGACATAATTATCTTCCCTTAACAAAATGCGTTTCCATACCTTCTTTTACCTTGCATACAAAGATGTTTTTCTTATTAATTTTTAGTTTTAATTACATATATTAATGGGAATTCTCAACTCTTAAAAACCTTAATTTCTAGTGAAAACAAAGAAGTAAGCAAGCAATTGTCACCTCTCTCTCATTAGCATTCTGTTGGTTGGCCAACTTATAAATATTATTTGTAACTTCTAAAAACATGTGTATTATTTACCAAAAATGTCTTGGTGTGACACCGAACCTATTTATTAATAGTTCTAAATATCTTTCAGTTCAGTTCAGTCGCTCAGCCATGTCCAACTCTTTGTGACCCCATGAACTACAGCATGCCAGGCTTCCCTGTCCTTCATCAACTCCTGGAGCTTACTCAAATTCATGTCCATCGAGTCGGTGATGCCTTCCAGCCATCTCATCTTCTGTCGTCCCCTTCTCCCACCTTCATCTTTTGTAGCATCAAGGTCTTTTCCAATGAGTTAGTTCTTCACATCAGGTGCCAAAGTATTGGAGTTTCAGCTTTAGCATCAGTTCTTCCAATGAATATTCAGGACTGATTTCCTTTAGGATGGACTGGTTGGATCTCCTTGCAGTCCAAGGGACTCTCAACACCACAACTGTGGTCCTCCAACACCACAGTTCAAAAGCATCAATTCTTCAGTGCTCAGTTTTCTTTATAGTCCAACTCTCATATCTATACGTGACTAGTGGAAACACCATAGCTTTGACTAGATGGACCTTTGTTGGCAAAGTAACATCTCTGCTTTTTAATATGCTGTCTAGGTTGGTCATAGCTTTTCTTCCAAGGAGCAAGTGTTTTTTAATTTCATGGCTGCAGTCACCATCTGTAGTGATTTTGGAGCCCCCCCCCCCCAAAAAAAGAAAGTTTCTCACTGTTTCCACTATTTCCCCATCTATTTGCCATGAAGTGATGGGACCGGATGCCATGATCTTAGTTTTCTGAATGTTGAGTTTTAAGACAGCTTTTTCACTCTCCTCTTTCACTTTCATCAAGAGGCTCAGCAGGCTCTTTAGTTCATCTTCACTTTCTGCCATAAAGGTGGTGTCATCTGCGTATCTGAGGTTATTGTTATTTCTCCCGGCAATCTTGATTCCAGCTTGTGCTTCATCCAGCCCGGCGTTTCTCATGATGTATTCTGCATATAAGCTAAATAAGCAGGGTGACAACATACAGCCTTGATGTACTCCTTTCCCATTTTGGAACCAGTCTGTTGTTCCATGTCCAGTTCTAACTGTTACTTCTTGACCTGCATACAGATTTCTCAGGAGTCAGGTCAGGTGGCCTGGTATTCCCATCTCTTTAAGAATCTTGCACAGTTTATTGTGATCCACACAGTCAAAGGCTTTGGCATAGCCAATAAAGCAGCAGTAGATGTTTTTCTGATACTTTTAATGTCTCTGTAAAAGGAAGCCTATGTTCAACAACTAATGTTCCAGTATCTTATTTTATTTAGGAATGACCTAGATATTTTAAAAACTTTCAACACTTAATTTAGCAAAACTTTAAAGTTTCACGTTACCCAAATCTGGAGAGACTATTTTTAAGTAGACAATCCTAACTAAAAGTGAGTGAAAGTGAAGTCGCTCAGTCGTGTCTGACTCAGGCAAGATTTTCCAGGCAAGAGTACTGGAGTGGGTTGCCATTTCCTTCTCCAGGGGATCTTCCCGAGCCAGGGATCGAACCTGGGTCTCCCGCATTGTAGGCAGATGCTTTACCCTCTGAGCCACTGGGAAAGTGCTTCCTAAAACATGATAATTCCCAAAGAGTCTACCTAAAAGCTTTTATCTCATTTATATCTAATTTACTTATAAAAATTTCATCATGGACTTCCCTGGTGGTCCAGTGTTAAGACTCCATGAATCCAGTGCAGGGATGCAGGCGCCATGGATTCTACCCCTTGTCAGGAAACTAAGATCCCACATGCCATGTGGCTTGGCTAAAAAATAAACTTAAAAAATATTTTAAAAATGTCATCATACCAAGTTATTATCTGTTTCCTGACAAATTTTGCAACAGATATAGTAAGATCTTATTTGACATCTAGTAAACCTAGGTACAATAAAACTATTATACTTAATGTTGGTGCCTCTAAAGATATGTCTGTATTAATTAAACCAATAAACTTAAACTAACTTTAATACCAATTACCAATTTAATATGGAATATTCCCAGTTCATGTGAACTGGAAATTCATTTGGGTTACTTTTATTTTTATATTTCCTTAAAGCCAATTAAACAGAGCTCATTTAGAAAATAATTTTGGTAAGACCATCCAAATTTATAAAATATACATGGACCTATAGATAAACACAACCAGAGATTTCATAGCTTCATTTTAAAACTTAGTTATGAAATGCATATTACAATATAAAACTCATTAGTTTATAAATAACGGTTGGAATAAATTTTTTTTTCATTTATTTTTATTAGTTGGAGGCTAATTACTTTACAATATTGTAGTGGGTTTTGTCATACATTGACATGAATTAGCCATGGATTTACATGTATTCCCCATCCCGATCCCCCCTCCCACCTCCCTCTCTACCCGATCCCTCTGGGTCTTCCCAGTGCACCAGGTCCGAGCACTTGTCTCATGCATCCAACCTGGGCTGGTGATCTGTTTCACCCTAGAGAGCCCATCACAAAGGCACAGGGAGAGAAAAGCAAGTTCCTTTTAGAAGCACTTGTTCCCTTAGGGTAAAAGTTCTGAAAAATGATGTTTTACCAAGCCAGCAAAATCAGCTTTAGACTGTCAAATGAACCTCATTTTGTTCATATTTTCTCCAGAGCCTAAAGAATATCATGACCATGTGGTGCTAACCAATGTACCTTTGGGTTCAGTCACAGAACCATAAATAAAGGTGGTCCCATTTCTTAGGATGCAACATAAAGGGCTATTTTTAGGAACTGAACTTTTGTTGCCCATGTCTGCCAACTAAAATAGTGCACCTCCTTTAACACAAATATACCCTCACACATGTATATAAGATAAAAATCAAAGCAACTCCAAAGCCTCAAAGAAAAACCATTTTCCAAAGCCTCACTTCAATCCAATAGCATAAAAACTCACCCATAAGGAATTTCCTCATATGTCCTTCTTTTTTACAGTTCTAGTTGGTAGATGGCATTATAATTTAGAGAACCATTAGGGATCATTGTTCTGATTTTAAGGAGTACTGAAGTCAAAAAGTGTTACAATAAAATATAATATTTTTCCTTTTCACAGGTGCACAACTAAAAATTTCTCAATTCTGCAAAATACACCCTAGAGGACTACAAGACGGAAAAGAGCCCCAATTATCTATTATTAGCTGTTCACAGCCGATGTTGTCAAATATCAAGCAAACAAACAAATCAATGCAGAGTGGTCTCTCAGGGTCACAGTCTCCTAATCCAAGAGGGAAAATCCCAATCAATGTCCTGCCAAAGATGAAACCAAATACCACAGAGAAGAATACCCTGTTGCTGTCACACATGAGCTCTGCTACTTGCCAGAGACATCTCAACAAGTCAGTGCCTTGCATCTTTCATCACAAAATTGAGAGCTCCATGGGTCAACAATGCCTGGTCAGCAGTAAGCCCGTGGGGCTGTCCATGAGACAGAAGCACTCAAGTAGCTGCTATACAGGATCTGAGAGCCACCACTGGCCAGCAGCCAGTGTGGCATGGACAAGATGCCTACATGGGGTGGTGGTCCCTTTGTGGTTGTGAAGACTGTAACTTAACCAAACTTGGGGCTGCTCACCTCATGCTCAACAAAACCAACCTACTGATGCCAGGCTGTGGTAAAGGAAAGTACAGCATGTATTGCAGAACGCCAAGCAAAAGAGTGGAAGATAAGCCTCAAATCTATTCCAGCTTGGTCTTTGAGTTAGGGTTTTCTTTTTTATTTTTTTTTAAAGGGGAAGAACAAAGAGGATGGTATTAATCACCATCCATTTCTTAATCCAAGTTTTCAGAGTCAGGATGACTCTGGTTTTTGATTCTCTGTCCAGGTAGTCCATGACTCAGGGTCTGTTGGCTCATCTTGCTTTGGAGAAAAAACTTGTGTTTGTACACTAGTGATGATATCTAATAATAGCATTTTTAGTACACTAATGACGTTATTGACATCATAATCATCTGACTCTGGTTGATGACTATTCAAGTTAGTGCAAGATTGAGCTCGGACAGGACAAGAAAGGGGATAAATGTTTGGATAGTGAAATTAATCATAAACTCAGTAAGAGAACTCAGTTTTAGTGGGACTTGGTTTTGACTGAACACCTTCTGTTTCAGTGTCTGGGACTGAAAGGAAGCCCAGCTGCACATTCTTCTGGGAGAATAAATGTAGTTATTTTGGTTGGCTCCAGTGAACACCCACACTGGATTTCAAGGTTACTTTCTGCAACACTCTTGCTTATTCTCAAAATATGCATGTACCACCAGGTCTCCAGCACCGAGGACAGCGCTCAGGCAGCCCAAGCCAGTCTATATGCAGCCATCCCAAGCCAGGCAGTAGCTGACCCCGGCAGAAAAGGGGAGGAAATCAAGAGAGCAGAGGTCAGGTAGCAGACGGTGGAAGGGCCAGAGCTCTGTTCAGACCCACCAGAGCCTACCTACCCTGTGTGCATGTGCGCTCACAGCTAGGCAGCTAGGGTGTGAGTTTGTGTACAGGCACAGGCCTGTAGTAGCAATATATGTCATGTGTGTGCCCAGCCTGTCTATACACACCTTGTGTGTATAGGTGTGAAGATATATACCTCTGAGACACTTCCTGTGTTTACAGTAGGCACTTCCACCTTCTTCCCTACTATAAAGTTGGGACTCCAGGGAGAGATGCTCCTGCTGGAACTCAGGCACAGCCTAGCAGGGACTGTGGAATTGTTCATGTTCCCAGATCGGCAGGAATCGTCCAAGAGGGTCTCATATGGCTGTCAGAATACCTTCACTTTACTCCCACTGGCATCAGATTAACTAAAGACCTCTTGGTACTCAGGAGGAAACTCAGGGGAAGGTAGAATGCTAGGAAGAAAGAAGGTATCTCCCCAGACCAGGCAGTCTTACAGAGGTGAGCAGGCAACGGAACCAACAAAGCATTTCTTTGCAGAGCGAGGAGCCCAAAAGTCAAGCCTCAAGCTGGACACCCAGCCCTCCTCTGCAGCACTCAACTGCAGAAGTGTTCCAGGTCTTTGCATAAGTCCAGGCGGCCTCCTCTCCAGAGTGATGTCATGGGATACATTTAGTCTGACCTCCTTCAGGATGTAACATCCAGTTACTATTCTTACAGATGCCTCTGCTACTTGTGAATATTTTAATTCATAAACCTGTGCTGAAGCTGTGACACATTACAGCTTCATTGTGTTTTCCTTTTTCTTTCACTGAGCATGGTTTGGTCCTCCCTGAGGAATGGGGATAGCAAGACCAGATCCTTCTCCTCTATGGGTCTGTTCCTGTCACTAGGTGAGGGGTCTTGTTCTTTCCTGTCCTGGGCTTCAGAGACTTCCTTTCCACTCTGCGGTTTTCCATCTATGCACCATTTGTGAGCTTTGGAAGTTGTGACTCTACATGGGTGTGGCAATCATGGAACCCAACAGGAGTGAACGGGGGGCCCAGAGATACCTAGGCAGAGCTGGAGGACCCTTGGATTTCTCTCTTTGTTAGCAAGGTCAGCCAGTCACAGGAATGGTCAGTGCTGTTTACGCCATCTCCTCTCAGATCAGCATCTCTGAGAGGGCAGGTAGGCAGGATCCTGATCATATTTTCAGCCTTGGCACAGGGCTTGACCCAAAGAATGCAGAGAACATTATGACATTTAACAGAGCAGGAAACTGAAGTCTAGCGATGACAGCGTCTGCCTCAGGTCACGTAGCAGTTCTCGCCTCCAGACTCTCGTTTGTTCATTCATTCAGCTCTTGTTTACTAATAATGTGCCTGCCCCCTGCTGGGCACTGAAGGGGCAGGAGAGACAAGTAGGAAGCAGCAGTAATAGCAGTCCAGGGTGGTGAACATGATGACACACATCCCACCCAGGGGAGACATCCTGGGGAGAGGGAAATATTTGAGTAGGGCTCTAAATCTTGCCAGGCATAAAGAGTGCGACATAGGACACCACTCCCAGTCCTGGCTCTGATTCTGTCATGCGGAGCAGCCCTGAGCAAGTTTCTGTCCCTCTCTGTGTTCACTGGTATAAGAGGTGGATCTAGAGGTTTTTGGGCATCAAAACTAACTAGAAATAACTCTGATGCCTCTTCATCATCACAAGTGGCCACTTTCTGTTCTCTGGGGCCTCATGTCCATTCTAAGTCCAGCCTTCTAGTGACCCTGACAGCCAATCAAGGATGGACTCAGTCACCCTGGACCCGGGTTTTCCTACACTTAGGACATCTGGGCCATGCTTCTCCGACAGTGATGGACCCTCTGTTATTTGAGCTCTCCAATATTTTTGAACACTCTCCTATTTTTGGATAGTTCCCCACATTGTAAGTACCTCCTTCCCAAGGTAGAACCCAGAAAACTCTCTTATCCAGCCACTCTTGCAGGAAGGGGTAGATAAGTGACTTAGACTATACCAGTGAGATGAACCCTCGTGAGCCTTTGATTCAAAAGCCAGCAATGAGCAGGTGAGAGTCCTACATGTGGGCTCCATCTTGCTGACACAAGGCAGGTAGCAGAGTGATGGGATTTGGACAGAGTGATGGGATTTGGACAGAGTGATGGGATTTGGAACAGATTTGGGAGCTGTTTCTGAGAGCTGAGATTTAACCCTGCTTCTTGAGTCCTACCAACTTCCTAACATTTTAAAATATATACTCTTTCTGCTTAAAGTAGTGAGTATGAATTTTGTTGTTTGCAACCAAGTACTCAGGCTGACCTACTCACTGCCCCACTGTTAAAGGTCTTTCCAGCCCTCTAGAGGGTGGACCTGGGACTGGGCACACAACACAATGCCCACCACCCCCACCACAGTACACGCTAGGAGACGGAGATGCTGGCTGCTGAGCCTGGTTGAGCCAAGCCAGACCTTTGTTTCTCTTTACTGTGACAGCCACAAATCTGGACAGCTGAGCCAAGAACTTGAAATCCTATCCAGAGCAAAGGTTTTGAATATATGATGACATGGTTGCAAACCATGTTCAACTCATGTCTTTTATTGAATAGTAGTGCTTTTCCCCCAAGTTAATAAAATTGTTCAACATAGAAATGCTTGGAAATTATTCCCCAAGGATAATCACCAGTGCAATTTTGTGTATTTCATAATAAGTGTTTATATA
Organism: Dama dama; assembly: GCF_033118175.1. NCBI lineage: Eukaryota > Metazoa > Chordata > Mammalia > Artiodactyla > Cervidae > Dama > Dama dama. The sequence continues at coordinate 25,846,302 of NC_083689.1, read as the reverse complement.
GCGCTTAGTATTAATATGGGACAGCCATTATTTCTCAGCATTTCTGACATATGATTTACATATGAGTTATGGACTGAATTGTGTCTTCCCCAAATTTACATGTTGAAGTCCGCCATAGGACTGTATTTGGAAACAGGGCCTTTCAAGGGATAATTAAGGTAAAATGAGTTCATAAGGGGAGAATCCTAATCCAACAGAGCTGGTGTCCTTACAGGAAGAGGACAAGACACCAGGAGGACACACGGGCAGAGTAAGGTCTTGTCAAGAATCAGCAAGAAGGCAGCCATCTGCAAGCTGAGAGGGGCCTCACCAGAAACCAACCTTGCCAACACCTTAATCTTGGACTTCTAGCCTCCAGATACATGAGGAAATAAATTTCTATTGTTTAAGCCACCCAATATGTGGTATTTTGTTATGGCAGTACTGGAAGACTAACACAATATGTTAACTCATTTAATCAATTACATCAACCATTTTTCTCATGCATAGAACAATTCAATAAATATTTGCTAAATGAATGAAGGATAAATTTATTTGGTATCATATGCTACTTTTTAAAACCTGACCACATAAGTACTTTCCTTATTTTATTACCTCTTTAAATTAAAAAAAAAAATGGATACATGATGTCCATGCATTCATTCAGTTCACTATTTGGTTAACAAGTCCCCACTAAGTGCAAAGCATTGTGTAGGTACTGGGGATACCGCAATGAACAAACAAACAAACAGTCAGCCCACATGAAATGTACTTGTGCTATGGAAGTGCCATTGCCAAACTGTCAGAAATCAATTATCCCACTCATTTGGGTTTCTTTTGATTGAAAATTCTCTGATGAGCCAATCAAAGGCAGCTATATTCTTTTCTCTTAAAAAGGTCAACTAGATAACTAGAGGGCTCCTGGGAGCCAGAGAAAGACAAAGATGAAGCCCTTGGAATTTGTCCTGCATCCACAGGGCTGATCAAGCCGCTACTACTGGTCCCTGAGACACCTGTGCATATGTCTCCAGCTCACACAAGGTCAGGACTGATGGAAAACAAACCATACCTGAAAGATTTTGGAAATGAAACAAATGAATCATTTCAAAGAAAATCTGGTTGAATGCTTATACCATCTGGGGGTAGGGAAAATGTTTTTCAGCACAACAAAGAAGGCAGAAACCACAAAGGAAAAGACTGGTAGATTTGAAGATCTGACTACATGCAAATTCTAAATGTCTCCATGTTAAAAAAAAAAACCACCATTAAAAAATCTAAAAGATAAATAGAAAACTTGCAAAAACTTTAACACTGGCAACAGAAGAAGGGTTTGACCTATAACTCAAATCAAGAATAAAAAGACAAATAAGCAAAGGACAAAGACAGGCAATTCCAGAAAGAAGAAATGCTGCCCTTCTCTGCCTAGCTGCTCATTCAGGTGAGATGTGAAGTAGCTGCCTTAATGTCGCTGTTTTCCCGTCTCCTTCTTCCAAAGTCTAGGTCATAGGGGTGCTGATCCCTGTAAGAGGAGGAAGGACCAGGCTTCCATAATCCACACCTCACTCACCTGGAAGTCCTTCCCTTCTATCACTCTTCCCATCTAGCCAGAATCCAGCCCCTTTTTCCTGGTGGCAACCTAGGCAGCTTAGCCCACCACCAGGCCAGATGAACTCAACAATAAAAGCAGGGTAAAGATCAGGAGAAAATGTGGACACCTAAGTGTCTGACATACTGCAAACCCTTTCTGATGGGAAGCTTGGCAAGCTGTGTCACAAACCTTAAAAAATTCTTAAACTGACTACCACCAGCAGGTTCGCTTAGGAATTAACATGGAGGGAAAAAAAAAATCAGGATTTTTTTGTCCATGAGGATTGTCACCGCAGTATTATTTACAATAGTGCCAAGGTGGAAACTATCCAAAAGTCCAATCCCAAAGCAGAATTCATTTTTGTACATCCGTAGGACGCTCTGCTGCCCATAAAAATGATGATGCAGAAGACTGTGGAATGACACAGAGAGATGTTCATGGCATGTGGCCAGGTAAAAAATATAGGTTACAAAACAATATATTCAGGATAATTTTCATGTGTTGTAGTGTGAAGTCACTTAGTCGTGTCCGACTCTTGGCAACCCGATGGACTGTAGCCCGTCAGGCTCCTCTGTTCATGGAATTCTCCAGGCAGGAATACTGGAGTGAGTTGCCATTTCCTTCTCCAGGGGATTCTCTGACCCAGGAGTTGAACCTGGATCTCCTGCACTGCAGGCAGATTCTTTACCATCTGAGCCACTATGTTTAAAAGCACGTATCGTGGTTTAGTCATTAAGTCATGTCCAACTCTTGCGACCCCATGGACTGTAGCCTGCCAGTCTCCTGTGTCAATGGGATTTTCTAGGCAATATACATTCATGGAAAAAAGTGGAAGGAAAGTTAATAGTGATTATCATTGACTAGTGGGATTATAAGAGTTTCTTTTTTTTTTCTCTTCTTTGAATTTACCTGTATTTTTCAATTTTTCTAAAATGAATAGGCATTTCTGTAACAAGGAAAAATCTATTTTAATAAGGAGCATTTCCAGAGCTCTCTCTTGGCTCAGAAAGGGTTGGAATGCTGGAGAGGGAGAAGTATGTCATGGGAAGATCATGACAGAAATGAGAATGATGTCCCCTCCTACATGGCATGAATTGCAAGGTGTGAGTAGAGGGTCAGTGCTACCAGACTCCTCATATCCTGATTTGTGGTCTTCTTGCATGTGCCCAAGTCTTTCCCTTCTCTGGTGGTCATTCGAAGTCCATGTGATCAGGACTGGAGGTGGCCCTGAGGACCTTGAGAGAGGCTCATGTTAGCCCAGGAAGATGTTAGAGACTATAGGGAGGCAGGCAGAGGTAGGCCTTTTTAGGAGTGATGGAAGAGCTCTTGGGGAGGGGCCGGTGCTGGGAAGTCTAAGGAGAAGTGAATTTTCAGAACAGGATGGTACATTTCCTGGAGGGAGTCAGGCTGCTTCCCAGTCTCAGAGCTTATTACAGGGAACCAAAAAATCAATGTCAAAGACACTGCCCAGTGGGCTCAGACCCACAAATAACAAAAACAGTACTTTAAGAGGCCGCTCTCAGGGCCAGGAGAGAAACAAGAGCACAACATAGAGCACTTCAAAGGCAGGGGAAAATACCACTGGCTAGAAATCTGCTAGAAGGCACCAGAAAGGTACAGAAGGGGACTGCCAGAAGAACCAACCCCAATGACCAGTGGCTGACTCCCCAGAAGAACCAGCTAAGTGGCGGCTCAACACATATGAGCCAGCTGTCCTGTCCTCCCTAATCCCATAGAATCCCAGGGAGGAGCAGGGACTTGCTTGAGGTCACACAGAAAATTAAGACAAAGACCAAAATGTGGACATTCTGACTCCCAGTCTAATATGTTAACCATTACTCCCTAAAGAGGACTTCCCGGGTGGCTCAGTGATAAAGAATCCACCTGCTTGCCAATGCAGGAGACTCAGGAGACTCAGGTTCAAACCCTGGGTCAGGAAGATCCTCTGGGGAAAGAAATGGCACCCCACTCTAGTATTCTTGTCTGGGAAATTCCATGGACAGAGGAACCTGGCAACTTCAGTTTATGGGGTTGCGAAGAGTTGGACATGACTGAGCACAGGTATACCCTCTAAGGAGAATTTTATTTCATTTGAAGACATAAATAATGCCTATATCATATAAAGTATTTGAAACTATAAAAAATTTTATCATTTAATTTACAAAGTAAATATATATAGAATTCCAAAAGTTGATGTGACATCAAATTTTTAAACAACGAAAAATTGATAGGCTAATACCAGATATAAATATAGGCACAAAATCTCCTAAACAAAATTTTAACTGATGATTAAATATGTAACTTGAATTTCCACTAAAATAAAACAACATGTACCTCTAGTGTGCCAGGCTGATATCAAACAAGCAATCAGGGCAGTACCTAAAGATTTGTTGAGCACCACCCAGGGGTAATTATATGATGAGCTCATATTCTATGGTAGCAACTCTATAAGGATGCCAGGATTATTTCTGCACCAGTTGCACTATGACCTTCAATCCATCCATAGCTTTACAATAAGAGCTGCCATGTTCACACAGGTGACTCTACCCTTGTCACCCATGATTGGTCCGAAAGACCAATAACCGGTACAATGGCTGAACCCAGTGTAGTTCATCCAAGGGAATTTTGAATTGGAATTTTAGTCCTTTTCTGCAGAGAGTGCACATCTGCAGAGAACATGAAAAATGAAGCATATACTCCCAGAGAAGCAAAGATGAGAAACAAAGATGAGAAACAAAGAGAAATTCATTGTTGAGTTCTCCATGGGCAAGTGCGGGGTGAAGGAAGTCAGTGTAAAAAAACCAGACCAGAAGAGGCCTCAGGCCCAACTGCACTGCATCTCAAAAAAAATACCCAGGGAAAGGTTTTTTTTTGTTTTTAGCCAGTCCTTGATAGATTCTGAACTTGTGACCTGCATTTCCAACTGTGGCTGTATTCCTGATTCTGGTGTACCCTGGAGGCCCAGCTACATTCCTGCATTTGGAGCAAGTGAGGTACTTCCCAGTGACCTCGAGCCAATCTTTATCTGGCTTGAGTACGTTACTGTTGCTTGTGATCAATTTTACTAAAATATCTAATTTTGCAGATGAGCATACTGAGGTTCAGAGGGCTGAAGGAACTTGCTCAAGATTTCAGAGCTAACCTGAGATTTGTCCAAAGCCATCTGACTCCAAAGCCTGTGTCCTTTGTCATATTAAAGAGGAGTCCACAACAATTCAATATCTTTTCTCAGCAAAATCTCCTAAAATTAGAAATAGAGGATTTTCTAGGTAAAAAGGAAAAAAGCAAGAGTTAATTTCTTGGGAAGAAGATATTTGAATTCAGGAGCCAATCTACTTTCTAATGGGAAAAGATACCAAATATAACTCAAGTCTTTACTGTCATCCCCAAAGCTATTAAAAGCTTCACTGTGGTTTGTGTGGGGGCAAACCTTGGAGAGAAAGAAAGGGAACATCCCCTGCATTTGTAGAAACACCGGGTGAACCACAAGGTCTCAGCGATGACACACAGCAGGGAATCCACCTAAAATACCAGTGCATCCTGCATACATGTGCTGTATGACTCCAACCTCACTCAAAATAATGTCAAAAAAATATTTTTAATCCATAGAATTAAAGTTCCCCCAAAAGAAAAAAAGGTAATGGAATCTGAAACATGCCAGATGGACGTGCTGGGCCCAAGTGTGTAGTGAAGAGAGGACAGTTTCACAAGGTGAATTTCCAGAGAACGTGGGGTAAGGAGTGAGGGAGGTGATTCAGCCACTGACACCTGTGGGAGCATCAGACTGAAACCCACAAGGCCGCCCTCTGCATACAGGAGATGCCTGCCACCTGCCACCTCCTCCACTCACTACACAGGCTGCTATGTGCTCTTAATCTGGTATCCAGAAGACACTCAATAATTAAGTCGGGTGTTGTAGGATTTCAGAATGAAAGAGAAATCTTAAAGCAGCAGTTGTAAATATCAACAAGACCTGTTTAGGTGGAGTAGACACAATTTGTGCTGGGGACAACATTTTGTGTGTGTGTGTGTGTGTGTGTGTTCCTGAGTCAGCATGAGCCTTTTAGGAGCCAGGAGGATGGACCTCTAAACTTATGCCCATGGAAAGGCTCACGAAGGACGCCTTCAGGTGTGACAGCAGACATGGGCACTTGACGGAAGGAGATTGGCAGACAGGTCCTCTCCTTTCAAGCACCTCTGCTCCCTCTGGTGCTCTTCCACGGATCCTGCCCCATGACATACGCACATTCAGTCCTTCTTTTCCCTTGGGCTCTCCCATTCCCATTCCCATGTTCCTCAAGGGCAGATCTTCCTGCCAGATGAGGAATTCAGGGCCTCCGGTAGCTCCAAACACCCACAGCCAGTTTCTATACTGAATCTCTAGCCATATTACCTACAACTCCCCCCAGGTGCTTTCTGCTCTACCTAGTTCTTGCTCCTTGCAGGAGACCTGTTTCTGAAGTTCCTTGGCTGGGCGAACTGCGTCCCTCCTGTCTCACTCTGGACATCTTTGCCTCCAGATCAGACTCGTCTTTCCAAGGTAAGCACAAATGATCCCATTGGGAGAAGATCATCCATATTCTTCTGAGAACAGGGGCCCATGATGACCTGTCCTCTGATTTGAGGTATTCAAACTTAGTTCTGCCTCCACCTGTATATAAATAGAAGAGAGAAGGAGGAAAGACCAAAAGTGAGCACCTAGAGGGTAGAAACTCCAAGAGAAGAAACTAAAAACTATTGTACTGCACAGAAGTGTTTGTAAGGTGACTGAATATTTATGAAGTGTGAAAACAAACATTACAGGAAAATATTTCCTTTACTAAAGCAACAACAACAAAAAATAGAAAATGGGAATAAACGAGGTATGTTCAGGATTGAGATGAAGAGCACTATAAAACTTTATAGATGAACATAAAAGAAGGCTCCAATGAATTAAGAGATAAATGATATTCTTAGATTACAACACTAAATACTACAAAGACACCAATTCTCTCCAAAGTTTATATTTATATTTAATGCACTCTCATTTTAAAACTTAACAAAATGGGTTTAAATTTAATTCGAAGAATGTTAATCCACAATACTGACCAAGAGACATTTTTGAAAGTAGAATAACACTGAAAACTAAAATACTACAAAAAATAATATGAGTAACACAAAAATCAAATCTATGGCACAGAAATAGATCAATTATCAGAAAGCTCAAAGACTAAACAAAGATACAACATGAAATTTTAAAATTTTGCCACTCAGAAATATTTATTATATGAGGAGCTCTTAGAAATCAATTAGAAAAAGAAGAGAGTCTGAAAAATATAAGGTGCAAGAAGAAAACTAAGTAATATGGAAAAGAAAAAAAAATATATATAGCTTGTAAACATAAAAATTAGCCAATTTCACAAGTAATCAAAAAAATTCAGTAAAAATAAGGTACATCTTCACTATAAATTATCCAAGTTTAAAACATGATAATAGATTCCACTGAAAAGGGTTAAGGACGTGTATGTAAATCAGCCTTTTGGGGTGGGAGAGCAATTAGACGAACATATAGAAGCACATTCAATCCAGCAATTTCACTTCTAGAAATCTATCTTCTGAAAGTAATGTGTAGAAATACCTATATATGAATACTCAAAGATGTTCCGCCAGGTATTACCTGTAGTATCAAAAAAATTCAAGGCAACTTCAGTATCTACTAACAGTGGGTTAGATTAAAAAATATTGTATACACATAGGATAAAATACCATGCAGCAGTTAAAAATAACAGCATATGAATTCCGCGGTGCCGAGGCCCGCCTGCCCTTACGCACCGCAGACTCCTCCGTCCGGTTATAGGGACACGTGTAACTCGAGCCCGGCCAGCCTGAGACGGAAAGCAAAGCAGCACTCCAGCTTCGGCTACGCCAGCGTGCAGAGCCCGGCATCCGACCTGAGTGCTTGCCGGTACGCGGTGGACGGGCCCGTGTGAGCCGCGCCCCACTGCACGGGGATCCTAGGACCATGGATGGGGCAGCTCTGCCCTTGAAAGACTGGGAATTATGCTAGAAGGTCGTGGGCACTAAGAAAGAAAGGGAGAGAGAGAGAAGATACAGGGAGAAAAGGAAACCACTGAATTAAAGAGAGCTCCTTTGATTTCAAAGGAATTTTCTCAACGTCTGACATCTTTCACTAAAAGTATTTCTAGCAGTTGCGAGGACACACAAATGTTTGACGATATGACATTTTAACCTTACTATAAGTTTGTTATTTTTTAAGTTTAGCATTGTTAACATTAAAATGACTGAAAGGATGTATATATATCGAAATGTCAAATTAATTTTATAAAAAGCAGTTGTTAGTAATATCACAACAGTGTTTTTAAAGGTTAGGCTTTAAAATAAAGCATGTTATACAGAAGCGATTAGGATTTTTCGCTTGCGAGCAAAGGAATGTATATACTAAAAGTCACACTGTACGTTTCTAACATATTATTATTATAAAAAATGTGTGAATATCAGTTTTAGAATAGTTTCTCCGGTGGATGCAATGATGTTTCTGAAACTGCTATGTACAACCCACCCTGTGTATAACATTTCGTACAATATTATTGTTTTACTTTTCAGCAAATATGAAAAAAAATGTGTTTTATTTCATGGGACTAAAATATACTGCATACAAAAAAAAAAATAACAGCATAAGAGAATACACAAAAAAATGCCAGAAAACAGTTACATTGCATTAAGCGAAAACAAATTATAAAATCCACTCTTCTAACAAATATTTATTGAGTAACCACCACGTGCTACTGAACAGCAGTGAACAAAATAGATAACATTCCTACTCTCATGAAATCTGTTTCATAAAATTTATAAACTGGACTGTAAGCATGGTTCCAGCTAAATAAATAAATAAATAAAATAAGATGTGGTTGTAAGGGTGTCAAAAAAGATACAAAATGATGTGTCAGGAGGAAGTAACTGCCTCCAAGTTTGGCACTGAAGGTGGTTTTTGTACTCCTTTTGGTACTTTTCTGAGTTTTCCAAGTTGTTTCTAAAGAATGTATATCATATTTGTAGCCCAGAATGAAAATCAAAGAATGTCATCTTTTTTCAAAGAAGGTTAGTGGGACCTGTGTAGGAGGTGGTGAAGAGAAGACAGGCTGGGTAGGGGTGGGCTGGCTGCTCTGGGGCTGGAGTGAGGAGATGCTGGGGAAGGGCCACATGAGCAGGAGTGGGTGTGGAATCCAGATAGTGGGAGGAAAGAAAAGTCCAGGCAAAGGAACATCTTATAGGTCTTTCTCTTAATATCCTCCCCCACAAAATCATATTGATCCTGATTACAGTGTCTTTCCCATGAGGTCAGGGGATGTCCTCTCATCCCCAGGCATGGCTGAGGCCCTAGCCTCCACTGAGGACAGAGGTTGCTCACTATTTGACTCAACCTTTCCTAACCTGGCTTTTTTCTTTTTTCCTTTGAACCTGTGCTGCCTTTTTGAAAATTAGGTTTCAGAATCGATCACTCATTATCTGATCACTGTTCACTTTCATTTATCAAATGTTGTCACTTTTAGACTCCTTCTAGTGTCCAGGCAATGGGTGGCCAAAATTCTTTCCCACATGCTGAGCTGTTATAGATATCCCCCTTTCACCCTCAAAACAATCAGTCCAGCCAAGTCTCTTTTCCCAAGAGACCTGAGGTCCCAGAGTCAGTCTGGATATATCTTACTCCTGGGAATTAGAGTGATGGTCTCTGCAGGCTGACCATGTCCCATGTGGCTTCTTTCACTGAATGAAGTTCTGTATTGGAGTTTGGTATTTCCTCTTAATGGGGCTTCCCAGGTGGTTCAGTGGGTAAAGAATCCGCCTGCAATGCAGGAGACGCAGGTTCGATTCCTGGGTCAGGAAGATCCCCTGGAGGAAGGCATGGCAACCCACGCCAGTATTCTTGCCTGGAGAACCTCTTGGACAGAGGAGCCTGGTGGGCCACAGTCCATGGGGTCTCAAAGAGTCGGAGATGACTGAAGTGACTGAGCATGCATGTGCACACATTTCCTCTTTATGGCCTGAGCTAAGAGACAACAGCGCTCAGAAGAGCAATACTTCAAAATGTGATCGTGACACATGCGACAGCTTAGACTACTTATAGGACTTCTCTCAGGGAAGTACCACCATCATCTTAGCGCAGACTCCAGTATGACCTGGACCTTTAGGATCCTGTTCTTGCCTTCCCCTTCTGGTCAATCTCTTCAGTGATCCCAGCTCTCCCTTTTCACCACCCTTAACTATAAACACCCCACACAAACAGGGTCTCATGACTTTTCAGAACTCATGCTGTTCTTGGCCACCATGCTGGCCACTGGAGTTTTCCTGTCCCTCACCCTTTACTTCAGTTCCTGTCCAGCCCCATATGCACTGCTGCCCAGCCCTTCCATTCCCCAGCCCTTCCAACTCGCTATCAGCCTTTCTTGTCAACACCCAGGACTTTCCTCCTGTGCTGGTGCCACAGTGAATGGGGTTCAGTCCTTCATCCCTGTGCCAGCCTGGGGCGTTGAGAGGAGATGGATATGTGGGTAGTCACGACATGGTAGGCTGCATGCTCTGACACCAAGTGGTCTGAGAGGCAAAGGGGCTCCTAGCCCAGGGCTGCTCCAAGTCCACATTCAACCCGAAAGAGAGAAGAAAATGACCATCCTGTGGTCTGGCTGCTTCTCTTGGATTGCAGCTGTGAACCACATGGGCACTGGACCTAATCACGATGGACTAAGCTTGACTTGATCCCATGACCCTCCCACATGTCACACCTTTTTTCTTTCTCACTGACAGCAAAATGTCTTGAAAGTCATCTATATCTATACTTTACTTCCTCATCTATAGTTTGTCTTCCCATGAGTCACTTGTCAAGGTTATCAAATCCAGCATCCAGTTCTTTGTTCTCATGTTGCTTTTTTGCTCAGCAGCTTTCAACTCAGCTGAAGGAAAACATTCTCCTGTATACTCCCCTCTCTTAAGTCCATGACTACAATTCCCCAGGCTTTCCTTCTACCTCTCTGGCTGCAACTTTTGTTCTCCCTTTGCTGGCTTCTCTTCAGAAGCAGTCCTTCCTCTGAATGTTCGCGTACCCCAGAGATGAATTATCAGATTTCCATTTATACTCCTCAGGTATCCTCTTCTAGGCTCATGCTACAAGAACTATCATGTTGTTGTTTAGTCGCTAGGTCATGTCTGATTCTTTGCAACCTCATGGACTGTAGCCCACCATACTACTCTGTCCGTGAGATTTCCTAAGCAAGAATATTGGAGTGGGTTGCCATTTTCTTCTTTAGGGGATCTTCCTGACTCAGGGATCAAACCCAGGTATTCTGCAAGTGGATTGTGGATTGGCAAGTGGATTCTTTTTCACTGTGCCACCAGGGAAGCTCCATAAGTACTATCTATACACCAATGACAAATGTTTATTTCCTAGTCTGACCTGTCTCATGAGCTTCGGATCCTACATCCAGCTTTCCCCTTGGTAGTTCCCACTGCACATCTAAGAGACATCTCCAATGAACCATGGTTCTGTGCCCCTTAGGGGTGCTTCCTCAGCATCCATTCCATCCCTACCCGCCCCCCTACCTTTTGTTAAGCATACATTCCTGCCCACAGCTCCAGAGACTGTCTCTGATTGGTGAAGAAAATTAGTATAATCCTGTTCCCACTTGCGACAGCGATTGGGGTCCTAAATTGATCCAACCAAATTGAACAAAAGTTCAGGAACTCTGCTTAATGGTTGGGTAGTAGAAGCTCCTTCTTTGGTGGGTGTATAGCCATTTTATTTCACTGCAGGAAGCCAGGTTGAGGACAAAGCCAGACTGAGGATTCAAGGATCAAAACATGCCTGAACTCTGGACTTCTCAGGAATCAGAGTCAATACATCCCACCTGATGTTTAGACCAGTTTTACTTGTACTTTCTGTTATTTGCTAATTGAAGCATCATGAACATATGAAAGAAAACACAGAACTCGCGTGTTCCCACAACTCTTCAACCTACTTTTTTGTGGTCCTGCCCATTTCCGCTCATGGCACCCCAATCCATTCAATGGTTCAGTCAAAATCTTCCAACTCATCCTTGACTCCTTTCAAACTCTCACACCCTTTGTCTGTCAGCAGGTCTTTCAGTTCTGTTTTCAAAATATATAGAGAGTTCACGCTCTCCTATTTCTGGCCCACTACTGTCTACTGTCTCTCAGCAGCCCGATGAATCTTTGAAAAACCTAAGTTAGATTACATCATTATCCTGCTTTAAAATCCTGCAACTTGGAATAGAATTCAGAGTCCTTACCAGGCCTACAGGCTGTTCGTGCTCTAGCCCAGCCTACCTTTCTGACACATCCCCTTCCGCTGCCCCCTCCCAGCTGCACTAGCTCCATCTTCCTCGGAGTCTCCCCGTACTCCCATGCAAGGCCTTGGCACTGCTCTTCTATACCCTCACTTCTTCCTAGAGTGGCTTTTCTAGTTGTCACTCAGGTCTGAACTCAGATGTTCCCCTCCTCAGGAGGCCTTATCTGAGGACCCCGTCTCATGGTGCTCACCCAGTTAAACCCTATCATAGTGCCTTATTTTATTAACAGCACTTATGCCTGTATGAAATTGTTTTGTTTGTGCATGTGTTCACTTCTTTATTGTCTGTCTCTCTCCCTCTTCTCGTTGCTCCTTGATGGCAGGCCCAGTCTTGTTAACTGTTATATCCCAAGACCTAACATTCATTGCATTTGGACAGAGTGTGAATCTCTGCAGTGCTTCTGGCCATCATAGAAGCAGAAGATGGCTAAGTCCCACTGCAATGGAAGACCTGAGTCCTCGACTAGGCTTCTGGACAGAGTTCGGGTGTGGAGGCAGATGACGGGGAGCAGGGGAGAATCCGTGAGGCTTTCAGAGACCTGGGCTCCAGATAGTGGTTCACATTCGTTCCTAGCTGTTCTATGGAAAAAGCGTCAGAGAAAAAGGGCCTGAGAAACCTCTGCGGCTACAGTCATGGGAAGCCCCAACCCGGAGAGGCCTTGGGGCGGGGTGTGTGTGGGGAGGTCTCCAGTCACCCTGAGGCCTGTGGTCACAGATTCCACTACTGCTGGGGCCCAGAGGCTTTGGCGTCACTGGCCACCCTGACCACTGTCACCCCAAAAGCGGGCATTCTGTTGTGGAGGGAAGAAGTGGGTGGGCAATGCTGCCATCACAAGGCCTCAGGTCAGATCCAGGAACTGGCCAGACTGAGGCCACTCAGGCCCAGGCCAGGAAGGGGCTGCTGCACACATTTCCTGGCACACACTTCTTCTCCTTTTAGAGGAGCAAATGCTACTGGGGCCTTGGCCACAGCTTCCTGCCTCCTTCGGAGATCAGAAGCCACAGCTACAGTCTCAGTGGCTACCCTGCCAGACTAGCTTCAGAGACCCAGGGACAGGCACACTGTCCCCACCCCCACCTTTCCCAAGGTGTGTGCTCTATGAGCAGGGCATGACTAGCAACAGTTCGCTTGGGATCTTGGGGCGGGGAAGCTCTGGCTCTGAGGGACCAGATAGCTCTGGCAGACCCGCACTCAATACAGGCCGGCAGAGCTCCCCACTACTCCAGCTCCTGGCTCTGGAAAAAAAAAAAAATCACGGATCCGCTAAGCAATGAGCACAGATGCAATTACTGTGATGAGGGCCCACATGCAGTCTGACATTCCTGGGCTGTGAGCTTCACTCAAGCTGTCTCTGGTTTCAGCGGGGACACTGCCCCCTCACCTGCCCCGGCCCTCCAGCTGGAGTGAGCCATCTGTGGCGCTCTACAGGGCCACTCTCTCTGTCATGGTTGCCTACGCTGCTTTCTCTGCCTAGAACACTCTTCCCTGCTGTCTTCTTTCCTGTCAGCTGACTTCCCATCATATCCTTCAAGAGGCACTGGAAGCCCTCCATCACCCCTCACCAGCTGGGTGGGGACACTTCTCTTTGCTCCCACTGTCCTGGCACTACAGTCTATTCTCAAGGAGACTGCCACCAAGATCCTCAAGGGTCCACCTTGGCCACCATATTTTAATTCACTGTCCCTCCCTCCTCACCATTCCCAGATCCCTTATCTGATCTACTTTTTCCAAAGCATTTATCACCTTCTAACGTATCATATGTATACTTTTTATTAGGACCTCATCATTGTATTGTCTTTCTCCCTGCCAAGCGGCACAAGGGCAGGGATCTTTGACTATTTTGTTCACTTGTGTATCCTAAGCCCTCAGAGGAGCATCTGGTATTTAGGTAGTGGTCAATGAATATTAAGGCTTCCTAGGTCGTATTAGTGGTAAAGAATCTGCCTGCCAATGCACGAGATGCAAGAGACACAGGTTCTATCCCTGGGTCAGGAAGATCCCCTGGAGAAGGAAATAGCAACCCATTTTAGTATTCTCGTCTTCCACGGACAGAGGAGCCTGGCAGGCTATACTCATGGGTATCAAAGAGTCAGACACATTTCTTAAATAACTGGAAATAGAACTGCCATATGACCCAGCAATCCCACTTCTGGGCATACACACTGAGGAAACTAGATCTGAAAGAGACACGTGCACCCCAATGTTCATCACAGCACTGTTTATAATAGCCAGGACATGGAAGCAACCTAGATGCCCATCAGCAGATGAATGGATAAGGAAGCTGTGGTACATATACACCATGGAATATTACTCAGCCGTTAAAAAGAATTCATTTGAACCAGTTCTAATGAGATGGATGAAACTGGAGCCCATTATACAGAGTGAAGTAAGCCAGGAAGATAAAGAACATTACAGCATACTAACACATATATATGGAATTTAGAAAGATGGTAATGATAACCCTATATGCAAAACAGAAAAAGAGACACAGAAGTACAGAACAGACTTTTGAACTCTGTGGGAGAAGGTGAGGGTGGGATGTTTCGAAAGAACAGCATGTATATTATCCATGGTGAAACAGATCACCAGCCCAGGTGGGATGCATGAGACAAGTGCTCGGGCCTGGTGCACTGGGAAGACCCAGAGGAATCGGGTGGAGAGGGAGGTGGGAGGGGGGATCGGGATGGGGAATACGTGTAAATCTATGGCTGATTCATATCAATGTATGACAAAACCCACTGAAATGTTGTGAAGTAATTAGCCTCCAACTAATTAAAAAAAAACCAAAACCAAAGAGTCAGACACAACTGAGCGTGCGCGCGCATGCATGCACACACACACACACACACACACACACACACACAACATATAAATGGAATGAGTGAATGAACCATAATTGTCTGTTTACTTGTTGGTGAGCTTCTTGAGTGCGGGGCTTAAAGATAAGGAACCTCTATATCCTTAGTACCCAGTGAAGGATTGTGCGCAGAGCAGGACTTTCAGCCCAGCATGCAAGACTCATCATCTCTAACCAAGATTCTTGCCAGCCTCATCCTGCAAAGTCAAGCAGAAAGGAAGTGGTTATGGCTAAAAGGGTGGTCTCATGAGTTGGCTTTGCCATCTTCAGCATGGGTCACTCTTGTCTGCCCACTCTGGCAATATCTGATCCCTTCACAAATGGGACAGATGCCCAAATCTCTTGCCAATCAGTGGAGAGTTGAACTTGGGTGTGAGTGACTCCAATATCTGAGAAAGTGTGTGAACTTTATCAGCATGAGTTGTGTAACCACAAGATATGCTATGGGGATACTCAGAATTAATTGAGGGATATTACAGGGGGCTGGAAGTGTGTGGGAAGGGAATTTCCTACAATTGTCCCAATTCCTGGAACAACAGCAGGGAGGGGAACTACATATTATAAATCAAGGAGGAAGGAACCAATTCTTCATTAAATGGTGATAGAGAAAATGGCTATTTTGGGAGGAAAAGTCTGTTGAAATTCCTACCTCACACTACCCAATAAAATTAACTCCAGCTGATTAAAATGAAATGTAAAAAAAAAAAAAAAACCCAAATAGAAAATAAAACATATATCCTCTCATTTGGTGGGAGAGGATTTTCTAAGAATAAAAATCAGTGAAAGAATTTATCCAAGAGAAATCAAAGTATATGTCCACATACAGACTTGCACTTGAATTGTAGCAGTTTTATGTGTAGTAGCCCCCAAACTGGAAACAACCCACATTTTTCATCACTAGATAAATGGTTAAACAAATTATTGACTAGCCATACAATGAAGCACTACTCAGCAATATAAAGGAAGGTACTATACATTCGTAGCAACATGGATGGACGTAGAGACCATCATACTGAGGGAATTAAGTCATAATCGTATGATATCACTTAAATGTAGAATCTTAAAAAATGATACAAATGAACTTTATTTACAAAATAGAAATAGACTGACAGACATAGAAAACAAACATGGTTACCAAAGGAGAGAGTGGGGTAGAGGGGCAGAGATAAATTAGAAGTTTGAGATTAAGATATACACACTACTATATATAAAATAGGTAAACAGCAAAGACCTGCTCTACAGCACAGGAAACTATATTCAATATTTTGTAATAATCTATAATGGAAAAGAATCTGAAATAGAGCATATATAAGAGAAGAGGAACAAAAGGGCCTCTTAAAGGTGAAATAGAGAAAAAGTTGGCTTAAAACTCAACATTCAGAAAACTAAGATCATGGCATCCAGTCCCATTACTTCATGGCAAATAGATGGGGGAAAAATGTAAACAGTGGCAGACTATTTTCTTGGGCTCCAAAATCACTGCAGACAGTGACTATAGCCATGAAATTAAAAGACGCTTGCTCCTTGGAAGAAAAGCTATGACAAACCTAGATAGTGTATTAAAAAGCAGAGACATCACTTTGCTGACAAAGGTCCGTCTAGTCAAAGCTATGGTTTTTCCAGTAGTCATATACAGATGTGAGAGTTGGACCATAAAGAAGGCTGAGCACTGAAGAACAGATGCTGTGAAACTGTGGTGTTAGAGAAGACTTTTGAGAGTTCTTGGACAGCAAGGAGATCAAATCAGTCAATCCTAAAGGAAATCAATCCTGAATGTGCATTGGAAGGACTGACGCTGAAGCTGAAGCTCCAATACTTTGGCCACATGATGTGAAGAGCCGAAACTCGCTGAAAAAAACCCTGATGCTGGGAAAGATTGAAGGCAGGAGGAGAAGAGGGTGACAGAGGATGAGATGGTTGGATGGCATCACTGATTCAATGGACATGAGTTTGAGCAAACTCCAGGAGAATAGCCTGGAGAGAGGGAAGCCTAGTGTACTGCAGTCCATGGGGTCACAAAGAGGCAGACACAACTGAGTGACTGAATGTAACAAAACATATATATATATATATATATAAATGTGTTTATACATATACACAATCACTTTGCTGTGTACTTTAAAACAATCTTATAAATTAACTATACTTCAATTAAAAAAATCATTAAAAAAAGGATGGCACTATTGATACATACACCAGCACAGATAAATCTCAAAATACTTATGCTGACTAAAAGAAGCCAGACAAAGAAGATTACATACTATTTGTGTCCATTTACATAGAATTCTAGAAAATGTAAATAGTGGTGAATGGGTAGGAGGAAGAGATTATAAAGGAGTATGAGGAAACTTCTTGGGGCGATGCATATGTTCACAATCTTGATTATGGTTACAGTTTTACACTTGAATGTGTTGTGTGCTGCGCTCAGTCGCTCAGTCATGTCCAACTCTTTGTGACCCCATGGACTGTAGCCCTCCAGGCTCCTCTGTCCATGGGATTTTTCCAGGCAAGAATACTGGAGTGGGTTGCCATTTCCTCTTCCAGGGGATCTTCCCCACCCAGGGGTCGAACCCACGTCGCTTACACTGGCAGGCAGATTCTATACCACTGAGCCAACTATCAAGCCCTTACACTTGAATACATATGCTAAAATTTATCAAATTGTACAATTTTAAAATGTGCAGTTTAGGGACTCCCCTGGTAGTCCAGAGGTAAAGACATGAAATCCATGTCTGCCTGCCAATGCAGGGGACATGGGTTCCATCCCCAGTCCAGGAAGATTCCACATGCCTTGGGGCAATCAAATTCCTGCCACAGCTACTGAGCCTGCACTCTAGAGCTCAAGAGATGCAACTGCTGAAGCCCACACTCCCTGTAGCCAGTGCTCTGCAATAAGAGAAGCCAACTCATGAGAAGCCTGTGCACCACAACTAGGGAGAAGCCCCCACTTACTGCAACTAGACGAAGCCCACACAAGGCAACGAAGAGTCAGTGCAGCCAAAAATAATAAATTTTTAAAATTATTTTTAGAAAATGTATGTCAGTAGTATCTAAATAAAACTGCTTTTAAAAAATCAGTGAACAAAACTCACAAGTAAAAAGAGAAACTGATTTTTAAACTTCTTTTTGAGTTATACCTTATATATAACAATATGTACAGGTATTATGTGTGCAATTCAATGATTTTTTTATATATGTATACACTTCTGTAAGCAATACTCAGATAAGCATCTAGGATATTTCCAGTACTCCAGAAGGCTTCCTAATGTCCCCCATTGCCTAATATCTCTCCAAAAGTAACCCAGAAAGGCTAGTGTACATTGTGGCACACAAATTTAAAACTTCTGTGTATGAAATATCAATCACCATGAATTACATTAATAAGTAATTAACACGCTGTATAAAATGTTTTGCACAAATATCACCTACAAAGTGCTGCTAAACTTAATATATGGAAAGCTCTTACAAGGAAAATACTTGACCTGCCAGTGAAAAAATGGGCAAAAGACACGAATGAACAAGTTATGAAGGAGGAAAGGAAGGAGAGAGAGAAAAAAAAGAAGAGAGAAAGGAAAGAAGACATTCAACCACTCAATTAATCAACAAGAATTTATGATGGGACTGTTGTCACCTAGACATGGAGTTGAGATTATATGAGCAAAGAAGACAAATCCTAACAGTGTAGTGATAAAGGTGGGCAAATGACCATTAAAAGAGGTGGTCCAGTGGTTAGGACGCCACGCTTTCACTACTGAAGGTGAAGGTTCGATCCCTGGTCGAGGAACTAAGATCCCACAAGCTGCATGGAGTGGGGGAAAAGGGGAGAATAAAGTCTTCAGTCCGCTGAGGAAAAGCACAGGGGCTTTCTGAGCCCAGAACAGGTATCTGACCCAGCTGTTGAGGTTTCCTGGAGGAAGAAGTATCTGAGCTAAAGCCTGAGAGAGCAGGAGGAGGGAGATGCGGGAAGGTGGGGGTGGGGGGAGGGGAGGACACCAGCATTCATTCTAGAGTGCAAGAACAAGAGAAGAAAGGCCTGGATAGGAGAGATAGGAGCATGAGCTGCAGGGGCTGAGGGAATGGTGGGAGATGAGGGTGGAGAAATAAAGAACCATGGCCTTGAGCACCAGTAACAGAGAAACCCTGAAGCATTTTGAGGAGCAGGAGAGTGAAATGTCTAGACTTGAATGCCCACATGCCCCAGCTGAAGCAAAGCCTCCAGCAGTGCCCTCTTTAAGGGCAGCTTTCTTGGGTAGTGGGCTCACAGCACACACTGGCACAGAAAAAAAGGGAGAGATGAGGCTGGGTGGGGGGAACGAAACGGCCACCCAGACCTCACTCCCCTCCTTTGTCATTTGAGGTCCCTGGGCTCCTGGCTTTCCTTATTAACTTCCTGTATTTCCCAAGAAACCAAAGAAAGAAGACCCGATGACAATTACATAAAAGGAGAACGTTTGGAAATACTAAGCTAGTTGTGTTTTCCCAGTAAATTCTGCTGCCCCACAAGGCTTCCCCAGTTCCAGCAGCTGGAATATGAAGTGCATGGGACTTTCAAGGACAGCTGTTACCTCAGAAACATAGAAAAAGTTCTAGACTTTCAAAAGCTCAGACTCTTAAGGTATTCAGGACACAGGGAACGAATGCAAGAAGATTTAGGGCCAGGTCTCTTGCCCAACTTGATAAAGGTCTCCTGGGCTGGTGGGAAGGAGCGTTTGGGGTAGGTGGAGCCAAAGTCCTGTCCCCTCTTCAAGTTTGGCCAGAGGGATTTAAGGGATCTCAGTGTATAACGGTACTTCTCTATGGTTTGGCTAGAGGTCTTCCAACTAGTAGAGGAGAAAACTTGATTTTTTTTAAGAAAAAAACTAACCCAAAAGAACAAAAATAAATAAATAAGACAGGACAAATGAAAGTCACTATGTAAAATGATAAAATTTATCCAGAATATGACAGCAATATTAGATTCAAATTAAAAGCAGCTAAACATTCCAGTAAAAGATAGACTGTCTGACTAGATTAAAATGCAAAAGGGGTGGGACTTCTCTGGCTGTCCAGTGGTTGAGACTCTTGAATTCCCACTGCAGGGTGCACGGGTTTGATCCCTGGTCAGGGAACTAGGATCCTTCATGCTGCTTGGTGCAGCCAAAAAAAAAAAAGCAAAAAAAAGAGACATATCTAAAGTGTAAAAGAAGTTGAAAGCAAAAGACTACAGAAGGATATAACACACAAGCAATAGCACAGAAAGTGAAGTAAGACAAAATTGGCTTTAAGACAAATATCTTTTTAGAAACGAGAGGATTTTAAAATTCATTGTCACTTTATAACAATGAACAACAGTTCAAGAAAGTACAATCTAAATATTATATGTATAATTTCAAAATATATAAAGGTAACTGACAGAACTATAAGGATAATTAGACAAATTCACAATCATGGTGGAGAATTTTCACATACCACTATGTGATTGACAGAATAATATACCCAAAATTAAGTAAGGATATAAAGATTTGAACAACATAGTGAGAAAATGTCCCAAATTTTGATAAATGCATTTTGTATAAAAATGCTTTATTCAGTAACTAAAGAAAACAGAATCTTTTCAAGCATACATGGAATATTTATAAAAATTGACTGTATACTAAGCCATAAAGTAAGTCTTACTTTACCTGGTAGCTCAGTTGGTAAAGGATTCACCTGTAATGCAGATTGTATTTTGAAGACAGGACAAAAAAAGGAAAAGAATCTAAAATACAGTATGAATTATTTTTATATGGATTCCATGTTGAAATGATACTACTTTGGATATATGAGGTTAGATGAAACACATTATTAAGACTAATTTCCACCTGCTTCTTTTTGGTTTTTTAAATGTGGAAAATTTTTAATTATATATGTGGCTTTCCATTGTATTTCTATTGAGCAGCACTGATAAGGAACATATTATCCTACCAAAAAACAATCAAAGAGGGACTTCCCTGGTGGTCCAGTGGTTAAGACTCCAAACTTCCAAGGCAGGGGGTCGGGTATGATCCCTGGTCAAGGGACCTCCATCTCACATGCTGCAACTAAAAGCCCACGTGCTGTAACTAAGACCCAGCTCAGTTTAAAAAAATAAAAAGGAAATTAATTTTTAAAAATTAAGAAGACTTTTGGATAGCAGCCATCCTGACTGGCGTGTAATGGTACCTCATTGTAGTTTTGATTTGCATTTCTCTAATAATGAGTGATTTTGAGCATCTTTTCATGTGTTTGTTAGCCATCTGTATGTCTTCTTTGGAGAAATGTCTGTTTAGTTCTTTGGCCCATTTTTTGATTGGGTCATTTATTTTCCTGGAATTGAGAAGCAGGAGTTGCTTGTATATTTTTGAGATTAATCCTTTGTCTGTTTCTTCATTTGCTATTATTTTCTCCCAATCTGAGGGCTGTCTTTTCACCTTACTTATAGTTTCCTTTGTAGTGCAAAAGCTTTTAAGTTTCATTAGGTCCCATTTGTTTTTTTTTTTTTTTTTGCTGTTTTATTTTTTTTATTTTTTATTTTTTTTAATTTTTATTATTATTATTTTTTTTTCCAGTGGGTTTTGTCATACATTGATATGAATCAGCCATGGATTTACATGTATTCCCAATCCCGATCCCCCCTCCCACCTCCCTCTCCACCCGATTCCTCTGGGTCTTCCCAGTGCACCAGGCCGGAGCACTTGTCTCGTGCATCCCACCTGGGCTGGTGATCTGTTTCACCATAGATAGTATACATGCTGTTCTTTTGAAATATCCCACCCTCACATTCTCCCACAAAGTTCAAAAGTCTGTTCTGTATTTCTGTGTCTCTTTTTCTGTTCTGCATATAGGGCCATCGTTATCACCTTTCTAAATTCCATATACATGTGTCAGTATGCTATAATGTTCTTTATCTTTCTGGCTTACTTCACTCTGTATAATGGGCTCCAGCTTCATCCATCTCATTAGGACTGGTTCAAATGAATTCCTTTTAATGGCTGAGTAATATTCCATGGTGTATATGTACCACAGCTTCCCCATCCATTCATCTGCTGATGGGCATCTAGGTTGCTTCCATGTCCTGGCTATTATAAACAGTGCTGCGATGAACACTGGGGTGCACGTGTCTCTTTCAGATCTGGTTTCCTCAGTGTGTATGCCCAGAAGTGGGATTGCTGGGTCATATGGCAGTTCTATGTCCAGTTTTTTAAGAAATCTCCACACTGTTTTCCATAGCGGCTGTACTAGTTTGCATTCCCACCAACAGTGTAAGAGGGTTCCCCTTTCTCCACACCCTCTCCAGCATTTATTGCTTGTAGACTTTTGGGTAGCAGCCATCCTGACTGGCGTGTAATGGTACCTCATTGTGGTTTTGATTTGCATTTCTCTAATAATGAGTGATGTTGAGCATCTTTTCATGTGTTTGTTAGCCATCTGTATGTCTTCTTTGGAGAAATGTCTGTTTAGTTCTTTGGCCCATTTTTTGATTGGGTCATTTATTTTTCTGGAATTGAGAAGCAGGAGTTGCTTGTATATTTTTGAGATTAATCCTTTGTCTGTTTCTTCATTTGCTATTATTTTCTCCCAATCTGAGGGCTGTCTTTTCACCTTACTTATAGTTTCCTTTGTAGTGCAAAAGCTTTTAAGTTTCATTAGGTCCCATTTGTTTTTTTTTGCTTTTATTTCCAATATTCTGGGAGGTGGGTCATAGAGGATCTTGCTGTGATTTATGTCGGAGAGTGTTTTGCCTATGTTCTCCTCTAGGAGTTTTATAGTTTCTGGTCTTACATTTAGATCTTTAATCCATTTTGAGTTTATTTTTGTGTATGGTGTTAGAAAGTGTTCTAGTTTCATTCTTTTACAAGTGGTTGACCAGTTTTCCCAGCACCACTTGTTAAAGAGGTTGTCTTTTTTCCATTGTACATCCTTGCCTCCTTTGTCAAAGATAAGGCCAAAAGTCTACAAGCAATAAATGCTGGAGAGGGTGTGGAGAAAAGGGAACCCTCTTACACTGTTGGTGGGAATGCAAACTAGTACAGCCGCTATGGAAAACAGTGTGGAGATTTCTTAAAAAACTGGAAATAGAACTGCCATATGACCCAGCAATCCCACTTCTGGGCATACACACTGAGGAAACCAGATCTGAAAGAGACACGTGCACCCCAATGTTCATCGCAGCACTGTTTATAATAGCCAGGACATGGAAGCAACCTAGATGCCCATCAGCAGATGAATGGATAAAGAAGCTGTGGTACATATACACCATGGAATATTACTCAGCCATTAAAAAGAATTCATTTGAACCAGTCCTAATGAGATGGATGAAGCTGGAGCCCCTTATACAGAGTGAAGTAAGCCAGAAAGATAAAGAACATTACAGCATACTGACACATGTATATGGAATTTAGAAAGGTGATAACGATAACCCTATATGCAGAACAGAAAAAGAGACTCAGAAATACAGAACAGACTTTTGAACTTTGTGGGAGAATGTGAGGGTGGGATATTTCAAAAGAACAGCATGTATACTATCTATGGTGAAACAGATCACCAGCCCAGGTGGGATGCATGAGACAAGTGCTCGGGCCTGGTGCACTGGGAAGACCCAGAGGAATCGGGTGGAGAGGGAGGTGGGAGGGGGGATCGGGATGGGGAATATGTGTAAATCTATGGCTGATTCATATCAATGTATGACAAAACCCACTGAAATGTTGTGAAGTAATTAGCCTCCAACTAATTAAAAAAAAAAAAAAAAACATTCCAGGTTAGAAAAATTGAAAAAGAAAAAAAAAAAAATTAAGAAGAAATTAGTAGGAAAAAAAGAAAGAAAACTAGAAATCCCAAACACATGGATATTAAGAAATACACTTCATAAATAGCCCACATGTCAAAGAAGAATTCAAAATGGAAATTAGAAAACATTTGAACTGAATAAAAAAATTCAAAATGCAATTTAACCAAAATTTGTTAGATGTTACTAAAGCAGTACATAGAACAAATTTTAGAGCAGAGCTTGGGAAAACCTAACCAAAATCCAAAATCCAGCCCAGTCTTATTTTGTTTAAAAAAAACAAACAAAACAAAAACTTATAGGAACGCAAGTTCTTCCATTTGTTTATTTATTGCCTGTTTCTGAGTTCACCCTATTATGTCAGAATTGAGTCATTTTGGGAAAGATTTGTCAAATATATTTACTATCTGGCCTTTTATGAAAAAATTATTTGGTTCAGAGCCTTAAGTACATATATTAGAAAAAAGTAAAGAGTGTAAAATAAAAGGTTAGGCATCCATGTCAAGAAATCTGAGGAAGAACAGCAAAATAAACCCAAAGAAAGTGAATGAAAGGAAATAATAAAGAACAGATGGAAGAGATCAGGCTCGTTCAGGGTGGTATGGCCATAGACAGAGAGCAAACAGTAATGAAATATAAACAGAGCATATGCTATGAAGGATCAACAAAACTCAAAAACTGGCTTTTTGAAAAATTTTAAACAATTAACAAACCTCTAGTGAAATAATAAAAAGTAGAGAGAATAATTAAGAACCAACATGAGGACCATCACTACTGACACTGCAGACATGCAAAAGACAATAGCACAATTTGGAAAGTCACATGCAAACAAATGGAGAAGGCAATGGCACCCCACTCCAGTACTCTTGCCTGGAAAATCCCACGGACGGAGGAGCCTGGTAGGCTGCAGTCCATGGGGTCGCTAAGAGTCGGACACGACTGAGCAACTTCACTTTCACTTTTCACTTTCATGCATTGGAGAAGGAAATGGCAACCCACTCCAGTGTTCTTGCCTGGAGAATCCCAGGGACAGGGGAACCTGGTGGGCTGCCGTCTATGGGGTCGCACAGAATTGGACACGACTGACGCGACTTAGCAGCAGCAGCATGCAAACAAAATTTAGAAGAAAACAACAAATTAAGGTAAAATTATAACCTCAAAATTGACTCAAGGAGAAATAGAAAACATGAATAACCTTATAATCTACAAAATGATGGATTCAGTAAGGAAACTCTGACCCCAAATGGGTTCAAACAGTGACTTCTTCCAAAATATTCAAGGAAGACATAGTTCCAATCTTACACAATCTCTTCCAGAAAATGTAATACGAAGAAACGCTGCTAAGATACCAAAACTGGACAGATGATTGAGTCTTTCTCTTTGAGAAGGCAGTCTTACTAGAATGATGATATTCTTTATCATCCAAACAAGGGGACATTTGAGAGTGAAAGAAAATGTTATTAATAATGATATCAGGATGACAAGTATTAACTGGGCTTGTACCAAGCAAATCAGTGTTCCTCTCATGACATGGTGTTCCTCTCAATCTCACTCATAAACACAGATGCAAATATCCTAATGAAAACTAGGACACACAAACTAACAATACACAGAAATGATAATAATGTATGATAACCATGTTGGGTTTATCTGGAATACAGATTATGTTAACTCTAAAACAAATTAATTTGATTCATCACATTAACAGATTAAAGAAAAAAAAACACATGATCATCTCAATATAGGTGGAAAATTTTCTGATACAATCAATATCCATTCATGCTTAACAAAAACTCTCAGCAAACCTGGGAATGGAAGAAAACTTCCTGAATCTGATAAGGGATATGTGCAATATACTTAGAGGAAACATCATACTTAATGGTAAAATGATTGAATCTTTCTCTTTGAGATCTGTAACAAGACAAGGATGCATGATAGCACTATTTCTGTTTAACACTGTATAGTACGTCCTAGCCTGTATAGTAAGGAAAGAGAAGAAAAAAAGATATGAAAATAAGAAAAGTAGAAGCGAAATGTCATTATTCACAGATGATTTACTTGTATATGTATAAAGTTTAGAAAGATCTATAGGTAAAGTTTAAATATTGATAAGAGAGTTTATAAATTCATTGGATACAAAATCAATCTATAAAAATTATGTGTCTCTATACCAGAAATATATTAATATGAATTTTAAAGAAGGTATCATTATTAATATTACACCAAAACACCAACTTCCTAAGAATAAATCTAACGAAAGATGTAAAAGTTCTCTACTGAGAAAATTTTAAACTTTACTGAGAGACATTATAGAAATTAAAAAGGACAAACTAAATTCATGGGTTATCTCTTAAAAGGATATCATTATGCTTAAAATGATTTACAGGAAAAAATGCAATCTCAAACTCCCAACATTTTGGGAGGTGGGATGGGGTGGGGTTAGGGCAGAAATTGACAAGCTGATTTAAAACTGATGTGGATAAAGAATAGCCAAGACACTCTTGAGGAAAAAGGACAAGGTGGGAGAATTTGCTCTACCAGAAATATCATATATCATAAAGATGAATTATAAAATTTAAGATGGTGTGATATTGGTTCAAAAAGAGACAAACAGACCAATGGAACAAAATAGACAATCCAGAGAGAGATCCACACCCACATATAAATGAACCCTTGAAATATGATCTAGATAGTAATGCAATTCAATAGAGATAGGACAGACTTCTCAAAACAGTACAGTACAAATGAGTATCAGGACTTCCCCGGTGGCTCAAGCAGTAAAGAATCTGCCTATGATGTAGAAGCCACAGGAGACACAGGTTTGACCCTTGGGTTGGGAATATCCCCTGGAGGAGGGCATGGCAACCCACTCCAGTATTCTCGCCTGGAGAATCCCATGGACAGAGGAGCCTGGTAGGATACAGCCCATAGGGTCGCAAAGAGTTGGACACATCTGACACAACTGTGCATGCATGCACAAATGAGTACCAATATGGAAACAAACCAGGGCCCTACCTTATACCATCCCAGGTCAATGAAACACATCAGTGTGAAAAGCAAAACTACAAAGTTTTTATATAGTATTATATATGAGATAACCTATGGCCTTGAGGTAGGGAAGTAATAAATTACTAAATAAGATACAAAAAGCACTACTAATAAAGGTAAGATTTGACTACATTAAAATGAAGAACTTTTGTCCTTCAAAAGACACCATGGATTGACAAGATAAGAAATGGTGTGGGAGAAGATATATGCAATGTACACAATCTGCAGAGCGTTTAAAGAAATCTGACAAATAAGAAAGTTGCAGACAATCCCAGAGCAAAACGTTGGATGGGTACTTCACATTAGAGGAAATTCAAATGGTTGATAAACATATAAAAAGTTCTTAACCTCATCAGTAACCAGCACACAAGGCAGATTAAATCACAATGAGGTATTATTTATTTCTATTAGATCAGTAAAAAATTTTCAAGTCTGGAAAACCAAAGAGAATGAGAAAAACTTATAGAATGGAGAGAGTTTAGCAAGATGGTAAAACCATTCATTGCCTTTCCCACTGGCCTCTTTCCCTCCTACCCTGAGAGAACTCCATGGCAGATCTAAATCTACTTAGCTGACATTCCCAAATATCATGGCCAGAGCCTGCCATGAGCAGTGGGTTTCCAGCCATCAGAGCCGTCTTCACATGGTGCTTCCAACTGCTTGCACCTGACTGCCTGGGGTCTGGGCCCAGAATGTTTATTCTCCCAGGACTCCCAGGCTAGTCCCCAAAACTCCCATCCAGGACTTTAGCATGGGAGGAAGCCGACGTGGTTCACCACGGAAACTTCTGTGCCTGGGACACATGTTCTCATTAACAGAGAGAAATGTAGGTGTAACCAAGCCACACAGGAGGGAAGGCATTGCTCTCCGGGTGGGTGAGGAGGCTGGGAGGGCCACACAGAGGTGACCATGACCTGGGTCTCAGGATGAGGAGGCATTCACCAGGCAGTGAGGGGCCAAGGACCCCCAGCTGAAGGAGGGCCAGGGATCGGGGTGGAGAGAATGCAGTGACTGGTACTCTGAGGGCCCTGTCGCTACACTGAGTAAATAAACTCAGTTAAGAAAGCATCCAGGCTAGATTTTTTTTTCATAATAAAATATATATATAACATAAAATTTACCATTTAGATCATTTTTAAGTGTAGAGTTCAGTGGCAAGAAGTGCATTCTTATTGCTGTGAAACCATCACCACCATCCTTCTCCTTTTCCATCTTCCCAAACAGAAACTCTGCACCTAATAAAGGATAACTCCTCATTCCCCATCCTCCCAGTCCCTGGCAACCTCCATTCTACATTCTGTCTCTGGGAATCTGATTGCTTGAAGTACCTCAAGTATATAAACAGACTACAGTATTTGTCCTTTGGGGTCTGGCTTATTTCACTTAGCACAATGTCTTCAAGTTTCATCCGTGCTATAGCATGTGTCACAATTCCCTCCCTTTTGAAGGCTGAATAACATTCCACTGTATGTATTTACCATATTATTGTTTGTCCATTCATCTACTGATGAACACTTGGGTTGTTTCCATCTTTTGGCTATTGTGAATATTCTTGCAGTTTTTGTTCTTCCAGAATTCATATGCTGAAATCTCATCCCCATGGTATCCAGAGGTGGGGACTCTGAAGATGATTAAGTCATGAGGACAGAGACTAAATGAATGGGATTTGTGCCCTTATAAAAGAGACTGAAGAGAGCTCCCTTGCTTCTTACTCCATGTGTTACAGTGAAAGGACAACCATCTATAAACCAAGAAACAGCCCTTCATCAGACACCAAATCTGCTAGCATCTTGATCTTGGACTTTTCAGCCTCCAAAACTGTGAGAAATAAATTTCTGTTTATTTTTTAGCTACCCTGTCTATGGTATTTAGTTAAAGCAGCCCATACAGACTAAGATAGCTGCTATGAACACTGGTGTATTAACAAAGATGAGGCGTTTCAAAGCAAGGAACTAATGCAATTTCAGTTAAGAAAACAACCATTAGAGAATTCCCTGGCAGTCCAGTAGTTATGACCCCCTGCATTCACTGCCAGGGGTCCAGGTTCAATCCCTGATTAGGGAACTAAGATGCGACATGCTATGTGGTACAGCCAAAGAAAGGAAGAAGGAGAGAAAACAACCATCAGAGAGGCCAGTACAATCACAACTACCAAGTCCTGAGAGACCCACAGGCTCCAAATCCCCTTCCCGTCTTCGGTCCCTGACATCATGGTCCTATTGGCATGTTTATCTGGGCAGAAATAAAGAGTGGCATTCCCAGTTACAGGCCTTCTAAACTCACCCCAGGCTCATGGAGTACTAGGCACATTTGTCGGAAAGACAGGAATGTGACTCAGAAGTTAAGCCTGAAAAAGTTTATCAGCGTTAAAAAAGTCTTTCACAAATCTGTGAAATTCTAGTACAGGTAGAAGACACAAGAGTCAAGCAAATGTTTCAATCTACACTCCGGCAGATACACTATAAGATGAGTTATATTAGAAACCAAATGTTGGGTCCTGTGCACAGAGGGGAGGAGGAGGTGTAGGACCCGGGAGGCAGGCACAGCTCAGAGAGGTAACTGTCCAGGATCTGAAGAGCTTAAGCTCCCAAAGAAGTGTCCTTGAAGAAGATGTGTGTGAGTCAGAGACAGAAAATGTGTGATGAAAATGCATCCACACCTTCCTCTCTCAGTCTTGGGGAACTGCCCCCCACTTCTGCAGGAGTGGAATTTTATCCATAGCTCATAGGTCTCCTACAGAAGGAGCTAGTTAGCCAGGGTGTTTGAATTGGGAAACAAATGTGTGAAAATTACCAGCATCGAGTGACAGGCATGGAGGGACCTCAGTAGAGACCACAGCAGCTGGGCTTAGGATGCTCGGGAACTGCAAGGGCTATGGAAAGATTTCCATGATGCAGGGCACACAAGGAACATCATTTTTGTTTTTTCTAATCACTGCCTTCAAGTGTGTCCCTTCCTACCTGACCAGTCCTCTCCTGACTGGTCAACTTCTTGGGGAGACTCTCAACTCTTGAGCCACTGGGGATACAAAAGAGAATTAGTGCAACTTAGAGGCAATTTGACTGCATTTCTTCCCCTGCCCAGGGCTGGGTGTATTGGGTGAGGAGGATGAATGAGACTCACGGCTCCTGCATGACAAGCATTCCTGCCATCCTCTTGTCTGATGTTGCTTTTCAGCCTGGGCTTATCTGGCTGTGAGGTTCTCTGTGGTGGGTGGGGGTCCCTGTGGGGCACACATATGCATCCTTCAGGATTCCCTACAGGACAGGGAGGAACTCCCTACTTCACAGCTCCCCGTCAAGTGAAAGCCCTTTGCCTGACCTCTTCTGAGTCCCCAGCTCCATCACTGTGGTCATCCTGTGATCCTTTCCTCATGGGTCCCCTTGCCTGGCAGGCAGCCTTCTTCACTTAGGGTTGCAGCCCTTTGAACTTCCAAATGCCCACTCAGGCCAGAAGAAACTATACATTCTTGCTTCACCAAACTGTGGTAGCACAGAAGGTTCTAAACCCTCTGTTCTAACAGTTTTCTTGGCTCAGAGAAACACAGGGTCTGGTGCTGGTTCTCTTTTCCACGGCAATACAATAAAATCCTACCCTGTTAAATTGTCATTTAATCTTGAGGGGGTAGTTAAGAACAAGCCTGTGGTGTGGTGTTTAGTCCCTAAGTCATGTCTGATTATTTTCTGAACCCATGGACTATAGCCCACCAGGTTCCTCTGTCCATGAGATTTCCCAGGCAGGAATACTGGAGTGGGTAGCCATTCCCTTCTCCAGAGGATCTTCCTGATCCAGGGATCAAACCCACATCTTCCGCATTTGGCAGGCAGATTCTTTACCAATGAGCCACTTGGCAAGCCCTCAGAATAAGCAATGGCATCTAATCAACAACCAGTTAGGTAGGAGTAGGCAACACTGTAGTCGCTAAGTGTATGGCCATTAGAGCTATTTATACTGAATCTGATGGGAGGGTTTTAGAATATAAAAATGAGCATGTTTCATATTGTGTATTGTGGGCTATGCTTTTCTTATGCGGTAGACACCCCCGCCCTGAGTATGGCTCCCAGGAGATAGAGGAGGGAAGGAAGTGTGAGAGAGAACTAAAGGTCTATTTAAACAGGGGTGAGGGGATTTCAGGGGACTAGGACCCCAAACTGACAAGGATCACTTGTTTCCTGGCCTGGAAGGAGCACTGCGGATCCTCAGGGGAGGATTCCCTTAGGAGGGAAACTAGGCTATGTTCCTCCTGGAGCCTGGGCCAAGTAGACGGACCACTGGAGGGACAAAGAAGGGGTGATATGAGTGGAAAGGTGTCCAGAAAGGCCTCTCTGACAGCGGTGGGAAATAGGCTGGGAGGTTGGCCTGGGAGCTGTGGTGGGGACTTAGGCAGCCAGGCCTGGGTCAGGATGTGGGTGCCAGTGGGAATGATGAGAGGTACGAAGAAGCAGATGCTGGTGGTGGGGAGAGAGCAATGAGCAAGGGGTGAGGTCCATGCGGTGACCAAGCCAGAAGCAGGATCTGGGTGAGCCCAATCAGGGTATAGGACAGGAAAATACTAGGGAAACACTAGAAGCCAAAACCCCAAGAGGAATCAAAACCACAGTATTAAAGAAATTGACCACAGAGTGTGGGAATCATGACCCAGACCCTAGTCAGGTGGAGAAACCTCTAGAAATGCAACACGAGGCACAGAGTGACTCTTTACAAAGTGATTGTTTTTCCCAGAGAAGGAGCCCCTTGAAATCTGAGACACAAATGAAAATGATGTCACACTCCCTGTGAGCTCTGCTCAGAGGCCCCTTAGAGGCCTCCGTTATTAAGATAGATAACTCCATAATAGGGTAGGTTAAAAAAGATAAATTGCGACATAAACCTATGACACAATTGTTGGTAACCCTGAGACCAAACTTGAGTAGCCCGGCTCAGAATCCAGATGTTCAAAAGCCAAGATCCATGATGGAGCAGAGCACTAACTGGACCATAAGGAGGAGGACTAAGACCCAGGACTTGAGCCCAGTTTGTGCCCTGGGAGGTCCAAGGCCTGGACTCAAGGACTCTACACAAGGTTGTGCGGGTTTGTGGGAAGCTCAGTAAGGACTCAAGGGCATCATCCTGAGTTTTCAGGAAGATACTCAACTTCCTCAAAAACCTGTTACAGTCTCTTGCTAGGATACGCTCTACTCCCTTTGAAGAAATCAGACATTTGGGTCAGGTGTGGAGAAGGCAGAAGGTAAGGCAGGTGCTGTGCTAAGTCTGGGCGGTGGGCACCCCAGCCCAGTTGGCAGCTTACTTGGGATGTGGCCATGGGGACCGTCAAGGCTTACAGGAGTTCCTGTGGACCAGAGACAAGAGAAGGCAGTCAGCCTTTGGGAAGCTGGGAAGGCAATGGGGCCTCTGTGACTAAGCGGGTATCTGGTAGCAGCTCTGCCCCCAGCCCAGGGGGGGTTGGTTGCCAAGGAGGGGCAGGAACTGGGAAACAGGGGCAGCAATGCTGCTTCTGACTTGGAAAAAAGAAAGACAAGTTCACTCATTCTGATCTGGAATGGGCTCTGCTGGAGACGTGGAGACCCCAGAGCTGGAGGGACCCTCCCCAGCCTCACATATCTCAAGCTTCTTCAGATTTTTACTGATAGTTAGAAACACATTAAATACACTGACAGACTTCTCTCTGGTGTTCCAAAAGGCAGCCAGGTTAGACTCCAGATGGGCCTTTCTCTGCAGGGACCAAGAGTGTGTGTGGCAGGGCCAGGGAGGGGTGTCCTTCCTGTGGTCTTGTCTGTCACCCCTCCTTCCTCCTTTCTGGCAAGGTCCCCAGCAGAGCCCTCTACCATCTCCCACAGCCCTCCACCTTACCAGCTCTATCCTGACCCCAACCCCAGGAAGAACCCAGCTGCCCTAAGGGCATACACTTGAGGTGGTCAGAACGTGTTCTGGCAAAGCCCAGTCAAGGCAGGGCTCATCCCATCCTGTGGCTCCAGGTGGGCTGGGGAGGCGGCTTGGGTGAATGGAGAACTCTTTTCTAACCAGCCGCCAGAGAAGAACCCAAAGGAAAGAAAGCCAGCTTTGCGAAAACAAAATTTTAGAACTCCCACACTTGGGGAAAAACATCCACTACACAACTCCACACGAGGCAAAGAATAGACTGATGGACATATCTGCCATTAAGACACAAGGTAAAGTTAAGACTTCAGTGAGGAGAAGGGGATGACAGAGGATGAGATGGTTGGATGGCATCACCAACTTAACGGACATGAGTTTGAGTGAGTTGGGAGCTCAAGCTGATTTAAGTGGGAGTTGGTGATGGACAGGGAAGCTTGGTGTGCTGCAGTCCATAAGGTTGCAAAGAGTCGGACACAACTGAGCAAATGAACTGAACTGAACTGAGATCTATTAACATGCCAGTAAAGATGAGACCATGCAGGTGTGTCTGACCCCAATGCACCCAAGCCCAGAGCAAGGACCAGCAACACGATGGCATAACACCAGCAGAGACAGTGGGCCCTCAGATTCAGCACTCACCTTCAACATGTGCCACTGATAAAGTGTTTGGATTCCTGCAGGGGAGAAGAGAGAACCCATGAGCACCACTATTCTGAGGTTGAGCTGGGCCGTCCCTCCCCCATGCCCCGTGTGGCCCCAGCTACTCAAAGAGGTGATAGTAAGATTATTCTGGATTCCAGAAGGGACATGCCAGGAGAATCAGGCCTGAGGTTGGTTTCAGGGGTCTCTAAGGGCCAGGGGTTTGGGAAGCTGAAGGGAAGGAAAACGAAGAAGCCGGAGGCAGAGGAACCGCCACATCTCTGAGCTGCTGGGAGCAACTGGGGTCCTCCCTGATCCTGTGGAAATCTGAAATGGCCTGGCGTCTCTTATCAGCCCTGTGGAGTGGCAGGAGGGAGAGATTGGGAAATGGGGTGATGGTGGGGTGTGTGAAAAAGCCCCAGATGGGCTGATACCCTTTTCTGATATAGAAACCTCCACAACAAACAAATCAATCTATTCATAATTTTCTGGAACTCAAGATCAGTAAAACTTGAAAAATTGTTCTCAAAGGGATATTTTTTTTTCTTTCTTCTCTTTTTGGCCACAAGGTTTGTACGGTCTTTGTTTCCTTACCAGCAACCAAAACCTGTGCCCTTGGTAGTGAAAGCATAGAGTCTTAACCATTGAACCACCAGGGAATTTCCTCAAAGGATTTTACTTTAACCTTACCAAGGAAGATAAGAGCTACTGTCCCCCCAGACAGAGTGGTTGCAGGTGAGAGGGCAGCCTGGCTCTGAGTTCCCCCAGGCTCGTCTGTGCCTCTGCCCAGCTGGGATGTGGTCCTTCTGTCCTCCGACAGCTCTGCCTCTCCGCCAATCACCCCCACTGGTCTCCTGCTTTCTGCTTGACAGGAAGACAAGATTTTGCTTGGGAACATCATCTGTTCATGTTCAGTCATGTCCGATTCTTTTGCAACCCCATGGACCGTAGCCCTCCGAGCTCCTCTGTCCATGGGATTTCCTAGGAGAGAATACTGGAGTGGATTGCCATTTCCTTTTCCAGGGGATCTTCCCGACCCAGGGATCAAAACCGCACCTCCTGAGTTTCTTGCATTGGCAGGTGGATTCTTTACTACCGAGCCACCTGAGAAGCCCAAGTATTATATACTGTATTCTTAAAATGAAATAACCTAGAAAAAAAAGTCATTAAAAAAATCATGTGCGTGCATGTTCAGTTGGTCCCAACTCTTTGCAACCCCATGGACTGTGGCCCGCCAGGCTCCTCTGTCCATGGAATTTTCCAGGCAAGAATACTGGAGTAGGTTGCCATTTTCTATTCCAGGGGAATCTTCCTGCGCCAGGGATCAAAACCTGAGTCTCCTGCATTGGCAGGCAGATTCATTACCACTGTGCCACTTGAGAAGAAAATCACAAGGAAAATAAAATACATTTACAGTATAGTAATGTATTTACTGGGGCTTCCCAGGTGGTGCTAGGGGTAAAGAACCGGTCTGCCCATGGAGGGGATGTAAGAGATGTGAGTTTGATCCCTGGGTGGGGTAGATCCCCTGGAGGAGGGCATGGCAACCCACTCCAGTGTGGCAGGAGACAGTCCCTGGGATTGCAAAGAGTTGGGACATGACTGAAGTGACTCAGCGTGCATGCACTGTACTTATTGGTTCCATAAGTGTATGAAGTCTGTTTCTAAGATGAACTGTCTGTCAGTACCTGCAACAATGTTATCTTATACAATACCAAACACTATAGATAATATGTGTATTACTAACAGTAGACATCAAAAATGAGAAGATAATGTGGAAAAGAAATTCATATTTTTTTACAGGTATAATAATTCAGGCATTGATAATGAAGAAGGAGCAAAATGATTGCTTTACTGTAGCCCAGTGTAATAAACAGGATTACTTCATGGTAGCTTAGCCTATCCACCAATGAATGAACCATCACACAACTGTTATGGCATACAGTATTGCAGTCATATTCATAATACAGTACTGGAAATACTGTTACATTAAAAAAAAACAAACACCTAACTGTGATGATAGGCTGAGGTGAAATTTCTCCAAGTATAAGAAAAAGAGGCATATTGTACCATAATGTAATCCTTTGAAAGCAAAGATATGAAACAGTAAGGAAACTAACACATTATTAATTTTGTGTTAAATATTTCACTCACTTTTCACCTACATAAGAACAGACTAGTATCCACATATATTTTAAGCATTCATGATATAACTTTTTCTTAATTTTTTCAATATTTCTAGGCTCCGCATCTTGTCTGCCAGTTTTTTCAAACTGTTGCCAATCTCCGATATATGTATTTATTGAAAAAAAAAATCTGTGTATAAGTGGAACCTCTCAGTTCAAACCCATGTTGTTCAAAGGTCAACTGTATTTTTTAAGAGCCTGAAACATTGATATTAGCATTTAAGTCCCAACACTGTCACCTCACAGTTTGGGGGCAGCTTCTTTGAGAAGGAGGACTGTGGGGCTGAGGGCCTTATATGCCTGTCCCTTCTCTGCTCCTGGTTTTGTCTGAGATAAATATAATGAGCACAACAGGAATGCATGCATGTCCCAAATCTTTGTGTTCCAGGTGAGAAACAAGAGAGAGAAGGGCACCGAATGCTTATACATTTAGGAATAACAAGAATGATATGGCCACCCCCAGTTCCCCAGATATTGAAGCAGCGCCCAGTAGGCTTGAGGCCAACAGACAGTTCTACTTGGGAACGCTTCCTCTGTGACTTGCCTGGCTCCAGACCATCCTTGAGATCTTAGCTGTCCCACAGTCCAGGAAGGAGAGGCTGCCCCATTTCTGGGCTCCCTTTTGCCACCCACTCCCCACCCCACCATGCTTATCGTCCTAAACTGTGCTTCCCCACCTATCTTCTCTATTGGACTGGGCTTGGGGAGGACGTCCACTTGGCACAGAAGTGCCCCCAAGAAGGCCATGTCCCTGCAGATTGGAATAAAAAGCTGAGGGTGCACAGGCTGAGGCTGTACAGGCCCCAGGGAAGGAGTACAGAGCTGGGTGGGACAGGAAAACTAGGCCTCTCCATCTGGGCTCACCCAGGTGTCTCTCTCCTGTGCTCTTTGCTCAGGTGGGCATGTGAAACCTAATGGTACCGCATGGCCAGCAAGGAGCTCTGAGCTGCCTTTTGTATTGATAAAACCAGATGGTGTGGTTAGGGCCACCAGCGGAAGCACAACTGAGGTCACAGAGAGACTAAATCTGACACAAGATACCATGGAGAGGGTGGCAGAAGGGCCTGTCATGACGACTCAGGCCTGGGTCCCTGACAGTGGTGGGCACCCAGAAAAGTCCAGCAGGCCTGTGGGGGCAAGAGACAGGAAGGAGCAGGAGTGAATCTCTGGATGCATGGGTCCCAGGGCCCACGACCTCAGACACTGCACCCCACTCTGAATGTATTTAGGCCATAGGCAGGATCCAGCCAGGCTGGCAGGGATCCACAGGACAAGGCCCAAGGACCCATACTGAGACTCACAGGGTCTCTCTCCTACAGACCCCATCCTGCCCCAGCCCTACCAGGGCCTCCCCGTGCCTCACCCAGGGCTCGGAGCCATCAGCTCATTTCCCTTCATGATTGCAATCAGCCAGCCTACAGAGGAGGTTTTTCCTTGGCTGGGCTGATGCAAACGCCCGGGGTGGAATCACTTTCTAACAGGGGGCGGCCGGGCCTCTCCCAAGGGGTTGGGCAGGACTGTGGCCTGCGGGGGAAGAGATGGGGGGTGGTTCCTGTGATTTCACCTGAAGCAGTTTCTTTAGAGTCAAGGCAAACGTCAAAGGAGACTCCTGGAGGAGGCCCCGGCTCTGCCTGGTTCCCCTGAGAGGCTGTAGGAGCTCTGTGGAGAGCACCCACTTGTCTGTCCTCCACAGGGGGACCCCTCCTGCTGCCCCCCCAATCACATTTGCTTAGAGGAATGTGACTCTGTTCCTCACACACACAATGGGCCATCCTTGCTCCCTTCCCTTCCCTTCATGGCCTCCTCCCATTGCCCTGCCTCAGGAGCCTGCCTTTCTACACTCTGGCTCAGTGAAGCCCTGGATTCTCCTCATCTCCTCACCCTCTGACCCCTGGATGCCAGCCCCTCCAGGGCATCCCTAGCAGTCAGCTCACACTCCCTGATCATGCCACCTTCCATGCCTCTAACCCCACCTCCCCAAACCCTCAAGGGCTGACTTCGCTTCCTATTTCCTAGGGAATGCAGAAGCTATTGTCCTCTCCTGCCACCAAACCCACCGAAACTTCCCAGCTTGCCTGGTTTCCCAGGCAGCCCTTCCCTGAGCTCTCTGCCCAGGTCGGCGTGTGATACCTGACGTTGTGATTCCTCCCCGTGACCATCCCCTTCAGGCACCCCCTGCATGACCCGTTGTCCAGCTCGCTCACCCATTTCCAGCCCATCTCCAGCAGAAAGATATTCAAGTTTCCCTGCCTGAAAAGATCCCTCTCTGACTGCTTGACCCCTCTAACTGCCTCTGTCTCTCTCTCTCTTTCTCTCTCTTTCCCTTGAGAATAAATCTTTGAAGAGCCATCTATCTCTCTGTCTCACCCTCCCCCATTCCTCAACCCACTGCCACTGGCTTCCGCCCCCACCAAACACTAAAACTGACCCCCCACACCCCGAGGCTCCAGGGGCCTCCCTGTCCCTTACCCAGGATGATAATCCCAGGGGCCACATCTTATCCTTACCCTACTGCTCCCCCCACCACCCACCTGGCCTTACCTCCTAATTTGCCACTTTCCAGGGCTGTTGTGGTGGGTCCTCAGCCTCTGGGGTCAGACAGACTTGCTTGCATTCAGTCCTGGTGATGTTGCTTCTTAGCTGCAGGAACTCCACCTCTCTGAGACTCAGCTTCCTTTTCTGTAAAATGGGGTAATCAAAGTCCCTGCCTTGGGGCTCACTGTGAGGATGAAATGAATTAACCATTAAAAAAGAACTTAGTGCCCAGCATTTTAGTAAGTGCTGCTCAGTGAAAGTGAGCTGTTAAGTCTCTAACTGCATCTGGTTCTTTTGCTCCCCACCAGAATCAACTCACTCCAGCCTTCCCACTATCTGTCTTTCAGAGAATGCCCCAGACTCCTCACCAGCCAACCTGCTGTCCTGATTCTTCCCAACCATTCTCCCCACAGTAGCTAGACTGGGATTCCTGGGACTCGAACCTTCTAGGGACCACACACACCTGTCCCTGGCCGAAACCCCCCCACAATGCTTCCAATGCTCCTAGCATGAAGCCTAAACCTACTCCTCCTTTGATAGATTTGGTAACTGTTTTTAATACAAGAGGCAAACTACAATGGTCAAGATTTACAATAACAGTAACAATTGTAAAATTTTCTACACAAAATTTTTCTTTGCTTAGAATACAATCTGAAGTCAGAACTTTCAGAGAAGCCTTGTGGGAATATTCAGCCTCCATAGTTTTCAGTTTCCCTCAGAAAGCCTATTTACATAAAAAGGAAAGCTTTTCTCTATAAGAAATCACATTTTTGTGTGTGTGTATGCACAGGTCCCAAAACTCTTACAGAGAATGTAGCACCAAACCGCAGTTGAGTATTTAAGAAGTCCTGGGTCTCTGGACACAAACCCCTACCCCTGCTTGAGCTGCATATTTTAAATCAGAACTTTTAAAAAAATTCTTATTTTTCTTCCCCATCTTTAAGTTGAAATATAGTTAATGTACAATATTAAATATTACAGGTGTACAGTAATTCACTAATTTTGTTATACTCATTTATAGTTATTATAAAATACTGCCTACCTAAATATATCTGTTATGAAATATACCCTTGTAGCTTATTTTATACCTAATAGCTTGTACCTCTTAATCCCCTACTTCTATATTGCCCCTCCCCGCTTTTCTCTCTTTGCCAGTAGCCACTAGTATGTTTTCTGTATTTGTGAATCTGCTTCTTTTTCTGTTATATTCACTAGTTTGTTGTATTTTTTAGATTCCACATTAGTAATATTGTACAGTATTTCTCTTTCTCTGTCTGACTTATTTCATTTAACATAATGCCCTCCAAGTCCATTCATGTTGTTTCGAATGGCAAAATGTCATTCTTTTTTATGGCTGAGTAATAGAGGAGAGTGAAAAAGTTGGCTTAAAGCTCAACATTCAGAAAACTAGGATCATGGCATCTGGTCCCATCACCTCATGGAAAATAGATGGGGAAACAGAGGAAACAGTGTC
Organism: Dama dama; assembly: GCF_033118175.1. Lineage (NCBI taxonomy): Eukaryota > Metazoa > Chordata > Mammalia > Artiodactyla > Cervidae > Dama > Dama dama. The sequence goes on along the minus strand of NC_083689.1, from coordinate 25,806,976 downwards.
AGACTTTATTTTTTGGGGGTCCAAAATCACTGCAGATGGTGATTGCAGCCATGAAATTAAAAGACGCTTACTCCTTGGAAGGAGAGTTATGACCAACCTAGATAGCATATTAAAAATAAGAGACATTACTTTGCCAACAAAGGTCTGTCTAGTCAAGGTTATGGTTTTTCCAGTGGTCATGTATGGATGTGAGAGTTGGACTGTGAGGAAAGCTGAGTGCTGAAGAATTGATGCTTTTGAACTGCGGTGTTGGAGAAGACTCTTGAGAGTCTCTTGGACTGCAAGGAGATCCAACCAGTCCATCCTAAAGGAGATCAGTCCTGGGTGTTCATTGGAAGGACTGATGCTGAAGCTGAAGCTCCAATACTTTGGCCACCTCATGCGAAGAGTTGACTCATTGGAAAAGACCCTGATGCTGGGAGGGACTGGGGGCAGGAGGAGAAGGGGATGACAGAGGATGAGATGGCTGGATGGCATCACCGACACACACACACGCACACACACATACGTGCTAAGTCACTTCAGTCACGTCCATCTCTTTGTGACCCTATGGATTGTAGCCCACCAGGTTCCTTTGTCCACGAGATTCTCTAGGCAAGATTAGTGGAGTGGGTTGCCATGTTCTCCTTCAGGGGATCTTCCCAACCCAGGGATCAAACCTGCATCTACTGTGGCTCCTGCACTGCAGCAGATTCTTTACCACTGAGCCACCAGGGAAACCTATATATGTGTGTGTGTGTGTGTGTGTGTGTGTGTGTGTGTGTGTGTATATATCATTACACACATATATCACATTTTCTTTATCCATTCATCTGCTGAGGGACATTTAGGTTGCTTCCATAACCTGGTAATTAAATCAGAACTTACTAAATGTCATGTGAATTACCTGAGGACCTGGTCAAAAGGCAATTCTGAATCAGAGAGTCTGGGGTGAAACTTGAGGGTCTGCACTTCACACAAGCCCCCAGCCAATGCTGAAGCTGCAGTTTTGAGGTCCAAGCTGAATAGGAAGGCTTTACGTATATCTCTACCCAAAAGATTGTGCATCTCTTAAGGAGAGGGACCATGTGTGCTTTATTCACAATGCCTGCACATAGCAAGTGCTTCATATAAGTTTGTTGAATGAATTGTTCTTAATGCGTACCCAGTCCTCAGCTTCCTTATGTCTTTCTGTTGTCTAATTTCACTCATGCCTTTTAGACTCTCCACTTGCTTTTTGAGGGTGCTCTGGGCCCAGATCCGAGAGCTGAGCCAGGGGCCTACGGCCACAGGCATGTTGTCATGACATGGCCTTACATCACAGGCTCTTCACCTGCCTCTGCTGCAGCCACATCCTGGTCCTTGTCTTCAGCAGATCTGCTCCTGCTTAGAAGCCTGACACACCCAAATTCCCCTGCCTCAGCATAACCTCCTATCCTTCATCTCCCCACACTGACACTGATCACATCACACTGCACCCCAGCCCCTGGCTTTTCCATCCTGACTCTCTTCTTCCTCCCACCGCAGGTCCAGTGATCTCAAAGAACTCTTCCCCATGTCCCTGTGACACCCCTTTACCAAAACCCCCTGCCCCGAGCCTATGTTAGGGCCTGACATGCCCATGCGGCAGGGGGTCACCTCTTCTTCCAGGGCCTGCCTTCTGAGCCCCCCACCCTACAAGTCTGCCTTCTTCCTATCTGGGTGCTGCTTCTCTGGTCCTTTGAGGACCAAACCCCCGCCCAGGGTCTGCCCTGTTCAGCAAACCCTTCCTGCCAACCTGCATCAGCCGAATCACCTTCAGAACAGACTGGGATCCAGACCCCTGCAACACAAGTCTCTCCTTTATTCACTGGCTGCCAGATAAATTCCTGCCTGCTCCACTGGGCCTTCACCTGGTCACCCGTTCAGAACCAGGCAGTGCTAGGTGGGGTGGGCAGCAGAAGGTCAGGGCTGTTCAGGGCATGGCAGGACCGCACCCCACTGGGGAGGAGCTCAGAGTCAGGGGACCCCTCACCTGTCAGAGAGGATCTCTCACCTATCTCCACTCTGCCCAGTGACCTGCCTGTCTCTTAGCCTCCTTGGCAAGATAAGGTGATACCCTCTGAGTAAGTTTTTTTTCAAGTTTCACTGTTCTCGAGTACTAGAAAGTGATGAATAAGTCTGTGGTTTGCTATGGAGGTTCCATGTCAGATAAAGATTCTTCCGAAGCCCGCCCTCCACTCGCTTCCCCGGGGCATGGGCACACTGTATAAAAGTCGGAGGCTGTCTCGGACACTTCAGAACGCCACGAAGGACCTAGACAAGACAGAATCCATCCTGCCAGCCCAAACATGAGCAGTCTCTCCATCTTGCATCTGCTCCTGGTCCTGCTTGCACTCCATGCCCCTCAGGCAAAGGGGTTGCCTGTCACAACATCGAGGTCTCGATATTCTGCCTTGATGAAGGAAATTATGAATGACTTAGAGAAAATAACTACGACTCCAACAGTGAGTAGCTGGGATAAGGTTGGCAAGGGGCAGGAAAGGGCTGGCAGGTGCCTTGGGCAAATAGGACTCAGGAGCTTGCTCTCTCTCTGCCTCAACAGGACTCCTTGAGCTCAGATGAGAAGAATTTCCTGACGGTAAGAGTTCAACCCCACACATGGGTGCCCTTGGGTGGGTTCCCATCTACTTCCTGCCTGGTGACCTCAGGCATGTCACACCACCTTGGTTAGCCTCTGTGTTTTCATCTATAAGTAGGGTTAACAGCACCTATCTCAGTGGTGGTGTTGTGAAAATCAAATGCACCCTGCGTGTCAAGTTCCCAGACCAGTGTCTGGTGCTTAACGGGTGCTCGGGACATTCCCCCAGTTATGGCTGTTAATAATGAAAATTATTTTTTTTTATTACAAAATGAAAAGGCAGCTCTAGATGAACAATCCTGGAGGCCTTAAGCTCAGTTTTCAGTGGGGCAGTTTCTGGGCTGGCAGACTAAAATTTCCCACAGGATCATGCTTGCCACCTTCCTTTTCCTTAAATAATTGAGTCATGTTTTCCAGTGCCAACCAGCACTCGTCATCATCACTTTTAGCTATTTTTCCTAACGTGGTTATTTCACCTTTGCTTTCATGGCAATTCTTGGGTCAAACAAGAGGTAGAATCTCTCCTGAGTTCATTGGCCATTTGCATTTCCCCTCTCTTAGGCACTAATAGTTCACACGCTGCACCCCTTTCCAGGCTGGGGTCTCTGTGATTGTCTTCCTGACTTCAAGGAGCCGTTAATTCAGTTATGGCCTTTTAGCTGCAAATATTTCCTTTAGGCAGACTTTTGCCTTTTTAGAGTCTGTTTGGGGAAGTATTTTTTTCCCCCAAGTGCAAAAAGATCCACCCAAGCCATTCATGCAGCTCACAAGAGCCACAGGCTTGGTTCGTGGGTGATGTAAAGCTTGTCTGGGGAGTGCATCCACCTCTTGGCTGGTGACCTTTGGAGCAGTTCAGGGACCTACCTGGGGCAAGAAAGGGACTAGGAAGGAGCTGTCTGGGGATGTCCCCAAAAGCAGGATTGGAAAACTGTGAGGGTGACTTCAGCCCACCCGTGAGGACACTCTCCAACTTTTCCCCCTTACATGTGTTCTTTGTCCCCTTAGAAAGAGAGCCTTCTGCAGAAAAACCTGAAAGTATTCATGACATTTGCCACAGATACTTTTGGAAATGATTCAAAAATCATGAAAAATCTTAAGGTATGTGAAGCTGTTAAGGGCTGGGGGATCCCTACCTTGACCCTGCCCTTTCTCTGGTAGGAGGATAGCAGGTTTTGCTTATCATCGAGGAGAGTCTCTGATTGTTTGCTTTGGTCTCTCCCCACAGGAATTCCAGCCAGTGCTGCCCACAGCCACATCCACGGTAAGCTGCCCCCAAAATGCCCCTGAGGTGATGCCCTGAGCCACATCCTGACCCCAGCCTGTCATCCACCTTCCAACCTGGCTCCATCTGATGATGCCTCCTTCTTTGTTTCTACACAGGAAAATCCAATTTTTATTGAGAAAAACAAGTTGGGGGATTTTCGGATGAAACTGGAAGAATATCTGGCTATCATTAGAAACTATCTGAAGTCCAAGAACCTGTGGTTTCCCTAACATCTGAAGTCTGAAGCCCAGTTCCCTCTCTGAAGCCTCAGAGCATCAGTGACAACAGACTGTCCTAAATTTCTTCGATGTTTCTCACATGGTCCAGGCCTGGAAGAATTTTCTCCTGTGGAGTCAGATGAATCATTAACTATTTAATTCCTGAAATGTGTGGCCCCCATTTGTCCTTTTGCGATTATGTTCTCATTTTTAATCTATTGAGACTTATTTATTTATGTATGTATTTATTTATTACCTTGTGCAAATGTGAAGGGTATTTATTTTAGCAGAGGAGCCATGTTCTGCTCCTTCTGGACAAGACTTAAGATGGGGAATTGGGAATATGTTCATTTGTACCTCAGGTTTGAAACTGAGGTACACATCTGTGAAAATAAACTACACTCTCTGAACAAATGCTTTGTTGCTAGTGTCTCAGTTTGACTCAGGTCTCAGTAACTCTCTCGCCTGATGATTTAACATGCCTCCTTGCACCAAATGGGCCCTTGTACCCACACCCTGGCAATCTGTACTCCATTGGGGAGCCAGATTGAATTTTAGAAAAGGCAAATGCGATCAGGTTGGTTTATACTTAATTTTCCAGTCCTGGAGGGTCTTCTGGACCTTGTCCAGATTTGCTGTTGTTGTTTAGTCACTAAGTCGTGTCCAGCTCTTTTGTGATCCCATGGACCATAGCCCACCAGGCTCCTCTGTCCATGGGATTTCCCAGGAAAAAATATTAGAGTAGATTGCCATTTCCTTCTCCAGGGACTCTTCCTAACCCAAGGATCAAACCTGCATCTCCTGCATTGACAGACAGATTCTTGACCACTGAGTCACCAGGAAAGACCCATACAGAGACCTAGGCCTGATTCCATCTAGCGCTTCTATTTTCCTATTCTCACCGCTACCTATCTTCTCAATACTCCAGGTAACAGAAGTGCTGTGGCTTCCTAGGTGAACCACACACCTTTTTTTACACCTCTAAACTTTTACCCACACTGTTACTGCAGCCTCGCATGCCCTGATCCTGATTCAACATGCCCAAGTTCATTATAAAAAGCTGTTTACTTGAAGTAACAAGTAACACTCTTGAGTATTTAAAGAGTCATTTTCCAGTATATTTTCTAATGCCTAGTGAAGCATTGCTGCTGCTGCTAAGTCGCTTCAGTAGTGCCCGACTCTGTGCGACCCCATAGATGGCAGCCCACCAGGCTTCCCTGTCCCTGGGACTCTCTAGGCAAGAACACTGGAGTGGGTTGCCATTTCCTTCTCCAGTGTGTTAGGATGCTTCAAAAGGATGAGTGAAGGTAGTAAAAGAGAAGATGCAATCTATCTTTTGAATTACTAATAGAGCAGACTGAAATCTTTCTTATTAAAGAAGACCAGGAATAACATAATAAAAACAAGTCATTGAGCCAATACCATACTATCCTGATGACTGTAGCTTTGTAGTATAGTTTGAAATCAGGTAAGTTGATTCTTCCAGCTCCATTTTTATTTCTCAAGACTGCTTTGGCTATTTAAGATAGCTAGGACATGGAACGGAGAAACCAATGGCACCCACTCCAGTACTCTTGCCTGGAAAATCCTGTGGATGGAGGAGCCTGGTAGGCTGCAGTCCACAGGGTTGCTAAGAGTCGGACACGGCTAAGTGACTTCTTTCACTTTTCACTTCAACTCATTGGAGAAGGAAATGGCAACCCACTCCAGTGTTCTTGCCTGGAGAATCCCAGAGACGGGGGAGCCTGGTGGGCTGACATCTATGGGGTCACACAGAGTCGGACACGACTGAAGTGACTTAGCAGCAGCAGCAGGACATGGAAGCAACCTAGACATCCATCAACAGATGAATGGATAAAGCCGCTATGGTACATAGATGCAATGGAATATTACTCAGCCATAAAAAGGAATGCATTTCAGTCAGTTCTAATAAAGTGGATGAACCTACAGCCTATTATGCAGAGTGCAGGGAGTCAGAAAAAGAAAAACAAATATTGTATACTAACGCATATATAGGGAGTCTAGAAGGATGGCACTACTAAACCTGTTCACAGAGCAGCAATGGAGATGCAGAGATAGAGAACAGACTCAGGACAAGGGTGGGGGAGAAGAGGGAGAGGGTGAAGTGAATGAAGAGAGCAGCATGGAAGCATATGCACGAACATATGTAAACAGACAGCCAATGGGAATTTGCTGCATGACTCAGCGAACTCAAACTGGGCTCAGTAATAACCTAGATGGGCAGGAAAGGGTGGGGGTGGGAGGGACATTCAAGAGTGAGGGGGGACAGATGTACACCTATAATTCATTCATGTTGATGTCTGACAGAAATAAAACCAATATTGTAAAGCAACCACCAATTAAAAAGAAATAAATATATTTTTTAAAAAAGTCAGAAACAGTCTCCTGTATCTTATGAAGGATGTGTAAATGCGTGCAATAATTCTTTTTAAAAAACTTACTATAAAGTGCCTGTGTTTAGGGGATTTGGAATCTTATTGAAAAAGAAAAAATGAATACATGGGAGAACAAAAGACTAGCTCAAATGTTGCATACCTCTGGGTTATTCACACTACTCGAGGACAGAGCCCTGAAAGAGATGGGTGGACAGAGACCCACTGGGAGGACTGCCACTGTAGCCCTGGGGTGGAACAGACTGATGTGCATGACAGAGGCTGGGACATCACTGAATGTGGCTTCAGTCTGCCACCTGACCCTTGGGGTCCCACTGACCCTTTAGCTCCGAGTGCCTCCCTCTCAGGCTCCCCTGCATCCTGCCCAGTGTACTTTCTCCAGTCTGAGGGTTCAGGGGAGGCGGGGCAGGGCAAACTTTCTCCTGTCGCTATGCTAAGGAGCAATGTCATCCTTTCCAACTCCTCATAAGTCCCATAAAGGCTTTGGGTGCTGAATACCTAGGAGTCTGGCCCTCTACTGGACGCGGGGGATATGGCAGTGATTAGACGGATGGAAGGTGTTCAGGGAGCTTGCTTTAGATTGAATGGCCTTGGAAGGTCTTTTCAAGGAGGTGACATATGAATGACAAGAAACTGCCAGCCACACAGCAACCAGGGAGAAGAGATCTCTGGACAGAAAGTACAACAGCTGTTGCCTAGAGACTGAAATGAGCTGAGAGCACCACAGAAGGAAGAGTCCACAATTCTCCCTCAGTCTCTCCCTTCCCTCCTCAAGTCCAAGCCCTGTGTTAGTAACCAGTCACTGCAGGAAGTGGTCAGACAACAGAGACTTAGTGCGGAGAGATCAGAGGATGTGGAGTGTGAGGTCAGCACAGGCAGGACCTATGGGTCCTGGGTGGAGGTGACGTGCTTGAGAAGTTGTTGTTCAGTCACTAAGTCATGTCCAAATTTTTGCAACACTATGGAATGCAGCATGCCAGGATTCCCTGTCCTTTACTATTTCCCAGAGTTTGCTCAAACTCATGTCCATTGAGCCTGTGAAACTTGAGAAGGGGGTGGGCCTTTTTGGATTCTGGGAGTTTCTTCATTGCCCTTCTTGTAGAACAGTCCAGGTTGCTCCAGGCTGAACGGGGATAAACATGAGCCCAGCACTGTTTCATCCTTGACCCCAAATCGCAGACCCTGCCTGGGTCTAGCACAACCAGGCCCAAGCACGGTCCTGATCTGTGGCCCAGAACCAACAGGTGGTCAGTTCCCAGTTGAGTTGGGGTATTTTTACGTCATGTCCATCTGCCTGCAGGGAGATGGCTGATGACCAAATGGTATGTCCTGGGTCAGTCTCCCGCAGGTCTTAGAGCCTGGCTAGACTGTCCTTAGTGCCAGCTCTATAATTCCAGTTGCCACTAGGGGGCATCAAAGCCCCATCATAAATTGCACAAAGGCCAAGTGAAGGCCAAAGCCTTTCCCAATCCAAGGTGCCTTTTTAGCAGGGAAGTAGATAAAAGGAATTTTATTTCTTATTTTAATTAAAACATATTATGGAAAAGAATCTTAACTATATATACACACACACTATATATAGTATATAACTACATATATAGTATATAAATAAATCATTTTGCTATACACCTGAAACACTGTAAATTAACTATTCTTCAATTTTCAAAAATAGTATTTTTTTTATTATAATGGTAATATGAGAGAAAATATATGCTCTTTACTGATAAACTTTGGGGTTTTGTTTGTTTAAATAAACTTGGAAATATAGAAAAATAGAGTAAAAAGAAATTGCCAGGAAGGCAAGTTCCTGAGGCAAGAACTCAGAGAGGCATCACCTCCCTCCCTCCATGGTGCGAATCCTCTTGTTCCAGGAATAGGCTCTGCTCCCCCTACCCTGGCATTTCACTTAGTTCAGCAAGCACCCTGAAGACCCTCCACAGCTTACCCAGGCTGGAGCAGAGGGTTGGGAGAGACACTAGATCAGGCCTGGGGGCTTCTTGGCTATGTCCAGTTTGCCCAGGATGGTGTGGTGTGGGTTATTACATACAGAGCAATGGACAGCTGGGTGTGGATCTTGTCAGAGGTGCTTCTCTCAGGAGGTAATGTGGAGGGAGCTTGAGAAAGGAGCAGGGTTCATCAGGCAGCCCGAGGTACCGACAGGGATGTCAGACGGATGGTGCCAGGGTGCAAGGGTGTGGCGGTCTGAGAGCATAGGGTGAGCTGGGGGTCACAGGCGGTGAGGTCACTTACAGGACCACAGTGTGGGTGCCCAATGGCCAGGTGGGGACAGGTCCCCCAGAACTCCTTTGGTCACTGCCTTTGTTTTCAGAGTCTGAGGACCGTGGGCCCTAGGACCCACCTAATCTCTGGGTCTCAGCCTGGTCCCTCCTCAATTCCTCCCCCTTTGCTCAGCCCAGCACAGCCACTGTGGAGATAGCAAGACTAGACAACCATGCCTGAGGAGTGGGGATTGTACGGAGATGGAGGGAGAGGATGGGGCCACATCACTGTGTTTAGGGCCAACGGGAAGAGCCAAGGCCGAAGGAGAGATGCTGGAGGAAAGAGGGGGATCTCTGGAGCCATGGTGGGAGGGAGGGAGGGAGAGGCAGAGGTTGTGTGGGCCAGAGTGATGGGTTGAGGTCTCACCATGGGCTGGGCCTCAATTTTTCTCCTTGAAAACCTCAGGTCAGGCTCATGCCCACTGAGGCACAGGAGCCCTTTAAGTCTGGTCCAGAGACCACCCGGAATCTCTCCCTTGACTGAACCCAGGCCTCTAGAGGTACCTACTGCCTACTGGCTCCAGCTTTAGGGGTGCACAGCACAGCTACAGTGCTTCAGTTCCATCCTCCATTCACAGAACCACCACATGCTTATCACTAAAATCTTCTACGTGACTGTCCCTTCTCCTACCCAGCACACCCCCCACTCTCCACGTCTGCACACAGTGGGCTTAGATCCATTCTTGCTCCCATCCCCACGCCTCATGGAGCTTCTGAGAGAGACCACTGGCTCACAGCCATACCCCGGCTTGGCTGGTAGTCAAGGCCCCACCAGCTCCTCAGAGATCCCAGACTCAGCTTCCACCTCCAGCCTTGGCGCAAGCTGTGGCTTTCCATAGGTCTTCCTGCTTCCCAGGGTCCACAGGATCCCAGCCTGAGGTCTTCTCGCCACCTCCTCAGACAGGTGCCCTTGAACTGGCTGCCCCTGGGACTTCCTTCAGCCAACAACAGGCGAGTGTCTCCACTCAGCCTGCCCTGGAGAGCACCACATGGGCCGTGCCCTAGATGAAGTAGGGCAGCCAGGGACAGCAGACTGACAATGAAGACGTGTAGCTCAGAAAGGAGCTGTGTTGGGAAAGGAGCATGGCTGGGCCTGTGCCTGTGGCCAGGATGAAGCATAGGGTTATAAGAGCACCTGGGAATAGGGTGCTGTGGCAGACAGCTGCGAGTGTGGGTCCATATCTGGGGGTGATGGTGGTAGGGTGTTCCCTCTCCTTCCACTGTTTATGTCCTGTCCCCTGTGGGGAGAAGGACCAGGGATCCCTTGAGTGTGGTAATAAAATCAATGGACCCCTCAGAGGGGGTCTGAACCTTGAATGAGAGTGGGGAAAACATTTTGGACAAGCTCACCCTATGCCAATGAGCATCCAACAAATGTGACTGTTTTCCTCAGGCTGAGGGCTAGACTCAGTGGCTGCTTTTTCCTACAAGGCAAAGCCGTAGGCTCCTGGCAGTCTGGGACCACCTCCTCCCACCCCGGACAGGGGGTAGGACTAGGGAGGACAGTGCCCTACACCCGTGTTGTCAGTTGACTCTCTCCAGGAAAATCCATGTAACTGAGTCATTTCCTAGTCAGCTGACCTTGAATCCCCAGGCTGCCTGGCAGGGTTTGCTCCTGGGGGTTGCATGCGGGGTGGTGCTGGGGTACTGAGGAAAGGTCTAAACAGGAAAACCCCCTACCACCCCAACCAGAAACCTCCGGAGACTCGCCCAGACTCCAGTGATCACTCCCCTCTCTTTCCAACAGCGTGATAAAGGCTGGAAGCGGGAGGCACCCATTCAGTCAAAACAGAAAACAGCCCCCCGTGCAGCCCAGAACTTCCTTGTTAGGAAGTTGTTACCTGCAAAGCAGACCTTCACCTCCTTGTAGAGATAAGCCAACTGGGGTCCAGAGGTGGAAATCACAGTCTGAGGTCATGCAGTGAAAAGTGGCCAAGCTTGAAGGCAGGCCCATTGGCCTCCAACCCTTATTCAACACAAAGGCAGTTGCTGTGTCCCCACAACCCTACACAGGGGACTTGGCACAACCCTTGCTAGGATGTGGCCTGAGGGAGTGGGAAGTGAAGATGTGTTTCAGGGAGGGTGTGTTTATGAGTCGATGGCCCTAGGGATGGGAGGAGGGATCCCCAAGGAACCCCTGTGGTCATCCTAGAGACACTGTGCGGGCCATTTCCCTCCCCTGCCCCACAGTTCACTGACCCCTTTGTCACTACTCCTGCTGGGAGGGGCTAGGGGGCCTCTGAGGAAGGTGCTGGGAGGAGGTAGGGGGTTCTGCCCAGAGGCAGAGGTGCAAAACAGGGAGCTTGTGGCTCAAGGCCAGAGCCTTCTGGGACCTGAAGAACAGAACTGGAAGCAAAAGACACATCTGCCCAAATAGGACCTCGGGTGAGTCCGAGGGAGCCCTAACACTTCAGAAAAGTCCTGAAGGAAGCTCGTTCCAGAACCACCCATCTTGCCCCGAAGAGAAAGCTTGCCATCTGCAACCTTGACTGGCCCATCAGCTAGCTCCAGGAGGACTGGTGAGAGAGCTGGGCTAGGGTCCCCAGGCTCCTGCCCAGTGCCTTTGCCTGAATTCCAGCCCCAAACATAGAGAGAAGTGAGGGGCACCTTAAGGACTTTGGGAAGTTGTAAAGGCTTCTGGTAAAGATTTCTCCTTTTAATTTTTAATGAAGTCTCCAATGTTTCCCCTCCCCCCACCCCACCCCCCCACCCCCCACTGTCCCACCAAGGAGGCATGTAAAGGCAGAGGCCCTTTCTAAGTATCTGGTGACACTCCTAGCTGGAGACAGCTCAAGCTGGGGAAGAGCTTAAAGGGACAGAGATTCACAGGTGGGGGGGTGCATTTCCAGCCCTGGAGGGGGTCTTCTGGCAGGGTGAGAGGCATAGGTTGGGGGAGGGAAGGCCTGATGCACCTACCCTTGGGGTGAAATAGCAAAGAAGCCCCATGGACCAAGGAGTGAACTGAAAAGGACATCTCATCATCCTTGGGTGCTAAGTTGCTTCAGTCGTGTCTGACTCTGTGGGACCCCATGGACTGCAGCCCACCAGGCTCCTCTGTCCACGGGATTCTTCAGGCAAGAACACTGGAGTGGGTTGCATTTCCTCCTCCAGGGGATTTTCCGAACTGAGGAATCAAACGTACGTCTCTTATGTCTCCTGTGTTGGCAGGCGGGTTGTTTACCACTACCACCTGGGAAGCCCCAGAAAACACATCATCCCTGACCGGGAATCGAACCTGGTCTGTGGTAGTGAAAGTGCCGAATCCTGGTGACTAGACCACTATCATCCTTGGCCCTGCCTTAAAGTTGGCACACCTGGGTACTGCCCAAGGCTTGGCTCACTCTGTGCAGTGCTCTGGTGCCAGGAACTTCCTCTTCACCAGTGACTTCCACATGTCTTATGCCCTGACTTCTCTCTGACCTTTGGGCCCATGTGGCCACAAGTGAGTCTTCTGAAGTTCCCCTGGCCTCTCAAAATTGCCACATCCAGTCCAGTCTGGACTGACTCCCCAAACCTCTCTGACACTTTGGGTCTCCCCCATCGCAGCAAATGGTCCTACTGTCCACCCAGCAGCCTGAACTAGAACGCTTAGTGTCAGAGGTTCCTCACTCACCTCCTAACCCCAACCCACACATCTAGTGAGTCTCCGCAAGGCTTTCTCTTAGCTTGCTTCACTCTCATTTCATGACTGACCCCTCCGGGCTGTTCACTTTCTGGGCATGTCTTGACTGATACCCTCAACACTGTGCCTATGAGTCTGGTCCCTGTCCTCCCTGCCCCTACCCAACATGAGCATCAGAAGTGAGCTCTGAGAGCAGACGGCTGTGAGGTCAGCCACACACCCACCTCCCTGGAAGGTGGGCTATATGGATGCAGAGTTCACAAACACATGGTTGGGGGTTAACCACCCTCAGACTCCCCTAGACCAATCGAAACTCGCCAGTGCCAGGGGTCTTGGGATACCCAGAGAACAGGACCACAACAGCTCTCCATGACAGCCTGGCCTTTCAGAGCGACATCTCTTTCAGGAAGGGCGAGCCACTCACAGTGCTGTCCCCACACTGGGTTCTCCTGAGGGTTCCCCCATGAGCCCAGAGCCTGGGTGGTGTGTCGAGAAAGATGTTCTCTGGGCTGCAGCTGGGCAAGGAGTAGCTATCCCTGCAAATTCCAGTAAGGCTGAGTCCCCTGCCCTGTTTGGACTTTAGAAAACTCCCAAAGCGATGCCTCCTACCTGGGAGGATTCTCCCATGAAGTTTCCTGGGACAAGCAACAATTTCCCATGTGAGGTAGCAATAATTAAATGCATTGTACAGATGAGGGAGCTGAGGCTTGGGGCGGAGGGGCTTTCTTGGGCTACCCAGGGATCAATGGTGGAGAGTTTAATCCTGAGACAGAGAGATGCCTGGACATCAGGCTCTGCTGGGGAAATTCTGCCTTTGGCCCCCAGGGCTTCCTGGGGATGGTGACAGGCCATCCTAGCTTCTCTGCCAACACCTGGAGAAGTCTTTCTTTATAGATGCCCCGAGGGGGACATCCCTCTGCTCGCCTAGCCAGGTGACTAGCATTTCCTGGCTTTCTGATCCCTGAGACAGAAGATATCAGAGGAGCAGGAATGGATATGGGTTCAAATCCCATCTCTGCCATCAGTGATTGTATGAACTGGGTGGGCCACTGCTCTCCTGGTTCTCAGGTCCCCAGGGAGGAAAAGGACCCCCCCCCAATCAAGGGGTGGCAGGCCCAGGGAGGGCAAGATCAGCTGAGAAGCTCGTGCAAAGGTCCCATAGGATGCAAGGCACCCTGAGGCCCATTTCCTTCCCTTGTGATAACTTCCTCTGTGAAAAAGATGCCAGAGAAACCACAAGCCCCTAATTTCCCTCAGAGTCTGTGGGAGGGACACTCACAGGAAACCGCTTCCAGAGGGTTTCCTCCTGACCGTGTGGGGAAGGGGCCAAAGAGGAGTCACACTGCCCATCCTGGTCCTTATCCCCACCCTCCCACAGTCCCACTGGGGGCCCTGAGTCAGTGTACCCGCGCGATGCTATCGCTGCCACTTTCCGTGCAGTGCAATCTAGGAATGCCTGCCCCTGTCACAGCCTCAGCTCTGATGTCATCTTTCCAGAAGAAAGATGCGTGGCTGCCCATGAACCTCACTGTCAAACCCCTGGACTTCCGTCCTCTGTGTGCCGACTTCAATGCCCACAGGCCACCCTGCTGGTGTGGACCTCTCCTTGTGGCTCCTGCTCCTCGTTTCCTTCTCTCCCAGGACCACTGGCCAGTCTCTTGCCCAGCTATCATGCCTCTGGCCCCTAGACACTACTGCCCTGGCCATCAGCCCTTCTTCTCAGATAACAGGGCCCTCAGATCCTACAGGTCTGCTTTTTCATCCCCTGGGTCTTCACCTTGGGCACATGGACAGTAGCTCTAACCCTCCTTGCTTACACTCCACAGCACACTGTGTAACCCGTCTCCTCTTCACCATGTTGTTGTTGTTGTTTGGTTACTAATTTGTGTCACCTCTTTGAAACCCCAGGAACTGTCCCCATGTGACTCCCTAGGCAAGAAAGCTAGAGTGTGTTGCCATTTCCTTCTCCAAGGGATCTTCCCAACCCAGGGATCAAACCTGTGCCTCCTGCATTGGCAGGTGGATTCTTTACTTCTGAGCCACCAGGGAAGCCCCTCTTCACCACACCTGTCCCTAAACCTCTCTGTTTGTGCCCAAGACACTCTCCCCCTAAACTATCCTCTTCCTCCCTCCGGCAACCTGACTTGCCACCTGACTCTACTTGCCCTTTCAGCATGCACTGGGAGGCAGCATCTCCCAGGAAAATTCTCTGGTGCCCTCTGACCACTGAGCTGGAAGAAGTGGTTCCTTGAGATTCCTTAGCTCTGAATTTCCTCCATCCCAGCCTGGATCATACAACGGGAGGGTCCACTGCTCCCCTATAGAACTGAAAGCCTTCACCGCTAGATGAAAGGACCAGTGGGTCTCAACTTCCTCCTCACTAGCACAGGGCTTGGTGCAGACTGGAAGAGTTTGTTGACTAATTGAGCTGTGACAACTCATTTCAAGGAGGAAAGTGACCTTCCATCTCAGAGGGGCCACACCAGCTCTTTGCCTCCCTGGCCACAAGCTTAGCTATAGCCTGTGGTCCCTATTTCCCACCACACAGCCTCCAGGGCACTGCCTGACACAGACTTCCACTCTGTGTGGGACCTTCACCCAGTGTCCCTGACCCTCTGTTCCCCCTTGAATGCTCCCTGTTAGGGCCTGAGCAGAGGTATCATGGAAACAATAGAGGAAGGGCCAGGGTTTGAACATGCCACACTCTTATCCCCAGTTTGGCCACCTAGAAATGTTCCAGCAGGCGCAAATGAGTAAGGTTGGCCTCACGGTGTGCCCCAGATCCTGGCAGGGACCTTGGGGTGGGGGGCGGGGGGGGGGGGGGTGGTTGGTGTCTGGATGACCAAGGCCTGGTTTCCCTGTACAAGGACAACAACTCTCCCGCTATGCCATGAAACTTGCCAGGGCTGCAGGTTCGGGCCACAGTGCTCAGACAGTGAGTTCTACCTGCTCCCCAGGGCTGTCCACTGGGGCTCAGTAGCATGTCCTCGCTTATGTCTGACACCATCAATCAAGGTTAAACCAGCATCTGGGGCCCTGAGACATCGTTACCCAGTGTGGGGAGTTCCTCCCCTATCAGAGAGGCACCTGCAGAGGCATGGGGGCTCACACAGACGCACCTCACATAAAATACCCTCCCCTCCTGACACATCTGTAAGTATAGACAGCAATCACACTGGCACATGAACACTCAAGATACGGAAGTGTGTGGACCCATACCCCTTCAACCATGAAACTTACAGCATGGGGAAGTAAACACCAATTCATGCCGTCCTCTCCAAAGTCCATTGTGAAAATCAAACACTTCTTAGCCCCTCAAGAGCCTGTGACCTTTCCAGAAGCAGTTCCTGTTCCACAGGGAGGCTGCTGAGCTGGAGGTGGGCTGGCACTGGGGCCACATAGGAAGTTAAGCCTGGAAGAACCTTGGTTAAGAAGCCGTTGTCCCCTGTACCTCCTGTGGATGCAGCCACGACCCTGCTGGTGCCTGCAAGAGGCTGTAGATAGGAGCACAGCGCCCACCTCAAAGGGGACAGTCTGCCCTGCAGAGCGAAGCCAGGTTCACACAACTCAGAAGAAGAGTCACTCAGCAAGGTGGTGTTGGAGGCAGGCTTTGAACTCAGAACCCTGACCCACCCCAGCTGAGAGACCCAACCCACCTATGCAGCTTGGGAGCTGAATATGGCTATGTACACGAGGACTGTTGCTTTCAGATGAGATTTCACCGCGGAGGAACATTCTGGAATCTTTCTGGCTGGACATGCATACGGTTGTTATTCCCTCAGCTCACAGGAGCTGTGAGGCAGAGGGCCCTGGATGGGCACAGCTTGCTGACTGCTCTGGACCCTTGGTAGGAGCTGAGGTGAGCTGTCTCAGGACCATGTCATTGGGCTGGAATCTGCCTAGGTGGGCAGTGAGGCAGGCCTGTGAGAGTCTTCCTCACACTCTAGTCTCTCACTGTGGCCAGAGCTGTGGGCTCTAGGAGGAGAAGGGGAGACTGGGGTCGGAATGGGCCCCAGTGTAGCTCAGCCAGCCCAAAGGCTTCTTGGGACACAGGCAGGATGGGGAGCCAAGGGTGGGGGCGGGGGTAGAAGCCCAATCCAGTGTCTTCCAGGCCCCGCCCTGGCCACTTCAGGCCAGGAAGTCCAAGCTGTACCCAGAGGCCCCTCAGAGGGAGGGGGAAGCCTTGGCAGGTCAGACTGCTGGGGAGGGCTGGAGAATGCTCAAGAAAGCAGGCAGGTGGGCTGCCAATTCTTGGAAGGGCTCATTAGTGAAAACCCCCAAGCCTGACCACCTTGGGGAAAGGCTCACCGTTCCATGTGTAGCTGATAAGGGCCAGGAGATTCCACAGTTCAGGTAGTTCCCCCGCCTCCCTGGCGTTCTGTGGTCACCATTAATCATTTCCTCTAACTGTGTATATAAGAGCTCTTTTGCCAGTGAGCCCAGTGCTCAGAGAGAAAGGCTAAAGTCCTCAAGAGGATGTGGCTGCAGAACCTGCTTCTCCTGGGCACTGTGGTCTGCAGTTTCTCCGCACCCACTCGCCCACCCAGCCCTGTCACCCGGCCCTGGCAGCATGTGGATGCCATCAAGGAGGCCCTGAGCCTTCTGAACCACAGCAGTGACACTGCTGCTGTGATGGTGAGTGAGGGAGGGAGCACAGGCCACGCCTGGGCCACCCTGCTGGCCTGGACTAGTCCTGCCTGTCAGCTCGATAACAGAACATTTTCCTTTTCTACAGAATGAAACAGTAGAAGTCGTCTCTGAAATGTTTGACTCCCAGGTAAGATGCTTCTCTCTGACACACCTTTTCCCAAAGGCCTCTGCCCTGGGGACTGACTCCAGTTTAGATGGACCCTCACAGGGTTGTCCACTTTCTCTCCAGCCAGCTGCCTGCCAGAAGGAGGGTTGCTTAGGAGGCCTTGCCCCTGTGGCAGTCATGTGAACTCCTTTATCAGCTGAGCAGCCATGGACAGACCTAGTGTTCAAGGGTGTAGGGGTCACCAGGGGACAGGTGGGGGTTATGTCATGAGATTGGGGGTGCGGGCTTGGGACACTCACTGTGCCCTGACGCCAAGCCCTGTGGACACCGTGCTGGCCACTGAAAGGCACAGAAGGGTTTCATCAGGAGCAACTATGTTCGCACAGCAGGTTTGGGCAAGCCCCCCCACCCCCTTCCCCCTGAAGGGTGGGAGGACCAGCGATCTCCTTTTCTGGGGGCTGGGACCCTCTTGAGATACCAGACCATGGGAATGTGGCTGTGCCGGCTGGAGGTGGCCTGAGCTGAGTGGTGAGGGCGAGTCAGATTCGTCTGCAGTGGATGGGGGGACAAGGCGGTGTGTATGACAGGGCCTAGCCTGAGCTTAGTCAGGAATAATCCTGTGCCCCTCCTAGACCCTGCTCTTGGGAGAGTGGGATGAGAACAGGGAGCAGTGATGGGGAGGATGTCCTGGGCCCACCAGAGCACACTCGGCCACTGCTCACCAAGGTATGGATATTTCCCACAGGAGCCGACATGCCTGCAGACCCGCCTGAAGCTGTACAAGCAGGGCCTGCGGGGCAGCCTCACTAGTCTCTCGGGCTCCCTGGCCATGATGGCCAGGCACTACGAGCAACACTGCCCCCCCACCCAGGTGAGTGCCCCCATCAGGTCCCCAAGCAGGAAGGTCTCACTGGAGGAGGGCAGAGAAATAGCGGGGAGACAGCTTTGGCTGTGGGCCTTTGGGACCCCAAATGGTTTGAATCAATAGATTTATAATGATCAGCCCTTCCTGAGAGGGAACCACTCTAGGTGTTAAAGTCCTGGAGCTCAAGAGCCTGTGTCATGTCCTAGCGGGAGCTGCTACCTTGCTTGTTATTACCATTAATGATGTCAGAGGTGAGGCAAATACAAGGAAACTCAAGACCTGCCTAAGGCCCAGAGGAAGTTCCATGGCCCAAGTGCCTCCTCCTAAAAGGACTTTCCCCTGGTCCCTCCTGGGCTGCCTGGATTGCATCGGAGCAAGGAGGAACGCTTACTCGGAATGGAAAAAGGCCCCAAACATTCCTTCCCTGTGGGAAAAGTGAGGTCTGTGGCCTTGGAATGTGCTCATTCTGGGCTCCTAGAGACAGCCGGGGCTCAGCTTTGAGCCCTGGCCTGGGACCAAAGACGCAGTGGCCCAGCTGCCCAGCAGACCAGCGTCTGTCTTGCACTTTTATTGGGCCCCTGGTCCAGCTGCCAGTGACAGCGCTGTGCACCCTTTGGGTGACGCATGAGTGGCAAGATGTCACCTGACCCATGTCAGCAGGCGGGTCCCATTCAGGCCTTCTAACCTGTGAGTTCTAAGAGGCAGCACAGAAACATGCTGATGCCTCCCCCACGTTACCCACTCATGCCTGGACTCAGGTTATTTTTCCTTTTCTTTCCTAAGGAAACTTCCTGTGAAACCCAGACTATCACCTTCAAAAGTTTCAAAGAGAACCTGAAGGATTTCCTTTTTATCATTCCCTTTGACTGCTGGGAACCAGTCCAAAAGTGAAGCAGGCCAGACCAGCTGGAAGCCAGCCTGGGAGCTTACCTCACAGATCGCTGCCCTCCTACCCACAAAGAGCCAAACAAAACTCAGGATCTTCACACTGGAGGGACCACAGAGAGGGCCAGAGCTATAGGGGGACACTGACTTGTTCAGGGCCATGTTGACCCTGATACAGGTGTGGCAGGGGAAACGGGAAATGTTTTACACTGGCAGGGATCAGTAATATTTATTTATATATTTATGTATTTTAATATTTATTTATTTATTTATTTAAGCTCATACCCTATATTTATTCAAGATGTTTTTCTATAATAATAAATTATTAAAAGTCTGTTCTTATTTGTGCAGTTTTCCAGTTTGTTTTCAACCATGAGCAAATGTTCAAGGTGCTCTCGTCCCTGGACCAGGGCAGGGAGGGGAGGAAGCTGGGAGTTGGGGGAGGGGGCTGGGGCCTGCAGATCGGGCACAATTGGACAGACAGCACTGTCAGAGCACAGCGGAGATGGGAGCCCACCCGAGTATGACATTCTGCACATGTGGACATACTTCCCTGGATGCTCAAAGGTTCCCACCCCAGAGAGAGGTTTCCAGGTTCACTTGGAAGGCCAAGTAACCCAGACAGTGGGAATCTTGCTCCAGAGAAGGGTCATCATCCTTCTTGGGCAGGTGGGGGATTCCTGAGGCTTGGCTGGGTCACTGGCTGAATGGGCCTTTCGGAGGCCCAGACCCTGGCCATGCCCTGCCCCTCATACTCAGGGCTTCAATCACTCCCAAGGTGAACCAGCAGATAGACTAGCTGTTCAGGGGAAAAGAAACCAAACCACAGGGGTCAGAGCTCAGCATATTTACCAAACTTTCCCCCAAATGGGTGATCTTAATCTCTGAGTGTCAGAATGTAAGTGCATAATTTGTTGATACATGGCTCTCGTGTGGCATTTTTCTGAGTCGGTTTTTGGTTTTACATGAAGCTCTGCATGCAATCCGGCACGTTCCCCCCAAATCCATGGCCTTCAGACTGGGAAAACAGTATTTCTCCTTCCTCTGCTTGCTTTGTCAATGGGGCTGGAGGCCTTGTTCCCAAACCTGTCCTCCAGGGTCCCTTCTGGGGTCTGTGAGGAAGTGGGTTTCTCCCTAAGTGTCAAGTGGGAAGCATGGCTAGCCTTTACCTTGACGGGTGGGCCTGGGGAAGCTTATCTGGTGCATTTTAGCTCCTGCCTGTTCTTTTTCTCCACCCTACTTGCTTGCTCTGCTCAGGCCATCAACTGTAGTCAGCACCAGTCCTGGTCAAAGACCTGCCCCCCACACAGGCGGAAAGGTCATGACTTTAGATGTGATTATAAATAAAAATTCTTAGACCAAACCTGAATTTTAGCAAAGACAAGAATCCACAGAGTATGATGTAGTCATAGTCAAAGCATGAAAAACACATCTCACCCAGAGATAATGTAGATCCTCGCTGTCTTCCACGTAAACCAATGATAACTGATAAGAGATGTAGCATTTCCTCAGACTCTCATATATAGGTACATCTCCTCACAGAAATGCTATCAAGCCCAGGGTTCGGATCAGCTTGGAGCCACCCTCAAGTCATACCATGTACCTGTACGTGCTCCTGGCTTCTGTGTCATGGGTCTTGGAAAGCCATTCCGCCCCAATGAAGATAGTCAGTGGGTCTATTCAGGACAATCACACAGCAGTCTGTGCTGAGATTGAGAAAGAACTCATGGCTGACAATGTTACATACAAGGTAAGTCTGGGTCTTCATCAAACATCACTTAGCTCCTCAGTGGCCCTCTGTGTTTCTAACCAACTTTTCCTGCTTCCAGGGTTCCTTCGAAAGGCCTCAGAACACCAGTGAGGTAAGGAGCAGTCACCCCATGGTCATTTCTGACCACACTTGAAAGGGAAATCCCAGGGCAGAGACAAGAACAAAAGCTGTTGAGTCAAGAAATCTGGGGAGAAAGTTAGGAGTTTGAAGATGAAGTCTCTGGCTCAGGACACAGATGAACCAGCAACCAGGTTTTGCTGGATTCTTTGATCACTATCCCAGAGCAGCCCCATGCCTAGGGAGAGACCAGAAACCCACTGCAAACCTCAACCATCCCGGGTTACCTTGGCCTGAATTTGAGTCCAGGGTTCCATGTGGCTGGGGTAGCTAGGAATGGATGAGGTTGAGGGTCAGCGGACCCTCAACTCAATGCCCCCAACCCTGTTTCAGGAACTCTGCTATGGGAAGTTTATAGAGGGCTTCATCTCCACCCTGAATAACATCTCTACGAAACACAAGAATGACTGTCACATAGAAAAAGTCTGTAAGAACATGAGGCAACTCACCGAAATCTGCCCAAAGCTGAAAGTAAGTTGTTCTTAGGGGAACCTGAGACATCATTTCTCTCGCCACCACAGCCGGAGGCCCAGTGGGGCAAACGGCTTCTTAGGGCCCCCATTTGCCACATGTGAGGCTTCACATACTACTTCGTCATGCAAAAGAAGTCCACTCACTGACAGGGACTGAGGCTTAGGGGAGTGGGGGATTCAGGGGTTATTCTAGACATTTTTGTTTACCCTCTGCCAAGCCCGTATGCACGGAACAGGTCAGGGCGTGGACTCGGCCTGGGAGAGGGAAGGGCACTCAGGGCCAACCCCGGTCAGGTGGCGAGTCTTAACTGGCTCTGGTTTGCCTTGCTCTTGGTGCCCCTTCTTAGGCTAAGGAGCTCCACTGGGAGCCCACGGTGTGGGGATGGGTAGTGACTTAGAGGGGGATGTTGTGGGGAAATGACTGAGCTTCCCTGCTCTTTGCCCACCTTACTGTTTGTCTCCTGTGTCCTCCCACCCTGCACGTCCTTGTGTCCCTGTCCTGGGAAGCCAGGAGACCTCCCCACACTCTGCTGGGTCTCTCCCTAAAGTAATGGATGATCCTCAGTCCTGTGGCTCAACCATCACCAGATGGTGCCCAGTGAAGACAGATGGGGAGGGTTTGCCTGAGTTACCTCCTAGGTAGATAGATGGGTCTTACAGGGCCCTTATGGCTGGGAGAACAGAGTTTGCTTTTACTTTTTTTTTTCTGCTAAGAAGAGAACTTAATTATGTGTTTCTTATTTAGCTAACAGGACACAACTGTATTACTGAGAAAAGTAACTTCTCAAAGTTCAAAGAAGCTTTACAGAGTGTTGTCATATCTATAGAAGGATGGAAATCTTGTAAAAGGATCAAGGGCATCCTCTGAGACCCCGTCCTCTCACGTCCTGATGCCCTGAGAGTTTCAGGAGGTGGGGCTGGAGGAGCCTCAGGAACAATTTACAGCTGGGGTGGGGTGAGAGTTTTCTGGCCCTGGGTCAGCAGATGGGGCTGAGGGTGGGTAATGGTAGGGGTGTGCTTGAGGAAGTATTTCTGTAACTGATGCATCAGCACTTGTTGCCTTAATAAAGCTGGGGTAAGGAAATGCTCCTAAGAGTTGTGACAGTGTTCAGTCTCTCTGGGGCCCTGACAGACCGAGAGGGGTAAGGGGCTGGGGTTGCTGGCCCCATAACCAAGGCTTCTGACCTGGAGGGCCAGGGGTCTCTCAGGAAGAGAGGCCCAGGAAGGCGAGTGGGAAACCACCCTCATCTGCCCCTTCGATGTGCTTCCAGCACCAGGGGACCTGCGGCAGGAGCCCCATCAGTGCAGTTTGTTCCCGCTCCTCTCCTCCCTGTGTCCTTTAAAACTCACATCAGATCTGCTCCCGGACACCCCTCCCCAGCCTCACTCAGCACCCGTCCACGCATGATCCAAAGGTCCAAGGCCCTCCCTACCTGGGCTTCTACTGCAGCTCTAAGTTCACTGGATCCTCCTCCCCACCAGCCCCTCCACCTGAGGACTCAGTGCGGCCACAGAAGAGTCAAACCTAGTAAATGGCTCAGGAGAACGGGGGATTTTAGGCTACTCACAGAGGACTCAGCACAGTGGGGGACCTGGACCAGGCTAGGGGGCCCATGGGGGCTCAGAACATTTCCAAACCCCCAGCTTCATCTCAACCAGCAAACTAACTTCAAAGCCCCTCTCCTGGCTTACTGAGCCGCTCACAAACCCAAGGACACTCTCCAAGCGTCTCCTTGACCTAATAGCCCACTCCCCAACTATTAACACCCTCGCATCCCCAAAGCATGGGGCCTTGCTGGTTGGGGATCCACCAGTCACTCGGGTCTTGAAATGCTGCCACATTGGGCTACCAAGCTCTAACCCCTACCCACTTTCAATTCTTTTTTTTTTTTTTAATTAAAAAAAAAATTTTTTTTTCCATTCATTTTTATTAGTTGGAGGCTAATTACTTTACAATATTGAAGTGGGTTTTGTCATACATGTAACTCCATGGCTGATTCATGTCAATGTACCCACTTTCAATTCTAACCCTAACCCTAATTATTTGAACCATTTATTAGAGGTGACTGGCATTACCCCACAATCCAAACAGCTTCCTACAATCCAGACCTTCAGACCATGAACTTGTTCAACAAACCGGGAAAGATAAAGATCTACTGTTCTGGAATATAAATAGGCATCAAGCTGTAACCACAACTAAGCCCAGGCAGGACTTGTACAGAGTCTGCAAATCTACCTTACTCTGCCGTAAAGCCTCAGACTGTGCCTGCAGCCAGCACGCAGACCCACTACAGCCCTCCCCACACTCACCTTTTGCCCCATGATTTTCAGACCACTTCCAGCTCATCTCCATGGTGAGGACCACTTCAGGATGGAGGTCAGTCTCAAGTGTGACTGAGGGAAGTGGCCAAATTATCTCAGAACATTGAGGGTGGCTCTGTGATTCAGGTTCAGCCGCTACAGGGCCAGGGGCCAAGGTTGGTTTCAGCCCAGAGAAAGCCCATGGTCCAGTCCCCAGAGGCTATGAGTTCCTGTCACTTGGGCAAACCACACAGGTGCTCAGAGTTTCCGAGACCATTCCTCTGTGACTGGCAGCAGGGTCTGTGGGGTGCATGGCAGCATGGAGTTGCTGAGATATGCTGGCAGGAAGAATTGCTACTTCGACGCCCAGCCTCCTCTCAGCCAGAGACACCTGACAGTAGAAGGTTGGGGGCTTTCATGAACACCCTTGTAATCTTGCTGCTGTGTTCAGGACAGCAGGGTATGCATGAGCCTGGCTTGCCGCTAGCTTGCTGTGTGACCTTGGACAGATGCCCCAGTCTCTCAGTCAAAATCCACAAAGGCAGGGGTGACTCTAGCCCCTGAGGCTGGACTACAGCCTAGGTTCAGAGCATTCATCAAGGTAGAGAACCTCCAGGCACCTGGCTCAACTCTAGGTAAACAGGTTGACAGGCTCTGGTGCCTCTCCTGAGAGAAAGGAAAGTCAGGAAGGAACACAGTAGGGAGGCAGCCATACTACCCGGACTAACTATCTTCATCCCCATGAAAGCCTTAAGCACTGGCCAAGGCCACCAAATCCACGAAGAGACCCTGCAGTGAGGGCCATCTGTATTTTCCATGAGCCCCAGTTTTCCCTCCATTAGTCTCAGATCTGGACAGTAGTCCTGGGGAGCCTTCTGGGGCTGGAACCAGGTAGGAGGGCCATGTGGGCACTGTTCTGGAGACCCAGGCAGGTCTGAGCCCACAGCTCTCTGGGAGCCTACTGACCCTTCTCCCTCGGGACCTAAGGATAGGCAGGCACATTGTAAAGCCGGAGCTCCAGGCCAGACACCTAGGCACAAGAAGCATGGCTCTGACTGTCCTGGGTACTCTCTTTCCCTAAGAGGCTGGGAAACAAGTTCAAATTATATTCTTTTATGGGAGATAACCATGGGTAGGCCTAAGCCAGGCCCACCTCTAGACCAGGAGGAGGAACAGGGCTACGTGGTCTGAGGAGATGGGCTCCCCCATACTTCAAGACTTCCCAGGACACAAAAAGTCCATTCCCTTCACAGGGATCCTCCCAGGGACCACCCAAACCTGATATAGCCTTCTGCTTCCTGGGGCCCCATCCTGCCTCAGAAGTCAGTGGTACTGAAGATGGACCCAGGAATCGAAGCCTTTCACTGAAGCAGCAGGGCAGCCCTCTCAAAGGCTAGGCCTTGAGAACTGGAATCACCCCACTGGCAGCCACATGGCAGTTTCTGTCAGGGCCACAGTGCGTTCACATCCTTTGACTCCGCATTCACCTTCAGGGAGATCACTTGAAAGACAGAGGAGAGAAGCTCCACAGAAACAATCTGCCTCTCCATGAAATGAAACAATGAACAACAATGGAAGCTAACATGACAACGTATCAAAGCGTTTGTGAAAGGCCCAGGATGCTATTATTATTATTGCCAGGATGACCCCCCTGTGGGCCAAGAGCCAGAAGGGAACTAAGATTATGATTTAGATGGTGGGATGGCAGGTTGAGTTTTCTCCTTGGTTTTCTACCCTGTCCTGGTTTTGAGTGTGGTCTTGGAGGAGAAAAGCTGAAAGCCAAGGTCAGTGGGCATCAAATGGTGCCTTTGCTTATAGAAAATCTGCATCCTCAGTGTCCCCAGAAAAATGGGGTGCTCAGTGGTGGCTTACAGCGCATCGGCTGATTCCCTAAATTGGTTGTTCAGCCAAGATGCTGGTGATTAGCTTACAATGCAGACTGTATCCTTCACAGCCCATGCTTGTGCATGCTCAGTCAAGTCCGACTCTTTGCAGTCCCGTGGATCATAGCCTGCCTGGCTCCTCTGTCCATGGAGTTCTCCAGGCAAGAATATTGGAGTGGGGTGCCATTCCCTTCTCCAGGGGATCTTCCCGACCCAGGGACTGAACCCATGTCTGAAGGTCCAGAGCACCAATACTTTCTCTCTGAGATAGCATGGATAGCAAAAGAGGCCTGTCTGCTCCTCCTTGGCAGGCAGGGCAGCTCTCAGTTTGGGCCTGGAGACTGCAAGGTGATGTTCAGGCATCCTCGATTTTCTTTACAACCGTCCTGTGGATTCTCACTTTGGGGCTACACAGCTGGCCTGCCAGCCAACCCCAAGTGAGCAGGACTGGCCCTGGAA
This sequence comes from Dama dama, assembly GCF_033118175.1. NCBI lineage: Eukaryota > Metazoa > Chordata > Mammalia > Artiodactyla > Cervidae > Dama > Dama dama. Next base: position 25,781,070 of record NC_083689.1, on the reverse strand, counting down.
ATCAGGGCCTGAGTCCTTACACCTCTGGCTTCCTGCATATGTGTGTGCTTGGGAATTCAAATCCATGTGACTGGAAGGGGAAGGCAGGGGCTGCATCGACCAGGTGCATACTGTGCCTACATGGGCTTCTGAGCAAAGTTGCTTGTGTTGAACATACAAGGCCGGTTGTTGTAGCTCCAGAAGCAGCTCCTCGGGACCCTCCCACCTTGTTATATGGGCTTCACAAATAAGGAATCTGGCATGTAGGTTGTCTTGGGCCTCATTTTCTTATCTATGAAGTGGGGCTGTGGCAGGGACAGAAAGGCCCCAGCCTGACACAAGGAGGCCCAGCTAGATGCAGGGCCCTGACGCCTAAGGTCTAGGTCAGAACACTGCTGAGAGCACCCTGATATCGGCCCTATTCCTCTGAAGAGAGGGAAGGCTGGAATGCTCACGGCATCCAGGTCTGCAGAGCAAGTCCGAGTAGAGCCAAGCCCCAGAAGGGGAGCTGGGGATGAGGAAGGGCCATCTTACCCACTGTTGGTGCTGGCAGCTCTCTGCCTAAGACCCAGAAAGACCCGGGACTTCTGCATGACCACACAGGAGGTGAGCCAGACAGAGAATCCTAGACCTGGTTCCACAGAAGCCTTCTTTCTAGGCTCTTAAAAGGGCTACAGGGCACAGACTTCACCCTCGGAAAAGACTGACCAATTTCCCTCCTATTAGGAGACCCGTGAGTTATGGCTGCCAATAAGGATGCAGCTTCACAAGTTATTTTTCATTGTGGTTTGAGATAACAGTTAAACAGTTTCATGATGCTGCCACTGATGTTATCTCTGGCCCAGACCTGTTCTTTCAACCTAGAAATGATTAATCAAAATTTTTTCTCCATTTTCTTTTTCTTGACTTCAAAGGAAGATGAGCACAAACTCCCTAGGTTCTGCCCTCAAGCATGGCTCTTGAGCCCTCACCTAATGTGAAGGTTGGCATTTCCTTCAAGATTCTAGGGTTCTTCTAGACGCTGAAAAAAAAAAAGCCTTTTAAAATTATTTTACTTAAAAAAAATCAGTTATTGTACAATAAAGTACACAAATCTTAAGTGTACAGTTCAGTGAATTATATATATGTTTATACTGATAAAACCAGCACTTGGAGCAAGACGGAGAACATTTTCCAGTGCCCCAGAGGCTTCCTGTGCTCTCTCCCTCCTACTCAGTATCCACTCTCCTAAGTGTAGCCACCTTTTAAGCTCTATCACCACATAGTCGTTTTGCCTATTCTTGAACTCAGATGAAGTGGAATCATAGGCTGCACTCTCTTTTATGTCTGACTTCTTTTGTTAAATATTCTATCTGGTTGTTGCATGTAATTGCAGTCTATTCCTTTCTGTTTCTGTATAGTATTCCACTGCATCCCAAATACATTTTCTTATTTTTATGCTGATGAATATTTTGGCCATTTGTGCTTTCTAGTCAATATAAGTAAAGCAACTACAAACACTCTTGTACTCGTATTTTGGTGAGTGTATGTATGCATTTCTGTTGGAAATGTTGAGTATGGTGTGGGATTACTGGATCACAGGATTTACATATTTTAGCTTAGCTGGTACTGTCACACTTTTTTCCAAGGAAGTCTTTTATAAACAACATTGTTGCTGGTCTTCCTGCCTTTTGTAGGTACTGCTTGTCCATCAGACACGGGATCTCTCCTTTCCCTTCACATGATCCGAAGCTGTTTCCTGAACATTCTCATCATTATTGGAATTCTTCTCTATATTTTTCAGTCTTGCCCAACCATCAACATTCTGACAAGCCAATTGTTGGGAAACAAAACCCAAATCCGACTAAGTCTGGTCCAAGGTTGGCCTGTGCTCACAGGGCTGAGGGGACTGTCCTTGGGAGGCTCAGCTTGGGCAGGCTGCACTGAAGCACCTGCACTGAGAAGAGCAGAAATTAGCTAGTTTGTTGCTCACCAGCTCCACATGCTGTCCTGGCTATGGGTAGGCTGCCTCGACTTTCAGCATCTCCAGGGTCTCACTGGGGGAGTCAGCTCAAGAAGGGCCTAAACTGTGATGTGCCACTGTCCTAGAGGAGAGACCAGGTCAAACCAGTCTGGGGTCCTCCTGGGGTCTCAGCTCCCTGGTCAGTCTCCGGCCATGTCCTGGTGCTTTCACCTTCCTGGCCCCTGTCAAATCTTTCCACTTCTATCACACAGCCTCACCTTGGTCCACCCACCCTGCACCCCCAAAGATGACTACCACGACTGTCCCATGGACACTCATCTCTAGATGGATCCCTCCTGCTGTGCTTCCAAGCAGTCAGATGGATTCATGTACCTATTAATTCACTCAACAAATATTTACTGAATCCTACAAAGTATCAAGAATTATGCCAGGCTCTGCACAGAACTCAACACGTGAGGTGCTTCCCTTTTAGTGCATTAGGCTGGCTATGGGAAACAAAACCCAAATCTGACTAAGTCTGGTCCAAGCTTGGCCAGGGGCTCCCTGCTGGCTCAGTGTGAGCTCCTCTGGTCTCTTCTAAGACCTGCCACTCTAGGTACACAGTCCTGGAGACCCCTCCAGCCTCACTGCGTATAGCCTTTTGTCTCCCTCACAGCAGCCCCGGGTCCCAGGAACAGGAACCAGCTGCAGTTCTCCTACCATCCCCAGGCCCCTGTGCCTGGAATGCATCCTCGTCAAACAGCTAATGTTTTTCTCCCAATGGGACAGAACAGTGTCTAGTGGGAGATGGACACATCCTCTACTGGGGCATCCTCCTCCTCAACATTTACTCTGGGGCTTGCCTTCTAGGCCTTGCATGCATGTGTGTTCAGTTGCCTCAGTCATGTCTGACTCTTTGCAACCCTGTGGACTGTAGCCCCCCCAGGCTTCTCTGTCCATGGGATTCTCCAGGCAAGAATACCGGAGTGGGTTGCCACGTCCTTCTTCAGGGGATCTTCCCAGTCCAGGGATTGAATCCACGTCTCCTGATTCTTCTGCATTGCAGGCAGATTCTTTACCCATTGCACCACCAGGGAAGCCTTAGGGGAGCACTATCATCTATTGGGGGACTATGAGGGATCTGCTCTGAACTATAACTCTATCCCCTAAGTCTGGGGAGGACCCCTCACTGCATAGGTGCCAGCAGTGACTGTGTTCCAGGGTCTGAGAAAAGTGAGCCGCTTCTCACCTCTGATTAATAGAAATACAGGTTTTATGGACATCAGCATGGAAAGGCAGCATGAATTTCCCAAAGTTTAGAAAAGGCTCTGTGGGGCAAATAGCAGCACCAGCCTAAAAGGTCCTCCACACACAACCAGAGATCTGTTATCACTATCCTTATCAACGTCAGCGTCTGAAAGACGAGCCAAGAGGATGACCTTGGGTCACCCAGGAGCCAGGGGAGCTGAGAAACTAACATCAGCATAGCTGGCCTGCTCCCTCTCCCACTTAACGGATTTAGAAACTACCTCAAAGGAAGCAGAAGGAGGGAGGGAAGCCTAGCTCCCTGGCAATGTGTCATACTTCCTCCTGCCTAGAGCCTGGGGCAGCCCCAAGTTGTCCTGGTGGAGGCCCTGGCTCCTGCCCAGGCCTCTTGCGCCAGCAGGGCTGGATAAGGGTGGTGCCATTTCATGTGCTGGGAGTGGAGGCCAAGGAAACAGCAACTGTTGCTAGAGCCACAGCTTCGAGTCAGAAACTATATGATAACTCATAGTCCCATCCACCCTCCCCACACCCAGGAAGGTCTCCCTGAATGACCCACACAACTCTTAGGTCCCTTTTCCTACCAGGATCTCTCCAGGGCAGTTGCTATCAGCCCTCCCAGGTCTTCAAGTGAAACAGAAGCTCTGTGCCCAGCCTAGATTCACAGAAGACCTGTGACTCAGACCCTAATATCTCTCACAGGTACAATCTCCAGAAATGTACACCAACCAGTTTTGGAACCCAGGAAGAAATCACAGGAAGCTGCAAGAGTCTCAGGCCATTCCCTCGGACACATTCGCACTGAAGGCTCCTGTGCCTTTGATGCTTTGGTCTGCTTAGAGACAGTGATGAGTCTCTAAGCAGACCAAATTGTCCTTTGGGCTCCAGACCAAACAAAAACACTAGGCATGGCTGTGGGCCTGGGTCCTGTAGTTATCATGAACCCCCGTGGAGCTTAGGGGGTAGGAACCCCCATGGGAAGGAGCTTCTTTCCTTAATGTCATCCAGTCCAGAAGTCCAGGTGTCACAGGCAAACAAATAGATAGAACAGACCCATGACGGTGAGAAAGAGACTGTCTGAAGATCCTGACAGTAAGAGATGGACAGACACTGACCAAGTCCCTGGTACTGACAGATTCAGCCAAAGCTTGGAAGGAATATATGGAAAGACCAGCTGGAGACAGTGGCAGGGACGGACTGACAGACATGGAGACCAATGAACAGAAAGGCTTAGGATCCCAGTAGAGACAAAGACACAGCTGCTGCTGTGGTCAGGGTGTGAGGGGGCAGGTTGTCCTGCGCTCAGCCCTAGAGGCTCTTGGAGTTTCTTTCCCAGCACTGCAATCGGAGACTTTAAGAGGCTCTTTCCAGGGCCACAACTCCCCCTTCCCCATGATCCTCAGGAAGGGAGCAGGTTGTGGCTCTCACTGTCCCTGGAGCTGTAACTGAGCAGGACCCTATGAGGCCTTCACAGAATAACTGCACCCCCCCCCCCCCCCCCCGCCAACCCATGTCCTCTGCCTGCCTTTTGTCTGTAGAAAAACTTTAGTCAAAGAATAAGTTTAACCAGAGAAGTGAGAAAATACAAAAGAAAGCAAAATAGTCAAGCGAGACAAAATAATACTTTAGCTGCTAAATAACGGCTTCCCCTGTGGCTCAGCGGTAAAGAATCTGCCTGTAATGCAGGAGCTGCAGGAGATGCAAGTTCGATCCCTAGGTCAGGAAGATCCCCGGGAGGAGGTCATGGCAGCCCACTCCAGTATTCTTGCTGGAGAATCCCATGGACAGAGGAGCCTGGCAGGCTACAGTCCACAGGGTCACAAAGAGTTGGACACAACTGAAGTGACTTAGCACGCACACAGACAGTTATTAAACAAAGTCAAGGACCTTTTAGTTCTTCCCCAAGAATTAGAGATAATATTCTGAGCCATGTCCTTTGACCTGTTTTGTAGATACTTCCACCAGCTGGAAGAAGTTAACTGATGCTGCCCACAAGCACGTAGACCACAGACCAGTTGGAACCAGAAGGTTGATGATCCTGACTCCCAATTACCTCACTACCAACCAATCCGTGTCCACAAGCTGGTCACACCCCACTCTTTAGACACTCTAAGATTGGTTGCTACCCACTCCAGGGCAGGGCACACAGTTTTGAGGGCATTAACCCGCTGTGGCCCCCTCTGCCTGGCAAAGCAAGAAAATTATTCTTTTCTACTTTGCCCAAAACTCTGTCTCCACATTTCTGTTCAGCACTGGTGAACAGAGGCCAAGTTTTCAGCAACATAGCCAGACTCAAGAATCAATTCATATCCCTGACACCACTGCTGCTTCCAAACCTCGTGGGATAGGAACAGCTCCCCCACATCCCTCCTGAGGTCTTAGAAGCCACTGTGAGTCTAGACACTGTGGGCATAATGGACAGTACCAGGTAGAGGCTGTAGTCTAGTGCCCTTGTAGTTATCAGACAATACTTTGCTCCAACTGGCCAACTTCTTTCTTCACCTCCATGACCTCCAGGGCCCAGAGATCTGAGGAGCTAAAAGGTCCTGGCCAAAGAGAGAGATCCCAGGCCAAAGATGGGAAGACTAGCCACTTTCACAAGTAGAGACACTGAGACTGACTTGGACACACTCAGCTCTATGTCTGTAGAGTCCAAGAGCCCCTGAGAAGGGGTAAGACTTTCCTACTTTGAAGGGACCTTTGTGTTGAAACCATGACCGGACTACCTTCCTCAGGCTGGGTCCCTGGGATGGAGGCTGTGAGACAGAGATTAGCATGAAGGACTGTTTGTGGAAGAGAAGAAAATGGAAGGGAAGGGAAAAGGATTGAACTGAGGGAAAAGCTGGATTCAATGCAGTCACAACAAAAGCCTCAGTTGACCCAAAGGAGATGATTCTTCAGAGTTTTCCTAACTTAGCGGGTGGAAGTCAAGCCTTATTCCTTGATGTAGGCTGTCCCTTGGAGGATGCACAACTCCAGGCACAGCAGTGCTTTTCAGCCAAGGAAATCCCCAAAGAGGGGAGATGCCTGCAAAGAGTTGCCTTCTAGCAGCACTCCTAAGCTGGGGGAGTGAGCCCTTGACCCTTGAAGAGTGTTTTGGGCAGCACATCATTGTGTCCACCACAATTCACCCCTTGAGCTGTTTAGATTCTCTTCTTCATATAACCACTTCCCACATGTTCTGGGAGCAGCTCCTCCAGGATTCTAATGCTGCATGTGCGGTTACATGTTTAACAATTGGCTCTTAAAAATTAGCAATGGGCTATCTCAAGCCCACTCAAGCCAGGTTGAGTGACCTCCAGCACACCGATGATTCTGATGTGCTTCTCTTCGTGGAGGAAGCTTAGTAGAGGAAGGTTAGTGAGATGAACTACAGCCCCTGCTGTTGTAGCTGATCTCAGGGCCACCTCAGGACTCATCTTCTCTTCTATTTCAGATCCCTTTAGTTAGCATTGGGCTTCCTCAGTGGCTCAGTGGTAAAGAATCTGCCTGCAGTGCAGGAGACCCAGGTTTGATCCCTGGGTCAGGAAGACCCTCCAGAGAAGGATATGGCAACCCACTCCAGTATTCTTGCCTGGGGAATCTCATGGACAGAGGAGCCTGGCAGGCAACAGTCCATGGGGTCCCAAAGAGTCAGACACAACTGAGCATGCATGCATGCACAGTTAGCATTGAGTACATTGAGTATATACTCATCTTGGTGGCTTCCCCAGTGGCATAACCCAGTCCCTTATCACAGAGTGATCTAATTCCTGATCTGATTTGATTTTAGCCTGGGGATGCTGCACTTGTCTCTTTTACTGTCAAAACTGGGGGTAGGAATGGAGGCACTCAAGTGGATCCCATTGTGTAGTACTATGGAGCAGTACTCTTTCCTCCTCCTGATGATCAGACTTTGGCACTCTTGACCAGAGTAGTTATTTTCTGCTGGTCCTTGGACACAAGGAGGTCAAAATTCCCTGGCAACAGCTTTGGCTTACAGTTTAATGGGACTCTCATTTGTGGTCTCAGGTCGAAGTGTCCCTTCCTAAGGAGCAGGATCTCTAAACCCACAGAGTCAAGAGTTGCAGGGATGGGAAACATAAATTTCCCAAGTGGGTCACTCAGTTCAGTCGCTCAGTCATGTCTAACTCTTTGCAACCCCATGGACTGCAGCACACCAGGCTTCCCCGTGCATCACCAACTCCCGGAGCTTGCTCAAACTCATGTCCATCGAGTTGGTGATGCCATCCAACAGTCTCATCCTCTGTCATCCCCTTCTCCTCCTGCCTTCAATCTTTCCCAGTATCCGGGTCTTTTCCCGTGAGTCAGCTCTTTGCATCAGGTGGCCAAAGTACTGGAGCTTCAGCTTCAGCATCAGTCCCTCCAATGAATATTCAGTACTGATTTCCTTTAAGATTTAGTGGTTTGATCTCCTAAGAGCCCAAGTGACTCTTAGGAGTCTTGTCCAACACCACAGTTCAAAAGCATCAATTCTTCAGTAGGTGACGGTAAAAGGGGCTATTTCTACTTCTGTCTCTTGCTTCTCAGATCTTTGTATTACACCTACTGGAACATGGCTCCATATAAGGGTCTTTGACTTACAGTGAGAACTGTGTTCTGGAGGACGGCTCATTATCCTTGTAAAGTACCACTCCCAAGCTGGTGCTTCAATTATGCCTCCAACAACCTGCTGCACAACATTTTATTGGGTCAGCAGCTCCTACATGGTACAGTATGATCGGTGAACCTTACAGTCATGAACCTTCTCCTTTGCCATAAAGTATATCTCTTGGTTTGAAATACCACATGAGATACCATGGTAGTGGGTGAAAAACTGAAAGCCCTTGGATAGTGATTTGACAGGCCCTGTAGATATGGAAGGCAAACCCATTCCTGGAATGCATATTTATTTTTGTCAAAAAGAATCACTTGCCCTTCCAGGGTTTTAGAGAGCTATGTAGTCAATTAGCAACCAAGTGGCCTGTTGATCTCCTTGACTCAGTATTGTATCTCGGCTTCCCTGATGGCTCACTGGTAAAGAATCCACCTGTAATGCAGGAGATTCAAGTTTGATCCCTGGGTCAGGAAGATCCCTTGCAGAAGGAAACGGCAACCCACTCCAGTATTCTTGCCTGGGAAATCCCATGGACAAAAGAACCTGGTGGACTACAGTCCATGGTCACAAAAAAGTCGGACATGACTTAGTGAATAACTGACATCAACAAAAACAACAAATTGGATCTGGAGCTCGAAGGTGGTATGTGTTGCTGATAAGCCAGACATTTGACAGTGGCAATCACCAGATCAACCGTGGTAATTAAGAGCTCATGGTATTGGGTTTATGCATAGCTTGCATCCCTGCCCCCATGGCTACTCCATTCATGTATCCACTCAGCTAGCACTGGGGTACAATAATGGGAGTTGGTTGATATTAGCTGGAATAGTCAATATGTATATCCAATCACTGTACATCTCCCATTGTGGTATGCTTCCTAGCAGGCATTAACATGCAAAATGAAGCTCTCCATAGTTCACACCACTAACATCTCTCCTTGCATGCCTCTGTACTTGATTTCCCCGTCCCAGGTGTTTTAGTCTTTCTCATTCCAGGTTCCTGAGCAGCCAGTCAAGCCATTGACACTGCCTTTGTGTCCATATGTATTTTAAGTTCAGATAACTTTACCACACAAAGTCAATGGCCAGTTTTACCACCTGAAGTTCTAGTCTGGATTTTTCATTATTATCTTTCAAGGTCAGTCCTTAGTGCAGCTGTAGCATAGTAACAAGCATTTTTGGCTTGACCCAACTACTGATCTGACCTACTTGTAAACCAGATTTGGGCTTTTACCTCCTCCATCAGTTGGCCCTAGGGGATCACCCATGTATGTCTAGCTGTAAGCTGGGGGAGAGGCCCTGGTGCCACAGAGGCAGATACATTAACCCCTGGATTACCTGTTTGTGCAGCTTACTTGTGCCCTCCAATCCTGTTTATACTTGATACTAGTTCAGTTGATTCCCAGTGTACGACTTCCTTCTCATGATGGGTTGTTGCTAAGCCTGCCTGACTTTCTAAGTTAGGCCCTCCAAATCCATCAGGGCTCAGCAGAACAACAGGAGTTGCTTTTCAAAAGGTGTATAATTCTCCAAGGCAAATGATGTGGCCTGTTTCAGAGCCATAGGGACACAATGTATTTTCCCCCACTACTGATACCTTTAAGAAACACAGGATCTGATGATTCGTATGTTCCAAATGGCAGGGTTACTTGTACTACAGCCTGAAAATGCTGTAGAGCCTTGGGACTCCACTCAAAAGTGGTGGGCTTGTATGTTACTGCCAGGTATGTGGGTCAGAGCAATAGTTCCAGGTATGCAATAGGTTGCACCCATAACCCTAAGAGACCTAGCAAACATGGTGCTTCCTTCCTCATGGTAAGAAGTACAACATCTAGTCATTTGTTCTATACTTTGGAGGAAATTTCCTGACATACTCTAGACCACTGAAAGAAAGTGAAAGTTGCTTGCTCAGTCATGTCCGACTCTTTTTGACCCTATGCACTATACAGTCCATGGAATTTTCCTGGCCAGAATACTGGACTGGGTAGCCTTTCCCTTCTCCAGGGGACCATCCCAACCTAGGGATTGAACCCAGGTCTCCTGCATTGCAGGTGGATTCTTTACCAGCTTAGCCACAAGGGAAGCCCAAGAATACTGGAGTGGGTAGCCTATCCCTTCTCCAGCGGATCTTCCAGACCACTGGATCCCTAAAAATTTTACTGATGTGGCAGGTTCTGAATCTTCACAGGGGTTATCTTCTGGAGTATATGTATTCTGTCATGTCCGTCAATATGTTAGTCACTGCTTGACTACCTTGTCTGGTTGGCATAAAATTATTGATAGAGTAGACCAGGGTGATGTTCTGCAGGATGTTCAGATCACTCAGACCTCTTAGGACTACAGTGTGACAGAGGGAAGGAGCGATAACCTAACCCTGGAAATTTAGAACATTGTTTGTTCCAAGTAAATCCTAACTATTTCTGATAGGAGTAGAAAAGAATGGAGTCACTGTATCACTGTCCACATACTATATGCCTGAAGTCATGTTAATCTACTCTAGCAAAGATAAAACATCTGGCAGGCACAGTGGCTGCCACTGTGGCTACTATCTGTGGAACTGGTAGAAGCCCACTGACATCTTCTAGGGTCTGAGTTTTACTGGTAAATTAAAGAATATACATGGAATTCCTTTAGGTCTTTAATGGTGGCACTAATTTCTTCACCTCTGGAATGTAACACTGGGTTTTTGCGATATTGTTTTTGATTTATTAATACTATTTTGGCTGGAACAGAAGTTTTTAAGGCTTTCGCTTGGTTTTCCTCACTATGACAGCTCTTACCATATTGGTCAAGGACCCAATAGAGAAGATTATACTAGCCATGAAATATGTTTATCTGATTATATCATCTAGTGGGTCTGTGGCTCTTACCATATTGGCCAAGGACCCAATATAGAAGATTATACTAGCCATGAAATATGTTTATCTGATTATCATTAAGTGGGTCTGTGTAGAGGGATTGCTATGAGCAGGATTCAGACCAAGAATCTATTCATTATCTGAACTACATATGTCCCCAACTCTAACAAGAAGGTCTTGGTGCTATTTCAAGTCTCCAGAGAATAATTTCAACTCAAATTCTGTGTTTAACAGTCCCTGAAATGCTGGTCTATTCTCTTTCCCAGGATCTACAGTTATCCAAATAAATGGCCTTCCCAAAGGTTCCCTTGGGGAAGAGCTGGAGAAATCATTGTCATGTACACTTGCCATGGTCCTAGGAGAGAAGGCCTTCCTTCTAGAGATCTGGCTTTTTCTTCAATCAATGCATTCTGAATCTGAAAACTAGTTCTGATCTGGAAATTTGGCAAGGGACTTGTGATTGGGAGGACTAGGCTCATTATCCTTGATTGATTTCTTTTGATTGTACAGAATAAGCAGCATTGTTCTCAGTGAGTTCAGTTCTGTGACAATATCTCCTACTATCAGTCCCGACCTATAAATGACAAACACTGTTTTACTTCTTAGTCATGCTGGTGCCCCTCTTTCCAGCATACTCCTTATTGTTTTGGTGTCTTTGGAGCCCTTCCAACCTTAGTATATTGACTCTGGCACACCCACTTCCTTCACACACTCTGTCACAGCAATTCTGGCAAAGCTATCTTATTTTTCCATGCTTCTAGGAACCATTCTAATGGTGTATTTGCATAATCTCCTGGGGGTCATGCCACAGTTTTTTAAATATTGCATTCCTTGGACAGTTCAGTTCAGTTCAGTCGCTCAATGGTGTCTGACTCCTTGCGATCCCATGGACTGCAGCATGCCAGGCTTCCCTGTCCATCACCAACTCCTGGAGCTTACTGAAACTCATGTCCATTGAGCCAGTGATGCCATCCAACCATCTCATCCTGTCGTCCCCTTCTCCTCCCACCTTCCATCTTTCCCAGTATCAGGGTCTTTTCCAATGAGTCAGTTCTTTACATCAGGTGGCCCGAGTATTGGAGCTTCAGCTTCAGCATCAGTCCTTCTAAGGAATATTCAGGACTGATTTCCTTTAGGATGGACTGGTTGGATCTCCTTTCAGTCCAAGGAATTGTCAAGAGTCTTCTCCAACAGCACAGATCAAAAGCATCAACTCTTCAGTGCTCAGCTTTCTTTATAGTCCAACTCTCACATCCATACATGACTACTAGAAAAACCATAGCTTTGATTAGATGGACCTTTGTTAGCAAAGTAATGTCTCTGCTTTTTAATATGCTATCTAGGTTGGTCATAGCTTTTCTTCCAAGGAGGAAGCATCTTTTAATTGCATGGCTGCAGTCACCCTTGGACAAGTCATTTCTTGGACAGTGATCTCAAATCCATAAACTCTTTTTTTTTTTTATTTTTTTTATTAGTTGGAGGCTAATTACTTCACAACATTTCAGTGGGTTTTGTCATACATTGATATGAATCAGCCATGGATTTACACGTATTCCCCATCCCGATCCTCCAAACTTCTGTTTTACCCCCTTGATACAGAATCCAGTTTCATATATATTCTTCCAACTCCTGCTGTTCTTACTGGTTAGCTCCTGCGTTCTATTTGAGTGTAGATCCTTTCCTCCCAGAGATCCAGCATATCTCTGGCCAGGTTACATTGTGATTTAACCCAAGTTACTGACTTAGTGGGTCAAGAGTGGGAGTGGGAATAGGTCCTGGGAGAATGAAAGAACAAGAACCGAAGGATAAAGGCCTCTGCACCATCTTTAGTTAGGCAAGAGTTAGGGTCCCTAATTCTTAATAGGGATCAATGTGCCACATGTATAAGCTCAGAGGGTTCTAAGGAATCTGAGGAGTCAAGATTTTCAGATGCAACAGATGTCCTCATTCCACATATCTGGGTGCCCTTCTTTCCCGCCCACGGCTCTAACTTGGGCATGGGAGATCTGCCTTAGTTGGGAGTTTAACCTTCTTTGGAGCTTAGCTACTGACATTTTCCTTCTATTTCACTAAAAAAGATGAGAGCTCGTTATATGTACCAAGGGAGACTAGGGCTTCCACACTTAGTTTTTTTTATCATCAATTAACCGCTCTAAGCTTTTCATTACCTTTTTGTGAGACTCAGTCAAGCTTAGCAATAGTTACCCAAACATTGTATTGGAGTAACTGATTCCCTCATATTTCTCAAACACCTGATAAATTGTACCAGCTAATGCAATCTCTTCCAACAGGAGCAGAAGTATTAATAACTGCACTACTACCTACTGCCTCGTGCTAGAGGCTGTCTGTCAACTGTGAAGGGGTGGGTCCTCATTAGCAGTCAGGTGGTGAGTGATCCAGCTCCACAGTTCCATCTAAGCATCTCCTTTATCCCTTTTACCACTCCTCGAGCCAATACCATAGATCAGGTGCTGTGGGAAGCAGACTCTGAGTCAGAGATTAGCATGTAGGAACTTTACTTGGGATCAACATCTGCAGAAAAGAGAGGTCAGGAGGAGGATTAGACAGAGGGAGGATGAAATGCTATTTAGTCTCAACAAAGGTTCCAGCTGAGCTCAGGGGCTCTCCAGGGGTTATCATTCAGAGTTTTCCCAAGATAGGGAAGGCAGCCATGCCTTTAAACACTCACATTTATTAGTCACTAGATCTGAGGTATCACCTTATGCAAGGTAATTTTCTTTAGCAGAGGCAAGACCCAAAGAGGGCTGAGAGCTGAGGCAGTCATCTGGTAGCTCTTTTAGCAGCTGATGGAATAAATCCTTCATTCATAAATGAGTGTCTGGGTTGTACAACACAACATCTACCACACCACTTTCAAAATGCCATGCACAAAATCAGCTCCTGGCAAATGGGTCAGAAGCCTGATGCCTACAAGTCAGCCATTAAGATTCTCTTGCTTTAGCTTAAGTCTCTTTCCTATTGGGACATGTAAGCCCAGGAAATGGCCTCATGCTGTTCTCTAGTACCCAGCTCCTCAGGAGAAATGGCTTCAGGGTTAGGAGTGGTGGCATCATGAAGGCAGGGAAGACCAAGAGGTCAGAAAATTTCCCTGTGGCTTCCTTGGTGGTTCAGTGGTAAAGAATCCACCTACCAATGCAGGAGACACGGGTTCGATCCCTGATCCAGGAAGATCCCACATGCCATGAAGCAACCAAGTCTGTGTGCCACAACTACTGAGTCTGTGCTCTAGAGCCCAGGAGCCACAACTACTGAGCTCACATGCCACAATTACTGAAGCCCATGAGCCTAGAGCCCATGCTCCACAGCAAGAGAAGTCATGGCAATGAAAAGCCCGTGCACTGCAACCAGAGAATAGCCCCCACTTGCCACAACTAGAGAAAAAGCCCACACAGCAATGAAGATCCAGTATGGCCAAAAAATAAATAATTAATAATAAAACCTTCCCTGATGCTGGAAAGCAGGTCAGTGCAGGGTGAAGCAGCATCTACTGGCAGGTCTTGGGACAGCTGGGGTGGGGGATGATGAGGAATGAGGAGGGGATGTGAGTGGAGGAGGCTTCTGTAGTTCAGGCCCTTGGGGCTGGAACCTTTGGACCAGTGGGATGTTGAGCAAGGTTCAGGTAACAGCAGCCCTCTGCTTGTGGGTAATCCCAGCCTCCTTTCCCAGGCTTTCCCCAGAGCCTTGTTGGAGCAGGATGGGCCGGAACTGTCCTCAGGTCCAGGTGCCAGCTCATGCCTGGGTTTCCCCAGGAGGCGGGTCCAACTGGTCCACCCGTCCATTCTGGCAGTTCTGAGCTCTTCCCAGGCAGAGCTATATCCAGCTGTTTTGAGGGCTTTCCAGTGAGCTACACTGCTTCTGTCCCATGGAACCTACAGGGAAACCCCCAGCTCTGGCCCCCACCCCTTGACTAAGGCCTCCAGAATGTGGGCCAGAGGCCAGGGTGGAGCAAGCCACTGAGTCAGGACAGCGGTTTTCTGTCCACAGATTCCCCTACCCTCTGCACCCCCAGAAGATGACCCTGTAGGAATGGGGAGCTGAAGTCCATACAGTCATTGGAATGAGTTACATCGTTTCTTTAATGCTCACCACAATCATGTGAGACCATGACCCCCCTCTTTCACAGATGGCGTAACTGAAGCTGCTAGCAGAGAAATAATTTGTTCAGAGCTATAAAGCCACAGAGTGGCAAAGAAGAGGCTTGGACCCTAGTCTCTGAGACCCCTTGTCAGGTGCTCTTCCACTGCCCTCTCGGCCACTCAGCATAATCTAGCCAGGATAAGATACTGAGAAGGGATGGTAGGTCTTGACTATGTGGCATCAGGATGCCAGCTGGACCTGGGCCCTCTAAGTGTCTCCCCCTTGCCTGCCTCAGGATCCTCTGTGTGAGCCTTATGGCCCATCTAGCACCCCAGGCTCCCACTTATACCTCACATCTCAGCCTTCCACAGCCTCACTCCTTGAGCCTTCAGGCCCCAGTGCCTACAGAGACCTTCCTCCCAGATGTCCCAAATTCTTCACAACCATCAGTGTGGTGGAACCATTTTACTAACAGAGAGACTAAAACACAGAGGAACCCAGGGAGCCAGAACAGTTGAAGGCACAAGGATCCAGCACATACCCTAGTGCAGGTCCCCAAGTGTCCGTGAATGGCAGATGTGAGGGACAGCAGCCTTTTGTCTCAGTCCCCTCAGTGAGGACAAGGGTGAGACACCTGGGGCAGCCCCAGCTCCAGGGCCTTCAGAGGGGATCTCCTCCCCTTGTTCTCCACAGGAAGTGTGTGATGCTGGCCGGCCAGCCACAGAGGCCCGGGCATCCCCACAGAGCAGCCTCATTTCTCTGCTCCCTGGTCCTCTCCCCACTTTTATCACACTGGCAGTCACGCTTCTTATCTCAGAGCCCGGCTTCCTGCTGCTTTTAAAGAGACACATGAGCTGCCATTGGCTGACTGCTACCTTGCTGAGAGGTCCTAGCCTCATCTCCCAGGGTCATAGCAGGTTTGTGCGCTGCTCATCACCAAGGAAAGGCTCTCTCCTCTCCACTCAGTGCCCAGGTCACTCTAAGGACCAACAAACAGCCTAAGGACTGGAATGTAAGTTGTTTTGAAGGACAGATAAATGGATGAATGGATTGATTCATTCATTCAACAAATAAATACTGACTGAGCACTTATTTGCTGCATACTCACTGTCCTGGGCACTGGGGACAAGTGGGAAATAAGAAGATAGACTGTATGTTCTCTCAGCGCCTACATTATAGTGGGGGAGACACTACAGCAGTAGACAAAAGGATTCCCCAGACAATGTCAGAAGAGACAAGCAATGAAGACTAATAAAAGAGATAATGGTATGGAGTCTTTGGAGTGACTAATGGCAGCCTTTCTGAGGAGACATCTGGCTGAGACCTGACAAGAAGGAGCTAGATTTATACTTTTAAAGGATCACAAAGGCTACTGTGCTGGCCAAAAGCATCGGAAAGGGGATCAGTGAGGAGATTGCCAGAGATGATGACCTGATCTGGACAGCAGGGGTATCAAGGGGGGAAAAGGGGTCAGGAAAGGGGTCACAGGGAATAGGGAGCAGAAAATGAAGCATAGGAGGGAGACAGGGTGTGGTGCTCAACGACCTGGCAGGTAGATACCACTTGCCTCAGCTTTCCCACCCTCTGTTCCTCAACTGACCTTGCCTTTTGGAGGCCTCTGCTGAATGCCCTTGGACAGAGCTAGAGTATTCAGAAGAAGGTGGGGAAAGACTGGGAGTACACATGGGACCTGACCCAGTGGGCTCTTCCTCACTCTCAGGGCATCCTAATTCTGGTCATATGAGAAACTGGGCTTGAAATGTAGTGAGTACTCTTCTTCCTGTTGTTCCTGTACCTCAAACTCCTGGAACTTTGAAGCGTGGATGCCACAGCTGTTGCCCATCAGTTGCCTGCCACTCAGCACTTTGGCCATGATCCAGGCTGACACCCAGAGAATGATGCCCATTGAAGCTCTAGCAAGTTGGTCATCAGGCACCTAAGCTGATATCCTTCCCACCTGGAGCAGCTTCGGAGCTCCTGGCCACGGGAGAGCAGAGAGAAGTGTCAGACATGGGTGAGCAACACACCTATGGGAGGATGGCTGCCAGAGGAAGGTCAGCGGTCAGCAGAGGCCTGTTGCTTGTACTGTTGCTCATACTGTTACTCATTGCCAAGGGAAGGACATTTACTCAGCATCCAAGCCTCAAAGATCTCAAAGCAGGAGGGCTGAGGTGTTGAGATGAAAGGGGCAGAAACAAAGACAACTGCAGCATAAACAGCAACATCAGGTTTGAGGCAGAGGCCCATTGAGGGCATTCAGTGTTGGGGTAAAAATGGTCATTGAAGTCACTCCCATCAGCATACCTCACTTCGGGGGGGCAGTAGCAGCAGTGACTGGGGGGAGACTGGGCATCTGTGACCTATTCAGTGATATCCCACCTCACCAGTTTGGCATCCACCAGTTTAGTGGGACTCCAAAGATGAGACAGTATGAGAATTGAGTCATCTTCAAGAACTGGACCACCCTGGATGCTAAGAATGAGCCAGGGAAACTGTTAGATATGGGCTTCCAATCTAGAGCACCCAAGGCTTCAAAGGCAGGTGCTTAAACACTCTGTTCTGCACTATTTGATAGCTTTCTTGAGAAACCACAAGGGAACTTAGCCTGTCCCTTTTTACTATTTTAATAGTCAAAGAGACCTGTATATTAGGGATTCACTTGGCAAATGCCCACAATGGCAGCTGCCTACAAACCAAATACCTAGACCTTAAAGAGAGTAATATGGGATCACTGTTCTCATATATGCCAGTCCTATCAATAGCCCTCAAAGAGAAATTCTAGACATGAAGATTTTGTTATTCTAAAGCTGTCGAAGATGTTCCCTATGTACCTGGAGCCCTCACACCACCAACCAGTGTAGAGTTGTTCACACCTTTCTGCCTGGAGCAAAGGCTCTCTCCAAGAATGTACAGGTGAGTGAGAGCAAGCACAGCTCTGGGTCTTGGCAGTCACCAAGAGGCTGTCCCTCAGAAAAAACAGTGTCACCACTGAAAACACCTCATGGGAAAGCCTATCCATCACGTGGGCACCACACGAATCTTACTTGAACATTTCACAGACTGCTTAAAAATGACTCTACTGTCTTAATAATGATATAAATTTATTGTTAAAAATCCAAACAAGTAAAGCAAAACAGCAACCCATATTCAGAGATGGTTCTTTGGTTAGCATCCTTCACCCTTTCTTTCTCTATTATAGAGTCAAGAGTGTACTTGACTCTATAAGTCTTATTGTACATGTTATAACTTTTTCGTTTTGTTCATTCAGCAACTGAAATGTGCCACATGCCAGCAGCTTTATTCAGGGACAAATGATTCAAAGAGTTAAGAGAAAGTTGTGACCTAATGTTATGTCAGCGAACTATCTTTTGATAACAAAAAGTATAACTCGGGAGAAACTCCTCCCTTCGTCTCTGCTCACTGTTATGAGGTCTTCCCTCTTGCTCAGCTGACATCTGCAGGGTGACTGACGTGGAAAGCATGGGTGCGCAGACGAGAGGCTGCCTGGGCCCTGAGGTGCCACCGACGCAGAAACTCATTGGAATGTCAGTGTGTCAACAACACCAAGAAGCCTTTGACAAATTCAAAGACCCTGTTAGCAACAGTGAAAGTTTTTTAAAGGGTGAGAAAACCGCTGGGGAGGAGACTGCTTTGGCATCTGATTGGCTCATTATTTCTACAGAAAAGGAATTAGTCAAAATGACCTAGAAGACCCCCAATTGCTCATGCTTCATCAACCTGTCTTAGAGAGCAAAAGAGAAAGTGACATTTACTGAGAGCTAGCTATGTGTGACAGCTAAGAACTTCCACACATTACCTTATTTAATCCTCACATATTATCTTATTTAATCTTCATGAAGTAGATATCATGATCCCATTTTACATATTTGAAAGTGAACTCCTGATCTTCCTCTTCAAATCTGCCCTATTGTAGACTTCCTTATCTCAGGCAATGTCAAGCCCTTCTTTCCAGCTGCCCAGGGCAAAATCCCTGGAGTCAACACTGCTCACTCTCATATTCACTTCTATTCCATTAGAAAACACTGATGATTTTTCTTTCAAATTATACAGAGAGTCCAACATTTCTTGCCACCTCTACTGTACCCATGATGGTTCAAGCTGGTTCATCTTCTGCCTAAAATAAACCTCAGGGGACGCCTGGCCAATTTCCCTGCTTCTACCTGTGCTCTGCTTTATAGTCTGTTCTCAACTCAGCAGCCAGAGTGATACCGTTACAATCTAGGTTAGATTGTGGGACTCTTCTGTGTTTTATCAGAGCAAAAGCCAAGGTTCCCACAATGGCCTACGAGGCCCAACGTCATCTGCCCCTTCATCTTTCCATTACCTCTCTGTCTTTTCCCCTCTGCCCCACCCCCTCACTCATGCTGCTCCCGCCCTGCCAGGCTCCCTTGCTATTCCCGGAACACAGCAGGCTCAGGGCCTTAGCACTGGTTCTTTCCCCTGTCTGGAACAGCCAAACTTCTTCAACCACGTTCAAGTCTTTGCTCAGATGTTATTTTCTCAAAGGGATCTGCCTTGCCCACCCTATTTGAGACTGCAGTCCCTTCTACCAGCACTCCCAGCACCCCAGTCCCCCTTATCTTGCTCTATTTTTTTTTATCTGTAGCACTTATCACCTTCTAACATATTATCAAGCTCGTTGGTTCTTTTGTATCTCTTGTGCTATGATACACATTTCTGAAGGCAGGAATACTTCTGTTTCCTCTACTGATGACACTCAAGTACCTAAACAAGTACCCAGTACACAGAAGACTCAAGCAATGAATGTTGAATGAATGAATAATGAACTGGGGCAAAATTAAGAGTTAGTAAACTGTCTAAGACCTGTCAACTAATAGGTGGCTAAGTTAGGAGTTGCAGCCAGGTCCCATGGACTCCAGGCTATTTCTACCAAATGTCTCTTAGAAACAAAGAGGCAAAGGATCCAAAAGCAAAATGACTATGGGACTTGTGCCTACAGGATAATCTGGGGACTCTTTAGGGGTGGGTGCCCAATTCAGAGCTGGGCCCACCTCCAGCTGTACCTGTAACCTCACTTAGATTCAATGCACAGTGGCCAGCCTGAGCAGTGGCCCTGAGTCATCCCGAAAGGTATCAGTTGATTAAGGTGGAGCATGAGAAACACCGTGAAAAGGATGTCTGTGAAACGTTAGAGTAATGTCTGGGGCTGGCCCACCTATGTTATTCAAAAGAGTCACTTCCTTATGAACTTGGAGTCCTGTTTTTCTGAGGGCAGAGTGGCCACCTCACTTCTATCCAACTGTCCTCTTGATTTGTTGTCTGTAGTTTGTACATGAACCACCATTTGCCTGACAAGCCTCTCTCTAAACCTGCCCTGGATGTGGCAGCTTGTTTGCTGCTTCCACTTTCCATGTGAGGCAAGTCATCCTCTTTCTGAATTCTCTCCCCCAAGAAGACTGTCCACTCTTAAGAAGGCGGTCCAAAGCTAGGAGGCTAGGTTATTTCTCATCTAATTACATCGATATCAGGAGCATGGGCAAGGTAGGTGAGTGGGTTGTGTCATTTCATAAGCATAGAAAAGGGCCTTGGGAGGCTCCCAAATTGTCTGGGGCATTGGGCAAGTTTTTGGCCCCACCAGAACTGAGGCAGCATCCAGGACTTCAGAAAAAGAAGGGCACTTTCAAACAAGCAAACTAACGAACAAAAAAATTCCTGTTGCCACATTAAGACTATTTCTGATAGAAATAAGACCAGGAAAAGATCAGTTCCTTCAGCTGCACCCCACTCTGCCTGCCTCAAAGGCAGCAACTCCTGCTTGCTTGTATTCCTGTCTACCACATACATGCCCTGACTGAGAGATCATCACAGAGGACAAGCTGGAGCCAGTTGTAAGCTCAGGGAGGAGAGGCCTGCCTAGAGGCCACTCTAGTCCTTTCCACTTAGGAAAATGCCACCAGTTGGCAATCGAGATGCATGACTATTCCATGGCTTTGGGGGCAAGGCTCAGGGGCCACTTCTCAGCCCTCAGCCTAGCAGTGCTCTACCAACTCCAGGAGCAGAAATGCTCCTTAGAGGTACACAGTGGAGCCCAGGAGCTGTGATGAGACAACCCAGGAGTTTAGAAGAAGAGGCTGAGTAGGTAAAATTCCCACAGAAGGGTAGCTGTGCCTAACTCAACCTCCCTGAATGAGGTCCACCCTGGGGATCCAAGTGTGAACACCACACAGTCCCATCTTTCTAACAAGCAAGGAACTCTGAATACTGTATAGTTTCCTGAAAGTTCTTTATCAAAAACCTCAATTTATGTATTCTTTGTCTTAAGACCTTTCCTTTCCTTAAAATGAAAATGCTCCCAAGAGGTCATAGACTGGGCTTTCACAATTCCACAGAGCACGTGGGTCTTCCTTTCAGTGGATTTTCTGGGAGCTACTCTCTACCTATATACCTTCATTGAGATCATAAGGGGATTTCTTGCCCAAACTAAAAAATGCTCAAGAAGTTGTCTCTGAAGAAGCTCCACAAACAAGGCAGGCACACAGAGAATTCCAACCTCAGTGCTCAGGGGACCCAGGGCTCCTGGCACACTGCTGAGGTCTAACCTGAGGAGGCAGGACTGCTCTACTGGAATGCCATCTCTGTCAGCCTGTCACAGAGGAGCAGGAGCCAGGAGCTGGGGGCAGGGATCACCTTGGTGACTAATAACCTAATCGTGGAAAATTACAACTTCCTGAGTTGGGTCTATCAGAGGTGGCCACAAAACTCTTTATGATGTGGCCAAAAATTCTTCCTGCCACCACAGCCCTTGAAAATAGGTCAAAGACACCTTCTATGGAACTCTCAAAGCAGGCCTTAGCTCTCTACCATCAAACTATGTCAATACGTTGCAAACATCAGAGCTTTTGTGAGAATACTCTCATCATCTTTGGGTCTGAGCCTGGCCCTGGTTCTAAGCTGGTCGTCGGTCTTTCTCCCCTTGGTCCGCCTCAGGGGATTAATTGGTTATGGAGGCCAAAGAGAAGGTTTCCTGCTCTTTGCCCCCCAAAAGTCTGTCTACAGCCTCTCTGGGGCAAGAGTGTCTCCTTTTATGTACCAACCAAGACCTAGAGGCCTGGTTTCACCTCTCATCTCCCAGGCTACACCTATCCCAAGAGCAGCGCAAGGGGTAGATTAGCCACTGGCAGAGACTTTAATCATCTTCCCTTTGGCTTCTGAGATGTCCCAGGCTTGTGGCAGGGGCTCATGCCTGGCTGATGCCTGGGTCAGACATGCAGAGCTCCCTCCCTGAATGTTGGGCATCCCGTTGGCAGTATGGTGCAAGGGTCAGCATATAACCTGGCTCTGATGCCACCCACACTAACTGTGTAATCCTGGGCCATCTCCCTTACCACAGTGAGGCCTATCTTCCCTGAGAATGAGGGCACCATTCTCTGCTACAGGGGCTGCTGTGGAAGCCCTAGGGTACACAACAACAGATGAAAGTGGCTTGGCAGGCCCTTGTGGAGGTGAGCACAGAGCCCCTGTCTCCTATTTCCTGTGTTCAGGCCTTGGCAGATATAGAAACCATTCAGCTCTGAGGATGCCAAACAGTGGGGAATTTAGCTCTAAGAAGACAGGACTCTCTGAAAGTTCTGTGCCTATTTCTCTGCATTTGTGTCTGTTGCTACTAGCAGGAGTCCCACCCTCCAGGGCTGAAGCAGCGATGAAATCTCTAGGGTCTGAGTTTCCTCTCTTCTCAGAAGCTCAAGAAAGGGCTGACCTGGAGAAAATGTCCCACCTAAATGCCTGCCACCCAAAATTTCACTTCTCTTAGCTGGAAAGCCTTATCTCACCACCGGCCCACACCTCAGCTTGGACGGGGGTGGATGGTCCTGTCCTGACAGGACCCTCAGAGCCTCCAGGCAGCCCTCACCAGGGATAAGAGGCCTAGAGTTGGCCTGGCCTAGAGCCAGCTGAGTCACAAGAGTCTGCCTTGAGTTCAAGGACAAAAACAATGACTCAGGCAGGATGGAATCCAGGGAAAACCAGCCCTGGCTTTCCACCCAAGAGTGTTGACCAGCTGGGCATGAGCTCATGCAGTTAGACAATGACAATGACAGTGGGAAACTGCCAGCCCCTTGTATATGAGAAAGACTTGGGGGCTGAGCCTTGAGCCTGAAACCACCCCGAAACATTCTTTGAAAACCCCATATCATATCAACTCATCTAAAATTAGCTTTCAGCATCTAAATCACTTCCTGTTACAGAAACCACAGGTCTGATGCTTCAGTCATCACCCTGACAGCCTCTCTAGGGGGTGGGGCAGGTGAAATAGGGGAGCTGCACATAGAAAACTATGATAATCCAAAAGAGATACAGCAGTCAGGAGCCCCTCTCTCCCTAATGCAGAAATGACCACTAAGCAGGACGCATGAGGCTACTGCTGCAGCAACCAGGACCATCATGAGCAGACATGTGCACCCAAGCACACATGTACATACCCCCTTGTGCCTTGTATACACAGGCCAGGGCCTTCACTATTGCTACAGACAGACTACGCACAGCCCAAGCACATCTCCGCCATGCCCCTTCTGAGCATGGGACTCTCCAACAAAGGAAGGTGGGTGTATGGCCCGCTTTAAGCATCTGCAGCCTTGTTTCTTCTTGTCTTGGAGCCTTGGGTACTTTATGCCTAATAGGCTGCAAGCAAGACTGGCCTAGTGCTCAGGGCTTGGCCTTCACTCACTGCTTCAGCTAAGTCTTCGTATACTAGGACCACCAGGAAGCATTCTTAGTAAGACCGAGGATTATACTAGAAATTTATAGCAATATATTTTAACAGTCAAACATTAGAAAAAATTCCACGGAAGTCAGGAATAAGACAATAATACCCAATACCCATGCTATTACGCAATGCTGAAGTCCTAGTCAGTACATTAAGATAAGAAGTATGAGGATTAAGAAAAAACCCAATAAACTTATTTTAAGATAAATGATGATGATTGTTATCACTGTTTGCTTTATATTAAATGGTTTATGTATCTCATTTAACTCACTTAATCCTAACAATCACCTTATGAAGTAGGTATTAGTATAGAAACCATTTTTACAGATGAGGAAACTAACAAAAATTCTGAGGTACTTGTCTGGTAAATGGCACAGCCAGAATTTAAACCTAGGAGGCAGTGTGACTTCAGATTCTGTACTCTTAATCACTATTACTATATAACCTCTTGATGATGTGAGAACTTACACAGAAAACCCAGGAGCTGAACAATGTGGCCAGATATAAGTTCAATAAACAAAAAATTAGCAGCTTTCCCAAATATCACAAAAGTCAGTTCTCTTCCAATTAATCTATAAATTCTATCCAAACTATCCTAATCTATTAAAATCTAAACCCCCAGAGAACATCTCCTCAATCCTGATATATTGATTCTAAAACTCATAATGGAGAATATTGAAGATCATTCTGAAGAACTATGGTGGAAAATTTGCCATGTATAATTTCAAAGTATGTTATAAAGCAAGAGGCATTAAGACCGTGTGGTACTGGTACATAAATAAATAAATAAACCAGTAACTCAAAATGAAGAGTCCAGAAACAGACCCAGATATTTAAGGGATTTATGAGGGCAAGACAAAGTTTAGATTCTGAGATGAGTGATAATACTGACTTGGACTCTCTTTAAGGTCAGTTTTATTTTGGGTTACTCCTAAAGTAGTTACTAATTAGGAACACAAAGGACATTAGTGAGATGAGGATGCAAGTGGGGTGGATGCATCCTCATTTCTTGCTTTCTCATAAATGAATCCCTCAAGTTCATGATCTTGACAACCTACAGAGACTGACATGTCTGCCAGATCAGAAGAGCCCAGAAGAGCACTCACTGCCTTTTGCAATCCCTCTTATGTACCAAAAACAGCTCACACTACTAAATGAAGCAATAATTCTGCTCTTCAATAAGTCATACCACAGAGTCCTAATATGTATATTCTAGGTCTTGAAAATTCTTTTTGCTAGTTTTATGGGCAACCTATCCTTACCTACCTATAGAGTCTTGGCATTTTCTGTTCATGCATACTCTTTCAGTAAGCAAGCCTAAATCTACCACAAGTGGTCTTCCATGTAATTGTGAAACATATGGGGCTTCCCAGGTGGCACGAGTGGTAAAGAATTTACCTGCCAATGCAGGAGCTGCAGGATACATGGGTTCAATCCCTGGTCGGGAAGATACCCTGGAGTAGGAAATGGCAACCCACTCCAGCATTCTTGCCTGGAAAATTCTATGGACTGTGGAGCCTTGTGGGCTACAGTCAGTGGGGCTGCAGAGAGTTGGACACAACTAAACATGTGAAACACATTAATCTTTAAATGAACAGGATTGAGATGATTGTGATTCAATGTTAGAAATACTTCTAGTTTTAAGTAAAACTTAACTCAAACTGGCTTAAATAATAAAGAAAAAGTAGTGGCTCAGAGGTACACTGGATTTTGGAACAGGATTGACCCAGCAGATCAATAATGTCATCAAGAACCTGATTTCTCTTCTCTGTCTTCTACTTTATTGGTTCATCATAAGATTAGCTTCCCCTGTGGGAGTAAGGTGATTGTCAGTAGCAGCTGAGCCAACACTGAAAAGAAAACTTCTTTGTCAGAAGCTCACAGCAAACATTATATTGTGTATCTTGACCCCTAAAGGATCATTTACCACTTGAAACATTCATACCCTGTAGCCAGGGTGGATGGGATGCATTGATTGGCTTAAGCTACTTTAAGGGGTAAAAGCAAAAGAAAGCAATGTTGCTCATTCGTGTCCGACTCTTTGCGACCCCATGGACTGTAGCCTACAAGGTTCCTCCATCCATGGAATTCTCCAGGCAAGAATACAGGAGCGGATTGCTGTTTCCTTCTCCATTAAGGGGTGAGGGTGAGAGCAATCCCACATATACTACATATCGGGGAAATACGGAATGCTGTTAGCAAGGGAGGAGGGAAGACGGGGTACTGTGAAAGACAATCAACAAAGCTTCTACAAAATTATCACTTAATTGAAAAGATAAAGCTATTGATAGATTCCTCCTCATACCACTAAAAAAATTAATTCAGAGATATTAAAGTCCTAAAATATAAATAATAAACATAGGAGAAAATATAGAAAAATATGTTTATGACCTTGAGGGAAGAAGAATTCTTTTTAAGTAAGATCACACAAAATATCAAGTCACTTTAAAAATTGATCATTTTACTCCATCAAAATCACACATTTTGGTATAGTAAAAGATACTGTAAAATGAAAGACAAGTGAAATAATGGGAGGAAGGATTTATAACATGTGTAATAGACAAATAATTAATTAATACCCAGAATATAAAGAGTATAAAAAAGTTAAGTAAAATCTTAACAACAGAAAAAGAGTATGAACCAACTAAAAAAACTAACAGAAAAAACAAAAATGTCCAATAAATATATAAAAGATGTTTAGCATCACTAAGGAACTTGAGAAATAGTCAAATTCTGCATGTGACATTTGATAATACGAGGCCTATGATTTTAACAGATTCTTGGCAGGTACGTGATGTTGGTGGCTTTTAGTGGATCTAACTTTTTTCTACGAACAAGTTGACAGGTGTTACTAAATATGTGTGTGTGTACACACACACACACACACACACACACACACACATATACACCCATAAGTCTGTAATTTCTTATGCTTGCTTGTGAGTTTAATGAAGCATATGCAAGAATATTCATTGCATCCCATGTGTCATACTGAAATTTTAGAGACACATAAAATTTTCATCACCCAGAGGTGAATAAATAAACTGAGGTATGTTTATGCTAGATAATACTGTGCAGCAGTTCCAAAATGCACTTGCTCTCTTTGAACCAACACAGAAAGATCTCTAACATATCACTGGCTGATAACTGCAGAGTGATGACATATAGTACATCATTTATGAAAAAGAGAGAGGAGGAAAGAAATGCAGAAACCACAAAAGAATCCTATCTTTTTTTTTTTTAAACAGATATAAAGAGTCACTAAGTAAATATATATATAAAAAAAAAAGATCTGGAAGAATATACAGCTAGCTGAGAACTGTGGTTACTTGTAGGAACTGGGAGAGGGGATTAGGATCAGATGAGGCAATCAAAGAGCACTTTAGCTTTACAATTTTATAATCATCGGGATTAACTTGCTTGCTCTTTTTACAGGAAGATAATATTCTCGCTTGTAAGATGTTACAAGAAGAGAATGTATTCATGCATCACTTGTGTAATTAAAAGACAAAACTATTCTTTATAAAATCATTAGGAGTTGGGCAAGCAAAGGTTAAAGTCTGGAGTCTTATTCTTCTGCAGGAGCCCTGCGGTCCACGACTAAGTAGACTCCAGATGTCTCTGCTTACCTGCCATGTATCTTCCCAGGCCTCACTGCCACGTTCATGGACCTCCCTGGCCCCTGAAGGGGGGCATGGGCCAGCTCTCTCCTGCAGCACAACTGCATGTCCCTAAATAGGGAATGGGACGGGGGAGGCATAAAGTCCTGGATAGCCAGGGGGCCAGAAGATAAAGGTTCCTCTTATGAAAGAAGTTCAAAAACAGAAAGGAGGGAAGGCCATGGAAGGTCCAGCCCTGGCAGGCAAATACTAGCATTCAGATCATGTGTGCCACTCCCCGTGTCCGCACCTTGCATCCCAGCAGCAACTCATCCCAGAGATTTTTGCTCAGATTTTGAGAGACTGTTTCCCCCAACTCACCTTGAGTCCAGGGCAGTGGCTAAAACAAGGGCAACAGAAGGAACAGAAAAAAATGGTCTAGGACAGCATTAGGGTAAGAAAAAGGCATGAGTAGAAAGTCAAAATTCCCAGAAGGATCTGGGAAAGGACCAAGGGCAAGGGCAGGGTTATGCATCAGGAGGAGGTTCTACTCACATCCACGGACAGTAGTGGCAGATGAAACCACTACCTACATCTTTCTCCAACGTGGAGAAAAATGTCTTTTACCCACAGGGGTAGTAATCCTAATTCCCACTTTGGTTAACCAAGTAAGAGAGGAAAGAGCCTTCCTACCAGGTCAGGGCAAAGAAAGTCATTGTTTCCACTGGAGAGGTACAAATGGAGCTCAAGGCAGATGGCAGAACCCTCCCAAGGCATGGTCCAAAGGCCTGGGCCAAGATAACTAGAGGAGCTGATGCCACGTGTGCAGGAAATGGAATCCTGGGGGTGGTGCGGTAAAGAAAAAAAACCCTCTGGTTTTAGCAGATCCACTCCTAAGGTTACTCAAAAAGTTCAGACCAAAGTGTCACCCTCACTCTACAAAGCATCCACCCACTCCCCAGTGACTTCAGAGAAGAATTGTGGGAACTAAAGTGCTCCATCCCAGGAAAAAGGGCTTCCTTTGAGGTTAAGGTATGAAATGACAAAGACTACAGCATCCAAGAAGGCCTTCCCAAGGCTGAGACTCCTGGTCTCTATCTCCAGAGCCCTAAGTAGAGTCTAAGGAGGTGAGTACTTTATCAGGCTCTTAAAAGGAATGAATATGAAAAGCTTCTATTGCATCCTTTTAAAGTCAAGTGACCTGACATTAAAGAAGAGAGGTTCAAAAAGTGGGCTTATTTTTTCTTTATGACAGGCCCAAAGGGGCACAAAGTGAAAGGACTTCATTGCATAATAACATGAGGTATTAACTATATTGTGGTTAAGAAAAATTATGGAGCAATTTGGAAACTGCTTCTCTTCTTTCTAATAGGTTTAGAATATCTGGTCTGTAAGAATTAACAAGCGACTGTGTCTGTGTGTGTGTGTGTGTGTGTGTGTGTCTAATAGTTATCAGATGTCCTTGTAGACAACTAGGATAATAAAGAAGTAGGTACATCTGTTGCACATAGTGGCAATGAAGAACTTGAACCTGCCTTGGAGTACCTACACCTACCCGGACAGTCCTGTTGGTATTTTTCTATATTTTTCAAGACCAGCATTCCAGTAGAACTTTCTGTGATGATGAGAATTATCTATCTGCACTGTCTAGTACAGAAGCCACAGACCATATGGGGCTATCAAACACATGAAATATGGTTAAGTCAACTGTGAATCTGTATATTATTTAATTTTAATTGATTAGCTATATTTAATTAAATAGCCATATATGGATAGTAGCTATTGTACTGCACAGCACAGTTCTAGGTTGACTCTGTCCTGTTTGTTTGAGGCAGAGTCTGCCAAGGGGTATAAGATGCACCATGGAGGGTACAGGGAACACTGTGAAACGCATGGGAAACACAGCACTCATGATGGATAAAGCTCAGAGCAAGTGCTGTGAGAGCGCAGAACAGCTGTGGTACCTCAGATCTTCTCAAGCATCTGCTGCTCACAACAAAATAAAATGAAACAAAAAACAAAACCCTTGGCCAAGTGACATTTTCAGAAAAACCCTAGAAAAGGGGGTATATTAGTGAAATGGAGAGTTGTGGAACAGGTATAACAAACTCAGGTTAGTAGAAGAGTGTAATCCTAATGATGATGAAATCTTCATCTCCATTCCTGTTAGTGAGAAGCCCACTTGGGCAAGTGGCCAAGGAAGCACCACATTGGACACAGTGTTGGGACTGGACTTCCCTATCATCCATAGGCAGTAACTCAGGAGGCAGAGCGATGGGTTGAGAAATGCCTCAACTTTCTAAACATTAGACTGTATGGTCTCCTGGGCCTTTTATGTAAGGTAGCTCTTCAGATGATGAAAACCATCCCCAAGGCATGGAGTAACAATAACTTTCTTCTGTTTTTTTATTTCTTTTCCTAAGGCCAATTTTCATAAGCCATATGACAAGACAGTGATATCCATTTTGCATGCTCCCAGGTCAGAGTTCAGGATGCAGAACTTCCCTTTGGAGAACTCAAACATCTCTGGCATAGTACCAGAGTATCTGGCATACTACTCAGAGCCCAGACTCTAGTAGCTACTAGCAAGTAAGGAGTGTGGTACTGACCATGTTATTATTTCAGAAATGGTAGGAATCAGAAGTCATTCCAGGGAATATCCCAGGAGACTGATGCAGGTTGGAGAAAGAGAAGAAACAGAGAGGAGGCAGATGAGGTGAAAGGAGGAAAAACACAAGAGGAGACATCTTACATCCTGTTCACCTCACACCAGTGGAAAACTATGAGTGGAGCTTCCTCAAGCAGTTCTAACCACAGTTCTTTTTTCCTGGCTCAGAGGCCTCTCACACCTTCCAGCAGTCACAAAGTAAAGGATAAAATCCTACACTTAGTAACCAAGGCTCACAGGGCCAGGTCCTATCCACTCTATACCCATGTCTTGTATGTTCCAGATGAATTGATCCTTTTACTTCTCCCACGCACATCATGTTGATTAGGGCCTCTACATCATCTTTATATCAGCTACTCCCACAAGCGAGTTCACTCTAACCACATCCTTCCTTTTTCCTACCACTTTACAAGCCAGCTAATATTGTCCCCTTCTGGAAGACTTATCCAACTAATCAGTTCAAAAGGAGCTCTCCCTCCTTTTTAGCACATCTAGAGTTACTGAGAAATTTTCTTCCTTTGTTTTAAACTCTTCAAATGGGTAGTAATTTCTACCAGACAGAGCCGACTGCAGGAACAGGATTATCATCTCTGAATTTCCCACAGCATCCAGCACAGAGCCAAGTATACATCAATCACTTAGGGTGCTTCAGTTCATTTCAACAAACATTCTGAGTATTAACTCTGGGCCAGGAGCCATTCTAGATGTTTCTGCCAGAGTCAATATAGATAACAGAGAGGAGTAATACATTTATCCCATCTTCACATACAGCTAAACCAATCCTCAATTCCTCTGATTCTTCAAGGCTAGACAGTTTTCCTTTGACGAAAAAACTGTTCTCCATATCAGACCTGACTATTCCCTTTACCACAACTTCACTCTCCGTAACGCTCTTGTTCATGTCAGTAGTCTGAAAGCACTAAAGGAGGATAGACACAATCTACAGCAAAGTCATCTCAATTCCTAGTATTGGGCAAATCAGGTATCAATCCAGGTCTCCCTCTGTAATGAAAAGCAAACAAATAAAGCAAAATGTGAGACAAACAAAAGATTTAGCAGTTCAAAAAAAGTGACCTGACTTGAATAATTTTTCCAACAGATTCCAAAAGGACAGTATAGCAATAGAAACAATATAATCAGAAAAAAATATGGTAAGAAAAAAATGTGATTATGGAATTGCAGATTTTTTAATCCCAATGGAAGCAGTAAAGAGAAAAACTAGGTACTACAGGAAACAGAATCAGTGTATTAGTAAACAAACTTAAAAAGGAATTCAGAGACATTCAAGGGAAAACATATAAAGAAGAAAATTATGACATTTGGAAGAAAACTCCAGATAAGCTAAGTGAGTACAAAAAGAAATTTTAGAAGGAGAGAACTGATTAGATGAAGACCTAAAGAAATAGCTGAAGTAAATCTCCCTGAGATGTACAGGGTTACAGGTGCCAGGGACACAACAGAAAAGAGCTCACACAAGGTACCCACTCTCACTGAGTTCCACAAATAAATGATTAGAAATATTTCAGATACTAGCAAATGCTTTAAAGAAAAAAAATGAAGCGATATAATAGAGTAACTTGGTGACAGAATGGCTACTTTAGGTTTAGGGAGAATTCTCTGAGGTGACAAATGCACTCAGTCTTGAAGGAAAAGAGGGCAATAGTCATGATAAGACGCCTTCTATGTAGAGAAACTACTTTGTGCAAAAACCCTTAAGTAAAGGAACAGCATGGTTTAGGAAAAGAAATAAAGCCAGTATGGCTAGAGCATAGGAAGCAAAGGGGAGAGTGTGATGAGATGAGGTTGGAGAGATAGGCTGGGGTAGATTACATAACATAAGCATGGGAAGAAGTGTAAGTGTGAGAGAAGTCACAGGAGAGCTTTCTGCTGGAAAATTATTACTCTGGCTGCTGACTGGAGAATGGATTGTTATAAGGTAAAAGTAGAAGGAGACAGATGAGAAACCCATGTCAATAGTCTAGGGAAGGGAGGACAGTAAGTATGTACTTGAGTTTTCAGTGGATATAGAAAACAGATTAAAAATAAAGAGAGGGGCAAAAATACAAGAAACAAGAAGAAATTAGAAGTTATCATAGAAAAAAAAACTAAATTAAATCAGAGGGTTATCTTGCTTGATATTCCAAAACAAAGACATTTGTAAGTATTTCTGGGCTGAAAACAGCTTACAAAATTATAACGAAAATAACCAGGGATAAAGAAAGGTAATAAAAAAAAGAGTACAGTTACTACCATAATGGATACCTTAACATATGCTTTTCAATCTTTAACAGATCAAGCAGACAAAGATACAGAGAATTTGTCTATTATTAATAATTAATAAACCTGGCTTAATAGAGATATTAAACACATATCCTATAAATTCTGAATATACATTCTGGTCCAAAAATCATAAGAATGACAGTGACTGTTTAAAAGTCTCTGTCTAAATAACTGCATATCAGTGCTCTCTTCAGTAGCACACATACTAAAATTGGAATGATATAGAGAAGACTAGCATGGCCGCTGCATAAGGATGACTTGCAAATTTGTGAAGTGTTCTGTATTTTTGGGGGTGACCTAGAGGTGTGGGATGGGGGTGGGTGGGAGGTTCAAGAGAGAGGGGATATATGTATACATACAACTGATTTGGGCTTCCCTGGTGGCTCAGATGGTAAAGAATCCGCCTGCAATGCAGGAGACCTGGGTTCGATCTCTGGGTTGGGAAGATCCCCGGGAGAAGGGAATGGCAACCCACTCTAGTATTCTTGCCTGGAGAATTCCATGGAGAGAGGAGCCTGGTGGACTACAGTGCATGGGGTAGCAAAGAGTCAGACACAACTGAGCAACTAAACATAAAAACATAGCTGATTCACTTCATTGTACAGCAGGAAATAACACAACACTGTTAAAGCAATTATACAACAATGAAAAATAGGTATGTTAAAAAAAATAACTGTAAGTCAAAGGGGGAATTAAAATTGCTAGTAAATGAAAGGCAACATCAATTATCATGCTATATATTAAATATATATGAAATGGATTAGATAAAAAAAAAAAGTCCCCAAAACACAAAGAATTCTAGGATGTAGAAAACTGGGAAGAGTATTGCTCATGCCCTAACAACAACAGCAACAGCCGGATAAACCATAAAATGGTAACTTTTACTGGACCCATCAGAGAACTGGGGTCACAGAGCAATCAAAGAGCTAAAATCTAAGGAAACTCAGATGCCAACACTTAAGAGGTGGAACATGAGCACATGTTTACCTGTGGCAGAACACAAAAGAATGAAACACTGGCGCCACAGAAGGTAAGAAGAATTCACACAAAACTTTCCAATGAATTGCTAAAGGCAAAGTATGGGCTACATGAGGGTACAGGCCTCCTGGGAGTCACAGATACAAGGGAAATTCACATCTCTCGTGCTCACAGGAAAGACTATTTCTGTCCCCAGGGCTTTCTCAATGATCCTGACCCTCCTCTCCATGACATTCAAAACTTTTCCTTGTATCTTTGGTGGGTCTTGTGACGGAGATAACATAATGAACCTCTCACAATGGCAGAACACTTCTAAAGATTTGGGGCCAGATAATTTCCTGACCTCCCATACGGCAACAGAGTTTGCAAACTGTCTCTAATTGAGGCTGGACCAGGAAAACACGGAGAAGGCAATGGCAACCCACTCCAGTACTCTTGCCTGGAAAATACCATGGATGGGGGAACCTGGTAGACTGCAGACCATGGGGCAGCGAAGAGTCGGACACGACTGAGTGACTTCACTTTCATGCATTGGAGAAGGAAATGGCAACCCACTCCAGTGTTCTTGCCTGGAGAATCCCAGAGATGGCAGAGCCTGGTGGGCTGCGGTCTATGGGGTCGCACATAGTCGGACACGACTGAAGCGACAGCAGCAACAGCTGCAGCAGGATAACACAGGATCCCCACTGGTTTCCACCACTAGGCTAGCCAAGCCTAGTACCAGACAACAGAGGATTACTGCTGGGGAGGGGCAAGAGTGCATCAAGAAAATCCTGAGGTACAAGTACACTGGGAAGTCTCAAAGCTGCAGGTGAAGCAGGAATATCTAAAAAACAAAACAAAACTTCTGGAAACTTAGCCTCTTCCTAAGCAAAATGTTTTGAAGCTGAAGGTACACTGAAGGCAAAATATAGCAACCAAAAATGATCTCAAAATCAGATCAAATACTAAGTAAATTGACTCAGATCTCCACACTAATGACTTAGGAAAAAAAGAAACGTGCATACTTCCAGGAAAAGAAAATCATGTTTACATCATAGTATTACATACTACCCCAATTCCCAAGAAAGGCAGCACTTTAGTACATTCAGTACATTAGAACATTCAAACCACCAGACAAGAGCACTCATCTCCCATGCTAGCATAAGGTTTTGCTCAAAATCATCCAATCTAGGCTTCAGCATTACACAGAGAACTTTCAGATGTTCAAGCTGGGTTTAGAAAAGGCAGAGGAACCAGAGATCAAATTGCCAACATTCGCTGGATCATAGAGAAAGCAAGGGAATTCCAGAAAAACACCTACTTCTGCTTCATTGACTACACTAAATTCTTTGATTGTGTGGATCATAACAAACTGCGGAAAACTCTTGGAGAGATGGATACACCAGGCCATCTTACTCGTCTCCTGAAAAACCTGTATGTGGGTCAAAAAGCAACAGTTAGCGATGAACATTGGGGTGCATGTGTCTCTTTCAGATCTGGTTTCCTCGGTGTGTATGCCCAGGAGTGGGATTGCTGGGTCATATGGCAGTTCTATTCCCAGTTTTTTAAGGAATCTCCACACTGTTCTCCATAGTGGCGGTACTAGTTTGCATTCCCACCAACAGTGTAAGAGAGTTCCCTTTTCTCCACACCCTGAAGCAACCTAGATGCCCATCAGCAGACGAATGGATAAGAAAGCTGTGGTACATATACACTATGGAATATTACTCAGCCATTAAAAAGAATACATTTGAATCAGTTCTAATGAGATGGATGAAACTGGAGCCCATTATACAGAGTGAAGTAAGCCAGAAAGATAAAGACCAGTACAGTATACTAAGGCATATATATGGAATTTAAAAAGATGGTAACGATAACCCTATATGCAAAACAGAAAAAGAGACACAGATGTACAGAACATACTTTGGGACTCTGTGGGAGAAGGCGAGGGTGGGATGTTCTGAGAGAATAGCATTGAAAAAAGTATGCTATCAAGGGTGAAGCAGATCACCAGCCCAGGTTGGATGCATGAGACAGGTGCTCAGGGCTGGTGCACTGGGAAGACCCAGAGGGATCAGATGGGGAGGGAGGTGGGAGGGGGGATTGGGATGGGGAATACATGCAAATCCATGGCTGATTCATGTCAATGTATGGCAAAAACCACTACAATATTGTAAAGTAATTAGCCTCCAACTAATAAAAATAAATGAAAAAAAAAAAACTTTAACACCATAGGGGGAAAAAAAGAAATACAAATAAATAAATAAAATAAAATAATCTTAGTGGGGAAAAAAAAAAAAGCAATAGTTAGAACCCTTATGGAAAAACTCACTGGTTCAGGATTGAGAAAGGAGTACAACAAGGTTGTTTATTGTCACCTGTTTATTTAACCTACACTCAGAGCACATCATGTGAAATGTCAGGCTGTATGAGTTGCAACTAGAATCAAGATTGCTGGGAGAAATATCAACAATCTCAGATATGCAGATGATATCACTCTAATGGCAGAAATTGAAGAGGAACTAAAGAGCCTTTTGATGAGGGTAAAGGAGGAGAGTGAAAAAGTCGGCTTAAAACTCAATATTAAAAAAAACTAAAATCAGGTCATTTGGTCCCATCATTTTATGCCTAATAGAAGGGGAAAGAGTGGAGGCAGAGGACAGATTTCCTCTTCCAGCTCTAAAATCACTGTGTATGGTGACTGCAGTCATGAAATTAGAAGACGATTTCTTCTTGGCTGGAAAGCTATGACAAAACTAGACAATGTGTTAAAAAGCAAAGATATCACTTTGCTGACAAAGGTCGGTTTAGTCAAGGCTATGGTCTTTCCAGTAGTCATGTATGTGTGAGAGCTGGACAATAAAGAAGGCAGAGTGCCAAAGAATTGATGCTTTTGAACTGTGGTGCTGGAGAAGACTCTTGAGAGTCCCTTGGAAGGCAAGGAGATCAAACCAATCAATCCTAAAGGAAATCAACCCTGAATACTCTTTGAAGGACTGATGCTGAAGCTGAAGGTCCAATACTTTGGACACCTGATGCAAAGAACTGACTCACTGGAAAAGACCCTGATTCTGGGAAAGACTGAAGGCAGAAGGAGAAAAAGGCAACAGAGGATGAGATGGTTGGATGGCATCACTGATTCAATGGACATAACTGCAGGAGATGATGAGGGACAGACAGGGAAGCCTGAGGTGCTGCAGTCCATGGGGATGCAAAGAGTTGGACATGACTTGGTGACTCAACAACAAATTACACACTATATTACATAAAGTTCAGTTCAATTCAGTCGCTCAGTCATGTCTGACTCTTTGCGACCCCATGAATCACAGCACGCCAGGTCTCCCCATCAATCACCAACTCCCGGAGTTTACTCAAACTAATGTCCATCAAGTCAGTGATGCCATCCAGCCATCTCATCCTCTGTCGTCCCCTTCTCCTCCTGCCCCCAATCCCTCCCAGCATCAGGGTCTTTTCCAATGAGTCAACTCTTCGCATGAGGTGACCAAAGTATTGGAGTTTCAGCTTCAGCATCAGTCCTTCCAATGAACACCCAGGACTGATCTCCTTTAGGATGGACTGGTTGGATCTCCTTGCAGTCCAAGGGACTCTCAAGAGCCTTCTCCAACACCATAGTTCAAAAGCATCATTTTTTCGGCGCTCAGCTTTCCTCACAGTCCAACTCTCACATCCATACATGACCACCAGAAAAACCATAGCCTTGACTACACGGACCTTTGTTGACAAAGTAGTGTCTCTGCTTTTTAATATGCTGTATAGGTTGATTATGACTTTACTTCCAAGGAGTAAGTATCTTTTAATTTCATGGCTGCAATCACCATCTGCAGTGATTTTGGAGCCCAAAAAAATAAAGTCTGACACTGTTTCCACTGTTTCCCCATCTATTTCCCATGAAGTGATGGGACCAGATGCCATCATCTTAGTTTTCTAAATGTTGAGCTTTAAGCCAGCTTACAAGTATGCAATAAAAATTATGAGACACACACACACACACACACACACACACACACACACAAACAACAAGAAAATAAAGCACTGTTAACAGACAAAGCAATTATCTGAAACAGAATCACGAAAAACCAGATATTAGAATGAACTGACAGGGAATTTAAATGTAAGGTAAATCAGTTAAAGTCTTGAGTAAAAAAAAAAAATGGATGGCATATATGAACAGATAGGGAATTCCAGAAGAAATATAAAAATCATAAGAAAGAATTAAATGGAAATTCTAGAAATAAAAAAATACAATAAGAGAGTTGAAGAATGCCTTTGACAGATACATTATAGACTCAATACAGCCAAGAAAGAATCAAGGAACCTGGAGACAGAGTAATGGAAATTACTCAAATGTAAACATAAAGAGAAAAAGGACGTAAAAAAACAGAACAGAGTATTCAGGAGCTGTGAAAAAATATCAAGTGGTCTAATATATATGTAATTAGAATCTCAGAAGGATGAAATATAATTAAAGGGAAAAAGAGAAACATTTAAAGATAAGTTAGGCAAGAGCTTTCAGAAAACAATGAAAAGTATAAACTAGAGAAACAATAAACTCAGAAATCACAAACAGGATAAATACTACCCCAAAAAAAATCACATTTAGACTCATCATTCAAACTGCTAAAAAACAGACAAAAAGAGAAAAATCTTGAAGGCAGTGAGACAAAAAAAAATTACACACAGAGAAACAAAGATTAAAACTTATAGCAGACATATTCATAAACTACTTAATCCAGAAAACAACAAAGTGAGGTCTTCAATGTTGAAAGAAAAAAAAGCTGTCAACCAGGATTCAACACCCGATGAAACAACCTTTTAAACTGAAGGAGAAAAAAAAAAAACAAACTTCTGGAAAACAGACTTTTATTTTTTTAGAGCAGTTTTAGGTTCACAGCAAAACTGACCAGACAGTATAGAGTTCCTAGACATTCTCTGCCCTTACACATGCACAACCTCCCTCACTACTAACACCTTGTATCACAGTGGTGCAGTTTTTTTTTTACATTGCAATTTTTTACACATGCAAAAATTGATGAACCTAAACTGATACATCATTATCACCTGAAGTCCACAATTTACATTATGGTTGACTCTTGGTGTTGTGGGCTTCCCTGGTGCCTCAGTGGTAAACAATTTGCCTGTGAATGCAGGGGACATGGGTTCTATCCCTGGGTCAGGAAGATCCTCTGGAAAAAGAAATGGCAACCCACTCCAGTATTCTTGCCTTGGAAATCCCATGGACAGAGGAGCCTGGTAGGCTACAGTACATGTGGTCACAAAGAGTCGGAAAAGACTAAACAACAACTTGGTGTTGTACATTCCATGGGTTTGGACAAATATAATATAATGACGTGCATTTGCCATTACAGTATCATATTAAATGGATCATTACCCTAGAAACCCTCTGTGCTCTGCCTATTCATCCCTCCTTCCCCCAGTCCCTAGCAACTACTGATCTTCTGTCTTCATAAGTTTTGATTTTCCCTGAATTCTATGTAGTTGCAGTCAGACATCACATATCAAATTGGCTTCTTTCAATTAGCAATAAACATTTAAGATGCCATCATGTCTTTTCATGACTTGACAGCTCTTTTCTTTCTGGTCCTAAGTAAATAGTCCATTCTTTGGATGCACCACAATTTATCAATTCATCTACTAAAGAACATCTTGTTTCCTTCCAAATTTTGGCAATTATGAATTAAGTTGTTATAAATGTTTATGTGCACGTTTTTGTGTGAATGTAAGGTTTAACTTATTTGGGTAAATATCAAGGAGTTGTGATTGCTGGGTGATAAGTAAGACTTTTTATTTTTTAAGAAACTCCCAAACTGTCTCCCATTGTGGCTGTAAAGTCATTACTGATGTAGTTAAGATTAATAACTACTATATTTGTTACTGCTTTCCATTTATTTGTTGTCCTTGTTCTTTTTTCCTGATTTTTTCCCATCTTTTCCACCTTCTGCAGTTTTACTTGAGCATTGTATATAATTCCATTTTCTCTTCTCTTTCAGAATATCAATTAAATTATTTTTACAGCTTTATTGAGGTACAATTGATTGTTGTTATTGTTCAGTTGCTAAACTGTGTCTGACTTTTTGTGACCCCATGAATTGCAGCATACCAGGCTTCCCTGTCCTTCACTATCTCCCTGAGTTTGCTCAAACTCATGCCCATTGAGTAATGGTTGATGCCATCCAACCATCTCATCCTCTGTCGTCCCCTTCTCCTCCTGCCCTCAATCTTGCCCAGCACAGGGTCTTTTCCAATGAATCAGCTCTTCCCATTAGGTAGCCAAAGTACTGGAGCTTTTGCATCAGTCCTTCCAGTGAATATCCAGGGTTGATTTCCTTAAGGACTGACTGGTTTGATCTTGCTGTCCAAGGGACTCTCAAGAGTCTTCTCCAGCACCACAGTTTGAAGGCATCACTTCTTCGGTGCCATGCCTTCTTTATGATCCAACTCTCACATCCATACATGACTACTAGAAAAGCCAGATCTTTGACTTTGCCAACCTTTGTGAGCAAAGTGATGTCTCTGCTTTTTGATACACTGTCTAGGTTTGTCATAACTTTTCTTTCCTTTGGTTGAGCATTTGGATTTTCTCTTTTTTTTATTTTTTAATTGGAGGAAAATTGCCTTACAATGTTGTGTTAGTTTCTGTCATACAACAACATGAATCAGTCATAATTATACATGTATCCCCTCCCTCGGGAGCCTCCCTCCCTTCCCTCCAACTCACCCCTCTAGGTCATCCCAGAGTGCTAGGCTGGGCTCCCTGTTTTATATAGCAACTTTCTACTAGCTCTCTATTTTACGCATGGTAGTGTATGTAGTTGATGATACTTTCTCAATTCATACCACCCTCTCCTTCCCATGCTGTGTCCACAAGTCCGTTCTCTACATCTGTGTCTCCATTCCTTGCAAATAGATACATAAATATAATTTTTCTGGAGTCCATATATACGGAATATACATGGTATTTGTTTTTCTCTGACTTACTCGACTCTGTATAACAGGCTCTAGGTTCATCCACCTCACTACCACTGACTCAAACATTTCTTTTTATGGCTGAGTAATACTCCATTGTATATATTATTTATCCATTCATCTGTCAGTGGACATATAGGTTGCTTCCATGTTCCAGCTATTGTAAGTAGTGCTGCAATGAACACTGGGGTACAAGTGTCTTTTAGAATTGTGGTTTTCTCGGGGTATGGGGCCCAGTGATGGGACTGCTGGGTCACATGGCAGATTTATTCCTAGGTTTTTAAGGAACCTCCATACTGTTCTCCATATTATCAGTTTACATTCCCTCCAACAGTGCAGGAAGGTCTCTTTTTCTCCACATTCTCTCCAGCATTTATTGTTTGTAGATTTTTTGATGATGGCCATTCTGACTGGTATGACGTGATACCTCATTGTGGTTTTGATCTGCATTTCTCTAATAATGAGTGATGTTGAGCATCTTCTCATGTGCTTATTGGCCATCTGCATGTGTTCTTTGGAGAAATGCCTATTTAGGTCTTCTGTCCAATTTTTAATTGGCTTGTTTATTTTTCTGATTTTGAGCTATATGAGCTGCTTATATATTTTAGAGATTAATCCTCTGTCAGTTTCATTTGCAATTATATTTACAATTAACCCAAGTCCACTTTCAAATAATACTTTACACTATTATTTTTTCCTCTGCCTTCTTTCAAGATTTTTTATCTTTGATTTTCTATACTTTGAATACAACAAGTATTCAAAACCTAAGTATAGGTTTTTCAGTATTTACCATGCTCATCATTCTCTGAGTTTCCTGGATCTATGGTTTGGTATCTGAAACTAACTTGAGGAAGTTCTTAGTCATTAGTGCTTCATATATTTCTTTTGTTCCTTTCTCTCTTCCTTCTTTTGGAACTCTGATAATGTGTTATTTAGACATTTTGTAGTTGTCCCACAGTTCCTGGACATAATACTATTTTTAAAGGCCTTTTTCCTCTTTGCTTCTCATTTTTGGAAGTTTCTATTAACACATCTGCAAGCTCACTGTTTCTTTCCTTGTCTGTGTCCAGTATCCTGATAAGCCTATCTAAGGCATTCTTGATTTTTCTTACAGTGTTTTTTAACTTCTAGCATTTTCTTTTGATTCTTTTCTTAGAGTCTCCACCTCTCTGCTTTTACTACCCATCTGGTTTATGTGTTTTCCATTTCTTCCTCTAGAACCCTTTACATATTAATCACAGTTGTTTAAAATTTACAGTCTGATAAGTCTAACATCTCTACCATATCTGGGCCTGGCTCTGATGTTTGCTCTGTCTCCTTAAACTTTTTTCCTCCCCCTCCTAGTATACTTTATAGTCTTCTGTTGGAAGGACAATTATTGGGTAAAAGGAACCATGGTGAGAAGGCCTTTAGGAATACAGTGGAGAGAGTGGAAGCATGTTATAATTCCATGATTAGGTCTCAGTCTTTTGGTGATCCTATGCCTGTGGACTGTCAGCTTCACCAGTGTTTCTTAGTTCCCCCACCCCCTTAGGTGGGAGAGGATGGATAGAGGGGACTGCAGTTGGTATTTCCTCTCCCCTACATGGAAGGTTAGAAAGAGCTAGAGTTGGGTATTTCCCTCACCTCAGGTTAGTTAGATTCTGGTAAAACCCCAGCCCTGGTAAAGCAGATTCTCTTGACAGCAGGCCTTGTTAAATACAGAATGTTCTAGTAAAATTCAAAACAATTCCTTTTTCTCTACTCCTATCCGAAGCATGAGGGGATTTTCTGTGGTCTTTCCTGTGAGAACCTGGCAGGGATGCCAGAGATAAAACTCACGAAAGTATGAGAGCTCTCTTATGACTAGGATCCCCCTGGAGTTTTTTCTCTCTCAATCTTGTCCATACTGAACCTCTCTGCTGCTGCTGCTGCTGCTGCTAGGATCTTATTAATCACAGTTAAGATTTTTCTATCCCAGTACTCAGGGAAATGGCAACCCACTCCAGTATTCTTGCCTGGAAAATCCCATGGACGGAAGAGCCTGGTAGGCTACAGTCCATGGGGTCGCAAAGAGTCGGACACGACTGAGCGACTTCACTTTCACTCATTCTCATGGAGATGGATTTCTGCTCTACCTGTCTGTTGTTACAATTTATGATACAGAGGTTTGCCCTGTGGCCTTACTTCTCTGATGGATCTAAGAGCAGTTGTTGATTTTTTCAGTGTGTTCATCTTTTATTGTTGTTGTTAGGATGAAATGGCAACTTATATGCTAGGCTAGAAGCAAGAAGTATGAAACATCTTTTCAGTTAAATAAAAGTTTATCATTTACTACCCATAGTCCTGCCCTACAAAAACTTGGATCTACACAAAGAAATAAAGGTGTCTGAGAAAGAATAAAAGAAGATAAACATAAAATATATTTTTTCAAATTTTTAATGTCCTAAAAGATAGTTGACTGGAGCAAAAGTAATAGCAAAGTAGTATGGAATTATAGCTAGGATAAAGTAAAATGTATGACAACTATAATACAAAATTGGGAGAAAGAAACTGGAGGTATTACTCTAAGGTGCTTAAAAACTATGAAATTGTATAGTATTACTCAAAGAATGTCTTTAGTTAATTAAAGGAGTATATTATGAACTCTAGGATCACAAAATTAGTTAAAAAGTGGTGCAAATAATAAGCCAATTATGGACATAAAATAGAATAATAAAAAACAGTTACTGAAAAACAGGCAGTAGAAGAGGAATAAAGGAACAAAGAACAGATGGAACAAACAGGAATCAACTAGAAAAATGGTAGATTTTAATCCACTTCTTTCATGATAATATTAAATATAATTGTTGAAATACACAAACAACAGAGTTGGTCAAATTGGATTAAAAAGCAAGCCAATTGTACAAAGCTATGTACAATAAATATACTTTAAAATTAAAGATAGGTTAGAAGTAAAACAATGACAAAAGAATGAAAGACAAGCCTCAGGCTGGGTAAAAACATGCACAAAATACATATGTGATACAGAACTGCTACCCAAAATATACAAAAAATTCTTAAAATTCAACAACAAGAAAACAACCCAATTAAAAAATGTGCAAAGTATATGAACAGATTCCTCATTAAAGAAGATATGCAGAAGGCATGTAGCATGAAAAGAAGCTCAACATTATGTCATTAGGGAATTGCAAAATAAAACAATGAGATACTAAATATTATCACCTATTAGAATGCTGTAAAACCAAACCACCACCACCGAATGTGAGAACATGGAACAACAGGAACTCTTACCTATTGCTAGCAGGAATGAAAACCAAAACAGGCACTTGGGAAGATATTTTTGCAGTTTCTTACAGAGCTAAACGTAAGTTTTGCCATAGGACCCAGAAAATGTGCTCTTCGATACTTACCCAAATGAGCTGAACACTTATGTCCACATAAAAACCTACATACAAATGTTTGTAGCAGCTTTATTTATAATTGCCAAAACCTGGAAGCAACCAAGATGTCCTTCAATAGGTGAATACACAAACTGTGATATATCATATAATAAAATATTATTTATAATAAAAAGAAATGAGCCATCAAGCCATGAAAGGACATGTAGGAATCTAAAATGCATATTGCTAAGTGAAAGAAGCTAATCTCAGAGGGGTATATAATGTATGACTCCAATTAAATGACTTTCTAGAAAAGGAGCCAAACCATGAGACAGTAAAAACATCAGTGATAGTCAAAAGTTCAGGCAAGAAGGAAGAATGAATGACTAGGTGTAGCATGAGGCATTATTAGATGAGGGCTGTTAAACTATTCAATATGATACAGTAATGGTAGATGCATGTCATATATTTGTAAAACCCCACAGAACTGTATAAGACAAAGAATGAACCCTACAGTAAACTAAGAACATGAGTTAATACAATGTATCAACATTTGCTTATGAACTGTAACAAATGTATCACACTAAGGCAAGATGTTAATGCTAGCAGAAACCATGTGTCTGATAAGACCTTCCCTTGTGGCTCAGATGGCAAAGAGTTTGCCTGAAATAAAGGAGACTCAGGTTTGATCCTCGGGTTGGGAAGATCCTCTGGAGAAGGAAATGGAAACTCACTCCAGGATTCTTGTCTGGAAATTCCCATGGACAGAGGAGCCTGGCAGGCCATAGTCCATTGGGTGTGTCTGATGGGGGAAGAAGTGGGAAGACTATTTTCTGCTCAATTTTTCTGTTAGCCAAAAATTTATCTAAAAAATAAACTATTGGGCTCCCTGGTGGTCCAGTGATTAAGGATCCACCCTGCAATGCAGGGGCACTGGTTCATCCCTGGTCTGAGAAGATCCCACATGCCTCAGAGCAACGAAGCCTGTGTGCCACAATTACTGAGCTCTTAAGCCTGAGAGCTGCAGCTGCTGAGCCCATATGCTGCAACTGCTGAAGCCTGTGTACCCTGGAGCCTGTGCTGTGCAACAAGAGAAGCCACCACAGTGAGAAGCCCTCATACTGCAACTAGAAAGTAGCCCCCACTTGCCACAACTAGAGAAAGCCTGTGAGCATTAACAAAGAGCCATCACAGCCAAATAAATAAATAACATTAAAAAGTAATCATGGCCTTTCCGCCCGTGGACACCACCGAGAAAGCATTATTGAAGTCTTCCCGCACCCCCCG
This sequence comes from Dama dama, assembly GCF_033118175.1. Lineage (NCBI taxonomy): Eukaryota > Metazoa > Chordata > Mammalia > Artiodactyla > Cervidae > Dama > Dama dama. The sequence goes on along the minus strand of NC_083689.1, from coordinate 25,736,430 downwards.
CCATGCCATCATGTAAAAATCAGAGTCTCCCAAAGAGTCTGAACAGCTGTGGAAGCTCTTCATCAGAGGACTGAGCTTTGAAACAACTGTTGAGAGTCTGAGGAGCCATTCTGAGCAATGGGGAACGCTCACAGACTGTGTGGTAATGAGGGGAATGCTCACAGACTGTGTGTGTGGTAATGAGCGATCCAATCACCAAGTGCTCCAGAGGCTTCAGGTTTGTCGCATACGCCATGGTGGAGGAGGTGGATGTGGCCATGAATGCAAGGCCACACAAGGTGGATGGAAGAGTTGTGGAACAAAGAGGGCCGTGTCAAGAGAAGATTCTCAAAGACCAGGTGCCCACTTAACTGTGAAAAAGATTTTTCTTGGTGCACTAAAGAAGATGCCGAAGAACATAACCTGAGAGATTATTTTGAACAGTATGGGAAAACTGAAGTGACTGAAATCATGACTGACCGAGGCAGTGGCAAAAAGAGAGGCTTTGCTTTTGTAACCTTTGATGACCATGACTCTGTAGACAAGACTGTCATTCAGAAATACCACACTGTGAATGGCCACAACTGTTAAGTGAAAAAAGCCCTGTCTAAGCAAGAGATGGCTTGTGCTTCATCCAGCCAGAGAGGTCAAAGTGGTTCTGGAAACTTTGGTGGCAGTCATGGAGGTGGTTTCGCTGGGAATGACAAGTCTGGTCGTGGAGGAAACGTCAGTGGTCGAGGTGGCTTTGGTGGCAGCCATGGTGGTGGTGGACATGGTGGCAGTGGGGATGGTTATACTGGATTTGGTAATGATGGAAGCAATTTTAGAGGTGGCGGAAGCTACAGTGATTTTTAGCAATTACAACAATCAATCTTCAAATTTTGAACACATGAAAAGAGGAAATTTTGGAGGCAGAAGTTCTGGCTCCTATGGTGGTGGAGGCCAATACTTGGCCAAACCACAAAACCAAGGTGGCTATGGTGGTTCCAGCAGCAGTGGTAGCTATGGCAGTGGCAGAAGGTTTTAATTACTGCCAGGAAACAAAGTTTAGCAGGAGAGGAGAGCCAGAGAAGTGACAGGGAAGCTACAGGTTACAACAGATTGGTGAACTCAGCCAAGCACAGTGGTGGCAGAGCCTAGCTGCTACAAAAAAGACATGTTTTAGACAACGCTCATATGTATGGGAAAAAATTGGAGGACTGTACTTGTGACTAACTGTATAACAGGTTATTTTAGTTTCTGTTCTGTGCAAAGTGTAAAGCATTCCAACAAAGGGTTTTAATGTAGCACTTTTTTTGCACCCATGCTGTTGATTGCTAAATGAAATAGTCTGATCATGATGCTGAATAAATGTCTTTTTCTTTTTAATGTGCTGTGTAAAATTAGTCTACTCTGAAGCCATTTTGGTAAACTATCCCAACAATGTGAAGTTAGAATTCCTTCATGGTGATGCCAGGTTCCATTTGAAATTTATTTACAACCTGCTTTGGTGGAGAAGTTGTTGTCTTCAAAACCTTGGTGTAGTTGAACTGACAGTTACTGTGTTGTGACCTGGAGTTCACCATTAAAAGAGTCACCCATGCAGAGTCATGGAGGTTTTTTTTTTTTTTTTTGGTTATTAATGATTGTTGACATATCCTGTGCAATATATCTAAATTGAATTATGGTACCAGATAAAGTTATAGATAGGAATAAAGCTTGTGTATCATCCATTATCATGTGTAATCAATAAAAACTTAATACCCTCAAAAAAAAGTAATCATGACAGTCAATTAAAAAAATTAACTATTAATTTTTTAAAGTAGAATGATGAAAAATGACACACTATTAAAACACAAATCAAAAGACAGCTGGAACGGCTATATTAATATTAGACAAAATAGACTTTAGAAGAAGAAATGGTATAAGAGGGACAATATATGGGAAAAATGGGTAAACTAAGAAGACAATCTTAATTGTATGTACACCTAACAAAAAGTTTCAAAACACATGAAGCAAAAGCTGACAGAATTGAATAGAAACAGACAGGATTCACAGTTGTAGTTAGATGTCAACACACTTCAGTAATTAACAGAACAAAATAGGTAAGGATATAGAAAATCTAAACAACACTATCAACCAACTTAACCTAGTTGATGTTTATAGTACACTCAGCCTAACAACAAAAAAATACATTCTTTTCAAGTGCACATGAAACATTCACCAAGTACACCATAATTCTCGGCCATGAAACAATCCTCAACAAATTTAAAACCAACATAGTCCGAAGTATATTCTGCCTGTTTTCCTTGAAGAGTTTTATAGTTTCTGGTCTTACATTCAGATCTTTAATCCATTTTGAGTTTGTGTTTGTGTATGGTGTTAGAAAGTGTTCTAATTTCATTCTTTTACAGGTGGTTGACCAGTTTTCCCAGCACCACTTGTTAAAGAGATTGTCTTTTCTCCATTGTATATTTTTGCCTCCTTTGTCAAAGATAAGGTGTCCATACGTGTGTGGATTTATCCCTGAACCTTCTATTTTGTACCACTGATCTATGTCTCTATCTTTGTGCCAGTACCATGCTGTCTTGATGACTGCAGCTTTGTAGTATAGTCTGAAGTCAGGAAGGTTTGATTCCTCTAGTTCCTTCTTCTTTCTCAAGATTGCTTTGGCTATTTGAGGTTTTTGTGTTTCCATACACATTGTGAAATTACTTGTTCTAATTCTGTGAAAAATACCATTGGTAGTTTGATAGGGATTGTGTTGACTCTATTGACTGCTTTGGGTAGTATACTCATTTTCACTATACTGATTCTTCCAATCCTTGAACATGGTATATTTCTCCATCTATTTATATTATCTTTGATTTCTTTCATCAGTGTTCTATAGTTTTCTATATACAAGTCTTTTGTTTCTTAGGTAAATTTGTTCCTAAGTATTTTATTCTTTTCATCACAATGGTGAATGGGATTGTTTCCTTAATTTCTCTGGTTTTTTTTTTTTTTCATTGTTAGTGTATAGGAATGCAAGGGATTTCTGTGTATTAATTTTATATCCTGAAACTTTGCTATATTCATTGATTAGCTCTAGTAATTTTCTGGCAGTATCTTTAGGGTTTTCTATGTAGAGGATCATGTCATCTGCAAACAGTGAGAGTTTTATGTCTTCTTTTCTAATCTGTTCATTTTATTTCTTTTTCTTCTCTGATTGCTGCGACTAGGACTTCCAAAACTATGTTGAATAGCAGTGGTGAGAGTGAGCACCCTTGTTTTGTTCCTGATTTTAGAGGAAATGTTTTCAATTTTTTGCCATTGAGGATAACGTTTGCTGTGGGTTTGCTGTATATGGCTTCTATTACGTTGAGGTATGTTCCTTCTATGCCTGCTTTCTGGAGAATTTTTGTCATAAATGGGTGTTGAATTTTGTCAAAGGCTTTCTCTGCATCTACTGAGAAATCATATGGTTTTTATCTTTCAATTTGTTAATATGGTGTATCACATTGGTTGATTTGGGAATATTGAAGAATCTTTGCATCCCTGGAATAAAGCCCACAAGGTCATGATGTATGATCTCTTTAATATGTTGTTGGATTCTGTTTGCTAGAATTTTGTTAAGGATATTTGCATCTATGCTCATCAGTGATATTGGCCTGTAGTTTTCTTTTTTTGTGGCATCTTTGTCTGGTTTTGGTATTATGGTGGTGGTGGCCTCATAGAATTAGTTTGGGAGTTTACCTTCCTCTGCAATTTTCTGGAAGGGTTTGAGTAGAATAGGTGTTAGCTCATCTCTAAATTTTTGGTAGAATTCACCTGTGAAGCTATCTGGTCCTGGGCTTTTGCTTGTTGGAATTCTTATTACAATTTTTATTTCTGTGCTTGTGATTGGTCTGTTCAGTTTTCCTATTTCTTCCTGGTTCAGTTTTGGAAGGTTATACTTTTCTAAGAAATTTTCCATTTCTTCCAAGTTGTCCATTTTATTGGCATACAGTTGCTCATAGTGGTCTCTTATAATTTTTTATATTTCTGTGTTGTCTGTTGTGATTTCTCCATTTTCATTTCTAATTTTATTGACTTGATTCTTCTCCCTTTTTTCTTGATGAGTCTGGTTAACAGTTTGTCTACTTTATTTATCTTCTCAAAGAACCAGCTTTTAGATTTGTTTATCTTTGCTATAGTCTCTTTCATTTCTTTTACATTTATTTCTGTTATTTTTATGACTTCTTTCCTTTTACTAACTTTGGACTTGTTCTACTTTTCTTTTTCTAGTTGTTTTAGGTGTAAAGTTAGGTTGTTTATTTGATGTTTCTCTTGTTTCTTGAGGTAGGCTTGTATTGCTATGAACCTCCCTCTTAGCACTGCTTTTATAGAATCCCACAGGTTTTGGGTTGTCGTGTTTTCATTTTCACTTGTTTCTATGTATATTTTGACTTCCTTTTTGATTTCTCCTGTGATTTGTTGGTTATTCAGAAGTGTGTTGTTTAGCCTCCATATGTTTGTGTTTTTAATAGTTTTCCCACATTTGATATCTAGTCTTACCACATTGTGATCAGAAAAGATGCTTGAAATGATTTCAATTTTTCTAAATTCACCAAGGCTAGATTTATGGCCCAAGATGTGATCTATCCTGGAGAATATTCCGTGTGCACTTGAGAAAAAGGTGAAATCCATTGTTTTGGGGTGAAACACTCTGTAGATATCAATTAGGTTGAACTGGTCCATTGTATCATTTAAAGCTTCTGTTTCTTTGCTAATTTTCTGCTTGGTTGATCTATCCATAGGTGTTGAGTCGGGTATTAAAATCCCCCACTATCACTGTGTTATATTAATTTCCCCTTTCATACTTGTTAGCATTTGCCTTACTCATTGAGGTGCTCCTGTATTGGGTGCATATATATTTATAACTGCTATCTCTTCTTCTTGGATTGATCCTTTGATTATTATATACCATCCTTTGTCTCTTATCATGGCTTTTATTTCAAAGTCTATTTTATCTGCTATGAGTACTGCCACTCCTGCTTTCTTTTGGTCTCCATTTGCATGAAATATCTTTTTCCAGCCCCTCACTTTCAGTCTGTATGTGTCCCTAGGTTTGAGGTGGATCTCTTGTAGACTGCATATATAGTGGTCTTGGTTTTTTCATCCATTCGGCCAGTCTTTGTCTTTTGGTTGGCTCATTTAACCGACTTACATTTAAGGTAATTATTGATAAGTATGACCCTGTTACCATTTACTTCATTGTTTTGGGTTCATTTTTATAAACCTTTTCTGTGTTTCCTGTCAGAGAAACTCCTTTAGCATCTGTTGAAGAGCTGGTTTGGTGGTGCTGAATTCTCTCAGTTTTTGCTTGTCTGAAAAGCTTTTAATTTCTCCTCCATATCTGAATGTAATCCTTGCTGGGTACAGTAATCTTGGTTATAGGTTTTTCTCTTTCATCACTTTAAGTATGTCCTGCTAGTCCCTTCTGGCCTGAAGAGTTTCTATTGAAATATCAGCTGTTATCCTTATGGGAATCCCCTTGTGTGTTATTTGTTGCTTTTCCCCTGCTGCTTTTAATATTTGCTCTTTGTGCTTAATTTTTGTTATTTTGATCAATATGTGTCTTGGGGTATTTTGCCTTGGGTTTATCTTGTTTGGGACTCTCTGGATTTCTTAGGCTTGGGTGTCTATTTCCTTCCCCATTTTAGGGAAGTTTTCAACTATTATCTCCTCAAGTATTTTCTAATGCCCTTTCTGTCTTCTTCTTCTGAGACACCTATGATTTGATGTTGGGGCATTTAACATTGTCTCTGAGGTTGTCCTCATTTCTTTTAATTATTGTTTTCCTTTTCCTCTCTGCTTCATTTACTTCAGTAACTATCTTTTAAAATGGTTCACATAAAAAAATCTTTTAAAAAGAGTCTTATTAAATTTTTTGCATGATACAGCCAAAGCAGTGCTTACAAGGGAATGTTTGTCATTAAATGTTTACATTACAATAGAAGAAGTTTCCCAATCTAACCTTTGTGAGAGTGTGGAAAAAGGGTAAACTAAATGCAAAGCAAGCAGAAGGAAGGAAAATATTTGGTAAGGGCAGAAATCAATGAAACTAGAAATAGAAACAATAGAGAAAACCCATGAAACCAAAAGTTAATTCTTCAAAAGATCAATAAAACACAAACTTTTACTCAGACTGATACTGAAAACAAGAAGACACAAATTACCTATATCAAGGAGGAAAGAAGGGAGGTCATTATAGACCATTTTGTGTGCATGCATGCATGCTAAGTTATTTCAGTCATGTCTGACTCTATAGCAACCCTATGGATTGTAATCCACCAGGCTCCTCTGTCCATGGGATTCTCCAGGCAAGAGTATTGGACTGGGTTGCTGTGCCTTCCTCCAGGGGATTTTCCCTACCCAGGGATTAAATCTGCATCTCTTATTTCTCCTGCATTGGCAGGTGGATTATTTACATGTAGGTATTTGAAAGCTTTCAGTGTTGCAGTGTCTGACATGTGAATTTTAAAAAGGATGAAAAAGTAGTTCAGGCATTTGGAAGTCTCTTTCTAGAACATTACAAATATTGAAGTTTTGGTGTGGAATGATATTTGAAAGAGCAGCCTTAGAGATGCCTGCTATAAATGGTCTTTTTGGAAAACTGCTGTTTGCTAATAAAGAAATCAGGACTGACCAGCAGTTGTTTCCTTCTTTCTGGATGTTACCTGTGTCTCAGTCCAAAGTGGGAATCAGAGATCCCTGGCTGACTTGTGTGGGGATGGGAACTTGGCCCATCCCCACACGAGTGCCGCCTGGAAAGCCGCATAGACCACTCTGGTATCAATAAATTCAACTTGGATGAAGTGGAAAATTTTCTTGAAGGACACAAACTACCAAAAGCTCATGCAAGAAGAAATTAACATCCTGAATAATCCTATACTTATTAAACTATATTCCAACATAGAAAATCCTGGGCACAAATGAGTTCATTGGTGGCTTCTACCAAGCATTTAAGGAAGAAATACTAGCAATTCTACACAAACTCTTCTGGAAAAAAGAATAGGAGGGAACACTTTGCAACTTATTTTATGAGGTCAGAATTACATTGATAACAAAACCAGAAGAAACCATTAGAGGAAAAGAAAATTACAGACCAACATTCCCCATGAACTTAAGACACGAAAATTTATAACAAAATATCAGCAAATAGAATCCATCAATATATCAAATGGACAACATCATGACTAAGCAGGGTTTATCCCAGGAATGCAAAGTGAATTCAACATGTAAAACTCATTTAATGTAATTTATGAGACTACAGAAGCAGACTACAGAAGAAAAATATCATATGACTGATTACATCAGTAGTTAAAGCATTTAACAAATTCAATCTCCATTCATAATACTGTCAGCAAACTAGGAAGAGAAAGAACTACTCATAATCTGACAAAAATTATTTGAAAAAAACTTTTAAATATTAAATGATTAAAAACTGAATGCTTCTCCCTAAGACTGAAGGTAAGACAGAGATTTTCCTTCACCATTCCTATTCACTATCCTATTCTAGGTCATAGCTAGTACAATAAGATAAGAAAGTGAATTAAAAGGTTTACAGGTTGGAAATGAAAAAATAAAACTGTCTCTATTTGTAGACATGCTTGTCTACATAAAAAATTCTGAGGAAATATTAACAGAGCTACTTAGAATCAACTAATAGCTAACCAAGGTCATAGGATAAAAAGTCAAAATTAAAAATTAATTGTATTTCTATATATTATCAAGGAACAACTGGAAATTAAAATTCAAATAAGGGTACCATTTATAACAGCACAAAAGATTATTTAGACATAAATGTAACAAAATATGTAAAGGTTCTATATTCTGAAAACTACAACAGTTGAAAAACCTGATAACAAAAAATCAAAGATCATCTACATAATATGTTATAGACCTGTGTTCATGGACCATGTTCATGGATTATAAGGCTCAATATTGTTTGATTACACCAAAGCCTTTGACTGTGTGGATCACAACAAACTGTACAAAATTCTTAAAGAGACAGGAATACCAGATCACCTTACCTGCCTCCGGAGAAATCTGTATGCAGGTCAAGAAGCAACAGTTAGAACCTACCGGACATAAAACAAAAGACTGGTTCCAAATTGGGAAACAAGTACGTCAAGGCTGTTTAGTGTCACCCTGCTTATTTAACTTATATGCAGAGTACATCATGTGAAATGCCAAGCCAGATGAAGCACAAGCTAGAATCAAGATTGCCAGGAGAAATATCAATAACCTCAGATACACAGATGACACCACCCTTATGGCAGAAAGTGAAGAACTAAAGAGCCTACTGAGCCTCTTGATGAAAGTGAAAGAGGAGAGTGAAAAAAGCTGGTTTAAAACACAATATTAAAAAAACGAAGATCATGGCATCTGGTCCCATCACTTCATGGCAAATAGATGGGGAAACAACAGAAACAGTGAGAGACTTTATTTCTGGGGGCTCCAAAATCACTACAGATGGAGACTGTAGCCATGAAATTAAAATACGCTTGCTCCTTTGAAGAAAAGCTATGACCTACCTAGACAGCATATTAAAAAGCAGAGACATTACTTTGCCAACAAAAGTCCATCTAGTCAAAGCTATGGTTTTTGCAGTATTCATGTATGGATGTGAGAGTTGGACTATAAAGAAAGCTGAGTGCAAAAGAATTGATGCTTTTGAACTGTGGTTATTGGAGAAGACTCTTGAGAGTCCCTTGGACTGCAAGGAGATCAAACCAGTCAATCCTAAAGAAAATCAGTCCTGAATGTTCACTGAAAGGACTGATGCTAAGGCTGAGACTCCAATACTTTGGCCACCTGATGCAAAGAACTGACTCATTGGAAAAGACCCTGATGCTGGGAAAGATTGAAGGCAGAAAGAGAAGGGGACGACAGAGGATGAGATGGTTGGATGGCATCAATGACTCAACAGATATGAATCTGAGCAAGCTCCGGAAGTTGGTGATGGACAGGGAAGTCTGGCATGCTGCAGTCACAAATAGTTGGACATGACTGAGTGACTGAACTGAATGGATGTTAATTCTCCCTCAATTGACCTAAAGATTCAATGCAACCCCAATCAAAATCCAAGCACACACAAAAATTACTTGTATTTTTATACACTAGCAATGAAAATCTGAAACAAAATTAAGGAAACAATGCCATTTAAAAATAGAATAAAAAATAATAAAATACTGAGGAATAAATTTTATCACAGTAGTACAAGAATTATACACTGAAAACTACAAAACATTGCTGAAAGAAACTAAAGAAGACTTAAATAAGCTGAAAGACATCCTCTGTTCATGGGTTGGAATACAATATTATTAGGAAGGCAGTACTTTCCAAAGTAATCCACAGATTCAGTTCAACTACAATAAAAATCCCAATGGCCTTTTTTGCATAAACTGAACATCTTATCCTAAAATTCACATAGAATTTTAATGTAACAGCCAAAACAATATTCAAAATGAGTTGAAGAACTCACATTTATTGATTTCAAAACTTATTACATAGTTACTTACCATTAAAGCAGTGTAATACTGGCCTAAGAATAGGGATAATTATTCCATATTAATGGAATAGAACTGAGGGTCCAGAAATGAATCTATACATCTGTGGTCAATTGATTTTTGACAACAGTGTGAAGGCAATTAAATGCAGAAAGAACAAATAGCACTGGGATAATTAGATGTCCACATGCAAAAGAATGAACCCTTACCTTACATACAAAATTAAGATGAATCAAAAGCCTAAATATAAGAGCTAAAACCATAAAACTCTAAGAAAAATACCATAAAACACTGAAGTAAGTCTTCACAACTCTGGGTAGGTATAACACCTAAAGCACAAGCAATCAAAGAAAAAATCAGATAAAGTGGACTTCATCAAACTTTAAAAGCATTTGGCTTCAAAGGACACCATCAAGAAAGAAAAGATAACCCACAGAATGGGAGAAAGCAAGTCATATTATCTGATTGGGTCTAGTATACAGAATATAAGTCTTACAACTAAACAATAAAAAGGCAAACAACCCAACTAAAAAATGGGGAAAGGATGTGAATAGACATATTTCCAAGCAATATACAAATTGCTAATGAACACATGAGAAGATGTTTAACACCATTATCCCTTATTGAAATACAAATCAAAACCACAATGAGATACCACTTCACAACCACTAGGAAGGCTGTATTCTTTGTAAATAGGAAAATAACAAGTGTCTGCAAGAATGTGGAGAAATTGGAATGAAAATGGTGCAGCTATTATAAAATATAGTTTGGTGTTCCCAAAAGAGTTAAACACAGAGTTACCATATGACTCAACAATTCCACTCCTGGGTATATAATCAAAGAATTGAAAACACATGATTAAACAAAACTCTGCACACAAGTATTCATAACATCACTATTAACAATAATAATTAAAAAAGTGAGGAACAACCCAAGTGTCCATTAACTAATGAATGGATAACCTTGAATAGCCATAGCAATTCTCAGAAAGAAAAATGGAACCAGAGAAATCAGGTTCCCTGACTTTAGACTATACAACAAAACTACAGTAATCAAAACAGTATGGTACTGGCATGAAAACAGAAATATTGATCAATGGAACAACATAGAAAATCCAGAGCTAAACCCATGCACTTCTGGTCAATTAATGTATGACAAAGGAGGCAAGGCTATACAATGGAGAAAAGACAATCTCTTCAACAAGTGATGCTTGGAAAACTGGACAGCTACATGTAAAAGAATGAAGTTAGAACATTCTCTAACACCATATACAAACATAAAATCAAAATGGGTCAAATACCTAAATTTAAGACCAGATGCTACAAAACTCAAGAGGTAAATATAGACAGGACACTCTTTGACATAAATAACAGCAAGATCTTTTTGATCCACTAGAGTAATGAAAAGAAAAACAAAAATAAACAAATAGGATTTAATTGAAATCAAAAGCCTTTTCACAGCAAAGGAAACCATAACAAAATGAAAAGACAACCCAGAGAATGGGAGAAAATATTTGCAAAGCTATTGACAATAAATTAATCTCCAAAATATACAAACAGCTCATGTAGCTGAATAGCAAAAAAAAAAAAAAAAAAAAACCCACAAAAACAAATAAGCCATCAAAAAATGAGCAGAAGACTTAAAGAGACATTTCTCCAAAGAAGATATACAGATCGTGAAGAACCACTTGAAAAGGTGCTCAATATCACTAATTAAATTAGAGAAACACAAATGAAAACTACAAAGAGGTGTCACTTCACATTGGTCATAATGGCCATCATCTAAAAGTCTACAAACAATACATGCTGAGGACAGTGTGGAAAAAGGAAACCCTCCCATACTGTTGGAGGAAACATGAGTTGGTATAACTGCTATGGAGAACAGTATGGAGGTTCCTTAAACAACTGAAAATAGAGCTACCATATGATCCAGCAATCCCACTCCTGGGCATATATCTGGAGAAAATCATAATTTGAAAAGATACATGGACCTCAAATTTCACTGCAGCATTATTCACAGCAGCCAGGGCATGAAGCAATCTAAATGTCTGCTGAAAGAGGAATGGATAAAGAAGATGTGGTATGTGTGTGTGTGTGTGTGTAATGGAATACTACCCCGCCATAAAAATGAGTGGAAATAATGCCATTTGCAGCAATATGGATGAACCTAGAGACTGCCATGATGTCCCTTATATGTGGAATCTAAAGAAATGGTACAAATGAACCTACTTATAAAACAGAAATAGAGTCACAGATATAGAAAACTGAGTCAATTCCTAGGCAGGCTGAATAAGAAGTCTGGGTTTCCCAAGGAGAGAGAGGTCTCAGGTCTCAAGGAGGAGATAGGGGTCTGGAATCTTCAAGGAGGAGGAAAGGACAAACGTCTTTTTTCTTTTCCTCTGCATTCCTTAGTCTTAGTCACATAAAACGTTTGTTTGCTTTTTTTTTTCTTTTAAGCCCAGAACTGATGATCACACCACACAAAACAATTCAGTTTAAACTCTGTACTAAGGATTATGTAACAAAAATGTATCCTGCTTGAGGACAGTTTCTCCTTCCTGAAAACCTTCTGACTAATCCTGTTATCTTAGAATGTATATTATGAGAGTGAGTCTGGTAAGATCTTTCTATTGTTAAGTTCTATTATGGGGAAACAGTGGAAACAGTGTCAGACTTTATTTTTGGGGGCTCTAAAATCACTGCAGATGGTGACCGCAGCCATGAAACTAAAAGACGCTTACTCCTTGAAAGGAGAGTTATGACCAACCTAGATAGCATATTCAAAAGCAGAGACATTACTTTGCCAACAAAATTCCATCTAGTCAAGGCTATGGTTTTTCCAGTGGTCATGTATGGATGTTAGAGATGGACTGTGAAGAAAGCTGAGCACCAAAAAATTGATGCTTTTGAACTGTGGTGTTGGAGAAGACTCTTGAGAGTCCCTTGGACTGCAAGGAGATCCAACCAGTCCATCCTAAAGGAGATCAGTCCTGGGTGTTCATTGGAAGGACTGATGCTGAAGCCGAAACTCCAATACTTTGGCCACCTCATGCGAAGAGTTGACTCATTGAAAAAGACCCTGATGCTGGGAAGGATTTGGGGCAGGAGAAGGGGATGACAGAGGATGAGATGGCTGGATGGTATCACCAACTCAATGGGCATGAGTTTGAGTAAATTCCAGGAGTTGGTGATGGACAGGGAGGCCTGGCGTGCTGCGATTCATGAGGTCGCAAAGAGTCAGACACGACTGAGCGACTGAACTGAACTGAACTGAATCCTATTATCTTAAAATGTAAATTGTGGGGGGAGTCAGTTTAGTTCAGTTGCACAGTCATGTCTTTGCAGCCCCATGGACTGCAGCACACCAGGCTTTGCTGTCCATCACCAACTCCCGGAGCTTACTCAAACTCATGTCCATTGAGTCAGTGATGCCATCCAACCACCTCATCCTCTGTAGTCCCCTTCTCCTCCCGCCTTCAACCAATTAAAAAGTATATAGCTCCCTTGCTAAGACTAGCAAGTGGGGCACTCTACGCCCCCTCTGATGTCTATTTCAGAAGCTTCCTCTGTCCCTTTTCACTGTAATATAACTTCTGCCATACAAGAGCCCTGAGTGGTCAAGCCTGGCCTCTGGTCCTGAAGCTAAATCTTCTTCTTTAGAGATCACAAATCCGACATCATTCACTGTAAACTATCAAAGCAAACTTACAGTTACCAAAGGGAGGAGGGGAGGGATAAATTGGGAGATTGGGACTAAAATACATTCTACTATGTATAAAATAGATAACTAATAAGAACCTACAGTATAGCTCAGAGAAAGTGAAGTCAATCAGTTGTGTCTGACTCTTTGCGACCCCGTGGGCTGTAGCCCACCAGGCTCCTCCATCCATGGGATTCTCCAGGCAAGAATACTGGAGTGGGTTGCCAGTTCCTTCTCCAGGGGATCTTCCCGACTCAGGGATCGAACCCAGGTCTCCCGCATTGCGGGCAGACGCTTTAACCTCTGAGCCACCAGGGAAGCCCCTCTACTTAATACTCTGTAATGAGAAGAACAAAGTCAAAGAATGTTCAAACTACTGTACAATTGGTCTCATTTCACATGGTAACAAGGTAATGCTGAAAACTCTTCAAGCTAGACTTCAGCAGTATGTGAACCAAGAACTTCCATATGTATAAGATGGATTTAGAAAAGGCAGAGAAACCAGAGAGCAAATCACCAACATCTGTTCGATCATACAGAAAGCAAGGGAATTCCAGAAAAACATCTACTTCTGGTTCATTGACTACGCTAAATATTTTGACTGTGGATAACAACAAACTACAGAAAATTCTTAAAGAGATGGGACTACCAGGCCACTGGTAAGGTCTCAGGTCTCCTGAGAAACCTGTATGCAAGTCAAGAAGCAACAGTTAGAACTGTATGTGGAACAATAGACTGGTTCCAAATTGGGGAAGGAGAACCTCAAGGCTGTATACTGTCACCTGACTTATTTAACTTCTATGCAGAGTATATCAAGTGAAATGCCAGCCTGGATGATTCACAAGCTGGAATCAAAATTGCCAGAAGAAATATCAACAACCTCAGATATGCAGACGATACCACTCTAATGGCAGAAATCAAAGAGGAACTAAAGAGCCTCTTGATGCGTCTGAAAAAAGGGAGTGAAAATGCTGGCTTAAAGCTCAACGTTCAAAAAACAAAGATAAATAAACACACACACACACACACACACACACACACACACACAAAGATCATGGCATCCAGTCTCATCATTTCATGGCAAATAGATGGGGGAAAAGTGAAAACAGTGACAGATTTTATTTTTTTGGACTCCAAAATTACTGTGGATGGTGAGTGCAGCCATGAAAGTAAAAGATGCTTGCTCCTTGGAAGAAAAGCTATGACAAACATAGACAATGTATTATTAAAGGGTAGAGACATCACTTTGCCAACAAAGGTCCACATAGTCAAACCTATGGTTTTTCCAGTAGTCACGTGCAGATATGAGAGTTGGACCATAAAGAAGGCAGAGTGCTGAAGAACTGATTCGTTCAAATTGTAATGCTGGAGAAGACTCTTGAGAATCCCCTAGACTGCAAGGAGATCAAACCAGTCAATCCTTAAGGAAATCAACCCTGAATACTCAGTGGAAGGACTGATGCTAAAAGCTGAAGCTCTAATACTTTGGATACTTGATGCAAAGAGCTGACTCACTGGAAAAGACCCTGATGCTGGGAAAGATTGAAGGCGGGAGGAGAAGGGGGTGACAGAGGATGAGATGGCTGGATGGCATCATCGATACAATGGACACGAATTTGAGTAAACTCTGGGAGATAGTGAAGGGACAGGGAAGCCTGGTGTGCTGCAGTCCATGGGGTCACCAAAAGTTGGACATGACTTAGCGACTGAACAATAACAATGACCTATATGGGAAAAGAATCTAAAAAAAAGTGGAGATATATATATATATGTGTGTGTGTGTGTGTGTATATATATATATATATATAAATATATATATATATATATATATAAAATAAAGCATATGTATAACATATATGTTTTTACAACGAAACTAACACATTATAAATCAACTATACTACAATAAAAAGTATTTTTAACAAAAAAATTAATAACAAGATTTTAGAATCCCACAAATTTGGAAACTAAGAAATATTCTCAATAATCTATTGGTTAAAGAACAAAATACATGAAAATAAAAATATCTTGGACTGAGTAATTATAATGCAACATACTAAAACTTGAATGATGCTGCTTAAAGCCTACAGCTAAAGCTAGAGACTAATGTATCAATTAGTTTGGTACTTAGGGTAGAAAAGTTTCCTGTTTTGCTGGACTGCCTCTTTTCCAGTCCTAAGGCTGGAGGAAGCAGGCTTTTCTTTGGGCCTTTTTTGTTTGCATCTATTCACATTTCCAGGTTGCCAGCTCCTAAGATGAATGAGGTAAAAAGAAAGTCCAGGGAACTCATTGCAGTTTCATTCCTTCCCAGCTAGTCTGCCTTCTTCTCTCCACCACTCAGAGCATTGTTATGTTTGTTTTAAATATAAAATCCAGGGTTTTTAGCTGTACTCAGTAACAGAGAAAAGTATTTCTACTTTATTTTTCTAGAAACAGAAGTCTCTCACAAGAAACTTTTAAGGCGCTGACTTATACTGTCCTTTTTCTTAACTTGGGTGGTGGTCACATGAGTGCTCACGTTATTACTCTTTAAACTATATGATTTATGCATGTGTCTGTGTATATATTTCACAATTTTTAAATAAACATTATAAATTGTAACAGCATCACAATTCTCTATGAAGCAAGAAGACACTATCTCTTCTACTTTGTAGCAGGGAAACTCACGCTTGGAAAACACAGAGAACCCTGAACCCAGGTCAAGAACCCAAGCCTAGGGCTCTTAACCACTAAGGCATTCACTGCTCAGATTTCTGAGTTTGGCTTCTACAAAGATGATGCTTAGGAAACACTGAACTTCGTAAAATGTTTCCACTCTTAAAAACACACCGAAAACAAGGCTTCTTATAGATCCTTTATTTTTTTGGTTAAAGGTGCCACCAAAAAATACAGAAATGCGATATATTCAAATGTGTAAACAAGATATCAGAACTTGGATTCAGGAAAATATATGACAAAGACATCACTGGCCACTAGAAAGTTTCACTACTGCAGGCACCCTGTCACTGGTACACAGACAGCATAGACTAACCAGAGAAGCTACCTGAGCAGCATGAATCCAATTTACTCAGGACCTGCTCCAGCCTGCCTTCCCTCTGCTCCACAAATTCACTTCTCCAAGTTCTCACCTGACTAGGGTTGGAACAAATAAAGGTGTCCATCACACTGTATTTAAAGATGTGGGCTTAGAGTTTGGAAGTGAAAAGTCAGAAAAGGATATCATTCAACTTCTGTTGGTCCACAGGGCCTCAAGAACTCCTGTCCTCGCTCACGGAACCATCTATTGGAAACTGTGAACAGGAAGAGTGTTATAGTCCTGGTTGTTCACTCAGGAGCCAAAATCAATAACCGCTTTAACCCAAGTTCTGTAGTAGGTGCAGGAAGCATACACAAATAAGACACGTTTCATGAGGCAGGAACATGTATTGTTATCAACTTCCCTTTTAGAACTGCATCCCTAGGTTTTGGGCCATCATGTTTTTGTTTTAATTTGTTTCTAGGTGCTTTTTATTGCCTCTTTGATTTCTTCAGTGATCTCTTGGTTATATAGTAGCATATTGTTTGGCCTTCATGTGTTTGTTTTTTAAGTCTTTTTTCCCCATGTAAATGATACCTAATCTCATAGCATTGTGGTTGGAAAAGATGCTTGATATGATTTCAATTTTCTTAAATTTCTGAGGCTTTATATGAGCCCCAAGATGTGATCTATCCTGAAGAATGTTTCATGTGAACTTGAGAAGAAAGTGTATTCTGCTTTGAGATGCAATGTTCTACAAATATCAGCTAAGCCTATCTGGTCTAATGTGTCATTTTAAGGCTGTTTCCTTAGTACCATATGATAATCTCAACAGATTCAGAAAAACCCATTTATGATGAAAACTCTTCAGAAAGTAGGCATAGAGGGATGCTACCTCAACATAATAAAGGCCATACATGGCAAACCCATACAAACATTCTCAATGGTGAAAAACTGAAAGCATTTCCTCTAACATGAGGAACAAGACAAGGGCATCCACTCTTGCCACTATTATTCAACATAGTTCTGAAGTCCTAGCCATGGCAATCAGAGAAGAAAGAAAAATAAGAGAATCAAAGTTGGAAAAGAAAACTGTCAATGTTTGCAGATGACACAATACTACGCATAGAAAATCCTAAAGATGCCACAAGAAAACTACCAGAGCTAATCAATGAATCTAGTAAAGTCAAAGGATACAAAGTTAACACATCAAAATCTCTTGCATTCCTATATACTAATAACAAAGTATCAGAAAGAGAAATTAAGGAAATAACCCCATTCACCATTACAACAAAAAGAATAAAATACATAGGATAAACCTACCCAAGGAGAAAAAAGACCTATATGCAGAAAACTATAAGAATGATGAAAGAAATCACTGACGAAATGATTTAGTTTAGATTTAGAAACTCTTAGTTTCTAAGTTTAGTTTAGATCTGGAGTTTAGTTTAATTTAGATTTGGAGTTTTCATTAGGTTGTTCCATGAGCAAGGACAGGAGTTCTTGAGGCCCTGTGGACCAACAGAAGATGAATGACATCCTTTCTGCCTTTTCACTTCCAAACTCTAATCATTTCTTTCATTGATGAATGAAATCAAACAGATGGAGAGATATATCATGTTCTTAGACTGGAAGAATCAATACTGTGAAAATGATTATATAGCCCAAAGCAATCTACAGATTCACTGTTCGGTTCAGTTGCTCAGTCATGTCTGACTCTTTGCGACCACATGGACTGCAGCATGCCAGGCTTCCCTGTGCATCACCAACTCCTGGAGCTTACTCAAACTCATGTCTGTAGAGTTGGTGATGCCATCCAACCATCTCATCCTCTGTCCTCCCCTTCTCCTCCCGCTTTCCATCTTTCCCAGCATCAGGGCCTTTTCCAATGAGTCAGTTTCTTCACATCAGGTGGCCAAGTATTGGAATTTCAGCTTTAGCATCAGTCCTTCCAATGAACATTCATGACTGATTTCCTTTAGGATGGACTGGTTGGATCTCCTTGCAGTCCAAGGGACTCTCAAGAGTCTTCTCCAACACCACAGTTCAAAAGCATCAATTCTTCAGTGCTCAGCTTTCTTTATAGTCCAACTCTCACATCCATACATGACTATTGGAAAAACCATGGCTTTGACTAGACAGACCTTTGTTGGCAAAGTAATGTCTCTGCTTTTCAATATGCTGTCTAGGCAGGTCATAGCTTTTCTTCAAAGGAGCAAGCGTCTTTTAATTTCATTGCTGCAGTCATCATCTGCAGTGATTCTGGAGCCCCCCAAAATAAAGTTTTTCACTGTTTCCATTGTTTCCCCATCTATTTGCCATGAAGTGATGGGACTGGATGCCATGATCTTAGTTTTCTGAATGTTCAGTTTTAAGTCAACTTTTTCTCTCTCCTCTTTCACCTTCATCAAGAAGCTCTTTAGTTCTTCACTTTCTGCCATAAGAGTGGTGTCATCTGCATATCTGAGGTTATTGATATTTCTCCCAACAACCTTGATTCCAGCTTGTGCTTCATTCAGCCTGGTATTTCACATAATGTACTCTGCATATAAGTTAAATAAACAGGGTGACAATATACAGCCTTGGCATACACCTTTCCTGATTTGGAACCAGTCTGTTGTTCCATGTCCATTTCTTACTGTTGCTTACAGTTTTCTCAGGAGGCAGGGAAGGTGGTCTGGTATTCCCATCTTTTGAGGAATTATTCACAGTTTCTTGTGATCCACACAGTCAAAGGCTCTAATGTAGTCAATAAAGCAGAAGTAGATGTTTTTCTGGAACTCTCTTGCTTTTTCGATGATCCAACAGATGTTGACAATTTGATCTCTGGTTCCTCTGCCTTTTCTAAATTCAGCCTGAATGTCTGGAAGTTCATGGTTCATTATGGAGAAGAGTATGGACTAAACATAGAACTACCACATGACCCAGCAATCCCATTGCTGGGCATATACCCTGAAAAAACCATAATTCAAAAAGGCACATGTAACCCAATGTTCACTGCAGCACTTTTTACAACAGCCAAGACATGCAAGCAACCTAACCATCCACTGACAGATGAATGACTAAAGATGTGGTACATATATACAATGGGATATTACTCAGCAATAAATAATTGAAATTGGATCATTTGCAGTGAAGTGAATGGACCTACAGTCTGTCATACAGAATGAAGTAAGTCAGAAAGAGAATCTATCTGTCTTTTGTCAGATCCAGATCTAATGTGGTACCAATTCCCTGATTAAATGAGACCTCACTCTACTGTGCTACTCAATTATGAGAGTCTCTGTTATCAATTCAAGCACTAGGTTCTCTGTTATCAAACTTCTCAAACTTTACACATCTATTTACTAATTACTTCCATTACCCCAAATTATTTAAAGGTAAATGCAGTATTTATCTTTGCTACTACATCAAATCTTTATTAACTGTTGGAAGAATAATAATATAAATTACTTTTTTTAGGGCAAAGGCTTTGAGAAGCTCCAGATCAGGGTCTGATTCCCAAGCCTTTCACTAACCTGCAATGAAACCTCTGTGACCTCAGATATATTATCTAACTTTTTGACCTTCAGCTTCTATATCTGTTCTAAAGAGTTGTGAGTTTGAAATAACAGACTGTAATATTCCTGCTGCTGCTGCTGCTAAGTCACTTCAGTCATGTCCGACTCTGTGTGATCCCACAGACAGCAGCTCACCAGGTTCCCCTGTCCCTGGGATTCTCCAGGCAAGAACACTGGAGTGGGTTCCTAGCACACCACCAAATCCACACTGAAAAGCTCAACTCTTTCATGCCACAGTGAACATGTTAACACGGGGCTAAGCAGGTTAATAAAGATTACTAAAAATAGTGCCATATCTCTAAGGTTATCTTCTGTTTGTTTCTGGGACCACACAGATTGATAGGACGCCACCAACACACAACAGAGTCCTTAATAGCTGATTCCATGCTTAATGCAGGAAATGTTTAAGAAAAATGTGGAACATCTTGTTATACTAGATAACAAAGGAAGATGTCAAAGGTTTTCTGTATCTGTATTTTGTTTTACATGAAAATAAATTTCAAAAAGTAAAATGAACAAGAGACTTCTACTCCTAGCTATGATGGAAGAGCTTATGGTAGAATAACTTTCATGTAAAAAATAACCATGAAAACTGGATAAATCTCTTAAAAGTCTGAAGATATCAACAGACTGCTGAAGCAAAAAGGGCTTAAACATCAGATCTTGGAGAAGGACGAATCTCAGGTGGGTGAGCCAAAAGACTGATCTCTTTTATCCCTTGACCATTTACTGATTCTAGGCACGCAAATAGAGTACTCAAGCAATAGGAAACTTCTAAGAGACAGAGAAACCAGCAGAGATCTTAGTGCTCTCAAAGGGCACTGAAAGACAAAAATTAGGCTGCAGTTTTTTAGAATATTGAATAGGAGGGAGGGGTGTGGAACTTAGTCAACCACTCACCCTGTTTACCCATTAGGACATTTTCTAGATTCTGAAACTGTGCACAATGGAAGATTAAGAAGCTAATCAGAGAATCTCTGGGGAAAAAATGGATTTGGGGGGCAGTGTCAGATACTGAGTATACAAGGATTAGAACTGTAGAACTGCCAGTGAGACAGATCCAGGGAATACTCTTGGCAGAGAAGTTGCAACTCTATTATTTCTCAGATTCCCTTACTCGCTGGCTTCCTGTTAGGTTCTGATGGTGGAAGGCACTAGAGGGAGACTGTATGGCACCAGATAGGTAACAGTTGCCCTAGAACCAGTGATTTTTTGCATGAGAGATGGCTTTATAATTAAGCCATTGAGATTTAGGGATTATTTTACTACTCTAGCATAAACCTAGTCTATCCTAATAAAATATGTAAAAAGAATCTTTGTACTTCATACCAGATACAAAAATAAAACCTAGGTAAATTAAAGATATAGATGAAAAAAATGACTATAATGCTTTTAGAAAAGAGTATAAGAAACACCCTTATGATCTTGGGATACAGAAGAATTTCTTTAAAAGACATACAAAGTGTAAATCAAAAAGGAAAAGCCTGATAAACTTGACACAGAAATTAAGAACTTCTGTTCAACAAAGACAGAACTAGGATTAAAAAGACAAACTAGAAAAAGATATTTCAAAACATGTAACCAACAAAGAGCTTGTGTCCATAGTATATTAAAAACTTGTATGAATTAGTAAGAAAAAGACCTGAATGGACAAATATGAAATCTAAAGGCTAAAAAGCATACAAGAAATTATTCAATGCCATTATAATCATGTTAAGATAGATAACACTATATACATAATAAACTAGCTAAAATGCAAGAATATGACAAGACCAGCTATTGAAGAAAGTTGGGATAACAACTCTTATTCCTAGTAGCAATGTGCTCAACCACTCTAGAATATATTATACTAGTAAAATTGAAGACTTGTCTACTGATATTCAGCATTTCCACTTCTAGATATATATTCTACAGAAATGTGTTTATTTGTACCAGAAATCATGTATAAAAATGCAATGACAGCCTTATTCATTAAAGACTGAAACCAGCTTAAATGTCTATCAACAGTGTATCAGTATATTATAGTACTGTCCTATGATAGATGCTAACAAAAGTGAACTAGACAAATTAACATAAATTACAGCTGCACAACAACATGAATGAATCCTACAGACAACTATCAGATAAAACAACACAAACACGTCCCAAAATATACTCCTGATTTCACTACAAAAAGTTCAAAATCAGGGAAAACAAAATAACTACTATTTATTTAGGGATACAGACCTTGATAATAAAACTACAAAGAAAAGCAAAGGCATGACCACCACAGATCACTAGGCAGTGGTTACCACCAAGGTACTGGGGGTAGGTCAGAGATGTGATCAGAGAGGCTCACAGGGGCTCCTGAGGTATAAGTTTGAAAATAATCTCTTCTCTAACCCAGATGATGATGACGTGGGTGCTCATGCTCACTTTCATAGTCTTCAAACTGTACATCTACGTATCACAAACAATTCTGGGTGTATATTTCAAATTTTTAAAGTAAGAAATTTCAAATTATAACAGCATCACAACCATGGACATACATGATCTCTATGTTCTCTGAGATGCAAGGAGACTGACTCCCTCACTTTCCAGAAAGGATATTGATGCTTAGAGGAAAGATAAGTGGGAAACCATGTCTAGCACCTAACATCAGAGTTTGTCTCTCAAGATTTCATTATCCAGATTCTCCCTGTACAGAGAAGATGCACAGGAAATGGTAAACTTGGTAAAAGCTCCCCATCTTAAAAAATATATAGTCTAAATAACGCTCGTCAAGGCTTCTGGCAGGGAGGGACATTTTATTTTTTAGTTAAAGCCACATTAATAGAAATTCCATAAAAACAAGCATGTAAACAAGGTATTAGAACTTTGGTTCACTGAAACATCTCACATCTAAAGCATTTCAAGTACAAAAGCACCTTGCTATGTGCCAGATCACCTGACTCAGCTCCAACCCTACCTGAGCGGCTGGAGATAGCACAGGCTGGCCAGAGAGGCTGTGGCCAAGGTCACCCAGGATGTTCCCCAGTCCACTCTCTACTCCACACAAATATTCATGCCTCCGAAAACCTGCCTGATGGGACTGAAACATGAAGGGGGGTCTGCCACATTGAACCTGAAGACAACATGGGTTGTGGGGCCAGGAAGGTGAAGGGCAAAAAAGGATGAGTCAACTTCTGTTGATCCACACAGCCTCATTCATAGAACCACTTATTGGAGAATGGACAGAAATAAGTAGATTAGTTCAGCAGCCAAAATGAATGATTCCTTCATGATGACTCCTACACTGGGCCTGGGAGTCAGAAATGAGTAAGACTTGGTTTTGGGCATCAAGTTGCTTATAAACTGGTGAGGAAAAGAGGTAACTGTACAAAAGTCTGTCAGTAGCACAAGATATATGTGTGTAGGCTGCCACAGAAATAGAGCTAAAGAGAGTCTAACCATGTTGGGGAAGAGGAAACCCTAGGGCTGGGACAGAAAGCTGAACAGGAGTTATCCAGGGAAGAAAATGGACAGAGCAGGTAGTTCCTATACCAAAGGGGTCTGGGAAGTGGGAAGAGGATGAGAAAGAGAGCAAGGAATGATCCACGCTGGTATGCGTCAAGGACCCCAAGCTTGATATTGCTGGGATATGGAGGGTGGAAACCGAGAGATAAGAGATGAAGCTGGAGGTTAAGATTATGGAAGTCCTGGACGTCAGCCTCAGGGGCTATGGCAAGTGGATCAATCTTAGGAAGCAGAGTTGGTGCTAGCATAGTCTATTACTTAAAGCTGTGCCTTAAAGGCTCATGAATCATGATTTCATTTCTCAATATAGACACATTCATAATGAATTCTAAAAATTGATTTTAATGCATTAATGAAGTCATAATACTTTAAAATATAATTTATAATACTTAATTTTAAAAGCAACACATATACTTTTTTGGAAGTCAAACTGTTCCACAAGAATTACAATGATACACAGCAATCTCCTACCTATCTCTTCTCACCACCAATTCCCACTGCCAGAGGACATTCAACTCCTTTAGCTGTTTCTTCTGATATTTATCTTTATTTTTCTAAATAATATACCTACAGTGCTGTTTCTTTCAATTTTTGATCTTATATGATGATAGTCTACCATGGAAGATGGAGATTTGGAATTTTTTACACTACTCTTCAAATACCTATTTTACACTCCTATCTCCCAATATAGTTAAATTACAAGTTTAGTTAAATTAATATTTAGTGTTTACATTATTATGTCATTTATGTAAATATTGCTCACACCTAAGCCATCTAATAGATAAAACAGGTGATACTTGAACCACACAGGTCCATTTATATGTGAATTTTTTTTAAGCAGTTTAAATACTATAGTACTATACAACCCCACAGTCAATTGAATCCACTAATGTAAAAGCACAGATATGAAAGAACCATGTACACAGAAGACCAACTATAAATTATATACAGATTTCCAACTGTGCTGAGGGTCAATACTCCTAATCCCCACTTTGTTCAGGGCTCAACTATACTTCTATTTCTTGTACAACTTTTTCTTTTTCCTGAAGTCAGCAATTATCTCATTTTCCTTTTAATTTGCTTAAGTTTCCATGAACCTATTATTACGTATCCCCATAATTCTCTAAGAGGGCTATAAATTCTTCTCTTTGTGATCACTTCCTGTCACAACCTGCTTCAAGCCTCTCCACGACTCACCACAAGCTGCTTCCAGAACAAAGTTCAAGTTTCAGCCTCCATGGTTTGGTTCCAGCCTTGACCTTCATCTCTTGACCTCTGTGTTAAGGCCTCTTTCCGTGCAAGAGACAAAGGCAGCCTGTCTCCACACCTACAATGCTGCTTTTAGCCTGAGCCTTGTTCCATGTGGGCTTTGCTTGCCTGAGACACCTTTTCCCATCTCTGATTCCAGTTCTCCCTGACTGCAATCTCAGAACCCTTGCCAGAGTCCATTCCTCTTGACAGCCATGTTCAAGAAGTCTCCACAAGGTTCCCATAGTATTCTGAGAATGTTCAAGGAAAACTCAAATCAATTGTTTTAATATTCTCAACAAACTAAGTGGGTAGAGAGCTACATGCTGAAAGAGGGCTCCAAAGTAGTTAGTGTAGGAGATACTATATAAGGAAACTGTCTTGCCTTCATAAGAACATGGAAGCAGTTCACTCCCAGCATAGAGCCTAAGTTTGACCACCAAAACCTAGTGTGAGGTCACAATGGCTAACCACACTTCTTATATCACTCACCCCATTTGCAGCCCACAAGCACAGGACAGGCAGCATTTTTGTTAGGTAGTTGTCTTTCCCACTCCGCAGAAGGTTATACCAGAATATGGCTGTACCCTGGAAAGAGAGGGCTTATCAGAACGTATCCTGTTGCTGGTTTTGAGGAAACAAATCAGAAACAGTCCTTGGAAGACACAAATTTTGAACTCCAAAAGAGATGCCACTTGTGATAAGCACATGACTTACTTTTGTCCAGGGAAAGTCGTCAGCTACCTATATAGCCACCACTCCAGTTTCACATGGTCTCTGGGACCTGGCCATGGAGTACTTCTGAAACTCCAATCTGAAAGGAAACACTCTCACCAAAGTGTCAGGGCACAGAGCTCTAGGACTCCATGGGCATTATGCAGGCAGTATCTACCCCTTATGACGTGGTGAACATCTGTAAACCCACCTGTCCTCGAAGATCTCCTATACCTTTTCCCAAAGTAGTGGCCAAAAGATTATAGTCCAGGTACAAAGTTAGTTCCTGAGGCCATCACAGTCACAGTAAAGCAAGCTAAGGAATGAAGCAGGGAAATGAACAAGTCCTGTGCCCTGAAGGAACCAGTGACCTAAAAAGAACACAAATCACCTTCTTGGGTGAAATCATAGCCCCCAGGTATGGGAAGACAGTGGCAGCACCAGCTTCTACATCACTCATCTGTGAAAACAAAGCATAATAGTTGGCCCTTCTCACTCAAGGCTCTTAGACTCTATATCCTGCTTGATTTGGGAAGGATCCAGAACACAACAAGCTGTTTTTCTTTGCCTACCACCCACGGTCAGGTCTCAGTAAAGATCAAGTTGGGCAAATATTTCTGGTCACTGACTATAAGACGTTTCTCTTTCGAGAAAGGGGAACTGTTCCATAGAGCAACAAGTTTATTTCTGTTGATACTTTCTGTGTGGGTCTTTTCCCCAGGCCTGACTCCTCTACTTCTTGAACTCCTCAACCTGGAAAAGGTGCTCATTCTTTTCTCTGCAAGAATTCATAAGCAAAAAAAAAAGAAAAGAAAAAGAATTCATAAGCACCTGATACACAGTAAAAAAATTTTCCAACTCTGGAACAGTGATTAAAAAAAAATAATAGGTGTATACACTCCCTGCCTCACAGTTGGAGCTCCCAGTTATGTACTGTGGTTCTCAACTTTGCTTCTGCCTGACACACCCCATCTGTCAAGAAGGGCTGACTACAGTTGACATACACTTGGAAGGGGTCATGAGAGGAAGACGAGGCCAGAGATCAATATCAGAGTCTCTGATGTCTACCAGTCACCAGTCTACTGGTGTCTGATCTCTAAAGGAGTCAGTGGCAGAGTTCAGGTGGAGGATACTTAAACCAGAGCTTACTCCATACTTCTCAGCCAGCTAATCCACTGCTTTACTTATTTAAAATGGAAGCACAGTTGTTGTGAAAGTGAAAGTCACTTAGTCGTGTCCAACTCTTTCTGACCTCATGGACTACACGTCCATGGACTTCTCCAGACCAGAATACTGGAGTAAGTAGCCTTCCCTTCTCTAGGGGATCTTCCCAACCCAGGAAAAGGACTCAGGTCTCCCGCCTTGCAGGCAGATTCTTTACCAGCTGAGCCACAAGGCTGTACAATATTACATAAGTTACAGGTGTTCAACAGAGTGATTCACCATTTTTAAAGGTTATACTCCATTTATAGGTATTATAAAGTGCTGGCTATATTCCATATGTTGTAACACTTATCCCTGTAGTTTATTCTATACCTATTTAGCTTGTACCTCTTACTCCCTTACCCCTTTTCCCCTCTCCCCTTCCCTTTCCCCACTGGTAATCACAAGTTTGTTCTCTATATCTCTAAGTTTCCTTCTTTTCTGTCATATTGACTACCTTGTTTTATTTTTTAGATTCCATATGTAAGTGAGATCATGTAGTATTTGTCTTTGACTTATTTCACTTAGCATAATGTCCTCCAAGTTCATCCACATTGCTGCAAATGGCAAAATTCTGTTCTTTTTTGAGTCTGAGTAGTTTATTGTACATGTCTACCACATCTTCTTTATCTGTTTATTTGTTTGGGCATTTAGGTTGCTTTCATACCTTGGCAATTGTAAATAATGTTTCTATGAACTATGAACCAGGGTGTACATATCTTTTTGAATTAGCATTTTTGCTTTTTTCAGATATATACTCAAAAGTGAAATTGCTGAGTCACAAGGTAAATAAGTCATAAAAAAACAATGCTTCATTTTCAGAAATCTCCATTCTGTTTTCCATAGTGGCTACACCAATTTACATCCACACCAACAGCAAGAGGTTCCCTTTTCTCCATATCCTTGCCAACAGGTGCTATTTCTATTTGATGATGGCTGTTCTGACAGGTGTGAGATGGCATCTCACTGTGGTTTTGATTTGCATTCCCCTGAGGATTAATCACATTGAGCATTTTTTCACATGCCTGCTGGCCATCTTCATTTCCTCTTTGGAAAAATGTCTATTAAGCTCTTCTACCCACTGTTTAAAAAAAATTATTTATTTTAATTGGAGGCTACTTTACAGTAATGTGGTGGTTTTTGCCATACATTGACATGAATCAGCCACGGGTGTATGTGTGACCCCAAACCAAACCCCCCTCTCACCTCCCTTCTCATTCCATCCCTCTGGGTTGTCCCAGTTCACCGGCTTTGAGTGTCCTGTTTCATGCACCAAACGTGCACTGGTCATCTACTTCACATATGGTAATATACAGGTTTCGATGCTATTCTCTCAAATCATCCCACCCTTGTCTTCTCCCACAGAGTCCAAAAGTCTTTTATTTATATCTGTGTCTCTTTGCTGTTTCGTGTATAGGGTCGTCATTACCATCTTTCTAAATTTCATATATATGTGTTAATATACTGTTTTTTCTTTCTGACTTATTTCAGTCTGTATAACAGGCTCCAGTTTCATCTACCTTATTAGAACTGATTAAAATGCATTCTTTTTAATAGTTGAGTAATATTTCATTGTGTATATGTACCACAGCTTTCTTATCCATTCATCTGCCGATGGACATCGAGGTTGCTTCCATGTCCTGGCTATTGTAAACAGTGCTGAGATGAACACTGGGGTACATGTGTCTCTTTCAATTCTGGTTTCCTTGGTGTGCATGCCCAGCAGTGATATTTCTGGGTCATATGGCAGTTCTATTTGCAGTTTTTTAAGGAATCGCTATACTGTTCTCCATAGTGGCTGTACTAGTTTGCATTCCCACCAACAGTGTAAGATGGTTGCCTTTTCTCCACACCCTCTCCAGCATTTATTGTTTGTAGACTTTGGGATAGCAGCCATTCTGACAGGCATGAGATGGTACCTCATTGTTTGTATATTTTTGAGATTAATTCTTCATCAGTTGCTTCACTTGATATTATTTTATCCCATTTTGAAGGCTGTCTTTTCACCTTGCTTATAGTTTCCATCATTGTGCAAAAGCTTTTAAGTTTAATCACATCCCACTGGTTTATTTTTGCTTTTATTTCCATTACTCTGGGAGGTGGGTCATAGAGGATCTTGCTATGATTTATGTCAGAGTGTTCTACCTTTATTTTCCTCTAGGAGTTTTATAGTTTCTGTCTTACATTTAGATCTTTAGCCCATTTTGAGTTTATTTTTGTGTACAGTGTTAGAAAGTGTTCTAATTTCATTCTTTTACAGGTGGTTGACCAGTTCTCCCAGCACCACTTGTTAAAGAGATTGTCTTTTCTCCATTGTATATTTTTGCCTCCTTTGTCAAAGATAAGGTGTCCATAGGTGCGTGAATTTATCTCTGGGCTTTCTATTTTGTTCCACTGATCTGTATTTCTGTCTTTGTGCTAGTACCATACTGTCTTGATGACTGCAGCTTTGTAGTATAGTCTGAAGTCAGGCAGGTTGATTCCTCCAGGTCCCTTCCTCTTTCTCAAGATTGCTTTGGCTATTCGAGGTTTTTTTATTTCCAAACAAATTGTGAAATTATTTGTCCTCAGTTCTGTGAAAAATGCCATTGGTAGCTAGACAGGGATTGCACTGAATCTATCAATTGCTTTGGGTAGTATACTCATTTTCACTATACTGATTCTTCTGATTCATGAACATGGCATATTTCTCCATCTATTTGTGTCAGCTTTGATTTCTTTCATCAGTGTTTTATAGTTTTCTATATATAAGACTTTTGTTTCTTTAAGTAGATTTATTCCTAAGTATTTTATTCTTTTCATCACAATGGTGAATGAGATTGTTTCCTTAATTTCTCTGTTTTCTCATTGTTAGTGTATAGGAATGCACGGGATTACTGTGCGTTAATTTTATATCCTACAACTTCACCATATTCATTGATTAGCTCTAGTAATTTTCTGGTGGTGTCTTTAGGGTTTTCTATGTAGAGGATCATGTCATCTGCAAATAGTGACAGTTTTACATCTTCTTTCCCAATCTGGATTCTTTTCCTTTTTCTTCTCTGATTGCTGTGGCTAAAACTTCCAAAACTATGTTGAATAGCAGTGGTGAGAGTGGGCACCTTTGTCTTGTTCCTGACTTTAGGGGAAATGCTTTCATTTTTCGCCATTGAGGATAATGTTTGCTGTGGGTTCATCATATATGGCTTCTATTATGTGGAGGTATGTTCCTTCTATTCCTGCTTTCTGGAGAGTTTTTATCATAAATGGGTGTTGAATTTTGTCAAAGATGTTCTCTGCATCTGTTGAGAAAGTCACATGGTTTTTATCCTTCAATTTGTTAATGTGGTGTATCACATTGATTGCTTTGCAAATACTGAAGAATCTTTGCATTCCTGGAATAAAGCCCACTTGGTCATGATGTATGATCTCTTTAATATGCTGTTGGATTCTGTTTGCTAAAAGTTTGAGGATTTTTGCATCTATATTCATCAGTGATGTTGGCTTGTAGTTTTCTTTTTTTGTGGCATCTTTGTGGCATTTTTGATATTAGGGTGATGGTGGCCTCATAGAATGAGTTTGGCAATTTATCTTCCTCTACAATTTTCTGGAAGGGTTTGAGTAGGATAGGTGTTAGCTCTTTTCTAAATTTTTGGTAGAATTCACCTGTGAAGCCATCTGGTCCTGGGCTTTTGTTTGTTGGAAGCTTATTGATTATAGTTTCAATTTCCATGCTGGTGATGGGTCTGTTAAGATTTTCTATTTCTTTCTGGTTCAGTTGTGGAAGTTATACTTTTCTAAGAATTCGCCCATTTCTTCCCAGTTGTCCATTTTATTGACATAAAATAGTTCCTGATAGTAGTCTTTTATGATCCTTTGTACTTCTGTGTTGTCTGTTGTGATTTCTCCATTTTCATTTCCAATTTTATTGATTTGATTCTTCTCCCTCTTTTTCTTGATGAGTCTGGCTAATGGTTTGTCTATTTTATTTATCTTCTCAAAGAAGCAGCTTTTAGTTTAGTTGATTTTTGTTATAGTCTCTTTTGTTTCTTTTTCATTTATTTCTGCTCTAATTTAAATTATTTCTTTCCTTCTACTAACCCTGGAGTTCTTCATTTCTTCTTTTTCTAGTTGCTTTTGTTGTAAAATTAAGGCTGCGATGGACCACACAGAAGTGTGGCCGAGAGGAGCTACCCCACGCTGGAGGTCAGGGGCGGTGGCTGAGAGGAGCAACCCCACGTCCAAGGAGTGGCGGCTGCGTGGGCGCAGGAGGGCAAAGAGGAGCTATTCCATGTTCAAGGTCAGGAGGGGCAGCCGTGAGCAGATACCCCTCATCCAAGGTAAGGAGCAGTGTCTGTGCTTTGCTGGAGCAGCCGTAATGAGATACCCCATGTCCAAAGTAAGAGAAACCCAAGTAACATGGCATGTGTTATGAGAGGGCATCAGAGGGCAGACACACTGAAACCATAATCACAGAAAACTAGCCAATCTGATCCCACAGACCACAGTCTTGTCTAACTCAATGAAACTTAGCCATGCCTTGTGGGGCCACCCAAGACAGACGGGTCATGGTGGAGCAGTCTGACAGAATGTGGTCCACTGGAGAATGGAATGGCAAACCACTTCAGTATTCTTGCCTTGAGAACCCCATGAACAGTATAAAAAGGCAAAATGATAGGATACTGAAAGAGGAACTACCCAGGTCAGTAGGTGCCCAATATGCTACTGGAGATCAGTGGCAAAATAACTCAAGAAATAATGAAGGGATGTAGCCAAAGCAAAATCAATACCCAGTTGTGGATGTGACTGGTGATAGAAGGTCTGATGCTGTAAAGAGCAGGAACCTGGAATGTTAGGTCCATGAATCAAGGCAAAGTGGAAGTAGTCAAACAGGAGATGGCAAGACTGAAGGTCGACATTCTAGGAATCAACTAACTAAAACGGACAAGAATGGGTGAATTTAACTCAGATGACCATTTTATCTACTACTGTGGGCAGGAATCCCTTAGAAGAAATGGAGTAGCCATCATGGTCAACAAAAGAGTCTGAAATACAGTACTTGGATGCAGTCTCAAAAATGACAGAATCATCTCTGTTCGTTTCCAAGGCAAACCATTCAATATCATGATAATCCAAGCCTATGCCCTGAGCAGTAACAGAGAAGAAGCTGAAGTTGAACGGTTCTATGAAGACCTACAATACCTTTTAGAACTGACACCCAAAAAAGATGTCCTTGTCATTATAGCAGACTGGAATGCAAAAGTAGGAAGTCAAGAAATACCTGGAGTAACAGGCAAATTTGGCCTTGGAGTACAGAATGAAGCAGGGCAAAGGCTAATAGAGTTCTGCCAAGAGAACGCACTGGTCACAGCAAACACCCTCTTCCAACAACACAAGAGAAGACTCTACACATGGACATCACCAGATGGTCAACACCGAAATCAGACTGATTATATTCTTTGCAGCCAAAGATGGAGAAGCTCTATATAGTCAGCAAAAACAAGACTGGGAGCTGACTGTGGCTCAGATCATGAACTCCTTATTGACAAATTCAGACTTAAACTGAAGAAAGTAGAGAAAATCACTAGACCATTCAGGTATGACCTAAATCAAATCCCTTATGACTATACAGTGGAAGTGAGAAATAGATTTAAGGGACTAGATCTGATAGAGTGCCTGATGAACTATGGACGGAGGTTCGTGACATTGTACAGGAGACAAGGATCAAGACCATCCCCATGGAAAAGAAATGCAAAAAGGCAAAATGGTTGTCTGAGGAGGCCTTACAAATAGCTGTGAAAAGAAGAAAAGCAAAAAGCAAAGGAGAAAAGGAAAGATATTCCCATTTGAATGCAGAGTTCCAAAGAAGGGCATGGAGAGATAAGAAAGCCTTCCTCAGCAATCAATGCAAAGAAATAGAGGGAAACAACAGAATGGGAAACACTAGAGATGTCTTCAAGAAAAATTAGAGACACCAAGGGAACATTTCATGCAAAGATGGATTCGATAAAGGGAAGAAATGGTATGGAACTAACAGAACCAGAAAATATTAAGAATAAGTGGCAAGAATACACAGAAGAACCGTATAAAAAAGATTTTCACAACCCAGATAATCACGATGGTGTGATCACTCACCTAGAGCCAGACATCCTGGAATGTGAAGTCAGGTGGGCCTTAGAAAGCATCATTACAAGCAAAGCTAGTGGAGGTGATGGAATTCCAGTTGAGCTATTTCAAATCCTGAAAGATGATATTGTGAAAGTGCTCCACTCAATATGCCAGCAAACTTGGAAAACTCAGCAGTGGCCACAGGACTGGAAAAGGTCAGTTTTCATTTCAATCCCAAAGAAAGGCAATCCCAAAGAATGCTCAAACTACTGCACAATTGCACTCATCTCACATGCTAGTAAAGTAATGCTCAAAATTCTCCAAGCCAGGCTTCAGCAATATGTGAACTGTGAACTTCCAGATGTTCAAGCTGGTTTTAGAAAAGGCAGAGGAACCAGAGATCAGATTGCCAACATCTGCTGGATCATCAAAAAATGCAAGAGAGTTCCAGAAAATATTTCTGCTTTATTGACTATGCCAAAGCCTTTGACTGTGTGGATCACAACAAACTGTGGAAAATACTGAAAGAGATGGGAATACCAGACCACCTGACCTGCCTCTTGAGAAACCTATATGCAGGTCAGGAAGCAACAGTTAGAACTGCACATGGAACAATAGACTGGTTCCAAATAGGAAAAGGAGTATGTCAAGGCTGTATATTGTCACCCTGCTTATTTAACTTATAAATAGAGTACATCATGAGAAATGCTGGACTGGAAGAAGCTGAAGTCAAGATTGCCAGGAGAAATATCAATAACCTCAGATATGCAGATGACACCACCCTTATGGCAGAAAGGGAAGAGGAACTAAAAAGCCTCTTGATGAAAGTGAAAGAGGAGATTGAAAAAGTTGGCTTAAAGCCCAACATTCAGAAAACTAAGATCATGGCATCTGGTCCCATCACTTCATGGGAAATAGATGGGGAAACAGTGGAAACAGTGTCAGACTTTACTTTTGGGGGCTCCAAAACCACTGCAGATGGTGATTGCAGCCATGAAATTAAAAGACGCTTACTCCTTGGAAGGAAAGTTATGACCAACCTAGATAGCATATTCAAAAGCAGAAACATTACTTTGGCAACAAAGGTCTGTCTCATCAAGGCTATGGTTTTTCCAGTGGTCATGTATGGATGTGAGAGTTGGACTGTGAAGAAAGCTGAGTGCCGAAAAATTGATGCTTTTGAACTGTGGTGTTGGAGAAGACTCTTCAGAGTCCCTTGGACTGCAAGGAGATCCAGCCAGTCCATCCTAAAGAAGATCAGTCCTGGGTGCTCATTGGAAGGACTGATGCTGAAGCCGAAACTCCAATACTTTGGCCAACTCATGTAAAGAGCTGACTCATTGGAAAAGACCCTGCTGCTGGGAGGGATTGGGGGCAGGAGGAGAAGGGGACGACAGAGGATGAGATGGCTGGATGGCATCACCTAGTCGATGGACATGAGTTTGAGTAAATTCTGGGAGTTGGTGACGGACAGGGAGGCCTGGCGTGCTGAAATTCATGGGGTTGCAAAGAGTCAGACATGAATGAGCAACTGAACTGAACTGATGTGATTTTTCTGTTCTTTCTTGAGATAAGCTTGTATTGCTATGAACGTTCCCCTTAGCACTGCTTTTACTGAATCCCATAGGTTTTGGATTGTCGTGTTTTCAATTTTCATTTGTTTCTATGCATATTTTGATCTCCTTTTTCATTTCTTCCATTATTTATTATTCAGAAGCATGTTTTTTAGCTTCCATATGTTTGTATTTTCAATAGTTTTTTCCTGTAGTTGACATCTGATCTTACTGCACTGTGATCAGAAAAGATGCTTGAAATGATTTTTATTTTTTTTCATTTATCAAGGCTATATTTATGGCCCAAGATGTGACCTATCCTGGAGAATGTTTCATGTGCACTTGAGAAAAAGGTGAAATGCATTGTTTTGGGGTGAAATGTCCTATAGATATCAATTAGATCTAACTGGCCCACTCTATCATTTAAAGTTTGTGTTTCCTTGCTAATTTTGTTTGGTTGATCTATCCATAGGTGTGAGTGGGGTATTAAAGTCTCCCACTATTATTATGTTACTGTTAATTTCCCCTTTCATACTTGTTAGCATTTGCCTTATGTATTGAGGTGCTCCTGTTTTGGGTGCATATATAACTGTTATATCTTCTTCTTGGATTGAGCCTTTGATCATTATGTAGTGTCCTTCTTTGTCTTTTTCACAGTCTTTATTTCAAAGTCTGTTTTTTTTTTTCTAGTGAAAATCTATTGTATTTTTTTCCCCCTTATTTTTATTAGTTGGAGGCTAATTACTTCACAACATTGCAGTGGGTTTTGTCATACATTGACATGAATCAGCCATGGAGTTACATGTATTCCCCATCCCGATCCCCCCTCCCACCTCCCTCTCCACCCGATTCCTCTGGGTCTTCCCAGTGCACCAGGCCCGAGCACTTGTCTCATGCTCAAAGTCTATTTTATCTGATATGAGTATTGCTCCTCCTGCTTTCTTTTGGTCTCCATTTGCATGAAATATCTTTTTCCAGCCCTTCACTTTCAGTCTGTATGTGTCCCTTGGTTTGAGGTGGGTCTCTTGTAGACAGCATACATAGGGGTCTTGTTTTTGTACCCATTCAGTCAGTCTTTGTCTTTTGGTTTAGGCATTTAACCCATTTACATTTAAGGTAAATATTGATAAGTATGTTCCTGTTGCCATTTTCTTTGTTGTTTTGGGTTCAAGTTTATAAACCTTTTCTATGTTTCCTGTCTAGAGAAGACCCTTTAGCATTTGTTGAAGAGCTGGTTTGGTGGTGCTGAATTCTCTCAGCTTTTGCTTGTCTGTAAAGCTTTTGATTTCTCCTTCATATCTGAATGAGATCCTTGCTGGGTACAATAATCTGGGTTGTAGGTTTTTCTCTTCCATCACTTTAAGTATGTCTTGCCATTCCCCTCTGGCCTTGACAGTTTCTATTGAAAGATCAGCTGTTATCCTTATGGGACTCCTCTTGTGTGTTATTTGTTGCTTTTCCATTGCTGCTTTTAATATTTGCTCTTTGTATTTGATCTTCACTAATTTGATTACTATGTGTCTTAGGGAATTTTCCTTGGGTTTATCCTGTTTGGGACTCACTGGATTTATGGAACTTGGGTAGCTATTTCCTGCCCCATTTTAGGAAAGATTTCAAATATTATCTCAAGTATTTTCTCATGCTCTTTCTTTTTGTTGTCTTCTGGGACTCCTATGGTTCAAATGTTGGGGTGCTTAACATTGTCCCAGAGGTCTCTGAGGTTATCCTCATTTCTTTTAATTCTTTTTTCTTTTTTCCCTTCTGCTTCATATATTTCCACCATTCTATCTTCCCCCTCACTTATCCTATCTTCTGCCATAGTTATTCTACTGTTGTTTCTTTCCAGACTGTTTTTGATCTCATTTATTACATTATTCATTATTGATCAACTCTTCTTTATTTCTTCTAGGTCCTTGTTAAACATTTCTTGCATCTTCTCAATCCTTGTCTCTAATCTTTTTATCTGTAACTCCATTTTGTTTTCAAGATTTTAGTTCATCTGTACTATCGTTATTCCAAATTCTCTTTCAGGTAGACTCCCTATCTCCTCCTCTTTTGTTTGGTTTGGTGGGCATTTATCATGTTCTTTTACCTGCTGTGTATTTCTCTACCTTTTCATTTTGTTTAGACTGCTGTGTTTGGGGTGCCCTTTCTGTAGGCTGGAGTTCACGGTTCCTTTTTATTGTGGAGCCTGCTCCCTGTGGGTGGGGCTGGATTAGTGGCTTGTCAAGGTTTCTTGGTTAGGAGAGCCTGCATCTGTGTTCTGGTGGGTGGAGCTGGATCTCTTCTCTCTTAAGTGCAATGAAGTGTTCAGTAGTGAGTTTTTGGGTGTCTGTGGGTTTGGCATGGCTTTGGGCCGCCTGTCTTTTAATGCTCAGGGATGTGTTCGTGCTTTGCTGGAGAATTAGCATGGTATGTCTTGTTCTGGAACTTGTTGGCTCTTGGGTTGAGCTTGGTTTCAGTGTAGGTATGGAGGATTTGGGGTGAGTTCTTGTCTATTAATGTTCTCTGGAATCAGGAGTTCTCTCATGATCTCAAGTTCTTCAGTTAAGCCCCCTGCCTCTGGCTTTCAGTCTTATTCTTACAGTAGCCTCAAGACTTCTCCCTCCACACAGCACAGTGAAAAACATCTAGGTTAATGGTGAAACAATTCTCCAAAGTGAGGGACACCCAGAGAGGTTCACAGAGTTACATGAAGGACAGGGAGGAGGGAGATAGAGGTGACCAGGGGAAGAGGGGGAGTCAAAAGGGGAGAGACCAATCTAGCCAGTAATCAGTTCCCTAGGTGCTCTTCACAGTCCAAACACCCAGAGAGATTCACAGAGTGAAATAGAGAAGGGGGAGGGAGGAGATAGAGGTGACCTGGGGGAGAAAAGGGAGTATCAAAAGGGGAGAGAGAAATCAAGCCAGTAATCACACCCTTAAGTGAAAACGGATACGAAGATTAGATTCTTAAAGGTACAAAATTTAACAAACACCAAAAAGCAAAGATTAAAAATCTAGAGTAGAGGTTAGACTCTCAAAAAAACAATATTAAAAATACAAAACAAAATCACAAAAATTATAAAAATATATATATATGAAATTTGCTTTAAAAAGAGGGTCTTTTTTGCAAGGTAATAGTAGGTTATAAAAATGAAAATTAAAGGAGTAATAAAGAACTTAAATTTAAAAAAATTTTAGTGATAATAGCAAAAATATATCTAGGAATTCCTCTGGAGGGGTTGTGGGCAGTGTAGCATCAGTTCAGTTTCGGATAGTTCCTTGTTCCAGCTTGTACTTGTTTGCAAGGTCTATAAGCCCCCTCCAATGCTTAGTCAATGTTAACTACAGGGTTTTAATCTGTTGCACCTGTCACTTTCAGAGCGGTTCCTCCTTCCTTGTTTATTTTGGCTTCCTCTTCTTTCAAGCCTCTTCAGTGTCTAATTTCTACCCTGATACAAGAAGGCAAAGGTGGTCACTTATTTAGGCTCAGTTGCATTGTGGGGAGAGAAGGACACTGCAAACAATATCACTGGTGTGTGTGGGGAGTGCTCGCAGTATATGGACCACACTGGGTTTGCCCCAGCTCAAAGTGGTGTGCGCTTCCCGGGTCTACACTGCTCAGGCTCCAGGGTGCTCTGCAGGGGCACTGTCCAAAGCGGGCCATGTATTTTGTGCACTTCCCAAGTCTAAGCCACTCAGGTTCTCAGGTGCCCCAGAAGGGCACAGACTCTGTTGGGCCTGTGTTTTGTACCCTTCCCAGGTCCAAGCAACTCAGGCAACCAGGTGCTTGGTGAGCACACTGTTCCAGGCGGGCCATGCATCGTAATTACCTCCCCGGTCCCAGCCACTCATTTTCCCAGGTGTGCCATGAGAGCACCATCTCAGGTGTGCTGTGTGTCTCCTCTGGAGAGCTGATCTCAGACTGCGACCCTCCTAGCAGATGTCAACTGTTCAGGATCCCAGGAAGACGTGGTTAGCAACCTGGACCCTGCTCACAGTTTGGTGGAGGATGCTGATCTCAGGTCAAGATTGCAACAGTCCCTTGCCTTCCAGCTCTGGCTGTCACTCACCTGCCTCGCTGCCTCCGGTGGTGGTGGGTATGGGGGGTTGGTCCTGTATGCAGCCAACTAGCCCTCCTTTGGTATTCGCTCAATCCTTTGTTCTGTGAGCAGGCCAGGCTGTGCATTAGCCTTTCACGGGAAAGTTCTGTTTTTCCTGTCTCTCTGGCAGTCCCACAGTTTGGGCTGCTGTCTCATGTTAGCTCCCTCAGATTGTCCTCAGGGCATTCAGGCCCAGTCCTTACCCTAACCAATGATTTATGCATCCCATACCTCCCTGCCCAGCCCCCCCCTCGCTGGTGGCAGAAGTATCTGGGCTACTTCTCCGCTGGCAGTTGTGGTTAGGCATGTATTCTGTGGGGTTTTTTTTTTTTTTTTTTCTTTCTCTCTCCCCATTATGTTGCCCGCTGAGATTCCAAAACTCCCCACAGACACACCTGTGAGAGGGT
Source organism: Dama dama (assembly GCF_033118175.1). Taxonomy (NCBI): domain Eukaryota; kingdom Metazoa; phylum Chordata; class Mammalia; order Artiodactyla; family Cervidae; genus Dama; species Dama dama. The sequence goes on along the minus strand of NC_083689.1, from coordinate 25,697,872 downwards.
CTCCTACTGTTTGGAAACTTCTCCTTCATGACTTCCTCCCCAGGATGGGTTTCCACCCCTAACTCTGTCATCTCTCTTTTTGTCTTTTATATTTTGTCCTTCCTCCTTTCAAAGAGAATGGCCTGCCTTTCTGGGTGCCTGGTGTTCTCTGCCAGCATTCAGAAGTTGTTTTGTAGAAGTTGCTCAGCATTCAAATGATCTTTTGATAAATTTGTCAGGGAGAAAGTGGTCTCCCCATCCTATTCCTCTACCATCTTGGGACCGCCCCTTCTGCCCACTTTTTAATCAAGATTTTTAAAATGTTGAGTTGTATGAACTGCTTATATATATTGAATATGAATCTTTTATTGCTATTATCATTTGCAAATATTTTTTCCTGCTCAGTAGTAGGTCATCTTTTTGTTTTGTTGACAGAGTTTCCTTTGTTGTGCAAAATCTTTTGTCCCATTTGTTTATTTTGCTTTTATTTCCTTTATTTTAGGAGATGGATTCAAACAAATACTGCTGTAATTTACGTCAGCATGTTCTAACTGTATTTTCCTCTAGGAGTTTTATATACCTAGTCTTTTAAAAAAATGTTTTATTTATTTGGCTGTGCCAGGTCTTATTTGTGGCACTCAGCATCATCCATCTTCATTGTGGCACCGTGGGATCTTCTAGTCGTGGCATGCAGGATCTTTGGTTGTAGCATGTGAACTCTCAGTTGCAGCAAGAGGAATCTAGTTTCCTGACCAAGGATTGAACTGAGGACCACTGCATTGGGAGCTCAGAGTCTTAGTCACTGAGACACCAGGGAAGTCCCCTACATAGCCAGTTCTCCATTTAGTTCTTTAATCCATTTTGAGAGTTTTTTGTACATCCCTTAAAAGAGACATCACTGGCTAACCCCTACTCAGTCCCCATGGACTTACCATTCTCAGAATTCACATAAAATCCATGGGTTGCTGTATCACCTGGCCCCTAGCTGGTAAAGCCCTGCTGCTATCCCTTTCTTGTTACCAGTATCTTTGATCTACAACTCATCTCTGCAGCCTCAAGGATAGGCCTCTAGCTTTCTTCCAACTGCCTCTTCTCTGGGGTCCATGAGAAATGTTCTGTACAGACTACCTGGCCTAGGTTTCCCCTTCTCTGAGGCTTACAGCAGGAAACAACACCATGAGAGTTACTGGGCCATACTTTATCTGCAACTGCCCAGGAGGAGCTGATCCAACCCTGCCTTGCAAGGACTCCTTGAAAAGAAATATTTTTGACACATATCAACCTGTGTTCTTTTGTCCCTTGTAATCTAATATTTTCCCCTTTCTCTTCCTCCTTTCAGGCAATCAGCCCAGGCCTCACACTGTAAAGCCTATGAGGCAGACAGTGTAGTGAGCCACCCAGATGCTTCTTTCTGGATTGAGGTATTCATTTCTGAAGCTGTCAGGAGTGTTGCTTGCTGATGACTCACAGCTATGTCCCTCTCTAGATACTGCCCTCATCTGAAAAGAACTGCCTCACCTATGTTACAACCTCCCTAGGGACAGTCTTTTTCAGTGTTGGGCTGATGCCAGAGTAGGAAGGTCTAGGCATCTTGCCTCAATTTAGGGCAATGATAAGGGTCTTCCCAGTTCCAGACCTTCTCAGAGGGTTGACTTAGGTCTGTTTTGCAACTGAATCATAGTTCACCTTACTGCACTGCCCAACCCTGTTTCCCCCAATGTCTTGAATGCAAATCTCCAGTTCAGAGTCTGTATTTAGAATTGACCTAAAACCTGTTAGTAAAGTGAGTGGTTCTAATACACAGATTCTAAGATAAGATTTTTGCAGTCAGTTACCTACTTGGTGGCTAGCAATGAGGACCCTATCAGTGGTGGAAGATGTAATATTAATAGTCCCTCTCAGATTGGGAGAAAATAATAGCAAATGAAGAAACAGACAAAGGATTAATCTCAAAAATATACAAGCAACTCCTGCAGCTCAATTCCAGAAAAATAAATGACCCAATCAAAAAATGGGCCAAAGAACTAAACAGACATTTCTCCAAAGAAGACATACAGATGGCTAACAAACACATGAAAAGATGCTCAACATCACTCATTATTAGAGAAATGCAAATCAAAACCACAATGAGGTACCATTACACGCCAGTCAGGATGGCTGCTATCCAAAAGTCTACAAGCAATAAATGCTGGAGAGGGTGTGGAGAAAAGGGAACCCTCTTACACTGTTGGTGGGAATGCAAACTAGTACAGCTGCTATGGAAAACAGTGTGGAGATTTCTTAAAAAACTGGAAATAGAACTGCCATATGACCCAGCAATCCCACTTCTGGGCATACACACTGAGGAAACCAGATCTGAAAGAGACAAGTGCACCCCAATGTTCATCGCAGCACTGTTTATAATAGCCAGGACATGGAAGCAACCTAGATGCCCATCAGCAGATGAATGGATAAGGAAGCTGTGGTACATATACACCATGGAATATTACTCAGCCATTAAAAAGAATTCATTTGAACCAGTCCTAATGAGATGGATGAAGCTGGAGCCCCTTATACAGAGTGAAGTAAGCCAGAAAGATAAAGAACATTACAGCATACTGACACATGTATATGGAATTTAGAAAGGTGATAACGATAACCCTATATGCAGAACAGAAAAAGAGACACAGAAATACAGAACAGACTTTTGAACTTTGTGGGAGAATGTGAGGGTGGGATATTTCAAAAGAACAGCATGTATACTATCTATGGTGAAACAGATCACCAGCCCAGGTGGGATGCATGAGACAAGTGCTCCGGCCTGGTGCACTGGGAAGACCCAGAGGAATCGGGTGGAGAGGGAGGTGGGAGGGGGGATCGGGATTGGGAATACATGTAAATCCATGGCTGATTCATATCAATGTATGACAAAACCCACTGGAAAAAAAAAAAAAAATAGTCCCTGGAATGGTGTAGTTGTATATTTGTTCAAACCTTCAGTAACGGCAAACTGGGATAGGATATTAGTGGAAAAGAACACACTGGTGGTGCAATATCTCAGGTGACTAAAAGATACAGGGGTATAGTATACAAATTAAGGTTCCCCTAAAGATGTAGGAAAAAAAAAAACATATAGTTATCAGAGGGTAAACTTATGGCTATCAGAAGGTAAATCAGTGCAGGCAGGAATCAATTATGAGTTTGGTATTAACAGATACACACAACTATGTATAAATATCTTGCAATAATCTATAATGGGAAAGTTTGAAAAAATATACTACATATATAAATAACTGGATTACTTTGGTGTACATGAAAAATAATATATAGTGTAAAACACTATAAATCAAGTATACTACAATTTTAAAAAATCTGAACTAGAAGCCACACACATGAAAAAAGACGTGGAAGACTTGCATACTGATAACTACAAAGCACTACTGCGGGAAAGTAAAAAAGGCCTAAATAAATAGAAAAACACCCCCATGTTCTTGAACTGGAAGACTATATTGCTAAATGGCAGTACTATGCCAACAATTTATAGGCTCAGTGAAATCCCTATCAAAATTCCAACTCCCTTGTTCATAGAAATGAAAAAAACCTATCCTAAAGTTCCTGTGGAAATGCAAGGGACCCAGAATAGCCAAAAATCTTGGAAAGGAAAAATAAACTTGAAGTACACATTCACTGATTTCAAAACTTACAGTAAGGAAAGAACAATCTTTTCAACAAATGGTGCTGGGACAAATGGATATCTAAGTGCATGAGAATGAAGTTGGATCCATAGCTCACACCACATGCAAAAATTAACTCAGAAAGTTGCCCAGTGGTTAAGATTCCAGGCTTTCATTGCTGTGGCCTAGGTTCAAGCCCTGGTAGGGGAATTGAGATCCCACAAGCTGCATGGCGCAGCCAAAAAAAAAGTTGACTCAAAATGTATCAAACTTAAATACAACAGCTAAAATTATAAAACTCTTATGAGAAAATACAGGTATAATTTTTGTGGCCTTGGATCAAGCAATGGTTTCTTAGGTGTGACATATAAAGTATAAGTAACCAAAAGGAAAAGGACAGATTAACTGGACATCGTTAAATTTAAAAACTTTTGTGCATCAAAGGACACCATCAAGGAAAGTCACAGAATGGGAGAAATATTTTCAAGTTATATATCTGATAAAGTCCTAGTATCCTGGATATAAAAAAGAATACATGAAACTCAATAAAAAGACAACCTAATTTTAAAATGGACAATGGATTTAAATATTATCTCCAATGAAGATAAAGAACGGGCCAAGAAAAACATTAAAAGATGATCAACATCATTAGGCATTATGCAAATGCAAATATAAGCCAAAAGAAGATATATCACTCACCATAGGATGGCTATAAATAATAAAAAGCAGAAAATATAATAAGCGTTGACAGGGTTGTGAAGAAATGGTAACGGTCATACACTGATGGTGGGAAAGTAAAACGGTGCTGTCACTGTAGGAAGCAGTGTAACAGTTCCTATAAAAGTTAAACACAGAGTTACCATATAACCCAGTAATTCTACTTCAAGGATAACCAAGAGAATTTAAAATATCTGTTCACACAAAAATTTGTACATAAATCTTCTTAGTAGCATAATTCACAATAGTCAAAAAGTGGAAACAATTCAAATGCTCATCAACTGACGGATAAACAAAATGTGGCATATTCATACAATGGCATATTATTTAGCTCTAAAAAAAATATTGAAATACATGCTACAACATGGATGAACCTTGAAAACTCTAAGTGAAAGAAAACAGACACAAAAGCCTGCATGTTACATGATTTTGTTTGTATGAAATGTTCAGAATAAATAAATCCACATAGGCAGAAACTAGATTAATGCTTGCCAGGGACTGAGAAGGGAAAAAGAAGGGGAGAATGTGAATTACTGTTAAAAGGACACAGGGCTTGTTTTGGGGGTGATGGAAACATCCTGGAATTATATTAATGATTGTTGCATCACCATGTTGTGCAATACACTAAAAATCATTGAATTATATACTTAAAAGGGTGAAATTTATGGTACATAAATTACATCTCAATGAAAATTTTTAAGAGGACAGATCTACCCCATTTACAAACATGGCAGAGCCGTGTAAAACCAGGTGCATTTCCCTCAGGACCTACCTTCATCTCTCCTTCTGGTCACTACACCAACAACTGAAATCAAGTCACAGCATAGCCTAACTAAAGAAGTAGCAGGCCTAATAAGGGAAAAACACACTGTATACTGAAGAAGCTACAGGACCGCGTCAACATATTCCAGCAGGATCTAATTACTGGGTCTGGATTCTAAGGTTGTTGGTGGGGGGTGGGGATGAGGCCTGTCACATGTAAAATTGGCACAGGTCTGTGTTTATTTTTACCATGCATCACATCTCTTTTCACACAATGTGAAGCACTCACAGATGTGATCATTTGGGTGATTTCCAAAACACTGCATTTCAGCACCATTTCTAATAGCAATATATTTTAAGTTTGCACCCACATTTTGAGATAACTCATTCACGACTGGAAGACTATACTGCTAACATGGTAATACTACCCAGATAATCTACTGGTTCAGTACAATTCCTATAAAAATCCCAACTCCCTTATTCACATGAATGGAAAAGTCTACCATAAAGTTCCTGTTGCTGGGCCTGCCCCATCTTATGACATGGTAGATATGACAGACAAGAACCCAATGGGCAGCTTTGTTGCATAATCACTTCATATTTCAAGTTTAAACACTCAATTTCTACCACAAATACTCCATTTCTAACTTTCCTGCTATAGCACCCACTTAAAATTGGCCAACTTTCTGTTTTAGCTGTGAACAGGTAGAGGCAGATTATGGGATATGCTGCTCTGGACCAACTACTGGATATTTAAAGACTTCACAAATGTGGTAGGATCCTGAATTTTCACAATCTTTAATAGTTATGATCAAATGGCCAACTGGTCCTATCACAGTCTACCACCCAAAAAATGGTAGCCTGACACAGTAGGGATCTCTTAAAGATGCCAGTAAGGTGTTAGCTTGAACATTCTAATTATATTCTGCAAAGACAAGGTCATCTTTCAGGATACATTCTATACCCCCAAATCAATAACTATAATATGCAGAATACGTGGGTTTGGGAACCCTGGAATGAAAATTGGAATGAGTCCACTTCATGCCACTCAGAGTGATTCACCTGGAGAATTTCTGTTTCCTGTCTCTACAGTTTTTAGGCTCTATTGATCTAGAGCTACCACTACCAAATAAGGTAGCAATTAGCCATATATATCTGTTCGAATTTTAAAATGTAATTAAATTAAAAATTAAGTTCCTTAGTTGTACTAGTCATATTTCAAGTGCTCAACAGCCACATGAAAAAGTGGCTACCATAATAAATAGCACAAACACTATACATTTCCATTACTGCAGAAGTGCTATTGGACAGCACTACTCTACAGGACCCGATTACCAGAAGAGAAAGGTTCTACCAGGGGATACAGAGAATCCTACTGAAATTTAAGCTATGGCTACGGCACTGTCCCTTCAAGCACTTCATGCCAAGAGACCAGGAAGAAATGAAAGGAGTCACTTTTCTGACAGGGTCATTGACCCTGATCATCAAGAGGAAATAGTGCTGGGACTTCCCTGGCAGCCCAGTGGTTAACACTCTGCACTTCTTCAGGGGGGTATGGATTCTATCCCTGGTTGGGGCACTAAGAGTCCACATGGGGTGTGGTGTAGCCAAAACTTTTTTTTTTTTAAGAAGATAAGTGTTGCTGTTACATAATGGAAATAAGTAAAAACATGGTGCTCAGGTGATCCACTGGAGGGTTTCTTGGACTTGTCAAATTTTAATAGTAAAGGGACAAGTGTATCATTCACGCCCTCAAAACATAATGGTAAACAAGGCTCAGACATCTCAGGATGAGGGTTTGGATCAGATTAACTGGTGTGCCACCCATTACAGCAGAGGTACAAGCCTGACACAGGAGTGAAGAGTACCTTCATATTTCCTGTGCAGCAACATGACAATGACTCAAGGTCCAAATGAGCATGCTCCCAATGCTTTGTTACTATGTAAGTCTCTGAAAAACTGAACAACTGCCATATCTAAGGGCTGGGAGATCAGGATTGTCTGAAAATGTCAGGAAATGTTGGCTGAAATTGAAAGAGCTACCTTCAAAATATTTCTTTGTGCTAAGTTTTTCTCTGTCTCAGAGCCTTTGCACTTGTTACACTCATCTTTCAGATCACTCACACAGCTGGCTCATTATTACCCCAATGTAATTTCCTTAAAAAAGATTTTCCCTAATTAACAAAATCTTCCAACATAGATTATTTTTCTTAATACCACTAAAATTAATTCCTTTATAAGACTTCTAAAATGTGCATTCATCTTATTAATAGGTTTTACATTTTTCTTATTTATTGTTAAATTACACCACTTGAATTTAATCTTCACAAGCATGGACACTTTGGTGATTCTATTCACTGCAACATTCTCAGCACCTGATAATAATCAATGCCTAGTACACTGTAGGTGCCAATGTGTGTGTGCTAAGTCGCTTCAGTCGTTTCCGACTCTTTGTGACCCTATGGACCATGAGCCCAACAGACTCCTCTGTCCATAGGATTCTCCAGGCAAGAATACTGAAGTGGGTTGCCATGCCCTCCTCCAGGGGATCTTCCTGACCCAGAGATCGAACCCACATCTCCTGTGGCTCCTGCATTGCAGGCAGATTCTTTACCGCTGAGCCACCGGGGGAGCCCGCAGGTGCTAATACATATTTTCTTTCTTTTTTGCCAATAAATATTTTCTAATGGACTGTTGCAGAGACTAACAAAACTGGATTAGAAATTAGGACAGGTTATTTCAATACCTTTAACTGACCAATAAATCAATGGGGACAAAAAACCTAAAGGCAACAACTTGCCAAATATACGCAGCTAGTTTCTAGCAGCTTCAGCATCAGAACTTTGTTTTGGGGGTACTAAAGGCCCTGCCCTTTCCACTGAATCATCTATATAAAAGTAAATAATAAATACTGCAACTGTTACAAGAATGTGGTAAGCAGCGTATACATAAGGCAAAGAAAGTGAACTATAATTAGTGCTGATGCGCTCAGTCATGGCCGACTCTTCGTGACCCCATGGACTGTAGCCCACCAGGTTCCTCTGTCCATGGAATTCTCCAGGCAAGAATACTGGAGTGGGTTGCCATTTTCTTCTCCAGGAACTATAATTAGTATCAACTTTAAATACCATACCTGCCATCTCTTGTCTATTTAACTATGAGAGAAGCAAACAGAATAACTCCCAAATATCTGTGGCAGTAGCAAAGATTGGGAGAGCTAAGAGTATAGTTAATTCACAAGAGAACTCAAACTACATTTCTTTTCCACCTTCTCTTCTAAATCCTTGACCAGTGTTTCTTAACATACCATAAAAGCATTGCTCCAATGTTCATGCTGGAGAAAAGATGTGGGGTAACTGTTCCAAATAATCTGTACCTAGAGTATTAGGCCTAAAATGCCTTATACTAATTTTGTAATTAATGATTTTCTTATTTTATCTTGGCGAAAACAGGAAATTTACACATTGTGACTACTGCCTGCTGGGACTAAAGTAGACCACCCATATCCGTTTTCTAAGTTATAATCACTCATTGAAACAAATAAAACAAGTCATATTCAAAAAATTCCTGAAAGAACATTCTTTGTCCAAATTAAGCTTTTTTTCTTATTAATAATGATGATTAAAAGAACAGGAAGGATCTTCATATTGTACCAACTTCAAATTGGGTATGACAAAATTTCAATATTGACAATCATTTCCTTCCAAAAGGGATGAATAAGAATGAGAGAGAAACCGTTCCCCTTTGAAGCAGTCATTGTTTTTGTTGTTCAGTCGCTAAGACATGTCCGATTCATGGCAACCCTGTGGACTGCAGCACACCAGGTTCCCCTCTCCTTCCCTGTCTCCCAGAGTTTGCTCATATTCATGTCCATTGAGTCAGTGATGCTATCTAACTTCCCCTTCTCTACCACCCTTCTCTCCTCTTGCCCTCAGTCTTTCCCAGAATCAGAGTCTTTTCCAATGACTTGGTTCTTCACATCAGGTGGCTAAAGTATCGGAGCTTCAGCTTTAGCATCAGTCCTTTCGATGAATATTCAGGGTAGATTTCCTTTAGTAGTCATCAGTGATGAGCAAAAGTCTCTGGGATGTCCCTCACAAAAGTGAGATCTAAATCTGCTATAACTTGGGAAAAATTTTTGGAAATTTTAAAAGCAGTGTGATAATACCAGAGTATTATTTGACATATTTGGGTAGAGAAGGAAAGATAGTAGAGAGATGTCTGTTATATGCCTCTAGGAATCCTGAGGGGGTTTTTTTTCCCTCACTGCTTATTTTTAAATTAGCTTAAAAAATTAAACAATTACTTAAAGAAGGTGAAAAAATGAGCCCTCATCAGGAGGAGGAAATCACACCTGACTGTCAAAACAAATGGTTCTGGATCTTCACCCCTCAATGAAGAGACTGACAATGTTAAGGAGTAACCGAATGACTGCCCCAGGGGATTCTGCAACTCTTCCCTCTCCCTCTTTCCCCTTCTACTTTTAATCACTAAGTGACAGTGGTTCCCTTACCAGGTTGGTCCTTAGAATCTACTACAGTGTTTAAAAAAATACAAATTCCTGGATCGAAGTTCTCAATGTTTTGTTCAGTGGTGATGCGTCCAGCTCATGCTTAGTGTGTCTAGGGGGCAAGTCCGTACTGACCATACTTACATAGTTCGTGAATGTGGCCACACGATTCTCCGTCACAATAAACCCCAAAGGGTTACTGTCAAAGTCCTGTGAAAGTTATGTACAAGTGAATATACAGGTCTTAAGCTTAACTAGTTAAGAAGCACAAACAATAGTTGCTTTCCCAACCATTATGAGAATGAGAAACTCATCATAGCCAAATGGAGGTTACCCTGCTCCTCAAGGATGGATATGAACATATAGGCAGGTGAGACTGGAATCCAGGCAGAAAGAGCAGATATAGGAACTAAGTGTTACATTCAAAGAACAAACTACCAATCCACTTACTTTTGCATGGTGGAGACAGAAAACTCAACAAAGGAAGTGGGTCAGAAAAGATGACTAAGAAGGAAGGCATGCCACTCTAGAAAACATTTGATCCTAGAGCTGGATAAGTCAGGAACATTTCAGAGTGGAATCACAAAGAAGTCTTATTCATCTATAGGAACAGATTAGATTTTGCTTTCAAGATCTATATCATTTCCTCAGTAAAAGCTCTTCCCACAACATCAAGAATATGGTTTCACAGATTCCTGTAACCAGTGGATCAATCTTGACTGTAGAGACAGCTACTTTCAGACTATATTCTGGCAGCAGTGAGAAAGGGCTTTGATTCTAGGGACACCTTCTTATGAAGGGACAGTTTTAAAGGAACAATCTTAGCTTATACCTAAGCTCTCCCAGGAAGTCTTTTCTGAACATTTAGGCTGCATGCCTGTTCACTGGGCCTCAGGACACTGCACATACCTTCTTTATAGCACTTACTCAGTAACTTAGAAAGTAACTATTCACACGTATGACTCACAAAAAAACATGCCTCTGTTTGAAAATGGGAATTTTTTTTTTTTTGCCTTCCTATCCCTAGATCCTAGGAGAGTAACCAGGATATCAAAAGTGCTGAAGAAACATTTGGTGTTTTGTTTGCTGCTTAAGCTTGTTGTTCCCAGAGCACAAATACCAATCTTCTCTCAGTGTCTGGTTCAGCCACACTAGGGGCTTATGCGAGGCTGAAGTACTGGAACTCAGAGCAATAGACTCAAGTGCTCCTCCTATCAACAGAGGAATGAGGTCTGCCTGAAGATACTGAGGAACCTTCTAGCACAAGAGAGGGGACACAGGTGGGAGGAAAAGACTCTGTAGTTCTCTTTCCATCACTTTCTACCCCAAGAATTCATCTCAAGTCCAGGTGTGTAGTGGAGGCAGGACCACACTAGAAGACAATAAAATCTGTTTTCTCCTCTGAGTCTAATTTTAAGACAGTCCCCAAAGATTTATCCTTGAGAATTTAGAGGACCCTGAGGTAGAGGCCAAACCTTCCATGTGAGTTGCTACCTTTTCCTGCCACTTGAAACACAGTCCAAAGGAACGATGTTTTGCTCTTACCAAAAATAATCCACATGAGGTTCATAGTATCCTCCAATGCCATAATCAGCAACCTGGCAGTTAAAAAAAAGAAAGAAAGAAAAAAGAAAAAAAAAAACATGGTTAGCTAGGTGGGAAACCTCCAGGACAGCTCAAAAACTGAATTCCCAAGACTGCTCCTATATGAAGACTGAAAAGCAGTTTACCTAGCACCTGCATCTGGACCAGGAAACTAAGGATCAGACAAAATACGGAATTTACCTAAGGTGACACAGACAGAAAGTCACAAAGCTTGAATTCTTACCAAGGCTTTTTGATTCCTGAGGTCCATGCTCTTAAACCCTCCACCATTTGTGCCCAGATAAAAAAACAACCAACAATCAGGCTGGGTAAGTTTCTGTGGGAAAGGGCATAGACGTGGGGCTCACAACATTTCAAGACCCATGTCCTCAGGCTGGAGAATGGAAAGCTTTAGGGCAGAGGTAACTATGGCTCAAGTGTCTGATTAGAAAGGGGGACAGGACAGGACACAGATTCCACACTCAGGCTGACTCAGATACCTCATACCTGGAGAAACTCGGCTGTTTCATTTGACAGTCCAGTGATGAGCCGAATCCTGTGATTCACTTGGCCAATCACAGGAGTTTCTTCTTCTGTTAGAAATACACTGGATGAAGAAAATCAGGTAGAAGACAGGGGCATGGGGCAAGGAGAAAAGGGGATCAATGAAAACGGAGTCAGGAGAAAAAGATGGGGTAGTAAAGGAGGTGGAGAGGACGAAGGGGTTGGAGATTATTCCTCTCACCTCAGGACACTATCACAGCTGTCATTTCCATTTCAGAAATGCCATATGGTGAGGTTTAGAATCAGCATTCACAGGACTCTTTTAATTCATCCCTTCCAACCTTCTGATCTCTTAACAATTATACTGGGAGGGTAAACTGGCCAAGTTTATACAGTCAGTAAGGGCAGAGGTAGGACTATAACTCAAGTCATCAAGATTTTAGTCCTGTGGTTTTTTGGTGAGACAACAAGATCTCCCAAAAGTTTAAGTAAAACTCAAAACTGATCAAACCAGGATAAAATGAATGCATAATTTAAGTTAGAAAAAAATCATTCTTGGGTCCATGAACAAACACAAACCACATGTATAAACATATGTGCATAGTTGTTCAGTCATGTCCAACTCTTTGCAACCCCGTGGACTGTAGCCTGCCAGGCTCCTCTGTCCATGGGATTCTCCAGGCAAGAATACTGAATTGGGTTGCTGTTTCTTTCTCCAAGGGATCTTCCTGACACAGGGACCAAAGCTAGGTCTCCTGCATTGCAGGCAGATTCTCCACCATCTGTGCCATAAGGGAAACCCCATGCACACATGCACACTTATAAGCCCACATGGAAGTATGCACACAGTCACAGCTAAGACAGTGTAAGAGACAAACAGTAAACAAAAGGACAGACATGAAGTGAACACCCAGGTCAGAGAAATCTCACATACACGAGTAGGGTGATTGGGAGAGATGCCAAATCACACCATGCCCATATTACCTTTGGCTGATTCTTTGTTTGCATGACTGGGGAGAACCTGAAGTGACGCTAAAGACTCTGGATCATTTCATCTAGGAAATAAAATCTGAGAATGAACTTAGTCTCACTTCACCTCTATCTGCTTATGTCCAAAGACTCTAGACATAGAACTATCATTCATTAATTAATTCATTTATTATTTTTAAAACTTATTATGAGCTATTTTAAAGCATATAGAGAACTATGAGGAATAATACAGCAGATCCATAGGTAACCTAACTCAGGCCTACCAATACTTGGCATTGGTCAGAAGATGCAGAGATTACCTACCTACACAATACCTATATAAAAGACTTTCTCTCTTTTTTCACTAATAAGATAATTCTGATTTTATTTAAGATACCAATGTATCTTAGCTACTGGACCCATCAAGGAGGCCCCTTAATTTTTCCTTTCAAATAGTCCTTCCCTTCACTATTCAAAAGAAAGGCCTAGTGTTCATGAACATAAAATTTTATGATGGTGTAGAGTATACTTCCCAAGTGTAAGAACTAGGGCATCAAAAAAAGGGTAACATGAAATACAGCTTCAGTGAAGCCTCCTCTAGGTTAACAAAGACACTCATTAACTCACAGTAGGGTTTCCTGTATCTAACATATTTGGTTAACTGTATAGTATTTAGAAATGGGGTATTTTTGGCTCTTGTTGGGATGCTCTGAATAAAAATGTTTGTAAAGCAGGACACTATAACTGATAAAAATTTTAGTTTCATAATTTGGCCTCTTCTATTCCTTGATTATTTTTTTTTTTTCTTTATTAGTTGGAGGCTAATTACTTCACAACATTTCAGTGGGTTTTGTCATACATTGATATGAATCAGCCATAGAGTTACACGTATTCCCCATCCCGATCCCCTCTTCCACCTCCCTCTCCACCCGATTCCTCTGGGTCTTCCCAATGCACCAGGCCCGAGCACTTGTCTCATGCATCCCACCTGGGCTGGTGATCTGTTTCACCATAGACAATATACATGCTGTTCTTTCGAAACATCCCACAAGGTCTATTCCTTGATTATTTTCAAAGAAGGCTTTCAAATAGTCTTGTGGGATGAAGTAAGGGTCTAGTCAGGGTCTAGTAAAGGTCTAGTAAGGGTCAAGTGAGTAGTGAGAATGAATATTTATCTGAAAAGTGGTGGCAATTCTTTTCCTCTATTCTTAACATTCATCCCTAGTATTATAAAGAAATCCCACTTATTATAAAGAAAAGGAAATTCAAACACCTAAAACAGTCCGAAATGTTGGTTGATAACATTGATTATTTTAATAGTAAAAGGCTGTCAACAATTACATTCTTCTAAATACAATTCCTTCCACATAGCTTCCAGAAAATCACCAATAAGGAAAGAAAACAAAATCACCCATCACCTATGCCTACAATGTAACTTGGAAACAGATACTACAAATTTCAATTTTCTTGTTAGTGGGAAAATAAACACCAGATGTCAGCAGAGTGTTCCAAAGACATCTAAGCAAAGAATCCAAGGCAGCAGAAAGAATGAAAAGTGCAGTATGGTCTTAATGATGATGAAACAAATATTAATGGTAAACATCATATAAAGTAATCTACGGTCTTCTTTCCAGAGGGAGAGGTCGTACTCTGAATAAGGAAATACTAAGAGAAAAGTCTGAAACTTAGTGGATCAAAGGACTGCCTTTTGGATATTTTAAACACAAGAGCTTAGAAACTGTACTGAATCACAGAAAAGGCACTATTACTGGGGTAAAGGCAGTCTCAGAGAGTGAGATGGCTCTCATAGGTTTGGTGGTGAAGAGAAGTGGCTAAAAGTAAGGGACCCATGAAAATTATAAATTAAGAAATAATCCAGAGTAGACAGACCAAAAATAATACCATGAATTAAACTGACTGCATTTCACTGCAGAAACAGAAGAGGAAACATGTAACATGAGATTAATGGTTCAGGAAAACACAACAAAAATAAACATGAACAAGAAAAATGAAAAAGAACTCACTACTCATACAAGTTACTGTCAAAAAACATAAAATGAAAATAAAAACTTTTCAGGAGTTGAAAACACAAAATCACCCAGCCCAGTCAAGCAACAGAAGAAAATTATAACAAAATACTGTAACATTAAATATAATTAAGCATCTGTAACTATGAAAGAAAATTACAATTCATAAATTGAAAAGCTCAAACGGATATAGGCAACAAAAGAATATATGAATTAGAAATTGATCATATTCAAAAAAGCTACAGAGATAAAAAAAACAATACTTTGGCCACCTGATGAGAAGAGCCAACTCACTGGAAAAAGACCCTGATCCTGGGAAAGATTGAGGGCAGGAGGACAAGAGGGCGACAGAGGATGAGACTGTTGGATGGCATTACTGACTCAATGGACATAAGTTTGAGCAAACTCTGAGCGATAGTAAAGGACAGGGAAGCCGGGCGTGCTGTAGTCCATGGGGTCGCAAAGAGTTGGACATGACTAAGCAACTGAACAACAACAACATACTCCTAACAGACTGACCGTTACCCAAGTAACTATAAACTCTGGAAAAAATATGAAAAATAATTACTGGACGGCACTGCAGAGTAAACAAAAGCAGGCAGATTATGAATGGCAGTCAATCCTTAAAGGCAAGAATGGTACAGGGTGACTTCCCAGTTTTTAAACAGCTGTTAGCCTTGGCTGACCATAGGTGACACAGCACAGGACAGCTAAAATTCTGAGAGAAAACCCAAAGTTTTTCTAACCTGAAACACATTACATCGGTGCTTAAAAGTAGACTGAGTCACAATGCGAGAGAAATCTGGTGGTGGTGGTGGTGTAGCAGCTAAGTCGTGTACGACTCTTTGCAACCCCATGAATTGTAAACCATCAGGCTCCTCTGTCCATGGGATTTCCCAGGCAAGAATGCTGGAGTGGGTTGCTGAGAGAAAGAGATCAAATACTATGCATAAGCTCCACCCGATTCTCTCGAAGATCTCCAAACAAACCATTTGTAGGTGAGACTGCAAGCATCCCAGCTAAGAATAAGAACTGAACTGCACAGAAAAGCTTGCAGTTTGTGTCACACCAAGTTAACTTCCTGTATTAAAAACAGAAACAAGCTGTCCATTTCAAGACAGTGACACAGGATGCTCCTGAATGCACCTTCTCCCATGGACACACCAAATCTATCAGTGCAGTTCAGTTGCTCAGTCGTGTCCAACTCTTTGCAACCCCATGAATCGCAGCATGCCAGGCCTCCCTGTCAATCACCAACTCCTGGAATTTACTCAAACTCATGCCCATCGAGTTGGTGATACCATCCAGCCATCTCATCCTCTGTCGTCCCCTTCTCCTCCTGCCCCCAATCCCTCCCAGCATCAGGGTCTTTTCCAATGAGGCCACTCTTCGCATGAGGTGGCCAAAGTATTGGAGTTTCAGCTTCAGCAACAGCCCTTCCAATGAACACCCAGGACTGATCTTTATGGCTACATATAGAAAAATTTTCTCTGAAGGAAATCCAGAGGATGAGTGACAACTACGCATCAGGTGAACAAGAAAAAGTCCACATCAAAAATGGTAAGAGATCAGCGCTGGTGCACTGGGATGACCCAGAGGGATGGGATGGGGAGCGAGGTGGGAGGGGGATTCAGGATAGGGAACACATTTAAATCCATGGCTGATTCATGTCAATGTATGGCAAAAACCACTACAATATTTTAAAGTAATTAGCCTCCAACTAATAAAAATAAATGAAAAAAATGTTAAGAGAAGGGGAGATCCCTGGTGGTCCAGTGGTTATTACTCTACGCTTCTATTTTAGGGTATACAGGTTCAATTTCTGGTCAGGGAACTAGATTCTGCAAGTTGCATGGTGTGGCCAAAATATAAATAAATAAAAATTATAAAAATAGTAAAAGAGAGAAAAATCACAGAGAGAAAAACTAATGGAAGGGGGCGCAAAATAGGAGTAGGGGATTAAGAGGTATTCACCTGAAACATGTCTATTTGTATACTTTAAAAGCTGCTTCCAGAGGGTCCAGCTTACAATCAGCCTGAACCCAGGGGCTGATTGATATCCTTTCCTTTGGACACTAACAGCTCTTGGAACACCTTCAAATACTAGAAGCCACTAAGAACAAATAAGGCTGCTTGGACAATCACAAACATTCAAAAAAAAAAAAAACAAGAGCTAGGTCATGGTTTAATGACAAGGTTCATCTCCTACACAAGACTGAAGTGTAGGAAGTGACCAAATACCTTTAAACTGCTGATGGAAAAAACTGACAACCAAGAATACTCTACCCAGCAAGGTTGCATTTCAAATTTTAAAAAGAAATAAAGAGTTATCCACACAAGCAAAAGATGAAATCACCACCAATATACCAGTATTACAAGAAATGTTAGTGGGAATTCTTTAAGCTGAAATGAAAGGGCACTAAGTAACAAGAAAATATTTATTTGAAGTATAAATCTCACTGGTAAAGGTAAATATATAGTTAAATTCAAATAATCTAATGCTGTGATGGTGGTGGATTAATCACTGATAAATCTAGTGTAAAGGTTAAAACACAAAGGTAGTAAAAATAACTATAATTATAATAATGTGTCAATGTATACACAAGATAAAAAGATGTAGACTTTGACATCAAAAAGTAAAATAATGGGTAGGGGAGAGTTAAAATATAGATCTTTAAAATGCATTCAAACTTAAGCTGTTATTAAAACAGACTGTTATAAACACAAGATGGGGTTTATGTAAGTCTCATGGTAACCACAAAGCAAAAATCTATTGTTAGTACACAAAAGACAAACAAAAAAATCTAGGCATACCACTATTTTAAAAAATAAAAAAGAGTCTAAAAGAAGAATAAAGGAATTTAAAAACAGCCAGAAAACAATTACCAAATGGCAGTAAGTCCATACTTATTGATAATTACTTTATATGTAAATGGACTAAATTCTCCAATCAAAAGACATGCAGTGGATGAATGGATAAAAAAACAAGACCCAGAAATACGCTGCCTACAACAGACTCACTTCAACTTTATGGAGATACACTGACTAAAAGTGAAGGGATATAAAAATACAGTCTATACAATGGAAACCAAAAGAAAGCTGAGAGAGGCATACTTATCCTAGATAAAAGACTTTAAGACAAAGACTATAATAAGAGACAAAAAGGTCATTATATTATACAGTGATAAAGTGGTCAACCTCATAAGAGGACATACCATTTTAAAATACTTATGCACCCAACACCAGGGCTTCCCTGGTTGCTAAGATAGTAAAGAATCTGCCTGCAATGCAGGAGACCCAGGTTTGATCACTGGGTAGGGAAGATCCCCTGGAGAAGGAAATGGCAACCCACTGCAGTATTCTTGACTGGAGAATCCCATAGACAGAGGAGCCTAGGAAGCTACAGTTCATGGGGTCTCAGAGAGTCAGATAAGACTCAGCGACTATCACACCTCCATGCACCCCACACAGGAGCATCAAAACATATAAAGACTTAAAGGGAACTATTCATAACAATACAATAGTAATAGTAAATGTTGTTGTTCAGTCGGTAAGTTGCGTCCAACTCTTGGCACCCTGTGGGCTGCAGCACTCCAGGTTCTCCTATCCTTCACTATCTCCTGGAGTTTGCTCAAATTCATGTCCATTGAGTTGGCAATGTCATCCAACAATCCCATCCTCTGTCGCCCCATTATCCTCCTGCCCTCAATCTTTCCCAGCATTAGGGTCTTTTCCAATGAGTTGGCTCTTTGCATTGAGTGGCCAAAGTATTGGAGCTTCAGCTTTCGCATCAGTCCTTCCAACGAATATTCAGTGTTGATTTCCATTAGGATTGACTGGTTTGATCTCTTTGCAGTCCAAGGGACTCTCAAGAGCCTTCTCTAGATTTAAAAACATCAATTCTTTGGTGTTCAGCCTTATTTATGGTGCAACTCGCACATCTGTACATGACCACTGGAAAAACCATAGCTTTAACTACATGGACCTTTGTTGGTAAAGTGATGTCTCTTCTTTTTACTATGCTGTCTATGTTGGTCATAGCTTTTCTTCCAAGGAGCAAGTTTTTAATTTCATGGTTTGCAGTCACCATCTGCAGTGATTTTGGAGCCCAAGAAAAGAAAATCTGCCACTGCTTCAACTTTTTCCCTTTCTATTTGCTATGAGGTGATGTGACTAGATTCCATGATGTTAGTTGTTTTAATGCTGAGTTTTAAGCCAGCTTTTTCACTCTCTTCTTTCACCCTCATCAAGAGACTCTTTAGTTCCTCTTCACTTTCTGCCATTACAGTGGCATCATCTGAATATCTGAGATTGTTGACATTTCTCCCAGAAATCGTGATTTCAGCTTGTGAGTCATCCAGCCTGGCATTTTGCATGATATACTCTGTACAGAAGTTAAATAGTCAGAGTGACAATATACACCCTTGTCATACTCCTTTCCTAATTGTGAACCAGTACATTGTTCCATGTCTGGGTCTAACTGATGCTTACTGACCTGCATACAGGTTTCTCAGGAAACAGGTAAGGTGGTCTGGTATTCCCATCTCTTTAAGAATTTCTGTAGTGATCCATAATTTCTGGATCATTGGAAGGACTGTATCCATAGTTTCTTGGGCTTTCCTGATAGCTCAGTTGGTAAAGAATCTGCCTGCAATGCAGGAGACCCCGGTTCAATTCCTGGGTTGGGAAGATCTACTGGAGAAGGGATAGGCTACCCACTCCAGTATTCTTGGGCTTCCTTTGTGGCTCAGCTGGGAAAGAATCTGCCTGCAATGTGGGAGACCTGTGTTCGATCCCTGGTTGGAAAGATCCCTGAGAGAATGGAAAGCCTACCCACTTCAGTATTCTGGCCTGGAGAATTCCATAGACTGCAATGTCCATGGGGTTGCAAAGAGTCGGACACAACTGAGCGACTTTCATAGTTTCTAGTGATCCACACGGTCAAAGGCTTTAGCACAGTCAATAAAGCAGATGTTTTTGGGAATTCCCTAGCTTTCTCTATGAGACAAAAAATGTTGGCAATTTGATTTCTGGTTCCTCTGTTTTTTCTAAACCCAGCTTGCACATCTGGAAGCTCTCAGTTCACATACTCCTGAAGCCTAGCTTGAATGCTTTTGAGCATAACCTTACTAGCATGTGAAATAAGCACAAGTGTCCAGTAGTTTGAACATTCTTTGGCATTACCCTTTTTGGGGATTAGAATGAAAGTCCGATGCTGTAGAGAACAATAATGCATAGGAACCTGAATCAAGGTAAATCGGACCTGGTTGAGCAGCAGATAGCAAG
This sequence comes from Dama dama, assembly GCF_033118175.1. NCBI lineage: Eukaryota > Metazoa > Chordata > Mammalia > Artiodactyla > Cervidae > Dama > Dama dama. The sequence goes on along the minus strand of NC_083689.1, from coordinate 25,677,881 downwards.
AGTGAACATCAACATCTTAAGAATCAATGAAGTAAGATGAATAGGAATGGGTGAGTTTAATTCAGACAACCATTATATCTACTACTATGGGCAAGAATCCTTTAGGAGAAATGAAGTAGCCCTCATAGACAAAAAAGAGTCTGAAATGCAATACTTGGGTGCAATCTCAAAAACAACAGAATGATATCAGTTAGTTTCCAAACCAAACCATTCAACAATAGTAGTAGGAGACTTCAGTACTCTGCTTTCATCATGGGTAGAACACACAGAGAGAATCAGTAAAGAAATGTTGAACTTACATAACACATTACACCAGAGGGATTTAACAGAACATTTTTAGGCCATTTCATTTAAAAGCAGCAGGATATACATTCTCCTCAACATATATGGAACATTCTCTATTATACATCATATGTTATGCCACAAAACAACTCTTGATAAAGTTAAGAGGACTAAAATCATATCAAGCATCTTTTCCAATCACAACATTATGAAACTAAAAACTAATAGCAAGAAGAAAGCTGGAAAATTCACACATATGGGCAGACTAAGCAACACACTGTTGAATAACCAATGGGTCAAAGAAGAAGTCAATCAAGAAGATACTGAGAGGGTACTCTTTCTACACCCTTCTGATGTCTATGTCAGAAGCTTTCTCTACCTCCTTTATACTTTAATAAAACTTTATTACACAAAAGCTCTGAGTGATCAAGCCTTGTCTCTGGCCCCAGATTGAATTCTTCTCCTTTGGAGGCCAAGAATCCCGCATCTTTGCATGATTCAGCAACAACCTTTCATCTTGGGGGCTCGTCCGGGATCCTACAGGACAAGATGGGAGCTAACAATTGTACCCTCACTCCTTTGAACTGTATCCTGAAAAATTGGGATAGATTTCTTTAATCCCCAGGGCTTAAAGAAGACATACCTGGTCTTCCTATGTGATACTGCATGGCCACGGTATCCACTGGAGGATGGCGAACAGTGACCAGTTGGAGGGTCTCTTAAGTATAATGCTGTTTTACAATTAGACCGGTTCTGTAGAGAACAAGGGAAATGTGTAGAAGTAGCATATGTGCTGCTCTTTTTCTCTCTGCGAAATATGCCAGACTTGTGTCCTAAGGGTATAGATTTGGGTGTGACTCCTTCAGCTCCCTCCTGTCCTCCTACTTTGCTAGATGAGATGGAGGACAGGAGACAAAGAGATAAAGAAAAGCAGGTTTCTCCAATCTATCCCTGGGATCAAATGCGCAGAGCAGCTAGAGAGACTGAGAAACAGCCACACAAGCTGTTGCCTTTTCATGAAGCACCCACCGGGAGACATAATCAGTCTATGAGAGTTAATAAACCTTTTTCTTATCAAGAAATACAAAGAATCAAGGAGGATCTGGGAGACTATTTAGAGGATCCAGAAAAAATATATTAGAGCTTTTAAAGGTATTACTCTGCTTTACGACCTTACTTGGAAGGATGTGATGTGTATCTTGGGACAAACGCTGACTCCCAACTCAAAAACTCAAGTTTTGGGAAAAGCGGTTGCTTATGGAGATGAATGGTTTGGTAATGAAGCAGTAGGGAAGAGGGAGGATGAGATAACCACCCTCCCCACTGGCAATCAGGCGGTCCCAATTACAGAACCAGACTGGAACTACAACACAGCTAAAGGAAGATGGGATCAGAGTCATTTTGTCAGATATATTTTTGAAGGACTCAGGCAGGCACATGCTATAAGCCTTTAAACTTTGGCAAATTGGCAAAAATAGAACAGGAGGAGTAGGAAGCTCCTGGTAAATTCCTAGATAGACTGAAAGAAGCCCTTCGCAGATTCACTGAGATTGATCCCGAAAGTGAAGAGGGAAAAGTGATCTTAAAGGATAGATTTCTCATTCAGTCAGCTCCAGATATCTGCTGTAAGCTATTAAAACAGGCATATGGACCAAGTCAGTCTTTATATAATCTGTTGCAACTGGCTCAGACAGTCTATTATGGTAGGGAATATGAGGAAAATAAAGAAAGGCAGAAAAAGACAAAGGAATAGGCGGAAGCCCTTGCAATGGCTATGAGAACAGCCTTAAACAGCCTGAGAAAAACGTCCAGAGGGACCCAGGTGAAAAGGGATGGGCTTGCAATTACTGTGGAAAGGAGGGACACCTCAAGCAGGATTGGGCTCAGGCATCTAAGCCGCCCTGGATCCATGTTCGGTCTGCAAAGGACCACACTGGAAGAGAGACTGCCCTCAGAAGCATAGGTTACAGGGGTTGGACTCTCAAGACAATCAGGACTGAAGATGCCCAGGGGTCCCCACACAAGCTCCCATCCTAATTACACCTGAGGAACCCCAGGTATTAATAACTGTGGGGGGCCAATCTGTTGATTTCCTTTTAGATGCTGGGACAACTTACTCTGTGCTTACTGAAGCCCCTGGCCCACTTTCTTTCCGATCCACTTCTGTAACGGGACTGTCTGGACGAGTCAAAAGATGGGCCTGATAATCTATGTGAGCCTACTCCTGCTGACTCCAAAAATCCTGAGTCTGCCATTTGATCCTCAAGACAATGCCTTCCTGTCCTGGGCTCACTCCTACGCTGCATTTCACAATCAGTCTAACTGCTGGATCTGTGGAGCGCTCCCCTCTTCATCAGTGGAAGGCTTCCTGTGGTGGACATCTCCACTTCAAGGAAAAGACTTTCTCCAAGTCTGCAAATACCTTCAACAACAATTGCATGTGATGCCTCTTCTTAAACTGATGACATCTAACAACCTTAAGATGGACTGATGTAACTATGGACATAATGTGACTTTTCATTTTAACTTGGTTTAATGACTATTTTGCCTTATGTTTGTAACTGTATAATGGGGTTTTCTAACCGTCTAAAAGCTTTTAAGTTACAAATGGTTGTCCAAGCTCCTACGAGGGACACAACCTCCTCCAACTATTACTTGGGGTGGGGCAAATGGTTGTCCAAGCTCCTACGAGGGACACAACCTCCTCCAACTATTACTTGGGGCCCCTGGATCAGAGACCCTCAAAATGAGGGTTAGGAGAATATGTTGCCTCAACAATTTAGGGACCATGCCCCTAAATAGCAGGATGTAGTTATGGAATAAAAATGATGCCCCTTTCCCTTGGCAACATAATTCTCCTAAAAGAAACGGGGAAGAATGAGAGTGTCATTTCCTAGGCAGGTTGATAAAGAAGTCTAGGGGTCCCTAAGGAGACAGGGGTCTGGAATTATCAAGGAGGAAGAAAGGACAAACTTTTTTTCCTCTACATTCCTTAGGATTATATAAAAATAATGTATCCTGTTTGAGGACAGTCTTAAACCTTCTGGCTAATCCTGTTACCTTAAAATGTAAATTATGGGAGTGGGTCTGGTGAGGTCTTTACAACCTCGACATCTTTTGGATTCATTGCAGAGTATATAACTCCATTGCTAACATTAGCAAGGGGGTACTCTTTCTACCCCCTTCTGATGTCTATGGCAGAAGCTTTCTCTATCTCCTTTATACTTTAATAAAACTTTATTACACACACACAAAAAAAGAAGATACTGAAAGAAATAAAATGAAAATATACAAAACTTAAGGGAGGCAGCAGAAGCAGTTCTAAGAGGAAAGCTCATAGCAATAAATGCCTGAACTAAGAAACAAGAGAGAACTCAAAACAACCTCATTATACACCTCAAGGAACTAGAAAGAGAACAAATGAAACCCAAAGTCAGTAGGAAGGAAAAAATAACAAAGCACAGACCAAAAACAAATGAAACACAGACTAAAAAGACAATAGAAAGGGTCAATAAAACTAAGAGCTTTTTAAAAAAAAAAAAAGTAGACAAAACAGACAAACCTGTGGATAGATTCACAAAGAAAAAGACAAGACTCAAATAAAATCAGAAAAGAAAGAGGAGCATTACAACTGATACCACAGAAATACAAAGGTCCTTGAGAAATTCTGTTGAACAAGAACAAATTGGGACAACCTTGAAGAAATGGTAAGTACCTAGAAACATACAACCTACCAAGAATGTATCATGAAGAAACAGAAAATCTGAATAGATCAACTACTAGAAAGAAGACTGAATCAATTATTTGAAAATTCCCAACAAAAAGTTCAGGACCACAAGGCTTCACTGGTAAATTTGACTAAATATTAAAGAAATACTAATAACAATTCTTTTCAACTCTCTCAAAACTTTAACAGGGAATACTTCCAAACTTATTTTACTATCCCAGCATTACATTGATACCAAAAAAACTATAAGAAAAATATACACCAATATCCTTGATGAACAAAGATGTAAAAATCCTCAACAATCTATTAGCAAAACAAATTATACAATACATGAGAAAGATCACACATCATGATCAAGTGGGATTTAACCCTGGAATGCAAGGATGGATAAATACTTGAAAATTAATCAATGTGAACCACATTAACAAAATGAATGGAAAAGTCATATGATCATTTCAACAGATGCAGAAAAACCATCTGACGAAATTCAACATCCATTCAAGATCAAAAAAATCTCAACGAACAAAGAGGAAATGTGCTCCAACATAAAAAGGCCACATATGCCAAGTCCACAACTAACAGCATACTCAACAGTGAAAACGTCAAAGATCTTCTGTAATCACGAACAAGACAAGGATGCCCAAACTCATCATTTTTATTCAGTTTAGCACTAGGAGTTCTAGACAGAACCATTAGGCAAGAAGAAAAAAAGAAAGGCATTTGGAAAGGAAGAAGTAAAACTATCTCTATTTGCAGATACCATGATCTTTTTTTTTTCACCAAAGTATAGTTAATTTTTGGGCTTCCCTTGTGGCTCAGCTGGTAAAGAATCCTCCTGCAATGTGGAAGACCTGGGTTCAATCCCTAGGTTGGGAAGATTCCCTGGAGAAGGAAAAGGCTACCCACTCTAGTATTCTGGCCTGGAGAATTCCACAGACCATATGGTCCATGGGGTTGCAAAGAGTCGGACACAACTGAATGACTTTCACTTTTGGGCTTCCCTTTTGGCTCAGCTGGTAAAGAATCTGCCTGCAATGTGGGAGACTTGGGTTCAATACCTGGGTTGGGAAGATCCCCTGGAGAAGGGAAAGGCTACCCACTCCAGTATTCTGGCCTGGAAAATTCCATAGACTATACAGTCCACAGGGTTGCAAAGAGTCGGACACGACTTAACGACTTTCACATAGCTAATTTACAATGCTGTGCTGGTTTCTGGTGTATAGTAAAGTGAATCAGTTATATATATATTCAGTTATATATGTATACATATATTTTGTCTTTTTCATATTCTTTCCCACTATAGTTTAATATAAGATATTGAATATAGGTCCCTGTGCTATACAGTAGAACCTTTTTGTTTATCTATTTCATATATAGTAATTTCTATCTGCTAATTCCAAACTCCTAATTTATTCCTCCCCCAGTCCCCTTTAGTAACCATAAATTTGTTTTCTCTGTTTCTGTTTTATAAATAAGCTCATTTGTATCATACTTTAGATTCTACATATAAGACATATTATATGATACTGTCTTTGTCTAACTTCATGTAGTATGATAATCTCTAGACCCATTCATGTTGTTGCAAATAGCATTATTTTATTCTTTTTTATGGCTGAGTAGGATTCCACTGTGTGTGTGTGTGTGTGTGTGTGTGTACACACACAAACTACATCTTCTTTATCCATTATCTGCCAATGAACATTTAGGCTGCTTTATTTCTTGGGTACTGTAAATAGTGCTGATATGAACACTGGGATGCATGTACCTTTTTGAATTAGAATTTCAACTTTTCTGTATACCTCTGAAGAAGTGGAATTAATAGATCATCATCCGTTTTTAGCTTTTTAAGGAACCTCCATATTGTTCTCCATAGTGGCTGTAGCAATTACATCCCCACAGTGTAGGAGGGTTCCGATTTCTCCACATCCTCTCCAGTCTATTTACAGACTTTTTGATGATGGTCATTCTGATGTGTGTGAAGTGATATCTCACTATAGTCTTGATTTGCATTTCTCTAATAATTAGTGATGTTGAACATCTTTTAATGTGTCTGTTGGCCATTTGTATGCCTCCTTTGGAAAAATGTCTGTTCAGGTCTTCTGCCCATGTTTTGGATTGCTTTGTCTGTTTTTTGCTGCCATTTTTTGAGCTTTATGAGCTGTTTGTATATCTTAGAAATTAATCCCTTGCCAGTCACATCATCTGTAAATATCTTTTCTCCTGATCTGTAGACTGTTTTTGTTTTGCCTCCACTTTGTTCTTTTTGCTTAAGATTGCTTTGGCAGTAGATGCCATGATTTTATATAGAAAGCTCTAAAAACCCTACCCAAGACTGTGAACTAATAAACAAGTACAGTAGTTGCAGGGTACAAAAATCAATATACAACAAGAAATTCCATTTCTATTTATTAATTACTATCAGATAGAGAAATTAGGAAAACAATCCCATTTCCAACTGCATCAAAAAGGACAAAATACATAAGAATAAATTTAACCAAGGAAATGGAAGAAGTATATGCTGTAAACTATACAATGAAAGAAACTGAAGAAAACACAAATAAATGGAAAGATATCCCAGGCTCATGAACTGGAAGAAGTAATGTTGTTAAAATTGTTCATATTACCAAAAGCAATCTATAGATTAAATGCAACTTCTATCAAAGTATCAAAGGCACTTTTCACATAAATAGAACCAAAAATTCTAAAATTTGCGTGGAACCACAGATGACTCTGACTAGGCAAAACAATCTTGAGAAAAAAAGAACAAAGCTGAAGGCATCATGCTTCCTGATTTCAAACTATATTATAAACATATAGTAACAAAACAGTATGGTATTGGCCTAAAAACAGACCCAAAGATCAATGGAACGTAAGAGAGAGCCCAGAAATAAACCTATGCAAATGTGGTCAATTAATTTACAACAAAGAAATCAAGAATATACAATGGAAAAAGGATAACCTCTTCAATAAATGGTACTGGAAAAACTGGACAGCCACATGCAAAAGAATGAAACTGGACCACTATCTCAAGCCATACAAAAAATCAACTCAAAGTGGATTAGACTTGAATGTAAGACCCAAAACCATACAACTCATAGAAGAAAACAAAGGGTAAGCTCTCTGACACTGATCTTGTCAATGATTTTTTTGTATTTGACACCAAAAATGAAAGCAAAAAAAGAAAAAATTAGTGATTGGGACTATATCAAACTAGAAAGTTCCTGTACAGCAAAAGAAACCATCACAAAATGAAAAGGCTACCTATGGAATGGGAGAAAATATTTGGAAATCATGTTTCTGATAAGGGGATAATATCCAAATCATATAAAGAACTAATACAATTTAACAGATACAAACAATCCAATTAAAAAATGAGAAAAGGATCTGCACAGACATCTTCCCAAAGATGATATACAAATGAATAGACAAAAATGATATAAAAATAAACAGACATTTTTCCAAAGATGATTTAAACATATGAAAAGGTGACGGTGATGGTTTAGTTGCTAAGTAGTGTCCAACTCTTGTAACCCCATGGACTGTAGCAAAACAGACTCCTCTGTCCATGGAATTTTCCAGGCAAGAATACTGGAGTGGACTGCCATTTCCTTCTCTACGGTATCTTCCTGACCCAGAGATTGAACCTGGGTCTCCTGCACGGCAGGTGGATTCTTTACTAACTGAGCCACTAGGGAGGTCATGAAAAGGTGCTCGACATCATTAGTCACTATGAAAATGTTGCGAAAGAACAGCATGTATATTATCTATGGTGAAACAGGTCACCAGCCCAGGTGGGATGCATGAGACAAGTGCTCGGGCCTGGTGCACTGGGAAGACCCAGAGGAATCGGGTGGAGAGGGAGGTGGGAGGGGGGATCGGAATGGGGAATACGTGTAAATCTATTGCTGATTCAAGTCAATGTATGACAAAACCCACTGAAAAAATAAATAAATTAAAAAAAAGAAAATGTAAACCAAAACCACAATGAAATTCCACCTCACATATGTTACAATGTCTAAAAGACAACAAGTAAATATTGGTATGTATGTAGAAACCTGTACACTGTTGGTAAGAATGTAAATTGGTGCAATCACTGTAGAAAATAGTACAGAGATTCCTCAAAAAGTTAAACATGGAACTACAATATGATCCTATAATTATACTTCTGCATACCTATCCAGCAGAAAAGAAATCACAATCTTGGAAATGTTCACTGCAGAATTATTTACAATAGCCAAGATAAGGAAACAAAGTAAATGCCCATCAACAGATGAGCAGATAAAGAAAATGGGGTATTGCTAGATTTCTAATTTAAAAAAATAGATATGCAACAAGCAACAAGGGTTTACTGTATAGCACAGGAAACTATAGTCAATATCTTATAATACCTATAATGGAAACTAACTTCAAAAATAATATATGTGTATAACTGAATCACACAAAAAAAAGAATTCTACTTTTTGAAATTTAGTAATGTTTATCTTTTTGCTAGTTTTTCTCAATGTCCTATGGACATCTAATAACAACAAGTAAGATACAAAATTTTAAATATTTTTGTGCAGGATATAAGATTAATAAAATTAATATAAACAGAAATTATTGTATTTAAATTACTAATGACATCATTCAAAATGCTCCTATTTTCTGCACTTGATAAAACATTCTTCAGTTCAGTTCAGTCCCTCAGTCATGTCCGACTCTCTGCGACCCCATGTACTGCTGCATGGAAGGCTTCCCTGTCCATCACCAACTCCCAGAGTCTACCCAAACTCATGTCCATTGAGTCGATGATGCCATCCAACCATCTCATCCTCTGTTGTCTCCTTCTTCTCCAGCCTTCAATCTTTCCCAGCATCAGGGTCTTTTCCAATGAGTCAGTTCTTCGCATCAGATGGCCAAAGTACTGGAGTTTCAGCTTCAGCATCAGTCCTTCCAATGAATACTCAGGACGGATTTCCTTTAGGATGGACTGGTTGGATCTCCTTGAAGTCCAAGGAACTCTCAAGAGCCTTCTCCAACATCACAGTTCAAAAGCATCAACTCTTCGGTGCTCAGCTTTCTTTATAGTCCAACTCTCACATCTATACATGACTACTGGAAAAACCGTAGCTTTGACTAGACGGACCTTTGTGGGCAAAGTAATGTCTCTGCTTTTTAATATGCTGTCTATAGCTTTTCTTCCAAGGAGCAAGCATTTTTTAATTTCATGGCTGCAGTCACCATCTGCACTGATTTTGGAGCCCAAAATATTCTTAGAGAAATGTTAATGTCTTACTATGATTATACATTTTTTCTTTTCCCTTATATTTTTTATGTATCTTTCTTTGTTGTTACATGTCTAATGATTTACAATGTCTATCTTCTTTGTGAATTGTACCTTTTATTAATAAAAATATTCATCTTTGTTTCATTTAAAATACATAAATTTAATTTAAAAAGGAAAAAAAAGAAAATGTGGTATTCATATATACAATGGAATATTATCCAGCCATAAAAAAGAAGGAAGTATTGCCTTCTCAAAAATATGGATAGATCTTAAGGGCATTATGCTAAATGAAATAAAGACAAATGCTGTATGATCTGATCTCACTTACATGTGGACTCTAAAAACAAACACAAAAACTCAGCAACAACAACTGAACTTGAACAAAACACAGATTGACGATTGCCAGAAGTGAAGATTAGGGGTGAGCAAAGGTGCTCAAAAGGCACAAACTTCCAATTACAAGATAAATAAACCCTGAGGATGTAAAATATAGCATGGTGACTATAGTTAACAACAGTGTATTGTATATTTAAAAGTTGCTAAGAGAGTAAATCTTTAAAGTTCTCATCACACACAAAAAAATTGTAATTAATGTGATAATGTTAACTAAAGTTATTGAGGTAATCATTTAGTAGTACACACATATTATTAAATCATTGTTATACAGCTAAAACTAATACAATGTTATATGTCAATTACATCTCAATAAAACAACAACATTCTTAAAGGACTACAATAGAATCTAGAGTTCCAACATCATTATATTTGCAGAAGCCAGGATATAATAAAAAAATTACTCGACATATTAAGAACCAGGAACATGTGACCTATTCTCTAGAGAAAAGTCAGAAACAAAACCAAGTCAAGTCAAAGATGGAACAGATGTTGGAATTAGCAGATAAAGATTTTTAAGCTGTTATTATACTCAAGGATGGAAAGAAAAATAATACTTGCAATTAATGAGAAGAAGAAAAATCTCAGTCAGTAAGAGTAAAGAAACCATTGAAAATTTTAGGACTTCCTTGGTGGTCCCAGTGGTTAAGAATCCACCTGCCAATACAGGGGACACCAGTTTGATCCCTGGTTCGGTTAGATTCCACATGCTGCAGGGCAACTAAGCCAGTGCACCACAACTACTGAAGCCCGCTTGCGGAGAGCCTATGCTCTACCACAAGAGAAGCCACTGAAATGAGAAGCCTGTGCATCACAATGAAGAGCAGCCCCCACTCTAGACAAAGTCCATGCACAGCAACAAAGACCTAGCACAGCCCAAAATAAATAAATCTAAAAGTAAAAATAACAGTAAATTTGAAGGAAAGATAAAAAAAAGTTTAACAAAAAAGAATCTATTGAAAATTTTAGAACTGAGAATTCCCTGGTGGTTCATGGTTAGGACTCTGTGCTCTTACTGCCAAGGGCCCAGGTTTGATCCCTGGCTAAGGAATTAAGATTCTGCATGCCCTGTGGCATGGCCAAAAAAAAAAAAGGGAGCAAATTTTAGAACTGGAAAACACGATATCTGAATTTAAAACTTCACTAGATGCACTTAACATGGAAATGGAGATGACAAAGGCAGAACCACTGAGGTTGGGGGTTATCAACAGATACTATCCAATACGTAGAAAAGAGAAAATATCCAAATAAAATACTGACAAGACCTCCTGCTTATATAAAGATTATAACCCTATAAGAATACAAAACGAAAGAACAAGAATATCCTTTCTAACTACCAAAGGACAACCAATAACTATGATAAACTAATCAAACTGTTTTTGAAAGAAAAACTGCCTTCACTGAGCTTGTCATCTATTATCTAGAATATGAAGAAATAATTCTTCCCCAGATGACAGCAAAAAATGAAAACAAAGAAAAAACATACCGGAGATATGAATAACTAAGGATGAATAGGTGATAAATTTTATTCCTGGGGAACTCTGAAGCTGACACAGGGTTTCATGGAAAGAACAGAAAAGATTTCCTCTGTTTGGTCACAAGTAATATGGCTTTCATGAGTTAAATATTTGCAATCTGCTGCATATTTCATTCATGTAACCAACTTTTAGAAGTCACATATAATTAAAATAAAACTTTACAGATAAATTAAAAATTTAAACAGCTTTAAAAAAGGATCTCCTGGAGACACTAAATTAAAAGATAATAAATACTGATACACTTCTCTTCGAAGAGGTCTTGGAGGACCAGATTATAAAGAATTTTGCTGAAACAGTCATTAAAAACTAACAAAATATATACAAGAGGAAAACTATCAAAACTCTGAAGAGAGATATCAAAGCAGAACAAATAAACAGTGATTCCATGTTCACAGATAAGAAGACTTAATACTGTCAAGATGTCAGTTCATCCTAAATTAATCTATAGATTCAATACAATCCTAATCAAAATTCTAACAAGTTATTTTGTGGATATCTACAAAATGATCCTAAAGTTCATATGGAAAGACAAAAGACCTAGCATAGACAATACAGTATTAAAGCAGAAGAACAAAGTTGGAGGACTGATACTACTTGACTCTGAAGCTACTACAAAGCTGCAGTAATCAAGACAATGTGGTATTAGTGAAAGAACAATCAGTCAATGGAACAGAACAGTGAGCCTAGAAACAGACCTCCATAAAAATAATCGACTCATATTTGACAAAGGAGCAAAAGTAATACAGTGGAGCAAAAAGAGTCTCTCAAAAAATGGTGATGGAACAAATACACATGCAAAAAATTTAAATCTAGACCTTACACTCTTCACTCAATATAACTCAAAATGGATCACAGACCTAAATGTAAAACACAAAACTATAAAACTGGAAGACAACATGGGAGAAAATCCTGGTGACCCTGGGTATGGTAATATCCTTTAAAATAGAACAACAAGTTTAGAAAGCGGGGCGTTCGGCTTGCGAGCGGGAACTTCTCGGTCGTGCCCAGAGAAAGAATGATTTAAAAATGGGTGATGTTGAGAAGGGCAAGAAGATTTTTGTTCAGAAGTGTGCCCAGTGCCATACTGTGGAAAAGGGAGGCAAGCACAAGACTGGGCCAAACCTCCATGGTCTGTTTGGACGAAAGACGGGTCAGGCTGCTGGATTCTCTTACACAGATGCCAACAAGAACAAAGGTATCACCTGGGGAGAGGAGACGCTGATGGAGTACTTGGAGAATCCCAAGAAGTACATCCCTGGAACAAAGATGATCTTTGCTGGCATTAAGAAGAAGGGAGAGAGGGAGGACTTGATAGCTTATCTCAAAAAAGCTACCAATGAGTAATAGTTGGTCACTGCCTTATTTATTATGAAACAGAAGTGTCTCATGACTTTTTATGTGTACCATATTTAAATTGATCTCACACACTAGAATTCAGATCATGAACGGCTGATGGAATAATTCTGTTGGACAGTCCTGATTTAAATAAGATTGGTTTGTGGCTAAACAAATATGGTCAGCTTTTTTAATTTTGATAGTAATTCCGGTTCAACAAGTACTATCACTTTTCCCATTCTAAAGAGATGATTGAACTTGAATAAGGAATATTAAACTTCTTAGGGAGATGGTGCATTCCTTCTCAAACCCTATAAGAGATTGGTTTTATACTTAGATTTCTATAACTGGTTATATTAATATATTTAAATACTGAAAAGGTCCCTTCACTGTCTCATAGAACAGAGGAGGATTCAGATGTGTTTGAAGTTGTGTTCATTAGCCTGTTAAGGCAAGAATTGAAAATACACTGACAAATTCCACTTTATCTTTTTGGTTTTATAAACTATGCCAATTTAATTAAAATTCTCTATCTAAAATTTAGCCTTTTACTTAATGAAAGGCATTTTAGTGTGGTTTATGTATAGCATCAAATAAAGAGTATTTAGCACCTCAAAAAAAAAATAAATAAAATAGAACAACAAAGACATGATCCATGAAAGAAATGATTGATAAGGTGGACTTCATTAAAATTAAAAACTCTGCTACAAGAAAGACAATACAAAGAGAATGAGAAAACGAGTCACATACTAGGAGAAAATATTTGCAAAGGAGACATTTAAAAAGGACTGTTATCCAAAATATATATAATGAATTCATAAATACAACTATAAGAAAACAAAAACTCAATTAAAAAATGTACCAAAGCCCTTGACAGATCCCTCAGCAAAGAGATATACAGATGGCAACTAAGCATAAGAAAGTATGTCCCACATCATATGTTATTAGGGAACTGTGAATTAAAACAATGAGATATTAATACCATCACATACCTATTAGAATGACCAAAACCCAAGACACTGACAAGATCAAATGCTGACAAGGATATGGAACAACAGGACTCTCATCCACTGTTAAAACAAAGGCAAAATAATACAGATACTTGGAAAGACAGTGTGGCTATTTCTTACAAAACTAAACTTACTCTTTACACAAACCAGCAATCACATTCTTTGGTATTTACCCAAAGGAGGTAAAAAGGTAATGTCCACACAAAAATCTGTACATGGATGTTTACAGTATCTTTATTCATAACTGCAAAAATGTGGAAGAAACCAAGATGTCCTTTAGTAGGTGAACAGATGAATAAACTGTAACACATTCAGACGACAAAATATTATTCAGCACTAAGATGAAATAAGCTATAAGGAACTTCAAATGGATATTAGTAAATAAAAGAAACCCATCTGAGATGGCTACATACTGTATATTCCAACTATATAACACTTGAGAAAAAGCAAAGCTATGGAAACAATAAAAATATCAGTGGCTGCTGTGAAGAGTGGGGGCAAAGATGCACAGTCAGAACACAGAGGACTTTTAGGACAGTGAAATTCTCTGTATTAGATTATAATGATGGATATCGGTCATGAGACATTTGTCCAAACTTATAAACTACAACATCAAGACTGAACCCTTTACCCATAGGTAAACTAAGGAATTTGGGGGGATTATGATATGTCAATCAATATAGGTTAATCCTTAATGAAAATGTACAATTCTGGTGAGTGATGTTGATAATGAGGGAGGCTATTTATGTGTCAGGACAAGGGGTATATGGGGAATCATTGTACCTTCCTCTCAATTTTATTGTAAACTTAAAACTACTCTTAAAAAAAAAAGACAATCTGCTATCAGTTTTTCCCTTAAATGGCCCCAAATAATGACAGCAAGATAAGTCCAAGGAGGTAACAGAGGGAAATGTGCTCAGTACCAAATGAGAACTTACTTTGGGTTTTGCAATCTCCTTGATCTTCCTGATCTCATCAGACATGACATTGTAGAACCTGATGATGTGTGGGCTGTCCCATTCATCCTCCTCTTTGAAGGGGGCAATGACCAGCTGGGGCGTCCTGTTGCCATAATGGTACCTACAGAAAAGCCTCTTCCGCCTCTGTGGTGTCCGGGAAGCACAGAGCAACAAGTCTATGTTACGGACTCCTCAGTTTGCAGACACCAGCCTCACTCCTTAGGCCCATCTCCTCCCTCTTCCCTCAGAAAGGAAAAAAAAAGCATAATGGAATACAAATCATTCAATATCTTCTCTGTCAGGAACATCCTTACTCACATTTACAAGCCCTTAGAGGGAAGTCATTCTTATACTGGACTTAAAAAAACAATGACAATTCACCTTAAGTGGGTTTGGAAAAAAGAGTCTATTTCTTCTATCCAACTTCCCATAATGTCCAGGGGTGATCAGCTCACTTCTGTGATTGAACCCTTTAATGGTCTGCTCTCTGTGGCCTTCCTACTTATGCTATGACCCAAGGACCAGCATCAGTTGGGAGATGGTTAGAAATACAGAATCTCAGGTTCTAACTCAGTATTACTGAATTAGAATCTGCATTTTAACAACATCCCAGGCGATTCCCATGCACCTTAGATTTTGAGACACTAACAAAGTCCAAGATCTACCCATGATCCACCTGGCCCTCCATGAGCCTACCTATATTAAAATTCTGAATATTATAGCTTCTTTTCTCAAATATTATGCTCTACTAATATAAAAAATGTTTGCTATTTCCAAAATATAGGATAATTTTTCTCACTGTACACTCGTTCATGGTATAGTCTCAGCCTAAAACTTCTTTTATTACATTGTTCACCTGGTAATCTAGTTTAGGAGTCCTTTACCTGTGAACCTTACCACTTTTTGTCCTAGAGTTAATAACCTTCTGTTGTATATTGCTATCAAATCTTGCACATACCACTAACTGTACTAAAACTACTTATTTATATTTTAAATGTTCCTTTAATAGACTACATATTTCTGTAACAGGGCCATATATTATTCATTTTTGCTTAATTTCTTCCACATGCAGGTAATAAAAAACAATATTCATAATAGTCTTAATGCCTAACATCTAATTAGCCATCAATTAAAATAAGTGTTTGATATAATTATAAGACTGAAAAAGACCCAGTGGTGCACTCAATGGGCAGGTTCAAGAACTAAAATATCTTTTCAACTAAATCTGGCCTTCCAAAGTCGAAAATTCCCAGTATTCATATGGCCAGGTGGTCTAAAGGTCTCCAAGTACCCTAAGCACCCCTTATAACCTCAATGACTCCCTTTCCCATCTTACGAGTTTGATACCCTCTCCGTGGCACAGGCTTTCACAGCTCTCGAGGGTTTGCTTATAATCCAGAGCACCCTGAGGAGAACTGTTCAGTGTCTCCTGCTTGATCTCTGACTCTTCATTCCCAAAGTTTCCTGCCCTTTCTTCCTCCAACAACTTCACAAAGTATGGCAGATTCAACTGGGCTTGTCTATGAGAGGAGTCTGGACAAAGGAAAGCAAATAGTTAATAATCAGAGAGATCATTCAGAGAAGCTCTGCAATTCTTCTACTTCAAACAACGCTGATAAACCAGTATGGAATTTGACCACTGTCCAGAATTAGAATTAAGAGAGAAATAAAAACTGGTATGGAAAAAATCCACCCCACTGTGCCTCACTCACCAGTTCCAAGGGACCTAGTACAGACAGGCAACCAGTGGTCCTGCCTCACACTCACAACTCAGTTTTATGCTGAGCACATCTGCTTCCTCATGCATTTTCATTACAATGTTATATATCATGTGCTGTTATATATATATTTATACAGTAAGAATGTAGACTAGAGTTCCAGATAACTTCCACAAGCATCATTATCTCATGGGCCCTCACAATATCCAAGATAGAAGGATTTTGGTCCCCATTCCTCAGGTAAGAACACCAAGACACAGAATAAACAAGAAACCTGGGTCAAGATCATATAGAAAAAAATAAGCAAATCAGAACAAGAACCCAGGTGTCTAACTCTGTGGCTCTTATAAAAAATACTAAAAAAAATTTACAAGGCTTATCTCACGTAACAGTCATGAAGGACACTCCCATGTTAGCCAGTCAATGAAAGAGTTCTGGCAATAATGTCAACAAAAGAAAGATTTTACGAACCTGAGTCATGGCAGCAGAGTCTAGAGTGTGAAATCTTACCAAGCTTATTAATATAAATCAGGTGTGGTATGATAATATAAATGCCCTTTTCAAAAGAAAACATATTACAGTCAAATTAGATATAGCCCTTTGGTCATCCTAGAGTAATTATGAATCCAGAACTGAAATATTCTTCACTAAACTCTCACAGTGCTGTGAATAGTCATCATGTTATTTTCTACAATCCATTGACTTTATCTGTTAACACGTCTAATCTCCCACTACCATCCCCAAACTACCTTAAGATATTCTGGGAATAGGCCATACATATTTAAGTCTTTTGCCCAGTACAGCATCTAGCATGTTAACAGACCTCTGTAAGTTTGCTGAATTGAGTAACAGTAAAATGACTCTGCAATATCCCCATCTGTTGGTAGTCTTTATGCCAAGACATCTCCCTGAAAACAAAGGGAATACACCACCTGTCAAGGAGCTCCTTCTGCTTTTTGGCAATTATCTTCAGTTTCTCTTCAAACAGAACCCAACTGTATCTGGCTACATATTCTTCTCATGTGATCTAGGGCTAACTCTAAGGGCCACAGAGAACAAAAATAATCAACTCCTCTAATTCTTAAGTTAATCTTTTCTTCCTCCAATAATTCCAATTATTTGTTAAGATTCTGACACTGATTCTAATTTGTGAGTTTTCTGACATGACCAAGCAATTCTCTGACAGCTGTTGGGTGTTCTACTATTTAACTCAATTCTGCCACTACCCATCTGAAGATAGGGTCAGATCCCATAGGCTAAGGGTTCAATCCCACAACACGGTCTCCTACCCTTACCTCTACTTCAGTGACCAATTGCTGTTCAATCGCTGAGTCATGTCTGACTCTTTGCAACCCCATGGACAGTAGCATGTCAAGCTTCCCTGTCCTTCACTATCTCCTAGAGTTTGCTCAAACTCATGTCCATTGAGTCGGTGATGCCATCCAACAATCTCATCCTGTCGCCCCCTTCTCCTCCTGCCCTTAAGCTTTTCCCAACATCAGTGTCTTTTCCAATGAATTGGCTCTTCACATCAGGTGGCCAAAGTATTGAAGTTTCAGTCCTTCCAATCACTATTCAAGGAGATTTCCTTTAGGATTGACTGGTTTGGACCTCTTGCAGTCCAAGGAACTCTCGAGTTCCAGCACCACAATTCAAAACCATCAATTCTTTGGCACTCAGCCCTCTTTATGGTCCAACTTTCACATCTGTACATGACTACTGGAAAAACCACAGCTTTGACTATACGGACCTTTGTCAGCAAAGTGATGTCTCTGCTTTTTAATACACTGTCTAGGTTTGTCACAGCTTTTCTTCCAAGGAGCTTCCCAAGTATCTCTTAATTTCATGGCTGCAGTCACCATCCACAGTGATTTGGGAGTCCAAAAATATAAAATCTGTCACTGTTTCCACTTTTCCCCCATCTATTTGCCATGAAGTGATGGGACTGGATACCATGATCTGCTTTTTGAAATCTGAGTTTTAAGCCAGTTTTTTCACCCTCCTCTTTCACTCTCAAGAGGCTCTTTAGTTCCTCTTCACTTTCTGCCATTTGAGTATTATCATGTGCATATCTGAGGTTGTTGATATTTCTCCCAGCAATATTGACTCCAGTCTGCAATTCATCCAGTTAGGTCTTTCACATGATGTACTCTGCATAGAAGTTAAATAATCAGGGTGACAATATAAAGCCTTGTCATACTCCTTTCCCAATTGTGAACCAGTCCATTTATCCATGCCCAGTTCTGATTGTTGGTTTTTAACCTGCATACGGGTTTCTCAGGAGACAGGTAAGCTGATCTGGTATGCCCATCTTCAGAAGAATTTTGCCCAGTTTGTTGTGATCCACACAGTCAAAGGCTTTAGCATAGTCAATGAAGCAGAAGTACATGTTTTTTCTGGAATTCTCTTGTTTATTCTATGATCCAACAGATGCTGGTAATTTGAGTTTTGGTTCCTCAGCCTTTTCTAAATCAAGTTTGCACATCTGGAAGTTCTCAATTCACTCACTGTTAAAGCCTAGCTTGAAGGATTTTGATCATTACCTTGATAGCATGTGAAATGAGTGTAATTGTACAGTAGTTTGAACATTCTTTGGCACTGCCATTCTTTAGGACTGGAATGAAAACTGACCTTTTCCAGTCCTGTGACCACAGATGGGTTTTCCAAATTTGCTGGTGTACTGTGTTCAGCACTTTAACAGCAGCATCTTTTAGGATTTAAAACAGTATTCAGCTGGAATTCCATCACCTCCACTAGCTTTGTTTGTAGTAATGCTTCCTAAGGCCCACTTGACTTCACACTCCAAGATGTCTGGCTCTAGATGAGTGATCACACCATCATGGTTATTCTGGTCATTAAGGCCTTTTTTGTACAGTTCTGTGTATTCTTGCCACCTCTACTTATCTTGTACTTCTCTAAGGTCCATACCATTCTGTCCTTTATTGTGCCTATCTTTGCATGAAATGCTCTCTTGGTATCTCCAATTCTAGTCTTTCCCATTCTATTGTTTTCCTCTGTTTCTTTGCATTGTTCACTTAAGAAGGCTTTCTTACCTCTTCCTGCTATTCTCTGGAACTCTGCACTCAGTTGGATATATCTTTCCTTTCTCCTTTGCCTTTCACTTCTCTTCTTTTCTCAGCTATTTGTAAAGACTCCTCAACCACTTTACCTTCTTGCATTTCCTCTTCTTTGAGATAGTTTTAGTCACTGCCTCCTGTACAATGTTATGAACCTCCATCCATAGTTCTTCAGGCACTCTGTCTACCAGATCTAATCCCCTGAATCTATTCATTACCTCCACTGTTAGTGCTTCTGACTACTGGCTGTGGATTGGAAGTTCCAGTGACCCTCTCCTTGGGTTTGCTTAATTTGTTAGAGCAGCCCAAAGGACTCAGAGAAACATGTTACCAAGTAGATTACCAATTTACAACTTACGAACAGATAAAAGATATGCATAAGGCAAAGTATGTGGCAAGGGGCGTAGAACTTCCATGCTCTTTAGTCTTGCCACTCTCTCAGCATCTCCATGTGTTCACCAGTCTGGAAGCTCTCTATGCCCTCTCCTCTGGGTTGTTATGGAAGCATCATTATATAGGCAGGTTTGATTAAATCATTGGCTATTGTTGGTCAATTTAACCTCCAGTCCCTCTCCTCTTTCCTGGAGGTCAGAAAAGTTTCAACTTTCAAATCACAGGGCTTGTTCCCCTGGCAACCAGCTCTCATCTTTAGGTTACCTGAAAGTTTTCCGAAAGTCACCTCATTAACTTGACAAAGACATCTTTATGCCTCTCATCACTTAGGAAATTTGATTTTTGGAGCTTTGTGCCAGGAACGGGGAGAAACCCAAATACATAGTACTTATTGTAAGTCACAATATCACAGTCACTCAATACAGATCAAATTAAGTGTTTAGCACTACACTGGAGTTTGAAAATGCAAAACTGGTTAAAAAAAAAAAACCCACTATTATTTCTAAAGTCTTTGCTTTAGAAATAAAATTTGCCTGTCATTGGTAAACAAAGGATATTGTAACCATCAAGACATCACATTATAACCACCCAAAAGATGAGCCCTGAGGGAACCCAGGATGGAAACAGATTACCTGCCATTTAGGAATCATCAGATTGCAGCTATCCATAAGGGTGCAGCTTGGGGAAAGTCATGATGAAAAAACACAGGATACTGGCCCCATATTGCTGAGGTTCATATCAAGGAATGATTTCAGTGAGCCCAGACTCTTGCATCTTTCAATATTCATAAAAGTGCTAAAATCCTTAACTTGAGATATCTGGTTTTCTTTGCTTAACAATAATCTTTGATGTTTCAACTACTTGACTTTTGTTTTGCTGACTTAAAAAATGCACCAACTGAGAGTTGTGAGTTAAGTTTTATTTGGGGCAAAATGAGGACTATAGTCTGCGTGACAGCATTTCAGATAGCTCTGAGAAACTGCTCCAAAGAGGTAGGGGGAAGATCAACACACATGTGATTTAGGAACAGACATCATCATGAAGAAATGTGGTGCTTTTCTAGACATGAGAAGATGCAACAATTGAGCTCACAGAATCAGTTCCTGAAAATATATAATTATTTGAAGACCTGTTCTGCCAATTTTTTCAGAGCATGGAATGCCTCCTTCCTGATCTCCTTCCTGAACTCCCTTCAGCAGATGTTGAAGGTTAGCAGCTGCAGCACCATGTGTGATTTAATCCTTGTACAGGTAGACAGGAAGTGTACATGGCAAGTGCCAACTGCAGGTTAACAGTCGCAAAAACTCCTATATATCCTGGCTCCCCCTTCTCCCCCTCCTAACAGTTTTCTCGGCGCTATCTGAGATGCTGTCTCCCAGGCCTGACGTCATAATAATGTGTGCTCAATAAAACTTTCAATTTTTAGGTTGCACGTTCAAAAAAAATTTTTTAATCTATTTGGCTGCAATGGGTCTTAATTGAGGTATGTGGTATCTTCAGTCTTCACAGAGACAGGCAGGATCTTTAGATGTGGCATGTGGAATCTAGTTCCTTGATCAGGGATCGAACCCAGGCCCCCAAATTGGGAGTTTGGAATCTTAGCCACTGGATTATCACAAGGAAGTCCTTTAGGTTGTGCTGTTGTTTTTTTTTTTTCTGTCAACAGCTTATTGGGGAAAACAATTTAATAAAGGCAATACAGATGTAAATGAACTATTAAAATAAAACATAATAAACTTCTATGGTGAAGGGAATTACAGGCTACTATGTAGAAGGGAAGAGGAGAATGTCAGAACAGATTTATCAGCACAGAGAATGCCTCAGTTGTGAGCCCTCTTACTTAAAGACTGATTATGCCCGAGAAACAAAATATTGACCGCTGTATCGGTAAACAAAGGATGTTGCAGTCATCAGTGATTGTAGACACCATGGATGGTGCGCCCTGAGGGAGTTCACAATGGAAACAAGCAATACTGACCATGAGCAACCATTAGACTGCAGCCACCCTCAATGCTACAGCCTGAAGAAACTCGGTATGAGGAAACATGGGATATTGGCCCAGAAAACTGACGTGCCTATCAAAGGAATGATTTCAGTGGGCTCAGACTCCCAAGTCTCCATTCACAGAAAAGTATTAAATTCCTTAACTTAAAGTATATAGTTTTCTTTTATTAACAGGAGCTTCTTGGGAATTTCCTGGCAGTCCAGTGGTTAGGACATTGTGCTTTCACAACTGAGGGTTGGGGTTTGATCCCTGGTTGTGGAACTATGATCCCACAAACCATGTGGTGCAGCCAAAAAAAAAAAAACAAAAACACCCAAAACAGTCAATTGTACTGTTGTTGTTGTTGCAAAAATTCCCATATATCCTGGCTTCTCCTCCTTCCTTTTTGGTACAGTTTTCTCAGCATTTATCTGAGAGGCTGTCTCCCAAGCTTGAAGTTCTAAGAATGTCCACTAAATAAAACATTACTCTCAACTTTTAGGTTTTGTGTTTCTTTCCAGTTGATATGTCCCAGTAGAATTCTTTGTTTTACCTCTTATAACTTACCTCCATCAAATTTATACATGCCTATATTTTAAATACAAATATCTATTGAAAGCTTAATTTTAAAAAATGGAACCACTTATTACCCCACATCTCCTTTCCATTAACATGTCTCAAAAGTGGCCACTTTCTTCAGTTGTTCTCTTTCACATTTTATTGCTAAATTTATGCATCAGAAAATGATTAGTTTATCATAAGACCTAAGTTATCATAGAGGGACTGGAAAAACAAGAAGTTTCTATAGCAATGATATCTTCAAGAAGACAATGCATTAACTGATTATGACCATACCAAAACAAATAGACATTTTCACTGTTACACAGAGCTCCTTAGTCAATTTCTACTACCATATGAAGGCTAACTAGTTGTTCAGCAACCTACTTCATGCTACTGGAAACAAAGAAACTTTGTATTTTCCAAACCTCCCTTGAAATGAGATGGGGTCCATGATAGCTCTGACAAGAGAATGTGGACAGAAGTGATGGATGCCACTAATAGGCCTGGCCTATAACATGTATCATGAAATCCTTCACACAGCTAGCATGAAGGGACTCCAAAACAACAGAGTCATCCTGGAGTAGAAAAAAAAAATCTCAATTTTTTTTGCCACACAACTTGTGGGATCTTAATTCCCCCACCAAGCATTTAACTCAGGCCCCCTAAAGGGGAAGTGCAGTGTTCTAACCACTAGACAGCCAGGAAATTCCCTAGAAAAAAATCTAAATTCTTGAGTCAACATTTAGAAAAGCCACCCAACCTGCAGGAGGACTCTGCATGGAGGAAAAGTAAAATTTTATACCTTTCTTGTCTTAAAGATTCGGGAGTTTATTTGTTACCATAGGATAGTCTTCCCTGACTAACACAATTGAGTCACAAGAACTCTATGGAATATTCCACCCAAGGCCAGGGCAGGTGGGTCAGTTGGTAAGTGGGATGAAGGAGCAGGTCAACACAGAGCAAATTACTTGCTTTCCTAGCTCCCAAGGGTATTACCAAGAGAAAGCAGCTGATTGGTGAAGTTCACTGCCCTGTATAGGTCCAAACCGGAAGCTGATATCTCTGAGATGGTCCAGGACTTGAATCTTGGAGATAGTGCTATGCTCCCCTGCATTCAGCTGCTTTAGCGCTTGCTGCATCCAAAGCATTGAATGGTGAAGGTCGTTGATGCTGAGGGCTGTCTGGCCCAGCCTGAAGCAATCACCAATATTCAGGGTAGAACGATACTCGGTTCCTAGAAGCAAGAAGAACAATGATATTCCTGATAAAGGACACAAAGGGTGATCACTGAGGTCAATAAAGAGATCATTCACACACTCTTTTCCCACTATCCAAATACAACCAGTCTTAAGTTGTTTCCCTTCATATTTTATCTCTGAGTACATGCTTCAGAAAATGATCAGATTATTTTTATAACTACTTTTGGTTAAGATAAGGGGTTTACCCCATAGAAGACACTGAAATGAGTTCCCACAGACCACCTTATTAGTAGGAACATACTTAAAACATAAGGCAGTACGGGGAGAATAAGCATGAATCAGGAGCTCTAGGCAGGTTCTAATTCAAGATAATATAAGAATGAGGCACCAATAAAAGCTATATTTGATGAAGCAGGTGTAGACTTTAAAAAATATTCACAATCTAAAAGTTGAGAGTTATGTTTTATTCAAATTTTTAGGACTTAAAACCCAGGAGGCAGCACTTCAAGTAACCCTGAGAGAACTGCTCCAAGGAGGAGATGAAGGGGAGCCAGGTTATATAGCAATTTTGCAACAGGGTAGGTAACATGCATGTCAAAAAAAATTACTGTTAATTAAAGGAAAAGTAGGTATCTCAAGTTAAGGAATTTAGCACTTTTCTATGTATGGGAACATGCAAGAGTCTGGGCTCACTGAAATCATTCCTTTGATATGCACCTCACTTAACTAAGGCCAGTATCCTGTTTTCAAATCCTGAGTTTCCTCAGGTCTCACTGGCTCATGTTGGAGGGCTGCAATCACTGATGATTGTGACATCTTTGTTTACTGATATGGTAGGAAATA
Source organism: Dama dama (assembly GCF_033118175.1). Classification (NCBI taxonomy): domain Eukaryota; kingdom Metazoa; phylum Chordata; class Mammalia; order Artiodactyla; family Cervidae; genus Dama; species Dama dama. Next base: position 25,653,596 of record NC_083689.1, on the reverse strand, counting down.
TGCCATTTCTTACAAAGTTTTGAAAGTCATCTGCCTATTATACCAAATCCACCCAGGCATAACTGTTCAATTTTTCTTCTACTTCCTAAAATCAGATCCCAGTTTCCTAGAACATTAAGTGTTTCTGGTTTTTATCTCCTAAATTCCCATGAAAGGTCCAGAGTTCTCAGAGCTCACCTCACAGCAACATGAGGTGGTTAAAAGGCAAAAAGTAGCTTCTTCCTCTGTATTTCTCAAGTCCTACAGGAAAAAAATTGAAAGTTCTAAAGGCAAGAAAAGCAGCTCTAAGGCAAATGTTCACAAAGGGAACCCATGCAAGTTGCTTACCTGGCAGGACTCCCCTGGAAAGAGCCTTCAGATCCAGTTTGTATGTGCACTGAAGAAGCAGCAGGGCCTTAGCAGCCCCAGTTACATCCTCCTCTGTAGGGAAAAACCTGTGCAATGATGTGAGCCCAGAAGTAAACACTTCCACACACCAGAGAGGCAGAAAGTTAAAGGAGAAAGAAAAAAAGATCACATGAAATTACTGATAAAAGGAAATAATCCAGTAAAGAACAGACTGCTACTCGTGGGTTCGATTCCTGTCAGGAAGGTCCCCTGGAGAAGGAAATGGCAACTCACTCCAGCATTCTTGCCTGGGAAATTCCATGGACAGAGGAGCATGGTGGGCGACAGTCCATGGGGCTGCAAAAGAGTCAGACACAACTTAGTGACTAAACAACAACAAAGAACAGCCCAGAGCATACTATCAGACCTCAATACTTTACACAAAATTGAAATCATCTGGTAATAGTGGGAATGGAGGTGCTGGGACAATGACTTTCTAAAACTATCCTCCAACACAGTAACCACTGGCTACATGTGGTTGTTAAGGTGTAAATTTATTAAAATTGAATAAAATTTAAAATTCAGTCCCTCAGTCATACTAATTAAATTACATTTCAAACGCTCAGTAGCCAGATATGGCTAATAACTACCATGTTGTATAGTGCAGATACAGAACACTTCCATAATGAAAGGTTTTACTGCACATGCAGTGCTCAGTTGCTAAGTCATATTTGACTCCTTGTGACCTCCTGGATGTAGCCCATCAGGCTCCTCAGTCCATGAGATTTCCCAGGCAAGAATACTGGAGTGAGTTGCCATTTCCTTCTCTAAGGGATCTTCCTGACCCAGGGATCAAACACGCACTTCCTGCATTGGTAGGCAAATTCTTTACCACTGAGCCACAGAAGTGCTCTAAAATAACTCCTGGAATTGAAAACAACAGATAAGATTAATAAATCTTTGGTAGTGCTGCAAGGTAGCTTATTAATGCAAATGAAAACTGCTTCTAGAGGAACTCACTTTCAAGCAGATTTCAAAGAATAATTTCCGCAGAAAGAAGTACAAGGAAACAAATATTAATAGCTCTCAAGAGGGGGGAGAAAAAGCAGAAATAATCTAAAAAAATTTTTTAAATTCAGATGTTAGAATTGTATGACATATAATATGAAAGAGTATCTTTAATATATCTAAGAAATGGAATAGGGACTTGAAATACGATAAAATTGCAAAATGACAAACACCATCCAAATTGAAATACATAAAAATTGAATGAAAAGTTCAATAGATTTGGGACTTCTGGTTTTGGCCATGATAAAGTAGCTTACAGTGAAGTAAGTTTCCCACAAAAAGCAAATATAAAATATGAACAGAATCAATAAAACAATTATTTCAAGGCATTGGATAGCAATTAATATAAACTGACTTGGAGTCTATAATCATTAAGAGAAGGAAGATACTAGAGGTAAGCTCTGCACTTAACCTAAATTTTCCAAAAGCCATTTAACTGTACACTTAAATGAATTTTATGGTATGCAAATAGCTCCTCAACAAAGCTGTTTTAAAAAGTCAGAGTGTTCTTCTATAAGGAATTGAGTATCCCCATGAAAAGAACCAGATACACTGGCATTTTGATGTTTCCTAGAGTATGATTAGCACCCTCCACAACAGCTAACCCAAATTCTACCAATATAAACATTCTGCTTACATTTTCAGTATTTTCAGAGGTTTTAAGTTTTCTCTTTCAACTTAACCTCTCTGATATGAACAAATGATTTTTAAAAAATCCACCAAGCATATAATGAAACTCTCCAACATCAGAATCCATGATAATACAAAAATGGTGAAAAAGGGTTCCTGGATAAACACATAATAATGGGAACAGATAAAATTTTCCTTAAAACTAATAAATAACACTTAAGAGATATTTAAGTTGATAGACAATACATCCAAAACACAACTGCAAAACATTTTGTAAAAAGAACAATGATCATAAAAATAAAGAAGATTTTAGAAATTCAAAATGACTGTCAAAAAATTAAATTCAAAGTAAAATTGCCAGTTCTAGGGAGTATAAAAAACAGGCAAAGAAATGAAAAATATGAGAAAACAGGATCAATGCAGGAGATCCCCCATCCAGGTAATGCAAGCTCCAGAAATAAAGAAGAGAGAAAATAGAGGAAATTATGAGAAATACAATTTTCCAGAACTAAAGAAAAACATAATCTCTTGTATTGAATGCACTCACCAAGTGTCAATCTGAGAAAATGCAACTAACAAACAAAAATCTCCCTAAGTACCATTGTGAAATCTTAGCCCAAGGATAAAAATAAGACCTTGCAAGAGAGGGAAAAAAATAGGTATTCTACAAAGAAGAGAGAATCAGACTGGTATCAGTCTGTCCATTAGTTACACTGGACACTAGAACAACAAAAGTTCTGAGGAAAAATTCCTTCAATTTTTGGCATGCTTGAAATAGGGCTAAAAAATGAATAAATTCTATTTGGAACAGGAAAATAAATTTCAGAAAGATGTTTTTAAAGAAACTCATAATAACTCACTTTACTAGACTTAGAAAATAAAAATAATAATATTCTGACTTCTGCTTCTGCCCACAAATATTAAATGCTACAAGACTGTTCTCTCTCACCACGAGCAGCTAGAAAACTGGACCAAATAAGTCAAATTGGACAAAAAGCAGAGCAGAGCAGGACTAATCCTTAAGAACAGTAAAAGAGACGATGAGAACCCTATGATAGCCCCATATTTCTGCCTGGAGACAGATTCTTAACATCACTGTTGGGGATGCCAAGGCGGTAAGAAACTGCAGAACAGAGTATCAAAGAAGAGGGACACACACACACACACACACACACACACACACACAGTCCTGAAATCTAAAAATGGGTCTCCTCTATTCTTTGGCTATAATACTATTTTATACTTGCATTAGGCAAAAATCCAAAAAACGAGACAAATACTGTAGAAGAAAAATAATCATCAAGAAGTTTAGATTTAAACAATTCTCATTTATACAAGGCAGGAAATCACTTGACTTCCCACTATCTAAATGGGGAAACTATGCTGAATACACAGAGCACTCACTAGAAATCCCACCAAAAATGGATCTTAAAGGAGGAGTTAATCCACAGAATACAGACCATTCTAGATTCACCTTAACAAAAATTAAAAGCAAGCTTTAAAGGGATAAAACTGATCTGTATTTAAATGCTTACTAGAATAAAAACACTCTATAAAGAATATCACAAAATTCAAGGTAGAATTCATAATCCCTGGCACCCAGTAAAAAACTACCCGACTTGTTCAGACAGGAAGTGGACCAGGCACAACCTTTAAAAGAATAATGCCATCCAAGAACATGAAATAAACTGATTAGAGCCAAAAAGGTTCAAGTCCACATCCACTAGATCTTGAGTCACAGTACACAGCTCATTATAACACATCAGCAAGCTAAATGACATACCCATAGGGGCCATGACAGTTCCAAGGCCAACTATAAAAGTCAAAAAGTGGGTGGTAGTCCAAATCATGAAAATGCCCATCCCTTGCTACAAAAAAAGGAAACTACAGGCCAATATCACCGATGAGCATAAATGCAAAAATCCTTAACAAAATTCTAGCAAACAGAATTCAACAACATATAAAAAGATCATACATCATGACCAAGTGGGCTTTATCCCAGGGATGCAAAGATTCTTTAATATCCACAAATCAATCAATGTGATACACCACATTAACAAATTCAAAGGTAAAAAAAATATGATTATCTCAATAGATGCAGAGAAAGCCTATGACAAAATTCAACATCCATTTATGATAAAAATCCTCCAGAAAGCAGCATAGAAGGAACATACCTCAATATAATAAAAGCCCATATATGACAAATCCACAGCAAACATTATCCTCAATGGTGAAAAATTGAAAGCCTTTCCCCTAAAGTCAGGAACAAGACCAGGGTACCCACTCTTGCCACTACTATTCAACATAGTTTTGGAAGTTTTAGCCACAGTAATCAGAGAAGAAAAAGAAATAAAAGGAATCCAGGTTGGAAAAGAAGAAGTAAAACTCTCACTGTTTGCAGATGACATGATCCTCTACATAGAAAACCCTAAAGATTACATCAGAAAATTACTAGAGCGAATCAATGAATATAGTAAAGTTGCAGGATATAAAATTAACACAGAAAAATCCCTTGCATTCATATACACTAACAATGAGAAAACAGAAAGAGAAATTAAGGAAACAATTCCATTCACCATTGCAACAGAAAGAATAAAACATTTAGGAATAAATCTACCTAAAGAAACAAAAGACCTATATATAGAAAACTATAAAACACTGATGAAAGAAATTAAAGATGACAAAATAGATGGAGAAATACACCATGTTCATGGATCAGAAGAATCAATAAAGTGAAAATGAGTGTACTAGCCAAAGCAATCAATAGATTCAATGCAATCCCTATCTAGCTACCAACGGTATTTTTTAGAGAGCTATAACAAATAATTTAACAATTTGTATGAAAATACAAAAAAACCTCGAATAGCCAAAGCAATCTTGAGAAAGAAGAATGGACCTGGAGGAATCAACTGCCTGACTTCAGGCTATAATACAAAGCTACAGTCATCAAGACAGTACGGTACTGGCACAAAGACAGAAATATAGATCACTGGAACAAAATAGAAAGTCAAGAGATAAATCCACGCACCTATGGACACCTTATCTTTGACAAAGGAGGCAAGAATATACAATGGAGAAAAGACAATCTCTTTAACAAGTGGTGCTGGGAAAACCGGTCAACCACTTGTAAAGAATGAAACTAGAACACTTTCTAACACCATACACAAAAATAAACTCAAGATGGATTAAAGATCTAAATGTAAGACCAGAAAACTATAAAACTCCTAGTGGAAAACATAGGCAAAACACTCTCTGACATAAATCACAGCAGGATCCTCTATGACCCACCTCCCAGAGTAATGGAAATAAAAGCAAAAATAAACAAATGGCACCTAATTAAACTTAAAAGCTTTTGCACAACGAAGGAAATTATAAGCAAGGTGAAAAGACAGCCTTCAGAATGGGAGAAAATAATCACAAACAAAGCAACTGACAAAGAATTAATCTCAAAAATATACAAGCAGCTCCTGCAGCTCAATTCCAGAAAACTAAATGACCCAATCAAAAAAATGGGCCAAAGAACTAAACAGACATTTCTCCAAAGAAGACATACAGGTGGCTAACAAACACATGAAAAGATGCTCAACATCACTCATCATCAGAGAAATGCAAATCAAAATCACAATGAGGTACCATCTCACGCTGGTCAGACTGGCTGCTATCAAAAAGTCTACAAACAATGAATGCTGGTGCGAAGAAAAGGGAAGCCTCTTACACTGTTGGTGGGAATACAAACTAGTACAGCCACTATGAAGAACAGTATAGAGATTCCTTAAAAAACTGCAAATAGAACTGCCATATGACCCAGCAATCCCACTGCTGGGCATACACACCAAGGAAACCAGAACTGAAAGAGACATGTGTGCCCCAGTGTTCACTGCAGCACTGTTTACAATAGCCAGGACATGGAAGCAATCTAGATGTCCATCGGCAGATCAATGAATAAGAAAGCTGTGGTACATATACACAATGGAATATTACTCAGCCATTAAAAAGAATGCATTTGAATCAGTACTAATGAGGTGGATGAAACTAGAGCCTATTATATAGAGTGAAGTAAGTCAGAAAGAAAAACACTAATACAGTATACTAACATATATATATGGAATTTAGAAAGATGGTAATAATGACCCTATATGCGAGACAGCAAAAGAGACACAGATGTAAAGAACAGTCTTTTGGGCTCTGTGGGAAAAGGCAAGGATGGGATGATTTGAGACAATAGCACTGAAACATGTATATTATCAAATGTGAAACAGATCACCAGTCCAGATTCAATGCATGAGACAGGTGCTCAGGGGTGGTGCACTGGGATGACCCTGAGGGATGGGATGGGGAGGGAGGTGGGAGGGGTGTTCAGGATGGGGAACACATGTACAACCATGGCTGATTCATGTCAATGTATGGCAAAACCCACTACAATACTGTAAAGTAATTAGCCTCCAATTAAAATTAATTAAATAAAATAAATTAAATAAACACTAAAAAAAAAAAAAGAAAGAAAATGCCCATCCCTTCCCCAAAATAACTGAAATACTCCTCCCACTCATTAGCAAATGAAATTACCCACCTACCTCTACAAAAACTGACAACTCCATACCCTGGTGCCTCTCTCACCTTCTGAGATGGCCCACACTCTGTTTATGGAGTGTATATATACCTGAATAAACCTTTCACTTTACTATGCTCACCCTTGAATTCTTTCCTGAGCTAAGCCAAGAACCTACACTTGATGGCCATCCTATTTAATCCATTTTATCTGCACCATTGGTTTATTAGCTGTAACTTTTTAAAAAATTTTGTAATGGTTGCTATGGAATTCACAGTATGCATATTTAACTTACTGTGAAAGGCTTTTATATATTATTATGTCTCCTTACTAAATGTAAATACTTTATAACACTATGCCTCCATTTTCTGAGAGCTGGGACATGACCATCCTCTCTGGCCCCACTTCCTTTCCTGTAACAATATGAAGATATCAGGAAAATATAAACCATAACCAGGAGAAAATCAATCAACAGAAAAGGACCCAACAATGATAGAGTATAAACCACTAAACAAGAACTTTTAAATAGTTATTATAAATATTATGAATAAGCACAAAGATATAAATAAAAACTTGAACATAATGAGAAGCAAATATTATTTAAAAAGAACTAAGCAGGGACTTCACTGGTGGTCTGTTCTTCAGTCGCTCAGTCGTGACCAACTCTTTGTGACCCCATGGACTGCAGCACACCAGGCTTCCCTATCCTTTACTATCTCCCCGAGTTTGCTCAAACTTACATCCAGCCATTGTATCCTCTGTTGCCCCCTTCTTCTCCTGCCCTCAATCTTTCCCATAATCAGGGCAGTTTGTCATTTAATTGGTGAACTTCTTCTGAGCTAAAGGCTTTATTTCCTTTTTGAATAGTTATTATTTATTTGGCTATGTGAGGTCTTAGCTGCATCATGGGGGGGGGGATCTTTTGGTGCACTGCACAGATCTTTCATTGCAGTGCACACACTCTCTAGTTGTGGTGCTTGGACTCAGTAGCTCTGAAGCATGTGGGATTTTAATTCCATGACCAGGGACTGGACCCAGTTCTCTGCACTGCAAGACAAATTCTTAACCACTAGACCACCAAGGAAGTCCCTAATTGAAGAATTTTGATCACTGACATTTAAAGTAATTATTAATATAGCTGTATTCATTCAGTCGCTCAGTCATGTCCGACTCTTCGCGACCCCATGGACCACACAGCACACTAGGCCTCCCTGTCCATCACCAACTCCTGGAATTTACTCAAACTCATCTCCATTGAGTCGGTGATGTCATCCAACCATCTCATCATCTGTCGTCCCCTTCTCCTCCTGCCTTCAATCTTTCCCAGCATCAGGGTCTTTTCCAATGAGTCAGCTCTACGCAACAAGTAGCCAAAGTACTGGAGTTTCAGCTTCAACATCAGTACTTCCAATGAACACTCAAGATTGATCTCCTTTAGAATGGACTGGGTGGATCTCCTTGCAGTCCAAGGGATTCTCGAGAGTCTTCTCTGACACCACAGTTCAAAAGCATCAATTCTTCAGTGCTCAGCTTTCTTTATAGTCCAACTCTCATATCCATACATGATTACTGGAAAAACCATTGCCTTGACGAGATGAACCTTTGTGGGCAAAGTAATGTCTCTGCTTTTTAATATGCTGTCTAGGTAGGTCACAGCTTTTCTTCAAAGGAGCAAGCATCTTTTCATTTCATGGTTGCAGTCACCATCTACAGTGATTTTGGAGCCCCAAAAATTAAAGTCTGTCACTGTTTCCACTGTTTCCCCATCTATTTGCCATGAAGTGATGGGACCAGATGCCATGATCTTACTTTTCTGAATGTTGAGCATTAAGCCAACTTTTTCAGTCTCCTCTTTCACTTTCATCAAGAGGCTTTTAGTTCTTCTTCACTTTCTGCCATAAAGGTGGTATCATTTGCATATCTGAGGTTATTGCTATTTCTCCCAGCAATCTTGATTCCAGCTTGTGCTTCCTCCAGCCCAGCGTTTCTCATAATGGTACTCTGCATATAAGTTAAAGAAGCAGGGTGACAATAAACAGCCTTGACGTACTCCTTGCCTGATTTGGAACCAGTCGTTGTTCCATGTTCAGTTCTAACTGTTGCTTCCTGACCTGCATACAGGTTTCTCAAGAGGCAGGTCAGGTGGTCTGGTATTCCCATCTCTTTCAGAATTTTCCAGTTTACTGTGATCCACACAGTCAAAGGCTTTGGCATAGTCAATAAAGCAGGAATAGATGTTTTTTTGGAACTCTCTTGCTTTGTTGATGATCCAGCGGATGTTGGCAATTTGATTTCTGGTTCCTCTGCCTTTTCTAAAACCAGCTTGAATATCTGGAAGTTCACGGTTCACATATTGCTGAAGCCTGGCTTGGAGAATTTTGAGCATTACTTTACTAGCGTGTGAGATGAGTGCAAATGTGAGGTAGTGTGAGCATTCTTTGGCATTGCCTTTCTTAGAGATTGAAATGAAAATTGACCTTTTCCAGTCCGGTAACCACTGCTGAGTTTTCCAAATTTGCTGGCATATTGAGTGTAGCACTTTCACAGTATCATCTTTCAGGATTTGAAATAGCTCAACTGGAATTCCACCACCACCACTAGCTTTGTTCATAATGATGCTTCCTACGGCCCACTTGACTTCACACTCCAGGATGTCTGGCTCTAGGTGAGTGATCACACCATGGTGATTATCTGGGTCGTGAAGATCTTTTTTGTACAGTTCCTCTGTGTATTCTTGCCACCTCTTCTTAATATCTTCTGCTTCTGTTAGGTCCATACTATTCCTTTGTTGAGCCCATCTTTGCATGAAATGTTCCCTTGGTATCTCTAATTTTCTTGAAGAGATCTCTAGTCTTTCCCATTCTATTGTTTTCCTCTATTTCTTTGCACTGATCACTGAGGAAGGCTTTCTTATCTCCCCTTGCTATTCTTTGAAACTCTGCATTCAAATGGGTATATCTTGCCTTTTCTCCTTTGCATTTCACTTTTCTTTTCACAGCTATTTGTAAGGCCTCCTCAGACAGCCATTTTGCTTTTTTGCATTTCTTTTTCTTGGGGATGGTCTTGCTCCTTGTCTCCTGTACAATGTCACGATCCTCCATCCATAGTTCATCAGGCAGTCTGTCTATCAGACCTAGTCCCTTAAATCTATTTTCCACTTCCACTGTATAATCGTAAGGAATTTGATACCTAGATTAAGATGTATCATATTTGTTATTCTACTCATTGCCCTTGTTCTTTGTTTCTTTGTCCTCTACTCTTTCTTTCTTCTCTGGTTTTAATTAAGAATTTTATATAATTTTATATCCCATAATTAGAATATCAACTTCTTAAAAACTTACAGTAGTTGCCCTAGAGTTTTCAATATGTTTACTTGCACATTAACACTGTACTGCTTCTTGGGTATTGCATATACTTTATAACAGAGTATTCTCAATTTTTCCTCCTATTTCTTATAACACTGCTCTCATTCATTTGATTTGTGTGTTAACTATAATCATTTAATATATTTTTCCATTATTACTGAACAAACTAATATCTTCTTTACTATTTATTGAACTGTTCCTTTATATACAGACCCTATATATATATATATATATATATATATATATATATATATATATATATATATATTCTGACACACACCATTTTACTTCTCGCTGAACAACTCCTTTTAATATTTCTTCCAAGGTAGGTCTACCAGCAACAAATTCCCTCAATTTTTATCTGAGAAAGTCTTTATTTTACCTTTGGAAGGTTAATTTCACTCAATACAGAATTCTGGGTTAATGTTTTTTTTGTTTGTTTTCAACACTTTAAATATTTCTTCTTGCTTGCATGACTCTGAACAAAGGCCTGATATAACTTTTATACTTGTTCTTCAACAAGTAAAATAGTTTTTTCCTTATGTTTTCCTTCAAAATTTTTTCTTTTTCTTTGATTCTGTCCAGTTTGGGATAGACTTTTGCATATTTTTCCTGCATCATGTACTCTGAGTTTGTTGGATCTGTGATTTGGTGTTTGTCATTAATTTTGAAAAATTCTAAGCTGTGCTTACCTTAAATATTTCTTCTATTCCTTTCTCTCTTTTCCTTTTGGGATTTCCATTATACATACGATACCTCTTTTGCAATTTTCTCATAATTCTTGGATATTCCGTTCTAACATTATTTTTCTCTTTTCAGCCTAAGAAGTTCCTGTTAACATATTTTCAAGTTCACGGTTTCTTTCCTCATTTCTGTCCAGCTGATAAACCCATCAAAGGTAGTCTTCATTTCTGTTACAGAAGTTTTAAAATTTCTAACATTTCCTTTATTTAAATTAATTTTTATTGGCATATAGCTGATCTGCAATGTTGTGCTAGTTTCTACTGTATGGCAAAGTGAATCAACTATACATATACATATGTCCACTATGTTGTAGATTTTATCAACCATACAGAGTATTGAGCAGAGTTCCTGTGCTATTCAGTAGGTTCTTATTAGTTATCTACTTTATATATATATATATAGTTGGAGAAGGAAATGGCAATCCACTCCGGTACTCTTGCCTGGAAAATCCCATGGATGGAGAAGCCTGCAGGCTATAGTCTATGGTAGTCTATAGTCCATGGGGTCGCAAAGAGTCAGACACAACTGGGCAACTTCACTTTCACTTTATATATAGTAATGTGTATATGTCAATCCCAGTCTCCAAATTTATCTCCTCCCCTCAAGCATTTCCTTTTAAATCTTAGAGTTTCCATGTCTCTGCTTACATTATCCATCTGTTCCTTTATGTTGTCCACTTTCCCATCAGAGCCCTTAGCATAAAGGAAAAACTGGGAAATAAGATGTCCAGAGAGCTTTGAAAAGCTCTGACACAACTGTAGGACTCTAGAATGCCACTCACGTGTATAGTGCACTGTACATTCCTAGGGAAGACCTAAGAAGGCCCTAATCTCTCATTTCCCTCTGCCCTTGAGTTTCTGTACCAGCAGGATATGAAAGATAAGGCAGAGTTGTAAACTCTCTGCCTGAGTATTGAAAGTATGCCCTGACATCCACATAGAATCCCTCAGCAAACACTGAGAAACTTTTGTGGCAAGATAACTAAGAAAATCTTTGTTCAAAAATTAGCTGACCAACTAACAAAGCAGAGACTTAAGAGGCTACACAAAGAACATATACACTACAGAACAGAATTATAGTGTATAAGTCATTAAACAAACAGGATCAACAACAACAAAACTGGGAGTAAGATGAAGGGGAATCTGATTTCCAGAGTTCCCATGTTATATTACTAAAATGTCCAGTTTTCATACCTCAAAAATACAAGACATGCAAAGAAACAGGGAAGTACAGTTTTTACACAGAAGAAAAGCAATCTGGAAACCCATACATTGCACTTACTAAGTAAGACTTTAAATCAACTATTATAAATATTTTCCAAGAATTAAGGACAATTATGTCTAAAAAATATTAAAGAATAATCATGATGTCTCATCAAAGAGAGAATACTATAAAGAAAGTAAAGTATAAAAAAGAACCAAATGGAAATTCTGGGCTTGAAAAACACAAGAAATGTAACACAAAATTTACTAGAAGGGCTCGCCAACAGATGTGAACTGGCAGAAAAAAGAATCATTGAACTTGAAGGTAGGTCAAATGAGGTTCTTAGTGTGAGAAACAGAGAGGAAAAAAGAATGAAACAAAACAAACAGAGCCTGGAGTGATATCAGGGAATACAGCAGAGTAAGAAGAGCCAGGAATCTCTCTCTCTGTAGCTAGACAATAATTGCAGTGTCAAAAAATATCTAAACTGACTGTTACGGAACTCCAGAGTACACTTGAAAGTTTGCAGCTTCTAAGGGAATGCTTGGCTGGTAAACTGCAGTTGGTATCATTTGATTTCAGAACTCAATAGAATTCCAACTATTCATCCCTATGTCAGGTGGCAACAGGGATGGAAACCCACATTTCTGGCATGGCTGAAGCCACAGTGGGTAATAAAAACCTTGTCCTCCGGGTACAGAGGCTAGCTGTCATTGTTCTAATCTCTACCAGCTAATGCAGCTTCCAGGAGATTTAAAGGAACCACATCTATTTTTATGGACATCCAAAAACAATCACATATATAGTAGAATTTAGAAAGCCACTGTGAATGCCCAGGGAAAGAGGCAGGCTGAGAAAAGACAATGAGAACTTAAGCTTTCATCTTAGGCTACTCCCCAGCAAAGAGATACCCTACAATAATAACAACAACAAAATCTGCTAACCCTAGGGAAGAGGGAGAATACTTTATCCAGAATTACCAAATTATAAAATTCAAATATATATTTTGAGCAAGGGAAAAAAATTACAAGGTATACAAAGAAACAGGAAAGTATAGTCCATACAAACGAACAAAATAAATCAACAGAAATTATACCTGAGTAAATCCAGGTATCAGACTCACTAGACTAAAATTCTTTAATATGCTTGAAGAGTTAAAGTAAGACATGAACAAAATAAGAAATGATGTATGAACAAAAAGAGAGTAACAATGGAGACAGATACTATATAAAGAAGCCAAAAAGAAATTATGGAGTTGAAAAGTACAATAACTGAAATTTTAAAAATATACTACAAGGGTTACAAGCAGACTTAAGCAAGCAGAAAAAAAAAATAGATTTTAAATCCAAAAAGGTTAGAACAGACTAACAAGGATATTATATATCAATAAAATTGGTCAATACAGCAAGAAGATATAACAATTATAAACTTTTACACACACCATAAAGAAGGCTGAGCACCGAAGGATTGGCATTTCCAAACTGTGGTGCTGGAGACTTTTGAAAGTCCCTTGGATTCCAAGATGATCAAACCAGTCAATCCTAAAGGAAATCAACTTTGAATATTCACTGGAAGCACTGATGCTGAAACCAAAGCTCCAATACTTTGGCCACTTGATGCAAAGAACTGACTCACTGGAAAAGACCCTGATGCTGGGAAAGACTGAGGGTAGGAGGAAAAGGTGGTGACAGGGAATGAGGTTGTTAGATGGCATCATCGATTCAATGGACATGAGTTTGAGCAACTCTGGAAGAGGGTAAAGGACAGGGAAGCCTAGCATGCTGCAGCAGTCCATGGGATTGCAGAAGAGTCAGACATGACTGAGCAACGAAACAAAAACACACACCTTATAACAGATTCTCAAAATACAGGAAGTAAAAATTCACAAAACAGAAGGGCAAAATAGATACTTCTACAGAAATAGTTGGAGATTTCAATACTCTACTTTCAATAATGAATAGATCAACCAGACAAAAGATGAATAAGGAAACAGAGCACTTGAGAAACACAATAAATCAACTAGACCTAAGAGATGTATGAAGAACAATCCATCCAACAATAGAATATTTTTTCAAGTGCATATCTTCTCAAGTGTACATTGGATATTCTCTAAGCTACCTCATATGTTAGACCACAAAATAAGTCACAACATATTATATCATACAAAGCATCTTCTCTGACTAGAAGCTGAAGCTCACAAATATGGAGAAATTAATAACAAAGTCTTAACCAATTGGTTAAGAACAAATTAAAAGAGAAATTAGAAAATACTTAGTGACAAATGAAAATAAAAATACAACATACCAAAACTTGTGGGATTCAGTGAAAGCAGTGGTAAGAGGGAAATTTTATAGCTGTAAATGCTTACATGAGAAAAATAAGAAAGATTTCAAATTAACTTTACAACTTAAGTAACTAGAAAAAAAAGAACAAACTAAACCCAAAGATGGTAGAAAGAAGGAACTAATAAAGATAGACCAGAGAAAGACAAAACAGATAACAGAAAAACAACAGAAAATTAATAAGACCAAAGTTGGCTCTTTGAAATGATGAACAGAACTGACAAATCTTCAAATAGGTTGACAATGGAAATAAGAGACAGAAGACAAACTACCAAAATCAGAAATGAATGAGGGGACATCACTACAAACTTTCAGCAATAAGAACATAAGAGGATTCTATGGCCAACTGTATACCAACAAATTAGATAGCTTAGAAGAAAGGGACAAATATATAAATTAACTAAATTGACTCAAGAAGAAATAGAAAATCTCAGCAGATCAATAATAAGCAAAGATACTGAAGCGGTAATCAAAAACCTTCCAAAGAACTAAAGTCCTAGACCAAATAGCTTCACTGGTGAATTTTACCAAATATTTTAAAAAGCATTAATACCAACTATTTTCAACTTTGTCCAAAAAGTTGAAGGGAAGGGAACAGTTCCTATCTCATTTTATGAAGGCACTGCCCTGGCAAGTACTGCCTAAAACCAAAGTCAGATGAAAGCATTACAAGAGGAAAATTAAAGACCAATATCCCTTATAAATGTAAAAAATTCAACAAAATATTAGCAAAAAAGTCCAACAGCATATTAAAAGAATTATGCACCATGACCAAGTGAGATTTAGCCCCTGATGCAAACGTAGTTCAACCTAAGAAAGTGGATCAATGCAATATATTACATTAATAGAGCAAATGGGAAAAAGACACTTGATCATCTCAATTGATACAGGATTCTTATTAGACATAATCCAATACCCTTTTATGATTAAAAAAAAAAATCTCATAAAGCTAGGAATAGAGGGGAAATTCCTCAACACAATAAAGAGTATTCATGAAAAACTCACAGTTAACATAGTACTCACTGGCAAAAGACTGAAAGCTTTCCCCTGAAGATCCAGAAAAAAACAAGGATTTCCACTTTGACCACTACTATTCAACGCTGTTACTGAAAGTGCTAGCCAGAACCATTAGACAACAAAATAAATAAAAAGACATCCATATAGGAAAGGAAGGAAGCAAATTGGTCTCTACTCACAGATAACATGAGTCTATACAAAGAAAGCTGAGGACCAAAAAATTGACGCTTTTGAACTTTGGTGTTGGAGAAGACTCTTGAGAGTCCCTTGGACTGCAAGGAGATCCAACCAGTCCATCCTAAAGGAGATCAGTCCTGAGTGATCATTGGAAGGACTGATGCCGAAGCTGAAACTCCAATACTTTGGCCACCTCATGCGAAGAGTTGACTCATTTGAAAAGACCCTGATGCTGGGAGGGATTGGGGGCAGGAGGAGAAGGGGACGACAGAGGATGAGATGGCTGGATGGCATCACCAACTCGATGGACGTGAGTTTGAGTAAATTCCGGGAGTTGGTGATGGACAGGGAGGCCTGGCGTGCTGCAATTCATGGGGTCGCAAAGAGTCGGACACAACTGAGCAACTGAACTGAACTGAACTGAACTGATACAAAGAAAATCTCAAAAAATCCACAAGAAAGCTACTTGTGCTAACAAACCAACCCCAAAGTTGCTGGGTACAGTATAAACACACAAAAAGCTGTGTTTCTGTACACTAGCAATGAACAATCAGCAAAGAATATTACGAAAGCAATTCCTTTTATAATAGTATATAAAAGAATTAAATACTTAGGTATACATCTAGCCAAGGAGGTGAAAGACTTGTACAATGAAAACTACAAAGAATGCTGAAAGAAATTTTAAAAGATCTAAAGAAATGGAAATGCTAGGAAGACTTAAGTCACTGTTCATCTGTTAATACTACCCAAAACAATTTATAGGTTAAATGCAATTCCTATCAAAATTCCTAGAGCATTTTGGCAGAAATGGAAAAGTTGATGCTCAGATTCATCCATAAGTGTAAGGGATCCCAAACAGCTAAACAATCTTGAAAAGAAGAATAAAGTTGGGAGGACTCACATTCTCTGACTTCAAAACTTACTACAAAGCCACTACAGCAATTAAAGAGTATGAATGAACAACAACCAAAAAAGCTAAGCCTTAAAAATGAGCAAAGGATTTGAATAGACTTTTGCCCAAAGACGATATGCAAATAGCTAATAAGCAGATGAAAAGATGCTCAATATCACTAATTACTAAGGAAATACAAACCAAAACCACAATGAGATACCACCTTATACCCATTAGGATGGCTGCTATCAAAAAAGCAAAACCAAAACCCTAGTGATCATGAGGATTTGGAGATACTGAAACTCATGTACTGTTATGGGGAATGTAAAATAGTGTAACAAATATGGGAAAGAGGACAGAACTTCTACAAAATTAAAAAATAGAATTGCCATATGACCCAGCAAGTCCAATTCTGGATATTATACCCTAATGAACTAAAGGCAGGGTCTTGCAGAGTTATTTGAACACTTATATTCATAGCAGCATTAGTCACAAAAGTCAAAAGTTAGAAGCAATCCCAGTATTCAAAGACAGATGAATGAATAAATACAATATCCATATGATATGTTATATACATATGATGCAGTATTATTCAGCCTTAGAAAAGATGGAAATTTTGACATATGCTACAATGTGAATGAACTTTGAGGACAACTGCTAAGTAAAATTAGCCAGTTAACAAAAAAGGCTAATAAATTCATAGAGACCTAAAGTAGAAGAATGGCTGCCAGGGGGGAGTGGGAAATAGAAGTTAGAATTTCATTTTTCAAACAAACATATTTTCAGAGATTGGTTGCATAGATGTGAACTGTATGTAACACTATCGAACTGTATGTCAAAAAAATGGTTAGATGGCAAAATATTTTGTTATATGTATCTAAACACTATTTAAAAAATTTTAAGTATGTAACTGGCCTAAAGACACACATAAACCAAGAGAATAGTATAGAAAGCCCAGAAATAAACTGAATTGTACACTCACAAGTGGTTAAAATGATAAATATCATGCGTATTTTACTACATTAAAGAACAGAAAAAGTAAAACCAAACCTGAATCTTTAAAAATATTTTATATAGTCAAAATGGTCAAGAACAAAAGATATAAGTTAAACAGTGAGATAAGAATAAAAATAATTCACAATGCAAAAGATATCTAATATTATAAAAGAATAAATATGAACAAATATAGACCAATAAATTCTAAAACCTATAAAAGACAAAATGATAAAAGTGGGTACAAGAAGGATTACAAAGGCCAAACAGACCAATAAACATTTAAGAAATAAAAATACATCAAATACTTGTCTGTAAAATATTCCCCAGGTTTTAATAGTTTTATTTGTAAGATATATTAAACTTTCAAGAAACACACTCTCAAGTACTCTCACAAGCTCAGAAAGAAGTTCAGAAATATAAGAAAAAGCTCACGGACATAAAGGTATATACCGACATGTGCACATGCACATGTAACACACACAAAGCTAGCTTACCAGTGGACGGGTCCTGAAGGATGAAGCTCTCCACTAATGATCAATCTTTATTTAGATGCTTCAGTACCTTGTACACATCCACTAACTTCCAAATCCTCCCTACCTTCAGGGATTACAAGGTTCAGAGCATCTCTCCTCTCAGCCCAGCTATAGGATTTATTGGGTGGAAAAAAAAGAAGATAAGAATAATGAATCAAAATTAAGAGATTTTATCTTAACAAATTTAAAATGTATCTCTCAAACACTGTGACTTTACTATGTACCAGGTCCCAGAATAAGGAATTAAGAAATTAACTCCACTAATCTTTCCAACTATCCCATATACCAAGTATTAATACCTCCCCTACCCAAGATAGATAAAACCAGCTCAGAAAAGTTAAGTTATATGATTTCCCAAAGTCATACAATTGATAAATTATTAACAGAGTCAGGCTATAAGCCCAAGTAGGTGTAACTCCCAAACCAATGCTTTTAATCACTAGGCTATAACTGCCTCACAGATCAACATACCAATAGTATCTGGCTGAACAGGTCAGGAATGATGTCAAATACATCCACAGTCAATTTGACATAATCTTTCTGAAGGACAACCCTACAAGTCTAGGATTCAGCAATTCCATTTGTATGACAATACAATGAGGAAGTGTGCAAAGATAGAATACTAAACACTTAAGTGTTTTTCCAGATATTCAAAATGTTCAATAGGAAGAACAGTTAATTATGATGTAGCTGCAAAATATTACAGAACAGAGCACCATTAAAATGATAATAAAATCAGTATTTACTAATAGAAACACATTAGCTAGCAAACCATGTTATAACAGTAAATATTATGATCCATATTGGTTAAAATTAAACTAAATTTAGTTAGAAGAAATATAGGCATACCTTATTTTACTGTGTTTTGCTTTCCTTCATTCAACTGTTTTTGCAAACTTAAAGTTTGTGGCAATTCTGCTGTCATGATGGTTAACACTTTTCAGCAATAAAGTATTTTTTCATTAAGGTATATACTTTGCTTTTTTAGATATAATGCCATTGCATACTTGGAGCTTCCCCCTGTGGCTCAGCAGTAAAGAATCTGCCTGTAATGCAGGAGACACCAGGTTCGATCCCTGGGTTGGGAAGATCCCCTGGAGGAGGGCATGGCAATCCATTCCAGTATTCTTGCCTAGAGAATCCCACAGAGAGAGAAGTCTGGAGGTCTACAGAGGTTACAAAGAGTTGAACACGGCTGAAGTGACTGAGCATGCACGCACGCACACACTGCATACTTAACAGACTACAGAAGAGTGTAAACATAACTTTTATATGTACTAGAATATCAAAAAATTCATGTGACTCACTTTATTGCAATATTTGCTTCACTGCAGTGGTCTGGAACTGAACCCACACTATCTCTGAACTATACCGGCATAAATTTTTAAGCCAGTGTATTTCAGTTCAGTCGCTCAGTTGTGTCGAACTCTATGACCCCATGAACCGCAGCACACCAGGCCTCCCTGTCCATCACAAACTCCCAGAGTCCAGCTAAACCCATGTCCATTGAGTCAGTGATGCCATCCAACCATCTCATCCTCTGTTGTCCTCTTCTTCTCCTGTCTTCAATCTTTCCCAGCATCAGGGTCTTTTCAAATGAGTCAACTCTTCGCATCAGGTGGCCAAAGTATTGGAGCTTCAGCTTCAACATCAGTCCTTCCAATGAACACCCAGGACTGATCTCCTTTAGGATGGACTGGTTGGATCTCCTTGCAGTCCAAGGAACTCTCAAGAGTCTTCTCCAACAACACGGTTCAAAAGCATCAATTCTTCGGTGCTCAGCTTTCTTTATAGTCCAACTCTCACATCCATACATGACCACTGGGAAAACCACAGCCTTTGTGACAGCCTTGGTTGACAAAGTAATGTCTCCCCTTTTCAATATGCTGTCTAGGTTGGTCATAACTTTCCTTCCAAGGAGTAACCGTATTTAAGGAGGGAAAAAAAGCCTGTAAACGTACAGACATCATGGTTACTTTTATCAGGTAGATTAGAGGTGGATTTTACTTCTTTATTACTACAAGAGTCATGTTGATTGCTAATTCTGCTGTCATGTTGATAATCTTCTAGTTTCCCACGAAAATAACTCTGTTATTTTCAGGTATCCAACCCCCTCCATGTAGAAAAATGCTTCAGGGAAAGCTAGGGGCATCTACTGATCATGCACTGGCTAGTCTAAGTTAATCACAAAAGTCCTGTTCCCCTTGTTAGTGATCTGCCTCAGCATGGGCAACTAATGCAATTATAGCTAATGAGACATAAGTTTAGTGGGAGACATCAGAAAAAATTTCTTCAGTGTTATATTAATAAATAAAAGTAAGAAACAGCTCTTTAGCCAGTTATTGTGCTGTCTCTAAATATGATACCTAAAACCATTAGACATTTTAATCAGAGAAAGCTAAACTGAGGGAAAGCAGATATATTATTAGCAGAAGAGATGAAAAGAATCTGAGTTCATAACATGGTTGAGCCTCTCAATCAAGAAGCCCAAAAATGCCTGATCTTGGGAGGATTTCTTTTTATATGCAATATTACATTTTCCTCATTGTTTAAGCTATTATTGTCTGCCAAAAGTATCTCTAAATTTTTTGTATAATCTTAATTTTGTTTATAATGTTTATGTATGATTTTGACATCCCTACTTAGAAGCATAATAGATAACTCAAATTTAACTGCCAATCTTTGCCCTCAAACATGCTCTGCCCACTCACTTCCCCATGTCAGGTAACAACTCTATTTTTCTAACTCTTAAGGCTAAATCCCAGATATGCTCTCATTTTCTGTCTTTCTTTCCTTCTCTACTTCATCATGAAATAACAAAGTTTCTACCTTCAAAATTACACTACAGTATGACATCATCTCACCAACTCTGTCATGACCACTCTGGTCTAAGCTACCACATTTTCTGTTAAGATTTTTCCAATAACTTTCCTAACAGAGAAATCTATTCCCAGTATAGAGCTAGAGAGATCCTTTCCAAATAAGAGAAGGAGGATGTGGAGAAAAGGGAACCCAACTGCGTTGTTGGTAGGAATGTAAACTGGTATAGCCACTACAGAGAACAGTATGGAGATTCCTTAACAAACTAGGAATAAAACTACCATATGACCTAGCATACTAGGCATATAGCCTACTAGGCAAATACCCTGAGAAAACCACAATTCAAAAAGACACATGCACCCCAAGGTTCACTGCAGCACTATTTACAATAGCCAGCACATGGAAGCAACCTAGATGTTCATTAACCTATGAATGGATAAATAACTTGTACATATACACAATGGAATATTACTCAGCCATTAAAAGGAACCATTTGAGTAGTAATAGTGAGGTGGATGAACCTAGAGCCTGTTATACAGAGTCAATTAAGTTAGAGAAAAACAAATATCTCATATTAACACACACATATGGAATCTAGAAAGATGGTACTGATTAACTTATTTGCAGGGAAGTGATAGAGACGCAAAAGTAGAGAACAGTCTCATGGAGACAGCAGGTCAAGGAGAGGGTAGGACAAATTGAGGATAGTAGCATTTACATATATTATATATATGCGCACGCACACACACACACACACACACACACACATCCCCCATCAAGTGTAAAACAGATAAAGAGCAGGAAACTGCTTGTAACACAGGAAGCCCAGCTTGGTGCTCTGTGAGAACTTAGAGGGTAGAATATGGGGCAGGGCAGGGGGAAGGCTATAGAGGAAGATGATAAATACATAATTATGACCTCATGCGAAGAGTTGACTCATTGGAAAAGACCCTGATGCTAGGAGGGATTGGGGGCAGAAGTAGAAGGGGACAACAGAGGATAAGACAGCCAGATGGCATCACCGACTCGATGGACGTCAGTTTGAGTAAACTCTGGGAGTTGGTGATGGACAAGGAGGCCTGGCGTGCTGCAATTCACGGGGTCGCAAAGAGTCGGACACAACTCAGCGACTGAACTGAACTGATGACTGATTTGCACTGATATATGGCAGAGACCACCACAACACTGTAAAGCAATTATCATCCAATTAAAAAAAAATTAAATAAGAGCAAACCATGCTATTCCTTGGGCTTCCCAGGTGGCTCAGTGGGTAAAGAAGCTGCCTGCAATGCAAGAGACACCAGAGATAAGGGTTCGATTCCTGGGTTGTGAAGATCCCCTGGAGGAGGGCACGGCAACCCACTCCAGTAGTCTTGCCTGGAGAATCCCATGACAGAGGAGCCTGGCAGGCCATGGTCTATAGGTCACAGAGTCAGACACGACTGAAACAACTTAGCACGCATGCACATGCTACTCCTCTGATCAAAATCTTTCCCAAACTGCCAGTATCACTCAGTAAAAATTTGTCTCCATGGTTCACAAGGTCCTACATAATCTGGCCCTTCACTGTCTTGCTGACCTCATCTTCTACTACTCTCCTTCTTGCTCACTCTGCCTTCCTCATTCTGGCTTTCCATTACTCCTTAAACCCACCAAACTCCTCCTAGGACCTTCGCTGTAGATGTTGCCATTTGGCTATCTTCCTCACATCACTGTATGGCTTAAATATCACTTCCCTGATGAGGATTATATTGACCATCCTATTTCAGTTCAGTTCAGTCCTCAGTCGTGTCCGTCCGACTCTTCGCGACCCCGTAACAGCAGCATGCCAGGCCTCCCTGTCCATCACCAACTCCCGGAGTTCACCCAAACTCATGTCCATTGACTTGGTGATGCCATCCAACCATCTCATCCTCTGTCATCCCCTTCTCCTGCCCTCAATCTTTCCCAGCATCAGGGTCTTTTCAAATGAGTCAGCTCTTCGCATCAGGTGGCCAAAGTATTGGAGCTTCAGCTTCAACATCAGTCCTTCCAATGAACACCCAGGACTGATCTCCTTTAGGATGGACTGGTTGGATCTCCTTGCAGTCCAAGGGACTCTCAAGAGTCTTCTCCAACACCAAAGTTCAAAAGCATCAATTCTTCAGTGCTCAGCTTTCTTTACAGCTCAACTCTCACATTCATACATGATTACTGGAAAAACTACAGCCTTGACTAGACGGACCTCTGTTGACAAAGTAATGTCTCTGCTTTTTAATATGCTGTCTAGATTGATCATAACTTTCCTTCCAAGGAGTAAGCATCTTTTAATTTCATGGTTGCAATCACCATCTGCAGTGATTTTGGAGCCCAAAAAAATAAAGTCAGCCAGTGTTTCCCCATCTATTTGCCATGAAGTGATGGGACTGGATGCCATGATCTTAGTTTTCTGAATGTTGAGCTTTAAGCCAACTTTTTCACTCTCCTCTTTCACTTTCAAGAGGCTCTTTAGTTCTTCTTCACTTTCTTCCATTAGGGTGGTGTCATCTGCATATCTGATTTAGTAACACAAATATTCCCTGCTTCTAGTAGTCCAGATCCCCTTTACCTGGCTCTACTTTTCTTTTTTCCCATGATTTTTGACACTTTTTACAATATAATTTACTTATATGTTAAGTTTTTGGTCTCCCCACGCTACTGGGGCTAGAATTACTTTTTTGTTTGGTGGTGGGTTTTTGTTTGTTTGTTTCTTTATTGCTGTGCTGGGTCTCCACTGCTGTGCATGGGCTTTCTCTAGTTGCCGTAAGTGGGGGCTACTCTCTAGTCATGTTGTATAGGCTTCTCAATGTGGTGGCTTCTCTTACTGAAAAGCACAGGCTCTAGGCACGCGGGCTTCAGTACTTGCGGGTTGCAGACTTAGTTGCCCCAATGCCTGTGGAATCTTTCTGGACCAGGGATCGAACCTGTGTCCCCTGCATTGGCAAGCAGATTCCCAATCACTAAACCACCAGGGAAGTCCTGTTTGCTGGTTTTTTACTGCTGTAGTCTAGCTCCAAAAACAATGTTTGGCACGTGATAATTACTCACTAAATATTTGTTACATGTTGAATACATGAGTAAATGGAGGAGAGGTGATGAAACCACTGTCATCATTCCAAAAATACCTCTCAATCAATCTTATCTGAGAAGCAAGAAACACACTATCCAGGAAACTATTCATATATCTTAATAAATCAGACAGCTGAGTATACAGTTCAGGAAGAGTGCTGTGAACTGGCCTTCCAAGGTATAATCAGAATCCTAGAGAAGCAACAAGCAGACAGAGCCCAGAAGGGAGTGTAGTCATCAGCAGCTTAGCTAAAGAGGTGAGCATTCTTAACAGAGCAACCATCTTGTTCTCCTCCAATCTCAAGAACCCTGGATTCACATCCCAACTATCAAGGTATCATCCATGATACCAGGGGTAATATATCAAACAGGTGACAATAGGTAAAGTCCAAAACAGGACAGAGCAAATGAGCAATTTCAAAGTAAGCATGTGAAATGTCAAATCCATACTTTTTGAGCATGAACCCTCAAGGGCCGGCAAGTAAGAACAGCCTCCTGGAGTCTTATCAAGTCCTTAGATCAGCCAAGATTTTAAATGAACCCTAATAATGGATACTAGGAAAAATAAATGAAACGGAAACTTTCCAAGAGGAAACTATATCATTTCAAAATAGAGACTGAGGAAAGACTAAAGAGATTAGACTAACTAAAGCAGAGGGTTGGTATAAGCAATGGGATTTAAAGCTCCAAGCAGCTAGGGGACACAGAGAGAAGGGACACAGGCTCCAATGCACTGACCCATGAACTCTTACTCCACCGCTCTCACTAGCAGAGATAAGAAGGGCTGAAAGAAGAATGTGGGAACCAAAGCAACAATGCTTTTATCTTTTGGGGGCAGCATCAAACTTCAGAATTAATGTCTTTAATAATCATAGGTCTATTCATGTTTCCAGTTTTGGTAATTTATATTTTTCTAAGATACTGTCTACTTCATTTTAACTTTTCAAAATTATTAGCATACAGTTGTTCATAATCTTAAAGTTAATATTAATTAAAAGTTTAAATTGTGCTAAAATACTTACAAAATTTACCATCTTAACCATTTAAAAATTTTTTAATCTACTTGTTTTTGGCTGCACTGGGTCTTTGTTGCTTTTGCTCAGGCTTTCTCTAGTTGCAGCAAGCGGGGGTTATTCTTTGTTGGGTGCACAGTCTTCTCATTGTAGTGGCTTCTCTTGTTGCATAGCACAGGTTCTAAGCACAAGGGCTTTGGTAGCTGCAGCACGCAGGCTCAGTAGTTATGCACGAGCTTAGGTCCTCCATGGCATGTGGGATCTTCCCGGCACAGGGATCAAGTCCCCTGCGTTGGCAGGCAGATTCATATCCACTGCACAACCAGGGAAGTCCATCATCTTAACCATTTTCAAGTGTACAGTTCAGCAGTCTTAAATATATTCACACTGCTGCACAACCAATGTCCAGAACTTCTACATCTTGCAAAACTTAAAACTCTTTACCCACTAACCAACAACTCATTTCACCCTTTCCCTACAGTCCCCATCAACCATCATTCCACTTTCTGCTTCTGTGAATTTGACTACTGTAAAAATACCTAATATAAGTGGAATCATACAGTATTAGTCTTTTTATGATTGGCTCACTTCACTTAGCACAATATTC
Source organism: Dama dama (assembly GCF_033118175.1). Taxonomy (NCBI): domain Eukaryota; kingdom Metazoa; phylum Chordata; class Mammalia; order Artiodactyla; family Cervidae; genus Dama; species Dama dama. Next base: position 25,628,226 of record NC_083689.1, on the reverse strand, counting down.
TTAAGGTTCATCCATACTGCAGCATGTATCAGAATTTCCTTCTTCTCCAAGGCTGAATAAAATTCCATCATATATCTATACCAAACTGTGTTTATCCATTCACCTGTAGATAGACATTTGGCTTCCTCCCATTTTTTGACTACTGTGAATAATATTGCTAAAAACATAGATATACAAATAATTCCTGGAGACTCTGCCTCCAATTCTTTGGGTATACCAGAAGTGGAATTACTAGACCATATGGTAATTCTATTTTAAATTTTTTGATGCATCGTCATACTGTTTTCCATAGGGACAGCATCATTTTGCATTCCCGACAACAGTGCACAAGGATTCCAATTTCTTCACATTCTTGCCAATATTCATTATTTTCTGGCTTTGTTTTTTTATAGTACCCACCCTAACAGATGTGATGTGGTATCTCATTGTGGTTTTGATTAGCATTTCCTTAATGACTTGTAATGCTGGGTGAATCTTCAGATGTGAGTTGGCCATTTGAGTATCTTTTTTGGAGAAATGTCTATTCAACTCCTTTGCCCATTTTTTAATCACATGACTCACACTGTGTATTTATTTTTAACCTCACTGTATGTATAGCTATGTCCCAGTTTTTACTTCTAATATTGTTTATTTGTTTTCCTTTCTTTTTTTCTTGACCATCCCAGTCAGAGGACTGATTATCTTGCTAACATTACCAACTTCCAGTTTTGATGATTCTCAAAACTGCATCTTTTATTTTTCTGACTTTACTAATTTCTACTTTATCTGAATGGTTTTCTTTCTTCTACTTTCTTGGGGTTTTCCCTGTCATTTTTCTAACTCTTTGACTGGCTCACTGTGGAAACAGAAAACTGTAAACCCCATAGCAGCTAATTCAATTTGTGTCAGTTCAGTCGCTCAGTCATGTCCAACTCTGCAATCTCATGGACTGCAGCATGCCAGGCCCCCCTGTCCATCACCAACTCCCGGAGTTCACCCAAACTCATGTCTATTGAGTCGGTGATGCCACCCAGCCATCTCATCCTCTGTGGTCCCCTTCTTCTCCTGTCTTCAATCTTTCCCGGCATCAGGGTCTTTTCAAATGAGTTAGTTCTTCACATCAGGTGGCCAAAGTATTGGAGTTTCAGCTCCAACATCAGTCCTTCCAATGAACACTCAAGATTGATCTCCTTTAGGATGGACTGGTTGGATCTCCTTGCAGTCCAAGGGACTCTCAAGAGTCGTCTCTAACACCACAGTTCAAAAGCATCAATTCTTCAGTGCTCAGCTTTCTTTATAGTCCAACTCTCACATCCATACATGACTATTGGAAAAACCATAGCCTTGACTAGACAGACCTTTGTTGATAAAGTAATGTCTCTGCTTTTTAATATGCTATCTAGGTTGGTCATAACTTCCTGCCAAGGAGTAAGCGTCTTTTCATTTCATGGTTGCAGTCACCATCTGCAGTGATTTTAGAGCCAAAAAAATAAAGTCTCTCACCGTTTCCACTGTTTCCCCATCTATTTGCCATGAAATGATGGGATCAGATGCCATGATCTTACTTTTCTGAATGTTGAGCATTAAGCCAACGTTTTCACCCTCCTCTTTCACTTTCATCAAGAGGCTCTTTAGTTCTTCTTCACTTTCCGCCATAAAGGTGGTGTCATCTGCATATCTGAGGTTACTGATATTTCTCCAGACAATCTTAATTCCAGTTTGTGCTTCCTCCAGCCCAGCGTTTCTCATAATGTACTCTGCATATAAGTTAAAGAAGCAGGGTGACAATATACAGCCTTGACGTACTCCTTTCCTGATTTGGAACCAGTCGTTGTTCCATGTCCAGTTCTAACTATTGCTTCCTGACCTGCATACAGGTTTCTCAAGAGGCAGGTCAGGTGGTCTGGTATTCCCATCTCTTTCAGAATTTTCCAGTCTATTGTGATCCACACAGTCAAAGGCTTTGGCGTAGTTAATAAAGCAGAAATAGATGTTTTCCTGGAACTCTCTTGCTTTGTTGATGATCCAGCGGATGTTGGCAATCTGATCTCTGATTCCTCTGCCTTTTCTAAAACCAGCTAGAACATCTGGAAGTTCACAGTTCACATATTGCTGAAGCCTGGCTTGGAGAACTTTGAGCATTACTTAACTAGCGTGTGAGATGAGTGCAATTGTGTGGTAGTTTTAGCATTCTTTGGCATTGCCTTTCTTAGGGACTGGAATGAAAACTGACCTTTTCCAGTCCTGTGGCCACTGCTGAGTTTTCCAAATTTATGTAGGAAAGTTTAAATGGAGTTAGGGGTTGGCAACCATACAGTTCTGAACAAACTTTGAAAGCACAGGAGACTCTTAAACACATTCTGAAAATATAAGTCATGTTACAATCACAACTAGTTTGATCAACAATGAAAAGGTTTACCAAATCTTTAATGTCTATTCTTACAAAATTTAACTTACATGTATACTTATTGTTTATCTTGTCATTACATATTGAAAGATTTGTTTCAATAATTCCAAAGTATGTTTAATTTATAACTTTGGGACTATAAGTGTTTGCTATAGGAAAGGAAGATTTTAAAATAATTGCTATAGAAAGGGTATATGCTCATTAAAGATGTAAACTATAATTGTCAGACATTGGTTATCTTCCTGATAATCAAGGCATTATGTCTTCACATGCTAATCAACAAAAACTACTTAAAAGAATTATAAAGATTCTCTTAACATTCAGAACATAGATGAGACTTTCATCCTTGTAAAAGCAGTTTTACAATTAAAAAATAAAATGACTACAGTTTCTGAACCTTAAAATACAGTGCAGAATTTTTCATTTACTTTAGTAAAACTTACCTTATTAATTTCAGCCTTTCTCCCTTTGGAATTTAGGTTATAAATATCCCTCCAAGACAATGTAGATGCATCCCTCAACATTTGATACATAACATTTTTATTAGTCATTCCACTCTTAAATGTTTTCTAATTTCTATGATGATTTCATTACTGATTCATTACATACACACACACACACACACACACACACACATAAAATATATATACATACACATATATATCTTTTTAAACATGAACTTTTAAAAGTTATTTTTGTTGCTTTCTAACTTCATGGAATGGTGATTGGAAAATAGTCTGTCGATACATATTCTTAAAGGTGAAGTATGACCTAGTGTGTATGGAGTTATTTTTATGTTCTATATGCACTTGAAATGAGCAAGCAAGGTTCTACATGTGTTCAGTATACCAAACTTTTTGACTGTGCTATTTAAATCATCTACTACTTTAATGTGTTCAACGACTGTGTGCATATGTTAAAATATCTCACAGTAATTATGGCTTTACAATTCTTCCCAGAAAGTTCATACTTTAGTACTTGTATGGCATATTATAATACACCCAAACAAATTTAGTATCCCTAATATCATTTTTTGCCTTAAAGATCATTTTGTCTGATATCAACTGGCCATACTTGTTTTAATAACTGCCTGGAGGACTTCCCTGGTGGTCCAGTGGTTCTGACAATGCAGGGGATAATCACTGGTCCAGGAGGATCCCACATGCCAAGCAGCAACTACGACTGTGTGCTGCAACTACTGAGCCCACACTCTAGAGTCCAAGAGTTGCAACTGGTGAGCTCACATGCCACAGTTACTGAAGCCTGCATGCCCCAGAGTCTGTGCTCTGCAATAAGAGAAGGAACGGCAATAAGAAACCTGTGTACCCCAACGAGAGAAAGCTCACATGCAGCAACAAAAACCCAGCACAGCCAAAAATCAATAAATAAATACAAATTTAGAAACAACTGCCTGGAGCATACTTTACAATTCTTTTACTATTCAACCTTTCTGTATTCTTTGGTTTTCTGTCTCTTTTGTAAACATAATATAACTAAATTTTTTTCTGAATATGAGAATATATCAAACTGCAGCAATCTTCAGGTTTATTTACCTTATTCTAGTTTTCTTTTTTTATAGCACTTGCTAATATTTTAACATACTATATAACATACTTATCCAGTATATTGTATTGCTTCTTTTCCTCAGCTAGAATGTTAGTTTCTGAGAATGGCAATTTTTGTCTATTTTACTCACTGATGTCCTAAGTGTTTACAATACAGCCTGCAATAAAGTTTTATGCACTCTATAAATATCTGTTAAGTGACTATTTCTTTTTTAACTGCTAAGTTTAATGCATTTTCATTTCTTGTGATTACTATTCAGATTCATTTCTACAATACTATTTTTAATGCGTATTAAAAACAGTACAGCATCTAAGGAAAAAAAGGTAAATTTCTGAAAAATAATGGCTTTTTCTTGCTTGCCAAGAAGTCATATCCTGACCAGGAAATTCAAGACTCAATGGAATCTTTCATTAAAATGTTATTTTGTCAACATATTTGCCTTGATGAAGTAAACAGGCTCTCTCATTCACCATAATTGGGAATCTTTTATCTTATATGTAAACCTGAGTGAACTCACTTTTTAAAATAACAGCTTTATTGATATATAATTTACATACCAGAAAACTAATCCTTTAATGAGTATGACTGAGTAGTTTTTAGTATACTCACAGAATTGTACATTACCATGAACTGCAGAACATGTTCATCTCCCCATAAAGAAATGCTATACCCATTAGAAGTCACTCCCCACTCTCCTTCCTTCTGCCCAGCCCTAGGCAACCACTAATTTGATATCTGCCTCTATGTATCTGCCTAGTCTAAACACTTCATATAAATGCAATCATATAGTATGTGGCCTTTTATGTCTGGTTGACTTCTCCAGGCAAACTTCTAGGATATCTATTCTTCATTTAGCTGGCCTAGTCTGCTGTGTATCTGTTGTGGAACACACCACTGAATCAAAGAGAACTCACTACAGGAAATGAAAAGACAGAAAAGGAACACTGAAATAATATAGTGATAATAACTGCAGAAGCAGTTCCCACCCCTACAACTAGGGGAAAAAGGAAAGAGGTATAAGAAGGACTCTGGTTTAAACCTAGGGACCATGCAGAGCTATAACACTGACTTCTGAAGATGATGATGCTGTCTGACTGTTTCTGGAGCTGGAGAGGGAGGCACCAAAGGGACTCAAGCCTTTGAAGTAAGAGCACTGACTTGATGAAACTGCCATCAATGAACACAAACTATGACTGCTTCTAGAAGACTGAGAAAAAAACAGGGAACACCTATTAATGCTGAAGTTTACAACTACTGATGGATTGACATTCATGGAATGGCAAGCAAAACAGGAAAAGTACAGGTCACTTCTTCCTGTTCCATTTCATTCTACTTTTAGTGCCCTCCAGTTGGCAGAAACTGACAGGAAGCCAACTAATAAAAGAGAAATGAAGTTTGCCAACTCCCATCTCCAAGACCAAAGCAGAATATATTAATAGAAAGCTAAGTCTGAATCCAAGATGTCTCTTGGATATCTTAGTAACCAGTACATGTTATTTAACCCATCCCGTGAGCCTTCAATTTCAAGAACTGCTTTTAACTTTTAGAACATACATTTGATTCTTTTCAAATCTGCATGGTCTACTGATGAATTCTGTTGCTTTCTTATGTTTTCTATTTCATTTTAAGTATCTTATATGCCTGTATTATCTCAAGTTCTTGGGTGTCTAATTATTACTTCTGCTGACACAGTGAATAGCTTTTGAAATTGAGAATTGTGAACTCAGCAGCAGGGCCTATGTGAAAGTGAAAGTGTTAGTCACTCAGTCATGTCTAACTCTTTGTGATTCCATGGATTATAGTCCGCCAGGCTCCTCTGTCCATGGAATTCTCCAAGCAAGAATACTTGTGGGTAGCCAGGGGAATTTTCCCGACTCAGGGACTGAACCTAGGTCTGCCACATTGCTGGGATTCCCTGGTAGATCAGATAGTAAAGAACCTGTCTGCAGTACAGGAGACCCCAGTTCAATTCCTGGGTTGGGAAGATCCTCTACAGACGGGAAAGGCTACCCACTCCAGTATTCTTGGGCTTCCGTGGTGGCTCAGCTGGTAAAGAATACACCTGCAATGCGGGAGACCTGGGTTCGATCCCTGGGCTGGAAAGATCCCCTGGAGAAGGGAACAGCTACCAATGCCAATATTCTGGCCTGGAGAATTCCAGGGACTGTATAGTCCATGAGGTTGCAAAGAGTAGGATACAACTGAGCGACTTTCATTTTCACTTTCTCCCACATTGCAGGCAGATTCTTTGGTAAAGCACTAGGACTTATGTGGCCTGGATTTAAAGTGTGTCCCTTCAAAGAAGACTTGCATTTATTTCTGCTAGGCATGCTAGAGGACCATATTCATGTGAATTTCTACATCTGGAGAATAAGGGCAAGATCCTAGACTGTGGGAATAATGAATTTTCTTTACCTTTTCATAATAGACAGCTAGGCTTCAACCAAAACAATGTATTCTTTCAGAGTCTGAACCAGTTCTTCTTCCACAGAAATCAACTTAGCCATGCACCCTACAAGGGGATGGAAGAAAGGGCCCGTCAGAACTGGACAAGTGGTTTCCCAGCTTGCTTCACTGGGAAAAAAGCTCCAATGAAGGGTGGGTCCCCTGAGCCAGAAGAGAGGAGCTCTTTCTGGATCACTCAGTTGAGGAGCTTAAGGAGATCTGATAGTCACACTGTTCTAGCCTTTGGCTCCAAGACAGAAAGACACTCCCACGGGGATGTTCAACACTTGGCCCATACAGTGAACTCTGTCATCAAGGAAGGGCCTTTATCTCATCCTTTCACCATACAGCTAATCTTATCATGTGGGGCATGAAAATCCTGGAGGATAAAACCACTTCAATACATAGGACTGAACTCTGAAGTTTCAGGTGAGGAAGAAAAGAAGACACTGGATTCTCAAGTCATATAATGTACACCACCTATAATCATTATGCATGTGTGCTCAAACATGGATGATTCTGTGCAACCCCATGGACGGCTGCCTGCCAGGCTCTTCTGTCCATGGAATTTTCCAGGCAAGAATACTGGAGTGGCTTGCCATTTCCTACTCCAGGGGATCTTTCTGAACCAGGGATCGAACCTGCGTCTCCTGCAGTAGCAGGCAGATTCCTCACCACCTGGGAAACAATCACTAGTGTGGAATCACTTTTGTGAGACTCCACAAAAAGTACCTGAGCATGCCTAAAGGTTCTGAGAATATCTAGACCTCACAGAAAGCATACACACCACAAACACATGTTTCCCAGAAAAAATCTTTGGGCAATGTGAAGTCAGTTCCTTAATGGCCTCTAAAACAAAAAGTATTAATTTCTGGAAATTCCTTTTTCACTGTCCCCTAGTTACAGGTAAAAACATGTGGGTGAGACTTTTCCACCCTTATAGAGAAGAAGTTGGCCAACCTGATGCTGGGAACTAAGACTCATTTAGGGAGAATACCACCTTCCCTGGTGCATACCAGCAGATGTGAAGATCTTAGCCTGTGTACAGCCCAGAAAACCAAAGGAGGCCATCACTAGCAAAGACATTTGGAGTTTCATGGTTCCAGAAGCCAGAATCTATAAGGCATATAGTAACATTAATTGAACCACTACAGTTAGAAAAAAGACTGACTAATGTGAGGAGATTAATACAAATACATGCATATGTGCAAACACACACAACACAAGCCACAGTAACTTACACTGTGAAAGTTTAAAGGAAACTGTCTGATTACATGCTCTTCAGGAAACCAAGCACTAGAGGGGAGCAACCAGTTGGGAAGTAACCAAATGTAGGTCAAGCAGTTTTTTAACGACAGGATGATCAATATGAGCTGGTTGCTGGGAATCTGAAGTTAAGCAGGCTACAATACTCAAAACTGAACAGTTCACTCCAGAAACAAAATGATCAAAGCTGAGCACACAATTCATTAAAAAGTCAAGTCCAATCCATTAGCTGGTAAAAGTCTATAGTCTTCAGAAATGATCAAAGTAAAATCGCTCAGTCTTGTCCGACTCTTTGCAACCTCATGGACTGTAGCCTACCAGGCTACTCCGTCCATGGGATTTTCCAAAAAAGAATACTGGAGTGGACTGCCATTTCCTTCTCCAGGAGCTCTTCCCAAACCATGGATTGAACCCGGGTCTCCTGCATCGTAGGCAGACACTTTACCATCTGAGCCACCAGGGAAGTCCACACATTCAGAAATGGTATAGCTCTATAAGAAAAATAAGCTAGAACAGGCAAGGTATAATTCTAGACTTCACAGATTACTCTACTGTCTTTATTTAAATTTGGTCCTCAAGGTCAAAAGAAGGGGAGCATGTCCTGGAAAGTTTAGGATTTCATTGGGAAAATAAGCAAAAACATATGTAAGCACATAACAAGAAAGTTGAACATTCAGACTCATGAAACACAGATCAAGTATTCACTTTTCAAAGGACAAATTTCTTCATCAACAAAATGATATAACTGGATATCATGATTTTTAAGGCCACCTCTAAGTTTCAAAGAAAGTCTATGATATTTATAAAATTTACCTCAAAGAAAAGATACAATATAGGTAAATTCTGTGATAACTATGGAGTAAGAGAGTTTATCCATTTACTAGCTGTGATGTTTTGGACAAGTTAATTTACCTAAGTTCTGTTTTTCACTCTGCATGTGGTTGTGTAATGAGGATTAAATAACAGATTTAATGTGACTGGCACACAGCCATCATTTCAATAAAGAAAACTACAGACATTATTTGTTTCGTAAACATAAAAAGTATCTGTTTTTATGTTGTTGTTAGCCTAAATTCTGCCTTTGGTCTACTTCTCCCTGTCTAACCTTTTAATAATAGTAGCTAGCACTTGTTGAGTGATTACCACTCTTCTACATACCATCATATGTTGTTGTCAATGTTTGAGTCTTTGCGACCCCATGGACTGCAGCATGCCAGGTTTCCCTGTCCTTCACCAACTTCCAGAGCTTGTTCAAACTCATGTCTATCAAGTCAATGATGCCATCCAACAATCTCATCCTCTGTCACCCCCTTATCCTCCTGCCTTCAATCTTTCCCAGCATCAGGTCTTTTCCAATGAGTTGGCACTTTGCATTAGGTAGCCAAAGTATTGGAGCTTCAGCATCAGCATCAGTCCTTTCAATGAGTATTCAGGATTTATTTCCTCTGCATATAAGTTAAATAAGTAGGGTGACAATATACAGCCTTGACGTACTCCTTTCCCAATTTTGAACCAACCTATTGTTCCGTGTCCAGTTCTAACTGTCATTTCTTGACCTGCATACAGGTTAATCAGGAGGAAGGTAAGGTGTCTGGTACTCCCATCTCCTGAAGAATTTTGCACAGTTTGCTATGATCCACACAGTCAAAGGCTTTAGTGTAGTCAACGAAGCAGATTTTTTTTCTGGAATTTCTTGCTTTTTCTGTGATCCAACAGATGTTGGAAATTTGATCTCTGGTTTCTCTGCCTTTTCTAAATCTAGCTTGTACATCTGGAAGTTCACAGTTCACATACTATTGAAGCCTAGCTTGAAGGATTTTGAGAATTACCTTACTAGCATGTGAAACGAGTGCAACTGTATGGCAATTTGAACATTCTTTAGCATTGCTCTTCTCTGAAATTGGAATGAAAACTGACTTTTTCCTATTCCCTTAGGCTGTTTTATTTTTCTTCATAAAAGAAGATAATAAAAAATAATTGTTGCTCCTGTCTTGTAAAAATCTAAGTGAACTCATGCTCAGAGCTTTTAATGAGAACAAGAGAAACTGAGCAACTTCTCAAAACAGAAGAAAAGGTCAGCAGAGACAGGAAAAAGACAAAAGTCTAGTTAAGAGAACCGAACACTACACTTACATGCAGCACCCCTAAGAAAGAATGAGGCCTCAGAAATGATGGTTCTATGGTACACCAAAAAGAGTATTAGGATTCTCAGCCACAGATTCTTGAATCCCAGTGTGGCACAGAAACAGAAAATTGTCATTGTTTAAGGAAACAGGGTGAAGGTCAACAAACATCCATATACTATTAGCAATGATGAGGACAAAGTCAAAGCTAGACGGCTTCCTTCTATTTTCTGTGGATCTTGTTGGGCTGCTATACTTTTATGAAAACTTTGCAAAGGAAAGAGCTCCCCATAGTGACTGACAATAAGTTTCTCACCAGCATGGCAGGAAAGAAACTCTATCATATTTAATTTAAATTAATGACCTCCTCTTTTCTCCAGGAAAGCAGGAGATAAAACTCCTCCATGAAAGATGTCCTCCATATACCAGGATGAAAGCAACTCTCTAATTCCCAGAGACTGGGAGTAGAGGCCAAGAGAAATCTGCACAAATAGATCTTGTTAAAATAACTCTTAACTTCCTTTAGTCTCCCCATATACTTCATTCACTTTTTCATATTTTCTACTCTTTGTTCAACCTGATATATAAGCACTTGGGCCTATCCATTTTGGGATCTTCATTTTCCTATGGGGACCCCAAATACATTTAAAATTCTCTATGTTTTTCTCCTGTTAATCGATTTTATATTAATTTAATTTTCAGGCCCACACAGAGGCCCCAAGAGAGCAGATATAAAGTTTTGCTTCTCTTACACTATTAACCAACTCAACCTGGTACCTACAGAATACTCTACCAAACAACAGCAGAATACATATACCTTTCAAATTCACATAAAACATTCTCCAGGATAGATCATATGCTAGGTAATAAGTTTCAATAAATTTTTAAAGGTTTAAATCATATATTCTCCAATCAAATGGAATAAATTAAAAATAAAAAATTGCACAAAATCCTAGACTTCTTCAAATATTTGGAAACTGAACAACATAACCTATAAGTCAAAGAAGAATTTGAAGTGAAATTAGAACATATTTTGATCTGAATAAAAACAAAATTACAATATATCAAAATATATGGTGCTTAGTTGCTCAGTCGTGTCTCTTTGTGACCCTTTGGACTGTAGTCCGCCAGGCTCCTCAGTCCATGTAAATTCTCCAGGCAAGAATACTGGGGTGCACTGCCATGCCCTCCTCCAAGGGATCTTCCCAAGCCAGGAATAGAACCTATGTCTCTGGTGTCTCCTGCACTGCAAGGGGATTCTTCACCTGCTGAGGCATCAAGGAACTCCTCAAAATCTATGGGGTATAGCTTAAAGCAATATACAGAAGGAAACATACAGCTTTAAATGTCTATACCAGAGAACAAGGTTTCAAATCAGTAACCTAAGCATTCACCTTAAGAAACTAAAAAAAAAAAAGGAGGGGGCAAATTAATCAAAGCAAGTAGAGGGAATGAAATAATAAGGATAAGAACAGAAAGACAAGAAATAGAAACCAGAAAAACAATAGATAAAACAAAGGAAGTTCCAAATACTGTTTAGTTGAAAAGATGAACAAAATTAATGAACTTTTAGTTCGAAAGACAAGGAAAAAAAGAGAAAAATTTTAAATAGACAAATAAAGGAATAAAGTAATGAAACAGAGAACAGCAGTATAAACCCTACAGAAACTTTTAAGGATTATAAGGGAATAATATAAACATCTTTACGCCAACAAAGTAAACAACTTAGATGAAAGAAAAACTCCTAGAAAGGTACAATTACCAAAACAAACTCAAGAAGGTACAGAAAATCTAAATAGATCTATAACAATTAAAAATATTGAATTAATAATTTAAAATATTACCACAGAGAAATATCCAGGCCCAGATGGTGAATTCTGGTGAATTCTATCATTTAACTGAAAAATAATAATAATCCTTCAAAAACCCTCTCAAAAAACAGAGGATGCATTCAACTAAATATATGTCAATATTACCCAGATACCAAAGCCACACAAAGACATCATATGAAAAGAAAAGAAACTACAGAGGCCTCAAGTAAATTCTAAATTATCAGCAAACCAAATGTATGCAAAAAGGATTAGATATGTAAAATATGCAAAAAGGATTTAATGGATATTCAATTTAATATCCAGCAATATGTAAAAAGGATTTAAACACCATGATTAAGTGAGATTTATCCCAAGAATACAAGGTTGGTTTAACATTCAATTGACGTACAATACTATGTAGAATAAAGGACAAAAAACAAAGACTCAATGGATACAGAAAAAGCATTTGACAAAATTCAATACTCATTCGTGACTTACAAAAAAATACAAAACCTCAACAAACAAATGGAAAAGAATTTCCTTAACCTGATAAAGACATGCGTGAAACTCTCATAGCTAACACGCTATTTAATGGTGAAAGACCAATGCTTTCCTGCTAAGAACAGGGACAAAGTAAGGAAGTCTACTATTGCCACTTCTGTTCTAGCCAGAGCAATAAGATAATTTTTAAAAATCAGAAAGAAGTCATAAACATGTCGTATACAGATTACAGGTAGAAATTCAAGGAATTCACAAGAAAGCTACTAAAACTAATGGAAAAGTTTAGCAGGGTGAAAGTCACTCAGTCGTGTCCAACTCTGCAACCCCATGAACTGTAGTCCATGGAATGCAGTCCCATGTAGTCCAGGCCAGAATACTAGAGTGGGTAGCCTTTCCCTTCTCCAGGGGATCTTCCCAACCCAGGGATCGAACCCAGGTCTCCCATACTGCAGGCAGATTCTTTACCAGCTGAGCCACAAGAGAAGCCCAAGAATACTGGAGTGGGTAGCCTATCCCTTCTCCAGGGGATCTTCCTGACCTAGGAATCAAACCAGGGTCTCCAGTATTGCAGGCGGATTCTTTACTAACTGAGCTATCAGGGAAGCCCAGCAAGGTGGCAGGGTATAAAATCAATATATCAAAATCAATTGTATTTTTATATATTAACAATGGCATACACTACAATATTGTAATTAGCCTCCAGTTAAAACAATAAAAAAAAAATGGCATAACAAAATGGAATTAAGAAAATGATTCCATTAACAACAGCATCAAAAAGAATACACTATATAGAATCAAATTTAACAAAAGTATGACTTATACACTGAAAACTACAACTGCTGAGAGAAATTTTTAAAACTCTAAATATGAAAAAGACATTCCTTGTCTGTGGACTGGAAGGCTTAATATTAAGCTGGTAATACTTCCCAAATTGATTCAAAGATTCAATACAATCTCTATTGAAATCTCAGCTAGCATTTTTGCAGAAATTGACAAGCTGATTCTAAAATTCATATGGAAACACAAGGGATTCAGAGTCAACCCAAACCATAGGAGGCAATAATAAAGCAAAAAGCATTTATCTGGTATCAAAGAATTGCAATAGGGGGCACACAGACTGGGTAGCAACTGAGTGTCCCATTAGGCAATAACTGGAGATTTTAAAGGCAGAGAAAGGAGTTCTCATTACAAAGTACTGTAACTGGAGTTGGAGGCAGAAGTTAGTCTTGGCTAAATATGATTGAGTGCTAAGGCTAACACTAGAAGGAAGTAAAAGTTCAGGTAGTCTTGCAGAGTCCTTGAAATATGTGTGGTTTGGCCCACTACAAAAGTTTAGTTCCATCTGGTGAGGACATAGGTAAGGTTCACTTCCTTATTGACCTCCTTCCTCCATTAAACAATTACTTAACATAATTTACTCCAGTTTGTTTCACATTTCACTCCAGAATAAGCAAAATTTTGAAAATTTTGGAGAAATCATGAAAAGAATGAAGTTGAAGGACTTACATTGCCTGAAGGACAAGGGACGTCTTCCCTAAAGGACATCTATGCTTAGCTCCCTGAAATAAATGTGCAGACCACTCATTTCCCTTTCAGTAACATGAGGTCAGATTCATGAATCCATCCTCATCCACATCGATCCCCAAGAAATACTTCAAGAAGAACATCTAACCAGGGCTGTCTATGAGGTGATGCTACAATTTCATCTAGAACTCTACAGTTCTTAGAACTCTCCCCCTTGAGCTGACCAATCAGAAAAACTAAATCATGTTTAGTTCTTTTTTAAAAAAATAATTTATCTCAATTGTTTTATCTAAAAATAGACTACTTGTTGTAACAACACAGTTATGGAATTGATATGTGATCCAAATTTTATAGCGAAGGAAATAAATGCACAGCATCATTAAGTTAACTTGCCTAGGTCACACAGATAACTAACGGACTCAGGTTATCTTACTGTCTAACCAGGATATGAAGCACTTTAAAAGTGACTAATCATGTTCTTAGTATTAACTAGTACTAGTAGAGCATCCAGTAAACTCTATAAGGCAGAAAAGACAAGGTCTTTCCTACTGTTTGGAAGAACCCAGTACTCTAAACACTTAAGTGATATGTCCATGTATAGATACTTGTTGACAATTTACTGGTGGCTATCTTCAAACTTGGAATACAATGTAAAGGAATAGAGAAGGCTTAACTAATTTTTACACAGACCATCATTTACAGAAATATTTTTCTTTTCACAGATTATATTTCACAGTGAAACTGAACAACTAAACTCACTTAAACTAAAAGTAGTTTCTGATTGTTATTTTACTATTGCTGAATGATCTTAGGAAGAAACCTTGGTATTTCTCTTCCAAAAAACAAAAAAGTCACCATTAAGAGAGAGAAAAGAAGAGCCACTAAAACAGGAGAATATTTTTATAGCATAAGTACCAATAAAAAGCCTGTATCCAGAATACATAAAGAATTCCTACAAATGAGTAAAAAACTCAATAGTATGTGTGCTAGAGACTCAAAAAGAACTCAGAACAGAAGATATCCATGTGGCCAACAGAAATATGAAAGGTATTCAGTATCATGCATAATCAGAGAAAGACAAAATACAACTATAGGATACAACTACCATCAGAAAGTCTGAAATTTAAGAGTCTGTTAAATATAAAATATCATTAAGAACTGTAGTGCAATGGGAACTCTTACACATAGCTGGTGAAGTGAAAATACAACTGTTCTGATAAAGTAGCATAATCTAATAAATTTCAATAATCCAGTAACTCCACTCTCATGAAATAAATAGTAATTTCATTCCCATGAACTGAATAGAAATATGTGTACCATAAGCAAGTACAATAAACAAGTCCCTCTAAAAACAGAAGGACTTCCCTGGTAGTGCAGTGGTTAAGACTCTGCATATCCACTGCAGGGCACACAGGTTCAATCCCTGGTCAGGGAACGAGGATCCCACTTGCCAGAGAGGGCAGTCAAAACAAAAAAAGAAACAAATAAAAAACTCAAAACTTAAAAACAGAGCTACCATATGATCCAGCAATCCCACTCTTAGGCATATATCCAGAGAAAACCATTAATTCAAGAAGATACATGCACCCCAATGTTCATAACAGCATTATTTACAATAACCAAAAATAGAAGCAACCCATTGACAGAGGAATGGATAAAGAAAATGTGAGATACATATGCGCACACGCACACACACACACATGCACAAACATGGAATATTACTCAGCTATAAAAAAGAATGAAGTAATGCTATTTAAAGCAACATGGACAGACCTAGAGATTATCATATTAAGTGAAGCAAGTCAAAAACAAATATCATATAATATCACTTATATGTGGAATCTAAACAATGATACAAATGAACTTAATTACAAAACAGAAACAGACTCAGAGATACAGAAAACAAACCTGTGATTATGAAAGGGGAAAAGCTGTGAGGGGATAAATTAGGAGTTTGGGATTCATATATACACACTACTATATATAAAATAGACAACCAACAAGAATCTACTGTATAGCACAGGAAGCTCTACTCAATATTCTGTAATAACCTATGTGGAAAAAGAATTTGAAAGAGAATGCATATACGTACATGTATAACTGAATCACTCTGCTGCACACCTGAAACTAACACAACACTATACATTAACTATATTCCAACATAAAATAAAAATTAAAATTTCAAAAAGAACTTCTTTTAAAAAAAATATTCACACCAGATTTTACTGTATTCCCAAAGTGGAAGAAACTCAAATGTCTATCAAAAGTAGAACACATAAAGAAACCATGGTATACCAGTTTCTATCCAATTAAGTACCATGGAGTACTTAAAAGGAATGAACTATACAAACTACAGAAGATTCACAAAAATAATATTGATATATCTTAAAAACAAAGCACTGAATAAAATAAACTAGACCAAATAGACCACATAGTGTATAAGTTCATGAATATAAACTTTTAAAATTAAAGTATATTGCTAAATTATAAAATTGAACTATCTCACGAAACTACTACATTTAAAAATATAGTTCTATATACTAAGAACAGAAAAATCTTCAAGATATACTATTAACGAAAGTAAACTATAGAACAATATGTTTAATGTGATTTTATTTATGTAAAACAGATAACTTAGGGACTTTCCTGGTAATCTAGAAGCTAAGCATTTGGGCTCCCCCTGCAAGGGGCCCAAGTTCAATCTCTGGTCAGGGAACTAGATCCTACATGCCACAACTAAGAGTTTGAATGCTACAGCTAACGATTTCACATGCTGCAACTAAAAGATCCCATATGCTGTGACAAAGACCCCAAGTACTGCAACTAAGACCCAGTGCAGCCAAATAAAAAAAAAATTTTTAAGACAACTTATTTGCATGATATATATCTGAGACACTGTTCAATAAAACTTACTGCAATAATGAAAATTTCTAAAATCTACTGTTTAATTCAGTAGGCAAGTGGCTGTTGAACACTTAAAATGTAGTTAATACAACTGAGGAACTGAATTTTTAGTTTAATTTGAATTATTTTCAATTTAATAATTGTGGCTAGTGTCTACAGTTTGGACAGTGCCTATGCTCACTCAGTCATGTCCAACTCTTTGCAGCCCCTTGGACTGTGGCCAGCCAGGTTCCTCTGTTCCTGGGGCTTTTCGCTAGGCTCCTCTGTCCATGGGATTTTTCAGACAAGAATACTAGAGTGGGTTGCCATTTCCTTCTCTGGAGTTTTCATCCCAACCCAGGGATCGTACCCACATCTCCTAAGGCTCCTGTATTGCAGGTGGTTCTTTACCTGCGGAGCCACTGGGGAAGCCCCCCTGTTTTAAATTTTAAAAATTAATTTAAATTAATATTAAAAAGCAGAGACATTACTTTGTCAACAAAGTTCTGTCTAGTCAAGGCTATGGTTTTTCCAGTAGTCATGTATGGATGTGAGAGTTGGACTATAAGGAAAGCTGAGCACCAAAAGAATTGATGCTTTTGAACTGTGGTGTTTGGAGAAGACTCCTGAGAGTCCCTTGGACTGCAAGGAGATCCAACGAGTCCATCCTAAAGGAGATCAATCTTGATTGTTCATTGGAAGGACTGATGTTGAAGCTGAAACTCCAATATTTTGGCCATCTGATGTGAGGAGCTGACTCATTGGAAAAGGCCCTGATGCTGGGAAAGATTGAGGGCAGGAGGAGAAGGGGACGACAGAGGATGAGATGGCTGGATGGCACCACCGACTCAATAGGCATGAGTTTGGGTAAACTCCAGGAGCTGGTGATGGACAGGGAGGCCTGGCATGCTGCGGTTCATGGGGTTGCAAAGAGTCGGACACAACTGCACAACTGAACTGAACTCGGTTTTGCCTAAATTATTTAGCAGTAATGTTTACGATCTTTATGTAATTAATGATGTAAAAACTAAGGCTCTTTTTCTCATGGGTAAAATGAGAAGTACATACCTAAACTCCAAGATTACTAAAACTACTAAGAACAAAATGGAAACAAATCATCAATTTCCTGGTGCATTAAGAAAAAATCAAAACAATGGGGAAAAAAGTTCACATTAGTTATAAATAACAGTGGAGCGAAGCTGGAATCTGGGATCACACAGGAGTTTGTAGCTGGGAGAAATGATCAATCACGTTTGCTATTCACAAACACTGGCAAAACAAAAACAGGAACCACTTAAGGAAAGGATAATGGATCAAGTTTGGGATATATTAACATGGAAGAACCTGTGGGCACTGTAAGCAGAGCTTATAGCTGCTAGCCAGAGAGTAATGAATGCTGGAATTAAAGATTTAAGAGTTGTCAATACATGGGCAGTATTTGGAAATCATAAGCCTTCAGGAAAGCAAAATGGCTACAAAGCAATTCTGAGCCATAACTGAGAACTGATAAAGAACGACCAGGGCAGTCAAAAAGACAGAAGAAAAACCAGTAGACAATTGGTTTGGCCTCTCATGGAAGAGAAGGTTTTGTTTTTAAGTGACTAATGTTTCCTTAGGTTTCATTTCTATTAAAAAAAAAAAAAAAGCAAAACAAAACACAATGTACACTGGGACTTCCCTGAAGGTCCAGTGGTTGAGGTGTCACCCTGCCAAGGCAGGGGCCCAGGTTTAATGTCCGGTCAGGGAACTAAGATTCTGCATGTGTTGAGCAGCACGGTCAAAGACGAGAACAGAAGAAATAACTAGACCTAAATCAGGAGTGTGGTCCGTCTCAAAGTAGCCCTCACTGACCATTAAGGGAGTAACTCTGGAACTGAGAAATCACTGACTACTGGCCCTACAAACCATCAAAGAAGGAAGGTTCTGCTAAAACAACAAAGTTGAACCCTAACTCAGGTCTATCATTCTTGCCTCCTTACTCAGGGCTTTTACCAAGCACCTGGCTGCAGACTTGTTCTGAAGAAAAGAAGAGCAGGCTACACTCTCACTCATAAGCACTTTCTGAAAGGTCTGCATCAGACCCTGATCTCTGACCAGGCTAAAGTAGATCTCATGTGGACTGTGGTACACAAAATCTACACAGTTAATAGGAAATCCTCTTCTTTGGATTCCAGGCTTATCATTCTTGATTCTACTTCTAAAGACCAAGTTTCTATAAGTAAGTCTGGAGGTGGATTAATTTGAGTTACTTGTCAATGGAGACTGGAATACAATGCATTCTCACAGAAAAGCTGTAAATCTGATGCATATCTATGAAAACACACTTTTTCATTTTATCACTTGAGGAAATCCTAACTCAAAATCTGAATTGCTGAACCACAGCATGTCTGGGAAACTTAGAAACCATAGGCAAAAATTAGTGTGCACCTTTTAAGGGAGAAAGTCCTTAATTTTATAAGATTCACAAGAGGATCTGTCACCCCAAAGGTTAATAGCCACAATCACTTTTTTTTTCCTACCTCAGGCCTTATTTATGAGCATTCATTGAATAATTTGTGACACCCATTCCAGAGTTACGTGAAAGTTCCAAGTAGATATGTTCACTAGGAAGCTGGACCTAAGAGTCTAGAACAAAAGTCGAGAGAGAGATGTGAGTGAAGTTTAAGAAATCATAAGCACATAAATGATTGTTACAGCATTGAGAGTAAGAAAGAGCCTTCCTTTTAAAGTATAGTACTGTTAAAAGGAAACATGAACATACACAGGAGAAATGCGGGCCAACGAAGAAAAGTTAGCAAAAGAGGCTGGGAAAGAAAGAAAAATAAAAAATCATTCCTTCATCGGATGAGAAAAAGTCAGAAGTGTCTACTACTGAGTATGACCACTAGGAGGCCCCTGAACACCTCACCAGACAATTTCAGGGAATTAGTTACGGAAGATTTACCATGTCAAAAAATAAAGAATAGGAGGTAAGAGGACAGTAAATATAGTATAAAGTTTTAAGTAGCTCGCCGGTGAAATCAAGACAGACAAGAGGACAGCTGTGGGCCCATCAAGGGATTTGGTTATAACTTCAGTGAGGCCTGCGCTGTGCTGTGCTTAGTCGCTAAGGTCTGCAAATTCATGAAGCAAGGGAAAGAAGTCTTTTCACAGAAGAGAGTATTATCAGTAACCGGAGACCACCTGGTGGGTTGCTACTATTACAAAACCACTTTCAGAAACACACCGGAAAAAGTCCTTTAAAATACTAAACTTTGGGTTTGCCAAATACCCGTGACCTCGCACCTACTCTCTTAACTCCCAAACATTTCACACAGAAAAAAGTTTTCCCCAAGTTTAGAGAAATAAAAAATATTCACAAAAGTTTAAAAACCTCTTCAAAGTGGCCTCAGCCTTGGAAATGACGTCCCAGACAGCGCTGGACACTCCCCGACCCTCCCTCAGGGCGCCACCTCCATGCTGCCTGTGCTGTGAGCGCTTCCTCACGGGGACACAGTGCCTCAGGCACACGCACCAAGCTGGCCCGTGCTCGGTCAGGACTGGCCTGAACGGAGAGGCGGGCATAACCCTCAACGCCGACAGCACCAGCTCTCACCTCAACTGTGGAACACGCACCTCAGGATCAACGCGTTCGAGAAACCTCTGGCCACACCCTCTCCGCAAAAGCCCCGCCCCTTCCCTCTGACTGCCCACAGGACCCGCCCCATCCGGGTACTTAGCTTGAGGGAAGCGTAGCTGGTGGAAAAGCCGGTAGAGACGTCGGGAAAGTAAATTTCCTTCCTTCAGGGGCCTTCCGTTCAAGTTGAGTCAAAACCTAATACACAAATAAGAATGTCATGTTACAGTGGCGGTGTGTGCTAGGAAGAAAGCAGAGCAGAGGGTGGGAATGAGGATGCAGATGTTCAAGGAAGTTTTGTAAGGTCAGTATGATGAGGTGTCTAAGATGGGGCTTGGTCAGACTGAACGGAATGAGGATAGAAACTCTCTGACCACGTTGGGGAAGAACTTTTCAGGCAGAGGGACCAGCAAGCACAAACGCCTGAGTAGGCCAGTGTGCTGGAGCGAAGGCTGCGGGGAGGGTTGTGGGAACCGAAAGGTGCTCTCAGTCTTCCCCAGCCGTTAGCCCTACCCGTAAGGATTGGACATGCCCACAGGCCGCTCAGCGAGACTCGAAGCCACGCGACTGCCACTGCGAGCCCCCGTCACCTCTGCATAACCAGCGGCCAGGGTGTCGAGAGGGCCTTAGTGGACCCAGGAGAAGGCAAGCAGCTTTCTCCCCCGTGTGAAATAATGATGTTTAGGTTTGGAAGATAATAAATAGGATGCCCAGTTAAATTTGAAGTTCACATGGGCAACGAATAATTTTGTAGTATCTCCAGTGCAAAATTATTGGTTATTCATCTGAAATTAAAGTTTAACTGGGTGCCATGTATTTTGTTCGTTAAATCTGGCAACTCTAATTTAGAGTTCAGATGCTAGGTTTGAAAACAAGATCCGTGGTATGCCAAGCCATATTAGAGACTGAGGCAGAAGAAATCCTGTGCTGTTAATATATGTTTTTGTGTATTTTTTGTTAGTGTTCCCAAGGTAGTAAAATTAGTTGATAATATTGCAAAATTGAAGATTGGTATATTAAAATTCACATTTTTAAGTTTAAATATTTTATTTATGCCAAAAATAAAATTTACTATATTTTCCTGGTTTTAATGGAAGCAAACTCGTCAGTAAAAATTTCAAAACTTTGAAACGCTTGATCAACTTTGTTGACCAAGTGCAATCTTAAATTATCTTAAGTTAGCTTCATTTTACTGATTATTCTTTTGTAGGATACCACTGTGACTCTTATTTAGAAAAAAATTCCCTAGACCACGTCCAAGTTTGGATAAGATTATACTAAGAAAATACATGAATCACTTTCAGATGATTCAGACACAATGCTGATTTTATATTACAAGTCATTGCTATTGTATGCTGCTTAAAATTATTTCAGGTGAAACTGCCACAGGATTTAAGTTATCAGACTTATAACAGATGTATTCACAGAAAATAACTTTTCTCCAGGTAAAAATTCAAAATATCTGAAGACACTTCACTTGCTAAGTCCATATCTAGCATATCTATAATCTCTTTAAATTTCTATTTGATAAAATACTTTTCCTATAATTAATAGACTCATCCAATAATTTGTACATTTCCAATCTCTTTGTTTTCAAATTCAGGAAGTTTATTCATATTTCTTCCTAAGTTTAACATTAGTCAGACATACTTTCAGTTACTTGCTCTCCTTTGTTATAAGCAAAATATGCAACCTTTTAAAAACTTTTCCTCAGTTCAAAACATCATCCCAAACAGGTAAGTTGCAAAAAAATTTGTAATGTATTTGCACCACAATGCAGTGTTTTAGCATGTTGCCTGAGCATGTTGTATTTAGGTTTCAGGATGTTGTATTTTGTCAACTGATGTTATATCTTTTAACATTTAACAAACATCTTTAATTTGTGTGAAGTGCCGTGATTGAATTTGATCTTAATGCCCCTCAGGATTATTATATGTGTTTAATGTAGTTTTTAGATGGGCTTCCCAGATGGCTCAGCGGTAAACAATCTGCCTGCCAATGCAGGAGACACGGGTTAGATCCCTGAGTCAGGAAGATCCCCTGGAGGAGGACATGGCAACCTGACCTAGTAACCTTACCTGGAAAATCCCATGGACAGAGGAGCCTGGTGGGCTACAGTCCATGGAGTTACAAAGAGTCAGGAATGATCATAATTTTTTAACTGCTCAATGAATTTTATCTGTATCTATCAATGTATCTTCTGTACAGTACTAAAAAGATTATATTTGAAGTCATTGAAAGTAGTCTTTCTGCACATTAAATTATGAGCTGAGAAAGGCAGAAATTTGGCATAATCATTTTGAGGGAAAATAATAGCTTGTGTACCCTGCAATATTGGTTCTATTAACATAACCCTGGCCTCAAAGATTTTTATTAAGAATTTCATAAGATAGCTCATATTCCCTAATCTCTTCAACAAAATCAAAATTTCTATTGTTATAACATTCTTAATGAAAACATACTTAATAATCTGACACACTTGTTTATAATGGGCCACATCTGATATAGAGAGTAAGGGAAAGAATTTTGTTTATTTTATTCCAAATAGTATTCCAAATCTAACATGATTTCCTAGCAGCATTATGTATCTCCCAAAATTCATAAGTTTAAATCTTGACCCCTAGTACCTTGAAATGCAACTCTATTTGGAATTAGGGTCTTAAAGAGATTTGATGTAAAATTAGGTCATATGGGTGGGCCCTAATCCACTATAGCTGATGTCCTTATAAGAGGAGATTTGGACACAGACAACACATCCAGAGGTGACCATGTGAGAAAGTGGCCATTTGGAAGCCAAGGAGAAAAGCCTCAGGAGAAACCAAACTTCCTGAAACCCGCATCGTGGACTTCTAGCCTCCAGGAACTGTGAGAAAATAAGTTTGTTTTAAACCACCCAGTCTGTGATATTTTGACAGCCCTAGCAAACTAATACATGTTGTAAATTTGTTTTGAATTTTATTAGACAAATAAGGCACAGATTCCTTTTTGTTATAGCTATAGCAACATTACAATGACTATAAGTTCAATTAAATTAAGCTACATACATAGTTTTTGGTTTTTCAGCTTTTAAATTCAACTTATCCTGGATATTAAAACAAGCATCTAAAGTATAACTGACAGAAGTTGGGAAGTTAAAAGGGCATGTGAAAGTTAATTTTAACTAGGCTAGACTGTAGTGACTAGTTGCTTGGTCAAACACTAGATCTTCAGCTCACATAGTAAAATATCAGAGATGTTACCTTAGGCTTACAAAACAAAAAGGACATTTGTGTTACCAGGCAAAGAAAGGACTATAAAAAAAAATCAAAAAGTGACAAAAGGGAGAGGAAGATGTAATAGAGGATAGTGAACAAAGCTAGATGATCATCTCTTAAATTTCTAAAGTGGAAAAATCAAAAGATAGCTTTGTAAATATATGATTATAGTCAGAAAAATTAGACAATTGAAAAAGTTTCCCTTAAGAATGCGAGAATAGAGTAGGAAAGCATTATTCATGGTAAACTCTTCTGTTTCTTATTTTTAAAGCCATGTGCATGTATTTTAAACTGAGATTAGCAGACAAAAAAACAATTCCCACTTATTCTTCAAGACCCAGATCTAACAATGTGGTGCCTACTCCTGGTTAAATGAGACCTCATTCTCCTGCGCTACTCAAGCACTAGGTTCTCTGTTATCAAGCCTTTCAAACTTTACACATCTATTTATGATCCTGGAGAAGGATGAATCTCAGGTAGGTGAGCCAGAAGTCTGGTTTCTTTTATCCTTTGATTATTTACTGATTCTACGCATGAGATAAAGAGACTGGGTAGCCAGATAAAGAACCCAAGTAACAGGTAACTGCTAAGAGAGAAACCAGCAGAGATCTTGGTGGTCTCAAAGGGCACTGAAAGACAAAAAATTAGATTGTAATTTTTTAGAATACTTAACAGGAGGGAAGAGTATAGAACTCAGTCAACCACTCACCCTGTTTACCCATTAAGACATTTTGTAAATTCTGAAGCTGTGCACAATGGAAAATAAAGAAGCTAAGCAGAAAACCTCTGGGGGAAAAAATGGATTTGAGGAGCAGTGTCTAAATACTAAGGATACAAGGATTAGAATTGTAGAACTGCCAGTGAGACAAATCCAGGGAACACTCTAGGCAGAGAAGTTGCAACTCTCTATTATTCCTCGGATTCCCTTACTCGCTGGCTTCCTGTTAGGTTCTGATGGTGGAAGGCACTAGAGGGAGATTGTATGGCAGTCAATAGGTAACAATTGCCCTAGAATCAGTGATTTTTTTGCATGAGAGACGGTTTCATTAAGCCCAAGACTTAAGGGTTATTTTATTACAGTACCACAAGCTTAGTCTATCCTAATAAAATATGTAAAAAGAATCTCTTTAAGTAGATCCTTGCACCTCATACCATATACAAAAATAAAACCTAGGTGTATTAAATATATAAATGTAAAAGACATGACTATAATACTTTTAGAAAAGAATATAAGAAATATCTTCATGATCTTTAGATATAGAATTTTTTAAACAAGGCATAAAAGCATAAATCTAAAAGGAAAATCCTGATAAATTTGACACAGAAATTAAGAACTTTTGTTCAACAAAAGAACTAGGAATGAAAAGACAAAGTAGAAAAAAGATATTTGCAAAACATCTAACCAACAAAAAGCTTGTGTTCATAGTATGTTAAAAATTTCGATGAATTAGTAAGAAACAGACAAAATAAAACCTAAATACTAATAAACATACAAAAAGGTGTTCAATGTCATTAATAATCATGTTAAGATAGATAAAACTATCTATATAATCTAGCTAAAATGCAAAATTGTGACACTATCAGATATTGGAGAAGATTGGGATAACAAGAAGTTTTACTTATACCTGGTGGCAATGTGCATAACCACTCTGGAATACATTACATGTAAGGTTGAAGACTCACCTACTGAGAGTCAGCATTTCCACTTCTAGGTATATATTCTAAAAAATGTGTTTATTTGCACCAGAAATAACATATAAAAATGCAACAGCAGCCTTACTAATAAAAGACTGAAACCCAATTCAAATGTCTATCTACAGTATATTAGTATATTATGATACTGTCCTATGATGGATGCTAATAAAACTGAACTGCACAAATTAACATAAAGTACAGCTTCACAACATGAATGAATCCCACAAACAACTATCAAATAAAAGAAGCCAAACACCCCCTAAAATATACTCTTGCCTCCACTACAAAAAGTTCAAAATCAAGGAAAACAAAATAACTCCTATTTATTTAGGGATATAGACCTGGATAGTAAAACTACGAAGAAAAAGCAAAGGCATAACTACCACAGATCTGTTAACAGTGGTTACCACTGAGGTACGTGGGGCAGGTCAGTGATACGATCAGAGGGGCTCCCAGGGGCCCCTGAGGTATAAGTCTGAAAATAATCTCTTCTCTAACCCAGGTGATGGTGACATGGGTCTTCATGCACTCCTTCATAGTCTTTAAACTGTACATCTGTGTATCACAACCAACTTTGTGTGTATGTCTCGAAATTTTAAAGTAAGAAATTTCAAATTATAACAGCATCACAACCATGGATATACATGGTCTCTATGTTCTCTGAGATGCAAGGAGACTGTCTCTCTCACTTTCCAGAAAGAACACTGAAGCTTAGAGGAAAAACAAGTGTTGAAACCTGGTCTGGAACATCAGGGTTTGCCTCTCAAGTATTCATTATCCAGATTCATTATCCAAATGGTGAACTTGGTAAAAGCTCCCGATCTTAAAAAAAAATACTCCAAATAAGGCTCTTTAAGGCTTCTGGCAGGGACATTTTATTTTTGGTTAAAGCCACATTAATAGAAATTCCATAAAAACAAGCATGTAAACAAGGTATTAGAACTTTGGTTCACTGAAACATCTCACACCTAAAGCATCTGAGGTACAAAAGCACCTTGCTAGGTGCAGACCACCTGACTACTCCAACCCTACCCGAGCGTCCAGAGATAGCATAGGCTGGCCAGAGAGGCTGGGACCCAGGTCATCCAGGACCTTCCCTAGTCCACTCTCTACTCCATACAAAACATTCACGCCTCCAGAGACCCGCCTGATGGGACTGGAACATAGACAGGAGTCTGTCACATTGAACTTGAAGACAACACGGACTGTGGGGCCAGGAAGGCGAAGGGCAGAAAATGATGTCAGTCAACTTCTGTCGATCCACACGGCCTCAAGAATTCCTGTCCTCGTTCATGGAACCACTTATTGGAGACTGTGAACAGACAGAAAGTATGTTACAATCCTGTTGGTTAGTTTAGCAGCCAAAATTAATGATTCCTTCATGATGACTCCTACACTAGGCCTGGGAATCAGACATGAGTAAGACTTGGTTTCGGTCATCAAGTTGCTTATGAGCTGGTAAGGAAAACAGATAATTGTACAAAAGTCTGTCAGTGACACAAGATATATGTGTATAGGTTGCCATAGAAACAGAGCTAAAGAGCGTTTAACCATGTGGGAGAGGAGGAAACCCTAGGGCTGGGACAGGAAGCTAAACAGGAGTTATCCAGGGAAGAAAATGGACAGAGCAGGTGGTTCCTATACCAAAGGGGTCTGGGAAGTGGGAACAGGGTGACAAAGAGAGCAAGGCACGATCCACGCTGGTGTGTGTGTCAAGGACCCCAACAAGCTTGTGTGTGTGGGAAGAGGATGAGAAAGAGAGCAAGGCATGATCCACGCTGGTGTGTGTGTCAAGGACCCCAACCCCCTACTGGAATGTGGTGGGTGGGAAGTGAGATGGAAGAGACAAGGCAGCCTGTCAGGACTGTGGCAGGCCTGGAGTCCACCTCAGGGACTCCAGACCAGCAGATCAATCCTGTGAGTAGCAGGAAAGCAGAGCTGGTGCTAGCACTATCACCTGAAGTTGCGTCTTAAATGCTCACAAACCACAGTTTTCATTTCATAGACTCATAATGAATTTAGAAAATTATTTTTAATGTACAAATGAAGTCATCGTACTTTTAAAATACACTTTGTGATAATTAAATAATACATGTACTTAGCTGAAAAAATAAAATTCTTCTACAAGGCTTATAATGATAAATAGCAATCTCCTACCTATCCCTTCCCACCATCAATCCCCACTTCCACTGAACATTTATTTAACTCCTTTGTCTCTTCTGATATTTCTCCTCGTTTTTCTAAATAACATAATGTTATTTCTTGACTTTCAACTTTAGATCTTATATGTTGATAGTCTACCATGGAAGATGGGAGCTTTGGAATTTTTTACACCACTCTTTAAATACATATTTCCCCTTCCTATCCCCCAATATAGTTATATCACAAGTTCTAGTTAAATTAATATTCAGTATTTACATTATTATGTCATGTAAATATTACTCACACTTGAGCTACCTAATAGACTGTACAGCTGACCCTTGAACAACACATTTGAACTGGGCAAGTCCACTTATATACATGGGTTTTTTAAAAGATTTATCACTTTATTTTTAAAATTTATTTTTTGCTGCACTGGGGTCTTCACTGCTGTGCATGGGCTTTCTCTAGTTGTGGCAAGGGAGGTGCTACTCTCTAGTTCTGTGTGGGTTTCTCATTGAGGCGGCTTCTCTTGTTGAGGAGCACAGACTCCAGGTACATGGGCTTTAGTAGCTGTAGCATGTGGAATCTTCCTGGACCAGGGATCAAACCTGTGTCCCCTGCATTGGCAGCCAGACTCTTAACCACTGGACCACTAGGGAAGTCGTATTTTTTTCAATAGTAAATACTACAGTACTACATGATCCACAATTGTATGAATTTGTAAATGTAGAACCTTGGATATGGAGGAACCGCATATACGGAGGGCCAACTCTAAATTACACATGGATTTTCAACTGTGTAGAGGGTCAGCACCCCTAATCCCTGCTTTATCAAGGGTCAACTGTATTTCCTTTCTGGTACAACTTTTTTCTTTTTTCTTATTTTCTTTCTCATTTGCTTAATTTTCTATGAACCTATCACTATTTATCCCCATAACTCTCCAAGAAGGCTATAAATTCATCTCTTTGTGATCACTTCCTCTCACATCCTGCTTCAAGCCTCTCCATGACTCACCACAGCTGCTTCCAAAACAAAGCTCAATTTTCAGCCTCCACAGTTTGATTTCAGCCTCAAGCCTCATCTCTCAGCTTCTGTGCCAGAAGCCTCCCCTTGTGCAAGAGACAAAGGCAGCTGGTCCCCACACCTATGATGTTGGTTTTGGCCTGAGCCTTGTTCCACGTGGGTTCCTGAGACACCTTTTCCTCTTTCTGTTTCCACTTCTTCCCACTGTGACCTCAGAACCCTTGCCAGAGTCCACTCTTCTGGGAGCCATCCTGGACCTAGGATGCCTGTATAGCTATTCTTCCTTGGGGCTTCCTTAGCTCTCTAGGCACCTCTGAAAGTGTTCCCAACCAAATGTCTTAGCACATAACCAGCTGAGTGGACAGCTAACATGGCTGGGTGGGACTACTGGTTATCAAGGAAAAACAGAAACAAAACCCCAAAATCTCCAAAAGGGAGAGTTTTGACTCTGTGAAAATTCAGCAGCAAGTATCTCTCAGTTCAGAGTCTCAGGCTGACCACCAGAGCCCAGAGGCCACCACCACAACTTAAGCCACTCACCCCACTTGCAGCCCACAAGCACGGGGCAGGCAGCATGTCTTGTTCGGTAGTCACCTTCCCCACTCCGCAGGAGGTTGTACCAGAATACAG
This sequence comes from Dama dama, assembly GCF_033118175.1. Classification (NCBI taxonomy): domain Eukaryota; kingdom Metazoa; phylum Chordata; class Mammalia; order Artiodactyla; family Cervidae; genus Dama; species Dama dama. Next base: position 25,599,361 of record NC_083689.1, on the reverse strand, counting down.
CTGTGCCCTGGAAAGAGAAAGCCTGTCATACAACACCCTTAGATACTGGGCTCAAGGATCTGATGGTGAGTACCCCAGAACCCCCTCTGAGCAGAAACACTCTTACTCTCCTCTGTTCAGGGGCACAGGACTCTGGGATTCCAGCGTAGAGAAGATCCCCAGAAAGCTCCTACCCCTCATGGTGGAGTAGATACTGAGAATATCACCTGGCCCTCAAGGAATTTCCCTCTCCAGTCCATCCCCCAAGGTGAAGGCCTAGACCACAGGTCAGGGTTCAGGCAGGAAATGGCCAAGGTCCCTCAAAGTGATAGTCGAGCAAGCCAGGGAACTGGACTAGGAGACAGGAATGAGGTCTGGGCCCTGCACTTCAACCTTTGACCCCCAAGAACCAGAACTTACCTTCTTAGGCCAAATTGCAGCCCCCAGATCAGGAAAGACGGTGGCACCACCAGCTTCTACATCACTCATCTGGGAATACAAGACACAGAACTTGGCCCCCCTTCTACTCAATACTCTCGGAGCAACTGAGCCACAAAGGACATGATAAAGTATGTGGATTGTCCTCCTCTGAGCATCAGTAGCTCCACCACCAGCCCTCTGACCAAGAAAGGCTCTTCCCACATCCTGCCCCTCCCTAAACCCTGCTTAATCTGAGTGGTTCATCAGGACACGCTCATGCCATGGAGAGATGTAGGCCTAAGGAGACCCATACCCTGGCTGTCCTCGAATGGGAAAAATCTGAGTCTATACTGGGAAAATGCCTGACTGACCCCCACCCCCTTTATTCTCATCCAAGCTGGCCCTTGCTTAAGCCAGTGTGCCCTGTGAGCTGCCCTGACCAGGGGCTCCCTGTGGCTTCTATCACCACTGGTGGTCCCAACTCTGCACTGTTTCTCTGGCTTGAGTAACTTGCAGCTCTAGTCAGACCCCCACCTTCCCACAACAGCCACCCTCCCAGGGCCAGCTAGGGTACTCTGTCTCCAGAGGGCCTGCTTCTCCCACAGTAAAACCTCAAACTAAATGGAGCACAATTTCCACAGCAGCAAGGCAGCACTCATGCCCACAGAGCTCAGCTTGTGCCCAAAGCACTACTTCTTTCTCATCTGGCTCTCTTAATTCAAGCTTTTGCCTGTAAGGTAATAAAACGTGGAACTAAAATATTTCCACAGGACACATACCAGACAGACTGAAGGGCACCCAACAGACGAATGGTAAATGAGGAAAATGAAAATGCCTGATGGCTTCTCACCAGAATGAGGATCAAATCCAGGCTCTTTTCTAAAACCTGAAGGCCCTGGCAGTCTCCCCAGCCTCTCCCTTTAGCCACCCCAGATTAACACACTATCTCTGAGACACACCACCCTTTTTTCTCTTTTTGCAACATCCCAAGTTCCTTCCCTTTTCCAGGCCTCCACACATTCTCCTCTCTACCAGAAAATCATGTTCCACCAACAAATTTCCACTCACCCTCTCAAATGACATGTTACTTCTCAAGGGAGGCTTTCTCAGAACCTCCACTCTGCATTACTTCTTCAAAGCACATATCACTATGGTAACCAATTACCTCTCCCATGTCTAAAGTCTTTCATATTAGAGCATAAGCCCAAGAGAAACCACACATGTCCTGCTCACCAGCACATGCATAGCAGTCCCCACAACATAATAACCACACAGTAAAACTTAAACAAGACACCAAAGGGGAAAATGGACACAGGCTTCTATCTCTAAGTTACTTCTGTGCCTCTTTAGGGATACCTCTTTCAGCCAAGGGGAGAGGAAACTGTTCCTCATGTGAGAGGTAAACCTAACCTTGGCTGGAGTACAGGCAGCAGGTGGGAAGCAGGCAGGCCACTGAGCTCCGGGGAAATGAAGGCAGCTTCATCTAAGAGCACTTCCAGGCCACCTCCTCACTCTGACGCCAAGCAGAGACCTCTCCAGGACACCCGTCCCCAAGTCCAGATTAGCACTGGGCCCCTCAAAAAGGAGCCAGGGATGTAAATCACAGGAGTTGGGAGAAGCACACAAATGGAAACACGGGGCAACACTCTACTCCAGCGAAGAAGGGTGCTGAGGGCCAGGAGGACCCAGCCGCTGAGCAACAGCTGGTGGTATCGGCTCTGATGGGAGCATATTTAAGAGAGCACTCTGGACCCAGGCTCCCCTTAAGCCCACACATTGCAGGCGTCATACTTACGTAGTTTAAGAACGTGGCCACACGATTCCCCGTCCCTAAACGCTTGAAAGCATCTTGCTCATCTTTCTATAAAATTAAGTGAGAGCACACAGGTGGGCCTGTACCCAGTACTTACATAGTTAAGAAACGTCGCTAACCTATTCCCCTCCGTTTTGAGGCCGCTGTCAAAAGGTCGCTGCAATAGACAACAACTTTCACCCAAGTTTGCAACTGACTTCCCCCGCCACCCACAGGACTGGGGCCAAAAAAGTCGAGGGAAGGTACTAAGCGGGGGTTCCATACATAGGCCTGGTCCAGGGGCCAAAGTTGCAAAGGAAATCCTGGCTGGGCATAGAGGAGAAGGGGCAGGAAAGAGTTCACAGAGACCTAGTGATGTCCTCTGCTTCAGAGTCAGGGCAAAGAATGGCAGGGTCGGGTCAGGGGGACCACTCCCAACATCACAGGGGAAACAGCCAGGCTGCACTCGGCTCTGGACTTGGGCTTCTCCAGTAACAAAGAGTGGGCCCTGGTGGGGTGGGGGCGCTAAGGTGAAGGCTACAGCCTTCTCAAATCAGCTAGAGCAGGGCCTTTGAAAAAACCTGAGTGGGGTCTTACCCTGGAGAAGTCAAAATGTGGCTCATACTGTCCTCCCATTCCATAATTAGCAACCTGGTAGGAAATAACAGCATTGGACTTTGTCAGCAGCATGAACCGCCTTGAAGCAGCCCATCTCCCCAAGTAACAACCAGAACCCCGAGGAGCAGCCTCTCTGAGGGTAGCTAGTTTGGGCAGTTTGGGCAGAACAAATGCTACAAACAGGTCTATAGTTGTGTCCAAGAGGAAGGGTGCAACACAAATGTGGTTTCCCAGAAAGGACATGATGGGCAAGCTGCAGATGGCCACTGTGGAGAAGCTCCAGCCCTTGAGGGACACATGGATGGCAGCAGAGGGAGCCCTCCTTCAAGCAGGGCATGATTATTTGCAAGATAATGAAGTGGTAGTCCAGAAGAATGCCAACAATAAATTCAGAATCGGTTTGTGGGGGGGAGGGCTTTTTTTTCTTTTTAGTACTAGTTTGGGAGCTACTCAGTGCCTGGCCATGCTCCTGCCACCTCTGTCACCAGGCCCCAGAAACTCATCTTGGTCAGGCTGAACAGGACAAACGAATCCCACCCCACCTCATAGTGGTCCGCTGCACGGAATACTTCTGCACCCAAGTGCAGCAGCAGGGCCTGCGCGGCTGGCTGGAGGGGGCCCAAAACTTCTGCTCTCTCTCACTGCCCCCAAGTGAAGCCTGAACCCAGACCAGGGCCTGAGCCACCTCAGGCATCACTAATTGGATCAGAAGTCATAAACACCTTTGTGAACAGTTTACCAGCACAACATAAGTTCTAAGTCACAATGGTTATTTTAGCTTCAGTAGCTAGATGAGAGACTAAGTTCAAGATGAGAGGCAGAATCTGACATGAAAGCTGATGTACCAAATGGTACCACCAATGTCCATCTGGGAACACTCGGCTACTGTGTCTTAATGAAACCGTAAACACTTTAAGGATTCAACTATTAGTCCTCAGAAAATTAGTTTCATATAAACTTTCTGGTGATTCTAAGAGTCAGGAGAGAGATGCTGCAAAACTGACAATAATGGCCATCTATGAACAGGATGGAGAGAGAGGGAGGACAGGCTTTACAAGAGAGAAAATCCTCCTTTTGGAGTAGAAAACAGTATTTATTGAATGTGATGAAACGCAGTTTTGGGGCAGAATGATTTTTTCAATATCCATAAAAATAAAAACATTGCTAAGGAGAATCAGAATCAGTGGAAGAAAACATCCTGTCACACACTGCTTTGGCCTTCAAGTGTCCCACACCAAAAATACTATCAACAGTGCAAGGAGGCCTAGTTCAGCAGGTGACCCTGAGACTGAAGATGCATGGAAGGAGAGAAGTGCTAGAGAAGTTGATGAAGTGATATTACAAATGCTTTGTTTTTGGATCCACTATAGCCAAGAACTTGAAGAAAACTTTAAACATGACTGTGATCAGTTTGCCAGTGCATTCAGGAAAGTTCACTCGCTGCTTGTTGCTGGAGGTGCAAGGTATGACTGCATTTTCCAACACTCCCACTTGTTGGATGGAGTGCTTAAACATTCACTATCTGGGGATAGTGAAAGAAGCTGCATTGTTACAGGTGGCTCATCTTTTAGCAGTTGTGAGAGTCACATTTGATCATGGTGTTCAGGCTACTGTACCTATACTATTTAATACCATCCCCAAATAGTCCAAGTGCCATGGGAACTTCTGGATGTGCAGCCATCAGAATCACCATCTGGGAAACTCCAGGCCCCAGACTCATACCTTACATAACAAGAAGCTGTACATCAAAACTGGTTCCTGAGAGGAGGTATTCATTTGTCACAAAAGTATTAAGAGTCAGTCCTTTGAAAGATGTGGGTATTTACGATACTGAGGTCAGAGTGAAGGGGGACAAATGGTTAGAAATCACTTTTTTTGTGAGACTGAGGCATCGAATCAGCAGAGTCTTCAATCTTCAGGAATTCTGGCAATGCAGACTCTCTTCCACTCTCAGACAGGCCCTCATCCAATTCAAAAGAAAGCCTCAATTGCCCTTTCTTCCAAATGATCTAAAGCAAACACATCAACTACAGATGAGAGTGTCAACAGACAGCAGAAGAACCAGGTCCTTTCCAGAAGCCTGTAATGCTCCCAGGAGGACCCTGGTGGGAAGGTTCTTGCTGGTGCCTAGGCATGTATCACACTGTGCGGAATGTGGAACAAGCACCAGGAGACAGGTTCTGAAACCTAGTTTCTTATCCCCTGTCCGTGTAGGATCAAAGCTTTGAACAACACTGGCTGGCAAAGAAAATGCCAAGACAGTTCCTAGAGAATGAAAGCAAACAAAAATGTTCTTCCAGAAGACCCTGACCATAAAAGCCCATACACTGGGAGTTGCAGCATTCAAAGTCCATTTATCAACTGAGTTACAACATTACAAGAGGTCAGTTAAGATGAAGCCAGACCAAGGACAAAGCTGCTGTCTTCTGGGATTACATGTGAGATAGGGTACAGCCTGGAAGTCAGCCAGGAGAACAACAGGGGTACAGGCCTTGTACACTCTTTTCAGCCTCTTGGCCCAGGGTATGCAGTCAGCAACCAGATGGAACATCATCCTCAGTAAGGGCCATGATGGTCCTAACACTGGCTCTGATTTGCAGGAAGCAATGGTAGATGTCTTAACAACAACACAAAACCTGTTCCAGGAAGGTATGAATCACAACTACACCAACAGGAATGCACTTGGGGCATGGAGACCCTATCGTTCTTGAAAGGGGTGTGCTCTCCCACCTAACAAGGGAGTGGGAGATGTGGCAGAAGTCCTCACTTGATGCGCTTGTCTGCAGATCTTACCTAAAAATTAAGACTTACAAACTCAACACTAAGCTCAGTGGAACTGAAAAAATTACATAAAATGGTCACGAAACTATAAGATAATCAGCATGCTTAAAAAAAAAAAACCAAAACCTCTGGCAGACTTCATACAAATCCATAAAGACAACCTTCAAAATTGGTTTTGGTTGCTGACCCAGCTATGGAGTGGGGAATGAGTGCTGATTTGCTTGGATGTGTCCAGGCAAAAGTTCAGAGAATATTTTCCAAGTGATCTCAGTTCAGTATTCTACTGAGAGCTATGGTTGATCAGTTAAAGTGTGAGATCCTTAATTACACAGAACATCTGGCCAAACAGATCCAGGAGACTCAAGAAAAAATGCCAGTGAAACTTTTCTGGCAGTGTCTCAGGGCATCACTTTACAGCAGAATTCAGAATCGGGGTTGTTCAGAAGGGAGCATGCACAGTGCTGATTTGCACTCAGTGGAACAGAGGACACATTAGTAGGAGCTCTGCCCATAATGTTCAGTATGCTGCTGCCGTATGTCTTCACCTCTGAAATAAAAAGCAGGAAGCCAGGGTCCCAGGGAATCACTTAAAATGGAGTACTTCTTCTTCACCATCCAACCAATCTAGGCCTCTCACTGCTAAAGTATTACAGAACACTTTACCTCCAAGTGCACTTGACTAAGACTCAGAACCATACGTCTGAATATATTCACAGCTCTTAGAGGTGTCACTGGAACAATTCCGGATTTTCAGCTTCTGTAGTCAAGATGACGTAAATGGGCCTGCCATACCCACTAATGATCCCTAGCACCTAGTGTGATACTCGGGCACAGGGAAGATATTCAGTTGACATTTGTGAACACTAACTGTTGAATGCCAGTGGACATACTTAATTCTGGCTTCCCAATAGGAGGCCACTCCATATTCGTAGCATCCTATAGTCATACAGTTTTGTGGGCAAGACGCCCTAGGCCCAGCCCTGAGCACCCTGGGAGATGATCTAGCTAGAAACACTCCCTTCCTAACTCCAGGGTCCCAGGAACAAGCCATACCTGCAACAGTTCTGCAGTCTTCACTGTTAGCCCTGTGATGTGCTGCATCCGCAGATTCACCCGAGCCACAACAGGGTCATCGTCCTCCTCCAGCCAGGAGCTACACCAAAACAAGAGGGAGAGAAAAGAAGAAGGGCAAAGCAGACTTAGATGAGGTCCTACACTCTCCCCAGCCTCAGGGCCAGCATGGAAGGCAGCAGAGAGTGAAAGTTCCATGTAGGCAGGTGCGGGCGCCAGCAGGGAGGACAACCACCCGAGTCACCCGCCCTCAGTAGGAACTGGGAGGCCCCGGAGTTGGGGCTTGAGCAGCCATCCCTCCACCACCATCACCTTTGCTAACCTTTTGGAAACCCTGTAGCTGGCGACAGTGAGCACACCTGTCTTGGGATCACGAACAGTGGCTCGTGCAAGCTGGAAGGCAGGAAGAAAGGGCACACTTATCATTCTTTGCCTTGAGTGTTTTCCTGGAGAGACTGGGACCTGATCTGCCAGTCAGACCAGGAGGGGAAGGAGCTCTACAGGTAGTGGCTCTAGCCAAGGCCCCTTGATCCTGCAAGCCAGGCCAGGGCAGTGGTCTCCAAATTCCTGTTCTACTGTCAGAGCCTGGCCACTGCCCACCCCTGCTCCCTCCCAGGTCCACGCTGTCTGCAGAATTATGCCTTATGGAGTCTGTTTAGTCCATTCACCCATCTGCCTGGACAGCCCCTTTCTCCCCAGGCCCACACACCACACCTGCCCATGCCTGGCTACTCCCACCACATTCAGACTGTGCTGCCATCCCTGAGTCTCAGTCTCACATGCTCCTCTTAACACAGTCAAGTCCACTGTCCTTCTGAACCTCAGCAACCTCCTCTGCCCAGAAACCTACCCAAATACTCTCCTTCTGCACAGCCCCTGCTGGCCTCCCACTGCACAAGGAACAAAAACAGAAGGCACAGTTTTCACTCCCTTGGGAGCTTTGTAAGGTCAGAAGATAGAGTCAAGGGAAGCAATCTACAAGCAGCAATAAGTGAACGGCGCTGGAAGCTACCCATCTCCACATGTTCACTCATAACACGTACACACCTCACCTATCTCATATCCCCCAGTTTCCACAGACTGCTGCAGTGATACTCCCAGGAAGGGCCTGCTGCCTGGAGCCAGCCCCCCATGCTCCAGCTGTGGACTGTCTTAACTAGTGCTTACTCGTGTGCCTAGCACAATGCCGGGTGACCAAGACATGGCCTCTATCCTCGTACAACTCAGTCAGGTGGGAAGGCAGAAAACGAGCTGGGTAGTCACAGCACAGCATGTAGAAGCTGGGAAGCGGGAAGCTCAGTGTCTGGGGAGCACAGTCTACAGGGTCAAGATTGGTTTCCTAAGAGGGTGATGGGGGAACCACTTAGCTGAGATTTGAACGGTAAGCAGGAGTTAGCCAGGCAGGAGAACGTTACAGGAACAGGGAAGGAACAGCAACGCAGGGACCCAGAGGTGGAAATGGATGTGGCATATGACTGTGGATTAGAAGTGAGAGGGAAGAGATGAGAACAGGCTGAGGAGGCAAGAGGGGGTTGAGCTGGATGTAACCTGTGACCGGTGAGAAGCAGGGGAGGGACACCACAATCTGAGTGTAAGAAAGATCACTGTGGATACACCATAGAGGGTTGACTAAGGAGGGGTCAAAGCAGGAACAAGGAGGCCAGTGAGGATGTCAGAGAGAGGTCAGGGCAAGAGGTGGCAGAAGGGATGGAGGGGGTGGATGGACCAGAAGGCTGGCCAACCTGGACAGGTGCTGCTGCAGCACATTCGGGTAAGACCCGCTGCACCCAGAATGGAGGGCTCCCCTGAGATCCCACCTACTGTTCCTTCCTGATGACAACTGCAGCTGTGGCTAGATCCCATCCAAACAAGTGAACCACAGCACTGGCCTGACGCCCACAGGGAGGCTCTGGGCAGCTGTGCTCGGCTCCCAGGGACAGACAGAGCTATTTTGAAAGCAGGCCAGAGACCCGCAGGCAGCTGCCAGGCATTCCCCACAGGCTAAGTTAAGCTCATGGGCCCTACTTCAAAGCCAGGATAGCATCTGTCCCTCACAAGCTCCGGAAAGGAGAGGTCCGCCTGTAATAGCCAACATGTGTGGCCCTTCGCAGGGCTTCTATTCAAAGACTAGCTTTCCCAGCCACTCTCCTCTTCAGCCACACCCATGTGCACACATGCACCCAACATGAACACACACACACACAGCAATGTTTCTGCCTTGGTCAGAGGGACAAGGGAGGAATCTCTCAGGAGGGTCTGGTACCACAGTGCCTCCCTCACCTGACAGCCAAGAAAGCAGTTTTCTTTCCTGCAGGAATTTGGAGCTGGCCCAGGGAATGGAAGAGCATGGGGGTCTGTGGTCCCCATTCTCCACACACACTGGCTAGACCCTCCCTCAGCAATATCAGTGACCCTAACAAGTGGCTATGAGCCCTGGAGGTCCTAGTACCTCAAAGCAAGGTTGTTCCAAGATGCAGTCCAGGGCCCAGGTTGGGAACCTATCTTAGGTCTCTCCAGGAGTGCTGGCCTCCTGGCCTCGACAGTTCTCTTAGAAGCAGAGAAAGAGAGGATCTCCAGCTAACTCCTCCTCCTGATCACCAGGAGAAGGGTAGGGAAATGGGAGTAAGCAGTTCTCTTTGAAAGATATCAAATGGGAGAAAATCTTTTATGAACTAGAAATAGAAGAATAATTTTGTAACATGATGACGTATATACAAAACCAACAGCCAACGTGCACACTTACCAGTGAAATACCAAAGGCATTTCTAGGAAATTCAGGAACAAGACAAAGATTCCTATTATAAACACTCTCTAGAAGCTCTGGACAATTCAACAAGACAACAGAAACAGAACTATAATGAATAGGAAGGAGAAAACAAAATTTTTCTAATTTGCAGGTGCTAGTACTATACGGACAACCTAAGATAATTAGCTAAAAACCAAAAGAATAAGAAATTAGTTCAACCACTAGCTGTGATCTGCACCGGGTCTATTTCCTTGTGAGTAAAATGAAGATGATGACAGAGCCTGCTGAACAGACACAGCAGTTAACACATGTTAAGGACTTAGAATAGGGCCTGCCACACTTCAGAACTCAGGACACATTAGCTATTATGATGAAATGTATCTTTACAATCAGCAGTTTAGCTTATGATAGTAAGCTAATTTAATAATGTAACCAGTAAAATCATGATGATGAAAGAAACAAAGTGAAGTTACAATAACAATAACAACAACAACAAACCACCTAGGCATAAATTTAACAAGAGAAGTGCTGGGCTTATGTGAAGAAAATATTTAAAGGTGTGAATAAACAGAGAGACCCAGTGTGCTGCTAGATGAGAAGACAGTCCTGCAGGGATACTCATGCTCCTCCAAGTCAATCACTTCTTCACAGTCCTAATCAGGAGCTTCACAGGACCCAGCCTGGCAGTACCCCAGGGCATACTTCCTAAACACTCACCCACACACAGCCACCAACCTGCCCAGGTGCCCTTATTTCCCACCCTTGTCTGTCCACATTGGTTCCCTCCGTGGACCATGACTCCTCAAGGTTAAATCAAGTCTGCAGCACCTTAGTACCCGACGGTGGACTCATGCAAGACATCAGCAGAGGCCAGCTGGGTGAGCAACCAAACTGCCCCATGGCACCTGGACTAAGTGGCCTGAGAAGGAACGGCGGTGACACCTACTTTGGGTTTCGCAATCTCCTTGATCCTCTCGATTTCCTCGTCAGACATGACGTCGTAGTACCTGACGATGTGCGGGCTGTCCCATTCGTCCTCCTCCTTGAAGGGGGCGATGAGCAGCTGCGGCACCCTGTTGCCATGGTGATACCTACAGAAGAGCCTCTTCTGCCTTCGGGGGGTCTGGGGAACACAGAACAACAGGCCCTGAACCGAGTGAGTCCTAACCCTCAGTCCCAGACTAGCTGGCTGCAGACACTGGTCTCAAACCCCATGTCCAGCAGTCGCTCCCTCCCACCTCACCAGACAAGAAAACAAGCCACTCAGTTTGGCTGGCATGAAATGATATGCCACAAATCATGCAGAGGTTCTCCTCTCCCAAGAATACCTCATTTGACAAGTCCTGTGGCAGGGTGTTAATTCCTGACCCTTCTCACAGAGATGTGAGTAGGTGAGGAGGGCTGGGGCAGAGGGGATGTCTTTCTAGACAAAGAGCCAGCGGGAGCAAGCAGATACTGGCACAGAGAAGGCCAACAGACTGCCTCACATCTGTGCCACCTCTGTGAGGAAGCATCAGGGTCCCAGGGCTCTCCAAGGCCACTGATACCTCATACCAAGCTCTAGCAACTGTCTTGTCTTTGCTAGAGATCACGACTTCCGTTGCGGCCCAAGGCACATCAAGTCCCATGGGTTTTCTTAGAACAGTGAGTCAGGCAGAAGCTGGCCTCTTGGGATGGGGAGGGGTGCTCAGCAACAACTCAGAGGACTGAAACTCTGCCTGGGACCTCAGGGAAGACAAACCTCCTATCCTGTACCTCGAAGAACATCCACATGTCAGCCTCAGCAGATACTACCAAGGATTGAGAAAACCACCTACAGACAGAGTAACATCTTCCTCACATCTGTCTGTCCAGAGCTGAAATCTAGGTCCACTGCCTGGGCCCTGACCCATCCACGTGTCTCACCAGTTTGACACCCTCCCCACGACAGAGGCTCTCGTAGACATCCCTCTCGGGCAGGTAGTCCACAGGCCTCTCGTATATGCCTTGCTGGGCTGCGAGCTCAGCTTCTGTGTGATTCGATAACATTTTTTCTCTTTCTTCTTCCAACAACCTTTCAAAGTAGTGCAGATTCCCTCCAGCTCGTTCATGGCTCGGGTCTACAAAAGGAAAGAACATGAAGGAAAAGGAAACCACAAACATCTGTTAGGTCATTTAGAGAAATTATTCTGTAAGCGGTTTTCTCTCCCAGCAGCTAACTTGCACGCAGCATTCTGGCTTCCACAGCACCTAAGCGGGGTTTGCTGGTCGTAGAGGAAAAGCCAACAGAGGTTCTCTCCACTCTGGTCAGAGATGAGAAAGGAGCAACAAAGCAGGGTGTGGAGGGGATGCTGCACCACTGATGCCAATCTCCTCTCAGACTTCCCTGGAAATCCTGAGGACACGGGTCCAGAGAAGCAATCCAGAGTTCTGCCTCCTCCTCCCAACTTGGCTGTGTGCTAGCTTCATCCGTGCCCTAGAGTCCATCTGTTCCATTACTGGTGAGCGCATCATGCCCTGGCCACAGCAAGAAGGCAGGCTGAAACACCAGCAACAAGAACAGCCACGTGACACTCCCACGGCTTTGTCCTATGGGCCTCACGACACGAAGGAGCGAGCCTGGCAGGATTACTGAGCCACCCCCTCAGATGAGGAAATTAAAGCCCAAAGATGTGAGGAAATTCATGTGAGGTTATTCAGAGGAGGAACCCAGGTGACCCGACTCCCTGTCCAAGGCTCTTACTGACATGACAGAGTCTACAAAGCTCTCTTCCCACATCCGTCTAACAGACATCCACACTAGCTGGCTTCAGACGCAGAACCCATGAAAAGCAGTAGCAAAAGGAAGTATTTGCTGGCCAGTGAAACCCCAGACTATGATATCCCAAATATTAATAATAAGAGGAACAAACAGGTTCTTGAGACACAGTGCTTCTGATCTCCTTCAGTCTAACATCACAAGACACTTAAATGACCAAAGCCATGGCAAGTCCATCAGTTAGACCTCAGACCTCTAATAACAGGTCAGGCCACTGTCACTGCAGCAACCCTGAAATACAGCTTGCCTCTCGAGCTATTGTGCTTGTAATAAAGACTCCACCCTACAGGGCAGCAGATAGACTGCAAACCTGGATTCCCATTTATAAATGGAATAGAAAGCTATGTGCAGGCCTGAATGTACCCATCAGTGACTGGGCAAGGGTTAAGGCCAGAACTGAGGTAGGTAAAGAGCAAGCTGGCAGCTAGCCTGGGCCTGAAAGCAGCAAAGGATTGGTCACCGGCTAGGCAACTGGTCAAACTGGCTTGGTCCCTGACAGCAGCCACCCCTGCCCATCTGCACCTGACCTTCCCCCAGAGGTTCCTTACCAAGGGAGAGCAAGCGGCGGGTGAGCTCCACGGCACGGTGCAGGTCACCCAACTGGAAGACGGCATAGCTCAGGTAGTCCAGCACCTGGGCCTTGGATGTGGTGGCCTCCTCCCCAGCATCGAGCTGCTTTAGTACCTGTTCCATCCACAACACCGTGTGGTAATAGTCGCCTTCATTGTAGGCCGAGCGGCCCATCCCAAAGCAGTCGTCCACACTCAGCACGGCCTGGTACTTGGTTCCTGCAGCCGGGGAGGCACATAGTCAGGCTACAAAAGGTTAGGGAGAGAGATTTCCCCCATTGCGGGAGCGTGGGACGCTGGGACGGGGGGCATCACCCCAGCAGAGGCCCACTGGGATTTCAGACTACACACCTCCAAGGGCCATTGAGTACAGAAAGCACAGCCATGCTGGCCCTGCCTGCGGCTGGGGTGCACAGCCTATCTCATAGCCTCAGACTCCCCTCTTTCCAAGGGGGATGGGGCCTTTGTTATGGAGGAGCCCAGGACACCCAAGAAGTAGTGTTCAGGAGAGTATAAAGGTCCTGCAAGCTGCACAGGAGATGTCTGCGAGGTAGCTGGCCATTTGAGACTGGAAGTTTAGAAAAAATAACTTGAATATAAAAAACAGAACTGAGGTGGCAGGTAAAGCCATGGATGAAGATAAATGCTTCCAGAAATAAGTGTCAGGAAGAGAGACACAGTAGCTGAGGCCAGGGCCCCAGAGGCCACCTGTACAGAAACGATGGAGTAAATAACACTGAAAAGTACCTAAGAGATAGCAGAAGCGGAACAGGAGAGGTGTGACAGATGCCAAGGGAGGTCAAGAAACAAGACTGCAGTGCCAGCTTCGACCACTAGGTGGTGGGGCCCCTCAAAGTGAAGGTGTGAGTCACTCAGTCCTGTCCACTCTTTGTAACTCCATCAACTGTAGCCACCAGGCTCCTCTGTCCATGGAATTCTCCAAGCGAGAATATTGGAGTGGGTAACCATTCCCTTCTCCAGGGGATTTTCCCAACCCAGGGATTGAACCCAGGTCTCTCACACTGCAGGCAGCTTCTTTACCATCTGAGCCACCAGGGTGGGCCCTGGTAAAGGTCAATTGAGCAAGTCCTCTGACCATAGGTCGTCTGCTGTTGGTTCATGCTGGAAGTGACCATGAAGAGAGTTTCAAGTCAGGAAGGAGATGTGGTGTGTAAGCTATGCGGAGATGCAGGGTTTAAGCTGTGACCCTCCTGGAAAGCAAAGGAACTTCCTTACAAAACCATTAATAGCAATCCAGGCATGGCTGACAATGAAAAGTTGCCTCAGAGTGGGCTCTTTCTGCCTGATATCTAAGATGTCCCGAATGAAACCCCTGCTGCCATGGGTTGGCTTCAGGGGCTGCTCACCAGGATGGCTCAGAAACAGACAATGTAGGACAGGATAGGAAGATGGGGAAAATAAACACCAGACAGAGTTAGCAGGAAGACCATAGACGGGAGAAAGGGGGGCATCCTTGAGTCCTTGTTCACTCTCCATGAACCTCCACAGATCTCTGGCTCTGTAGGTGCAGGAACTCAACACTGATGGAGGCAGCATAACACAGATGAGGGGGTTGGACAAAGCGGGGTCTGTGTGGGCCTACCTATGGCACCCAACAGCTGTGTGACTATGGGCAAGTTACTTAGCCTCTCTGATTCTTAGTCTGTTACTTCTAAAAAGAGATAATGCCATCAATTTTAGAGGACTTGTGCCAAGAACTTAAGAAGACGATGTCACATGAAAATGTCTCCTATGAGTCCTCAGAGTGTAATAAACAGTAGTTGTTACCATATGTCTCACAGATACCAAGAATGTCAAGAATGGCTCCCAAACACTCAGTATCTTTCCCAGAAACCAACGTGAAAGTCTGCTCTCTGGAACGTGCTCTCGGGAGAATACCAGTTGAGCTGAATGCTGAAGGGCCATAAAGGTAAACCTGCAGAGTTTGTAGGATGAAACAAAGAAGCCGAGCAGTGGTGAAGTTTAGTACAACAGACAAGGAGGCCAGGGAGACGGTACGACGCAAGACCGCAAAGACCACATGTTAAGAGGAATTTGGATTTAGCCCTAAAAGTAAAGGACTGTGAACAGGCTCCCCTGGAGAAGGTGCTTAGGGAGACACCAGGTAGGAACAGCACCCTGGGGAACAACTCCCATCCACCCCTCACTGCCCCTCCAGGATACACATGCGGTTGTTACTGAATGTAAAGGGTAAGTGCGCTGGCTGTGGCTCCCTCTTCCCATCAGTCATTCTCTTAGCTATAGGGTGAACGGATCCTGCAGGTGCCCCCAGCCACCTTCTCTCTCTGGCCTCCTGGCCTTGGCCAAAATCTGGTTGAGTGAGGATTAAGGAGACATCCCCAGTCTTCTTGTTGGCTCCCTGGGCTTCCCAGTACCAAGGCTCCAGGCTCTGACCAGCCAATAACACAGTTCCTCCCTCTCCCACACACCATGATTCCCTCTGCTGTGCCTCCTACAGGGTCCCCAAGGGTGAGGTGGCCTCCAAGATCTACCAGAGTCTAACGGAATCCCTGGGTTTATTGCCCTTTAATAGCCACCAAACCCCTACACGCCTTCTTATAAACATACTGAGGCAGCCAATTAAATTGAAACAGGGCCTGTAAAAGAAATGAGAGAGAGAGGTGCCAAAAGAGAAAGGGCTGAGATCAGCATCTCAGAATTCAAAGGAGGGGAGAACATCAGGAAGAATCAGGTAATTAATATGCTGAACGCTAGTGAAAAGCTAAAGAACATCTGGCATGAAACCTGTCTACTGGCTTTACCATCCAAGTGGCCCCAGTGATCTTGCAGGGGCAGGAGCAGCCCAGACTTTGTGTGTTCAGGGGGACATAGGAACCAAGGAAACAGGAAGAGTGTAGATGACTATCCAGTTGCCTAACCAGGAGGGAGAAGAGATCGATCAGCAGCAGAGACTCAAAGGGGCCTGGGATCCTGAGGCCGGGGTATGTAAGATGAGCAAGAACAGAGGTTCTGAGATGAGCTTGGGGGGAAGAGTCCAGAGAGGCAGACACAGAAGAAACAGGGGCAGACTGTAACTGAGGGCACATGGGCCACGGGACAATGAGTTCCGAGATCACTCCTGGGCAAGAGGACCCTGGAGGGTGGGAACAGAAGTGGGTCTGGATACAGACCTCAGAGGTACTCTGGAGACACAGGCCAAGGAGGTCCTGAGCGGCAGCCTTGGCATTCCCTGAGCTGAGAGAGGGGAGACCTGGGCTGGAGGGCGGTGGTGGGGCAGGGGCTGAGGGGAGGCAGCTGTCATGGACTAGGGGACTGGCACCAACTGGAAACAAGAGAGAACCATTGCCAGAGGTGACGGCGCACCTGGGAGTAGAGACCCCGAGTCA
Organism: Dama dama; assembly: GCF_033118175.1. Taxonomy (NCBI): domain Eukaryota; kingdom Metazoa; phylum Chordata; class Mammalia; order Artiodactyla; family Cervidae; genus Dama; species Dama dama. The sequence continues at coordinate 25,583,220 of NC_083689.1, read as the reverse complement.
GCAGCGGCTCCAGCCCTATCCAGACACCATAGTAGACACACGCGCTGGACAGGCTTTGTCTGGAGTGGTGAGTTACCTGGAAGGTCCCCTTTGGAAATTGTATCTGGGTCCAGTTTGTATGTGTCCTGAAGTCTCATCAAGGCCTTGGCGGCTCCTGTTTCATCTTCATCGGTGGGGAAGAATTGTCGCTGCACCGACAGGTTTGCAATAAAATCTTCCAAAGGAGAGAGTGAGAACAAAAGGTTACCTCCATCCAGGGACAGAATTTCACCTGGAGCCAGACAGGCACCCAAAGGAAGATCTCTGGCTAGTGCAATTCCTTGCCCCTTCCCACGAGGGCCATTTCCCCCTCCTCCAGGAAGCCCATCCTAGTGGCTCCAGTTCAGGGAGACTTCTCCTTTCTTACTCCTCACTGTACCAACTGCCTGTGCTGCTCATCTGAACTGAACAGAACAGCCCCCTCATACTAATTAGCATGTGGGAGTCTGAGAGTCTTGGCTCCAAAGCACTCAGACAGATCTGGTGGAGACAGAAGGGACAGAGAGGTAACTGATGGGGACACAGGAAAAGACTAAGGGGGGAGTTGCTGACCGCTCAGCAGAAAACCAACCACACGGTAAACCTTGATTTAGGATTATTAGGCCGGCCAGGTAATCACAAACTCCTGGCCCACATCTCAGATGGAGGAGCCCAAGGGACAGAAGAGAGCCCAGCTGGCCACTCATTCCTGACCACTGGTCCTAATCATCCAGAAAGGTAATGATGACAGTCCTGGAGGTGTATGGCGTGATCCCCTCACCAAGAGTAGGGATCAGAGGATCATCTGAGCAGGCCAAGTACTGAGATGGGCCGCACATGCCCTGTTGTGCATGATTCCCCTGCCAGACCACACCGGCCTGCTCTGCTCACTAGGATAATTCCTGCCACTGCGACTCACATTGAGCTCAGGGCATAAGCTCCCTGACTGTGGTGCTCAAGACTACAGCCCCGAGTCTGGGAGAACCCTAACCACAGAAGCAACCAAAGGAGCTATTTTGTGACTCCAAGACCCAGCTGTAAAGCAAGATAAACATTTCCTGCAATCTCAGGACTTCAAGTGGGGGCCAGGCTCTCCCATGCTGATTTAGGGGCTTCACCTGTGCTCAGGAGCTAAGAATTGGAAGGGGAACGCCAAGGCCATTTCTTTTCCAGCCTCTTCCCACAGCACCCACAGCCTCAGGCACAAACATCCACTTCTAGCTATGCCTGAGGACCCAGGAGCCAAAATGCTGCAACCCTGTCTCCTCCATGGCTGCATGGTCAGGGACATTAAGAGTTTACAATCCAGAGAGAAAAAAGTGCTTTCCAGAAAAAGCCACATTGTTAGTGTTATTTCCCTGCCTCCCCACTCCACATTTCAGGGGCAAGAGCTCTGAAAGAAAAGAGATAAAAACAACCTACTGCTCTCTGGGGCTGTCCTATCTCCCTCTGGGTAATTATAAGGTTTTCCAAAGGAACCAGATGTTGATGGTGGGGGCTGGGTATGGAGAATAAGACTGGAGAGCAGGAGATCATCTGGGCGGGCTTATTCTCCTGCGGTGCAGGCAGAATGGCCAGTTCTGAGCTACAGGCCCAGGCTGGGAGGCAGGGTCTGGGAAAGACAGCCACGGCTTCTGGAGGCAGTGAGCTCACTGGGCACAGCTCCAGCCCGGCTGAGTTCACCAATCCCTCCCTAGAGGCCACTCTGCTCCCAGCCAAGCCAAGCCCAGCCCGGTCTGGCCACAAGGGCTAAAACGCCTCAGTTTGAGAGACAACGAATCTGAGGTTAATCAGCACTTCCAACTCAGGGAGGAGAGGCAGTGGGTCCAGGGGGGCTGGGCCCAAGGCTGGAATCGGAAGGGCCCACCTCCAGGCCTGCCCCACCATCTGCTGCTAAGAGGAAAATATTAGAGCATAGAAGTACTATCACAGTAAAAGCACTAAGCAGAGCTGAAGTTTTTTTAAAAAAAGTTCATACTCTGACCTGCAAATCCCACTTATGGGAACTGATCATAAGGAAATAATCAGAGGTGGGCAGATAGATAGGGGTAAGATTGCTGATAACTTGGGAACAATTCCATGTCCACTGACGACCATTTTCACACTACATCAGTGTGACGTATTACTGCTGCTGCTGCTGCTAAGTCGCTTCAGTCATGTCCAACTCTGTGAGACCCCATAGACGGCAGCCCACCAGGCTCCCCCGTCCCTGGGATTCTCCAGGCAAGAACACTGGAGTGGGTTGCCATTTCCTTCTCCAATGCATGAAAGTGAAAAGTGAAAGTGAAGTCAGCTCAGTCGTGTCCAATTCTTAGCGACCCCGTGGACTGCAGCCTACCAGGCTCCTCCACCCATGGGGTTTTCCAGGCAAGAGTACTGGAGTGGGTTGACATATTACTGAGCCAGACATTAAAATCACGTGGCAGGAGAACATTTAAAAAACATACACAGCAGTTGAAAAATTCAGGAAAACAGTATAAGCTTCTGTCACAAATCTGCCAATGGATTTGTCTTCTTTCTAAAAGATATGAATGGGAATGAATTTAGAGGAGGCCCACGCCCCCATCACTTAGCCCACTTAACCTTTGTTAATTTGTTTGGTCCCTCAAACATTCCCTGGTATGGTTCCATTTTATACACGTGTAAAAAAGACTAGGATTTTAATAGTGATTATCACCAGACAATTGGATTAAAAACTGTAATTTTCTTATATGGTTGTTTTTGTTTTCCAACTTATCTAGAAAAATGTATTACTAAAGCATAATTAGAAAAAAGTCACTCCCCCCCACCCCAAAAGGGACACCAAAACACTAGAAAAAGGCAAGAACTGATTTTTTTTTTGGCCATGCTGTGTGACATTCAGGATCTTAGCTCCCTGACCAGGGATCAAACCCATGCCCTCCTGCAGCAGAAGCACAGAATCCTAACCACTGGACCACCAGGAAACTTCCAAGAACTGATTATTATTAATATCACAATTGAAAGCAAGGACAGCCAATTGCCAGGTCCCCACAGAGATAAGAGCAGCTGCTGTCCGCACACTGCATGTGCACACCAACATCCTGAACCAGGACCGGCTCAGACCCACACACCGCAGGCGCAAGCCCAGGAACGCAGCAGCTCACGAAACCACTGCTCACAGCCCCTCACCTGCGGCCGAGTTCTGCAGGACAAGGTCCTCCAGCGCAGGCCAGTCCGTGTTTAGCCGCTTCACCAGTTTATAGGCATTCACAGGGTGGGCCAGGTAGCCCTCAGGGTCAGCAGCCGACTTGCTGGTCAGGGCTTCCATTTTGTCGGCCCAGCTGTAGAACCACAGAAAAAGGTAGACTAATACACCCATTCGCATGGATCTTGACCTATGGTAATTTTCCTGGGGAGGTTCAGAGGATCTCTATCCAGAAAGGAAAAAGCAGCAATCCTCAGCCCACATATTTAGCTACTCTGGGGGACTGGCATGAAGTAAACTCCAGGCCAGGCCCATACTGCCCCCTCAAGGGCTTCCTCTTATGGGCACCCTGGGTGGGCTCCTGGTGGGGGCTCCTGCCACCCTGCCACCCTGCCACCCTGGCTCAGGGTGGCTGTGGGGACTTAGGACATCAGACACCTCTTAATCTTGGAGAGCTTGGCTTCCTCCACCAGGATGTACTCCTTCAGGGACTGCACCAGGTCCTTCTCTGCATAAATCAGGTCTGTCATGTGTCCTGGAAGGGAGAGATAAAAGGGCCAGTAAGAAGTGGGTGAGGGACATCCAGCTCCCAACCTTGAGGCAAAAGACGTCAGCACAGAGGCAAGCTGAGCCAGGCGCATGTCAGCCCTCTTGGGGTCATGGGGGCCTAGGGTTAAAGGAGGCCTAGGCACTCACATGGTTCTGGCCCCCAGCTTTAGGAAGAGAGAGGCAGAGGCTCCAAGCAGATGGTAAGGGCACTGAGGACACCTGAAGGAAGAAACCCTGAATCTCACTCTCCCACTGTTGCCCAGCTGGGTCATGTTCCTGGGACAAGGATGTCCGAGGGGCTTCTCTGCTCAGAACCATTCTCTAGTCCAGGAGAAAGTTGGACAGAAAGGCCAGGCAGCCCAGGAGCAGCCTGCACTTTCCAGGGTGGAGGCCCAGCTGAGATGGCCACCTACCAGAAAGGACATCCAGGTCATCAGGAGTCAGAGGCGGAAACAGCAGCTCTGCAAGCCTGACTCTCCCCAGATCCGATTAAAACCAGTGGACGAGGCCACCCCACCCTGAAGGAGAACAGGCCTCAGGCAGTGCCATCCCCTGGCACTTGAGCCAAGGACTGCCCAGGCAGACAATAGTCCTGTTGGCACATACCAATAGAAGTGAAGAATTCAGCCTGCACGCAGCCCAGGACACCAAACCAGGCCACCAGCAACGTGGACTCCCAGGGTTTCATGGTCACAGAGGGCATTTCTGCAAGGCATTCAGTGATAGTCATTAGATCAACAATGGTAAAAAGCAACTCAGGAGAGGACACATACACATGTGCACATATACATAGACATTCAAACGTGCCAGACTCTGACCCAGCACATGGAAGTTAAGGAAGATATTCAGGATCACCAGTGGAAAGACACCAGGGTGTAGAACCAGGGATCTGCACTTAATTCTGTCCCCTGCTCTGGGAGGCTGAGTGCCCATGGGAGAGACTCTGCCCTCTCAACTTCTGATAACCACTGACAACATGCGAAGGCTAGATGGGGAGGAGCGACAGTCACCCCTGGTTCTAAAGGTCTGTCAGTTCAAGATTCTGACCCAGACCTCTTCTCTGTCTTTCCTTCCGACACAGGTGCCAGGACACTGCCGGGTGCTGAGGACCCGGATGTAACACACCGCCCGTGGGCAGAAAGAGAACCGAACACAACAAGCCCCTGGGGGTGGGGGGGGTCCACACCCAAAACAAGGTGTACAGCAGATGGTCAGCCAGAAGAGAAATCAAACTGCTCCCTGCTGGTCTGCATCTGGCCATGGTGAGAGCAGGCTGGGCAGACACTGCTCTTCCTGCATCGAGGCTGCTCGGCAGACACTGTCCTCATGGAGAATCACCATTCGCAAATATTTACTGTGCCAGGCACTGAGCTAGGTGCTTTGGATACAAAAATGAATCAGCCGCACAGGGCCAAAACCTTAGACTGGGCTGGGCTGCTGACATAAGTAAGAGGCTGTCTTCCCATCAGCCTAGAAATAGCCAGACGCAGCTCTGAAGGCAGAAGGCACACCATGGGGCAAGCCCACTGGCAGTGGACCCAAGTATACAACATAAGCTTCAGACATCATCTCCCAGCTGGGCCACGCGGCCCGGAGCACGCAGGAGGAACATCCACCCGAACGCCAGTTCTGCCAGTCCCTCTTCTTCCTGCTCTACTTCAGCCAAGCCCCACTGGAAATTTACTGAGAGAAAACAAGGAAAATAAAGGAAGTACAAAGGCTCTCCCTCCAAACTGCAAGCCTTATCTGACAGAATTCTAAGGCTGAGCTGACTAATGCCAGCTCATCAGTTTTTTGCCTGCAACGGCTGATTGGACACACAGTCACACCCATCATTCCTCACTTCACCCTTCCAGGAGAAATTCCAATCCACTGCGGCTCCCAGCTAGGCTCAGAGAAGCCCAACCACGACCCTCAACCCCAAACGGGTTCCTGTATGAAGAAGAGGGGGGCATCCCTGATGACTCAGCTTGTAAAGAATCCGCCTGCAACGCGGGAGACCTGGGTTCGATCCCTGGGTTGGGAAGGTCCCCTTGAGAAGGGAAAGGCTACCCCTTCCAGTATTCTGGCCTGGAGAATTCCATGGACTTTATAGTCCATGGGGTCACAAAGAGTTGGACACGACTGAGCAACTTTCACAAGAGGAAGGGGAGAGGATGAGTGAGTGCCCCCCTTTACCCCCTGCCAAATGTATGCCGAGCTGACAGTGCCCTAGGTGTCAGGGGCCCAGAGATACACAGGACAAGACTATTCAGCCCAGAACCTGCTGCAGGGTAGGGAGGAAGGGCTAAGGGGTCCACTATAAAGTTAGGGCAGTAGAGGAAAGCAAGTGCCTGAGAAGAGGTGACAGGGCCCTGTCCAGCCCCAAGGGAGGGCCCAGACCCTCCTTTTTCTAGTCCCAGATCTGCTCCCAGACCTCAGCACCCTGCATCCACCACCAGGATTCTAGAAGGCCTTTCCTCTTGCTTACATAAGACCCTTTCTCAGGGAATGGGGTCTACTCCTTGTACTTCAAGAGGCTTCATCAGCTTAAGAGAGCACCTTCTGTACACATGTAGGGAGGGAACAGTAAAAACCCAGAGCCAGGAGGCTGTGTCTGCTGACAATAAGGGATCAGCCAACTGCCTGTCAGGCTGGGGTGATGGAAGAATAGTACCCAGGCAGGAGGCCAGACTACACACGGCTGGAAAGTGGGGGGCAAGGGTCACCGTTTGTCCCCTGTTCCATCACCAGTTGCAGTGGCATGCCTCCTCGTGGATCAGATAACAAATTTAAGGAAGGGAGAAACCTCATTGTTTCTTTCAAACTGGTGATACTGGCCACGGTTCATGCTTTATAGCACTCACGAAAATACAGCCAGGTTCCTTCATTACATGAATACCAGCTGTCATTTCTCTGGAATGTGCTATCTGGCTTAGACTGAGACTATCCACGAATCCCAGTCTGGAGGCAGAGCCCAAAGAATCGCAGATGGGTTTCTGCGCGACCAAGGGCTTACAAAGTCCTGTTCTGACAGGAGGGGGCTGACGATCCTGCTGGCCCAGACACCGAGGCACTCCCACGCAGCCCCCAGACCACTCAATCTAAACTGTCACCCCATCCCATTTCTCCTGAACACTAATTTGTATTAGGTGTACAAAAGGTCATCTAATCAGGGTCAGGTTGGGAGGTGGCAGTCTCCAAGGACTGGGGTCACAGTGTCACCTGCATGCCCCCCATGCCATCACATACCTATACCAGAGCTTGCTGATGACAGACGAAGTGGGTGCCTGTATGCCTGCCAGTGCTGCCAGAAGCCCTCCAGGAACCCTCAGAAATCCACGCTGAATAGGCCTAGAAGTGGGCAACACTGAGCCCCCTTGTATGAAAATAAAGTAGCACCAAGCCTGAGCAGAAAACCCATACTGAGTTTTATGTAAGCTGCATCCCGAGTTTTGAACAAACTCTGGCCCATACCTGGCACCCAACAAAAAGGAAAACCTCACCACAGATTTGTTCGTGCCAGGAAACTATAACATCAGAAGATGTTACATTTCTTCCATACAATGGATGGTTATGGACTGTGTAGGAATGGATACTGTACGCTTTTTAATACCAAGAGAAGACCAAAGCATCTTGTTAAGTGAGAAAAATAGGCTCCCAAACAATATATACTCTATGCTTTCATTTTTATAAAGAAAAATTTTTATATATGGAAATTTACATACCTACATATATATGTAAGCAGGGAGTCATAAATCTAGTTGTTATCTTGGTGAAATAATTCTATTTTTCTCTTTATGTTTATTTGTATTTCCTAATCTTTCCATAAGAAGTTCTACGGGAAACTTGAAATATACTTTATATAATATCTAAAATGAGAAGAAAATAAAGCAAGCCCTCTCCAGTGGACTCCAGGAGACCCAGCAGCCTGAGTTGGGGCCCTCACAGGGAGGTCCTTCAAAGCCTGCCAACACGCTAGCGACAATAATTCACCGACCAGGCAATCGGCACTATTTCTAAGCACAGGGCAGTTCCAAGACATACAATCACAGGCCCCGGCAAGCTGGCTCTTTGGAGAGGACATTCACAACGGGGCCAAACAGCCATGAAAAGATGTTTCCAACTGCAAACCAGCAGCGTCCTCAGCTTCTCCCCTTACCTCATCAGGCAGGAACCTATGCCAAGCTCCCAGCTGCAACCCAAATACAACAGCTTGAGTTTTAACAATGTATTTAACAGCCTAGAGACAGAACATGGGTATGCCAAGAACAAACAGGTCTCGTTTGGCTCCGAACAAGAGGATGCCTGCCTTCTGCGAAGGGGCAAGATCTGCCTGAACAGGGCTCCCTCCAGTGGCCTCGCCTCCTGGTCGTGTGGCCAACTCTACGTGGCACAGTCAAGAGAACCTGCGCGCTCAACCGAGCAAGAGTTGACAGAGGCTCCAGAGATCCTACCACCTATGCACATGGATGTCCACTGAGGCCCATAAGCTGCTCTCCCTGGCACCCCAGGGGAGGGATGAGAGGTGCCCGACTCTCCTCACCTGATATCATGCCTCAACTATCACCCTGATCTGAACCGCCCCTAAGTCCTTCTTACTGCCATATTGGCCCCTGCCTGCACTGGACTCCCATCTTTGTGGCCTCCCTCCCACCTCTGCTCTACAAAGTAGCCAGCACGGCTTACTGCATCCCCTCCTTTGGTCTCTCTCTCAGTAAGAACCCTCCAAAGGCTCTCCACTGTTCTCAGAACAAAGTCCAAATTCCTTAGCACTTTTTGACTCTGTGTGACCTGGCCCTACTGCCCTCTCCAGCCCCATCTCATGACTCCAGATTTCATACCTTCAACAACCACATCACATGAAAAACAGCCTCCTTCACTGAGAACCTAAAGAAGCCTAGATGATCCTGCATACCTCTCCTTATGCAGCTGTCCCTCAGGATCCACACAGGATTGGTTCCAAGAGACCCCACAGACACCAACATCCACAGATGCTCAAGTCCCTTATATATTAGGCATCGTACAGTAAGCCTTCCGCATCGATGGGTGTCACGTCTGCAGATAGGGAGGGCTGACCTCAGTTTCTCTATCCAGCACCTGGACATGCTGACTTGTATTACCCACCGGGGTACCCTCAAAACCACAAGGCTCCTGCTTCAGTAACTAGACAACAACGTAGCAGAAAAGGCTGTACAAATCAACACGCAAAAGCCAGCTGGGTTTTCAGTCAGAGTCTTGGCACAGACTTGGCAGTCTAGGCAAGACTAACTTATCAGGAACCACGGAAAAGAAGACCCACACTCGGCTCTGCTGGATGCAACGGGAGGACCACCTTGTACTCTCTTGGCCTCACCTGCCTCCTGGGCCACCTGCTCTACCTCAGACCCAGTGAAGGACACTGCGCAGGCTCCAAATCTCAGACCCTTCCTGCAACTTCTAAACTCCAGTGAAGTGCCTTGCTGGCCTCTCTGGGGACTGCTAGAGGGCCTGGGAGTGCAATTGAGGACTGGGCAGGGTTGGGGGCGGTGGGCGGAAATAACTCCTCCTTGGGCAACTGTGACCAATGAAGAACAGACACAAGAGGACATCAGCATGTAAATCCCCTCTCCAGGCCTCCAGGGAGAAGCAGCAGAGCCCACCCAGAGATGTCCTGCACAGCTGAACAACTAGAGCACCTCTCTGCAGACTAGCCAGCTTGCTACAGCACCACCTGGGATTTGCTTCCCTTCCTTCTCTTACCCTTACTTACTTACCTCTCTCTTACTTACCCTACTCTCTTACCCTTCTCTTATTCCCTTACCCTTGCTACTTTGCAACTGTACCTTCTAACAAAGCATCAAGTACTTAAGCTCTCTTTTCTGGGAACTAGGCTAAGCTAACCACTATTCATGTTTCCAAAAATCTTTCACTTCTTCCAACACCTTGTAAACTAGATATATTTTCATCCCCATTTCAGATAGAGACATGTAAAATACATAACTGAAGCTGCTCAACTCACATGCTATAGCAAATCAATGGCAGAGCTCAGACGCAAAGCCAAAACATATCTTCCACTATTTATTGCTGCCTTCAATCCTACTCAGTAACATCTGTTGCCATATAGCATCCTAAGGACTTCCCAAAAAGAGGAGTCACACTGTGGCCTAGCACAACAGGCTTGCCCAAGTCAAAGACTTTATTGTGGTTCACAAAGCAGCCTTATGATATCCATAGCTGGATCCCACCAGAAGGCAGACAGCAACATGGGCTCAGAAAGACAGGAACATGGTGCCTCCAGTTCAAGTGAGCAGTCACTCCAGCCCAGACATCACAGCATTCACAGATGACCAAGTGGCCCAGCTCATGACAAGACAATACAGGCAGGCACACCAACCCTGGAGTCAGATCGTCCCAGAGTTAAACCTTAGTTCCACAATCACTTCCAGGTTTCAGAATCTTAGACAAGTTACAGTCTAAGGAGTTACAGTGACAAGTTACAGTCTTGGAGCCTCAGTTTTCCCATCTATTTAACAGTGATAACATCTCATAGGGCTGTTCTGAAGACTGAATGTGATGACAGATGTCAGCGGGCAGCCTAGCACCAGGCACAACTTCCACCAGTCATCAGCAACAGACCTGGAGCAGCTGACCCCTGGAGAGAAAGAAGGTCCAGTCTGTGAGACAGTGAAGACGAAAACAAAACAGAAATTGGAGAACCTCCATGTCCCAAGAGTGTCAAAAGAGATTCAGGAGAGGGTGGAGTCAGGCCTAAAGCAGCACACTGACCATCAGGAAGTTAACTTTGAAAACTGGCCAATCACTGGCTCTCTCACCAAGGAAGGAAAGTTCTCTGGCAAAAAACAGGTGACCAGACCTGTCCTCTGCAATCTCACCTATTTCTATGTCTCTAACCTGCACACTCTGAGTTCCTACAAATAGCAGGTCTCAGGATCATGGCCACACCCTGGGCCCTCAAGAGTGCCAGGTACAGAGCAGGGTATAGTCTAGCAAACACCTCCTGAAACGTCTAGAGCAGATGCTGGTCTGTGATCAGAGTTACATCCAGTGATCTGGAGAATCCACTACCCAAACATTTATAACCCTCTGCCCTGCAATGACACCACTTAAACACATACTTTCTCCTAGATCTCCAAGAGGTCTAATCCATACTTTTCAACCCCCTCTGCTCCTTCTGAGAATAAAAACTATATCCTTCATTCCACATCTGCAGCTCAAACCCCAGCAACCACAGGGGCCACCAGCCCTCTCTGCTCAAGAACAGACTCACGTCCCACCCTGGTGCACTTCAAAAGTCCAAAAAAACTGCTAGATTTTTCGAAGTTAAACTCTCACTCCAGCACCCTGTCTGGGCTTGCACGTGCCTGCATCACAGCATTTCCTGCCAACCTCCATCTGCATAAAATTAAACTTTAGACAGATCCCAGGAACCAGGGACACACCCAACAGCCCAACGCACAGCATGGCCAGCGTGGCCACACACTGGCCAAGGTCTTAACATCCAGTCTCAGGCCCTCCCAAGGATGTGGGAGGGCAGAGTCAAAAAGGGAGGTTCTCTCATGAAATGAGCAGACCCTAGATTTGCTACCCTACTCATTTCTCAGGGTTGTACCCATGCAGTAGCTCCTCATGAGCGCACATACTCTGAGCTCCTCCCTGGCATGTGACCAGCTGCCAGCAAGAAGCAGCAATCTCAGAGAGATTATGAGTTACCCATGGGCAAGGATTATACCACCGTCACTGCCTCCTCTCCCTCCTCCCTCATTCCAGCCCCAGGCACACTTTAAGCAAAAGCCCAGCACACAGGAGATACTCCAGGAATGAACAGAGATTGGCCAGGCTAAAACAGTGACAAAGTAGGCACTCTCCGGGGTACACCATTTCAGAGCACTAGACAGGATAGAAGGGCCTATCACAAGCCACAGACAATGCTCAGCTGCCACCATGTCTGCCTGAGATCTCTCAGAGAACTAGGGTGGCCCAGTACGACAGCATCTCTGGGATGAGGCCCCTAGCCAACTCACCCCATCTTTGCTACGTGGCTTCCCTGGCTGGGCCATACAGTGGACAGAGTCGGCTGTCTACAAAAGGCTCAAGAATAACAGGATTCAAAGCCCAAACATCCTATGAGTAGGGAGAAGTGAACAGAGCGGCTGGACCTGGAAACCCAGAACAAAGTGAGAAACTGCAGCCTGGAAGCTTCAGGGACTGTCTGAGCACAAGCCAAAGGAAACCACAGTTCATTCAACAGAGAATTAAATCATGGAATCTGCTATCCCAGATATGACATGGGCAGCAGCTTGCAAAACCGTTCTCTAAATTCTTAGGTGGACAGTGGATCTCTGCCAAATCAGGAACATCTGAGAATGCCCTAAGCTGCAAAGCAATGTTCCCCAACTCTTGATCTCAGAGCCAGGATCTCCTCCAAAAAGGCTGAGGTTGTTGAGCTTCAGATGGTTTATATCAAGCAGCACAAGCCTCAGGTATATCACTCTACAGCAGAAGACACCAGCCTCAGCCTTGGGAGGGACTTTGATATTTTTCTCCATCTTACAGGTGTCAATTAGAAGACAGAGACCAGGGGCCTGTGCCCTGGAAAAGGAAACTCCCACATCCACATTCACGCAGCAAGGGTTCACTGAGCTCCCTCCACATACAGGACACAATACCAGGCACTGTCCTCTCACTTAACGTTCTCTGGACAGGGTCTCTAGGCAGCTATCCACTAAAGTATCCCTTTCCCCATTTCCTTGCTTCCTCTAGAGTGCCCAGGTCACTTCCATTCACACAGGCTGTTCTGTCTGGGTTACCCTTTATTCAACCTTCATCTGACCACTCCAGGTCATGGGTCACCTCCTCCAGGAAGTCCTCTGGCCTGAAGCATCCTGTCCTCTACCAAGTACCCACAGTCCAGTGCTCCCTCTGAGCACACCACTCACCACACTGACCCGGGCCTGGCCTTTCCTGGTCGCTAGTCCGCGTGCCCCAGTGGGCCAGCAACTCCTTGCAGTTTCTGATAACACTGAAGGGTTCGTTTCTTGAATTAGTTAACTAGTTACAAGTCTCCGCGGCTGCTGAGGCAAAACTGGAGAGGAGGGGGAAAAGAAAAAAACTTTATCATCCAATAGCCTGTCTTAATGGGAACCAAACAGGGCCAAGGCTACAGACTCCCAAGCCTCTGGATGGAAGAAGGTGGACTAACACCAAACGGCCCCTAGAGGCCTGCCCGGCTCCCCCTGCCTCCTCCAAGCTCCGGGTGTCCTCGGGCCGGGCCGCCCCTTCCCGGGAGCCTGACCCTCGGGGCGGCCACGCTCCCCACCCGGTCCGGCCGCCCCGAGGGGACCGGCAGGAAGGGCGCCGCTGACCTCACCGCCCTTAGCTCGGGGAGGGGACTCGGCGGCGGGACAGGAACCCACGCGGGTGCAGAACCAGGGCGGAGGGCGCGGGGCTGCGGCCCGTACGGCGCGACCCCCGGCCCCCAGCTCCCGGCCCCGCGCGGGCAGAAGGTTCGGCCCGGTGACCCCGGCCGGTGCCCGAGCCCCGCGGCGGACCGGGCTGCCAGGCGGGCGGGACGCTCACCCGGACACGCGCCGCTCCCGGCGTTTCCAGAACCTCCCGCGGCGGCGCCGGGCCCGCTCGGCACCTCCTCCTGGGCGGCTCCGCCTCCCGCCGCTGCCCGGCTCCGCCCGCTTGAGCCGCCGCCACGTCCCCACCTCCCTCTCCCTCCCGGCTCCCCACCTCCCGCCCACCCCCAACCCCGCTCCCACCCGCGCCCCCCGCGCGTCCCAGGCCCCCGGTTCCGCGCCCCGACAGCCTCAGCCAGGAGGCGCCACCGCCGGCGACCCCCGGGAAGACCCGGGCCGCCCGGCCGCGCTGGAGCGGGGAGCGGGGAGCGGGCCCGGGACCCGGCGGGGGCCGGCCGCCCGCGCCCTTCATGCGGCCGGCCGCTCGCCGCACGTACGCGGCGCCCGCCTCCCCTCGGCGCTCCCTTGTGGGACTCTGCCCGCCCTCCTCCCCCGCCCCCTGGGCGGCTAGAGAGGCGCGCACGACCCGATCTTAGCGCGGTGGGGGGAGCATCCCTGGATGCTGGCCGACTCCCCTGGCCCCAGCTCAGGCCCGTTTCCTCGGTGGTCCTGCTGGATTACCGCTCCTACCCTCGCCTCCCCATCATCATCACCATCAGGTGACGGGGGGTGGGGTCACCCGGCCCTGGAGCTGGATTATCAGGGGTTATCAGGGAAGGGGACAGTGGATAAGGACCTGAAAAAGATCTGGGATCCACACCCAGGACCAGGTTCCCAAAGGGATTCAGGCTGTCCCCAGCTCCTGGATCCGTCACTTCTGGTGCTGAAATGTGTGGCTGAATAGGTTGATGAGAAGGGAGACCATCAAAGACCGATCAAAGCGAGGCGGGGGGCGCACATTGGAGTCAACCTTTGTTTTTCCCAAGCCTTTACATACAATACAGGCCAAAAATAGTGGACGCCACCTTCAGCCAATCCAGCCTGGGAGCGAGTGAAGGCAGGGATGCAGGCCTGAGCTAGCGGAGGCCCTGGCCACAGAGCAGGTTCCCACGCCTGCTCTGTGAACCTTTCTGCTGATGAATGAGGGGAAACACTGTCTGAGAATCTCATCAGGGAGCTAGCCCGGAGTGGGAGGTGCCCAGCCTCCGCCCAGACCAGTGTGGGGATATTCCCTGTGGCACACCGTCCAAGCTGGCAGCCCAGACCTGGGGAAGGCCTGAGCACACACAGAAATACACACAACACACATAAAACACGGAGTGAACCACTGTTCCGGCCTTCCTCAGGCACCAGCTGATCTCCCCAAAGCTCAGCTAAAACCAAATAGAGAGACTTCCTGCCTCTACTATACCCTGTTATACCACGGGAGCCTCCCTCTGTCTGCCCAGGTCCTCCCATCCTCTCCCCCTTCTCAGGAGCTTGCTGGACAGACCATCCCTTCTCTCTCTTGAATGTTCAACCTCCTCCTCTCAAATGGATCCACCCCTTGACCTATAAATATTGACAGGCCTTGGGACCTCCTTGGTAGTCCAGTGACTAAGACTTGTGCTCCCAATGCAGGGGGCCCAGGTTCAATCCCTGGTCAGGGAACTAGATCCTTTGTGCTGCAACTAAGACCCAGTGTAGCCAAATAAATAAATAAATATTAAAAAATATATATTTTCAGGCCTCTACTGTGGAAACAATAGAGGGCTTCCCTTGTGGCTCAGCTGGCAAAGAATCTGCCTGCAATGTGGGAGACCCGGGTTCGATCCTTGGGTTGGGAAGATCCTCTGGAAAAGGAAAGGCTACCCACTCTAGTCTTCTTGCCTAGAGAATTCCATGAACTGTATAGTCCATGGGGTCACAAAGAGTCAGACACTGAGCGACTTTCACTTTCTCTCTGGAAACAAGCCCTCACCAGCTACTGCAGTATCTCTCTCCTTCTCGACCACAGCAAAATTTTCTGAAAGAGCAATCTGTCCTCACTTTTCTCCCAAACCTCAGAACCCTGCAGTGGGCCTTCTGTCCCCCTCGCAAGACCAAACAAACTCTCCATAACTTCCAAGTCTAAATTCAACAGTCCACTCTCCAGTCCTCATTTGACGAAGCCTCCCGCACCACCTGACACCCTAGCAGCCTTTGGTCACTGCCTCCCGGAAACACTCTCGTCCCACACTATCCTCTCTGGCCATGTCTGCCCATTTGCATCCCCACCTCATCCCCCTCTGTCCCCATTAGTCAGTAAAGGTTGGGAGTTCCCTAGAGTTCAGGCCTAGGCACTCTGTTTTCCTAGTCTCTTTCTAGAACTTCTTCCTATACACAGAGGAAGCACACTTGTCTCTCTACCCTTGCCCCTGACTCCTGAACTCTAGACTGGCTGCACAATCTACATCTCTGCTGAGTGTCCACAGGTTCCTCAGTAAAAGCATGCCCAAGGTGGAGTTCATGCTCTCTCCCCTTCTCCTGCTCCATGCCTCTGGTACTCCTTGCCTCACTGGGGAACCCCCCACCCCCACCCCCACCCCCAGTTACCTCACTGGAAGCCTGGGAATCACCCTCAGCATTTCCCTCTTCCCTGGCTGTGTCCTTCTGTATCCCACATCTGTTCAATCCTACCACCTAAATCTCTCTCTAATTCACTTATTTTTCTCCATCCTCTTTCTTCTTTTTAATATATGACCACGGGATGCCATCCTTTAATAACTTGGCACAGGCATCTAGATATCAAAGAGATGTGTACTTAAAAAAAAAAAAAATGCAAAACATGAGAGTTGAGAATTAAGTTTTATTTGGGGCAAAATGAGGACTGCAGCCCGGGTCTCCATCCTCTTGCCCTTGAATGACTGCAGCAGTTTCCCAGCTGACTGCTCCCCTCCATTGTTTCCTCCCATCTCTCTTCCATACAGTGACCTGCTCCGAATGCAGCTCTGAACCCATCACTTTCAGCTTAGTAAACTGCATTGTTCTCAGGGGAAAAAATCCTCAAAGTGACCTACAAGGCCGCGAATGGTTTGGCCCCTGCTCACTTCTTGAACCGCACTGACCTTCCCCTCCAGTCCCTCTAACTGGCCATTTTCCCCCTCCCCATTCCACTCCCAGGCCTTTGCACATTCTTTTCTTTCTCTCTTGAAAAATGTCCCTCCTCCCCAATTAAATCCTTCAGATCCTCCCAGAAGGAATTTCCTCGCTTCCCTGACCAGGTCAAAACCTCCTGTAACAGTTGTTCATGCCCTCCATGCTTTGTAACACTTGCAGCAGTTGCTGTAGTTGAATGATTGTTTAGTTTAATGTCTGTTCCCCCTGCCCTGTCCACCACTACACACACACACACACACACACACACACACACCCCGCTGGCCTGGAGACTCCAGGAGTACATAAATAGTGTGTGTTTTTGTAAATCATCACATCCTCAGCAGCTAACACAAAACTGGGACTCAATAAATATTTCATGACTACATGAAGGGATGGGTGTCTCCTTAAAGCCTTGTTCCATAAAACTGTAGCCCAAAGGCTGACTGAGGCCTCCACAGAGCCTCAGAGTCCTGGGCCCCATTCATTCCTAAGTGTCTGCTTCTCCTCCTCCTCTGTCTCATATAAGGATCCTTACTGTTGGACTTAGGACTCACCTGGGGAATCAAAGTGATCTGACTGTCGTGTCTACTTCCTTCACCGCTTTGCCTTCCTAGGGATGGGGGCTGCTTCTGTCCTGTTTATCACTGTGTCTCCAGGTCTAGCACAGAGCCTAGAACCCAGAACCTAGACAGAGAGTGGGAAAGAAAAATACAGGAATGAATTAATGGACATGCCCCACTCATGTGGCCTCCACAGGCTTCACTACACCCATTTTGGGTCACTTAATAAATCAAGAGTCATGTCACACCCCTCTCCTCTCAAATCTACTGTGTAAATAAAGCCACACCTCCCTTCTGGTAATGGCTCTATCCTATTCATTTGTGCATTCACTCCACAAACATTTGATGGGCACCAGCTGAGGCCCTGGCTCGGGGTTCAGGGACCATGAAGATCAAAGAGGCTCTGTCTAGTGGGGGAAACTGGCAGGTGAACAGACGCCCACCCAGTCCCAGTCTTAGAGACCCTTCTTAGGCTCAAGATCAGGTGACTGCCACCTTTGACCCCAGCCTGGTTTCATTTGGGGCATCACCAAATGAAACCCTACCCCCATGTTGTCCCTAAGTGGTAACCCTGGCCAATGGCTCCTCAAAGCAGGCTAGACATGTTTACCCACCACCCCTACCCCAGAGAAGGACCTGGCATCTCTCCAGAAAGAGATGACAAAAATATCTGTGCTAGACAGATAGGTAACTGGATGAATGGGAGGGCAGGTGTGATGCAGCCTTTTGTGCTAAACCCAGGGGGTCCCCATCCCCTGAGCCAAGGACCAGTACAGTCCACACAGCAGGCGGAAGAGTAGTGAAGCTTCAGCTGTATTTACAGCCACTCCCCATCACTCACGTTACCGCCTGACCTCTGCCTCCAGTTAGATTCTCACAGAAGCACGAACCCTACCAAGAACTGTGCAAGTGAGGAATCTAGGTTGTGCGCTCCTTATAAGAATCTAATGCCTTATGATTCTGCATTGTGGTTAGTTGCATAATTACTTCATTATATATCATAATGTAATAATAATAGAAATAAAGTGCACAATAAATATAATGTGCTTGAATCATCCTGAAAACATTCCCCTCCCTCATCCATGGAAAAGTTGTCTTCCACAAAACTGGTCCCTGATGCCAAAAATGCTAAGGACTCCTGCTCTAAAAGGCAGGGGTCTAAAGAGGCATCCTGAGCCTG
Source organism: Dama dama (assembly GCF_033118175.1). Classification (NCBI taxonomy): domain Eukaryota; kingdom Metazoa; phylum Chordata; class Mammalia; order Artiodactyla; family Cervidae; genus Dama; species Dama dama. The sequence goes on along the minus strand of NC_083689.1, from coordinate 25,565,187 downwards.
CCCTGCTCCTGCCTTTCCCCACTCACCTGTGATCCCTGACCTGGGAAGCAGGAGGTCTCCCAGACTGCTGATGACTCTTACAGGGCCTGGAAACTACCACAACAGCCGGAAACCTGGCCAGGGTTTATGAGCGCCTGGTCCCTCCATGGAATTCCCCAGAGCAGGGTTCCTGAGATCAGCCAGTGCTACAGAGGGTATTGTGCATGTTGACACACATCTGTACCCTTCAACACAGTCAGCATGCAGCTGGACTTTGGGTCCAATCGTCCTCTCCAGGTTCCTCTCTTTAGGGACCAAGAAAAGACTGGATATATCTTGACTCAAGGCCAGCGAGAGAGGGCAAGAGGTGCAGCTTGAGTGGGGCCACCTAGTGGTGGCCTTGCATGCATGCCCAGTGGCTTCAGTCCTGTCTGACTCTGTGACCCCATGGACTGTAGCCCACCAGGCTCCTCTGTCCATGGGATTCTCCAGGCAAGAATATTGGAGTGGCTTGCCATGCCCTCCTCCAGGGAATCTTCCTGACCCAGGGATCAGGCCCATATCTCATATGTCCCCTGCATGGGAAGGCAGGTTATTTACCTTTAGCAACACCTGGGAAGCCCAGTGGTGGCCCTACTGCTTCAGAAATAGGGCCTCGCAGGTAGTCTGGTCTTACAGCCTGGTGTAGGACCCTGGGGTAGATACAGAGAATCTGGCAGAATCCCCAGGAGCCTGCGGTGCCAGCCCTGGACAAGGCCAAGTGGGTCCCCCCAGAGCGTCCACTTGGTGCATGCAAAAGATGAGACAGACCCAATGGAATGGCTACAAGTCCCCTCCTAGCTGCCTCCTCCATGGACCCTTGCAACTCAAGACCGCAGTGCAAGCACAAGCTGGGCTGTCATTATAGGGTGGAGAAAGGCACCCAGGGCCTGGGAGCTATAATTACCCAGCAGGTCCAGGGCAGGCCCTCAGGGTGGAGACAACGGGCTTAGCCTTCATCTTCCCTCCTCACCACACTCATCCCACTTCCATCTTGAGCAAGAAGTTTCTGGGTTGGTGCCAGTACCCAGAAGGCCAGGAGTTAGATAGGTGCAGTGCTTAGAAATCCTGATATTATAAATATGCTTTTTAAAATTATTGCTATTACAACACAGAGGCCCATCCTACCCCCACCGTCACCCTGTCTCTCCTCCCCCAGCCTTGGGCTGGGGAAGGGATTGGGGATGGGTGAGGATGAGGTGAGAATAGGGATAGCTATCGAACATCTGACTTAGCTACTGTTTAAAAGGCTGAACATTCAGTGGTTTTACTTGTTTTTTTTTTTTTTTTTTTTTTTTTCAGGCCTTGTCAAAATGTCAGGAAGCCAGTAGAGCAGAGGGCAGAGGAGAAACAAGAAGTGAGACTGCAATGTTCTCGGGACAGAGCACCCTTGACTTTGTGGGCCCCCAAAATGGGTTTGGATATGATGCTGAGGGCTGGGAGCAGCCACCCCAGGGTGAAAGCTAGGGAGGAGCAGGATCCCATTTGGGATCTAGGGAGGGCATCCTGTCCACTTGCTGTCAGGAGGAAGAGAAGGAGGAACAGAGCCTGGGAGTGACTGGGGATGGGGGTGGTGTAGGGTCTACATGACAGCTGATGCTGATCTCAAGTAGGGAATAGCAACGCATAGAGAAAGAAGCAGGTAGATTTAAGAATTAATAAGGAGGTAGACCAGGAAGGCTATGTTCATTCATTTATCCAGCAAATATTTCTTGAAAACTCTGCTCCCCATTCTGCGCTCCTTCTTCAGGTTGAGGCCCTAATTCACACCCAGAACGAGGTCTTTTCATCCTTGGCTACCTTGACCCTGCCACCCTAAAGCAGGTCTTGCTGAAGGAAATTAGTGGCAGCCCTCAGAAAACACGAGAACGAGTTGGTTACCCCTAGAGATCACACCAGCACCCTTGAGAGTTTCAGACTGACATGGAGTCCTTAATCACAGCGTCTGGTTTCCTCAGTCATAAGGCTCCTTCCACAAACCACCCAGTTAATCATGGTCTTGGCACTAACTAACATCACCCTTCCTCACCCTGTGCTTCATTTCTGCCCACCCCCCCAACCCTCCTATTTTTAAGTGAATGCACTTCTGCTCTAGTGATGCATGTTTCTAAGGCACCTCATATCCTTTCCGGAATGAGATGGATATCCATTCACGAGTGACCCTAGCCCAATCAAGTTGTGCAAATTCTGTACTTCACAATCCTGGGGCTCCATCCCCATCACAGACATTGTAGATTTGATTATTCATGACAATGTACCAGTAGATAGAAATAAAATGAATTGCAAATGGGGTATTCTTGACTGATTTGTACAAAACAGTTGTATGATTTGGTATGTCTGCTTCCACACAATCACAGGACCCTGAGTCACCCTTGTGGATGAGGCCTTCAGGAGTCCATCTCCTCCTGTGGGCTCTCTCCAGCCCTCAGCCACCTGGCCTGTATCAGCTGTGGTTGTGGCTCCGACTCTCCCCCAGCCCCTTGAGGAGACACAGTCATCTGATCTTGTTGGTGAGCCCTGTCCTCTGTCCAAGGAACGCTGCTCCAGACTCTGACCCACCACAGGGAGGCCAAGGCACTCATTCCTCTGGAGGCCCTCACTACTCCACACCACATCAAACTTATTCCAGTACACTCACATCTCATACAAGTACACTTTGTACTTACCCAGTAAAAACATGGCTGAGTCTCAGTTAACTAGTTTCCATGACATAATGTTATAGTCACTAGCATTTCATAGTCACAATTTTATTTTTTGTAGTTTTCTACATTTTCCCCTGTGTCCATCATTTGCATGAACCTGTGAGAAGCTTGACTGACCTGGCCACAGCCTTTGGTGGGAGGATCCTTACCCACTGGACACACAGGCGCATGCACACATGCACATAGAGGTGTGCACGCATGCACAAGCTTGTGGGACTCGGCCTCTCACATGAGAAGGAGGAGATTCTGTGCTCTGTACCTTGGCTCTGCCCTTAACCTTGACTCTGTCTCACAACTTAATGTTAACATGGAACCAGAATCTGACTTTATTTCTTACCCTGAACCAGACAGTTGATGCTTGGAATCAGAAAGATGTCCGCTTCTATCACCTGCAGGAATCACACCTCCAAGGGGAGCAGGGCCAGTTTGGACAGGGTATCTCCCTGGCTGAAGAGTGAAGGTACAGACATGGCTATCGTGCAGTGTCTGGCCATCAGACACTGTCGTGTGTCAACAGTCTCGGGAGTAAGCATTATTCTCTCATCCCAACAGTCACCCAATAGGCCGCGGCAAGGCTGACCCATTGCCTTCATCAAGACCTGGAATTTTTTTTCTTTACTTCATCCCAGAACAAGAGCAGTTATCTGTGTCCCTGGGCTGACATGCAATGGGGCCTCAAGTCTCTTCCGAAGAATTCTGCTGCTCTGGTCTTGCCCCCAACAGCTCCAGCTGCAAAAATGAGGATGGCCAGCAGAGGGTGCATGGAACCCACCATGGGCCACCCAGTTAAAGGAGCAGTCCCAGTTTTGCTCAAAAAGCCCCTCAGTTCTTGATCTCCGGCTCTATTCCTACAACCTGCCAAGGTTTAACAGGAACCCTTGCCGAGAACTGCATAAACAGGAGCAACTGTAAACATGGGCAGATATAGATGTTTTCCAGGCCATATGGAATACCTCCAATGCTGGGACCTCTGGTAGTGGGAAAGGCAGAGAGGGTACCATGGGTGACCAAGGCCCTTCACAGCCAGTTAAGTTGACTTGCAGCCTGGGGGGAGCCTCAGGCCATGGCATCCAGTAGACCTAAAGAAAACCCAAGGGCCAGTAGCTCAGGGAAGTTAGGTAAGGAGATGGGGAGGCTGCTGATAGGACTCTGAGCATGCCTAGAATATCAGGGCTCCTGTTGAGGTGATTCCTTGAAGAGAGGGGCCACAGGAGAAGGGATGGGCAGTCCTCTTTTGGGTTCCCCTGATGTTCTAGGGGCTTCTCTGATAGGGCAGCTAAGGGATGGAGTGCTCTCCCTGTTCCAGGGAGTGGAACCTAACACTTCACAGACATCATCTGGAGGACACTTCTGCTTGCTCCTTCAGACCCTTGTCTCTCGCTCCCCTCCTGCTTTGTGCTCCTGGCTGCCAACCTACATGATGACACAGCAGATGCTCCTGCCCTATGACTTTTGGTTGGATTCAATCTATGGGGGGCACCAAGCCAGGAGGAAGACATGGACTTTGGGAAAGTTGCCTGCAGCCTACACTTGAGGATCCAGCTCAGTAACCTACCAAGTTATGGGACTGCCCTGGCTATACTGAGGAGTAGCCAGGCCCATCTGCTCTTTCACAATAGGATCACTCAGCCCAAGGCCTCAGAAGCCTTCTACACCCTCACTTACTTTCAGTCAGTCAATAAATAGTTGCTAACACATTCTCTGTGCCCAGTCCTAGGTGCCCAAGGACGCAGACACGGGGCTGAGGTGAGTCTGACAAAAGCGTTTGACAGAGCTAGCGGGGTTCTCTTTTGGCAAGGGAGGGGGCAAGGAAACAGACAAGGAAATTGATGATGAGTCACAGGGGCTGAGGGAACGTGCAGAAGGGCATCTCACCTCCTAGTGGTCAGTTGAGGGAATGGGGTTTGGGCCTCTCTGAAAAGTCAGCCAGGGGGTGTCATGGAGGTCTGGGAGACAGAAGTTGCAAAGGCTGGGGTGGGGGAATTCTCTGGCGGTTTGGGTAGACTCCAGCAGTTGGTGATGGACAGGGAGGCCTGGCGTGCTGCGCTTCATGGGGTCGCAAAGAGTCAGACACGACCGAGAGACTGAACTGAACTGAACTGAACTGAACTGAACCAGTGGTTAGGACTCCATACTCTCACTGCTGAGGGGCCAGGTTCAGTCCCTGGTTGGAAAACTAAGATCCCACAAGCCATGCTGTGTGGCCAAAAATAAAAAAATTAAAAGGCTGGGGGAGTGGGATGACTAATTCACATGGAACCCTGTGCTGGCCAGGCAGGGCCTCCTTCTGCCCACTGGAAAGCTGCTTGAACTTCATAGACTCCTGCCAGCAGGCGTGGAATGGCATGTGCAGCCAGGGCCACTTTAAACTTTTATTTAAAAGCTTATTAAGATATAATCAGGTGGCACTACATAAGAGATGTGAGTTCGATCCCTGGATTGGGAAGATCCTCTGGAGTAGGAAATGGCAACCCACTCCAGGATTCTTGCCTGGAATCAGACATGACTGAGTGCACACACACACACACACACACACACACACACTCAACAAAAAGAAAACTGCTTATCTTAATATATAACCCAATGTGTTTCAAATACATGTAAATTCATATTACCATCGCTTAGCTCAAGATATAGACTATTTCCATAATGTCAAAAGGCTCCCTTGTAACCCGATGATAGTCCATAAACCTTCCCAAAGTTGACTACTATTCTTTCTTCTTTGATTATTTTTTTCAGATTTTGAATTTTATAAAAGTGAACTTATACACTATATACTTTTATGTCTGCTTCTTAAATTCAACATGATGGTTGTGGTAGTGCCCTATCTTGCTGTTTTTGGTAGTACATCATTCTATTTCATTGCTGTATGGTATTCCATTATATGAATATATCATAATTTATCCATTCTATTGTTGGCAAACATTTGGACTATTTCCAGTTTTTAGTTATTTCAAATAAAACTGCTTTGTATATATTTGCACATGTACATTCTTAGTGGAAATAAACATTCATTTATACAGAATATAAACCCAGAAGTGGAGTTTCTAGGTCATAGGATATACACATATTTAACTATAGTAGTTACTTCCAACCATTTTTCTAGATGGTTGTACAAAATTACTCTCCCAGCAGCAGTGTTGTTCCAGTTGTTCCACACAACAGTGTGGGAAATCCTCAGGGGAAAAGCCAGGGTAAATGTAAAACTCAGTACACATTATTCCCTTTTCTCAAGGATTATGATCCTTCAATTCTTACCTGCATTAGTTGTTCTCCAATGTCCTCAAATAGTTGTCTTTTATATTTCATTCAAGTTTCTTAACTGCTTTTGGCAGGAGTATTCTGATACTACCTGCCCCCATGGCCAGAACTGGAAATTTTATTCAGTTCAATTCTGACATCAGATTAGAAAATACTGGAAAGGGATAGGCCCCACTGGCCCAGCTGTTTTCAGCTCCAGCTTAGAGTCTCAGACACCTGTGGCATCACATCCACATTCTGAATTAAGGCTCCCTATTTTCCGTCTATGGGGTCACACAGAGTCGGACACGACTGAAGCGACTTAGCAGCTGTAGCAGCATTTTCCTTTCTTCTTTTAAAATTTTATTAGATTCCAACCATGGGTGAGTAACTGGTAATAAACTAACTTCTCCACTGTAAACAAATACAAAGCTAGATAAAACATTTATAGTAACTGATTACAGGCACTGGACATCAAACACCTTCATCCTTGAGGGAAAGGAAACACAAGAGGTGAATTCCACATTCACTAAAGTTCTTTGCCTAGGGCATTTTCCAAACTAAGGGAGAAGGAAGTGGAGCCCAAACAGAGCAAAGTAGATGAGTAAAGGAAATAGAGATCAGAAACAGAGGATACTGAGGTGGCTGAACTTGTGGGGCAGGGTATTAAAGAGTAAGGAGGGAGCTGCATGGAGAAGAAGCTCTAGAAATCTGCACAGATACACTCTTGAGGCTTTGTCTAAGTTGCATAGTTGCAAGGAAAGACTATTTGAAGCCTGATGGATAAAAAACTCTGAGTCTGTGAACTAAACGGGGATTCCAGAGTTCATACAGGGCTGAGACCTGATCTGGCCAGAGTGGAAAGACCTTGCTGAAAACCCTGAACATTTAATTAAAATCTTAGAAAGACCATACCTTAGGAATAGGGCCACTCTAGCCATATAGAACTGTGGTGTTGGAGAAGACTCTTGAGAGTTCCTTGGACTGCAAGGAGAGCCAACCAGTCTATCCTGAAGAAAATCAGTCTTGAATACTCATTGGAAGGACTGATGCTGAAGCTGAAACTCCAATACTTTGGCCACCTGATGCAAAGAACTGACTCATTTGAAAAGACCCTGAGGCTAGGAAAGATTGAAGGTGGAGGAGAAGGGGACGACAGAGGATGAGCTGGTTGGGTGGCATCACTGACTCGATGGATATGAGTTGATGGATATGGATATGAGCTCCAGGACTTGGTGATGTACAGAGAAGCCTGGCATGCTGCAGTCCATGAGGTCACAAAGAGTTGGACACTACTGAGCAACTGAACTGAACTGAGCCATGTAGAATGCATTACTTTACACCTGCCCTAACAAAGCCTCAATAAGATCAAATTAAGCCTCTAGTAGATTTACTGCCCAATGAAGCAAACTCAACACTCCATAAAGAAGAGCATAATCCAGACTCAACAATGTACTGTCCACAGTTCCCAACATACAATCAAATATTACCAGACATAGGAAGAAGCAGGAAAATATGATATATAACCAGGAGAATAGAAACAGATTCAGAGATAACCCAGATACTGGAAATAGCAGATAAGGACTTTAAAACACCTATTATAAATATGTTCAGGAATTTTTGAGTGATAAGATGGACATAATAAATGAACAGATATGCCATCTCAGCAGAGAAATGGAAGCTGTAAAAAAGAACTAAATGGAAATTCTAGAACTGAAAAATATAATATGTAAAATGAAAGTTTTACCAGGTAGTCTTAAGAGTAGACTGGACACTGCAGAAGAAAAGTTCAATAAACTTGAAATCAAGTCAATAGAAACCATTTAAATGGAAACACAGAAGGAAAATGGACTGGAAAAAAGTGAATAGAGCTTCAGGCAAATGACCTGGAAACAATATCAGGCAGACTAGTATACATAAAATTAGAGTCCCGGAAAGAAAGGAAAGAGATTAAGGTGAAACTTTAAATAACATAGTGACTAAAATTCTAAATTTTATTTTAAAAATTACTAACTCATCATCCCCAAAAGCTTAGGATTGTAAAACCTTAACCAGGATAAATACAAAGGAAACCACATCCAGGCACATCATAATCAAATATATTAAAACCAAAGAAAACATCTTAAAAACACTGAAAGGAACAAACACGTTACATCAAGAGGAACAAGGATAAGAATGAACACTTATCAATTATCAGAAGTAATGTAAGCCAGAAAACACGAAAACACAAAAAATATATAGCTTATTAAATATGCTACTAAAAATCAACCAAGAATTCTATATCCAGAAAAACTATCTCCATAAAAGAAATGAGAAATAAAAATATTTTGAATTTTTTAAAAAGCTGAGAGAATTTATCACCAGTGAACTTGCATTACCAGAAATGTTCAAGGAAGTTCTTAACGCTGAGGAGAAATGATACCTGATGGAAACTTGGCTCTAAACAAAAGAACAAAGATCTGTAATAAGTAAATATAAAATATGTTTTCTTGTTTCCTAAACAATTTAAGAGACAACTGAGTATTTAAAGCAAAAATAACAACTCTTCATTATGGAGTTTATCATGTTTGTAGAAGTAAATGTACAACACCGCAATAGAAAGGAAGGGAGGGGTAAGTGGACATACATTATTGTAAGGTTTTTATATAAAAAGGAAAGTTTATCCTTTTCTTCTTTTCTTTATTTTTCATTTTATTACCTTCATCTTTCTAGTTATAAATACAATATAAGTATAGTTACATAAAATTAAACCCCTGACAAAACACATAACCTAGAAAATGTAAATGTTTCAAAACACTATCACCAGCGGTAAATATCAGTAGTTGTGACTTAATAGTTTTAAAAGGTATTAAAAATCTGAACAAATATCCGAGCATACCTTATTCTGCTCCATCTGACTAGATCCCTCTACTAGTCATGGGAGTTTTTCAATTGATTCTCCTGGATTTTATGAAGACACAACTATGATAACATCTGTCAGCAAAGACCCTCTGACTCTTTCCATTACTTACTTCTTTTACTAATCCATTATTTCTTTTTTTTTCCACCTTATTGTCCTAGTAAGGACCTCCAAAGCAGCACTGCATGGCAGTAGTGAAAGGGACATTGTTTGGATAATGTCCATTGTTTGGACATTAATGGGAACTGTAGAGTTGTGAGCCCAATATTGGCTTTTGGTTTCCAGTATATGTTATTTAGGGCTTCCCCCGTGGCTCAGTGGTAAAGAATCGCCAGCAATGTGTTAGAAGCAGTTTCACTCTCTGGGTTGGGAAGATGCCCTGAAGGAGAAGTGGCAACCCACACCAGTATTCTTGGCTGGAAAATCTGATGGGCAGAGGAACCCGGTGGGCTACAGTCCATGGAGTGGCAGAGTCAGACACAACTGAGCACACACGCACACATATGTTATTTAAAAAGTTAATATTTCTTCCTCTTCACGATTTTCCAACTTTTTACTGTGACTAGCTGGTGAGTTTTATCAAATGTCTTTTGGGCTGATCACAGTGTTCCTTTTTTCTCTTTAATCTATTCAGTTCAGTTCAGTTCAGTCACTCAGTCGTGTCCGACTCATTAATCAATGGATTTTATAATGTTAAATCAAGCTTGAAATCCTAGAAAATCATCAAGTTGATAACTATTTTAACATACTATGGAAATCACTTTGCTGTATTCACAAATTAGATGGACCTGCCATTTTCTTTGCAGGGGGCTGCCTTGGTGTTAGCATAATAAATAGATCTTAACAATAATTGTGGGAACTCTGGCTCAGGAACACCACAGTTCTCAGAGGGAGAATGCTTGTGTTCCTTGGCTGGGCCAACAATGCTGCATGCTTGAACGCCCAATGTCACAGCTCTTTGTGGTCAGCTTGTTTTAATCCTAGACACAGCTACCTCTCAGGGCCTGCTGGTTCCAGAGTTGTGGGCAGGGCCCTTTCCAGCACTCAGCGCATGTCTAGTCCAGATCTGCCATTTTCCCTTCCTCTTCCCTGAGATGAGACAGTTCTTGCTTAACTCTCAGCACGTAGAAAGCTCATTATACATTCTCTTCAAGCAATCCTGGCTTCCTGTGTGGGAGAGGCACCCCTCTACACCCCCTCAACCCTGCCTCTCCTGTTCCTTAGGCAATCCTACCTTCCTACAAATAAGATGATCTCACAGGCAACAATCTGATCAGGTGTCCTCTCAGCCGGGGCCACGTTACATGTACATTCTTTGTAGGGGGCGGGGACAAGAGATGTGGGGTGTGAGGAGCTCAGACCCCGACACCAAGGGCTCTGCCCATGTCCCACTGCTGAGCCTGGGTCTGCACTGCTATGGGCCTAGCCTTGGGAGGAAAAGTAAGTGGGAAAGGATTTTTGAAGATTCCTGGGAGCCAAAAATATAGCCACCCAGGACATGAGGCTGACTCATGAATCCCGCTCCAGCCCATTCACCCCATGGGCCCGGAGTAGCCTGAACCCAGCTTCACCCTTCCAGGCCTGTATCTGGCTTTTTCTGCTCTAATCCCCATGGCCCCCTGCACCTGGATTCCCACACCCTGGGGCCAGCTGGCAGCTGCTGCAATCTAGGGGCACAGTTCTGCTCCACTCTTCTAGCAACACAGACGGCCAGGCTCACACCAGGTGGTCACAGCTGGAGTGTCCCAAAGCCAGGTCCGGAGGTGAAGTCAGCCTGAGCAGTCCATGCCAGCCTGTGACTCAGTTGCTAGAGGCACCCACAGGCTCCACTTGGCAGTGCTGGGCACCATCAGGCAGGGCATTTCACAGACAAATCAGAGACTAAAGTTGCTGGTGCTGTAGAGAGGTGGGTGGCCCTTAGAGACAGAGGATGCAGCTGGGACGACAGGCTGGACTGGAGTCCAGTACCATGCTTGCTGGACTCTTGGGGAAGTCTTCGAGGCCTTCACCAATCTCATCGTGGTCTCCAAGACTCTTGGGTAGTAGGAGACAGAGGCTAAATCTATACCAGTAAGAAAGTTATGAGGGGTAGGGGCTGCTAAGGTTCATCTTGAGGAGAAGGACTAGGAAGTCTGGAATTTAAATCTTTGAAGTTATCTCCAAACGAGGCTATACATTTTACATGGGTGTTATAAGCATTTAATTGTTCAATACTCAGGCCTAAAACAGTGCCTGACCCATAGGAGGCTCTCAAAAATATTTGTTGAATAAATGACCAAAGCATAAATATCATAAACCATGATTCTTGAAATACAGTTTTCAGGGACTTCCCTGGTGGTCCAGTGGTCAGCCCACCAATGCAGAGGACACGGGTTCAATCCCTGGTTCAGGAACTAAGACCCCACATGCCAAGAGGCAACTAAGCCTGTGTGCCACAACTACTGAGCCCATGCTCCTAGACCCTGTGCTTCACAACACTCGAAACCACCGCAGTGAGAAGCCTGTGCACCACAAGAAAGAGTAGCCCCTGCTTGCCTCAATTACAGAAAGTGTGTGCACAGCAATGGAGAGCCCATGCACCGCAATGAAGACCCAGTGCAACCATCACATAAACAAATACATTTTAAAAATCCTTACAACAAACAAAAAACACTATTCTCACGTTTTTTTTTTCCATATTTATTTCACTGAAAGCCTAGAAATGTGGAAGTGGCCTGGCCTTCTCTCTGAGTGGCCTGAGTGTCAACTCTAATGGTCCGAAGAGGAGGAAAGTCTTCAGCCAGGAGAACAGAGTGTCCTGGCCAGGTCACTGCCAAACATGAGTGTCTGTGGATGTGTGGACTGGGGCAGAGCTAAGCTGTGCCAGGACTCCAGGCCCAGGGAATGAGTCCCAAGCTGACAGAGGAGCAGTAACATGCGTCTCAGGAGCCTCAGTAATTAGATTCCTGGGCCGCCTCCCACGATTGTTCCTCTATGTCATCCTTGCACTTTCGGTAGTCTGACCTGTACCTGATAGCCATGTCTCTCCCCCAGAGCTGCAGAGGGATGGATCCTGAGCCGCTACTTATGCTAGAGTATGGTGATGGTCAAGCCAAGGCCGAGAGCGTCTAGGGAACGGACGCTGTTCCCTCTGCTGTTCTGCCTGGAGAAGCTGATTTGTAAAAGGAGGCACCGTCTCTGCTCAGGGACCCAGTGTGGCTGGCTGATAGAAGCCTTCAACTATCAGGGGAAGCTGGTGAGAACCCCAGCACTGGGCCTCTATTTGGGGGCTACAGGTAGCAGCACTGAGGCATTTGGTGCTAGGAGAGGCTGGGTGATTCTAGGGCAAGCTGACTGTACCCTCTGGCCTGAGCAAGAAGCAGGAGGAAGGGTAAGCTTGGGGGTGTCCTTGAGGCAGGGGCTGAGACCACGGTGCCTTTGTAAGCTGCTTTCTTGAAGAAAGCACTCAGTCAACATGGGCCTCACTCCCACCTCTGACAACCTGTTCTGTCACTTCCCTACCTGGGCTAGGCTGCTCCTGGCTCTCCCACCTGTCTGCTGTCTCCTTCCATTCCTCCCAACACCCTCCACTCCCAGGCCTCAGGCCAGAGCCTCCTTGGGCCCAGCTGGGTAAACCTGCCCCCACCCTGCTGCCCAGCAGTCCCTTTGTTGGGTCCCAGAGCAGACGGGTTTTCTCTGTAAAAACAGACACAAAGCAGGTTCGACAGGGGTGCTATTGGGGACTGCAGGCATGATCGGGACAGGTCTAGTCCCTGGGGCAAGGGGCATGGCATAAGTCACCAATGCAGGGTCTAAACCCCTGATTGACTGCATAGAAAATATGTGAGCTTGGGGTGGACACTCACCCTTCCAAAGGCTCAGTTTTCTGATGAGAATTGGTTCTGCTTTCGTGTCTGCCCTGGAATCTGGCTCAGGGCCAGCAACGAGGCTCCGATTGTCAGAACTGGCTTTGTCCCTGTTTGGATCTTCAGAGGCTGGTTTCCTCTAGAGCCTCTTGCTTCTCAGCCCCCAGGGGGGTTGCGGCGGGGTGGGGAGTCCCCACATCACCAAGCCTACTTAAGCAGGTCTAGGCTAAACACATAGCACGCACTCAAAACTTTTGTTGAGGGATCAAATGGCACACAACTAAAGCCGGGAAACTCCCTTTGTCACAGGCACGCCCTCCCCTGAGTTCTGCTGCACCAAACACAGCTCACAGGCCAGCTTTGTTGCCTCCCTGACTAGCCCTGTCATCCCAGGATATGTGGGGCATTGCCCTTAGTCCACTTCAAAAGCTACACCACCTCAGATCTTCTTTCCAGATGTCACCTGGTGCCCATGCCTCTGGCTGTCTCCTCCCCTTTGAAAGCCCCTCAAATCTTGCTAAGGCCTGCCTCGCTCCCTATCACTATAGGGCCAAGCTCTGGCCCTGCAGAAGGCCCCCACAGCCCCTCCCCATCCAGCCCTGCCCCAAACTGCTGTTCTCTCCACCCTGCAGACTCACAGGTTCCTAGCCTTGACCAGCAGACTGCTTAGTGAACAGACCCAACGAAGGCCAGAGGCCATGGGACCTGGAGTCGGGCCACATAGGCTACACTGAAACGGGAGTTTCTCGGGTTCTTCTTTGGGTACCGCCTGGGTCCTGGAGTGGCCAGGACTGTGGAGTAGGCATCCCGTGAAGAGGAAGTGCCCCTATCAAGACTCAGATCTCCTTGGAATCCAGGCTATTGACTGACAGGAGAGGGCTGGGCCTTGAACGAAGGCTGTATTGGACTGAATAGAGCAGACTGTATCTAGAGATCTGTGGCCCCAGGGCCAGGACAGGGCAGGTTAGGGTCTTGCCTCTCTAGTCAGCCCCTTGCACTTCACAGGAAGGTATCCTCAAGGGCTGCTCCATCAGTTTCACTACACACCCTACTCGGGGCTGCTTCCTACTCTGGGCGGTCCCCTGGGTTGGCCTCAACTTCAGCCGGAGACAGTTCCTGTTTCGGCCCTTCCCTCAACCCCCACCCTAAGCTGAGTCCCAAGGGCATCTCCCAAGGGCATCTGTTCCTGCTGGAGCCTGCCAGTCCATTGAGGAAAAAGCATTGTAGTTTCTCCTGACCTTGGACAGATCTGGCCACACACAGCAGGCCTGGGCATAGTGCCCTGAGCTACTTGAGGCTCCCCTGAAGGACAGGGCCCCTGAGCATGTCTCCAAGGCAGCAGGAACAGAAGAGCACAAGTCTCTGCCTCCTGGATCCCCTCATGCCCTGCCTCTTTCTGGGCCATGGCTGAAGGATGAGCTGTAATAATAATTCCTGTAACAACAATAATATTGTTACTAATGAATGTTTTTGAACACCTTTTCTGTGCCAGGCTCTCTGTGGCTGCTGGGGAAACATAAATAAATAAGATAGACACAGTCCTTGTCCCTACAGATCTCTCTACCACAGCCCTGGGCAGGCATGGGCCCTGGCATATGGAAAAGCACTCAATATGTTTTTGTTGAATGAATAAAGAATGCATGAAGTGAGCAGTCTGGTTGTACCCAGCAGCAGAGATGCCTGGTGGGGTGTGCAATGAATAAGTGAAGGCCACCAGGGCAGAGGTGAGGCATGACCCAGCTGCTATCATCCCCATCTTGGAGAGGGCTCCCAGACCCTGTACACTGCCCTGTGACCTGGTACTTCAGCATGATAGGGATTCAGCAATCCAGCAATCCCCCAGGGAATAAGAGCAACAAGCATGAAAAGGAAATTCTGAGAGTTTCTGGAGGGAGCATTGGGGATGGACTGAAGCAGCTTGCCTAACTCACTGTCCAAAGCAGTGCATCTCAGCAGTGAGCCTACAGTGTGACTCCTAAGAAGGTCTGCTTCCAACCTCCAGGAACTCAGCCTTGCCCAGGCCTGTGTCCTGTGGGAGGGTGCTGTCCGAAGCGGGCCTCTGACGTCCCCTCAAGTCAGGGGTACCATCAAGGACCCACTGTGGAGGATGACTGCCATGGACCCTGGAACTACCCCGGAAACTGCTCAATGAAATGGGAAAGTTTATACCCCTTATTTTGGAAGAGCCACTCCCCACCACACCCCTGTCTTCAACCCTAGGGGAGAAGCCTTCAGAGATGGATTACCCAGCCCAGAGCCTGAAGGGCTAGGAAAGATACTCAAGAGGACCACTCCTGGACAGGGGTGATATACTTCCCCCAAAGGAAGTAAAGAGGAAGGCAGTGAAGCAATTTCAGGATGGGGGCGGTGGTTGGGAGTCCTGGGGGGCGTGTAAGCTGGGAGAAGTCTAAGGAAGAGTTTCAGGAATCCACTATGGGATGCCTTGGGCAGGAACTTCCTCGGCCTCCTGAGGTCCCAACTCCCCACAGCAAAGATCTGCACCATTTACATTCACTGTGGCTCTTGGAGTGCCGATGAGGTGTCTGATCACCCAGTCATGCTGTGCACTTAGTTCTCAGTCAGTCAGTGACAGTGTTAGCTGCTCCCAATCGCCACATCATTCAGTGCGGTCCAAGTCCTGGGGATCCTCTGGCCTAAGGACCCCTGAGAAACCATCCAGCCACCAACTCTTTACTAGCCCTTCTGCTTGGTTGGTCCCTGTTGGACACAAGTCTGTACAGCATTGAGCAGAAACCTCCTTGCTCACAGAATTCAAAGTTCAACGGCTGGCACTCTCTGGTTACGTCCCCCCAACCCGTGCATTCCCAAATATATCCTCCAACACACACACACACACACACACACACCACTGCCACACACACCACTCATGCTTCTCTGCCACCTGAACAGACAGCAAACAGCAGCCCTTCTCCCAGAGAGGCACCCACGTTCCACCCTGAAGAGCACACCCACTTCCTTGGACTACCATAAGTGCATGCCTCTCAAGTGTCCTCTTTCTCGAGGTGTTATAGAGCTGACAGATCCATCTTACCCCATAACCTGTTAGCCTCCCAAGGGCAGCGTTCTTAACAGAAGCTGGACAAGAGGGCACACAGAGTTATCAAGAATGGCTAAATGAGGGGCCTCCTCGGGGTCTGGAACAGCACACAGTGCTTCCCTGATGTAGCCAGGCCGAAGTGTCCATGACGGCCTGAGGGTGGTCAGTGGGGCCCTAACCAGGCCATAGCACCTGCAAACGTGGCACCTTGACGGACAATGGCACCCTTCACGGCACCCTGAAGGACAATGGTTGAGAGAGGCCAGGAAGGTCGCAAGTGAAGGGCTGCCCCAGATTCCGCTCCGCTCAGGTACTTCACACCCCTGCAATGTGGCACAACCACAGCCGGAGCCACACAGTTGCTCCTTTCCTAGGTAGGTAGCTTTCCAAAACTCCTTACAAGGGAGGATGAAAAAGGGCCATGAATGCAGGAAGAAAGCCTGGGAGGATAGGGCAGCTGGAGAAGGCCTGATGTCCTGGGAAGCAGTGACACTCGTAAGGGCACCCCAGAGAGCCTTCCTGACCTCCCCAAACCATGTCGGGTACTTTTTTTGTGCCCCCTCCCATACTCGGCACTGCCGGCTGTCAACCTGAGTCTGTGACACTGGCCCAGGTCTGCTCAGGGGCAGGGCTCCCCATTGGGGCTCGCGGTTCAGAGGACTCCTCGCACGCGAGAGATGGGGCCCAGAACTGCCTGCCAGGACCCTGAGGAGGTTCGAAACCGGGCGAGGCCCCATCCCCCATCTGGGCAGCCCCCGCCCCCCATCTTTCCCCGGGCTGGGGCACCGCCTCTCAGAAGCAACTTCAAAGGACCCGGCTAGAGCTTCCGCAGCCGCAGAGCTGAGACTCGGGCAGGATCTCGGACGTCGGAGCCGTCAGGGTCCGGGGTCTCTGAGAACCTGGTGGGGGTGCCGGGCTGCAGGCGGTCGGGGCTGAGGGGCGGGTCCTCAGAGCCCCCCGAAGTGGGAGGGTCGGGTCAGCCGCGGGGCCAATCCCGGCGCGCAGGGAGCGGGGGCGGGGGCCGGGAGGAGGGAGGGTGAGGGGGCGGGCGGGCCGGGGGCGGGGCGCGGCGTCCAGGCGGCGGCGGGGACGGCGGCGGCTCCTCAGTGTCCGGCTCAAGCTCCGGCTGCGGCTCCGGCTCGCGATGCCCCACTCGGTGACCCTGCGCGGCCCTTCACCCTGGGGCTTCCGCCTGGTGGGCGGCCGGGACTTCAGCGTACCCCTCACCATCTCGCGGGTGAGTCCAGCGACCACAGGGCGGCGGGGTGGTCCTGAACCTTGAGACCCAGCCCTTGAGGTCCACTCGGGACCCGGATCCCCGACGTCCTGGGGGCTCGGAGGCCAAGCGTTGGCCTCGGTGACCCACAGGCTGTAGAGGCGGCTTCCAGGCTGGGCAGCGCCGCCCCAACCCCTCCCCCTCTCCATGGGCCTGCCTGCCCTGTCCCTCGGAAGATCCCCCCCAAAGAGTTCACAAAGCAGCCTCCCTGCTGGCCTCATTTGGGGGGATTCAACCGCAGGCCATGGAAGGACCAAAGTCATGGGCCAGGGATCAGGACTGGTCAACAGAGGCCCAGAAATGCTGCTTACATTTGAACTCCTCCTGAAGATTTGGGGCAAAATGACTGAGAGACCCCTTCCCTTATCAAGGGTCCCTGCCAGCAGAGCTGTGTGACCCCAAAGAGGTCTGGGGTCCTCTCTGAAACTGAAGAAAGAAAGATCCAGCCAGGTCCCCTCTCTGGTTTTGGTCAGTCTCTCATTCATGACCTCAGTTGTCCTAAGGGGAAGGGACCAGGAATTTTTGGTTTCCAGGGGAAGGGGAGGCCTGTCTGTGCAGTTGTGAGACCCCTTCCCCACAAGACTCACAAGGCCAGGGGCCAGGATAACCTCAGCCCAGTTCCTCAAGTTTCCTTGGCCATGCACTGCCCCAGGCTTAGGACAGCAGAGGAAGAGGAAGGGGCACAGCCCTGGGTGGTGGCTAATCCAGGGAGGACAGGAGAGCAGAGGAGAGGACTCTGTCCCTGTCAGGGGGTGCCCAAACTGGGAAAGACAGGATCCTGGCCCAACCTTGGAGTCCCATATTTGAAGGGCCAGAAGAGGAGACCCAGACTCTGCCCCTAGGAGTCCCAGTGTCGGGGACCAAGAAGAGAGAACCCTGCCCTTGGAGGCTCCCAGTACGAAGGGAAGAAAGGCAGGGACCTGGGGCTATCCCTTGACCCCACACAGGCTACTTTGGCCTTCGAGACCCTGTGTCATGGGAACTGAGAACACCTTCCCCCACCCCTCCGCCACTTCTTGCCATGGGGACTGGACCAAGCTGGCTGAGCTTTCTGAGACGTCTTTCTAGTTCTTGGGAGGGGTTGGGCACCTGGTAGGGCATGGCATCATGGAATACTGTTTCTGGGGGCCAGGGTGACAGGCAGGCCCAGCTGTCCTGGGAGAATTCCCACATCGGCCCTCACCCCACGGCCACTAGGTCTCTGGGGCTGAGTGATGTGGGCCTTCAGCGCATCCGGGAGCCTTTCATCTCCCACTTTCCTGAGAGAGCCCTGCGGCGTGTGTGTGTGTGAGGGGGCGGGAACACATCTGTGTCTGCCTGTGAATGTCATGCTGTGTGTCCACCCACCAAGGCAGGCTCGTGGGGGTGCTAGGCAGGCCAGCCGGCCAGGCACCCTGGGCGTGAGGCCGCTGACAGGCTCAGTGGCGGCGGCTGACGGCCGCAGGCGGCAGGGAGCAGAGACATCTGTTGCCCACGCGGCTGCCTGCCCGCCGAGGAAAGGCCTCCACACGTCACAGCGGCAGCAGCAGCGGCCTTGTTTGGAGCCGATCAGGATGCAGGCCGCTGGCAGGCAGACAGGCTGAAACGAGTTTGCCAGGAAGAACCCCTCCTTTGTCCCCCAAAGTCACATAGCAGCAGCTCAGGCCTGAGGAGCCAGGATGGCTGAGCCTGGGTTTGGGTGGGATCTGGGGAGATTTACGGGGCTGAGGAGGCACAGGCCACAGCTTGCCCAGCAGGTACCTCAAGGGTGATTCTGCAGACACTGATGATATGTGGGAGTGTCCTCACCAGGGGGGTTCAAGACCCAACCCCTCCCACACTCATGGGGCTTCCCCCACCCAATGGAGGCAGCCACACTCAGACAGAGAGGAGGCTGGCTGCCTGGCAGAGCCAGGACTATGCAACCTCAGCCCACAAAGCCTCGGGGAGCCCCCCCCCCCAAAAAAAAAACACTGTCCAGGGCTCCTTCCTCACAAACTATAGTGACTGACAGCCTTGGCATCCTACTTGGTGTTGCTACTACCAGGTCCCTAGAAACTAGTGCCCTGAACAAATACCACCAACTGTATGCCCAACTCCCTGGAGGGGCTTTTTGCATCTAGACCAGGTGGGGTGACACAGGGGATTTAAAAGTAACTGCTTTGGTGAGGCCGCTGGTTCATGCCCCAGTCTCCCAGCTGACCTCACTGCTCCTCTGTTTCTTCCTTTTATCTGTTTATCCTGCATTCAGCATCCAGACAAATCGGCCTGCATTCAACTCTGTCCTGTGATTTCCCTGTTTAGAATCCTCCCTTTTCCCCAACTGCCCAGGAGAGATGCCAGCTTCTCTTCTGGGCCTACAAGACCTGCAGGTCTGGTCCCTGCTTTTTTTCTGATTTCATCTCTTCCACTGTCTCCTCACCAATGATATTTTGGCCACAGAAGCCTGCGTTTACTCTCACTCCAAGATGAGCCATTATACATGCTGATCCTTCTACTCAGAACACCTCTATGTTTTGTAGAAATGCACACTGTGGTTAAGAACAAAGGATTTGGAATTGGTTGGCCTGGGTTGAAATCCTAACTCTGCCGGTTATCAGCTGAGTGTCCTGTGCTTCTCTGGGCTTTGGTTTCCTCATCTAGGAAATAGGCTTGCCTTGAGGACTAATGAAACAATGCATGTAAAGGCAATTGGGAGAGTCACGGTTTCCTGGCCTCACGCCCTCTCTGACCAGAACTCCCGAGCTAGCAGCGCTGGCAGAGCCCCAGCCACCCCTGCTTTCGAGAACTTCCTCCACCCACAGGGGCCTGAATGCACCCCTTGTACTGGCTGAGTCATCCTGCCGCTAGCCACCCCCTGAGGAAGAAGACTCCTCTCCAGAATGGGGAATGGGGCAAAATACCCCATACCCAAAACCTCTCTTTCTTCATCTGTAAATAAGGGTGAGAACAGCCTCTGTCTCATTAGGTGGTTGAGAGGTTGCCATGAGCTAGTTATGGCTAAAGCAGTGAGCCCAGGCCCTGCTACAGAGCAGGTATCCATGAAAGAGAGGGGCCTGGCAGGGCCTTGAGGGGGGAGGGTGGGGTGGTGCCAAGTAGGTGCCTCCCCTGGGAAGACAGGCCTATGTTGGTGCCAGTGTCCAACAAGGGAATATTAATGGTGTGGCTGAGGGTATCATGGTCTAGAAGAATATCCCTTGGGGCAGCCTATTTTGGTGCAGGTCAGCTCTGCAGTGCCCACACCAGAACTCCAGCCAAGGAGCTGCCAGCACCTCAGCTTTGTCTACTCACTACAGAGAACTGGCTAAGCAGAGCCTGGCCAGGCTTCCAGGAGCTCCCGCCCCATAGGAACAGTGTCACTGACCACTCTTGAGCCATGGCTTGCCACTACCTAAGAGGCTGGGAAGAATGAGGGTCCCTAAAATCTCTCTCCAAAGGCTGTGCAGGGACCAGAGACAGGGTAAAGGATGTCCTATTGCCTGAATTCCCCCCAGGCTGCTTACCTAGGCATCCCATGAGTCTATCCCCAACCTCATGTGACTCATGTCAAGGGATCAGCATTGAAGGAGGCTCCAGTGTGGACGCTGCTGACGCTCTGGGGTCCACAGTGGCACTGGGGTGGCCTTAGTGCCTGTCCTCCAGAGGAAAGCGAGCTGTGATCCAGGAATGCAGGCTGGCAGCTGGAAGTAGATGGCCCTCAACTTGCCTGGGGAGGTGACAACACAGAATGAGGTGCTAACACTGTTAGGGGAGCTAAGTGATAAAGGCGGCACACAGGGTACTGTGGGGCCCCAGACAAGAGGCTCCAAAGGGAAATGCCTCTGTGGAGAGCCTAAGACCTGAAGGATGACGAGGAGTAAGCTGGTAACCAGGGTTTGGGGGTCAAAGGAGTGTGTTCCAGGTAGAGGGAACAGCACCTGCAGAAGTGTGAAGGTAAGAGAGAGCTCTCTGGTGCCTGTGAGTAATTCACGTGGTCTGGATAGAGTGTGAGTTCAGTTCAGTAGGTGGAGGTAACTATGGAGGGGTGGGGATGAGAAGAAACAAGGTCACTAAGGGTTTGAGTGTCAGGTCAAGGGACTTACTCTGTGGTCTGGCTGGATGGGGCAATGTAAGCTATGTGTCCATGTTTTGTATTAACTATCTATTTGAGAGCACATATCCCTGTGTGTCCCCTGCACATCCATGGGCATGTATGCGGGCTGCAAGAGTGACATCGTACTTGTTCCAGCCCAGAGGAACCTCCTGTCATATGCCATCATATCGCACCAGACCTCCGTGAGCGTCAGTTGGGGCCTTTAGCGCAGAGGCTCCAGCCAGGCCATGTGGGAACTCAGTCAGTCTTATGGTCTGCCCACCCGCAGGTCACATTGGCAGCAGGGCCGCACTGGCACAGTTCTGGGGTTGGCAGGGGTCTGCAGCAGAGCCTGCAGCAAGGCCATGTAATGACCAATGCCCAGCCATCTGGCTTGTCCACCCACAGGTCCATGCTGGTAGCAAGGCTGCCCTGGCTGCCCTGTGCCCTGGAGACCTGATCCAGGCCATCAATGGTGAGAGCACAGAGTTCATGACACACCTGGAAGCACAGAACCGCATCAAGGGCTGCCGTGACCACCTCACGCTCTCCGTGAGCAGGTACGCGGAGGGCAGGCTGAGCCAGAATGATGGGGGTGAGTTAGGGGAGGATGAATTCTGGGTCACCAGCATCCTGGGTGAGCAGGGCCTCACACAGCCTTTCTGCTTCTGCTCCCTGGCACCCCAAGCCTAAGGAGCAGCGCTCTCCCAGGGGGTTGGAAGGCACTGTTTGGAGATGTCGGTGGCTTAAGACAGAAAGGAGCCCCCATTTAATCTATTGCTGGAACTATGTTGGGGTCTTATGGCAGGGAGTAGACAACCCAAAATCAGGGCTGAAATAAGACCTAGGGTAGCCTTATGCCGGGGGTGTCAGGGGTGTGTGATCTCTGTCCTTTCCCCACCCATGAGTGACCAGCTCGATGAGCAATTCAAAAAATTTTATCGACCAACACCTTGTTTAACTGTCAAACCAACTTGATAAGGTAAAATCTAATATAGGCTCCACTTTACATGTGAGACAGCTGAGATTCAGAAAGTTTGGAGGGTGCTTCAAGTCACACAGTGGAGCAATGGGGAAGCACGATTTGTCTGACCCCAGGTCTCTCTCAGGCTCACCAAAGATGCCACTCCCTCTGCTTGACTGCTGACCCGTCAAACCTTGCTGAGGCTGATGGCAGTTGGCTGGGTCCTGCCTCAGCGGGATCTCCCTCCCCCTGTCTTCCCTGGATCCAGAGAAGTCAGACATAATTGCTCAGCTCTGCCACGTTCCCTGTTAACAGGGACTTTCCACGATCCCCTGTGGATGTGTGTAGGCGAATTCTCCCCAAACCACAATGTGGCCAACCAGGCCTTAGAGCTGGTGGGGCAGAGGGTAATCCATTGGCTCAGAGCCGTTAAATATGGTGGGAAGGCTTCTGAAGTAGCCCCATTTGAGTCTGGCCCTGCTCTGGGCTGAAGTCAGGACCCCTGACTCTTCTCCGGGCTGAGTGGGCCCAGTTGCAAGTCCAGGACCTGGTACACTCCACCTGGCCCGCAGTGAGGAGGCCCTGGCCCAGGAGTTCAGCAGAGCTGACCCTCTTCCAGACTGTGAGGGCTCTGAGGTACACGTGATGACCTCCATGAGCCTGGGTTTCCTTCTCCATAAAGCATGATCACATTCATCACCCTCTCTGAGACGGGGGTACAGGCTGGCTGGGGGAAACATCAGCACTGCTCTGCCCACGAGGCCACCCAGCTTGGCTGGGTTCCTGGGCCCTGACTCACCTCTGGCCTTGACTCTGCTTGGCCAGATAAAGGAAGCCCTCGTAGTAGTGGGGCGAGGGGCAGGGGAGGCTCACAGGGGGCCTGACTCAGGAGGTCTGCAGAGGGGATAATGTCAGGGGAGGGTGGCAGGACGGGGGCAGGGTGGAGGTCCCCCTTCCTTCCTTCCTTCCTTCCCTGGTCATTTGTTCCAAGCTAGGCATGGATGGAGCCAGGGGTCCCCTGACCTGTTCCACTCTGGGTGTTTCAGCTCCCAGATGCTGCTGGACATGGAGCCGGGGAGAGCACATTGTCTCCTATCACAGATTCTGGGTTCCAGCCCCAGCTCTGCACTTGAGAACTGTGCTGTCCTCCAGCTGGTGACTTAGTATCAGAGCCCTTAGCTTCCTCAACTTCAAAACAGAGGATCTGGAATTAGTGACATACAACGTCTGCTCAGTCAGGTTGAAAAGCTGGGGTCCTTTCCCCCAGCCCCCTATCTCTAATTCTCATGTATGCAGATTCTGGGGGATCAAGACAAGGACCACCTTGACTTTCTGGGCCAGCATCTCTTGTCCTGGGGACTTTCTCACCTACAAGGCCCCTGATTCTGCTCTGTCCTGCCTGCTGTGCCAGGACTTATGCCTGAGGCCCAGAAATGGACCTGGCGAACTGGCTGGAGGGAGCTTCTGTGTGGAGCTCTGCCCAGGCCAGCCTGCCTACCTACTCTCTTGTGTACAGAGAGCTCTAATCCTCCACAGACATTCCAATTCATCACAGGATGAAAAGTGAAGTAAAGGCCCAGCTTCCCCTCTATGCTTACTTTGTCTGGAACTCAGTCAGATATCCAGCAGTTCAAGCTAACCTGGGCACGTTCTGTAGGTCCAGGACCTTTCTGGCATCAGCTCCAACCCCAGGGCCTCTGGTCGGATCCCTGTCACCTATTACATGTGACACAAGATGGATTTGCCCAGCCCACCCTTTGGGGGACTTAAAGATGGCAGATAGAGCTACCTGCCCAGTCTAAAGTGTGGAGATCTGGGGGTGGAATTTGACACACAAATAAGCCTTTCATTCCAATCTGATGCCTTGGGCCACTCTCATGGCTCTGGGTACTTTGTACCCTCTGATCCTCAGACCTCAGGCTTGTACCTCTCTTCTGGGCAGGACTTCAAGGAAGTATAAGGCCAAAGAGCCACATGAGATGTCCTAGGTTTATCCCAGCAGAGTTCTGAGTATGTCCAGGCCATAGTTAGCTGTGAGTTAGGGCAGTAACTTGGGAGCATGGCTGAGGGTGCTGGAGCCAGATGCCAGTGGGGGTGGGACCGCATAGCCTTGGTGCCACAGGCCTCTGAAAAGCTGTGGAGGAGAGAGGTCGCCTGCAGGGGACCAGGGAATGGGCAGTGGTGAGCAAGAGCAGAGGGACTGTGGACTACAGGTGTGGACAGATCGTTAAAATCCTCTTCTGAGTGGAGGGAGAGGGGCAGGGTTGAGCTGCTAACCCAGTGGTGAGACCCCCTGAGAAGTCCCAGGAGGCCCTGTAGGGTGGAGTTGGGACATTATTCCCCTTTGATGTAACCAGTCTCACTCACACTCACCTGCCAGTCCCGGGTCCACACACCCTCCTGGCCTGCCTTCTCACAGGACTAGTTGGTGGCAGGACTGGGCCCCAGGCCTGTAGCCTCCCGGCCCCGCCTGCCCCACTGATGGCAGGTTTATGATGTTTTTCTCCCTCCTGAGTGGTGTTTGGCTTTTGGTTTCTATGGCGAAGCAGGAATTTCCTAATGGCCTGTTTCCCATCTGGGCTGGGCAGACATTGGTGATGACTCTGCCGGCGGCTACAGGAGGGGAGGTGCACCCCTCAGAGCCTCCATCTCACTTCCCCCCACAGTCCCCGGGTGCCTGACCCGCAGGCCTGGGCAGAGCTGTGGATGGAAGAGGGATGAGTTGTGGGCTCCCAGCTGATCAGTGTGTGAGGCCTGGCTTGCCCCGCCCTGTCACGTGCTTGGCCCTCTTTGTGCAGAGCTTCCATAGGTGACAGAGAGGGTGGAAAAGTGGGGAAGCTGTAGGGCTTCCTTCCTAGGAACCAGACCAGAGTGGGAAGGAGCAGCTGGTGGAGAAGGGACACACAGCCTACCCCAGGATCCCGAGCTGTGTCTCCTTGCCGAAACAGCCGCCATTCTGGTACAGGGGAAAGTGCTGGGGTGGTATCCTCATCTGTGCAGAGTACCGAGTCTGGTCCAGGGTGGCCCTGGGCCCAGACCCCAACCCTTCTTGGTCCTCGTCCCAGGCATAGTGGGCTAATAAGCAGAGATTTGTGACCATCCTAATTTCTGCCACAGGCCTGAAGGCAGGAGCTGGCCCAGTACCCCAGAGGACAAGGCTCAGGCACACAGGATCCACATCGACTCTGAGGCCCAGGTTTGTACTTACACCACCTGACCTAGCCTGGCCTGGCTCAAGCCCAGGGCAGAGAGGCTGGGCCTCACCCACAGGTTTAACTGCGGATGTCCTCACTGTGGTTCTCAGATGCCCACGCCAGAGACTGAAGCAGAAGGCTTCTCCGAGCCCTGTCCATGCCCCCTCAGGTGCTCCCCAGGTGATGGGTACCTGCAGTGGGCTCTGCCGGTACCCCAAGCAGTCCTGGATTGTGGGACAATAGTGCCTGTGATGGGCAGGGACTGGGCCAGGCTTTGGCTCAGGGCTACCACCTACCCAGATGGGTTGCCCAGTGATGCCAAATCAGGAGGAAGTCACCAGGCTTGGGGGCAGGGTGGAGGACAGCCACAGGCTGTGGTGTGACCACAGGTTATGGGGTACTCTTCTGTCTCATCCTAACCTTGGGCACCTACCTGGCCAGAGCCAACCTTAGAATATAAGGCACTGCCCTGCCTATCCAAGACTGAAGTTTTCTCCCGGCTATTCTGCAATTGCAGCTAGCAGACCTCAGGCTGCAGGCCTGTCTGCTCAGTTACCTTTCTGTGTATGACAAGAGTCACAGCTATGGTGCCGTCCTCAAGGAATGTAAGGTGAGGCCAGGCTGCCTTAGGGCCTCATTTTGCCATGGGTCTGAGGGGTAGCCCAGGTGGCAAGGCTGAGGTATCCAGAGTGAACTTGACATCTCTGGGGCCACAGAGTTTAAACAAGGTGGAAACTCGACTGGTCTGTGATGGATCCAGAACTTGGGACCTAGCATGTGGGACTATCTCTCATCTCCACTGTCTCTCCATGGCGGCTTTGCTATATGTACCAGAGGGAAGGATTTGCTGTGGCCTTGTCCTCACCACCTATCCCAGCCCCCATCTCTCTCTGATGTTTGTTTCCAACTTTGCTTTTACTGGCATCCCTGAGGCCAGATATATACCATATGCAGGAAGTGCCCATCCTGGAAGGGGAGAAGCACCTAGCAGTTCTGGGATGGCAGAAGCCAGGAGTCGAAGGAGTCCAGAGAGGTATAAAACTCAATCAAGGAGTCAGAGAGAACTGGAGGAGGGCATATCCAAGCCATGACCTGAGGGTCTAGGAAGAATAAGGCAAACAAAGGGGCTTGGAGAAAAGTGTGCCACGTACAAAGTAAAGCACATACAGAGGCCCAGAGGTGAGATTGTGCACCAGAGGCTCAGAGAAAAGTCCCAGGGGTGGCTGGGAGCAGAGGGGGGGACTAAGAGCTCTCAGTTTCCTCTGCCCCAGACCTCAGCTGTTCGTGCAGAGATCTGTGGCCACACCTGCGTCTCAGGAGCTTGCTCCTGGTAGTCCCATAGACCCATGGGGACAGGAGGTGGGAGACATAGACAAGTCAGCCAGGCCTGATATGGGGCTGACAAATGGGGACAGCATGGTGCAGGCCCCCAGCTCATGCATGAGCCCAGCACTCACGTGTAAGTGTCAGGCTTTGTAAAGTGAAGCTCAGGTCTACTGAGTACTCCGGGAGAGGCTCTGGGCCAGGGGGGCCAGGGGCTGGAGGGCAGTTCCCCCTGCCCCCACACTTCCCCTCACTGACCTCCTCAAGGGCCAGGCTGCTGGTGGCTCAGGCTGGAAGCAGAGGGATTTTCCACAAGCAGCAGGGCAACCTCTTAGCTACTGCCCCCATTTTGTACTTAAAAGGTCATGAGCTCCATGGGTGGCAACAGAAACACCCCCACCCAGCCCCTGCCCGGTCCTGTCCTCAGTAACACAGACACAGGGCCCATTGTCCCCATACTGCTCCCACCCTCTGCCTGCAGGGGGGATGGGGGTGGGCCCAGCTGGAGCCATCACAGGAGGGGAAAACCACAGCTGGCCCTCAGACCAGCACAAGGTACCCTGGCACTCACCAACTGGGGTTTCAGGCCCTCCTTCCATATAGGGTCATAGAAGACTTCTCTCAGGCCTCACATGGGAACACAGCCCACAGTGAAGGAAGGATGGTGATCAGGAAAGGTTTCCCAGAGGGGGTGGCATTTGAGCTGAGAACCAGGTGATGGTTTAAGGCAAGCCAGGTGCAACAGGCAGTGCAGGACTCAGCCTGTCCTCTCCAGACAAGCAGAGAGTCGAAGCTCGGCCTCTGGGAGGTACCACCTGCTCACCTGGATTTAGTGCCCACCTCTGTCCCAGTTAAGTGTCCCAGATTCTGACCACAGGCACATGGGAGCTGATGAGCAAGCCCACGGTTACCCCCATGCTATGGAGTGACACATCGAGGCTTCAACAACTAAATCAGCAGCTGGCAGAGACTCGGGCCCCGAGAGCACACGGGCACATCATGGAGAGGGGAAGTTCAGGAGTGGGGGCTCAGGAATGCTCATGACAGCCATTCATCCAGTGATGGATGCATGCCACGCACTACGCTCAGCGCTTTATATGCAAAGGTCTCATTTTATACCCACCAGGAACTTATGATATAGAAACCATCATGTTCCCCTTTCACAGATGAGGAAACTCAGGTTCACAGAGGTGAAGTAGCTGGCTCAGTGAGTAAGTGAGAAAGCTGGGACTCAACCAACACTGAGGTCATCACGTGTGTCTTAACCGCGGAGAGGCTGCTACATGGGTGGCCATGGGAGGGGCAGGGGCTCTGATGACCCTGCAATAAACCCCCACACCCTGCTGGGCAGGGGTAAGTTGAGGGCCTTCTTCCTCTAGGTCCTTCTAGCCCCGCATCCTGTTGAAGCCTCTTTTGTATGGGGCCCAGCCCTGCCCCCACAGTCCATGGCCCATCTGGTCCCCATTAGAGGCCAGGCCAGCCCTGGCCTGCCTGCCCTGCAGACACACGTGGGAGAGTGCTCGGGTTTCTCAGGGGCTTTTCTTGGACCCAGAGGGGTAAAGGTTTTTCTGCTGCTGTTGCCTCATTGATGGGGGCCCACCTAGGCAGCGAGAGACCCTCTCCTTTGTCTTTTAGGGTGGGAGAAGCTGGGACTCCAACCCTGCTCAGTCACTCAGCTGCTAGTTCACCCATTCCTCATGCTCCTGCCCAGCTCAGAGCCTGCAGAAAGCAGCAGCTTGGGCAAAGCCCTGCAGGCTCAACTGTGCCCCAGATGGAGGCTGCCCGAGTCCTAGGCTTGCTCTTTCCCCCTGTGGTAGGCCTCCTCTCCTCCCACCTGACAGCCCTGTTCACACTGTAGAGTGGAGGGACAGTTTATATGTTTCCTCCCAGACTGGGCTGAGGACACCTTCATGGCCTGGGCTCTTGGGCTCTACCCTAAAGTCAGGGTGCTCTGGCCACCAACTGTGTCCCTGTCAATGGATAGGGACATGGTCATCCCCAGCATGACCGGCTCTGGCTCCAAGTACACATAACTCTGTGTGATTAGGTGTATGTAGGTGGACTGGCTGATCCATGTGTCTTGCCTTCCTGCATGGGTGTGTCTAAAGGTATTGTGAGAGTGTGCATGCCTGTTAGCATACTGCTGAGGACAGGCCTGTGTACCTACAAACTAGAGGAAACACAGCCCTGAGCACTGCAGGGACAAAGGTCCCCAGCCCCCATTCAGACCCGCACCTGTAAAGAAACTTCCCTCTTCTCATGGGTTGAGGAGGCATATTCAGGGCATCCTTCCCCTAGATGACTCTGTCATGGGCATCAGGCTGGCTGTGGGGTCGTGGGATGGGGAGCTTTGAGCCCTGGCCTGTTCTCTGCCCCTCATCTGCTTTGTCTATGGAAGGCCACCCATTTTTGCCTGGGAAGCAGGAAGTGGGGGTGAAAATACAGGCCTAGAGGAGGCTGACCTCATAATGGTACCTTTTCTTAAAGAAAAAAAAAATTATTTGTCTGTACTGGGTCTTAGCTGCAGCATGAGGGATCTTTGAGCTTTGTTGTCATTGCTTGCTGGATTTTTAGTTGCAGCAATCAAACCCTTAGTTGTGGTATGTGGGATAACATTCCCTGACCAGGGATCAAATCTGGGTCCCCTGCATTGGGACTGCAGTCTTAGCCACTGGACCACCAGGGAAGTACCACAATGGTACCTTTAAACCTCCTGCTCCTGCCAAAGGGTCCTGGGACACAATGATTGATGGCCTTTCCTGGCTGTAGAACAGGAGTTCCTGTTTTGCATTCTCAGCCATGGGCCCATCTAGTACCCAGTGCGGTTCTGACAGGTAAAAAAACCTGTCACCAGGACCACCTTCGCAAGGAAGCCACACACTCTGCAACAGGCATGCTGGCCTTAAAAGGCTTCTTGGCATGGTCCTGCCCAAACACCACCCACATGGGCAGTGGGAGTCAGAACCACCACAGGGCTCATGAGCCAAGGTTGAGTCTCAAGGATTCAGGGCTTTTGTGTCTGACTTTCCATAAGCATTTCTCATTTCTTCAGGGGTTGAACCAGGCCCAAGGTTCAGCCTTTCCTCCACAGACCCGTTCCCTGACTAGGCACCATAGCCCAGAGATGCCTGAGCAAGAGTAGTCAGCCAACACCCAAGAAGGCTTGGCATAGCAGGGCACAGGTGGGTGTACCACAGAGGGTCTCCCAGTGCCTCCGGTTTCTCTCTCTCCTAGGATGGCAGTCCACTGACAAGCAGGCGGCCCTCAGCCACCGGGCTTGGGCCAGAAGATGGCAGGCCGGGCTTGGGATCTCCTTACGGGCAGTCGCCTCGCCTCCCAGCCCCTCACAATGGCAGCAACACTGAGGCTACTTTACTGGCCCAGATGGGTGCCCTGCACGTGTCTCCACCCCACAGGTAGTACAGAGGCAGGACCTTCGATGCCCTACCCAGATCCCATCTTAATTCCTGATCCCTCAAATCTCACACCAGGTCCCATCTTGACCCTTAACCTTGAGTCTCAGCTGGTTGCATTCTGACTCATGAAACCTCACCAGAACTCTGAACTGGCAGGGGAAGGCTGGTACTGCAACCCTGTCCCTCCGTGCATCTCTTTCGTCCAGCACTGACCCAGCCAGAGGCCTTCCGAGGAGTCGCGACTGCGGAGTCGACCTGGGCTCAGAGGTGTACAGGATGCTTCGGGAGTCAGCTGAGCCTGCAGCTGCGGAGCCCAAGCAGTCAGGCTCTTTCCGCTATTTGCAGGGCATGCTGGAGGCCGGCGAGGGCGGTAGGACTCTTTTCTTTACCCCACCTGTCTTCCCACTCCTTGAGGTAGCAAACTCCGCCCTCAGGACCTAACCTATCGGCGCTTTCGCGACCCCACGTCTTGCTTCCCAGCCATTAGCCCCTCCCACGTGTCCCGCGTGACTTAGCGACTGAACAGCATCGCGTGTTCTCTGCCCCTCCTCACACCCCTCGCTGCACCGGGGCTTTCTGATCAGCACTCCACTGGAATCGCAACTCCTCCTTTCACGCCCCTCCAACCCCCTCCCCAGTCTCTTTGCGGGTGGCTCCGAAAGTAGGGCGCAGCCCCGCACTCCGCAGAAGTAAAGTTTTCCGCTTTTTCTGACCTCCGCAACGGGCTCTTGCAAATCGCTCTCTGGCTTTCAGGGGAACGGCCCGGACCTGGCGGTCCCCGGAACCTCAAGCCCACGGCCAGCAAGCTAGGCGCTCCGCTGAGTGGCCTGCAGGGGCTGCCCGAATGCACGCGCTGCGGCCACGGCATCGTGTGAGTACCTCCCCTGCTTTCCCCACCTGCCCCCAGCGTCCCCCGTCCGAGGCCCTGACTAGGGCCGTGCTTTACGGAGCTGTCAGCCCCTGACGCCGTCCTCTCCGATCACCCTCTAGGGGCACTATCGTCAAGGCGCGGGACAAACTCTACCACCCCGAGTGCTTCATGTGCAGCGACTGCGGCCTGAACCTCAAACAGCGCGGTTACTTCTTTCTGGACGAGCGGCTTTACTGCGAGAGCCACGCCAAGGCGCGCGTCAAGCCGCCCGAGGGCTACGACGTGGTGGCGGTGTACCCTAATGCCAAGGTGGAACTCGTCTGAGCCGCTCCCGGAACGTCGCGTCCCCGCCTCTGCTTCTTTTAATGTCCCCGCGCGGTCCGTGTAAATATGTATTTGCGCCCTGGCTGTCTAATAAACTTTCTCCGCTCCGCCTGTGCTGTGTCGGTGCCCTGGCCTGCCTCCCTCCAACACAGGCTCTGGCTCCCGAGTGCTGCACTGGTTCAGATACCAAGCATTTTCTCAGGCACTGGTTATAACGGTGAGCAAGATAAATACTGTGCTGTCTGGCTCAGATGATAGAGAATCTGCCTGCAATGCAGGAGACCTGGGTTCGATCCCTGTGTTGGGAAGATCCCCTGGAGAAGGAAATGGCTACCCATTCCAGTACTCTTGCCTGGAGAATCCCATGGACAGAGGAGGCTGGCGGGCTGCAGTCCATGGGGTCGCAAAGAGGCGGCCATCACTAAGCGCCTTAGTACACCTGTCCTTAAGGAAGCCACAGCCTGGGTGGATGGCAGACATGAATCACAAGGGCAAGTCTATTAATAGGGAGGGGAGGTCTGAGGTGCTTATAAGGGGACATCACTCCAAAGGGTTTGATCTGTATGGAGTCAAAGAAGGTGTCAGCTGGGAACTAAGGGATGAGGGAGGGAAGAGCTCCTCAGGGTGAGGAACTGTGTGTGCAAAGCAGTGGTAAAAGCGAGTACAGGCAGGAAAAGCCCCGTGTGGGCACCAGCAGGAGCGCGGGCGGCCCCTAGCAGCCGCAGGAGGGACTACCCCGCCCGGATACGACGGGAGATCGCCGGTTTGGCTGGGGGCGGTATCTGCCTCCCGGCCACCTCTGCCTTCCCGCTTCCGGGTCGGCCCCCCACCCCCGCGCCCCCCACCCCCCGGCCCCGTCGCTTAGTTCCTTTCCTTCTCCTTCCCCCACTCTGCCCACCAGAGGGCGCGCGGAGTGAGTGAATGAGTGAATAAGTGTGTGCGTGTGTGTGAGAGAGAGAGGAAGATTTTAAGAAAGAAAAGAACACTCGCCTCCGAAGTCGAGAGTAAACGCCACTCTTCCTCGGAGGCCCGGCGGTTGACAGCGTGGCGGGGCGGCCCTGAGCCCTCCCCGGCTCCGTTGCACAGTCCGGTACAGACTCACACTTTAAAAAAATATAGTGGTAGCAGAGTTGATGAATCCTGGATATTCACACACGATGATGACGCGTCCTGGACTCCGGGTCACGTGGACTAACCCTCTTGTTAAGTTGCTCAGGACAGGAAGCAGCCTTGTTTATTTAGTGAGCCCCCAGTAATGTACGTTTGTGCTATTTTCAGTTTTGTACTATCACAAACCACAAAAGACTGCTATCAGTTCACACTCTCACCATCGGCATACAACAGTACTCACTTCCTCATGCTCTTGCCAACTCAGGGTATTATCAGGTTTTTGTTTTTATTTTTGCCAATCTGATAAGTAAAATGAGATATGTAGTTGCTTTAATTTGCATTTCTCTGATTACCAGGAATGAGCATTCATTCAACAAATATTTGTTGTGTTTGCTAGTGAGTGCTGAGTGAACAGGAAACAGAACGGTCTTCTTCCAAGAATTCCTCTAAACGCTTCACTCATTTTTCCGAGGTTTAACTGTTTAATGATAGACAGCAACTTTTCATATTTTTGCAAGAATCTTTGTTACTGGACTCTATTCCACTGAACTATTTTCTCATTATTGAGACAGTATCATATTGATTTATTACCTTTTAAAGAAGTTAACGTGCCAATCTCTTCTCCTTGTTCTTCGTTTACAAACATGACAATATTATTCTCGTACATTTCCATTTGTCCAGCAATTTAGACTCAATATCAGGCTCTGGAAAAACAGACAACAAACCTCTTTGAACCGTGACTGGGGTTACCCTGAATCTGCAGACTCAGGTAAGAAGAACTGGTTACAGTCCTTTCCTCCCAGAGAAATCTGTGATCTGTGCTTATTCTGCATTTTTTCAGGTTGATGAAATAAAAATTCAGATCTTAAGGCAAGACAAAAAAAATGTAAACATAAAACTTTCTCTGCCCTTTGGCCTTCTCTTTTCCCTCAAGCGTGTATTGTGCCAGCTGCCAGGTGGTTAAACAGACCTCCACACTGGCAGAAATGCTGCTCAACCATAAAGATCAATTTTTCTCCAGGTACCAGCCACGTAATTCCTTAGAAAGTAACATTCCTTTCTCAACCTTGTAAG
Source organism: Dama dama (assembly GCF_033118175.1). Lineage (NCBI taxonomy): Eukaryota > Metazoa > Chordata > Mammalia > Artiodactyla > Cervidae > Dama > Dama dama. The sequence continues at coordinate 25,531,822 of NC_083689.1, read as the reverse complement.
GGTTCATGCTGACCCACCACCACTTGCCTTGTATGTGCAAACATATTTGAGGAACTTTATATGCAATGCCAATATATAATTTCCCTTAAGGATAGCAACCGGTGTAGAATAGACGGGTCAGACCACCTGGGTAAATACTGTGCCACACCTAATAGACATTCTTAGCTTAAATACTTAACTTATGACCTTATTAAGTTACTGGATATATATCTTATATTCTGCTTATTTTACCTGATTATTGTTCCTTGCATTATCAAATGTGTGACCGAGCCTCAGATAAAATCAATGATGATTAGGCAACTTGAAATGACTGACCAAATATATAGTTGCATAAGATTCATGATAATGCTCATGTAACTAGATATGACTGACCAAATATATAGTTGCATAAGATTCATGATAATGCTCATGTAACTAGAAGAAGCAACAAGAGGAAACAACTTCCTGGACCAAAACAGACTAGTGAGATATGCAGTCCAAAGGCTATTGGTTACTGTTAATAGGGCCTAGTCCAGTAATAGCACACTGAATGGCCATCAGTGAAATCTCCGACTGACCTGGGAATAAGCATTCCTAGTGCCGTGAGACAAACTGGTCATGAAATGTACCCCCCACCCCCCCGCCCGCCAAGCCTTGGTTGAAATTAAGACCAAAAGGGATTGTAAAATAAAAAATGTTGCCATTCTACAAAAATGAAGTCAGTAGCCACTGCAGTCACTGACTTAAAACAGACCCTGAAAAGAAGGGGAAGATCAGGATGAGGCAAGGCACTCTGTGTTTTGGAAAAAGTGACAGAAAAGGCCTTTAGACAGATTTCAGGAGAAAATTTTTATGAACCTGGATTCTTACATCTTCCCATACTAAGAAAAAGCACTAAAACCATTAACTAAGATGTCTGCTGCTCATGACTAGCAGCAACCTTCTCCTGAGATGTGAGCTGGATTGCTAGTATCCCCTTAACGAAAATCACATATATACTGACCTCCCCACCTTTCTTTGTCAAATGGTCCTCATAGTGCTCTCAGACTGTCTGTTGGGTGATAAACCTCAGTTTAGCTCAGATAAAATCTTTTCTCTCTTTCTTAGGTTGACTTTTTTTTTTTTCATCCCCAGAGTGTTGTATAGTACTTTTGTATATTTTCATTTCCATTTTCTTATAGATTTTGTGTTCCCGCTTTAATTTGTTTTCAAGAATTCCTTCCAAGGCTCCTCCCACCTACCCCGCCCCTCCCTCAAGGAGCACAGTCCAGGGCAGTAGGCAAGTGTCCCCTCGAGAAATGAACTCCCCACCACCCCTTGGGCCAGACCCAGTAGGGTGGGGGCAGTGAGGACTCTGCCATTCCCCCCCACCCATCTCATCTGCAGACCAGGTCCCAACAGCACCAGGCTGAGCAGAGGGCTGACATGCATCCCCAGCCAGGTAAGTCATCAGTCTCAGCAGCCCCTGGCACAGGCCCCCCACACCTCTCCCAGACTCAAACCTGCAGAGACCTAGCTCCTCACTCCCAGCAGCTGCCCTTGCTTGCCTTAATCCCACAGTCACCACCACCCCACACATGGCCTACCCAACCAAATTGAGGGGTTCTTGAGTTGCCTATGTACCAACAGCCCCTCACGATCAAATAGGGCTGCAGCAACTATTGCTGGAACTCTGTTCACCAGTTGCCGCATAGAAATTTGGAAACAGAGTTCTGGGTAAAGTAGGGAAGAGTAACTTTTATTGCTTTGCCAGACAAAGGCTAATGCCCTCAAGACTGTGTGACCCACCCTGGAGGAGGTAGTGAGGAGTTTAATAGTGTTCAAGGGGCAGGGTGTGATCAGCTCGTAGATAGTTCTCTGATGGGTTGACATTAAGTTGAAATTTCAAGTATCATCAACTTTCTGGTTTCAACCAATGTAGGGTCTCTGTTCTTGGGGTCAGCGGTTTTCATCTGGTGGGGGTCTGCTTCCTGGTAAAACATCCTAGAAATGTGTGTCAGGCCTGTATCTGTATCTTTCAGGGAGCTAGGAGTTTGGAGATTCTGCCATGTGGCAGATTTATAGTCCAATTGTTACTAGTTCCCCAGCCCAACAGCCATTCTTTGTTTCTACAATTTCACATTTCCCAATCATTAACTTCTGAATCAGCCTTTTACTTCAAAAGACAAGGACAGAGGGACCTGTACATTGTTTTTCAAACCAGATCAACCGTTGCTGAGGTAGGCATCCTGGTGAGGGCTAAGGGGACAAGAGCCAAGGGGAGTGGCATCCAGAGCTTCCAGCCTTCCCTGCTTCAAGGCCCAGGCTTTGTTCACTCCCCCAGTTACCAGGCAGGGTCCCTGTGGAACAGGATCTCTGTGACCCAGGGTCCCAGTCCTGAGACAGAGCAGCTGAGTCTCCAGGAGGAGACCCAGAGCCAGGATCCGCAGTTCAGAGTGCCCAGCCCACCAACCCCTCCCCCGCACCAGATCGACCTCTCATTATTATCCCCAAAACTGCCCCTCTTCAGGTCTTCACCTCAGTCCGTCAGTTCAGTCACTCAGTCGTGTCCGACTCTCTGCGACCCCATGAATCGCAGCACGCCAGGCCTTCCTGTCCATCACCAACTCCCGGAGTTTACTCAAACTCATGCCCATCAAGTCGGTGATGCCATCCAGCCATCTCATCCTCTGTCATCCCCTTCTCCTCCTGCCCCCAATCCCTCCTAGCATCAGGGTCTTTTCCAATGAGTCAACTCTTCACATGAGGTGGCCAAAGTATTGGAGTTTCAGCTTCAGCATCAGTCCTTCCAATGAACACCCAGGACTGATCTCCTTTAGGATGGACTGGTTCGATCTCCTTGCAGTCCAAGGGACTCTCAAGAGTCTTCGCCAACACCACAGTTCAAAAGCATCAATTTTTTGGTGCTCAACTTTCTTCACAGTCCAGCTCTCACATCCATACATGACCACTGGAAAAACCATAGCCTTGATGAGATGGACCTTTGTTGGCAAAGTAATGTCTCTGCTTTTTAATATGCTATCTAGGTTGGTCATCACTTTCCTTCCAAGGAATAAGCGTCTTTTAATTTCATGGCTGCAATCACCATCTGCAGTTATTTTGGAGCCCAAAAAAAATAAAGTCTGACACTGTTTCCACGGTTTCCCCATCTATTTCCCATGAAGTGATGGGACCAGATGCCATGATCTTAGTCTTCTGAATGTTGAGCTTTAAGCCAACTTTTTCACTCTCCACTTTCACTTTCATCAAGAGGCTTTTTAGTTCCTCTTCACTTTCTGCCATAAAGGTGGTGTCATCTGCATATCTGAGGTTATTGATATTTCTCCCAGCAATCTTGATTCCAGCTTGTGCTTCTTCCAGCCCAGCGTTTCTCATGATGTACTCTGCATATAAGTTAAATAAGCAGGGTGACAATATACATCCTTGACGTACTCCTTTTCCTATTTGGAACCAGTCTGTTGTTCCATGTTCAGTTCTAACTGTTGCTTCCTGACCTGCATACAGGTTTCTCAAGAGGTGGGTCAGGTGGTCTGGTATTCCCATCTCTTTCAGAATTTTTCACATTTTGTTGTGATCCACACAGTCAAAGGCTTTGGCATAGTCAATAAAGCAGAAATAGATGTTTTTCTGGAACTCTCTTGCTTTTTCGATGATCCAGCAGATGTTGGCAATTTGATCTCTTGTTCCTCTGCCTTTTCTAAAAACCAGCTTGAACATCTGGAAGTTCACGGTTCACGTGTTGCTGAAGCCTGGCTTGGAGAATTTTGAGCATTACTTTACTACTGTGTGAGATGCGTGCAATCGTGCGGTAGTTTGAGCATTCTTTGGGATTGCCTTTCTTAGGGATTGGAATGGAAACTGACCTTTTCCAGTCCTGTGGCCACTGCTGAGTTTTCCAAATTTGCTGGCATATTGAGTGTAGCGCTTTCACAGCATCATCTTTTAGAATTTGAAATAGCTCAACTGGAATTCCATCACCTCCACTAGCTTTGTTCGTAGTGATGCTTTCTAAGGCCCACCTGACTTCACACTCCAGGATGTCTGGCTCTAGGTGAGTGATCACACCATCGTGATTATCTGGGTCATGAAGATCTTTTTTGTACAGTCCTTCTGTGTATTCTTGCCACCTCTTCTTAATATCTTCTGCTTCTTCCATGGGCTGATTCATGTCAATGTATGACAAAAACCACTACAATATTGTAAAGTAATTAGCCTCCAACTAATAAAAATAAATGGAAATAAATAAATAAATAAATAAAAATTTAAAAAAATATATATATCTTCTGCTTATGTTAGGTCCATACCATTTCTGTCCTTTATCGAACCCATCCTTGCATGAAATGTTCCCTTGGTATCTCTAATTTTCTTAAAGAGATCTCTAGTCCTTCCCATTCTGTTGTTTTTCTCTATTTGTTTGCATTGATCACTGAGGAAGGCTTTCTTATCTCTCCTTGCTATTCTTTGGAACTCTGCATTCAAACAGGAATATCTTCCCTTTTCTCCTTTGTTTTTCACTTCTCTTCTTTTCACAGCTATTTGTAAGGCCTCCTCAGACAACATTTTGCATTTTTGCATCTCTTTTCCATGGGGATGATCTTGATCCCTGTCTCCTGTACAATGTCACGAACCTCCGTCCATAGTTCATCAGGCTCTCTGTCTATCAGATCTAGTCCCTTAAATCTATTTCTCACTTCCACTGTATAGTCATAAGGGATTTGATTTAGGTCATACCTGAATGGTCTAGTGGTTTTCCCTGCTTTCTTCAATTTAAGTCTGAATTTGTCAATAAGGAGTTCATGATCTGAGCCACAGTCAGCTCCCGGTCTTGTTTTTGCTGACTGTATAGAGCTTCTCCATCTTTGGCTGCAAAGAATATAATCAATCTGAATTCGGTGTTGACCATCTGGTGATGTCCATGTGTAGAGCCTTCTCTTGTGTTGTTGGAAGAGGGTGTTTGCTTTGACCAGTGCATTCTCTTGGCAAAACTCTATTAGCTTTTGCCCTGCTTCATTTCGTACTCCAAGGCCAAATTTCCCTGTTACTCCAGGTGTTTCTTGACTTCCTATTTTTGCGTTCCAGGGGCCTTCAAATCAGAGACTTGGACATCATCCTTGACATCTTCCCAGCCATCCCATCCCACCCATCACTGTGTCTGGGGTTCTGCCTCCTAGGTATTTCTGGGGTCTGTTTCAGGACTCCTGGAGGATTCTCTCACTCCCTTGCTTCATGGACCTCCTTCCCTGGCCCAGGGCATGGCCCTAGGGCCCTCAGGATGGAGCCCATGACCTATCAATTGGCCTACTGATTAAGGCCTCTCAGACTTCAGGTTGCTGACCAACTGCCTGTTTTTACTTCCTCTGCTACACAGGATGGGAGAAGGCAATGGCACCCCACTCCAGTACTCTTGCCTGGAAAATCCCATGGATGGAGGAGCCTGGTAGGCTGCAGTCCATGGGGTCCTTAAGGGTCGGACACGACTGAGAGACTTCACTTTCACTTTTCACTTTCATGCTTGGAGAAGGAAATGGCAACCCACTCCAGTGTTCTCGCCTGGAGAATCCCAGGGACAAGGGAGCCTGGTGGGCTGCCGTCTATGGGGTCGCACAGAATCGGACACGACTGATGCGACTTAGCAGCAGCAGCAGCAGCTACACAGGACTGTTCACCATTCTCTGAGCAATCCTGCCTTTTCATACCCTCAGACCTTTTCTCAAGCTCAAAATGCCTTTACTCTTTCTTCTTCATTCAGGAAACTCCTAACCACTTTCTACAGCCCAGCTCCACTGTTTCCTCCTCTAGAGTAGAGCGTTGGCCAGCCCATCCCCAGGCAAAGTCAGTAGTAGCTCCCAACCACATGCCCTTCCTCCATCCTACCCCTTCCATTCCTTTCTGGTGCTTCCGGCACAACCTGTTGTCTCCTCAGTCAGAGCCTGGCCCAGACCTATCTCTATACTGCCCAGATCCCACCCAGCATCGAGAGGTGCAGGAGCCCTGGGCAGCGCCTACCCTCTCGCTCACACACACATACCCTGGGCCTCCCTGCCTCTTGCCTCTTTCCTCTTCACTTTGCTGTCCTGGTTTCTGCTGGCATACTGCCTAAACCCTGAGAAGGAGGTAAGGCCACCTCAACGCATTCATTCAACTATTTACTAAGAATCTGTTCTGTTCCAGTCATTGTGCTATGTAATAGGAAACATTTTGAACAAACATATTTAAATTTTTTTCTTTTCTTTCTTTTTTTTGGCTGCACCAACTGGGAATCAAATCCACGTCTCTTGCAGTGGAAGTGCCAAGTGTTAACCATTGAATCGCCAGGGAAGTTTCCTGAATAAACATATTTACAAAGCACAAATTATAAGCAGTGCCATAAAGGAAATAAATAAGATTCATGGTAGAGTATAAATGATCCCTTCACATCAGGAGTGCGGGAGCTTCTGTGAGTACATCTGGGAAAACTACATTTCAGGCAGAAGGAATAGCGGATACAGAGGCCCTGAATGAAGCAGAGGGGAGGGGACACAGGTTTGTGTGTTCTAAGAACAGAGAAGCAATGTCTGGAGTGGTGTAAGTGAGGTGCTAGTAGAAGCAGGTGAGCTCAGAGAGAGGTGGGGGTCGGAAGACTGCCCATGTTGACCTTGTATGCCTCAGGAAGGACTTTGGTTTTTACTCTGAGAAGAGAAGCCAGAGGAGTAGCCTGACCTGGGCTTTTAACCAGGATGACTCTATCTGCTGTATGGAGACTGTCAGGGGCAAAGGTAGAAGCAGGGAGACAAGTTCGTAGACCTGACTGCATTCATCCCTAACTAATCCCTAACTAGCCCCCGTCCTTCTGCCTCCTTGGCTCCAGCTCCAGTTCAGGTCCCCACCTTCTGCCGGGGGCTGTATCAGTCTCCTGCCTGGCCTTCCTGCCTGCTATCGGCTCCTTAATCCTTTCTCCACACAAGTCAAAGAGATTTTTTAAATGCAAATCTGATTATGTCACTCTTGTTTTTTAAAGCTTCCATGACTCCCCTTTGCTCTTAGGACAAAGTCTAAATTCCTGTACCCTGCACGCAAGGCCCCTTGAGGTGTAGTCCCTGCTGAACTTCACTGACAGCCCTGCCGCAGATCACCGTCATCGCTGTTTTGCTAACCTATAAATTCAGCCTCCTCAAGATCTTTGCCAGATTCTAACAGGCTTCCTTGACCCTCCAAAGAGTTAGCAATGAAAACTGAGTTTTCCCTTTTGGTTCTGTGTGACAAGCTTTATTGCCCTCAGCTTCCACCTTGAGAATCAAGGAAAGGGGTGAGAGCAAGAGAAACTTGGATGCTGCTTCATGCTAGCCCTCCTTTCCTGTCCAAGGACTCAGACCCTCTCGTGGCACTGTAGCCTGGCCCTGGGGGCATAGCCCATGAAGAGCTGAGTCGGGGGCATTGTGACCCACACTGCAGTGCCCAGAAGCCTGGGCTATGAGCCCAGAGAGTCTCTCTGACCACTCGGGGAGTGCCCTGCCCCTCCTCCACCTGTGGATCTCCTTGTGTAGCTTATCTGCACTCCAGATCCATCCTGGAGCTCATTCTTACTCAAGGTAACACCTTCTTGATTTTTGGGCCCCTGATTTGCTCTCCACAGCTCTGGGTAATTTCCTGATTTATCCTTTTGTCACACAATATTCAAAATTTTCCCACAAAATAGTCCTTGGTATCCCTAAAAAGAGGTGAAAATCTAAAAAGAAACAGATAGTAGAGGGGTCTCTCTAATAAGCATGGACTGTCCTTCTGTCCCCTTTCAACCACAAGTAGGAAACTATACTTGGAAACAAATTTTATCTTTGCTCTTGTCTGATGTGGACCATTTGTGGCTGAAGGCAGAGTCTAGAAATCCCAGGAAAGGCTGCCAGAGGCCTCACTTCTTCCTGCAGGGTCTGGTGTTGGCCTCAGCCATGTGGGCTCAGAGACCTGACTGACCAGCCCTCTGAGCAGGTCTGTCTCTGCTGAAGCACCGCACCACACACCAGCTTCTTTACCAACATGGGTAGCAGCGGAAGGACACTTGGCTGCTCCCAGAGTATTCTTGGCCTAAAGGCACATTTCATGTGAAGCCAGAGCACAGTTACAAACAGAGAGGAAGTCTCAGGGGATGCAAATTGGATAAGAAATATAATAGGAGCTAATATGTCCCAGGCCTTCATCTTCAAGTCCTCAGTGAACTGATATTACTCTTCTTTCATCCTCACACAAACCTGAAAGGAAGTACAATTATTATCCTCATTTCATGAAAAGCTGAGAAACTTGCCAAGGTCACATGCTGGTTAGCTGATCTCCATGGCAAGGACATCTAGAACAACTGCAAGTATGCATCTTCCCTGGAGAACATTGCCTGTCCTACCAATGGTCTGGAAACCCTTGCCAGGCCACCTCTGAAGGGTGCTGACCTATCTCTGCTTGTCAAGGTCCCCAGAGCAGCCCAGAGTGCAGGTTCAGATTCACCAAGTCCTCACACAGAGCCAGGCTCCTCCATGGACCATGAAATGGTGGAAGATGAGGTGAGTCAAGTGCTTCCCTGGTGGCTCAAAAGGTAAAGAATCTACCTGCAATGCAGGAGACCTAGGTTCAATTCCTGGGTCAGGAAGATACCGTGGAGAAGGGAATGGCAACCCACTCCATGGACAGAGGAGCCTGTCAGGCTATACTCCATGGGATACCAAAGAGTTGGACACAACTCAGTGACTAACATACACACAAGCTTTGGAACTGGGTGTAGACAAGGCCGGTGCCCACAACACTTGTCCATAAGCTCTGGTCAGCACGAAACCACCCCCACACCTGCCTGACTCGTGCTTGAGGTCAGGTCCTGATCCCTGACTGTTCTGATTCCTCACCCCTTCCCCTCCTACTTCATGCGATGCCTTCTCAGCCTGTGTTCCTGTCCACTACCCTGCCTGTCCCTGACCCAGCTTCTCCCTTCTCCAAATACTCATCCTCAAGAGTGATCCCTTCCAAACTGCTCCTCGCTGCTTTCTATAGTCTCACTCAGTCCCACTGGAATAGAGTTCAGGGGCCCAGCCAACAGATGGTTCTTCCTCTGCAGGCTTGATGTTAAGCAGACTATGATTCCAGTTAGGTTTGTCTACTTCCCAGCACTCAGAACCACTTCCACAGCAGATTTCTGCTTTTCCCTACCAGATATCCAACTCTCCCATCAATTCTTGGGAGTTCTGCTCCTTGAAGTCTTTGTCCATGCGCAGGGCCTCAGAAACTCTTCACTCAAGACCACTTCCAAACATTATACCTCCAGCCCAGAGCTCTAACCAACTGGCCATCTCTACCTGGATGTCCCAAAGACACCTCAAGCTCAAAACATCCCAAGTGCACTTCATCATCTTCTCTCCAACCCCTCTTATTCCTGTGCTTCTCAGACAAAGACACCACCATCCACACATCCATCCAGTTCTCCAGATTTGTCATCCTCCTTGCATTTCCGCCTCCCTAATCTTCATATCTAGCTGGTCATCAAGACCTGTCCTTGCCACCGCCTTAACAACTCTGAATGCATGCTCAGTCATTCAATTGTGTCCGACTCTTGGCAACCCCATGGACTGAGCTATATAGAGCTCTGAGCTCTACCCTCCCAGACCAGTTCAGTGGGGCTGGGTGAGGAGCTCACCAGGCTCCTCTGTCCATGGGATTCTCCAGGCAAGAATATTGGAGAAGTTGCCATTTCCTCCTCCAGGGGGTCTTCCTGACCCCGGGATAGAACCTGGGTCTCCTGCATCTCCTGCACTGGCGTGCGGGGGTGCGGATTTTTTTTTTTTTTTTTTTTTACCACTGAGCCACCTGGGAAGCCCCCTTAACAGCTCTGGAATCTAATTTCTCAGCCACCAACACCATCACCCTCTTGGACAGCTACCATGATCTCTTCTTTGGTGTCTCTGCTTCCATTCTAGCTCCCTCCTTTGCATTCTCAACTTGGCCACCAGAGGGAATCACCCTAAAACATAAGGTTTTCCTGACTTCCACTGCCTCAGAATTAAATCTAAGCCCATTTAACAATGAAGAATTTTTTAAAAGATGCCCAACATCACTCATTATTAGAAAAATTCAAATCAAAACTACAATGAGGCATCACCTCATACAAGTCAGAATAGCCATCATCAAAAAGCCTACAAATAATAAATGCTAGAGAATGTGTGGAGAGAAAGGAGCCTTCCTCCAATGTTGGTGGGAATGTTAATTGGTAGAGCCACTATGGAGAACAGTATAGAGGTTCCTTAAAAAAACTAAAAATAGAGCTACCATATGGTCCTGCAATCCCACTCCTGGGCATATATCTGGAGAAAACCATACTTTAAGAAGACACATGCACCCTAATGTTCATTGCAGAACTATTTACAATAGCCAAGACATGTAGACAACCTAAATGTTCATCAACAGATGAGCAGATAAAGAAGATGTGAGATACACACACAGACACTCTCTCTCTCTCTCTCTCTCACACACACACACACACACACACACAAACACACACACACACACACACAGTGGAATATTACTCAGCCATGAAAATGAATGAAATAATGCCATTTGCAGCAACATGGATAGACCTAGAGATTATTCTAATTGAAGTAAGCCAGAGAAAGATAACGCTTATATATAGAACCTTAAAATTATATAAATGTACTTATTTACAAAACCAAAATAAACTTAGAGATATATACAGCAAACTTATGGTTATCAAAGGGGAAAGGGGGGTGGGGGAGGGATAAATTAGGAGATTTGGATTAACATATACACACTACAATATATAAAATAAATAACCAACAAGGACCTACTGTATAGCACAGGGAGTTATCTCAATATTTTGTAATAACCTATAAGGGAAAAGAATCTGAAAATATATATATAACTGAAATACATATATACTTTAAAATATAAATCTGAAAATATATATAAACTGTGCTATATGCCTGAACTAACACAATATTGTAAATCAATTATACATCAATAAAAATTCATTGACTAATTTTTTTAATTAAGAATTTTTGAGGCCAAGCATGGTCTATCCCCTGCCAATGTTTCTAGTTTCATTCATCTGTCTTTCCCAACCACTGGTTTAGTGTTCACCTGGGAGGTGTCTGGGTTGGAGCAGATTGCCTGGGTGCCAGGGGGTGGTCAGTGTACCCACCTGCCCACAATGTTGACTCCAGGTCCAAGGAGCAGAGGCAGAGCCCTATAAATGGAACTGCCAGGGTCAAGCCTTCCTCATGTCCCTGGGAAGCACCCAGTGAGGGGCCACACAGGCTGTGTCCTCCATAGTCATATATGAGTAGGGTGGCCACATAGGACATCTCAAGCTCAGAGCTTCAGATATTCCAGGCACACTATTTACTCCAGCCACTGATAATAGCCACTAGCTTCTCAGGAGTTTCCCAATCTCAGCTGTGCTGCTTGCTTCTCACCTTCTGCTCCCGGACTCCTCAGATGCTGAGGCACGGAACATATGTGGAAACTGCTCAACATGCATGCATGTGCAATCTGTAAGTACTGGAGGGTTAACACCCAATAGGACACACCTGAACCAAAGAGGGGTGGGAACTATGGATAACTGTCACCTACTTCTGAATTTTAGACATTTCTGGGACACATTCTCCCAGGTCCCCACAGATATAACAACCCTAAACTGTACCTCTGTACTTGCTTTTCTTCTCTGTTTCACTATCCACCATCCCTTACCCCTGTTCCCTCACAGGCATTCCCAAATAGAAGGCAGCCTAGAAGACAGACTTGCAAGGAAGGGATTCTAGAATAGGAACATTCCCCTTTCAAAAGAGATAAGGACTTGATCACTGTTATTAAGTAGGATGGTAATAATCCCAGCATTCACTGGCATCATTTGCCAGAAGTCCTATGATGGTGGATTAGAATGAGATGCTGTATGGTGACACAAACAATAGAGGCAAGGTGTATGTAATTACAGACCAAAGGGGCAACCAGAGTGCTTCAACCCATGGGATCTGTGGTGATGGCTAACAGACCATGCTTTTCCTAGGAGTTAAATAAATGGGCAGATGACTGGGTGTTCAGTTCAGTTCAGTCACTCAGTTGTGTCCAACTCTGTGACCCCATCCAAGCTTGCCTCAAACACATGCCCATTGAGTTGGTGATGCCATCCAACCATCTCATCTTCTGTTGTCCTCTTCTCCTCCTGCCTTCAATCTTTCTTTCCCAGCATCAGGGTCTTTTCCAGTGAGTTAGTTCTTCACATCAGGTGGCCCGAGTATTGGAGCTTCAGCTTCAGCATCAGTCCTTCCAATGAATATTCAAGACTGATTTCCTTTAGGATTAACTTGTTGGATCTCCTTGCAGTCCAAGGAACTCTCAAGAGTCTTCTCCAACACCACAATTCAAAAGCATCAATTCTTCGGTGCTCAGATTTCTTTATAGTCCAACCCTCACATCCATACATGACTACTGGAAAAACCATAGCTCTGACTAGAAGGACCTTTGTTGGCAAAGTAATGTCTCTGCTCTTTAATATGCTATCTAGCTTGGTCATAGCTTTTCTTCCAAGGAGCAAGCGTCTTTTAATTTCATGGCTGCAGTCACCATCTACAGAGATTTTGGAGCCCCCCAAAATAAAGTCTCTCATTTTTTCCATTGGTTCCCCATCTATTTGCCAAGAAGTGATGAGACTGGATGCCATGACCTTAGTTTTCTGAATGTTGAGCTTTAAGCCAACTTTTTTACTCTCCACTTCACTTTCATCAAGAGGCTCTTTGGTTCTCCTTCGCTTTCTGCCCTAAGGGTGGTATCATCTGCATATCTGAGGTTATTGATATTTCTCCCAGCAATCTTGATTCCAGCATGTGCTTCATCCAGCCCAGCATTTCCCATGATGTACTCTGCATATAAGTTAAATAAGCAGGGTGACAATATACAGCCTTGATGTACTCAGTTCCCAATTTGGAACCAGTCCATTGTTCCATGTCTGGTTCTAACTGTTGCTTCTTGACCTGCATACAGATTTCTCAGGAGGCAGGTAAGGTGATCAGGTATTCCCATCTCTTTCAGAATTTTTCACATTTTGTTGTGATCAACACAGTCAAGGGCTTTGGTGTAGTCAATAAAGTAGAAGTAGATGTTTTTCTGGAATTCTCTTGTTTTTTCAATGATCCAACAGATGTTGGCAATTTGATCTCTGGTTCCTCTGGTTTCTAAATCCAGCTTGAACATCTGGAAGTTCACCGTTCATGTACTGTTGAAGCCTGGCTTGGTGAATTTTGAGCACTACTTTGCTAGCATGTGCGATGACTGCAATTGTGTGGTAGTTTGAACATTCTTTGGCATTTCCTTTCTTTGGGATTAGAATGAAAACTGACCTTTTCCAGTCCTGTGGCCACTGCTGAGTTTTCCAAATTTGCTGGCATATTGAGTGTAGCGCTTTCACAGCATCATCTTTCAGGATTTGAAATAGCTCAACTGGAATTCCATCACCTCCACTAGCTTTGTTCGTAGTGATGCTTTCTAAGGCCCACCTGACTTCACATTCCAGGATGTCTGGCTCTAGGTGAGTGATCACACCATCGTGATTATCTGGGTCATGAAGATCTTTTTTGTACAGTCCTTCTGTGTATTCTTGCCACTTCTTCTTAATATCTTCTGCTTCTGTTAGATTCATACCATTTCTGTCCTTTATTGTGCCCATCTTTGCATTAAATATTCTCTTTTTTATCCCTAACTATCTTGAAGAGATCTCTAGTCTTTCCTATTCTATTGATTTCCTCTATTTCTTTGCATTGATCACTGAGGAAGGCTTTCTTATCTCTCCGTGTTATTCTGTGGAACTCTGCATTGAAATGGGTTTATCTTTCCTTTTCTCCTTTGCCTTTTCTCTTTTCTCAGCTATTTGTAAGTCTTCCTCAGACAACCATTTTGCGTTTTTGCATTTCTTTTTCTTGGGGATGGTCTTGATCCCTGCCTCCTGTACAATGTCATGAACCTCCATCCATAGTTCTTCAGGCATTCTATCAGATCTAATCCCTTGATCTATTTATCATTTCCACTGTATAATCATAAGTGATTTGATTTAGGTCATCTCTGAATGGGCTAGTGGTTTTCCCTACTTTCTTCAATTCAAGTCTGAATTTGGCAATAAGGAGTTCATGATCTGAGCCACAGTCAGCTCCCAGTCCTGTTTTTGCTGACTGTATAGGGCTTCTCCATTTTGGCTGCAAAGAATATAATCAATCTGATTTCAGTATTGATCATGTGGTGATGTCCATGTATAGAGTCTTCTCTTGTGTTGTTGGAAGAGGGTTTTTGCTATGACGTGTTCTCTTGCAAAACTGTTAGCCTTTGCCCTGCTTCATTTTGGTCTCCAGGGCCAAATTTGCCTGTTACTCCAGGTATCTCTTGACTTCCTACTTTTGCATTCCAGTTCCCTGTGATGAAAAGGGCATCTTTTTTGGGTGTTAGTTCTAGAAGGTCTTGTAGGTCTTCATAGAACCATTCAAATAATACTATTACTTAACTTGTATAACAACCTCACCCCTAAAAATCAAGTGCTAGTGATCAGAAGGCTGATGACAACTGCCACAACAGAGAATAGTATTTCCTTATAAATTTCCCAGATTCAGACCATTTCACAAGCTCAGAACCTACTGATTGAAAAGGAGGCCAAGTCTCTTTAAGGAATAACTCTCCTATACTGCCAAAAGTATATATGATAATTATTTCCCCAATTTTTCCCCACAAGGGATCTGTGACTGTCTCAGGCTACTCAGGCTGCTATAGCAAAATACCACAGATTGAGGGGCTTAAACAATAGAAAGTTATTTCCTCACAATTCTGGAGACCGGAAAGTCCAAGATCAAATGATAATCAATTCAGTTCCTAGTGAGTCTTCTTCCTGGCTTGTACATACCTCTCTGGCATCCTTTTTTATTTTATTTATTTATTTATTGACATCCTTTTTTATAAGGGCACTAATCCCATCATGAAAATCCCACCCTCATGATCTAAACCTAATTATTTCCCAAAGGCCCCATCTCTAACCACACCTCTACACCGGAGGTTAGGGCTTTAATATATGAATTTTGAGAGGGCACAATCAGTCCATAGCTGTGGCCTTTTACCTGAGTAACTCTGGCCTGAGGAAAGGGGAAGACCCAGCCTTTTTGGATACAGAATATGAGCTGGCACTGATACCAAGGGACAGCAAGCAACATTAGGATCCCCTGGTTATACTTGGGGCTCATGAAAGCCAGGTGGTAAATGGCGTTCTCCTGCAAGCAAGTGTGATGGATCCAAAGATCCACACTGGATCTTTAATAGTTCTCTGGTCCCTAAGTGCATAACTAGGATAGATACACTTAGCAGCTGGCAAGACCTTAACATTTACTCCCCATTAAATAAGAGCAATTATGGTAAGAAGGACTAAATAGAAGCCTCTAACACACCCACATTTTTGACCAATTTATTACATCAGAAGTAAAACCACCTCCTGGGAAGAAATGTAGAGATCCACACCAATAGAAGGTTTTCTTCTTCATATCCTTCAGTGAGGATCAAAATCTCTTCGCTTTTATGTGGAATAAATAGCAGGACATATCACTGTCTTGCCCTGGGGTTATGTTAACTCTCCTGCTCTGTCACAACATAGTATTTAGTGACTTTGATTGTCTTGATATTCCATGGAACATCATGATGGTCTATGGAATTGATGTATTGATGTATTAACGACATAATGCTAATATGTCATAACCTAGTGAGCAGATGTCCTAGAAGATGGGAGATAAAAAGTATGATTGAGGGCTTTCAATGCTGATGAAGTTGTTTTTTTACCTTTTATGTTCCAGAATGAGTTTAAATGTATAAAAATTAGACAAAATAGTAAAAATGAATCCCTAGGGCTACTATTATGGCCAAACTTATTTCATCTATATCCTTGCCCACTTCTTTCATTCCATATGATTTTGAAGCTAACTGGTGAAGTTATTAGGGATCCAGTTGTCCGGAGCATGCCAGGCCATCCTCTGTAAGGTAAAGGCAAGTTGTTGTACCTTGTACCCTCTACCACTGATAAAAAGACATAGTGCTTGGTGGGAATACTACTGTAACCCACTTAATGAGTATTTTGGGAGGCTCCCACTTTTGAGTGAAGCCCAGAGCAAGAGAGAGTGCTACAGAGTATCCAAGGTTCCCTGCCACTTGGACTATGTGACCCATCAGAATCAACGGTGCTAGAGATTTTCATGGTGGTAACGATGCTGGGCAGAGTCTCTGATAAGCCCTAATAAAATAATTTCAGTAAGATCTCTAGGATGCCAGAGCAAGGTCATGCCTTCTGCAGCAGGGAGCTATTTGCCTTTAGAAAAGCGGCTATTTGGCTATAGTAAAAACTGAGTACCTGGCAATGTGACATCAAGGGTCTATGCAGCTAGAAATATCTAGTAAGAGCTGGGCATTGTCAAATTCTATCAAGTCATAAGATTAAGCAGGCACATCAGCAATCGATCATATAATAGAAATGGTAGGATCAGGATCAGGACTGAGCAGGTCCATGCAGCTCATGTAATTTAATGAACAGTGGCTCTAACTCCGTGACACCTACACCTCAGCTCTACCAACACTTCTCCTCAACTCAAACCTATGGTTTTATGGGGGTTCTCTATAACCAACTGAGAGAGGGAAGAAAATACTCAGCCCTGTCTCACAGATGCTATCAACCAAAAAACAGATTGCTTGCTGCAACATAGCCCCACTGAGGAGTGGCCCTAAAGGACAATGGTGAAGGGAAATTTTTCAATGGTCCAGGTATAAGTAGGGTACTTGGGCATTCTTTCTGTGTGGCAAGCAAAGTGGTTCAAGGTATGGATTTACATATACTCATGGGTTGGGGCAAACTGTTTTGTCAAGTGGTACCTGTTGACTTTCGCATACGTGTACAGCCTGGAATTACGGGGGAGTTGACCAATGGAGCCAGAACTAGTTTTAAAAAAAAAAGTGTCTTCATTCTCTATAGCTCTTTAGAAGATCCCAGCAGGATTGAACTCCAATTATCCATAGAAATTAGGGTTGAGAAAAAGCTGAGGCAAGTGAAATGAGTGAGGCACTTGCCTCCGGTGCAAAATTTAAGAGGGTGCCAGGAAATTCAATAATCAAGATAAATAACATTTTAACACAGTATTTTTAAAAATCAAAACCAATATGAAACCCTATGATGAACAAAGCTCCAAAATTTTAAGTAAAGATATGATCAGTTATTATTAATTTTTTCTTTGCCCTCAGGCTCTAGAGTCTTAGCCCGGCACTGTCACTGATCCTGGTCACTACCAATGATCAATTCAATTACACAGTCTTGTGTTGGCCTTAACCTCCTTTCCTGTTCACTTTTCCTGATCCTTCTTTCCTTTCCCTAGGATCACTACTATAAATAAATGATCTCCACATAAATTCTTATCTCAGGCTTTGATTTTTATCGGGGGTGAAGGGAGGATGAAATCTAAGTTAAGTGAGACAATGACCACAAGAAATAGTGTTCAAAGAAGGATACTTTTGAAAGGAAAGGAAAACACTTAATAAAACAGTGCTGTCCTGGCCCATCTAGACATAAGGTCTTATTACACATAAGGAAACAGGTTCCAAGCGGATAGAAAGCCAGCCAAGACTGGAGGTTATAAAAAATGGAGGAGAAATGCCTCCCACCTCTTAATCAGGGCCTGGATGCAAATGCATTTGTACAAAATCTCCAAGAGGTGGGCCCTTCAGCCTGTCAATCCCTTCCACCTCGAGAACCCCAGGACTCCCATTGCAGTCCCAGACTCGCTCACTCAACAGCAGAGGGGCCTTAGGCCTGGACACTAGCAGACTGGTGCCTGCTCTGGCTACCCTGCCAAATCTGGGCGACAAGCTGAACCTTTTCCTTCTCCCGTCCTGCCTCCCTCTGTTCCCCGACTGGGGGCGGTCCCTTCTGCAAACCAGAGGCCTCTAGTCCAAGAAGCCTCTGGCAGCCATCCTCGACGAAGAGCCCCGGGAAATCAAAATCAGAGCCCAGGAGCGGTGACAGCTGGGTCTCCATTACCGTGCTTTCACAAAGGGTCAAGCTCCGCGTAGAATCTTCTCCAGAGGCCCCAACAGGATCCCGGGACCACCCGGTAGTCCTTGCTCCCCACCTCCCCTCAGTCCGAGCCTGTCTCTGACGAAGTGTGACCTCGATCATCTCTTCGGGGAGCTGGGCCTGTTTCCCCCTATTCAAGGTGAGGCTCCGGGCTGTTCGGAAGCCGCCGGCAGGTGACTGAATCCGGCAGCCTAGGATTGGGGGTTGGGAGCTCCGAGTTGGCGGGCGCGCTCCTGTCACCCCTACGCCCGCAAAGGTTTCCCGGGAGCACCGGCTCCACGGACTCGCCCGTACGCGCCCGGCCCGAGGCTCCCTGAGCTCAGACCCCGAGTCGGAAGCGGCAACAGAGAGATCCCAGCCCCGGACGAGGCCTGAGGCGACGGCGACAGGGAGGTCCGACCTCTCAGAGTCCTTGCTCTGCGGCCTCGACTCTGCCCTTAAGCTCGACTCTGCCCTTACACGCTGCCCAACCCGGCAGCCCGGGGCTGGGCGCTCAGCACTTAGGGGGCGCCCGGGCTTGCCGGGGCAAGGTAGGGGCGGCAATGGAACTAGTCCTCTTTTTCCTACGCCCGCGGCCAGCTGACCTCCTAGCCCCCGCCCGGTCGCCGCGGGCGGGGGGCGGAGCACCGGAGGAGCCGCCCTGGAGCTCCACCCCGCCCCGCCCCGGCCGGGATGGGGGTGTGGTCCCGAGTTTCTGTTTCCAGAAGGTGCATCCAGCTTTGCGTCCAGTTCCCAGCAACCTTGTAACGCCAGCAGCCCGCTTCCCGGGAAAGGTCCCGACCGCGTGCCCCGCCTTCCCTCAGCTTGCAGGGTCCGCGAGAACGTTTGGACGCCCGCGCCCTGGACCGCGCGGCGCTGTCCGGGGAACGCACTCTCATCACCCCACGTTGCCAGCTGCAGAGACGCGCGGAGCATGCGGGACTACGACGAAGTGACCGCCTTCCTGGGCAAGTGGGGGCCCTTCCAGCGCCTCATCTTCTTCCTACTCAGCGCCAGCATCATCCCCAACGGCTTCAACGGTATGTCAGTCGTGTTTCTGGCAGGGACCCCGGAACATCGCTGCCGGGTGCCGGACACCGCGAACCTGAGCAGCGCGTGGCGCAACCACAGTGTCCCGGTGCGGCTGCAGGACGGCCGCGAGGTGCTTCAGAGCTGCCGCCGCTACCGACTCGAGAAAATCGTCAACTTCTCGGCGCTCGGGCTGGAGCCGGGGCGCGATGTGGACCTGGAGCAGCTGGAGCAGGAGGGCTGCCTGGATGGCTGGGAATTTAGCCAGGACATCTACCTGTCCACCATCGTCACCGAGGTGGGTGTGTGAGCGACCCTTCATCTGCATCAGTCCCCCTGGAGACACCCTAGCCGGGCCTAGCTCAGCGTCCCCAATTCCTGATCAGACCTGGCTAGCAGTCATCTGGGTTATACTTGTAACACAGGTGTGCAGCCCAAGAGGGCAGGACTCGCTTAGGATCATTCCTGGTCAGTTTGTCTAGTAGGGAGGGCGTGAAGAACTGAGAAGGGAGGCAGCTGTCAACTGCCTTTTTCTCTGGCAGTTTCACAAGAGGAAATTGTTTCCCAAGAGCCTAGATACTGTCAACTCCAGGCTCCCCAGAAGCACAGACTGAGTCAAATTCCTGCCGCAGGCATGAGAAGGGGTGTGGGGATGCTGCTGAGACTATGTGCAGACACAGAGTAGAGTCTTGTTGCTGAGCAGGGCATGGGCAGGTCTGGTCTGTTCCCTGGCCACAGACTTCTGGAAGCATCAGGGGCTCTCCTGTTCTGCTATACAACTATGGTAAGGCTTGGGTCCTCTCCTGAGGCTCTAATTTCTCCACAAAGGAGCAGGAGGCCTCCTGATACTGGTAGAGAACAGGGAACTAGAGGAGGCATAACCCTGGTCCCAAGGCACTCATGAAAGGACAGACTCACAGAGACAGTATAAGCACAGAGCTCACGGGCATCTCTGGCTTTGATCCCCTAACTGGGGCTCCTAGCGCTTACCTGCCTTCTGCGCATAGTCTGATCCTGAGACATCTAAAAGTAGGGATCAGCTCATCCCAGTTCCTGGAAGTGCGGTCAGCATCTGGGCTAGAGCTGGCCCTAGTAACTGCAGTCCTCCTTGACAGTTGGGTTCACCTAGCTCTTTCCCCTTCCTTAATAGTTCTGTTCACCTCAGGATGTGAGGGGTGGGTAGGTAGCAGCTGGTTTACAAGTCCATGGCTATCCCTGTTATACCTGGCCCAAGTGGGCCTGTGGGAAAATACATCGTTCCCCATCTGAGGATGCACAACATTACACACTCACAAACACATAACCAGATTTGCCTTTTTCAGCAGCTTTTCCCTTACTTGCTTTCTTTTTTGGTACTAGGAGTACAATAAAAAGCAAAGGAACGCTAGTCATTGGGAGGAAGGAGGGGAGAAGCATGAAAGTGAGTAGGGTGGGTGGTTCTCTCTAGAGAGTGGTGGGACAAAGAGTTCTGGAGTCAGATGGGTGGACTGGTTCTGGCCCCACCCATAAGCACTAGCCTTCAAATATTTGCATATTCATGTTCATGGCAGTATTAGTCACAAAGAGTAAAAGCAACTCAAATACCCAGCAACAGATGAATGGATAAATAAAATGTGGTGTATACACACAATGGAATAGTTTTCAGCCTTAAAAGAGGAAGGAAATTCTGACACATGCTACAACATGAATGAACCTTGAAGATATTATGCCAAATGAAATAAGCTAGTCACAGAAAAAGACAGAAACTGATTTCACTTATATGCCATATGAAGAGAAGTCAAACTCATTAGAACAGAAAGTAGAATGGTAGTTGCCAGGGGCTGGGAGGGGAGGGAAATGGGGTGTTATTTAATAGATATAGAGTTTCATTTTGCAAGATGAAAAGAGTTCTGGAGATTGATTGCACAATAATGTGAATATGTTTAACACTACTGAACTGTACACTTAAAAATTGTTAAGATGCTACATTTTATGTTGTGTGAATTTTATTACAGTTGTTAAAAATGAGGATCATAAGAATGCCCAGCTTATCTGAGTTGTTGAGAGGATTCAGTGAGATCATGTGCTATGCAACATCCCATAGCACCAACAAATGGGCATCACGGGTGGGTGGATGAGGAGCAGTAAGGGCAGGACCTCGTCATCTCTGTCTGGGCATCATGGGTATTTGGGGCCATGTTCTAAGGGTCATGTTTCAGCCAGTACAATGGGTGATGAGACTTGCTAAAGGCAGAGCCCCTTTCCTAGAGTGGAATTCTAGGGCCAGAGAATAGGTCTGAATCCACTGCCAGGGGAGAAATGCCCTCATCTCCCTGACAAGAGCAAGTTGGGGACCCTGAGCAAGTTCTCTGCACCCCTGTGGCCCCACAGTGGCAGGGGGATCATCCTCAGATGGTCTCTGCTTTACACCTCTGTATGGGATCTCCTGATGAGCATACCCTCTGGGACAGAGAAGCCCATCTGAACTGACCCCTGACCCCTTCACAGGGAAGACAGGTCAGTCAGGGACCAAAGGAGGGCATGTTTTGCCATGCAGGTACTTTCCAGGGGGTGCCAGGAGGCGGGAACCTGGTATCTGAGTTGGGACCTGTGTGAGTGCATCTGTCTGGGTATATAGGTGTACAAGGTAATTTCCTTCCTCAAGGACTATTTGTGAAATGCAATTTATCTGTCCTGTTTAGAGCTAAGAATCACTTTAAAAAACAAAGCTTTATTTTGAAATAATTTCATTTAGAGCAAAGTTGTGAAAATAGTACAGAGAATGTGCTGATTTCCAGAGGGCCTAGATTCAGAAGCAGATCCACTGGACAAACCTTAGGGGTGAGTCTGGTTCCTGGCCAGAGTCTAGGCATGGGCTGGCCTTTGCCTCAAACATGTCTTCTCCCATGGAACATCATTAGGTAGACTTGACCCTCTTCAGTCCATGGGCTGAGAAAACTAGGCAGTCATCTCTGAGGCAGGGCCCATACTCCAGATGCCCTGGGCAGTGGGTGGGGGGGCTTGTTTGATAAAGAGCAGCTTTCTGTGGCAGACCACCAGTGACCCTGAGGCAGGGCTGCTGCTCCACCATATCAGTTGCTATCCTCTCCTTCAGCTGGGGGCGTCCTCTAGGAACCCATGGGTGGAGCTGCAGGCAGCTATGCCCTTAACCACAATAGAATGTCCAACAAAGGGCCTGGGCCTCTGGAGGCACTAGCCTTGTGTTATCTTTCTTGGGACCTAGAATTAGGGCCTGGACGGAATAGGACACACTGATTCCCCACCCACAGCTCAAAGGTATAAAATAGGAACAGAGGGCCCTTATCCTTTGCTAACAGGGTGCTTATGTGAGGCACTAGGAGTGGTGAAAGAGGGAATGATGAGACCAGAATGAGCCTAGCATCTGACAACTACTTGGGACTCCATATGGCAGCTCAAAGGGATGTACCTCCTTTGGGGCCTCTGCCAAAGCTGAAGAGTTTAAGCAAGAAGCAGGTTTAGGCTGTTTTCTTTCCATCAGACTTACAGGCTGCCCTGGAATACTGCTGGCTAGTGTGAGACTGGCAGCTTGGCTGTCAGGACAGCCTGAATATCAGACCTGCCCTCTGGCAGATTCCAAAGGGGATAAAGTGGGAGCCTCAGCCTCCAGCCAACACCAACAGACTTTTATTTCCAGGCAGTGCTGCAGAAAGAGAACAAATACAGGAGACTGAGGGGCTTTTCCTAGCTGTGGCCTGAATTTGCTTCCCTGTTTATCAGCTGCCTCGTTCCAAACAGTTTGTCTGTTGCCTCTAAGTTCTGTTCCTCTGACAAAGGCCACCAGGATCTCAGAATGTGCCTTCGTCCAGAGGCTGCTTCACCCAAGCCTTCTGCCAAGTTTCTGGATAAAGATTTTGTCCATCTCTCCTGGTGGGCAGCAGACCCCTCACACTTTGTCCAAGAGATAGGATGGTGTGTTGACAAAAACAAGGCTTGGCAGAGCTGGTCAGAGGAGCTGTAGATGCCTTGGGCCTGTGAAGGGACTGTAATTTCTTCTTTGTGACAGGCTGTGTGTGCGTGCTAAGTTACTTAGTCGTGTCTGACTCTTTGTGACCCTATGGACTGTAGCCTGCCAGGCTCCTCTGTCCATGGGATTCTCCAGGCAAAAATACTGAAGTGGGTTGCCCTGCCCTCCTCCAGGGGATCTTCCTGACCCAGGGATTGAACCCATGTCTCTTATGTCTCCTGCATTGGCAGGTGGGTTCTTCCAGGCTAATGCAGGCCTGCCTTGTTATCTGAAGCCTTGGTATAGTTTTAAGCATGTCTCTAGAGTCCAAAAAAATAAGAATAAAAAGGCAGGGATCTCCATTTGAAGTAGAAAGAATAGAGCCTTTGGGGAAAGGCTCAGTTGACTCACATATCCCAACAATGGACACAGACAGTTCAAGGCTGGCGGCTCCCACTCTGTGTTTACAGGACTGGAAACAGGACTGCGTGCCCCTTCTTCCTCCCTCAGGCCCCTTCATTCCCATCCCTACCATCCCACTTAAACTCCCTGGGTCTTTTGCTTTGGCTCCACCTCTAATGACCACAGGACTCTTCACCAATGCCTCTCCACCTATGGATGCTTTTTCTTTACCTCTAATATAAGAAAAGAAAGATATTGAGGTTTTTAAGATTTAGCCTCCCATCTTCTGAGCTCCAAGTGCAGAGGCTTAATTCCTGGTGAGTGCAGCCAGGAGACTGGGAGATCCCATCCTCCACTCAGTCCATACTCATGTAGTGGCACCTGTACTCTATCCACAGGCTGACAATATGAGGGCCCTGGATGCCCTTATCCCAGTTTGTTGTAGAGTGGAGATTCCATGCCAAGAGAGGCAAACCAAAAAGGATGCTACCACCTCCAACCAGTGTGTAACTCATAAGGCAGGGAGTGCCATTCTGAGGGCACTTTCCCTTACCACAGCCTGGAGCAGGGGCTCAGGTATTTTCCCCCAGGGGAAGAAGTAGTCCCTAACGACCGAGAGCTCTGAAGCTGTCCCCACAGGAAATAACTTCGTTTCACACAGGATGTACAGAAGTTGAAGCCTGAGAGTGCTCTTTAAAACAACAGAAATTGTGGTGATTAACCATCATGAGGAGACTAGTAGCTCCATTAGAGCAACAAGCTAACCCATAGGGCAACTATATTACCAGAGAGAACCAGAAAAAGAGACAGCTCAGAGCAACACTCCTGGAGTCAGAACAACCCTCAAAGACTTGCCTCAAAACTGCTCTTTCAAAGGGGCTTGAATTTAATTGAACTAGTCTGTGCCATGTTTTGTGCACAATAAAGAATGACAAAGGAATGATAAAGGAATATATAATAAAGGAATGATATAGCAGTGGGTGGAGCCTAACAGCTAGGTTGGATGGCATCACTGACTCAGTGGACATGAGTTTAAGCAAACTCAGGGAGAAAGTGAAGGACAGGGAGGCCTGGCATGCTGCAGTTAATGGGGTTGCAAAGAGTCAGACACGACTTAGCGACTGAACAACAACAGCTAGGTGTGATATCAGCAGAGGGAGACAGCTTAATAGAAAAAATGGGGGAAGAGACAGTCAAAAAGAGCCCTGCTAAATCCATTGTTCTCCCAGGGGGACTGCACACGTGCCCAAGGCTGTGTCTTCTGAGGAGCAACACCAGAGGCTTCACACTGCAGGGGAAATAAGAATTTCCCCTGCACTAAGGGGAATCCTTAGTGAACTAAGAATCCAGCCAAGTGATTAAACAAACAAAAAAGCAAACAGAAACAAAGACAGGTACCCCTGGTGTGTGTCGGGGTGAGAAGGGGTGTGGGGGAGAAAATTCAATGCTCAGAGTTTCTACAATGTATTTTCTGAAATGTCCAGTTTTTAACCAAAAATTACAAGACGTACAAAGAAACAGGAAAACATGACCCACACTCAGGAAAAAAATAGGAAACAGAAATTGCCTGAAAGGGCCTAGATGTCAGATTTAACAAAAACTTCAAAGCAGTGTTATAAGTATTTTCAAAGAACTAAAGGAATTCATGCTTAAAAAGTAAAAAGAAGGTACCATGACAATGTCTCATCAAATACAGAATACCAATTAAGATATTAAAATGAAAGTTATATAAAAAAGAATCAAATAAAAGTTCTGTAATTGAAATAAACAGTAGCTGAAATTTAAAAATTCACTAGAGAGCCTTACTAGTAACTTTGAAGAGACAGAAGAAAGAATGAGCAAATTTGAAGACAGAGAAATAGAAATTATGTAATCCAAAAAACAGAAAAAAAGGAGTGAAGAAAAATGAACAAGTTCTTAGAGCAATGTGGAACATTATTAACCAGACTAACATGCATAAAGGGAACACTAGAAGGAGAGGAGAGAAAGGAGCAGAAAAAAAAGAGAGTGAAAGAAATAATGACTGAAAACTTACCAAATATGATTAAAAACATTAATCTACACAGTTCAGCAGCTCAATTCCAAGAAGAAACAAAAAGATTTTTGCATACAGACAAATCATGGTGAGATTACTTAAAATCAAACACCAAGGGAAATTTTTGAAAACAATAAAAACAATAGGACACATACAAGGGAACCCTCATAAGATTTACATTTGACTTGTCATAAGAAAGAAAGGAGGGGACTTCCCAGGTAGTGGGAAGAATCCTTCCTGTGGTTAAGAATCTGCCTGCCAATGCAGGATCCGTAGGTTTGATGTTTGGTCCGGGAAGATTCCACATGCTGAGGGGTAACTAAGCCTGTGCACCACAACTACTGAAGCCCACACACCCTAGAGCCTGCGCTCCACAACTGGAGAAGCCACTACGAGAAGCCTGTGCACCACAACTAGAGAGTAACCCCCACTCGCTGCAACTAGAGAAAGCCTGTGCATAGCAAAAAAGACCCAGTGCTGCCATAAGTAAATACATTTTTAAAAAGAAACAAAGGAGGCCAAAGGCAGGGGGATAATGTATTTAAACTGCTAAAAGAAAAGGCACATCAACCAAAAATCTTATTAATGTAACTAGCAAAACTATCTTTTAAAACTGAAATAGATATTCTCTCTCTCTCTCTCTCTCTCACACACACACACACACCTAAGAGAATTTTTGGCTAGCAGTGCTACCTTACAAGAAATACTAAAGAAAGTTCTTCAGGAATAATTATTTTTCTAAAGCACAACTTATTCCCTGAAAACTACAAAGCATCTTTGAAAGAAATGAAGATCTAAGTAAATGAAAAGATATCTTATGTTCTGTTCATGAAGCAGAAGATAATATTGTCAAGATGGCAACTCCCCAAACTGATCTACAGAGTCTACACAAAAGATATTCAATATCATTAGTCATTAGGAAAATCACAACCACAATCAAGTCCAAACCATAATGAAATACTTCTTAATGCCTCCTGGGATGGTTAAAATTAAAAATATATACAATAACAAGTGTTGATAGGAATATGGAAAATTTGAAACATTTGTTCATTACTGTTGGGATTATACAATGATGCAGCCACTTTAGAAATACCCAAGAGAAATGAGAACATATACCCTTGCAATATCTTGTGTACAAAAGTTTATAACAGCTTTATTCATAATAGCCAAAAGGTAGAAACAACCCAAATGTCTACCAACTGGTAAATGGCTAAATAAAAGGTGGTATATCCAAACAGTGGAATATTATTCAACCATAAAAAGGAATAAGTACTGATAATTAGTACTTGAATGAAGTACTGATACTTAGAACAACATGGATGAACCTTGAAAACATTATGCTAACTGAAAGAAGCCAGTCACAAAAGATTATATATTGTATGATTCCACTGAATATTAAATGTCCAGTGTAAACCCATCTAACATTGTTCAAAATAGAGTAGCACCTGTCGAGGGCCACTGTCAAGTCTCTTTCAGACACCCAAGGACTGGAAAATTATTGAAAACAGGAAGTTACAGATTTTCAGATAAAAAACGAAGCAAAACAAAAAACACATCCTATTGAAGCACAGCTAGCCCAGATACAACTGTGGACCAGAAAAGATATGAACCCACCACCTCTATCCTGCACCTTGCCCTCTGAACTCAATAAAAGACTCAAACCCCACCATTGGGGGCCAGCAACCACTCTATGCATCTGGCCCTTTCCTCCCTTGGAAAGGGAATAAAAACTCTCTTTTCTTCTCTTGTTAATATTTCTGTGAATTCTTTCACTTTCTGTGTCAGCTCACCCAACACCCAGAATAGGCAAATCCAAAGAGACTGAGTGTATGTTAGTGATTGCCACAGGCTGGGAAAAGAAAATTGGAAGTGACTCTAATGGGCATGGGATTTCTTTCAGGGGTGATGAAACTGTTCTAAAATTAGATAATACTGATGATTGCACAACTCTGTGAATATAGTAAATTATAAATGAATTATACACATAAGAAGAATGAATTTTATGGTATGTAAATTATATCTCAATAAAGCTCTTATAAACAAAAAGAATTAAATAGCAAGCTTTCCCCCATCACTCCATGGTCAGTAAATTTCCAGCTTTAAGTTTACAACTAAGTTATAAAGAAGAAATTGTGGATGGAGATATGTACTATTATTAACTAACTACTCCTTCCTCTTTTCCCCACAGAATGAAAAATAAGAGAACGCAGAAAGCCTTTCTTAAATGAACTATTGCTAGGTTTTCATTCACAGTTGTCTCTGAGATTGAAGTCCATTTATAAAGGGATTTTACACCTTGTGGTGAAAACTTTTCTGGTTTTTAGTCTGAATAAAAAGTTCTCATTTCTAACAATCTCTTCTGCCTAGTCAGGTTTCAGTACAACCTGCTTTGCTTATTCATTAATGCTATTTGTAAAAGGCATGAGATCAGTAGAAAGGGAACTACCCTTTAAGGAGGTCTGTATGTGTCAGATGCTGTCAGACACTCTACTTACATTTCCTGTCCAATGCTCACAACAGTTTTGGGAGGGAGTATCACTGTCACCTCTTTGAAGATGAGAAAGCAGGCTAACAGGGGTGAATGAGTGGCCCAAAGTCACACGGTCGGAAATGGCAGAACCCAAGACAGCCTGTGCTCTTTGCTCAGCATCGAGCTGCCTTCCAGAGTTCTCAGTTCTATGTAGTCATGGGGCTACTCTTATCTTTATGATCCTTTATGGCTTTGGTGAAGGCTAAAATTACTAGACTTTGGCTACTTGCCGAGTTCAAGGTTGAGGGTGACTTTCAAAGGATTGTGTGATTCCATACATTTCCAAACTAGTTTTCCATTATTCCTAACTGTTCAACATTTGTTCATCAACAATTTGTTAAGCATCTACCACGTGCCTAGTGTTGTACACTTCAGTTAACTAAAATGATTATATGAATGTGTTCAGGTTTTAGAACTCTGTCCAAAAATAAAATAAAATTAAAAAAAATAGAACTCTGTCCATCTGGAGGAGGTTGAACAGGGGGTGCCTCTTTTCCTGTCCTGCCGGAGAGCAAGGACACAGTGGCCGAGAACATCCCACCCAGGATGGCTGGGCTTATGCATGCACATGTGCACACCTGACCTGTCCTGTAAAGCATGCTTGACCTTCAGCTTTGTGCCCCTTCAGCATCTGGCCCAGATCAGGTGCTCAATGACTGTTGAATAAATGATTAAGCAATTCCTTTTACCAATCCACTAGAACTTGGGCTAGTTACTTTATTGCTCTGTGCCTTCATTTCCTCATTTGTAAACTGGGGATAAAGGGAATACCCACTTTCAGATGGCAACTTCGAGATCCCATGAATGATGCAAGGCACACAGTGAGCAATCAATACACTGTACTTGTCCTTTCTGTTATTACTGTTGAGGGCATGAGACGCATATTCTTCTAGGTCAAGAGTCCTCATGTCCCCTATTACCTTGTGACCTGGTTTTTTGTTCTTTAAGGCTAAATGACCCAGTCAAATGGGGAATATTGGCCTAAGACCTGGAGGATGAGACAGACACAGTAATTCTATGAGAGTATATCCAGTGCCTCAACCCTGCACAGTTTGGAACATTCCACTCTTTGTCCAGAGTGCATGTGGGAGTGTGGGTTATGTTTCAGAAATGGTAGTGTTTGACCTGAGGGCATAGCTCCAGGCCAATACCAGGCAGCCTCTCACCAGGCCATCAGCCATTAGTCTCTAAGCTGACCCTGTGTATGTATGTCTGTGTGTGCATGCGTGTACACACATGTGCAGAGACCCACAGGACACTTCTGTCTCATCAAGGAAAAGACTGTCTCCCACTGGTCCTGCCGTATCATTGTTAACCACAGGGAGTTCCCTGAGACCTGACAATTGAGGCCCTAAGATACATCCCTAAAACCCCAAGGGTCTGGGGCAAGCAGGGCCTGGCCTTCTCAAGAATGGCCCCATGGAGAAAAGGGTCCCCCTACACGCTGGCAGCTGATTTATTGGAACACCAGTCCCGTAAGCTGAAGCCAATATTTTATCTGCCAATTCTGTATCCTATTACCAGACCTCTTGCAACTTTCAAAGAGACTCTTTGGGTCCAGTGACTCCCCGAGAGGGAACCCTCGGGGCCTTGGAAACAACCATAAGTAGCATGAGGTCCAGCTGCCTTACTCTGCCAGACTTGAGCAGAGACAGACAGCACTCTCTACCAAAGACAGACAGCACCCGCCACGGGCCTGGGGCAGACGGCTGCTGTGTGCACATGGCCACCTTCTGTGCTTCTCAATGCTGACAGGGCTTTGGGGGTGCCTCTTCAGGGAGGGAAGGGGGACCTAGAACCATGCATGGCCTCATGGCCTCCAGTAGGAGAGCAATGGGGAGCTGGCCCTCACCTCACCCTTCTCAGAACCCAATTCACAATTCCTTTCCTTGCTGCATTTCCCAAACAGACCAGGCTTGACCCACCATCAGGGCCAGCTTGATGGGCATCAATCCCTGCAGTCAGTCACCTAGGGCCCCACGTTTATTTTTAATGCTCTGCTATTGACATCTTGAAATTCCTAATTGTTTTGAACAAGGGGTCCGAC
Organism: Dama dama; assembly: GCF_033118175.1. NCBI lineage: Eukaryota > Metazoa > Chordata > Mammalia > Artiodactyla > Cervidae > Dama > Dama dama. Next base: position 25,501,760 of record NC_083689.1, on the reverse strand, counting down.
ATTTTCAAGTTACACTGGGCCTGAAAATTAGGGAGCCAGTTCTGTTTACTATTTCGCTCATGCAAGGCCTGACATCTGACAGCCGTCCTCTTTCCTTTCTGTCTCTTAAGTCCTATCTATGCTGCCCAAAGGCAACGTCCTGATAGAAAAATGTTTTTAAAACAGCAAAGGAGAGCACGTTATCTTGGGAAGAGCTTTTCTGCTTGGCTGCAGATGTAATGGTAATGGTTGATAATGGATACTTAGTGGCCCCAAGGCTAACGGCTGTGGTGGACGTCTTCTGCCCCTAGTCCTGATGTCACATTCCTTGAAGAAGTGTAGGGGTGGTATGTAATAAACTCATTTTATCTGGCCTTTGGTGTTCTTGTCCAAAGCAGGACATGGGTACAAGGTAAAGTTCTGAGGCCCAAGTTGTTATCTAGCTTGCCCATTTACTTGCTTTGACTTCGGGCAAATACTAGTCTCAGAGACTAAGTTTACTCTTCTGCAAAATGGGTTATGTACCACACCATGAGGCTTTGGGGCTTCAATCTGTGTGTTGGGGCAGATCCCAAGCTCTTGGGAGGGTGACTTTCAGAAGCTGGTGGCCATTAATTCAGGTACATGTCTCCCTTCTGACCCGTGGCCTGGCAGAGCACGTGAATCTGGCCATACAGTTTTAGAGGGTTTGTGCCTTTTCCCCTGAAGCCCATTCAAGGTACCCCAGCTGAAGCAGCCTTCCTCTGGGTGCGGTTTCGGACTGACCCTCAGTTGTGCCTGAGGGGTAGAGAGTTTCTGGTTCATTGTTTTTTCTTCTGCAGAGCTGTGCTTGGGCAGCTCGCCTGTGAGCAGCATTGTGAGCACAAGGCGAGGCAGTCTCGTGAATCCTGCTGTTGTCTCCAGGATGGGGGTGTTCTCAAGGACATTATTCTCAGCATAACAGAGTGGCCCCTTTGTGGAAGGAAGTATATAGGAGAGGCTTCTCCCAGGTCTCGGTACTCAGACAAACTGAGTACTGCAGAATGAGTTTATTACTCTGCACACTGTGATCCTGAGAGCCGAGCTGCTGGGATATTCAAAGCCAGATTTCAGGGCTTCGCTGGCAAGCTGACAGGCCTTTGGGCAGGACAGCCAGAGGTCAGTCTTACCCCTGGCTTGGTTATTTTTGTAACCCCTGCTCCTCTGAGATTTTCATTTGCCACAATTCCCTTAGCTTTTTGTTGTACACATTTTTCTTGTATGTATCCTCATATCCATCTCTCTCTGCTGCAAATGGGGCATGATACAAATATGTGAATTCACTTTTAAATCTATGTCAGGTAAGTTGAAAGGATTAAGAACCAATCTGCCTTAGGAATGTCATGGGTGCAGTACCGTTGCTGAGTGGGGGACTGGGATTGGGTGGGAGGCAGGAGGTTTTTCCTATAGACTTTATCGTCTTACCACACACAGCAATCCCTGACCCACTATCCCAAAATACTTGTTGGCACCTGATTCTTTTTTAATTCACAAAAACTCACTGAACACATTTTGAAATCTTTGCAACCTCCCCTTGAGATTATGCTGAATTGACTTAAGTCAAGAGCTGGTAACAAACTCTAGCTGAAACTCTCATTTTATGGGTCCACAAGCAGACTTGTTAGAGCTACAACAGCCCATGGGCCCTGGGGAGTGGGAGGTACCACACTTCTGGGAGGGCTGCATGGAAAGGAGGGTGGAGGAGTGTGGAGGGGAGATAAGGAGCACTGAAGAGGGGCGGGAACACCACCCCTAGCACAGTGGGGCTCTGGATCAAGCCCTACGCCTGGCCTACGGTGTTACGCGGCCCAGGAAGCACAGGGTTCTCTGGAGGATTCTGCTCAGAAAATATAATCACAGGTTTTGGGGGACCACTTGCATTTTTCAACAGGTAGAAGAAGCTTTTATACCTGGATCAAGTGACCATGCCCACCACCCTGCCCTGCAGGCATTTCAAACACTGTCCCTCCATGCCCGAGGGTCATGCTTCAGTAACTTCTGAAGCAGAAATAGTGCCTCTGCTTCATACTACTTCACAGTTGAGGGGTCGCTAGCCAAAGCCATGCCTCAGCTCACTTCTCTGTATACAATGTAAGCATGGCCAGAGGTATCACTCCTCCTTTCAGAAGAGGGGGGTGAGCCTCGGGCAGGACAGTGACTGACAGAGTCAGCAGTCAACCCCAGGGCTGTGAAGCCTACGCCCTTTGCACAGTAGTGAGCCTGGCACAGGGCAGGAGAGCCTGCCTGGCTGCCACGCTAATATGCCCTCGGAGCTGGGCAGGGGCCGGAGCTGCTGGAGGGCTGGGCTCACACTTTGTGTTTTTCCCTGGCAGTGGAGTCTGGTGTGTGAGGAGGATTGGAAGACGCCCCTTACCACGTCCCTGTTCTTTGTAGGCGTGCTTCTCGGTTCCTTTGTGTCTGGGCAGCTGTCAGACAGGTAAGGATGACGGGAGGGAGGAAAGGTGACTGTTGATACACTGCCTGTCCTGGGGGTGGACTGAATTTAGGGTATTTTCACCAGAGGAAGGGAGGCCCCATAGGCCACCAAGTGAGTGACCGGAGGAACTATGATGTATCCTGTATCCTCTGTGCTCAGCCCCTTGTGGGGAACCACTGGAAAATGGGGCTCTTATGTCACAACTGTTAGTTTCTTAGTTGTACCCAACTCTTTGCGACCTCATGACTGTAGCCTGCCAGGCTCTTCTGTCCACAGAATTCTCCAGGCAAGCATCCTAGAGTGGGTTGCCATTTCCTACTCCAGGGGATCTTCCCGACCCAGGGATCGAACCAGGGTCTCCAACATTGTGGGCAGATTCTTTACCATCTGGCTGGACACTGGGCCACAGAGCTGATCAAGGCTGCTTCAGGGCCTCCTGGAGTGCATAATCAGGGGGAGACAGCATCACCGCGTGGGGAGACATGACCACACTGACCCCTGAATGTTCTGTAGGGACCAGGGCAGGAAGGTGGGAGTGCTCAATGGCAGTGTTGGGGAAGGCTTTCCAGAGGAATGGCTTAGTCATGAAGCCCAATGGGACCCCAGACCCAAAAGCCTGAGATGACCTGAGTGTGGAAGATGAGATGGGAGATGTTGTCCTGTGTTCCCTCTGAGCTACTGGACACTATTAGAAAATGAAATTAAGACTTAAGCCAACTGTAGTGTCATTTATGGATGTTGCTGGAAGCTACTTTCCACAGAGCAGTGGTTCCCAATTTGGGAGGCACAGTAGAGTCACCTGGGAAATATCTTTAAGCCCTGATCCCCATACTGCATCCAACAGTCTACATTCAGACAATAAGAATCTCAGAAGGCCGTCACAGTATTTTTTAAACTCTCTTGATCCCAAGCGCAACCTAGGTTCAAGACCACTGACACAGAGGGACTCTTGGCTCTGGGTTGACAGAATTCTCATGTTGCTGACATTAGATGCATCTTCAGTTTGTACTGTGCTCATGTTCCAGAAACGTGATGGCAGCTTCTACCTATGACTCATTCTAAAGAACAAATTTCCACGTGGTCCTTACATAAGCTGCTCTGTGATTTCGAGATCTGCTGCCTCCACAGGAGGCTCAGAATCTCAGAAAGTTACCTCCTGGGCAGAAGGATGCCTGAGACCTCACCCAGGAAGAACCTGGGAGGGTGTGATAGGAGAAAAGCCTGTCACAGCCCTGAGAAAAACCGTCTGCAGGGATACCTGACTCAGGCCTTCCACAAGCCCTGAGTATGGTGCTGCTGTGACCTGCACAGGCCGCTTCTTGTGTTGTGCTGTATTCTACAGATTTGGCAGAAAGACCATCCTCTTCGCAACCATGGCTGTGCAGACTGGCTTCAGCTTTCTGCAGATTTTTTCCATCAACTGGGAGATGTTCACCGTGTTATTTGTCATCGTTGGCATGGGCCAGATCTCCAACTACGTGGTGGCCTTCATACTAGGTAGGAATGGCTTCTGACCTGCAGGGCTTCTCCTTACAGTCCTCAGAGAGGCCTGGGAAGAGGGGGCCACTGAAGAGGGCACCGGGAGCGCTCTTACTCAGCACAGAAGGAAGCGCTGTAATTCATGGTCTGTGCTTCCAAAAAGCGATCAGCTTCGGGGACATATGTGCTGGGGAGGAGGCTGTGGTCACAGGTTCTTTGACAGGTCCAAGCAAGGCAGGCACTCACAGGGAGCCAGCTCTTTGCTGGCCCTGAAATGTGACTGTGAGTAAGAGCCAAGTGATAACTGAGACACATTTCAGGAGCACGGGGCTTGGGAAGGACACAGAGGAGGGATTCTTGAGGGAGAGACAGTCCTGGGATGTGTCTGATCTGAGCTATGAAGGCTCAAGACTTCTGCCTGGGCCACGGCTAAAAGGTCTCCTGGCAGCTGGGGCTGGCCCATAGGGGGATTAAGGGTGGTCGGTGCAGCTGGGACACATGTGGAGGAGGCACGTGCCAGACAGGAGTCCAGTGCCAGCTGTCCATCTTTGGGCAGATCTGGCTTCACCCCTAAGTCAAAGCCCACCCCCAGAGCATATCAGCTGCATACAGGACAAGCCTCATTGCTGGGAGCTGTCCTATCTCCTAGCAGCAACCTTGCGTCTGGAATATCAGGGCGCATGAGGGGGACTCACAAGCTAAAGGTCAGGAGGAGGCCCCCAGGGTCTTCAGCAGCTTCTCCCAGGAAGCAGCAGGGTGAGCTCCAGGCATGTTGATAAGGGTCATCTGCAGGAGTGAAGTCCCCAGCAGGCTCTCTGAGGTCACCTCTGGGACAATAGATACTCATTCCCATAACCTCTGGTGTGATCATATTTCCTTGTTGGCTGTCTCAGTTTGTCCCTATTGCCACAGTGTAATTACCAATAGCATCCCTTTAATGTAAGTCTAATGATTCTTATCTCAGAAGCCTGAATCTAGTAAGATGATTCTGATAGCTTTTAAGATTCTGGATGACTTGTTGGCTTTCAAGATCCTGTGTTCTCTTCGTTGAGGATGTGTATACCCTGTCAGGTTGCCAACTTGGAACTGTTCAAATTCTACTCCTTTAATCATTTGTGAAGCGCTCCTTGCCAAAGGCCTAGCCTTGGCATCTGAAGAAGGAGGTGTGGAAGGCATGCTGCAGTCACACGGCCCCAGCAGAAGCACCCTCTTCAGCAGGAGAGGACCTCTGTCCTTTCTGCAGGGGGAAGAGGGGAGGGGGGAAGGATTTATTGAGAGGACACAGCGAGCTGCCAGCCAGTGGTGCTAGAAACTGGAGACTGGAAGAATTCAGGACAGAAGTTGCGACCTCCTAATGCCTGATGACCCCAAGGACACAGGGCTCTTGAACACAGCAGAGTTTGTTTTTCTCATGGTTTAAAACCCCACAGACTCCATCTTCCTTTTGGTGACCGCCCCGTACCTGGAAAGCCCAATGGGTAGCTTTGCTTGGGCCAGAACATACTGGAGACTAAACAGGAATCTGCCTGGAGTGAGCAGAGCACCTTTAGGAGAACCGAAAGAATCACCTGAAATGGAAGGGCACGAGGTCCTAGTGAAGCCAGAGAAGCCCTGTCCTCAGGATCAGGAGTCAGGTGTTGTCTATGCTGTGCACGGGGGGCCTGCTGAACGGCAGCACTTGGACCTGCCTTTCCAGGGGCACAGGGTGCTTCTGAAGCCACAGAGCCTTTTCCCCCGTGTGAGTGGATGAGGCCAGGAGAGCCCACGCCAGGCTTCCTGCAGGGAAGCCTCTGCCCAGCTGACCCTGACACTACAACCAGCTTCTCTCCCTGCTCCTTATGCTGACACGAGTGGGAAGGCCAAGGGAAAAGTAAGAGCTGTAAGATCAGTCAGAGCCTAGATGTACCGGCCAGCAGTCAGTGGGCGGGATGCTGGGTGTAGCAGGCCCTCCATCAGCTGCGTAGGGTGCTCTGGGAGCCTCCCTGGCTGTAGTGTTACTCCTCGGTGTTCTACAGGAAACTGCTGACATTTGTGTGCTGGTTTGAAACTCCTTGTCCTGGGTTCTCAGGCCTGAGCATTTCAGTGTCACTGAAAATCAGTCTGCCCCTTGGAGCAGCCAGAAGCCCTCGTGAGCGCCTGGAGTAGGGTGGGGATGGGAGACACAGCAACATCTCTGGCTTCTGGCAGCGCAGCAGCGCTCTCTGGTGTTCTAGGACTGAAATAGCCAAATTATGGGTTTCAGTTAACTAAAAGCAACCTAAGCTTTGGATCTGGTCTGAGTTCTGTCTAGCCCTTCACCTTCACTTTTTGCCCTCTGGCTCCAGGGAAGGGTTGGCAAGACTGTGCGATGGTAATCTGCCATTTTAGGAGTTCTCACGTTAACTCAGGAAACTGAATTACTCCCACTCTCAACACAGTACAAAAATGGATTCTCTCCTTGCTCTGCTTTTTAACAATTATAAAGCCTGCCAGAGTCACAGGAGACAAGAAAGGGGAAAAAAGGAACAGTGCTTCTTAAAGAAACAGAACATGGATACACCTGAAAGTGAAGAGGCTGCCAAAACGATGTTGGCTCAGCAGCAAGTGACCACTCAGGACCAAGGACACCGACCCTACCCACATTCCAGCTCTCCCCTCACAATCTCCTACTGTTTCCCAGAAATGACACCCTTGACCTGTCCAAAGCCTCTGGGTGAAACTCTAGTGGCATCCTCCTTTATTTCTCGTAACTAGCTGCTTGAATTTATTTTGCAAAGTTAACTGTCTCCTGTCTTGACTGATTCATTCATTCAGTATTTTCCCAGCACTGTTAACGATATTTGTTCCAGCATGCTGAACTACTTAAAATGCTGCTTCCTCTGATGTCTTCATGTTTTCTTCCTTTTGATAAGTACATAACTGATGGCATCTTCCTTTGTAAGTTTGGCTACCAGGAAGCTCATGCAACCTTTATTAGCTACATAGTTTTTAAAAGTTTTAAAGTTGAGTTTACATAGCATAATGTTAACTCTTATAAAGGTGTATAAATTCAGTGGTTATTAGTGTATTCACAACGTCATACAATCATCGACTGTACCTAACTCCTGATCATTTCATCATTCACAAAAGAAACTTATTAGCAGTTACTTCCCCATTCTCCTCTTTCCCCAGCTCCTGGCAACCACTAATCTACTTTCGGTCTGTATGGATTTGTCTATGTTCTGGACATTTCTGATAAACAAAATTTTACAATATGTGGCCTTTGTGACTGACTCCTTCATTTAATGTTGTCAAGGTTGGTCTGTGCTGCAGAATGACTCAGTACTCCAGTGTATGCAGATATCACATTTTGGTCATCTCTTCATCAGGTGACAGACATCTGGGTTGTTACCATTCTTTGACCAATTTGAAGAACGTTGCTATCAGCATTTGAGTACAAGTCTTTTGTGGATCTATGTTTTCAGTTCTCTTGGGCATGTACCTAGGAGTGGACTTGCTAGATCATATGGGAATTTTAGGTTTTACCATTTGAGGAACTGTCACACTATTTTCCAAAGCGATCTGTTGCATATTTTTGCTCTCTTCTCCAGGACATCACTTTTCACCTTTCTTTGTATTTTACTTTAATGTTACCATTATTTTATTTTATTCAAATTATAAGCTACTTCAAGGGAGGAATGGGTTATAAATACATTAAAAAGATGCATAGATTTGCTGGCAACCCCTGTTTGCACTGCCCTGAGAGGGAAGAATTGGGGGACACAGGGAGGTAGGACTCACTCCTGTCTGTCCTCAAAGGGCTCAAATCTGGTCGGCAGAGGCAGCCAAGGCAGCTGTTACAGAGAATGTGGGTCGTGGGTCTAGGAGTGTGAGGGGAGCACAGATAAATTGTCTGTGTATATGCATAGACAAGAAAGGTCCCTTTTAGCTAGAATGATCATGAAAGTTTATAGAGAAGAAAGAGGACAAGGGAATATCTGCTATTTTGATGGGAATTCTCAGTATTTTCCAGGAGCAAAGAGAGGTTTTTGCTGTCTTCTGTTGGATCTCTGTGTTTCCCAACATTTCCCTGACATCTGGTACATTTCAATTGTTTGACCAGGATAAAAGAATTAACTATTCCTGAGTACTTGCCACATGCCAGACACCTAACTAGGCTCCTTACCTACATTAACCTCAGTCCTCATAATGATAACTCCATGAAGTAGGACTTATCAAAGTCACCCTAGTAGCAAATGAGCATCAAGGGGCCCAGCCTCTGCACGTGGCTGATAGAGGACCCTGGGTCCTACCCTATATCCTGGCAGCTGCACCACAGTCATGTTTCTTGAGCTGGGGTCTGCAGACCTCTGTTGGTCGTTCATGGAGGGGCAGATCCTGCCCCAAGTGGAAGGGATCCAGTGGTTCCTAAGCTGATTACCATAGAAGGGCCCTGAGCAACAGGACAGCAAGCCTGGCCCTCTCTGAGTCACTCACTCTCGGGGAGAGTGCTCAGGTCCTGGAGGTGGTGACAGGCAGTGGGCAAACACTCCTGGCCAAGACATGCTTCTTTGGCTTAGCAGTCAGAGTCTCACTCATAAGTGATACTCAGAGGCCCAAGCAGATCAAGACCAAGCAGGCTTTGTTCTAGGAGCAAACACCTAAGGGGTAAAGGAGGTCAGGACAAGGAGCCCCTAGTGAGCAGAGCCGGAATCACCAGTCACCTCTCTCACTGCCAGTCACATGGAGTTTGTGACACCTGCTGGCAGTGAAAGGTCTGCAGGAAATAAGACTCCTCTCCCGGTGTCTCTGAGAGGACTGGTTGGCCTCTCGTTCGTTTGAAGACCAAATCCTAACTTCTAAAATGCAGGTGTGGCCCCACCCATCTCTCACACATGTCTCCGCTAGAACTCAGTCGAAGGACAGCTTGACAGGGCGAAGGCTTTGCTCCCATGTAATTGTTTTTTCTGGACTGTATCCATAGATTAAGCTGATCAGGCTTAAATCCTGTCTGTCCCACTTATTGCATGTGTGTGAGTTTAGGCAATTTGCTTTAACTCTTTAAGTCTCAGCTGATGATATGTAAAACAGAAGTAATATTAGTTGTTATATGATTGTTGTGAAGATTCAAAGAGATAATATATGTAAACACTCAGTCTGGAACCTGGCTCAAAGTGCCTACTCAAAACAATGCTAACTATGAAGATGATGATGATGGTGCTCAAGGCAGGGTGATTTTCTAAAAGTCAGAGAGCAGGAAGTCATGCTCCCAAGGAACTATTCAGATTTGTGCCATCCCTGTTGCTCCACGTAAGAGCAGAAGACTAGATTAATGAAGCTTCTGTCCCCCAGGGTACTCTGCAAAGCTAGAGCAACTCTGTCCTGACCTGAGACCCAAGCTTAAGGAAGGGCATTATCCAGAAATTCAGTGGGGTAACTTCTTTCTCTTCTCTTATCAGGATCATGGAAGTATGAGGGAGCTCCCTTGGCCTCATGAGTCTACAAGATTCTCACTTGGTCCTGTGCACTTTCTCTTTTCCACAATCACATCCTCTGCTGCTTCACTTCTGAATCTCTGCTTAGGAATAAAGCACTATTCATTCTCATATCTTGATAATCACAGCCAAAGTGTTTAGAAACCATGGCATGGTGAGTCTTCTTATGGAGTGACAGGAAGGTCATTAATGAGGTAAGAAAAGATCTGGGAACAACGCTCATGATCCTGAAAAAAGTCTGGCCCTATTCCTGGAAATGAGTTTAAAGGCTAAGAAATGCCCTGGGTGGTTAGAGCTATTGTCTGCAGTCCAAGATGTGAGAGATATACAATACTGGCAATTTCTATCAGTCTGGCTTTTAGAAATGGCTGTTCAAGACAGAACCACTGAGACACATCTTCAGTTATGCTGAGTGAGGAAGAAGAGAGGTGAGGATAGGAACATGTAGGAGGGGAGAAAGGGAAACCAGCAGAAGTAGTCATTTTACTGCTTCTCTGGAATTAGTCCTTAATTCCTTAGCCTGTGCTCAGGGCATATAAACGCAATTTAAGAAACTCCTTCTTAAAACCCAAGCCCAAATAACCTTCAGATCATCTGTTTTGTATTTTCTGGGTTACTTCTCAGTAGTGGTGGGCAGATCTCAAACAAAAGATGGAGCTATTGCCATTGGCCACATCTCCACCCTGGGGCAGAGGACCAAGAGTGGACTCTGTGGAAAGGGCCTGAGTTTTGTGACAACAGAAGGAGCCTGTTCTGAGACTCCTTGTCTCAAATCAAGCACTCCAAGAAGCAAGCAACATCTCTTGAAGAACTGGGGCTGAGCCATCCACTGTGGTGCTGAGCAGAGCAGGAGCCTCTCCCAAAACAGGGCCAGATGCCAAGCGTCTGGTGGTTTTGTGTTGTTCTGGGAAAGCTCTGTGAGTTCTCTCCATGTGTGCCCAGCTCCAGGGCTGCCGCCTGCCAGGCCAGAAGAGCAACTTCTTCTTGTCTTTCACTGGGCTGTATGGACTGCTTCCGCCTGGGGCTGATACCTGGACTCTGTGTAGCCTCAGTGGAATTCAGCCCTGGGCACTGAGGCCCTTCTCTGAGGACCTCCAGAGCCAGCTGGATCCTCTTTATCATTTCTCAGGGCTCGAGGGTAGCTAAGGATGTCCTAACACAGCTCAGTAACTGAACTCTCCACTGTTTCCAAGAGACCCATATCTGCTTATTTACAGTGGTGAATGCTGGGAGAGGCTGAATGCCGCATGATCCACACACCCTCAGGAGAGCTCCCACGTCTCCTGGGACGCCCTCACTGCTCCTCGCCCTGAGGCTTTTATTCTGGAAATGTGGCATTCTCAGAAGAGGTTACCTCTTAGGGCTGAGCATGATGTTCATATGACATGAGGAGACATTAAAAAAAAAAAAAAAAATCTACAGCTCCTTTAAAATCTCATGAAAACCCATCCTTCTATGAGGGGGTAAGTCTTGGGTCATGTCCCACCTTCCTCCACACTCACCCCTCCTGCTCTGGGCCAGGAGGCAAATAACTCATTCCTCTTCTAAGTGGTTATATTTTTTGACTCTAACTGCCAGGTAACGATGTGAAAAAGCAAATATTAAAGTGAGTTAAAATGCTAATACTCCTCCCTTGTTTTGAACAGGAACAGAAATTCTCGGCAAGTCAGTTCGTATTATATTCTCTACGTTAGGAGTGTGCACATTTTTTGCAGTTGGCTACATGCTGCTGCCCCTGTTTGCTTACTTCATCAGAGACTGGCGGATGCTGCTGCTGGCGCTGACGGTGCCGGGGGTGCTGTGTGTCCCGCTGTGGTGGTGAGTGTGGCTCTGTCCCAGACAGCCCCCTTCTGCGGGCCAGCAACATGGAGCCCAGAGCCTGGTGCTGACCTTGACGTGGGCCTGCTGATCTCACTGGAGCAGGCTGAGGCCTCAAAGCCCACAGACCATTTCCCTTGTTGGGGGTGGGCATGTGTGCTGGGGTTTGACTCCCCACCATCCCACAAAGCACCATTCTCAGGAAACCCAGTCCCCCTTGGGCTATCCCAACTCTTCTCTGGATGGTTGCTGTTGTTTGTGGAGATGGTACTGTTGGGTTTTGTTACTTTTAGCTCTGCCCCCCTGCTCTTCTGACACTTTTCTCTAGGAAATCTCTTTTTCCTTATGGCTTCAACTAATGTAACTTCTGCAAGCTGCCCTATTATGTAATGATTAGCATCTAAGATGTGACTATTTATCTGCTTTGTCTTGAAGAGCTAGAGAATCACTTCTGTTTAATTAATTGTTAGAGAAAACATTCTCTTCACTCATCTCACAACCCTTCAACCAAATTTTGACACATCAATGTGGGAATAATAAAGTGTTGAGATGCTGACCCCAGTTTCACCGAGTTATGGCTATGGGGAAGACTTTACGTGAGAGAACAGAATGACAAGAATGGAATAAGGTCCCAGCCATATGTTTTATTTGGGGGAGATTCCTCATTTCTTTGGTTTTTCCATATTTAAAAAAAAGGAAAGGGGATTTTTTTCCCATTATTGAGTCCGGTACTCTCTCTCTCTTTCTCTCTCTCTCTCGCTCTCTCTCTCATTGATTAGCCTTGATTTGGTTTCATGATATCAAAATCAAATCTCCCAGCAGTGACTGGTTTTACTGAATTGCTTGACCTCTGTCTGCTTACAAACAATTAAAGTATTTTTGATCATGTTTTGGGGCTCACAGGTTAGACTAGCCCTCATGGTTGCCCTGTCCTATGGACATACTTAGGAAGTGTGCCTTAGCGAGTTTCCTAGAAGGACCTTCATCTCGCTGCAACTGTTAGGCAGCCATAGAGGCTGACAGGTAGTACTTTTTGGCCTTGTTAGACCAGATAGCTCTGGTTAGACCACTCCAAACTACTGTCCTTTTATGGTCTCTAAGGCTGATGTGATTCACCAGTGCAAATCCTTGGCGTGAGTGTGCATGGGGGAAAGAAAGCACTTTTTTTTTTTTCTTACTTCCCTAGAATTTGAGAAACAGTGTGTTAGATACTATTCTGATTTCCTGACCCAGTCTGAGAGTAGGGCAGTTTTCTTGAATGAGAATCACCATCAGCACCATCATCATCACATCACGTCAGCATCACACCCTCTCTCCACAACACCCCCTGCTAACTGAATTTATTGTAAAAGGTGCTGGTGACCAGACAGTCTCTCAAGTCACAAGACGAGATTTTTCAGAGGTTACTTTCTGCCTCTTCAGTTGAATGATTTTGGTAATCTGTGTTCTTTGGTTCTGGTTGTCATCTCAGCATAAGAGACTAGTACTTTCAAAATATGTTATAGTCAACTGTATTACTATATGATTCTACAAGAGAGAGAAAACAAAAATAGAAGGGCCCTGACTGACTATAAGGGATTAGTACAGATTTTAATTTGTGGGGCTTGGATCTTTGCCTTGGAACCAAATGCCACAGCAAGGAACAACTCTGACAGGTCAGCCTCTTGGGTTTCTAGCACAGAAGGTCCATCCCACAAGGAGCTGCCTTACTCTTGCCCTGAGGAGAGTTGTTCCCATGTTGCCCACGGGCTGCTCCATGAGTGCTCCTGGCTGTGGGCACGTTGTAACCGGGACAGGCCTGCCCCAGACAGAGGGCAGCCCGGGGCCAGGACAAATAAGCTGAGTGCTTGTCCTGAAAGTTTAACAGTCTTATCATTTTTCTTTACAAATAAAAACAAAATAGCTCTCTTTTAAGCATCTTGTCCTTGAGGGAGGGATTTGCTGAAGCAATGCCCATCCATCGGGGTGGGCTGGGATGATGTGGGGACGGCTTCAGGCTACTGTGACCTCTGCTGCCTACTCAGTATGTGATATAGACTCTCCAGCAACACTTTTCCCCTGTTCAGTTTGAATTAAATCTACAGAGAGGCTGTAATGTAAACCTTATTTGGCCCTCCACTACCTTGAAATGATGAGTTAGACTTATTTATACACCAAAAAACCATGGCAATTCAAAAGTTAAGATGGCAGCAACCCTAAGTACAATGGGCTGAAAATTGGAGCAGGTGTTTTGGGGGCTTTTTAATGTCCCCAATTTCCTTTAAAAAGCTTGGCAGTAAGTGACCACAAGTATGAATGGAGTGTTGTAGGTGGGGAAGGAGCCCCTAGATGCAACATGGGGAAAGTTTTGCAATATCTAGCTGACTAAGCATTTGGAACTTGAGGCCAGTGATGGCCCTCAGAGCTGATAGTTAAGAAAGGTAGGATATGTCTAAGAACAACTTGGTTGGGGAAAGATACCCCTCAGAAGTAGAAGTGCCCGTGCTGTATAGTTCTTCATTAATGCAGTTGCCACTAGCCACATGCAATGACATGTTAAAATTAAGGAAGTGCGAGTGTTAGTCTGTCAGTCAGGTCCGACTCTTTGCCACTCCATGGACTGTAGCCCGCCAGGCTTCTCTGTCCATGGGATTCTCCAGGCAAGAATACTGGAGTGGGTTGCCAGCCCCTTCTCCAGGGGATCAAACCTGGGTCTCCCACCTTGCAGGAGGATTCTTTACCATATGAACCACCAGGGGCTGCAAGTAAATGTAAAATTGGATTCTTCCATTACACTAGTCACACCAACTCAATAACCACATTTGGTTAGTGGCTGCTGCGTTGAACAGCACAGATACACAGCACCAGAGGAAGTTCCCTGGGACAGGACAGCTCTAATTACCAAGGGCCAGTGGCCTAACATCATCACAGTTGCTACAGGGACCAACCAAGTGTATATTCCAAAAAATGCAAAGTGGGTTCATTTTTCAACTCGTGTGCTTGTGGTAGGCTGGGGACGGAAGCTGGGGGTTAGCTATTTGATATGTCGTGTTTTGCTCTGAGATAATTCCTGTTGAGGCTTTGCAGGGGCCTGTTAATTATAGGAAGACTATATCTGCTACATATAATTTATTTTCTAGGACACTTAATACTGACAAATAGATAAGGAAAACAAGAGCCGGCAAAAGAATGGCTAAGCAATTCTGAGAAATAAAGATTAGGAAAGAATGATAAAAAATAAATAAAAATATAAAAATTAGGAAAGAATAGAAGTCAGCCATGTCTGAGCATCAGTTAAAAATGTGGGTAGATTGTGTGATAAAAAGTCAGCTTCTAACTAACACAACATTGTTAATCAACTATACTCCAATATAAAATAAAAATTTTAAATGTTTCTAGACAATTAAAAAAAGAGAGAGAGAGAGACCACATTGGCTGTCTCCCCATAACTGGTTTGGGTACTCACTGAGCTGAGATTCTGTTGAAAGCCATGGGACATCCCACAGAAGTGTATCAATGCACTCGCCTCCTCCTCTGACTGCCTAAGGAAAACCCCAAGGAACACAGATGCCTTCTTTTACCCAGTAAACTTGTGAGCCTCACCAACTGAGGCACCAGGAATTCCCCTAGGGATGGACACACTGGAAAGATACTAGACTCTGTTTCTTTAATGAGCCATGCTGGGTATGAAGTTTTGGGTGGTATTCTCCAGCTGCCCTTGTTTAAACATGCCCATAGTTAATGTTACCCCTTGTATGCTGGCCCTGGCTTCAAGTACAACTAACGATTGGTCTTATGATTTGATCAGAACTTTCAAACGTGAAGGTACTTTTATTTATTCCTACAAATAATGGAGATCTTATGAAGCCTCCCTCCTGATGTTCTTTAAAAAGACAAACTAGAATTTTACAAAATAAAAATTATTTGGGGGCAACTTACAGTGGATAGCATCAACCTTGTTACTGTGAAAAATTACAAAACATCCAAAATGAATTTTAGGTTTATCCCCGAATCTCCCCGATGGCTGATATCCCAGAGAAGATTTGAAGAAGCTGAAGATATTATCCAAAAAGCTGCAAAAATAAACAACATAACTGCCCCAGTGGTGGTTTTTGATCCTATGGAGGTAAGGATTTGCAAATGTTTTCTCTTGAGATCAGCATTCTTGATTATGGAATTTAATTTGATTCAATAGATTTTGAGTGCCTACTGTGCACCACGCACTGTTCAAGACCTTAGAGACAAAATCATGATGAAGTTCTGAGATAAAACCCATCTCAAAGGGCTGCGGACCAATTAAATATAATAATGTATATAAATTGCTTAACAAATAGCAGTGAAAGTGTTAGTTGCTCAGTCATGTCTGACTCTTTGCAACCCCATGGACTACAGCCCACCAGGCTCCTCTGTCCAAGGAATTCTCTAGACAAGAATACTGAAGTGGGTAGCCATTCCCTTCTCCAGGGAGCATACAGCAAGTGTTGATTAAATATTAGTTCTTGCTCTGTACCACTGATGCAGCTACATACTGGTGATTTTTGAATATCTATATTAAGTGGGGAAAAAATGTGTTTGAGAGATATTCCACCCATGGGTTCCCCACTGTTTTCTGAACCTTACCAAAATCTGCTGGGCAAGCTGTACCTGTCTTTAGTCTTGCTATATCATGTCTAGAACCCTAAGGCCTGAGAGCATAGGCTGGTGGATTCACACCTGCAGGAAGGAGGCCATGAAAAAAGCAGATATTCAGTGGAAGCATACTCACTTCCTGACAGTCGTAAGGACTGTCCTTGGCCGTACCTCATGCCAACTCCCAGAGAAAACAAGAAAAATTAGACACATAAGGAGCATAGAGTATAACCCAGAGTGTTAAGAGAATTAGATGGAAGATAAGTGGTGAGGTGAGGAAGGAAGTCCCCAAGGAGCAAACAGGGTGAGCCAGCAAAGAGAGCAAAGTGATTCAGGGCTGAAGAGGCCGGTCCAAACCAGGGAGGACACTTAAATGATAGGGCAGGGGCACTCACGGCTAGAAGGGTCAGAGACTGCTCAGAACACCCCAAGAAGACTATATACCTCTTAGTCTGTATGCTTGCCTCATGCTCACATCTGTGTCCCTGGCCACCCCAGGACTTTGGATGGTGACGAGCTTGCCAGTACTCTATCCTCCTTCTTGGCCTTTGGAACCTTTTACGGAAGCAGACACCTTGGTGATGGCTGGAGGATTAATTACAGTGGCCGTGAGCCCAAGCTTTCAGAGGGCTGCCAGGAAAAATATGTCTTAATCCCTTGCTCTTCGGATCAAGAATTCCATTCCCAGCCTTGGTCAATTTAACTGGATGCAAAAATAACACTGGGAGTGTCTAACACTTCTGGATCTCAGGGCTGTGCTGAATGTTTTTTTGATGTTTAATGGATACGTGGTCTGACTTCTGCTTTGAGGACCTTAGAGTCTAGTGGTAGAGATAAAGCCTATGTGGATGAAAGCAATCATAAAACATTTCAGATACATAGTTATATAGACAAATGAGAACAAAGTCCAGTGTCAAACACATGCTTTCTTCCTGCCATGAGGCATATTGAACCTCAGCTGAACAAACCCGAGGAGGAAAAGGGAGCTTGTGCTTTCCTGAGGCCCAGTCACCTCCCTATTCACCTCCCAGGTAGGGTCCTCTGAAGGAGGATATATAGGGCCCTGTGCCAACAAATGCAAACTGCTCGGAATGGTAATAAAGAGCCTACCAGATGCCAGGCACATTGTTCAGCTCATTTGATGCTATGCCAGTCATTGCTAGTACATATTATTATAGGCCCATTTCACAGGAGAGGTAACTGAGGCATAGTTCTTCTTAGTTGAAAAGTTAAATTATTTGCCCAGGATTTTACAGCTAGAAGTTTCACTCTGGTGCCAAAATGCATGCTTTTAACAGTTCTTTCTCATCTCATGTTAAGGGTAGTGGCATTGACTTGGACAGGAAGAAAAACCATGTCATGCCATCTTCAAACACTATCTTGGGTTTCTTTGGCTTCCTTTCTGAAGCACCTTCAGCCTTCTCATGGTGCCTGGTCCAAAGGCATTTTGGCGGCTCCATACAGGCCAGGGACAAGCACGGGATACAGAAATGTTCTTTTCCTGAGGTTTCCAAATCTGGCTGCTTATCACCATTACCCAAAGAGCTTTTAAAACTTACAGATTCCCAGGCCCTTGAGCCCCAGGAAAGATTCAGACTAAGCAAACCCAATGTGGGACCTGGAAATCTGCATTTTCACAAAGACCCTGTGGAAGTGCCAATTGCCAGCATAGGCCTGATCCCCAGGTCCTGTCTGTACGTGGTACCACTCCCGGAAAACTTTCAGAAGGACTGCTAGTCCCCAGCAGTTTACACAGGGACTTTCTTCTTTGTGATAACTGGGTAATACTGCCAGAGGCATATTCTTGAGGTTTTCACTCCAGATAGTGCAGAATCAGAAAGGTAACATGACTGTCAGCTGCATGAGGAGGTGCCTGATTGTTCTCGAAAAGAAGGATGCTAATATTTGGGAAGCAGCTACTACAAGGGCAGGTCTGGCACTCTTAATTCCTTCATTGTGGAAGTTCTTTCCTCGGCCTCTGACTGAATACACGCACAGAGTCACAGAGTTTAACTTTATCCTGAAGAGACTCTCCACCTCAGAGCCTTGTAACTCTTTTAGTTTCAATTCCTTTTTTTAAAAATTGAAGTATAGTTGATTTATAATATTGTATTAGTTTCAGGTGTACAAGAAAGTGATTCAGTTATTCTTTCAGATTATTTTCTATTATAGGTTATGAAAAGATATGGAATATATTTCCCTATGCTGTATAGTAAATACTCCTTGTTCCTTATCTATTTTATGTATAGTGGTTTGTATCTGTTAATCCCATACACGTAGTTTATCCCTCTGACCCTCCTTCCTTTTCCCTTTGATAACCATGTTTGTTTTCTATGTCTGTGAATCTATTTCTGTTTTTTATGTAGATTCATTTGCATTTTTATTACATATATAAATGATATCTTATTTGTCTTTCTCCCTCTGACTTACTTCATTGAGTGAAATATTCTCCTGTTGCAAATGGCAATATTTCACTCTTTCTTATGACCAATATCCCATTGTATATATACCGTATTATCTTAAGCCAATCATTTGTTGATGGGCACTTGGATTGTATCCTTGTCTTGGCTAATGCAAATAGTATAGTTCCGATTCTAATAAGCTTGATTATCTGGATTCCTAACACATGAAAAGTTAATTTCAGTAGATTAAAAGCAAGGGAAGGAAGTCCATTAACAACAGTAAGAATACCACCAACCATCAACAGCTTACGTGTTTTCCTCAATGGTGCAGTAATTAAAATAATGGTTAAAGTGTATGGGGTGTTTACCATGGTTCAAGTACTATGTTAAGATTTATATATATGACCTCATTTAAACTTCTCAACTCTTATTTAATTATGATACGCATTTTACAGAGAGGTAAACTGAGGCTCACAGAGGATAAATAGTAACTTTTTCAAGGTCCCCTAGTTAACCCAAGTGTGTTCTAACACTGAGACAAAAACAGGAAAAGTATGAACCTCAAGGTAGTTTGGGGCTATATGGCCCTACCCACTCAATAGGCCCCAAGGTTCAGTGTGATTAAGGTCACCCATAGTGATGCCCATGAGTCAAGGCAAATCTATGTCAGCAGTCAGGCTTTACATAAAGAGATAGTGAAGCTAATTTTTATGTTTTAAAGGTTTCTGCCTAAAATGGGCCATAAACATTTTTAAATGTTAGAATAAGCATCCTATATTTAGATGCTCTTATTCCATGCAAATTCCGGACTTCTAAGCATGTTCAAAGTGAAGTGAATTACACGCATTAAGAACATACTGTCTCCCAATCTGAGGGCTGTCTTTTAAGTTTCATTAGGTCCCATTTGTTTAGTTTTGCTTTTATTTCCAATATTCTGGGAGGTGGGTCATAGAGGATCTTGCTGTGGTTTATGTCGGAGAGTGTTTTACCATTACACGCCAGTCAGGATGGCTGCTATCCAAAAGTCTACAAGCAATAAATGCTGGAGAGGGTGTGGAGAAAAGGGAACCCTCTTACACTGTTGGTGGGAATGCAAACTAGTACAGCCACTATGGAAAACAGTGTGGAGATTTCTTAAAAAACTGGAAATAGAACTGCCATATGACCCAGCAATCCCACTTCTGGGCATACACACTGAGGAAACCAGATCTGAAAGAGACACGTGCACCCCAATGTTCATCGCAGCACTGTTTATAATAGCCAGGACATGGAAGCAACCTAGATGCCCATCAGCAGATGAATGGATAAGGAAGCTGTGGTACATATACACCATGGAATATTACTCAGCCGTTAAAAAGAATTCATTTGAACCAGTCCTAATGAGATGGATGAAGCTGGAGCCCCTTATACAGAGTGAAGTAAGCCAGAAAGATAAAGAACATTACAGCATACTAACACATATATATGGAATTTAGAAAGATGGTAACGATAACCCTATATGCAAAACAGAAAAAGAGACACAGAAATACAGAACAGACTTTTGAACTCTGTGGGAGAAGGTGAGGGTGGGATATTTCAAAAGAACAGCATGTATACTATCTATGGTGAAACAGATCACCAGCCCAGGTGGGATGCATGAGACAAGTGCTCCAGCCTGGTGCACTGGGAGGACTCGGGGGAATCGGGTGGAGAGGGAGGTGGGAGGGGGGATCGGGATGGGGAATACGTGTAAATCCATGGCTGATTCATATCAATGTATGACAAAACCCACTGAAATGTTGTGAAGTGATTGGCCTCCAACTAATAAAAAAAAAAGATTTAAAAAAAAAAAAAAAAAAAAGAACATACTGTCATAGCCAAAGATACTTCCTCATCATCTCTTAATCTCATGGTTGTGTGCATTACTTTAGCAACAGGAGCAACTCCCCCTGAAGCAGCAGAAAGTTTTCATTTTGGACCTGTTTAGGACTTGGAACATTGCTACAATAACCATTATGTCTTTGCTGCTATGGTAAGTAATAAGAGATCTGGAAATGTGACATACAGCATGTAAATATAGAGCTGATTTTCTTTCATTCAAGGGACAGGGTCAAGGCCTGGGTCCTCCTGAGACAAAATTAGAATTTTAGAATCTAAGTTATTTGGAAAGCCCTTAACTTAATTTAAGGGCTTCTCTGATAGCTCAGTTGGTAAAACTGCATTGCTCTTAGCCTGCAATGCAGGAGACCCCGGTTCAGTTCCTGAGTTGGGAGGATCCCCTGGAGAAAGGATAGGCTACCCACTCTAATATTCTTGGGCTTCCCTTGTGGCTCAGCTGGTAAAGAATTCACCTGCAATGCGGGAGACCTGGGTTTGATCCCTGGGTTGGGAAGATCCCCTGGAGAAGGGAAAGGCTATCCACTCCAGTATTCTGGCCTGGAGAATTCCATGGACTGTATAGTCCATGGGGTGGCAAAGAATTGGACACAACTGAGCAACTTGCACTTTCAACTTGATTTATGGAACTGGATACTGAAAAAATTGTCAAAGGGAACAATATTTAAAGGGAAATTTGACCCACATGGAGAGGGTCCCCTGCCCCTCCTAAAGTTACTGGGATTAAAACTAATGCTATCCCTGATGCCTGAGGCTGAGATGCTAACTCAGCTCCGGCTTCCAGAAGTTGTACAGGCAATTAATCAGTGAGGTTAGAATACCCTGAGTCCCCATTGCCTGACTTGGAGTTTTGACAAGCTTTTTACACTTGCTAATAGAAGTTTACTGGGTGATTTTTAAGGCACATAAATAATGAACTGACTTTGTAGGTAAGAGTTAATAATATATCTGCCAAGAAATTAGGAAGAAGGCAGAAAGAAAAGAACATGCCTACTCCATGATGGCAGCACAAAAAACGACGGTAATCAGAACTACCAGGCTCACGCTGCAGCTAGTCTAATTTTAGAGCCACCTTGTATTACAATTAGAAGTCATCAATAACAGAGTTTATGCCCCTGAATTAAGCAAGTGTGTCCTGGACACGTGGCTTTCCTCACAATGGACCTACTTAGTTCTTATATGTCAGCAGGTATCACGGATGCAAATATATCTTGAGAAGGGGTACTATTGGGCCAACAATAAAGTAGTCATTAGTTTTATTCATGCTGCTGTTATTATCAAATGTGAGAATCACTAAGATCCTAGAGGAATAAAGTTTCGTGTTTTGTTTTGGATTAGCCCTTGTGCTATCCAACCTAGTAGAGTATGTATAAGAAGATCCAACAGTGTTCCTGAAAATATTTTTCAGATGTTCTCTGCTTTTCAGTCATGTTGATAATAAGCAAATTTCTCCACAGAGGAGTCTGCGTAGTGTTATATATAACTTAGTGTTTTTTCCACAGAAAAGCTTTTATGTGGAAGTTAACTATAATGGCGGGATATGCAATGTGCATTCTGTGATACCTTGAAGCATTATGAGTGAGACTCATTTTTTTCCCTAAAGTGAGTTTTACTAAGTCAATTGGAATTTACTGTAAGTGGATCCCACAGTATTACCTATGTATCTTTTTCTTTTTTTGGGGGGGGGAGAATGAAATATGGATTTTATGTTCACTGATGTGACAGTCTTTCTTCAAATAATATCTCTAAGGGGATGAGAATGTATTGTACAAGCTATTCTACTGAAACCTGAAATTAGCTAGATTAGGGTAGGTAATTGTTGAATATTTGTATATTTAGACTTAGTGCTGTCCAACATAACTTTCTTCAATAATAAAAACATTTTATATCTCTGTTGTCCATTATAGTAGCCACTAGCTCCATGTGGCTACTAAGGAATTGAAGTGTGGCTAGTGCCAAAGTGAGGGATGAAATTTTAAATTTTATTTGATTTTAATTTATACTTTTAAATAGCCCTATGTGGCTAGTCACTACTTGTAAGATACCAAGATATGGACAACTTCCTAACCATCATGAAATTGTAAAGTGACTCAAGCCATCCTTTTGTCATTTTTGTCTTTTGACTTCCAGGATGTTAACCTCAGTGGGTTACTTTGCTCTCTCTCTCAATACTCCTAATTTACACGGAGATCCCTACCTGAACTGTTTCTTCTCTGCCTTGATTGAAGTTCCAGCCTACATTGCAGCCTGGCTGCTACTTCGAACCCTACCCAGACGTTATGTCATAGCTGGAGTACTGTTCTTTGGAGGAAGTGTGCTTCTCTTAATTCAGTTGGTACCTGCAGGTAAGAAGCTATGCAATATTAACAACTTACCAGAAAAGATCCACACCTCGACCAGGCTAGTTATTAGTCATGTGTGCATGTGTGCTTAGTCGTTCAGTCGTGTCTGATTCTTTGCAAGCGACACCATAGACTGTAGCCCACCAGGCTCCTCTGTCCATGGCAAGAATGGACAAGAATACTGGAGTGGGTAGCCATTCCCTTCTCCAGGGGGTCTTCCTGACCCAGGGATCAAACCTGGGTCTCCTGCATTGCAGTCATATGCTTTACCATCAGAGTTACTAGGGAAGCCCTAATTATTAGTCCCTGTTCCCTATTTATGTAGCTTTTACATAATAAATGGTCTTCCCTTGTGGCTCAGCTGGTAAAGAATGTGCCTGCAATGCGGGAGACCTGGGTTCGATCCCTGGGTTGGGAAGATCCCCTGAGAAGGGAAAGTCTACCTACTCCAGTATTCTGGCCTGGGGAATTCCAGGGACTGTATAGTCCATGGGGTCGCAAAGAGTCGGACACGACTGAGCGACTTCACTTTCACTTACTGTCACTTACATAATAAACCATTCATAAGTCAGTTACAGGAGCGATAGCTAACTCTGTGATTTCCTTTGTTCAAAATTAGTCCCTTCAAACGGAAGGGTTAGCCTCAGAGAATCAGAAATCACCACCAGAAGAAGAGTAATGCTCGCAGTACATCCCCTTCATAGAAACTTTCACCTAATCCCTCAAACCTTTCTTTGAGTCATAAACCTGAGTGCTAATTTCTTGGTACTTTTAAACCTTCTCTCTGATTGATGTATATATACAAGTGTTAAGAGTTGGTAGTACATGCCAGTTTCAGTATAAATTCAGTGATTTTTATGGTCTGTAAACTTTAAGTAGTTACAAAGGTTTTCTACTTTTCCTCTTATGTCCAAGTTTCTCATATTGTTACAGCATTAAGTCAACAGATTATTGATATATAGTATTATACATAGAAGTATATATCTCAATAATAATAAGTAAGATAAAAGGATTGGTTCTTCTCTTCAAAGATTAAACTTAACTTCATTAACAAGCTAACAATTGACTATGAAACTGTTGTAATTAAAGTGTAGATAAGGTCACGGAATGCATAAATGATCTAGAATGACAGAAGAGTGAAGCTCAAAGCACCCTTCACTCTCCATCTTTTTCTAGGTCCAGTTAGTAAGACTTTGAAGAAGAAGTGTAATTTGGGGAATATCTTTACATTATAAAATATTTATATATGAAACATATTATAAAACATTCCTATATAAGCAATAAGGACAAAACAGGCAACTGTTAAGTAAGTATTGTTTCTAAAAGTACCTCTGTTTACACTGGGTCTCTTTTCCAGATTACAACTTCTTGTCCATTGGTCTGGCCATGTTGGGAAAATTTGGGGTCACTTCTGCCTTTGCCATGCTGTATGTCTTCACTGCAGAGCTCTACCCAACCCTGGTCAGGAACATGGCAGTGGGGGTCACCTCCATGGCCTCCAGAGTGGGCAGCATCATTGCTCCCTACTTTGTTTACCTAGGTGAGATGCATCTTATCAGTCTATCCTTTTTTAAAAATATATCTATAAGTAATGGACTTTTTGTCGTGAAAAATGCAAACAGCACAGAAAATACTAGAAAGAGTACAAGATCACCTGTACTCTCTCAGTTCCTTGAATCACAGCCCTCAGAGGAACTGATACTGACATTTGCTGAGTAGTCCTCCAGACGTTTCGTTTTGTACAATACACACACACATTTTTAAATACACAACATTATATCATAAATATTGTTTCATGACTTTTTTAAACTTAACATTGTATCAGAATATCTTTCCTGATTGGTGTATGTATAGTTTTCATCTTCACCTTTCATCTTCCCTATAGTTTCATACCATGCTCATGTGGTCTAATTGGTATGTATGTAGTTCTTTTTTCTTCTTTTTAGTTAGTACATAGACTTCTAATATATGTGTACACATAATTTATTTAACTAGGTTCATGAATGAATATTTAGACCATTTCCAAGTTTTTGTTATTGCAAATAACACTGTAGTGAACATTCCCCTACACCCCCACAGCCTTTGTATATATGGACCAATGGACTGCTGGAGCAATTTAAAAATTTCATAGATATTGCCAAATTGACTTCTGAATACTATACCAGTTTACAATCCAACTCTCAATATATGAGAGTGTCTGTTTCTCCACATCTTCACCAACAATGGGAATCATCCAATTTTTTAGTCATTGATAATTTGTTGTGTGAAAAATGGATATCATTGTTGCTTTCATTTCTTTCTCAACTATGAATGAGGTTGAACATTTTTTCATATATTTATTGACATTATTTTTAAGATATCTGACTGTCCATGTCTTTTCCCATCTTTCTAATGGCTTATATTTTGAGTGGGGGAGCTTTTTGTAATTGAAAAAATTAGCCCTCTGTATATATACTGTAAATATTTTTTCCTAGTTTATCATTTCCATTTTGACTTCATGACTTTTTTTGCAGTGTAGGAACTTTGGCTTTTATGTGATCATATTTATCCATCAGAAGGGCTTACATGAGATGTTCAGTGTATGTAGGTTCTAGCACTCGAAGTCTAAACCTCATAAGAACTTTATTGGTGAGAGATGGAGATGCAGTTCCTTATTCTTCCTAGTTACTACTGGTTCAAACACACACACATACATCCGCAAAGACATATGTGAATTCTCAGAAAAGGTACACTCTAAAACCTTACAGAGAAAGAGAGACATTTTCCACACAGCTGCCCTGAATACCTGAGAAAGTACATTATTATGTAGAATGTCTTTTCATCTTCCCTATGCTTTCAAACCATGCTCATGTGGTCTAATGGTGGACCACTTACATAAGAAATGCAGGAGTCTGAGAAAGAGCTTTCTATTCCACAGTCGCAGCTCCTATTGGTGACAGCAGAGGCCTTGGAGAAGCTTCAAGATTTATATATTTTTTTGTTTTTTTTATTTTTTATTAATGATTTATATTTTTTTTTGTCAAATAAAATTCTTGGTTGTGTTATTCCTCTGTAATCTCTGTATGTAGAAGGGAAGCAAGATGAAGATCTATTATTCTCCTGTTCGAGTAACACCAGATAAAGAGGTGGAGTGGTTCTTCCAATTACATATAAAACCAAGTATATAAATGCTGCAGAAAGAAACCACAGTGCCTGACATTTATTGATTTAAATTGGATTGAATATATTACTTAGATTTTCTTTGAGAGTCTCACAGCTCTGTGGACCTAGCTTTCTACAGCAGCCTACTGGTCTGGGCAAATGCAAAGGTCATATCAGTCATCATAGCCAGTACCCGTCCCTGCAACATCCTGATCTACCTCTTTCCCTGTGGTGTCCTCCCATCCCCCATCTCCAGTGACTTTTACCTTAAGAGAACTTTGGTAGGCAAAGATTTCTATCAAAAGAACATCTATCACACCTGATTAAGTAGCAGCTTAGAGAATACCAGTTGACATGAAAGATCTTTTGATAATGCAAGATCAAGAGTGAATGATTATGGAAATTCAGAGGCAATGACATCTGCCAAACAGAAACTGTGTATTTTGCACACTTTTTTTCTTCTGTAAGTATTCAGATTTAAAACTGTGTGCCACCATTACTAAGTGATTCTCAAGAGCATCTGGAGAGTCCCTACATCTAACTGTGTCTTACAGGTGCTTACAACAGAGTTCTGCCCTACATCCTCATGGGGAGCCTGACTGTCCTGATCGGAATTATCACTCTTTTTTTCCCCGAAAGTTTTGGAAGGACTCTACCAGAGACCCTAGAGCAGATGCAGAAAGTGAAAGGGTAAGTGGAACTTTAAAAAATTATATGTGTAAAAAAAGAATAAACATGATAGTTAAACAGGAAGGTTCTGAAAAGGAAGAGTAACAAGAGGAGAGTATCACTATCAGATAATAAAGCATATTATTAAGCAATGGTAATTAAAACAGTATGATAATGGTACAGAAAAAGAAATCACTGGAATGGGATAGGGTTCAAAATTAAACTGAATACAATAAGAGAATTCAGTGTGAGATAACAAGTAGCACTTCAAAATCAGTGGGGAAAAGTTAGATTATTCAGTAAAAAGTGTTAGAATATTCAACTAGCCATTTTGGCTACATAAAAAGTTTAAATCCTACTTCAAAATATATCATGATAAATTCCAGAAAGATTAAAAATTGAGACCTAAAAATATAAAGTCATAAATGTACCAGAATAAAACATAAATACTTTATAACCTTAAAGAAGGCCTTTCTGAGTGTGATATGAAAAACAAAAAACCATTAAGGAAAAGATCGACATATTTGATTAAGCAATTTTAGATATTGTCAGTACAGCAAAAGTAAAACCATAAATTAGAACAAAGGTCGACAAACCAGGGGGAAAATATTTGCAACACACTAGACAGAGCTAATAAACTTAAGATATGACATAGAGTTGATAAGATACAAGAAGCTCTTAGCAATCAGTGGGAAAAAGACCAACAACTCAGTAAGAAAACCAGCAAATGTCATGAACAAGCAGTTTATAGAAAAGAACATTTCAGGGCCAAATAAGTATATGAAAAGGAAATACCTGTCCACATTAATAAAAAAAATTTTTAATGCAATATCATTTTTTGGCCTATGAGATTGTGTGAGGGTTTCTTCCTGATATCAACCAATTCTGACACCAAATAAATGTCCTATAATATCATCCAGTTATGACACTAATTACCCAGGACTAGCATCTGGCGGCAGCAGCATCTGACTCTACAGGTTAAAGGCTTAGTCCCATAAGACAGCTTACTCTTCAGCTGCCAGTCACAAGTAATGGGTCCCCAAGCTTATCCACATTTCTGGCTGTTGGGAAGGGGGAAATTTACTCCCTTACCCCTTTAAGTTCTTGTGGCTGAACTAATAATAAAACTGACACAAGTCAAGTTAAGAGGAAAAAAACACATTTTAATTCATGCATACAGAGATCTCTCAGAAAGAGGACTGCAGACATGGCCAAAGCAGACAGCTTTTACACTTTTTAGACAGAGAAACAACAAAACTGAGAGGAATTGATAGGACAAAGAAATTTAGTTTGAGTGCTTAATTGTTATTGTTGTTCAGTCGCCAAGTAGTGTCAGACTCTGCGACCCCATGGACTGCAGCATGCCAGGCTTCCCTGTCCCTCACTATCTTCTGGAGTTTCCCAAAGACATGAACTTTGGTACTTAATTAGTAAGGAATTTAAATAAAGTGTGGGCCTGGGTGGTAAATTAGTAAAGAAACAGCAAGATTTATTTATACAGATTTTTTGGCCCTGCCCTGGATTCTCCATCTCTGGTAATAAAGGTGTCCTTCTACCTCCCTATGTGGGGAGTGGGCCTTTTCCAAGAGGAATTTATGTCCTGCTTTCGGGGGCACAGAGGAGGCCAGAGCTTCCTTCTGCATTGGCTCCTTCACAAGCAACTTGAATTAAAAATAATCATAATGGGGACTTCCCTGGCAGTCCAGTGGTTAGGACTTAATGCCTTCACTGTTGAGAGCTCAGGTTCAGTCCCTGGTTGGGAAACTAAGATCCCACATGCTGCGTGACCAAAAGCAAAAACAAAATCAAAATGCAAAATAATCAATATGCCACTGTGGCATGTTTGGGGGCAGCCTGCCCTGAGCTGCAACACGTCCAACTTGACTACAAAGTCTGGTGTTTCCACAACCCCCCTCCTCACATTCAGGAATTTGCTAGAATGATGCACAGAACTCAGGAAAACATTTTACTTACTATTACCCGTTTGTTATAAACAACACAAATGAACAGCTAGGGGAAAACGTGAGGTCCAGAAGGGTCCAGAGCACAGGAGTCTCTGTCCTGTGGAGTTGGGGAGCATCACCATCCCGGCACATGGATGTGTTTGCCAATTCAGAAGCTCTCCAGACCCCAGTAAATGTTTAGGAGATTTTATGGAGGTTTTTCACCACACAGGCATGATCAATATTGAAATAACCTCAGCCCTTCTCCCTTCTCTGGGGGCTGGAGGGTGGGCTGAAAGTTCCAGGCTTCTAGTCAAGGCTCAGTCTTTCTGGAAACCAGCCTCCATCGTGAAGCTATCTAGGGACTCACCAAGAGTCACCTCATTAAAATAAGAGGTAAGACACTCCTGTTATCCTTGTCTCTCAGAAAATTACAAGGGATTTAGGAGCTCTATTCAGAAACTAGGGACAAAAATCAAGTATCTTTCTATGACAACACAGACTGGCAAACATTTAAAAGATCAGTGGTACGGTAGTAGAAGTTTAAGGTTCATTTATTTCTATTTATTTATTGTTGTCTGCACTGGGTCTTCGTTGCTGCAGGGTTTCTTTAGATGTGCCAAGCAATGGCTGCTCTTCGCTGTGGTATGCAGGTTTCTCACTAGTGGTTTCTCTTGTTGCAGAGCACGGCTGTAGGCACGCAGGCTTCAGTAGCTGGGGCTTGCAGGCTCTAGAGTGCTGGCTCAGCAGTTGTGGCTCTAGAACTTATTTGCCCCGCAGCACCTGGGAGCTTCCCCAGCCAGGGATTGAATCCATGCTCCCTGAATTGGCAGGTGGATTCTCAACCACTGGGCCGCCAGGGAAGTCCAAGAGAAGTTTAGATTCTAGAGAGAAACTGCCTGGCTTCAAAACCCAAATCTACTGCAAACTTGGGCAATTTGCTTCGTTTTCACTAAACCTCAGTATTCCCATCTGTTATATGGGAATAGTTCATATGACTTTTGTGACGTTATATAAGATAATGTGTTTTTAGTGCATAGCCATGATAAAAAATAAGTCCATATGTGAATGGATTGTGATCCAGACTGGATGTATATAGCAAAAGATGCCCAGTTTTGATAGGTTGTTTCTCCTAATGATAAAACTACTTCAATGTCAACTTTAACTTACTAAGAACTTCATGCTTACCACTCTACTCTTTCCTCAGTGGAACTCTAAAATCGTGAATACTAGTGCTAGCTATACTCATGAGGTTCTTTTTAAAGTAATTACTTGCTCATTGACTAGAAAAATGTTTTTCTGTGTCAATTTGGCATTTTTTTTCATTTAATTTTCTTTGGCATTTATCTTATTTTCAGGTTCAGATATGGGAAAAAAACAAAAGGTTCAATAGAGAAAGAAGAAAATCCCAAAGTTATAATAACTTCATTCTAATAAAATTCCCATCCTATTTGGTGAATTGAAAAACGTCCATAAGCCTGTGAAGAAACTAAAGCTGTTCCTGATGAAAAGGACTGACTAGGAGGAAAAACACTAAAATGGACCTTGCTATTAAGAAATGCTTGCCATATGGCAAACTCTGGACCAGACTTGAAGATAAGCTCCTTATTTTTAAAAACAAACCATTTCTAGAGACTTTTCCTAATTAATTCAATGAATTAGGTTTGTCGGATTTTTATTTTTATTTTTATTTTTTTTTGACACAAGAACAGTTTTATTGAAATCACTGAACACTTGTGCAGTACTCAATATTAGGATTTTGAGATGTTTTAGACAAAATCTGTTTTCCCTTTAAACAGATGAAGAAACCGGATCCTAATTGGTGGAAGTTAATGCTTGTATCACACAGCTAATGGGAGGTAGAATCCTAAAATTTGCTTCCAACTTCCACCTGTACCTGACCATGCCAGCTAAAGTGTTTATTTTTGTGTTGCCTACGTTTAAGGACCATATAATCTGGATTAACTTTACAACAATAATTTAAAAGATAGAGAAGGATCCCATATTACAGAAAATTTTAAATCGACTATTTTACCATTTATACAAGGAAGAAAACTGACAATAGGACAGGCCAGTGGTCAGCCAACACACAACACAATGTGTTAACAAACAGCCGAGAGATTGATGGGTGTCACTTATTTCCTTCCATATTACATCTTGCCTTTTTTGGAGGGAGGAAGGAATAAAAAGGCAGATTGATTCAAACCAGCCCTATTAAATATACCAATTAAGTTTATACTTTCTTTTCTGAAATTAATATTTGAGTGGAACATGTACTAATTATTCACATAACACTAGTTTTCTACTGCAGTTTAAGAATCCAGCAGATGATGCTAAGGTTTACGCAAATCCTAGAAGTCATTGCACTGAATGGTAACTACTCAATTATGAACTGGAAAATAATACTGGGTAATTATTTCAAAGTATAAACTACAGATATAATATTAAAAAAACATAGATAGTAGAAAACTTTTCTAACTTATAAGTATAAATGGTTAAGTCAACAGTACCTACTTACAAATTTCACAAAATCAGAATAAACACTCAACTTTTAGGAGGGGACATTTCAGTCCTGCCTTTACCACTTAATAGGTCAAAGATCTTATATAGGTGGGTCCTATCATTCAAGGGTGATTTCAAAACCAACTTACAATGTTAATATTATATCTTGGATCCCTGCTAAGAAGACTCTTCAAGGGTCTTTCATACTAACTTGAAGTTGAGGAACATACAATTTGAGAAACTAAATGATACAGCCCCTCCCGCACACCCAGGTAACCTACAGTGAGCCTGGATCTGAACTTTAGTTCCTAGAGATCTCTCATCTCTTATCCTGAGATACTCAACCTGGGCTCTACAACAGGACACCAACCTGTGTTCAAGGGGGCACCACCTGGCTGATACTAATACCTAGGCGTGCACAGGATTGAGTCAAAAAAGCGCTTCAATTCAATTCATTCAAGAAAAGAAGAAAAATAACATGCTTAGTTTACATAGGCTTAACCTACTCTGGTCACCTAGTAAATCTTGAATTGGCTCCCACTATTGGTAAATAGAATACTTTTGCATTTGGTGCAGAAACCAACAAATTTAGGTAAAATCAAGCCTTTACCCTGACAGTTCAAACTATGTTTATTTGTGTGTAAAGTGCCAGATTTTTAGAAAACATGTTGGTCAAGGACTGGAAAATCCGTATATAATGATTAAACTTCCAAATACAAAGACTATCCAAATTTTTAAAAAATTCATCGAATTAATAAAACTATCAGGCTTGTGTGTGTGTATAAGTAAACCAGCTCATTCAAAATGACCAAATATATCCAGTATTCCTACCCAGCAAATTTTATACACTGCTTTGAGAAGAATTGATGGCAGATACTAATAGCATTTACAAGTGAAATGCATCAAGAGATCAGACAGCCTGGCTCTATGGCCTGTCAGCATTTAAGAAGGAAACAAGGCCACTCCTGGCTACAATTTCAGCGGCTATGGCTCACAGGCTATCAAATGATTCACATTTGTTGTGCTCTTTGTAAGCACTTGACTAAGCTTTCTGTTCCCTAAGACTGGCTTAAGGGGTTTTTTTTTGTTTGTTTGTTTTTTGCTTTTTGTAAAAAGAAAATCAGGAAAACCATAAACTAGTTAGGCTGGTAGAGGTGGTTTGTGTGCCCCATAGCCAAGAGAAGTCAGCACCACAGAAGAAGACTATCCAAGCTAACAATCTGGAGATCCTTTTAAACCAGTTCTTTCCCTTAATATATACCTCCCTAAATACAATATGCAGTTGTAGCCTCTTTAACCACGGGTGCATCTGGTCAGCAATAGCAGAATCTCAGTTCCAGGAATGAGCAAGGTAAAAGCCACCGATGGGATAATGTATTAACATAAGCTCAGAAGATAAATGTCAGCTCTGCATCTCACCACATTTGAGGCATGCTGAGATGATAACATAGCAAACAGTTCCTCCCGAAGACCTGGGGCCCATACTCTCACCAGGAGCAGCTCCTCTCGGAGCAGCAAGGGACAAGCTACTGACCCTTTAACACCACCAGCGCATTGGTGTGCCACTAGTACCGGCAGCCACTGGTTTTTAATATGCTTCTCGTTGGCATCATCTCCTAAAATTTATTATCCCCAAATATAAATATTTACTATCTAAATATTTTTCAAAGGAACCTTTGATGAAACATCTTGGCAAACAATCCTTATTGCTTCAAGACCCTTATCTTGAGCTTTTCAGATTATCTCAGAAGTTTTTCTTTATATTGCCATACTTCTAACATATTTATACCCCTACGGACACACTGATCCCACTTCTGAGTGTTACCTTAAAACCCACTAGAATTCTTGAGAGAGTTTACACTTTCTCACTGGGGACTCAGGTACACAGCTTCATCTACCCGGCACCTTTATCTCCCCCACTGGGGCAACCTGTCTGGCTCACCTTTCTACCTACCCTGCTGGATACTAGCTGCCTGTCATGCAAAGAGCAGGTCCTGCTGCCTTCCAGGAAATGCTCCTTCAACTTCCTTCCCACCGGCATTGACTGTTCACTCCTCTGTGCTCTTCTGGTACTTGTTTTTATACCTTGCCTCTGTTGGGTTCTTGTCTAGTTGCCCACACCCTTCCCCTACTCCACGTGTCCATAAGCCTCTGGGAGGCCAGGCACCTCACCTTGCTTATCTTTTTATCCTTACTGTAGTGCTTTCTTGCACGGAACAGGCATTTGATGATATTCCTTTCAATTAAAATACTTTGTAATACTAGCTTGGTGAAAATGTTGTTTGAAACATAGACATTTAAATTTTTTTTTTTTACATTTAAATTTTTAAACACTGAAGTATAAAATGCACTTAAAGCTTTTTTTTGTTAATGTAAAAACTAAGGATATGATCATTGCCTTTTACTGCAGTTATTATATGCATATTATATGGGTGCTTTATTATTATAGTTTATAATTGTAAAAACATGACTTTTAAAAATCTATTCATAAAAAAGCAATGAGTACACAAATGCATTATCTCTTTGGTAGTTCAAAGCCCAAATAGATCAATCCATGCCCAAATAGATGTATTCCTGATTTTTAAAAACAACTTTTAAAATTAGGCCTACAAGGCAATGACCTGAACTGGCTAATGAATATCAGTCTCAGACTGACAGCCAATATTACACTGTATGTTAGAGTGAAATATTGGAAGCATCCCATTAACAGTAATTTTATGGATATGTGTTTTAGCACCTTTTCAACATTTTTGGGCTTTAGTAACTATAGTCATAGTATAAAATATAGATTAAAAATAAAGCTATTATAAAATAGGCAAAATTATCAATATTACAAGGATTCTACAGTCATATTCTATTTTATTTTTAAAATCCAAGAGAATTAACTAAAAGTTCTAATATTTAGGAGTTTCAGCTTAAGTGGAGGCATATAAGAAATTTTCCAAAATCAGCAACTTTTTATGTACTAGAAATAATCAGCTAGAAAACACACTAGAAAAAAATAGGATCCATTCTTAATAGTCATAAAAACATAAAATACCTACAAATAATCTCTAAACAAACATATAAAGTCTAAGTGAAAAAATTATTCCATTTTATTAAGAGTTGAGTAGAGACATGCTGTGTGTAAAATGAATGCTGTGGGCCTACCTACCATTCTTACCAAATTAACTCACTAAAATTAATATTCCAGTGACATATTTTAGGAATTCAAAAAATAATTTTAAAGGGCATCTGAAAGAATAATAGGCAAGACTAAGAAATTTTGGGGAAAGAAGAGTTGTAAGGTAAAACATTCTTCAGATTTAAAAATACAAAGATAAATAGGAAGGCCAGAAACAGACCCAAATGTTTATAAAATTATAACATATGATAAAGTGCATTACAAATTATCAAGAAAAAGATAAACTATTCAAAACTAGTTCTGGGACAACCGACAAACTAGAGAAAAAACAGGATCTTACCATAAAACACATACCAAATTAATTCTTAATGGATTAAAGAGTCAAAAGTAATAAATAAGCTGAAAGAAAATACAGGTAATTGTTTACTCTCAGGATGGATAGGGAATTAAAGATAAGGTAAAATAAACAGATTTTGCTATAAACTTTAAAAATTTTCTGTACACCAAAATCTTAAAATTAACACAAATTTGAAAAATGTTAACAAAAATATTTTGGACAAAGTTAGTTTCCTTTCTGTTTATTCATCAATTTAAAAGTACCAGCTAATACTCCAGTTGAAGCAAATAGTAGGAAGGTTAAGTGCACCTTTGGAGACCAGTGTTCTTGGGCCTAGTGCAGGGTCTGTCATTTATTGCTTGGGTAGCCTTGAGCAAGTTAAACAGGCACACCTCATTTTATTGTGCTTCACTGATACTGCATTTTTTTTTTTTTTTACAAAGTTTTGTGCAACCTTACATTTTCAGATGATGGTTAGCATTTTTTAGCAATAAAGTATTTTTAAATTAAGGTTTGAACATTTTTTTTATGACACCATGCTATTACACACTTAACAGACTGTGGTATGGTGTAAACATAATTTTTATGTGCACTGGGAAACCAAAGG
Source organism: Dama dama (assembly GCF_033118175.1). Taxonomy (NCBI): domain Eukaryota; kingdom Metazoa; phylum Chordata; class Mammalia; order Artiodactyla; family Cervidae; genus Dama; species Dama dama. The sequence goes on along the minus strand of NC_083689.1, from coordinate 25,467,026 downwards.
ATTCATGTGGCTAACTTTATTGTGATATGATGGTGGTCTGGAACTGGACCTGCAGTATCTCTGAGATACGCTTGATATCTCCGATATTCTTGAGTCTTCCTAAATCTCAGCCTCTTCATCTCTGAAGGAGGCCAAGCAGTTCCATGGGACGACTCTGAGGAGCACATGAGATAATGCACGTATTTAGCTCCCTACCTAGCAGACTTAGATGTTTTCCTCTATCTCACATCTCACTGTACACACCAGTTAATCATTATAATCAACTTCCTTGCCCTTTCTTAGTCCACCTTACTCTCCTAGGCAAACTGCAATGCTGGTTAAATCCAGCCCCCTCCTACGTCCATCAGCACCTGCACTGCTGGACATCTCTGGGGGGAAAAATGATGCAAAACATGCTGACTGGTTTCATTTAAAATTAATCATCAGTCATCAAGAGGAACTTTAATGCTGACTGACAGTCATGCTCCACTGCTCCCCTGGTCCATTCTCTGTCCTCAATGACCTTTGTCTTCAGAACTCTAATATCTCCTCCCCCATGCTCACCCTCAGCTGTGCCTTTTCTTCCTATTTCACTTAAGCTCTTATCGTCTTAATCTACCAATCTAACTGCCTTTGTATCCTTACACTCTGTCTTTTCTCCTATTATTTGAGATCAATGGTCTCTGCTCCCAGCAGAGAATTCTCTCTCTCTCTCTCCCCCTCTGTATGTGTGTGTTTCTGTATTTGGTGCCACCATCCCCTCCTTACCTACTCAAGGACATTGCTCCAGCAATTAATTGTCCTGCCTGCCCTATGATTGATCTATCAATCTTTTCTCTCTTTACTGGATCTTTATCATTCAGCATGCAAACATGCTAGTATTTCTATAATACTGAAAAAGCTCTCCCTTGACCCCACTTCTGCCTTCAACTACTGCCCCGTCTCTCCCTATCCCTTTACAGCATAACTTCTCAATAGATATAGTTAGCTCTATATTTGCTACTTCCAAGTTTTTCCTTCCAGTTTTCTCTTGAGCCCACTACAATGAAGTTTTAGCCCCCACCTCTTCACCAGAGCAACCTTCAAGGTCCCCAATGGCCTATATGTTTCTGAACTGAATGGTCAATTCATAGTCCTCATCTTACCACCCCTCTCAAGGGATCAGACAAACTGATTTCTCTTCCCTTGAAATGTTTTCCGGATATCACATTTGCTTGGTTTTCCTCTTGCTTTGTTGACTGTTCCTTCACAATTTCCTTCACTGGTCCTTTCTCATCTCCTCTATTGCTAACCATTAGAGTGCCCAGAACTTAGTCTTTGGTCTTCTTCCTCTTCTAAAAAAAAAAAAAAAAAACCTTACAATTTTAAATACCACTTCTACATTAACAACCACCAAATACAGAGAGAGCTTAACTTCAGGCTCACACACCAATTCACTATCCTCACAGATGTCTAATGGGAATCTTAAACTTAACACACTTCAGTTTACTTTGTACTCTTACTCTCCCCCACTTCCATCCCAAATCTGCTTTTCCTATTCTGTTTCATTGGTGTATATATCTGTCTTTCTGCCAGTACCACAGTGTTTTCATTACTGTAGCTTCATTTTATTCTTCTCAATTTGGTTACTTTTTATTTCTTCTTCTTGCCTAATTATTATTATGGTCAGAACTCCCTACACAGTTCAGTCCAGTTTAGTCGCTCAGTTGTGTCTGACTCTCTGCAACCCCATGGACTGCAGCACGCCAGACTTCCCTGTCTTTTACCAACTCCCAGAGCTTGCTCGGGAGTCTCATGTCCATCCAGTCAGTGATGCCATCCGAATGACGCCATCTGCTTCTTCTCCTGCCTTCAGTCTTTCCCAGCATCAGGGTCCTTTCCAATGAGTCAGTTCTTCACATCAGGTGGCCAAAATATTGGAGCTTCAGCTTCAGCATCAAGTCATTCCAATGAATATTCAGGACTGATTTCCTTTAGGATTGATTGGTTTGATCTCCTTGCAGTCCAAGGGACTCTCAGGAGTCTTCTCCAACACCACAGTTCAAAAGCATCAGTTCTTCGGCACTCAGCTTTCTTTATGGTCCAACTCTCACATCTATACATGACCACTGGAAAAACCATAGCTTTAATGATTCAGAACTTTGTTGGCAAAGTAATGTCTCTACTAATTAATATGCTGTCTAGGTTTGTCATAGCTTTTCTTCCAAAAAGCAAGCATCTTTTAACTTCATGACTGCAGTCACCATCTGCCATGATTCTGGAGCCCCAAGAAAATAAAGACTCTCACTATTCTCATTTTTTCCCATCTATTTGCCATGAAGTGATGGGACCGGATGCCATGATCTTAGCTTTTTGAATGTTGAGTTTTAAGACCTAGAATTTAATTCTGTTAGCTTCCTAACTGGTCCCCCCTCCCTAATCCTGCTTCTGCTTTCCTTCAGTCTGTTCTCAGCATAGCAATATGAGTTATCTAAATGAGATCATATCATGTTACTGCTCAAAATCTTTCTATAGCTTTCCATCTCAGTCAGAGTTCTTAAAAGCTAAAGTCTTTATAGTAGTCTATAAGTAGGATGATCCCATGTCCCAGTTTTCCCAGGACACTTGCAGCTTCTATCTATAGACCCAGTGTAATACCTATTAATGGACCTCCCTGATGGCTCAGACAGTAAAGAATCTGCCTGCAATGCAGGAGACCCAGGTTTGATCCCTGGGTCAGGAAGATCCCCTGGAGAAGGAAATGGCAACCCACTACAGTATTCTTACCTGGAAGATCCCATGGACAGAGGAGCCTGGTGGGCTACAGCCTGTGGGGTTGCGAAGAGTCAGACACGACTGAGAGATTAACACTTTCACACGCTTCACAATACCTACTAATACCTCCCATCTTTCACTCTAAAAATGTCCCAACTTGGATAATAAAGTGTATGTGATCACCCAAATTTTAGGACCCTCCTCCGTGTGTCCCCACCCTTTAGCTCCCTGACTTCATCTCCTATTACTCTCTCCTTTGCTGTCTCTTCAGGTTACTCAGGCCTTGTTCTTCTTTGAACATGCTTCTTCATTTTATTGAAATATAGTTAATTTACAATGTTTTTATGTTTAATTTCTGCTATACAACAAAGTGACTCAGTTGTGTGTGTGTGTGTGTATACATATATATATATATATATATATATATACATATATACATATGTATACACACTCTTTTTCATGTTCTTTTCCATTATGGTTTATCACAGGATATTGATTATAGTTTCCTGTGCTTTACAGTAGGACCTTGTTGTTTATAACATGTGCTTCTGCATGTTCCCTTTTCTTAGGAATGCTTTTCCCGGGTATCTACGTGGTTGGGTCCCTATTTCCTTTATGTCTTTGCTCAAATGTCACCTGCCTAAGTAATCCTTCCTTGAAGACCCTATTTAAAATTGTAGCCTGTTCTCTCTTCATCCTAACCTTACCTGTTCCTCTTCATGTTTCTCCATATCACTCCCTGACATCCTAACTATTTACTTCTTCTTCACTGCATTCTTCTCTTTTCTCATGGAACTTACATCCCAGAGGCATACGTTTGTCTCATTAGCAATTAAAATAGTGCTTAGCACATAGTAGTGCTCAATAAATGTTTGTTGAAAAAAAATGAATGCATATGTTACTGTTATCATTATTATAGTTAAATGAGTAAAAGAAATTATTAATTTTCAAACAAGAAAACATTGGCTGGCCAATAAATACACACAGACACACACAAAAAAGTGTCCTTGGGAATTCCCCCCTGGTCCAGTGGTCTTGTGGTTAGGACTCTGACCTTTCACTGCCGAGGGGCCAGGTTCAATCCCTGATTAGGGAACTAAGATTTCATATGTCTTACAACCAAAAAAAAAAAAGGTGTTCCTGCTTCACAAGTGAAGTGACAATGTGATTCCATTTTCCATGTAACACTTTAACAAAGATTACAGAATGACTGTGTCAGTATTGAGTATGATGAGATACACTTTCATACTCTTCTGGTGGAAATGTAAAACTGGTTTATTTTTTCTAGAAAGAAAATGGCAAAGTGTATCAAGAGTCTTAAAATACCTTTTTTTTTTTAATATAGTAACTCAACAGCTAAGAAATAATCAGAGATACATGAAATATTTATGAACATACATGTTTATCAAAGCATTATTTGCAATCTTAAAAAATTAAGTATGACCTAACAAGGGACTTCCCTGGTGGCTCAGTGGTAAAGAATTGGCCTGCCAATGTGGGAGATGCAGATTCAATCCCCGGGTTGGGAAGATCCCCTGAAGGAGGAAATGGCAACCCACGCTGGTATTCTTGCCTGGGAAATCCTATGGACAGAGGAACCTGGCAGGCTACAGTTCATGGGGTTGCAAAAGTGTCAGACACGATTTAGTGACTAAATAGCAACAACATGGCCTAGCAAAGGAGGTAAAAGACTTGTACACTGGAAACATGAAACACTGCTAAAAGAAGTTAGAAACAGATGGAAAGACATGCTATGCTTATAGATTGGAAGTCTCAGATATCAGTGAAATGTCCATACTAACTAAACTGACCTACATATTCAATGTCATCTTTATCATAATCCCAATGGCATTTTTTAAGAAGTAGGAAAAAGAATCATCCTAAAATTCATATGGAATCTTAAGGAACTCTGAAGAGCCAAAACAATTTTGAAAAAGAAGAAAAGAATTGGAGGCCTCTCACTTCCCAGTTTCAAAAGTAATTCTAAAGAGCAACAGCAATCAAGATAGTTTGATACTGGCATAAAGCAAGATATATGAACCAATGGAACAGAGTAGAGATACCAGAAACAAACTCTTGCACATATAGCCAAACGATTTTCACAAGCATGCCAAGACTACACAATGGTAAAAGGACAGTCCCGTCAACATATTTTTTTTTGAAAACTGTACATTCATGTGCAAAACAATGAAATTGGACCCATACCTTACACCATATATAAAAATGAGCTCAAAACAGACTTAACTGTAAGACCTAAAACTATCAACTCTGAGAAGAAACGCTTCAAGACTTTGAATTTGGCAATGATTTCTTGGCTATGACATTGAAGCACTGGCAACAAAAGCAAAAAGAGACAAATGGGATTACATCATAATTTAAAACTTCTGAGTGTCAAAGGAAACACCAGAACAAAAAGACAACCTAGAAAATGAGGGCAAATATTTACAAATCATATATCTGCTGAAGGTTTAATACTTAGAATACAAAAAGAACTCATACAACTCAACAACAAAAAAGCAAATAATCTGATATTAAAATGAGCAAAGGAATTGAACTGACAGTTCTCCAAAGAAGATATGAAAATGGCAGGCATTTGTAAGAAATGATGCTCAACATCACTCATCATTGAGTTCAGTTCAGTCACTCAGTTGTGTCTGACTTTTGCCACCCCATGGACTGCAGCACGCCATGCCTCCCTGTCCATCACCAACTCCCAGAGTTTACTCAAACTCATGTCCATCAAGTTGGTGATGCCATCCAACCATCTCATCCTCTGTCAGCCTTTCTTCTCCCACCTTCAATCTTCCCCAGCATCAGGGTCTTTTCAAATGAGTCAGCTTGTCGCATCAGATGGCCAAAGTATTGGAGTTTCAGCTTCAGCATCAGTCCTTCCAATGAACCCTCAGGACTGATCTCCTTTAGGATGGACTGGTTGGATCTCCTTGCAGTCCAAGGAACTCTCAAGAGTCTTCTCCAACACCACAGTTCAAAAGCATCAATTCTTCGGCGCTCAGCTTTCTTCACAGTCCAGCTCTTACATCCATACATGACCACTGGAAAAACCATAGCCTTGACTAGATGGACCTTTGTTGGCAAAGTAATGTCTTTGCTTTTTCATATGCTATCTAGGTTGGTCATAACTTTCTTTCCAAGGAGTAAGCATCTTTTAATTTCATGGCTGCAGTCACCATCTGCAGTTATTTTGGAGCCCCCCAAAATAAAGCCTGACACTGTTTTCACTGTTTCCCCATCTATTTCCCATGAAGTGATGGGACCAGATGCCATGATCTTAATTTTCTGAATGTTGAGCTTTAAGCCAACTTTTTCACTCTCCACTTTCACTTTCATCAAGAGGCTCTTTAGTTCCTCTTCACTTTCTGCCATAAGGGTGGTGTCATCTGCATATCTGAGGTTATTGATATTTCTCCCAGCAATCTTGATTCCAGCTTGTGCTTCTTCCAGCCCAGCGTTTCTCATGATGTACTCTGCATATTAGTTAAATAAGCAGGGTGACAATATACAGCCTTGATGTACTCCTTTTCCTATTTGGAACCAGTCTGTTGTTTCATTTCCAGTTCTAACTGTTGCTTCCTGACCTGCATACAGATTTCTCAAGAGGCAGGTCATGTGATCTGGTATTCCCATCTCTTTCAGAATTTTCCACAGTGTGTTGTGATCTACACAGTCAAAGGCTTTGGCATAGTCAATAAAGCAGAAATAGATGTTTTTCTGGAACTCTCTTGCTTTTTCTATGATCCGACAAATGTTGGCAATTTGATCTTTGGTTCCTCTGCCTTTTCTAAAACCAGTTTGAACATCTGGAAGTTCACAGTTCACGTATTGTTGAAGCCTGGCTTGGAGAAGTTTGAGCATTACTTTGCTAGCGTGTGAGATGAGTGCAATTGTGCAGTAGTTTGAGCATTCTTTGGCATTGCCTTTCTTAGGAATTGGAATGGAAACTGACCTTTCCCAGTCCTGTGGCCACTGCTAAGTTTTCCAAATTTGCAGGCATATTGAGTACAGCACTTTCACAGCATCATCTTTTAGAATTTGAAATAGCTCAACTGGAATTCCATCACCTTCACTAGCTTTGTTTGTAGTGATGCTTCCTAAGGCCCACTTGACTTCACATTCCAGGACGTCTGGCTCTAGGTGAGTGATCACACCATCGTGATCATCTGGGTTGTTAAAATCCCTTTTGTACAGTTCCTCTGTATATTCTTGCCACCTCTTCTTAATATCTTCTGTTTCTCTTAGATCCATACTATTTCTGTCCTTTATTGAGCCCATCTTTGCATGAAATGTTGGTATCTCTAATTTTCTTGAAGAGATCTCTAGTCTTTCCCATTCTATTGTTTTCATCATTAAAGAAATGCACATGGAAATCAAAACCATAATGAGATACTACCTCATACTCATTAGTGTAGCCGTTAACAACAGAACAGAAGACACATATGGGTAAGGATGTGGAGAAAGTGGAATCCTTGTGCACCACTGGTGAGAATGTAAGATGGTACAGCCATTATGGAAAACAGAAATTTTCCGTAACACACAGAGTATAGAGGTTCCTCAAAAAATTAAAAAATAGAATTATCGTATCATCTACCAATCCCAATTCTGGATATATATCTAAAATGATTCAAAGCAGGATCTCAAAGAGCTGTTTTGCACACCCATGTTCATCACAGCATTATTCACAATAGCAAAGAGCTGGAAGCAGCCCAAATGTCCATCTACAAATGAGTGGATAAAGATAATGTGGCTTATACATACAATGGAATGTTATAAAGCCTTAAAAACAGATGAACCTCAAGGATACTAGCATATCCTTGAGTGAAATAAGCCAGTCAAAAAAGGACAAATTCTGTATGATTCCACTCATAGGAAGTATCTAAAACAGTCAAAATCATAGAAATTAGAAAGACAGTTACCAAGTCAGGGGGAAAGAGAGAAAAAGAGATGAGGAGGAATTAGTGCTTGGTACATTTTGGTTTTGCAAGATGAAAAAGTTCTAGAGATCTGTGCACAACAATGTAAATATATTTAATACTACAGAGCTGTACTCAAAAAAATAGGTAAGATGGTAAATTTAAATTTTTTAATTACAATTTTAAAAACTCAGTATGGAAATAGTTAAATCAATAATGGTGTGTTTTTATGAAAGAATGTTATTCAGCCTTTAAAAATAGTGTTTAAGAATTATTTTTAATAACATGATATAATATTTGTGATATAGTGCAAGTATTTTTAAATGTATACAGTAGTACTGACCAATTAATGAATTCATGGATGAATAAACTATGTTTAAAAAACATGAAAAAAATAATCTGAAGGAAATATCTCAAGGTATTAACAGTAGGTATGTTTTGATGGGGTATTATAGATGACTTCTATTTTAGTTTCTTTTCTGCAGTCTTCCATACTTTATAATTGTTTACAAATAACATATTTTTATAGTCATATAGAAGTTAAAAAATTAAATTTTTTATTTTTTACTTTCATTTTATTGAGTATTAATAGAAGTTTTTCTTTTTTAATTTCTATATGATTATAAAGTACTGGGGAGCAAAGACGAAAAACATAAAGAATATAAAACTGGAACTCTCATGGACACAGTCTAGCCAGATCATAAGCTCCTTCCCTTTGGCCTCAGTAACTAGGTCGGTGCCCCAACCTGGACCTGAGCACTGTGGAGTTGAAACCCAGGTCAAAGTCATTTTCTCCCATCCCAACTTGGCATTTTTATCTCTCCTCTCACTCTGCTTGAGCAGCAGTCACCTCTACCCTGGTTCAGATCAAGTCAAACTTGCTCTGCTGAGGTAAATTACCTTATGAGGTCATGTTTAAGAGACTGATAAAAAAGAGAGAGAGAGACTGATGAATGGGTCATAAAAAGTTATGAAGATCTGACCCATCACTCAGTGTCTCTGAGTTAGAACAGAAATGTCTGAAACCTGATTTTTAGAACCTTGAAACTGTCTCTCTCCAGCACTGCAAATTTAATCCCTTTTGTTGAATACTCTCATTCTGGCTCCCCTCTGTGCTCCCTGTCCCTGCGTAGCCTGCCGTCTCCCACTCCCACTGTTTTCTTCCCTGCTACTCTGTCCTCTGAAGCCCTGCTCCACTGTGGATAGGCAGCTTTCCTCCATCAAGAAAATCCCTGGTTGCTCTCTCCACACCCTCGCCCTGACAGAGCTCCAGCTTCCCCTGGGCACTCCGCTGCCTCGTGCTCCTGTCTTTTAAATGGAGGCTCTTTCTTTTCTACCTCCTGTGAACTTCAGAGCCAGGTAAGATCTCAGGACTTCCCTTGTTCTCCACCACAACTCCCTCACCTTCACATATAGAAAATGTTTCCTTCAAGGTTTGCGCTCTGCCCTTCTGTTTGCTGTTAGCAACAATGTGCCAGTTACTTATCCACATTCTGTGGGTTGTCTGGAATCCAACCTGAGGTATTGACTTTTGTGCTCAGGTAATGAGTAATCCTACACCACATCCTCATAATAACTTGACTTTACAGTCCTATAATCCCTCCCTGACAGGGACACACCCTGGGCCCCATCATCAGTCACAACAACTCCACCTCATTCCAGGACCTTTTATTTTCTTCACAACTGTTTAGCTCTGACCTTGACATCCCTTCCTCTCCCTTCCAGTTTATACCTCATGATCCCTTCATTACACTCACACTGCTACCCGAATCATTCTGCTTACCCATTTTGCAAAATCTAAGCCCAAGATAAATCAAAACCATTTTACTCTTCACTCTCAATCTGCTCCTGAATCAAGATACAGAAGGGAAGGGGGATCACTGATTGACTGGAGGAACACGTGGATTGGGAGAATGACAAGTGGGGCACAAGTCCACCTGTGATTGAAAAGGTAAATTTGTAGAGACACCAATTCACATAGTTGTGTGATCTTCTCTACGGTCCCAGGAATGAAATGCACAAAGGACTGGATTGGGGGTTTTGCAGTACAGGTGAGCAGAATGACAAGACAACGGAGGAACTGAGATTGAAGCAAAGTGAGTGAGAGTGAAAGTCGCTCCGTCGTGTCCGACTCTTTGTGACCCCATGGACTATACAGTCCAAGGAATTCTCTAGACTAGAATACTGGAGTGGATAGCCGTTCCCTTCTCCAGGGGATCCTCCCAAGCAAGGGATCAAACCCAGGTCTCCCGCATTGCAGGCGGATTCTTAACCAACTCAACCACAAGTGAAGCCCAAGAATACTGGAGTGGGTAGCCTTTCCCTTCTCCAGGGGATCTTCCCGACCCAGGAATGGAACCAGGGTCTCCTGCATTGTAGGCAGATTCTTTACCAACTGAGCTATCAGGGAAGCACTTTTGAAGCAAAGGACCATAATATCTAAATAGAAGATGAAAGGGAATAAAAATGTGACAACTTCTGTTGTTTCTTGTGTGCTGTGTCCGTCAGTCTTTTTCTTTTCTTTTTGGTGTATGAGAACCTGGCACAGTTTTAAGATCCAGAGTGTTCAAAGTGCTGCAGATCAGCCTAACTAAAGGTGTCAGGATTGTTTCCACCTTTCCTGGACCATTCACCACCAGCAAAGTCTTGACTATGGTGATATGAAACCTAAGGAGACTGAATGCAGTCAGTTGGTAAAGGCCGGGGGATAGATTCCATTTTTCATAATAATGAGATTAATAATTAATAGTGTAGGCTTGAGGTAGACCAACCAGAGTTTTAATTTGGCCCTGCCACTTACTAACTATAATAACTAGGTGAATTACTCACTTTGGTTTCTTTCTCTGTAACGTGGGGACAATAAGAATATCTTAAGCAGCCACTGTGAGGACTAAATTATGTCTTGGGCTATTGTTAGTATTATTATTGTAATAATACAATAGCAAAGAAGGTTGATACTTTTCCAGGAGTTTCTAATTTATAACCAGGCATCTAGCTCAGAAGATTAAGATCTTCAATAACTCATATTACTCGAATTTAACTCAGTCAAAACCTTCTGATATTTTCCTATGAAATCTTACTTCAGTATGACTGTATCCTATTAGGAGACCTATGTGTTCCTATGTATCTTCTCTTTTGGTTGGTCTCATACAGACCCATGGTTATAAATACCACCCATACATGGATAACTCTGTATCTCATTCAGACCTCTCCTATGATCTTCAGACTTGTATGTCCAACTATCTCCAAACTTTATATTTAAATATTAGTTTACTTTTATATTTAAAATAAAACTCTTTTTGCACAGGCAACAAAAGAAAATATAGATAAAATTCAACTCCATCAAAACTTAAAACTCCTTAACATAAAGGGATCTAATCAACAGAGTAAAAAGGCAACCCATGGAATGGGAGGAAATATTTGGGAACTATACATCTTATAAGGGGTTAATACATAGAACATAAAAAGAACTCCTACATCACAACAACAAAAAAATCACCCAGTTAAAACTGGCAAAGAATTTGGATAGACATTTCTTCAAAAAAAACACACAAATGACCAATAAGCACATGAATTGATGCTCAACATCACTGATCATCACAAATCACAATGAAATATCACTTTGTACCTTATTATTAATAGAATAGCTACTATTTTTTAAACAAGGGGAAAGTAACAAGTGTCAAGGAGGATCTTGTTGCACTGTTGATGGAAATGTAAAATGGTGCAGTCCCTATGGAAAACAGTATGGCAGTTCCTCCAAAAATTAAAAATAGAGTTACCATATAATCCAGAAACTCCATTCTGGATATATACTCAGAGAATTGAAAGCATGGACTTGAAGAGATATTTATACACCTATATTCACACTATACACAACAGCCAAAAGATGGAAGCAACCCAAGTGTCCACTGACAGATGAATGGAAAAACAAACTGTAGAATATCATACAAACAATGGAATATTATTCAGTCTTAAAAAGGAAGACAATTCTGACACATGCTTTAGCACAGGTGAACCTTGAGGACATTATGCTTACTGAAATGAGCAGTCACAAAGGACAAATACTGCATGATTCCATGTAAATGAGGTACCTAGAATGGTCAAATTCACAGAGACAGAAAGTAGAAAGGTGGTTGCTAGGGGCTGAGGAGGGTGGCGAATGGGCAGTTATTGCTTAATGGACACAGTTTCAGCTCTGCAAGATGGAAAGAGCTGGTGATGGTTGTAAAACATCATGGACATACCTAATGCCGCTGAACTGTACACTTAGAGTTACGATGATAAATTTTACATTATGTGTATTTTATCACAATAAAATTTTTAATTAAAGCAAAATTCTTAATTTCCCAAATTCCCCACCCCACCCAATTTCCTCATTCCAAAAACTGGCACCTGGTTACTTAAGCCCAAAACCAGGAGTCATTTTAATTCCTTCTCTCGTGCCCATATCCAATAGTTAGTAAGTCATGTCACCTTTTGCTTCCAAATTGTATTCTGAATTCATCCACTTATCTCTTTCACACATACCACTCTCGCCTGTGATGCTCCAGAAGTTTCCCAACCAGTCGATCTGTTTTCACTCTTGTCCTCTATGGTCAGTTCTCCACATAGCAGCCAGAGTACTCTTTTGAGGATAGAAACCACGCCTTATCCTTTCTCTGCTTAAAAATACTCTAGTGGTTTCTCATTGCACCGAGTATAAAATTCAAACTCCTTGACATTGTCTACAAAGCACTAGATGGTCTGGCCTCTTGCCAATGTCTCTGATCTTATGTCCCATCACTACTCACTTTGATCACTATGTTCCAGTAATGCTGACCTTCCCTCTGTTGCTCAAACACCCTAAGTGCCTTTGCACTTGTTCCTCTGCTTGGGACACTGTCTTCCAGTTCCTCACATGATAGACTCCTTCTCACCCCTGCGTCTCAGCTCAGATATCACCTTCTCAGAAAAATATTCACTCACCGTTCAGTCTAAAGTAGCCACCCACTGACTGTCACTCTTTACACCCTTATGCTCTTTTATCTCTACTTGGCACTTAACCACTATTTGACACTTATACTTATTTTCACAAGTTTACGGTTGGTTTCACCATCCTCCAATTATCTCACCATCTGAGCTCCCTGAGAACAGTGTCTTTCTCAATTCCAGAACAAGGTTGAGCATATAACCTAATTTGCTGAATGAATGAAGAAGTAAATAACATTAACAATCCAATTTTCCTTCTATGTCACAGATGCTCATAAAATCCTTTGGTGGTAAATTTGTATTTCTAATGTTAGCTGTCACCGAAGTCTCTTCCATCTGTTCTAGAATGTGCTAACTAGCCTTTAAAATGCAAGCAACCTATTTCACATCTCATTCTCTGTAGGTGTACCTGAAAGGAACAAGTTTATATTTCTACCCCCACTTTTGTGGCAGTGAGTATTATATGAAATTTTTAAACTCTCATGTGTCTCTTGAAGCTAGATTGTGGGTTTTTGTATTAGAAATTACACTCATTCAAAGGAAAAGTCTGGATATCTGATAAGTCCTTTGAAAACTGTTCAAAGTATTTGATTATATAATTTTTTAGTCTGCAGAATGTTTCAAGGCCCATTCTCTTCATGATTAGCTACCTATCTGTCCAGGACAAAACAGTCTAGCACAAATGTGATTTCTCTGGCCCTTCTGTTTGAGCAACTCCAATCTCCAACCACAGTTGGGCTCATGAACATAGACTTCTCTTTTTTTTTTTTCCCTGAGATGTGTCTGTAGTAGACACCTGGATAACAGCACAAAAGCGCTGCGTACCCACTGACAACTGAAGTCATGCATGCCGAGCTCAGCTGCAGCTGCTCTACTGTGCCCAAAATGCTGATATCCGTGGATGATGACATGCCACTTGGGATGTTCTCTGGTGATGTGGATAGAGTCCTGTTCCTTCACTCTTGAGTCATACTCTGGTGTTTTGAGGCCAAGGCAAACAATGTCTCACAGAGATCTTGGGCAAAAGATAGCTATTTTTAAATTTTATGCAAGGTCCCCTTTCTATAAAATCCACAGTCTAGGGGATCACCTGAAGAGGCTAGACAGACCTTTTGCATTCTCCTCTATTCTGATGGAGAAGCTCTATTATTCCTCTGAGCCTGGACCCTCTACTCTTTTTTTTTCTCAAAGGAGTTCTTTAGAGCTTTCTCTTCCTCGGGCAAGTAGGTACTGACTGCTTCATCCCACACAACCCACAGACACATCCAAAGGTGTTTTTTTTTTTAAAGTCAGTAATCAAAATAAAACCATTAGTTATAGCTAATATTTATTTCACACTTCATGGACCCTAGGCGCTGAGTTAAGCACTGTGCTAAGTTAAGCACTAGCATCTGGGAAACTGAGGCTTGGAAAGTTTTAAAAACTTGCTAAGCTAAGACTTGAAGGAGTCAGCAGTTGAATGCTGATCTTTATTCAGAGGTTATACTTTTAACCAATACACTATGTTACCTCTTATCAGGGAAATTAATTATAAAGCTTATCTGTAAAATTCTATTCTGATGTTTAGAAGGTAAAACAAATCAAGGAGTTACAGATGTTTATTCTTCTGTATTTTAAGTCAACATATTTTTCAATAATCTATGTATTAGTTATATATTGCTGCATAACAAGTACCTCAAAATTTAGCAGCTTAAGACAATGAACTTTTATCTCTTATAGTTGATGAGGCTCAGGAATCTGGGAGCTACCTTAGCTGGGTGGTGCTAGCTCACAGTTTCTCATGAGGTTGCAGTCAAGCTATTGGTTAGGGCCGCAGTCATCTAAAGATTCAACTGATGCTGAAGTCGCCCCTCACAAGCTCACTCACATCAGGTCAGAGCGCCTTGTTTCCTCATTGTTGGTAGGAGTCTTCATTCTTTGCCATCACCTGGGACAGTCAAAGGGCTGTCTACAACATGGCAGACACCTTGCTTCTCCCAAAGAAAAAGACAGACAGAGAAAACGGTGGGGGTGGTATCTAGGAGGGAGGTCACTTTAAAATGTAATCACTGAAGTGATGAAATATCACGTGTGCTATATGCTCTTGGTCACAAAGACCAATCCTGGTACTAAGTGGGGGAAGCCTACACAAGAATATGAATACTGTCAACAACAACAACAAAATCACAGGAGGCTGTAAATAAGAACATAGTTTACCTGGGTCTTAAGAATTACAATTCAGGAGACACAGATTAGGGTTAACCCTGAAGGAGTGTTCCATGGGAGAGAAAGAGCCACGGGCTTATAAAGATAAAAAGGCATGGAAGTTGTTAAAAGTTGCCTGGCAAGAGGTGTAACTGACTCTGATGCAAGTCAGAAAACAATTGCCCTTAAGGAATCATGAGCTGTTTTAGGGTAGGAGTCTGAAAAGTAGAGAGACTATTACAAGTTAAATCAGAGTAAGGGTCCCAAACTGATCACATGGACCACAACCTTGTCTAATTCAATGAAACTATGAGCCATGCCATGTAGGGACACCCAAGATGGACGGGTCATGGTGGAGAGTTCTGACTCGCATGGTGTGGTCCACTGGAGAAGGGAATGGCAAACTACTTCAGTATTCTTGCCTTGAGAACCCCATGAATAGTATGAAAAGGCAAAAAGATATGACACTGAAAGATGAACTCCCCAGGTCGGTAGGTGCCCAATATGCTACTGGAGAAGAGTGGAGAAATAACTCCAGAAAGAATGAAGAGACGAAGCCAAAGCAAAAACAACACCTAGTTCTGGATGTGTCTGGTGATGGAAGTAAAGTCCGATGCTGTAAAGAACAATATTGCATAGGAACCTGGAAGGTTAGGTAAATTGCATGTATCAAGGTATGTATCCATGAATCAAGGCAAATTCCAAGTGGTCAAACAGGAGACGGCAAGAGTGAACTTAGACATTTTAGGAATCAGTGAACTAAAGTGGACTGGAATGGGTGAATTTAACTCAGATGACCATTATATCTACTACTGTGGGCAAGAATCCCTTAGGAGAAATGGAGTAGCCCTCACAGTCAATAAGAGTCCAAAATGCAGTACTTGGGTGCAATCTCAAAAATGACAGAATGATCTCTGTCCATTTCCAAGGCAAACCATTCAATATCACAGTAATCCAAATCTATGCCCCAACCAGTAATGCTGAAGAAGCTTGAGGTTGAATGGTTCTATGAAGACCTACAAGACCTTCTAGAACTAACACCCAAAAAAGATGTCCTTTTCATCATAGGGGACTGGAATGCAAAAGTAGGAAGCCAACAGATACCTGGAGGAACAGGCAAATTTGGCCCTGGAGTCCAAAATGAAGCAGGGCAAAGGCTAACAGAGTTTTGCCAAAAGCACACACTGGTCATAGCAAACACCCTCTTCCAACAACAGAAGAAAAGACTCTACACATGGACATCACCAGATGGTCAATACCGAAATCGGACTGAGTATATTCTTTATAGCCCAAGATGGAAAAGCTCTATACAGTCAGCAAAAAAGAGTCTGAGAGCTGACTGTGACTCAGATCATGAACTCCTTATTGCCAAATTCAGACTTAAATTGAAGAAAGTAGGGAAAACCACTAGACCATTCAGGTATGACCTAAATCAAATCCCTTACGATTATACAGTGGAAGTGAGAAATAGATTCAAGGGATTAGATCTGATAGACAGACTGCCTAGAACCATGGACAGAGGTTCGTGACATTGTACAGGAGGCAATGATCAAGACCATCCCCAAGAAAAAGAAACGCAAAATAGCAAAATGGTTGTCTGAGGAGGCCTTAGAAATAGCTGGGAAAAGAAAAGTTAAAGGCAAAGGAGAAAAGGAAAGATGTACCCATTTGAAAGCAGAGTTCCAAAGAATAGCACGGAGAGATAAGAAAGCCTTCCTCGGTGATCAATGTAAAGAAATAGAGGAAAACAATAAAATGGGAAAGACTAGAGCTCTCTTCAAGAAAATTAGAGATACCAAGGGAACATTTCATGCAAAGATGGGCATAATAAAGGACAGAAATGGTATGGACCTAACAGAAGCAGAAGATACTAAGAAGAGGTGGCAAGAATACACAGAAGAACTATACAAAAAAGATCTTAATGACCCAGATAACCATGGTGGTGTGATCACTCACCTAGAGCCAGACGTCCTGGAATGCAAAGTCAGGTGGGCCTTAGGAAGCATCACTACAAACAAAGCTAGTGGAGGTGATTGAATTCCAGTTGAGCTATTTCAAATCCTGAAAGATGATGCTGTGAAAGTGCCGCACTCAATATGCCTGCAAATTTGGAAAACTCAGCAGTGGCCATAGGACTGGAAAAGGTCAGTTTTCATTTCAACCCCAAAGAAAGGTAATGCCAAAGAATGCTCAAACTACTGCACAATTGCATTCATCTCACACGCTAGCAAAGTAATGCTCAAAATCCTCCAAGCCAGGCTTCAACAGTACATGAACGGTGAATTTCCAGATGTTCAAGCTGGGTTTAGAAAATGCAGAGGAACCAGAGATCAAATTGCCAACATCCACTGGATCATCGAAAAAGCAACAGAATTCCAGAAAAACATCTACTTTTGCTTTATTGATTACACCAAAACCTTTGACTGCGTGGATCACAACAAACTGTGGAAAATTCTGAAAGAGGTGGGAATACCAGACCATCTTACCTGCCTCCTGAGAAATCTGTATGCAGGTTACAAAGCAACAGTTAAAACGGGACATGGAACAACAGACTGGTTCCACATTGGGAAAGGAGTACATCAAGGCTGTATGTTGTCACCCTATTTATTTAACGTATATGCACAGTACATCATGGGAAATGCTAGGCTGGATGAAGCACAAGCTGGAATCAAGATTGCTAGGAGAAATATCCATAACCTCAGATATGCAGATGATACACCCTTATGTCAGAAAGAGAAGGAGAACTAAAGAGCCTCTTGATGAAAGTGAAAGAAGAGAGTGAAAAAGTTGGCTTAAAACTCAACATTCAGAAAACCAATATCATGACATCCAGTCTCATCACTTCTTGGCAAATAGGTGGGGAACCAATGGAAACAGTGTGAGACTTTATTTTGGGGGACTCCAAAATCACTGCAGATGGTGACTGCAGCCATGAAATTAAAAGATGCTTGTTCCTTGAAAGAAAAGTTATGACCAACCTAGACAGCATATTAAAAAGCAGAGACATTATTTTGCCAACAAATGTCTGAATAGTCAAAGCTATGTTTTTTCCAGTAGTCACGTGTGGATGTGAGAGTTGGACCATAAAGAAAGCTGAGTGCTAAAGAATTGATGCTTTTGAACTGTGGTGTTGGAGAAGACTCTTGAGAGTCCCTTGGACTTCAAGGAGATCCAACCAGTCCATCCTAAAGATCAGTCCTAAATATTCATTGGAATGACTGATGGTGAAGCTGAAGCTGAAGCTCCAATACATTGGCCACTTGATGTGAAGAACTGACACATTGGAGAAGACCCTGATGCTGGGAAAAATTGAAGGTAGGAGGTGAAGGGGATGACAGAGGATGAGATGGCAGCACTGACCCAACAGACATGAGTTTGAGCAAGCTTCAGGTGTTGGCGATGGACAGGGAAGCCTGGCATGCTGCAGTCCATGGGGTCACAAAGAGTTGGACGCAACTGACTGACAGAACTGAACTGAAGGGTCCCCAAGAATAGCTTGAGTTTCTGGTAGGTGTTTTGGATGACTTCATCAGGCCAAAAGGTCAGATTCCACTCAGATTAAGACATTCATAAATCACACTTCTTTAATGGCCTCTGACTCAATTTATAAAGCTCTCTTAGCAATACTGACTCTGTTTTCATTTTTGTTTTGTAATAACACAGGACACAACGATCATTGTGTATTATCCTGGAGACCAACTACCACATCTGCTAACATTTTAATCCATTTAATATAGGGTCCTAATCCTGAATTTGCTATCTACCATAAAAATCAGTTTTATTTTCTTTTATTCATAAAGTAAGAACATCCTAATTCAGAATCTTGAGGGTTAAAGGGACTCAGGTAACTGATTCAGATTCTGAGTTCAATCTCTTTTGAAAAGATGCAATTCAAATAATAATAACATTCAGAGATGAATCCCTGCCCCACCAAGAACTGGAAGGCCCTGAGTTGCTCTTGGCTTTGTGCATTTGGATAAGCCATACACGAGAAATGGTTTGTTTTCTTTTCAAGATCTGCAACCTCTTTAGTAGCCTATTGAATTGTTTCTAAACCCTTTCAGGTCTGTTTTCTGATGCTCAACTGATTATTTCTTAAAATAAGGCTTTTTCACCTCCTTTGGTCTGGACACAGGTCAGCATTTTTCTCATAGAAGCTTTCATTTATTTTGCAATATTAAAACAATTCTGAAAGTTAATAAAAAAAAAAAGTTTATGTTCAAGAAGCATCGTTTTCCTTTCTGTTAGTTCCAGCAAAGGACTGTTACTTGAGATAAGATGCTAGAAAGGATTAAGTACATTTAATCCTCGCCAAGCATCTTCAGGAGGCAGAAAGAGGTTACAGTCGGTGTAAACAAGCAAGACCTGTTTAGTAAGACTAAAACCTGTATAAAGAATTTGAGCCTAATTTTTTAAAAATCCTTGCATTTTATGGAAATGTTTCTTTGTGTAAAACATCCTGGCAAGGATAGCTTCTCTTTTTTTATTTTCAATGTAGAATCCATCACAATTGGTTTATCCAACAGGTTATATTTAAAAGTGAAAGTTTAGTTCTCTATCACTAAGCCACTATTATTACAAAAAGGAAAATGCCTCAATGTTAAATTTAACAACCCTAATTCTTAAAGCCTTAGAACAGTGCTGTCCAATAAAATAGCCCATAAGCTACATGTGGCTACTGAGCTCTTAAAGTTTGGCTAATCCAAACTGAAATGTGCTATAAAATCACACACTAGATTCTTTTTTTTTTTTTTTTTTACACACTAGATTCTTATGATTTAGTATGAAAATTATAAAAATATAAGATCTTATGTAAAAATGTAAACTATTACAATAATTTCTATATTGATTACACTACGAAATGTTATGGGTATATTGGATTAAATAAATGTTATTAAAGTTAATTTCACCCATTTCTTTTGACTTTATTATGTAGGTTTGCTGTACACAATACATTTGAATTTCATATGTCCCTGTGCACATTTTATTAGTATAAAATTATTCATTGTTTGCGAGTTCTCTAGTGGTCCAAAGCTTAGGATTTCCAGCTTTCACTGCCGTAGCTAGAGGTTCAATCCCCTGATCTGGAACTGAGATTCCACAGGATTTATGGTTTGGTCAAAAAAAATTTTCTTGTATGTAAGAAATTCAAATTTTAACTTGGTGTCCTACACTTTTACCTGCTAGATCTGGTAACTTAATTAATATGACTACTAGAAAACTTTAAATTACAAATGTAGCTACTTATTCTATTGGACAGTGAAGCTTTAGAATCACTTAGTTGCTTTTAAAAATTACCCTTCAACTCTTAACTCTGTGCAGAAATAACTGATCTGAGGAACATTTAATCCTAGGCTGAGATCCTCAATAACCCTGAAGTTAAAATTTTACATCTGCTTGAACAAGTTAAAGGACAATGAAAAGGGCTTGTTACAGACCACAATGTGAAAAGGGCATGTGGATTAGAATTAAGTGCTTGTTCCCAGTCTCTCCATTGGGGTAGTTAACGGTTCCGGTTTCAAAATAATCACGGTCTCTTTTACAAAAATGGGCGGTGTCAAGGGCATATACTAACTACAAGACCCTGGGCTAGTCACCTACCCCTTTAGGCCTCTGTAAAAGAAGAGGTCGGGGAAGGGACGCTGCAGTATTTTTAATACCTGAGCCTAGCCGCCGGCTCACCCACTCGGGCGCTCCCCGGGCTCCGCGCTGGGCCAGCGAGCTTGGCCTCAGACGCCGGCGAGGTCACAAGTCTCGCGGCCTTCCTCAGCCCAGCCAGGGCTCCTTCGGCTGTAACCTCAGGGCTTGGCCCACGGAGGCCAGCGGAGACCGAGCGCGCCCGGGGGCAGCGACCAGCCGGAGCTCCAGGTGCGCCCGGCGGCCCGGGCCCGCCCCGCGCCGTCACGCGCGGCCCAGCTCCACCCCCGTCTGCTCCGCACCACCGGCGGGCTGGGCGGGCTGGGCGGCTCAGGCCCAGAGCCCGCCCCGGCCTCGCGCGCTATGTAAGGCCAGTCGCTTCGGCCGCGGCGGCGGAAGGAGCTTGCGAACCTGTTCAGTCACCGGGCCGTCCCCAAGCTCCGGCCCTTGCTGGGCCGCGCTGTGGGGATCCGCCGCGCACGCGCGCACGCTCGCCACGCTCCGCCCCCGCGCGCCGCCGCGTCTTCCGACCCCGGGCCGCGGGCCGTGCGCCGCGCGCCGGCAGCTGAAAGCGGCATGCAGGACTACGACGAAGTGACCGCCTTCCTGGGCGAGTGGGGGCCCTTTCAGCGCCTCATCTTCTTCCTGCTCAGCGCCAGCATCATCCCCAACGGCTTCAATGGCCTGTCGTCTGTGTTCTTTACGGCGACCCCTGAACACCACTGCCGGGTGCCGGACACCGCGAACCTGAGCAGCGCGTGGCGCAACCACAGTGTCCCGGTGCGGCTGCAGGACGGCCGCGAGGTGCTTCAGAGCTGCCGCCGCTACCGACTCGCTACGATCGTCAACTTCTCGGCGCTCGGGCTGGAGCCTGGGCGCGATGTGGACCTGGAGCAGCTGGAGCAGGAGGGCTGTCTGGATGGCTGGGATTTCAGCCAGGACATCTACCTGTCCACCATCGTCACCGAGGTGGGTACCAGCTCCGCGCTCAGGGCCTGAGACCTAGGCGTAGGCAGGACCTTTACTGTCTTTAAGGTCGCGCACTCCACCCGCCAAGGTGCGTGCTGGATGCTGTCACTCCGTCTCCGCGGACTCACTACATACTGGTGATGGACATCCTCCAGCCAGGTGGCTCTGGAGCACTTTTCGTGGTGACTTCCAGAGAGATCATGGCCATCGCAGCACGGTTCTGTCTGGCCACCCATCCTTGTTAGCTACCTTGGAGAGGAAGTCAAGAAGGCCCTGGCAATTCCTTGTAAATACTCCAAGATACTGAGCAGTCAAAGTCATTCCCCATTAAAAAAAAATTGTTTACTTTTTACTCATGGTCAGTTATCATTAGTCTTTTAGGATTCTGTGCATCTGAAGATCCATTCGGAGTGACTTCTTGACCTGGAATGTTTTAGGGTATAAATGTCTTTAGCCAGGTTTAGTTAAAGCATACAGCCTTAGTTCATCGGAAGCAGGGGGAAAACCTTTCTCATTCCCCAGCCCCTTGGATTTTCCTGTTGGGCAGCCTTTTCTATCCCGGGTGACCTTGTAGTCATTAAAGCTGGATGTATGATGTGATATTTACGGATGCATGTGGTTCCGCTTTGCATCTTACTCCAGCTCTGGCACTCTGACTCTGTGTAGTCACAGCAGAACTGAGCAAGCAGGACATTAAAAAGAGCACTTCTTGATAGACTCTCGAGTGCCCAGGTTCACTGGGTGTCAGGAACAGGGGTTTGAGGAGTAGGGAAGGCTTCTTGGAGAAGGAGGCTTGTCGATGAGTCTGGGGTGTATAGCTCAACAGAGACAAAGTCTGGAACATCAAGAAACAATTCTGGCATAAGGTCAGAATTCACAGGGAAGAGGCTGAAGGGAATGGTCCATAGTTCCTGGTATGGCATCAAACCCTACTGGAGCCGCAAGGAGGCTTACATGGAGACTGTGTGTGTGTGTTGCTTCTGGGGGTTGTCACCCTTCAAGGTAGTCTGAGTGCTGCCACAACAAACTTGGTGGGTGTGTGTTGTTTTTTGTATATTTGGACATTTGATGTCCCCAGATGTGTGTAGTAGGAGTGTGAGAAGAGCCCCACTGGGATCTCAGCAAGCGACACCATTCCAGTGTCCTCAGGCATTGCTGCTTGAGAGAAGAGGCACTGCTTGGAGGTAGTTGACTGTGATCTGTGGCTGAAGAGGGCACGGAGCATTAAAACCTCCAGTCATCACAAATCCTCGATCCTAGCCTCCCAAGTGAGTCTGTCACCCTCCTGGAAGCCAGTGAGCATTGTGAAAGTAGAGGCTGTCCCTCATTGCAGGCAAAGACCACGGAGGGGAAGCCATACTCCATGACTTAGAAGTCCCTGCAAATTCTGCATCTGGCTGCCTGCAGAAGGAGAAGGCAGTGACGTCAGAAGCAGCTCGTGGCATTTCTTAAGACTTTGCCCTAACCCCTAATGTTTCTGATTTACTCGAATCATTTGCTCTTTCTTTGCAAAGATAGGTAAGATGAGGTAGACCCCATCCTACCTCTGGCTGAGAGCAGTGATGGCACTGATGAGCTCCCAAAGGCAGACTGTTCCAGAAGGGTCCTTGAGCTATGTTGCTACCAATATCAGCCTTTCCTTTTATATGTTTCAGCTTTCTTTAGCTGTCTAAACAGTTTCATAAGAGTGCCGTGCCTTTTCACCTACTTCCAGGTTGTCAGTGTTTGCAGGGAGAGAAGATTAATACATTACTTAGCTCTTTGTTTGAGGATGCTGGTATGCCAGACTTTTAGGTTCAAGGCTGCTCGTTCTCCTCTGGTGAACAGTCACTGTTGGAAGCTGTTACATTAACATTCTGATGGCTCCATTTTTCTAAGGCCCCTTTTCTTTCAATCGGACCTGCCCGGCTGACCACTGCAGCTAGTCCTGTGCCTGTTAAATGTCTTCAAGCATGCCCTCTGCCCCAAATCATGCCTAGAGGTATTTGTAAGTATGCTGGTATGGAATACCTATTCATGTTTTTCAGCAGAAGATGAAAACCCCCAGTTTCATGTTTGATTTTTTTTTTTCCTTGTTGGAGTTGACGAGTACACACATAGTACTAAACTTTGTGGTGCACTTATATCTTGCAAGTCCTGACATTGATGCTGGATGCAGATTGAGTGCTCAGGAACATTTTTGTTGAATGGATTAATGAATCATTTTGAAATCTTCTCCACTGTGGGAGAACTGAAGAAGAAAAGGACAGGTTTAACTCATAGAAGAGAAACTCAGGGGTGGTCAAAAAGCATTAAGTGGAATATTTCAAAGTAAACATAATCCCCCACTCCAGAGACTGGTGCTTGTGCCCGTGTGGATCTGCAACAAGGTGTTGGGAGTGGCAGAAAGAAGGGGACACTGTTTATGAGGTGAAAGAGGTTGTTCTCCCATGTTTCTGGAATAGGTTAGTGGTTCGGGAGCTTCTAGGCTGAGCCCTCCTGTAGCCCTTCAGTCACCCCGGGGCATTGGCCGCTCCATTGTGCAGTGGAGCCACTCCAATCCCTGTGTGTTCCTTGGCCCAGTACCGCCTCCTTCTCTGGGAGCATGGGTGATTTTTCCGGCTGCCTGGGTCACCTGCCTTTTGGTGTTGCCATAGCACAGCCTGTGGCTGTAGAGTTTTCCTTTGGAAATGTCTAGGTACTCCGGCACTCATGAGTTAGGGTCTCTTCAGCCAAAAATCCAGCAGTTCTCTGTGGCCCCTTGCCCCTTGCCAGTCTCTGCTTCCCAGAAGCCCCCTGGCCCGGCCCTTGGCAGCACTCTTACTCACTCCCTGTTGTCCTGGAAAGCCTCTTTTTGTCAACCAGCTTTTCCATCAGCCTTATCTCATAAGTGTATAGTCTTAGAAAATAGGAGAGCACCCACTGTTATCTCCACATCTACCTAAAGAAAAGGCTACATCAACTGGGGAGGCAGGCCCCGGGCTGACTATAGGGTGGGGAGACCAGAGAGACCCAGAGCCAGTGCCTCACTGCTCTGCCTTTCTGACTCCCCTCACTCTAGGGAAGTGCAGACCCTTTCCTCTGCCCCTGCAGCTCATGGCAAATCCCCGAGGGCCCCTGTGTACATAAGTCACAGCAGACCCATCTGACCATGAGCGGTCAGATTGAGACTCTAGCTAGCTGAGAACCAACACCCTGGGTCAAAGTTCTGACAGTTGACACAGAGAAGGGATGAGGGAGAAAGGAAAATAATCTGTTCTTGAGAATGAAGTTCAGGGTTCATCTGGGCTTTGGGCAGCTAAACCCAAGGACGAAACCCAAGGGATAGTATGGTTTGGAAGGTTAACAGTCCTTTATGCATCGAGTCACTCACTCACCTAGGTATCAAACAGGTACTGAGTCTCTCTGCTGCAGGGCTCTGCCAGGCTTTTAGAGGATGTGGTTGCAAATTCGTCTCCTTGCCCTGATAGCCTTGGGTCAAGGATTCACCATTAACTGCAGTAGGAGGCAGGATGAAATGTGTGTAGGACTGCATGGCCTTCAGTAACAGGTAGTGCTTACCAGTGTGTTTTACCACTGATGCGGTCAGGCTCGGTACATCTTAGGAAAGAGCTTCTGCCCTGTGGGCACAGGCTCTATCACTGTTTTCTTCCAGTTAACTCACAGGTAAGAACATTTAGTCCCAGGGAACTACATCATCTCTGTACTTCCCATAACTGAGAAGTAGCACCAATTACATACTGCGTTCAAGAGACACAGTTCTCTTTCTTTTTAAAAATTTAAACAGCTTTATTGAGGTATAAATTACATAAAACAAACTGTGCCTAACTATAGTATGTAATTTTAAAAGCTTTATATATATATATATGCTATCTCCAAGAAGCTATCGCCGCTAGAAAGGCACATTTCTAACCAGAAAGGGTAGCAAGCCTAGGCCCCTTGCCAGGGTTACTGTCAGATTTTTTTTTTTCCTCAGTTTGCTCCTGCTTTTATAGCTCACCCAGCTGAGGGGTAATGATGCTAGGCCCATGACATAAATCTTAAGCCTACACATTTAGTTCTAAGGTTAATACCTATTATCATCAGCCAGTACAGTTCATCCTTCATACCAGGTGGCTTCTTCAGTGAGCAGATCTGTAGCTGCCTTAGTCACGGCTGCCAAGCAAGGAACTCGGTAGAGAAATACTAGATTATTTTTGCTGTAAAGACAGCAAACCTTGGGTCATAACCTGGACTCTATGGGCTTCTCATCCCACTCCTTCCCAGTAGGAAGGAACTGTTAACCCATGCTTGCTTTTGGAGGGCCCAGAGCCAGGCCATGAGAATTGTTAAGAAATGTCGGTAGTAGATGGAGAGCCCAGTTACTTAAGGTAGTGACACGCTTGCCCAGAGTAAGGACACTGAACCAAGTGGTGGGGTTGAGGCTGCTGGCGCTGGAGAGACACTCTGGGGATCCACATGGGGAGCACTGCAGTCACCTTATCTCCTGCAGAGCATTGTTTGACCTGGTTTCAGGTGGCATCTGGCCTTGCCAGTCGAGAAGTCCCTAGAAGCCTATACTGGGAGACCCGACATGAGATGGGGGGTTAGAGGTTCCACTCCAGAACTCATTGAAAAAGCCCCTTTGGACTTCTAGTCTGGCTCAGCTATATCAGACCCCAGCTCTCATGAGAAACCTATTGAGAAGCAGCTAATGACTCTATTCAGTCTTTTTTAAAATCTCTTGTCACTACAAAAATAGTGTCTACTAGCTGGGAATAGATCCCATCATATTCTCTTGTGGCCATAACCATAATCTGGCCCTGAAGCTCTAACACCCAGAGGCTGGCACCCCCTCACTGAGTCCCTCAGCCCTAACTCCCTGCCACTCCTATCCTGACTTCAGCAGCTGTGTCTGGATGGCAGCTGCCCTAGGAGCACACACCCTCCTAGAAGAAAGATGGTATCTGGGTGCTGGCACCACTGAGACTGCAGAGATGAGAAGGCTGCCATTGCCTGAACTTTTGGGCCTTAGTGCTCCTTGCTTGTCCCCTGATAGTCTGGGCTTCCTCTAGACTTAAGAGTTGGTGACCCCCAACTCTTCCCTGGAGTGGGGATCACCACCCATTCTCAGTCCATCCAAGGCACAGGCTTGCTCCTGAGTGGAGGGCCAGCTTGCGGCTGAGTGATCCTTATCATCTTCTGCCGGGGTTCTTGATCCATCCTGAGGGCTGCCCTCCTACCCATTCTGAGGTGCCTGGAGGCTTTCTGCATGCACTGCCCAGCAGGGCTGAGAAGCAGACTTGTTTTTCCCTCTGACCTTGACCTGGAAGAGATGCTTTCTTCTTGGAAGCCATGCACTCCCCAGGAGCCAACAGGATCCATGGAGGACAGGCCTGCAGCCTGTCACTGGGCAAGCAAGGGGCTGAATTCCCTGGAAGGTGGCCTTCTTGGTTATTACAGAGCACCATCTCTCTGTTCTGGGAAACATTCTTCTGGGAACCAGCAAGCTTCCTATTTTGGTTTCTCATCCTTCTCTTGGCCCTTGTTAGGCTGGAGCAATCTCATGTGTGAGTGTTCAGTGCTTCTCTGTGCCCGCAGATCTCTTCCCATGCCAACTATGGTTGCAACTCTATACCAGGTTCCAGGAACCTCAAGCACTGTAACCTGTTCCCTCCCCCAGTCACTGTCTCATAAATGGGAAGATTAAGGCAAGATGGGGTTGGTAGCTAGTTAACAGAGTAGAAGCTACAACCCAGCTTCTTGGCTCCCAGCTCAGAGCTCTTGGCTGTAATCGGGCCTTACATTGGCACAGCATCAGGGATAACAGCTCTAAATGTCAGCAGAAGAAGCCAGGGGTCATTGCCCCAGAGTCAGGACCTGAGCAGAGCTGAAGGAACAGATCCAGAAGGTGCATACTAGGCCTTCTGGCTGCATTTCCTTGCTGGATGCCTTGACCCTTGGAGCTGCAGAGCCCTGCTCCAGAAACACTCATATGCCATCCCTGCCAATGGCCTGAACCCCACTGAGAGGTTACCTACTCCACCCACAGTCCCAGCCTCAGCCCAGATCCTTAGAAGTGACCATATTAAGCCTTGCCCTTCCTCTTGGGTTGGCACGTGGGCAGACTACCTACTCCCTGCCTGTCTCCCCTCCTGAAACTGATAACAAAACAGTGAGGCTAAAAGCTGTGAAGAACAAGATGGCCAGTCTGCCCACTGAGGGGAAACCTGCGCCATGCCTTGCTGCCTGATGGGCCATCACCTGCCTTAGTGAGCTCACACACCCTTGCGGTCATGTAAACAGAGCATGCAGGGATATGGGATGTTTTGATTTCATTTTCCAAGAAGCCGAACGTTTACAGCATTTTTAAAAAGAAGTAATACATCCCTCTCTCCTCTTTCAGTGGAACCTGGTGTGTGAGGACGACTGGAAGGCCCCGCTCACAATCTCCTTGTTTTTCGTGGGTGTGCTGATGGGCTCCTTCATTTCGGGGCAGCTCTCAGACAGGTAAGGTGTGTATCTGTCTCCTGTAGCTGCTGGGGACCCCAGCACAGAGCCAGGTAGTGTTCTCTCAACCTGGGCTGTCTGTTTGAAAAGGGGGCAGGCACATCGATACTATAGACTCCATTCCAGGTAAGGAGAGTCAGCGGCCTCCTCTCACTGATGCTTGCTGAGCAAAACAACCTCAGCTGAGTGTATCCATGATCCAGTTGACCAGAAAATATGCCTTGATTCACTTCTGTGGCGCCTGGCTGGCCTTCCCTAGGTAAGCATAACTCTTTGGTGTCTTCACACATTAGGAGAGGGAGACACCACACACAAGCACATGAGCTGTATTGTAGATCTTAGGGCATTCCATAGACAGTTGCCTCTGTGTTCCCAAAAACCATCACTCTTTCCTCAAGATAAGAGGAGGTCTCACTAGCCAATGGCAGCGTGATGGGCAGAACTCTTAAGTCCATAGGGCTGTTTCCCTTTAGCTAACAGGCTTGTGGTTATTATTTATGGTACTTCACAGCAATCAGGAAGTGTGCTGTTTCAACCCATAAGCAGGTGATTTGTATAATTCCAGGGCTCTTGACTCAAGGTCTGGGGCTTAGGGAGTTCATCTCCTCTGGAGATTACCTACAAAAGTTTAGAGATTGTATGCAAGCATTTTTCTGGAGACAATTCCAGAGTTGCCACAATATTCACAGAGGGGCTTATGATATTGTATCTTTCTATCTCAGGACTTCAGGGTCTGTGGGAGAAGCCTGTGGCAAGGAGAATAGCCTCCAGCAAGGTCCTTGGCCACACTGGATCACCCAGTGGAGAGGAGTCCCAGCATCCTCCCAGCAGGGGGAGTCTCTCATAGGTTCAGGCTGAGGATGTCATCCTGCTTTGAGAACACAGCCATTTTACCCTGTAGCTTTCATGCAGAGGGATGTTTGGGCATGTTGCATCTATGGATTAATATCTTTACCTAAGAAGTCTTTCCTCATAAGAAATATGTGCATTTTTCACTAGATTTGTCTTTTCCGGTGTGTCATCTAGTGATTTTTGAAAGGGACAAATTCCCACAGTCACCTGTAAGCATTAAAGAGTTAAGTAGGCTGTGACCACTGACTGTTGACTTTAGATGAGCCTGAGACACTTGCTCCTTTAGGCGAAAGGCCTTTGCTTCCCCAGACTCTTAACCTAGCAGCAAGTATCAGTTAGTTACTTACATTTATTTAATAAACATAGAGGATCTGAGAATTCCTTGGTAGTCCAGTGGTTAGGACTCCATGCTTTCATTCCCAAGCTCACAGGTTCAGTTCCTACTCGGGGGCGGGGAACTAAGATATCTCAACATTTACATACTTAAATGCATATTTTAATGAAACTTTTTTCCCCCTGTTTTTCCTTTATAAATACACTTAGAGCATAGCAGTATTTACTGAAGGTGAATATACACTGACTCTATGACTCAGCTACCCCACCCAAGAGAACTCTTAACCTACGGCAAGCATCAGTTAGTTACTTACATTTACTTAGTAAACACAGAGCATCTGAGAATTCCCCAGGGGTCCAGTGGTTAGGACTCTGCACTTTCATTGCCAAGGTCGCAGGTTCAGTTCCTAGTCGGGGCAGGGAACCAAGATCCCATAAGCTGCACAGCACAGTCAAAGTAAATGAATAAATA
Organism: Dama dama; assembly: GCF_033118175.1. Lineage (NCBI taxonomy): Eukaryota > Metazoa > Chordata > Mammalia > Artiodactyla > Cervidae > Dama > Dama dama. The sequence goes on along the minus strand of NC_083689.1, from coordinate 25,437,479 downwards.
GATAAGAAATACATACATGTGGAGCTTCTAATATGTGCCATTCACTCTTACAAGTACTGTACAAATAAACAACAAATAATTTAATCTCTGTAACCCTATGATACAGGAAGTAGTATTCTTCTCATTTTACAGATGGGAAAAATGAAGCCCAGAGGAATTAAGTGACTTACCCCGAATCACACAGCTGGCAAGTGGCAGGGCTAGGATTCGGGGCCAGACAGTCCTGATCCTCTGTTTCCTGTGAACTACTGTTCTAGGTGCCCACTCTTCTAGAACTTGCCTTCTAGCAAGGCAGAATGTATTAAACAACAAATTGAGGGAAATACTTATTACCCTTTGTGATGGTAGGTGATAGAGAGAAGTACAAGGTACTCAGAGAGGGTATGACAGAGGAGGCCTGAGATGGTGAACCATGAGCTAGGGGTTGAAAAATGAGTAGGCATTAGCCAGCTAAAGGGATGGAGAAAGGAAAGAGTGTTCTGTGCAGGAAAGCCAAGAGTGCTTAAGCCTAGACTCAAGAAAAGGCATGGTGCACCATAGGAGCTTGGAGACAGTGCTCTGGGGTGGTGTGGAAAGTGGAATAGAGACACAGCAGTGAGGCAGGCTGAGTCCCACGCAGAAGAGCAGGCCAGGCTTAGCAGGTGACAGGAGTCTGGGCTTTCATCACAAAGCAGGGTGGAGCTTTTGAGAGTGTGACATCATCAGGTTTGCACTTTTAAAAAGTCGTTTGATAACTTGGTGGAGAAAGGATTGAAAGGAAGCAAGAGGGATGGTGGAAAGACCAAGTGAGAGGTTATCACAATGATTTATACAGGAAATGAACGTGATGTGGACTAGCCTGAAGGCGGTAGACATGGAGAGGAGTAGAAGAAGGTAAAACCAATAGGACTTAGCTATGTGCACACAGGAAGTGAGGGGAGGGAGACGCCTGGCCTGCACAGCTGTGTAGATGATGATCCCTTTCCCAAAGACAAAGCCCTGTGGAAGATGACCAAGTTTGTAGAAGAAGATATTGAATTCCATTTGAACATACTTAATTCAGGGTGACTATGAGACTTAGGGTCTCATAGAAATAATTGAGTATGGAGTTGGATGTATGGATAGGGTGCTCCATGAGAGGTTTGGGCTAGAGAAACACATTTGGGAATTGTCAGTTCACAGAACCCTCATCAAAGCCCGGCAAGTGGATGGGAACAGTGTAGAGTGAGAAGGGCATGCCGTGGACTGAGCTTAGAGGGCCTCCTGGAGCGGAAGTGGGAGGTCCTCCTCACAGGGTGGGGTGGCAGCTGAGACTCAGAATAATTACCTTGATGTGAAAAACTAGGAGGAAGTACCCCAGTTTCAGAGTTGAAACCCAGTGCATTTCTCTGGTCAGCTGTGTCATAGAATAGGTAGATCTTTGTGGGTCAGCTTCGGAGCCTGATGACCATGTAACACCATGATGATCTGAGGAAAGCGTTTAAGTTTCAAAAGATCTGCTCCCAAGGAAACAATAGAAACAAAGTTAGTGACTGTGTTGAAGACTACCTTATTCTTCAGAAGGACTAGTAGAGTGCTTCTCCAACCTTTAAAAATTTTTTTTTGCCAGCAGACTTCTTCTTTTAAGTAGGATCCTTTAAGTCCAATAAATGAAACAGCCAAAAATGTGGCTGTTTTGGCTGCAGCACCTGCCTTTAGCTCCTTGTACCACCCCTCAAGCTTGTCTGCACAAGCTTAGGCTTGTGCGGCCCCAGGGCTCTGCGGGGTGGACAGTTTTCTCCTAAGTGAGCCAGGTCAAAAACCTAAGCCTAACAGATTGCCTTAGAGCAGTACATTCATGCCCTCCAGTGTTGTCTGTGATAGCAACAGTAACTTTTTATATAGGACTCCTTTCAGGAATATGAATAAGCCTAAAAGTCAAGAGCAATAAAATAATCCTGGGTTGCCAGAGTGTTTTATCTGATGTCACTGAGTTACCTTCAGGTGCAGAATTATAAGGGAGGCACAACCCTGGGGAAGAAGTAGCTGATATTTTTTATTTTTGTGGACATGTGTGTGTTTAACCTTTTGTTGACAGATTTTAAAAGTGAGCCTTTCTTGCAAATCAAAACTACAGTGACAAGTATCACCTCATACCAGTCAGAAGGCCATCATTAAAAAGTCTACAAATAACAATTGCTGGGAAAGGAAAAAAAAAAAAACCAAATGCTGGAGGGGGTGTGGAGAAAAGGGAACCCTCCTACGTTGTTGGTAGGAATGTAAGTTGATGCAGCCACTATGGAGAACAGTGTGGCGGTTTCTCAGAAAGCTAAAAGTAGAACTACCACATGACCAACAATCCCACTCCTGGACAAAACTGTAATTCAAAAAGGTACGTACACCCGTATATTCATAGTAGCACTGTTCATGATAGCAAAGACATGGAAACAACCTAAATGTTCATCGGTAGATGAATGAATAAAGAAGATGTGGGACATATGTACAATGGAATTCTACTCAGCCATAAAAAAAGAACAAAATAATGCCATTAGCGGCATCATGGATAAAACTAGATATTGTCATATTAAATGAAGTAAGTCAGAAAAGGAAAGACACATACCATACGATATCACTTATATGTGGAATCTAAAATATGACACAAATGAACCTATCTACAAAACAGTAACAGACAGACATAGAGAACAACGTTGTGGTTGCCAAGGGAAAGGGAGGTGGGGAGAGATGGACTGGGAGTTTGGGGTTGGTAGATGCAAACTATTATGTTTAGAATGGATAAACAACAATATCCTATTGAATACTGTCTAGCACAAGAAACTATATCCAATCTCCTGGGATAAACTGTAATGGAAAAGAGGAGGAAAAAAGAATGTCTATCTCTATATAATTGAGTCACTTTGCTGCACAGCAGAAATTAGCCCAACATTGTTAATTGGCTATACCTCAATTTAGAAAAATAAAGAAAAAAAATGTTAGTGGCTATCAGAGAATATAGCTGATTTTTATTTTCTTCTCTGTGCTTTTCTGTATTTTACAAATGTGCTGTATAAATAAAAATAGCCAAATGTTTCTTTTTAAAAGTGACTGTTTTGAGTCCCAAACCCAGATTGCCAAGGACTGTTGCAATGGAAGGGCTCCCTGAGTTGTCCTCTTGACTACTCTCCAGGGAGCCCTTGGGAGGGGAGAGCAGGGTAGGGAGGCCCCACCCCTTGGTTGGCGTGCTGCGCACTATTGTTACAGAACAATGCAGGGGAGTCTCCTTTTAGGCCAGGGTTGCTCAAGCTCGGCACTGTTGACATTTTGCCCCAGAGACTGCTTTTTTGTGGGAGACTATTGTGGGCATTTTCAGATGTTTAGAACATATCTGGCCTTTATTTACTAGATGCCAGTATCATCAAAAACAACAAAACCCTGTTGTAATGGGGAGAAGCACCAAACTCTTTACCGTGGCTGAAGGCCTTGTGCAGTCTGGCCCCCTGGCACCCTCTGCAGTCTCCCCCTGACCAGCTGCCCCTTGCGTGCATTCGTCTTGCCCCTCCAACCATAGTTGTACGTGCTCTTCTCATAGTCACAGCAAAACATTCCCAGACCCCTACCCCTGTGCCACGGCCTTCCTTGACCACACAGGTGACCTCCTCAGGGTGTCTGGTTTACATTATTACGCTGGTTCCTTGTGCCTTGCCTTCACATTCCCTATCAGAAATAAATAAAAGATGTTATCATATGATTAATGTTGACCTCCCCCTCTGTACTGTGAATATCATTAAAAGCTTGCTCACTCTCCCTTACCCTCTCTTGTGAACAACTACTTTACCTTTGGGTCTGATCTTGGTGCCCCATCTTCAAGGAGACCTCCCCTGAATGCCCAAGTCCCCAGCCCCTACCTGCAGCCCAGGACAGGTTCCTTCTTGGGTCCCTTGTGGGTCAGGATGCTGATCCTTCAGCGCCCTTGTATCAGTGTGTGATCGTACATTGAGCAGTGTGATTAAAATATGACTACTGTCTGTCTCACCAACTACACACTATAAGCTCCTTGAGGGCAGAATCAGTGTCTTTTTTTCTTATTCAAATACATTTCTAGTGACTAGTGTATAATAGATGTTGAAATAAATATTCATTGAATGAAAATGGGTATCTGATAGCCCTGGCCAGACTCAAGCTGAATCTGCTAGGTTGAATGAACTAAGTTGACTTGTTCCTACTTTTTGTAGCACTGTCTTTAAAACCAAACAAATCCAAAAAACCCAACATTTTAAAAATTTTAAGTTGAACATAGGTATAGAAAACCACATAGAACAAATGAGGTTTAATGAATTATTCCAGGGAAATAACCATATAAATAACATCAAGTCAAGAAATAGAACTTTGCTGGCCACCAGGAAGGCCCACTCATCTGTTCCATTCCAAGGACAATAGCCTCCCTCACCTATCAGTAAACACTAGCCTGACTTATAATAATCACTTTCCTGTGGGTTTTTGGTAGTTTTATCATCCAAATGTGCATCCTTAAACACAAGTTTAGTCTTGCTCACTTAAAAATTTTTACATGTCTGTTAGTCTGCTTTAACCTAGGGGTTCTCCATCCTTTTCTCTGCCTGGGCTATTCTACCTGTAGAATTTCCCAGTCTGAATTTTGCTGAGGGCATACTTACAGTGCAATTGAACATATTCCTTTTTTCTCTGCATTTCTTGCAAATTGCAGCTAGATCCAGAGACTTCATCAGATTCAGATCCAGCCTCTTTGGCAAGACTATAGGAGTCATACAATGTTCAAGTGTCTCTTTTTATGATGTTAGCAGTCATTGAAACATGATGCCCATATCTTTTCATTCACTGGGAGTCGTAAAAGGATGATATTCTAATTTTATCACTTTGGTTTCATTTAATAGTTGGAATACTTTTATGAAATGATACTTTCCCTCATCTGTTACTGGTTACTGTTCATATAGTTTACATAGAAAAGTCAGGACAAATGTCTTCCCCTTTATTTAAACAGTTTTCATCTATAATGAATTGTTTCTCCATTATCCTCCAAAGTAAACCAACTCTTTAAAAATATTAATTATGAATATATGAACTTAAGTATAATGAATGTGTTTCAGTCCCTTGTGATCATTGTGTCAACTCTGGCACTGCCTTTTGGGCAATGCTGGTGCCCAGGCTGTGCATTGGTAACAGCCTAGGGACCCAGAGACCAGGCCTGCCCCCGCACCAAGTGCCCTGACAGCACTGTCCGCAGCCCCTCCCTGAATGACCCCGGGGAAAGACCCCTTGGGGGGGCCATTCCTGCTGCCTTCTCCCAGCTGGTTCTCTGTCGCTCTCCTTTCTTTCCCAGGTTTGGTCGGAAGAACGTGCTGTTTGTGACGATGGGCATGCAGACAGGCTTCAGCTTCCTGCAGATCTTCTCGAAGAACTTTGAGATGTTTACCGTGCTGTTTTTCCTTGTAGGCATGGGCCAGATCTCCAACTATGTGGCAGCATTTGTCCTGGGTATGGCCATCAGTTTGGAGTTGAGTACTTGATCCTGTGTTTCACCATCGTCCCACCACCCACTTTCTGGGGACAGCTGTGATGTCCCTGCAGGGAGGTGGTCTCTGGCAATGCCAACCAGGGATCCTTGGTGGACCCAATTAGTAGGCATGGAAACTGAGTCCTCCAAGTGCCCACCTAGCCTTGCGTCCCCAGCAGCACAATAGCCTGACTGCTGATTTCCAGTTCTTCTCTGGCCCCCGACGTGTGGCACCTTGGTCTCATTAGTACTTGATGGCCATTTTACTAGAATTCACCTAAACATCTTCTGTTAAAAAATAGGGCCTGCCATTTCCCAGGGCTGGGGTAGCTAAGGAAAGAGGGAGGCATGACATGAGGAGCAAGGGCCATGATTGGCAAGCTCACCAAGGAAGAAAACTGCCTCTTCTGAAACACACAGTGGCTAGTGAAATCGACTGGCAAGAATGAATTGAGGGACTTCCTTGGTGGTCCAGTGGTTAAGACTTTGCCTTCCAATGCAGGGGGTGAGAGTTCAATTCCTGGTTGTGAAGCTAAGATCCCACATGCCCATAGGGCAAAAAAAAAGAAAAAACCCAAAACATAAGACAAGCAATGTTGTAAAAAATTCAATAAAGGCTTTAAAAATGGTCCACATTTTTTAAAAAAATCTTAAAAAACAAAAGAATGGATTGATGGGCTGGGCATTAGTCACGAGACCTTCAGGATTTTAATTCATAATCCACAGTGCAGGGCTTGGGCCTGCTCTCACTGAGAAGCTGCCAGTCGCACTGTTCGGAGGAATCTAACTCTAGCTTTTGGGTCACTGGGTTCCTTGGGCTGATCGTTGAAAGGATGATTTGTTTCTCTTCACATTTAATGGAAAATTTTTTCTTAAAAGTGCAATAGTCAGCACGTGTGGCTGTAAAGCAACTTCCCCTTTAATGAACCCTTCCTCAGTGAAGATTTAAATTTGAGGCCCCACATGGCATCTTTAGCATAGGGTTTCGGGAAGTGATGTCAGTGTCAGGAGAGACCCCTGAGGTCCCCGCAGCAGGTGGTCAGAATCCTGTCGCTCCCAAAGGCTTGGAAACTTCGAGATAACTCTGCCTGATCCCTTATCTGTATGTTGAAAATTACACAAGAGAAGATGAATAAGGAAATGACCAGAATTAAAATACTAACCTGACTCCTCCCTTGTTTTGAACAGGAACAGAAATTCTTGGCAAGTCAGTTCGTATTATATTCTCTACGTTAGGCGTGTGCATATTTTATGCGTTTGGCTACATGCTGCTGCCCCTGTTTGCTTACTTCATCAGAGACTGGCGGATGCTGCTGCTGGCACTGACGGTGCCGGGGGTGCTGTGTGCGGTGCTGTGGTGGTGAGTGTGCCCTGTGCCCTGGTGGTACCCGCCAGGGTCCCTGGTGTCTTCTGTCTGGCTTTCACTAGGGGGCAGCAGCAACCCACACATCCTATGTTCTTTCAGAATGTTTTTTCCATCCACAGAAAAGCCCCAAACAAAACAACCTCAGGAAATCAACAGACTTGTTCTCAGCCCTTTGCTGGGTTGATCGGAGTGTACAGAGAGGAAAAAGCAGTAGATGCGAGATGATAGTCTAGCATGACCTCCAGGAAGCTGTCAGACCGCAGGACAAGACAGCTTAGGCCCTGGCTCTGGTGTTGGGTGTTGCTGCAGCCTCGTGCCGCAGGACTGAGAGGGGAGGGAGCACATTGTAAGTGAGAATCCCTCCAGGTAGCAGGATGGAGGAAGCCAGGCTCCATCTTAGCCTCCAACATAGAGCTGGACAAGTAGAGAGGAGGCTATTCCATACTAAGAGAGAGAATGCAGCTGAGGGGCTGAGGCGGGAGTTCCACTTTGCAGGTGGGGATGGTGAGGGCCCTGGCCCACCCGGATGTGAGGGCATTACAGAGCACAGTAGGGGGAAGATACAGGGCACAGAAGACACAGATGAGTCCTGGTTATGACCCAAGGGCAGAGGCCACCTGGTGAGGTAGAAAATAAGATCCACAAAGTCTCAGAACACCCAAGTGCCTTATAGAGGGTTAACTGGGAAAATCAAGGAGGGAGGGATGAGGATAAACTAGAGGCTGTCAGAGGCCAGTGCAGAAGCTTCTGTGGATGCCAGGAGCAAGCAGGGGAGTACCAAGGTGAGGTTCCTCCCCCCGCCCCAGGCTCAGCCCATGACCGAAGCCAGGCTGCAGGAACCCATGTTGCGCCTGTCTACTTAGTCTCCAGCAGGTGGCACCACCACTCCCCAGAAGTGGGAGGTGGCCAGCCAGAGAGGAACCCCATCAGGGTGTGTTGGCCCCTGTAACTTCTGTGTACTTCAGTGTAATCAGAGGCTCACACTCACTGGCTGTAGCACGGTGCATCTCTTAGCTTCTGGCTTGGAAGTATCAAACATTCCTCAAACCTCACTCTGGTTCTGAAACCCCATTTCCCACCTCCACTTGTGCTCCACCTGGTCTGAGGGACAGAAGGCTCAGTGAGATTGCTTCTTGTACTTCCAGGTTCATCCCTGAGTCCCCCCGATGGCTCATCTCTCAGGGACGATTTCAGGAGGCAGAGGTGATCATCCGCAGGGCTGCCAAAACCAATGGGATCACTGCACCTTCAACCATCTTTGACTCCAGTGAGGTGAGCACCTTGCAGGGGCCAGTGGGAGGGTCCCGGCAACCACAATTTTAGGGCAGCATCACACAGCCCCAAAGCCCTCCCTTTACACAGCAGCCCAGCCCCCTCCATGCCTAAGGCCCAGCTGCCCCCAAGGCAGGTCCTGTTAAAATTCAGAAATTGAGAAGGTGCCAGCTGCCTCAATTCCTTTACCTTTCCTGTGGATTTTAGATTTTCATACTTTATATAAATCTTCTCTTTTAGGTGATCATACAGTGGAACCATTACTTTTCATAATAAAAATTCTCTATGTGTAATAGGTATTCCATGAAGTTGGCATTCTGGGAAATCATTGTTTCTTATGCCTTGGTCAGTTTCTAATTTAAAAAAAATGCACTGCCTAAAATATGAAACAAAAATAGATTTGGAGTTAAAACTGTTCTGTCTCCTTCCGCCTACCAGTGCGGAGTTGTTGAGTATCGTCTTAGAGCCAGGTCCTTTTTGATATCCACCCTCCCCCAAAGGCCTTCTGCCTTCCTGCAAACCCTGTTCTCCCGTGCAGTGAGTAATTTCCTGGCTCTGCCTGATTCCTGGGTCTTGCTTCTCTTTCCTGTTCCCTCTGTTTCCACCCTGTCTGTAGCAAGCCGTTTTCCTCAGTCCCATGGCTCCCAGAAGAGGTTAGACGTTGTCATTGTTGGCTGATGGGGTTCTGGAGTGTGTCTCTGCTCTGACAAAGACAAGGGCCTGGCTGTGAGAAGGGCCAGCAGGAGCATATTGCTGTGTGCAAAGGCACGTTCGAGCCAGTCTGACTTCCGATGCAGAGTTCAGGTTTGGGAAAGAGAGACCAGTTACTAGAGGTGGCAAAGAAGCCGCTGGCCACTGCCAGCCCTGCCAGCCTCACAGTTAAGAAGTGGCCCAGCACCAGCTCCCACTCAGCATGTCCTAGAAAGGACTCGGTCAGAGTTCAGCAAGGGGTAGATGGCGGGAAGGCTTCTAGTGAGGTAGCCTTGGTAGCTTTGCAGAGGTCATTCTGGTGAACGCATGAATCCACCGGCATCTTTATAGAAATGAGGGTATTTCAGGGGATCTGTTAGGTCAAAAGTTGACCTTTTGTTGAACTGCTAACTCAGGAAAAACAGACTCCAAAGCTGGGTTTGCTTAAGAAAGCAACATCAGTGTGTTTAGACGTGTGGTTTATTAATGTCCTTGGCTGTGCCAAATTTCATAGGAAGTTACACTGGGTGAAGCCAAGGTCAATTTTCCTGTTTTTCTATCTGAAAATTTTCTTTCCTTGGAAGTAGACCAGTAACTACATGGTAGGAGGACCAAAAAACATTAATTCTTTAAAAAATATCATATCAATAAACTACACAGCCAGTTTCTCTCTCTGACCCAGAGGGCTGGGAGCCAGGCTTGGGAAGGAATGCTCAGAGGCCTCCCTGGAATGTGGCCATTGACGGGGTTCGGAGTGGTGCTCAGAGAGAGCCATCGGCTTAGGCCTCCTGCTTGGCTGCATTGCATTACAGGCTGGTCACTTACTTTTATTCCTCTTTCTTGTTCACTAATTTGTTATCAACAAGGCCTGGTGAAGCCTTCTGCAGCCCAAGACACAGCCTCTATACCTACTCTTCTTTTCAAGCAAGAAACATGAACCACTTCCCAAGTCAGAGACATAGAAAGCTAAGATGCCAGGGTTTCGAGTATGTTCTGGAGTCTCTAAGTCTGCAACCCTCTCTCCCTCCCATACCCTGTCCTGTTGTCCGCAGCTACAAGACCTAAGCTCCAAGAAGCAGCAGTCCCACAGCATCCTGGATCTGGTCCGAACTCGGAACATCCGGATGATCACCGTCATGTCCATAATTCTGTGGTGCGTAAGTGAGACCTACCTGGGTCCTCCAGATGCAGCTTCTGGCAGTAGCTCTCAGACTTCACATTTGCAGACATGTCTCAGACCAAAATTGAAAGCCTGTGTCATCAGAAAGTGGCACAGATGTGCCTTGCAATTAAAGAAGTGGGCATGTCCTGGTTCTTAACGGAATCTCAGAAGAGGAGTACGAAAAGTGTTGTGGGGGCTCTTGAGGAAGATACGGGGTCTGTGGAGATCCCTCCGGGTCATAAGGTGAAGAGTTGCTCATGTTGGGTCCCTAGTTTAGTTGTTCCTGTCAACAGTGCATCAGACGGTGACAGAGGAGGACTGGTGAGGTCTTTAAAGAAGTTCTAAGTGAAGACTCCACGTCCTTTAGGTTACATTCTTGAAATGTGGAAGCAGGAAGTCTTCTCTCTGGAATGTTTGGAGATTGTCCTGGAGGCAGAGCCATGGTCTGCATGTGCTGTTCAAGTTCCTTCTAATGTGGCATCTCCCCAAGTGTGTCAGGCAGGGATTTGTGACTTACCAGAAAGAAGGAACACATCTAAGTGCCTAGAGAGTGTTTGCTCAGTGGCCAGACCCTTGGGATTACAGGTGACTACCGGAGCCTGCAGTGGGGGAGGAAGGCAGGCTACATCTCAGAGTCCTTATTGCTAGAGTCAACAAGCCTTGGCAACCAGCTGGGTTGCTCCCTGGGAGGTACTATGAGTCACCCATTTCCAAGGAATGGCCCGGGATCCCTCAGGGCAGCACACCACCCCTGAGTTGGCCTCAGACAAAACCAGCATTCAGCCTGCACCACAGACTTGCCAGCCTGCAGTGAGTCACCAGTCCTGAGGTTCACCCAGGCTCTCCACCTGCTCTGGATTTCCCAGGGACTCCTGTATGAGCCCTCTTCCCTGATTATAATGGCTGTGACTTCAACCTGCAGATGAGTTAGAAAGAATCTGATTCATGTTGGTCTGGTTTGCCAAAAAGTGCTGACCGTCAACAGAGGGAGTGTCTGCTGGAGACAGGCACTCAGATGGCCCACTGGGAGCTCCCTTTCCTCCTCACGAGTCTGGTGGGGTTGGGATCAACTGCTTCTGACCAGTCTCTTAGCTCGTCGCCCCAGAGGATCTGCCAGGGATCTTTCTCTAAATATTTGACCAGTGACTATTCCTTATTTTATGTTATATCACCAATTTTACCGCACCCCACTTAATAGCTGCCTCTTTACTCATTCCCGAGCTCCTTCTGCAGTTGCTGGATCTGGAAGGTTCGGAGAGTAGAGAGGTAGGCTTTGTGAGTGCTTCAGCTTAGGATTCCTGGGTGGCTCGGTGGTAAAGAATCTGCCTGCCAGTGCAGAAGACGCAGAAGAAGATGCTGAAGACTGGTTCAACCCCTGGATCAGGAAGTTCCCCTGGAGGAGGGCATGGCAACCCATTCCAGTATTCTTGCCTGGAGAATCCCATGGACAGAGGAGCCTGGCAGGCTACAGTCCATGGGGTCGCAAAGAGTCAGACACTGCTGAGCACACACAGCTTAGGATTTGTAAAGTCAAAAGGCCTATTGACAGGTTGTTGGGTCTTGGTGTTTTTTTCCAACACAGGAAATCTATCTGAATTATATGTCTTTGCTGGGACACTTTGGAATGCTTTGAAAGTGCTCTGACCCAAAAGGTACCCTGGTCTGGGGGAAGTTATCTTTGTTTCTAAGAAGCAGGACTCAAGGTTAAGTCTGTTGCCCTCCTGGTGAGGATAGTTTTGAATTTCCTGCAGTAATGATATTTTAAAAGTCGCCCAGGTAGGGAGGCACCTGGATGCTGCTTCTCCAGCTTTCTTTGGCACTCTGTTTCAGGATGACCATATCCGTGGGCTACTTCGGGCTCTCCCTTGACACCCCTAACTTGCATGGGGATGTCTATTTGAACTGCTTCCTTTCGGCCGTGGTTGAAGTCCCAGCGTACGTGTTGGCCTGGCTGTTGCTGCGGCACCTGCCCCGACGATACTCCATGGCCACGGCCCTCTTCCTAGGTGGCAGCGTTCTTCTCTTTGTGCAGCTCGTGCCCCCAGGTAGGTCCCATACGTGTCTGCGGCATGAGGTATCCGCTGAGTCACCCGGTTTCTAGCAGACTGTCTCACCCAGTTAGTAAAGAGCATGAAGTGATGCCGTCACAGCTTGCCTGCATATCTGTGTTCTCGTCCAACAAATCAGGAGAAAGTACCTCCCGGGACCAGACAGTCATCACGGCCTGGCTTTGGGGGCAGGAGGGACAGCAGCCATGTGGGGCTGGCAGTTGATGGTACTCTTCTACCCAAGCTAAAGTGAGCATGTTTGTTTCTGCAGAGTGAGGGGGAGGGAAGAGAGCCATCCCTGTGTCTTTTCAGTCTGGCCCCGTCTTAGTCATTCATTCACTCATTCAATAAGCAGCTGAGCAGTTTACTGTGGGGGAGGCGCTGTTCTTGGGGCTAAGGAGCAGAAGTAAACTAGTTGGGCAGGGCCCCAGGTCTTCCTGGAGCTCAGGTTCCAGTTGGGAAAACAGAAAATGAACACGTAAATAAAATGCTTAGTATACCACAGGCAGTGTTACCTTTTATAATGACAGTGAAGTTCAGTGGAGAGCTGGTTTATATAGAGTGGTCACAGACAGTGTCCCTGAAGAGGGGACAGTTGAGTAGCAACAGATGAAATGATGGAGAAACTCAGGAAAAAGTCTAGAAGCAGAACATTTCAGGCCAAAAAAAAAGGCCAAGACCCTGAGGAGGGTAATGAGCTTGGACTGTATGGTAAGAGGTGAGGGGAGGAAAACAGGAGGGTCAGTCCACAGCACGGTTCTCACAGGCCAGCTGCAGGAGTTTATTTGTAAAACCGTCTTTGTATCCTACAGAAGGGTGTGAGGTCTTTAAAAATTCACAAAATGGTTTATGGACCCTCATGTCCATGGTGGTACCCCGAGTTGTTATGGATCGGGGACCTCTGGATCCCTGAGGCTGGCAACACTGCATAGTGTGGCTGGGAGCCCGGGGGTGTATGTGGAGGCTCACACCAGATCTCAGGGAGACCCACAGGGTACTTGCAGCATCTCCTCACTGGCACAGCAAGCAGGGGAGATCAGAGGGTCATTTCTGAAGGTCTGCTGGTCTGTGAAGTGTTGAGTAGAGTGATAGCATGAAGTGAGTTATGACTGAACTTCCCATTTATACGCAAATCCTTAGATAATTCCACAGTGCTGGCAGCATGAGGTTCCATGTCTTTAGTGACTTTGTGACTGGGGAGCAAGTTTCCTTTGGATTATTGAGGGGCTCACTCTGGTGGTCTCAAGGCTGAGGAGAAGAGTATGTCCTCACACGGCTGCCGGTCCCAGCCTCCTCTCAGTAAGCAGCTTGGAGGGACATAAGCCCCTTATCCCACAGTAGGAAGTTATAGAAACTTCCCTCCCCAACCCTTCCCAGAAAGAAAGGGAGAAAATATGTCTGTTTCAGGCGAAAAACAAACAAAATACAACCCTCTGTTGCCTCCTCCTGCTTGCCTCCCTTTGCCTCTCCAGAGCTGTATTACTTGGCTACAGTCCTGGTGATGGTGGGTAAGTTTGGAGTCACAGCTGCCTTTTCCATGGTCTACGTGTACACGGCCGAGCTGTACCCCACCGTGGTCAGGAACATGGGCGTGGGCGTCAGCTCCACAGCGTCCCGCCTGGGCAGCATCCTGTCTCCCTACTTCATTTACCTTGGTAAGTCCCTCGGGGCAGATCACACACAGGAGGGTTGGGGTGGAAACACTGATTGGCTGTAATGTGGGCCGGGGACTGCTCAACAGGAAAACAAGTGTGCATGCAGCCAAGACAGGATCTGTGCCTGGGGGAGGTTCCTACTGAGGTGCACTGTGGTGGAAGCACTCATGTGGAAAACAACCTACAGACAAGCTCGAAATTGACAAGAGTGGAGGCTTTTGTGCCTGTTTTAGCCTTCCTAGGCCTTCTGTCAGAGAACGTAATTCCCCAGTCCTAAGAAATTGCAGCATGTTTAGGGAGCCAGTGTACTTAATTGGTGAAATTCCTTCTTGGAATTTAAAAGGAATAGAAATAGGGAGGGAAGGATGTCCACTGAGGAGATCTGGTGAACAGAGAACCTCTGTAACTTGAAGCACTCAACGCAGCAGCTTTACACTGTGCAGAGATCTGCATTATGGCATCTTATGTGACAGGGCCCCAATTTTATCTTAGAATTGTTTCCTCAGAGCAGCTGCAGTCCCCCTGCACATTCCTAGCTGGCACATCTCTGGGGAGGGTTGGCCCCGCCTCGGGAGCACTTTGTGAACATGCTGCAAAGATCTGACAAGCAGAAACACCTCCTGACCTGGCCTGAAGACAAATGGAGTGGGTTGTGACATGTCTGGAGAGGTGGAGGAGTTATTCCTGTCTCTGGATAAGTACCTCGAGTTCCTTGGAAATCCAGCATTAGGAAATAGGAATGGAGGGACTTCCCTGGCGGCCCAGTGGCTAAGACTCTGCGATTCCACTGCAGAGGGCATGGGTTTGATCCCTGGTCGGGGAACTGAGATATCCCTCATGCCACAGGGGATAGCAAAAAAAAAAAAAAAAAAGAAAGGAAATACAAATAGAAATGGCCCAGCCCTATCTTTCCAGTCTACACCCCTCCCCTGCATCAAGGTACTGCTGGTTTGTGCCAACTCTGGGTTCTGTGACCTGCCTAGGTGCCACATTCCAATATGGCAGCTCAGACTGGGAGGTGCCGAGGCCGAGAAGCCACGTTATACCCATTAGAGTCCTGGGGACATGAAAGGAGGGGAGAGACCACGTCTAATTGCACCCCAGCTTGGGACTGTGTCTGCTTCGCCACAGGTGCCTACGACCGCTTCCTGCCCTACATTCTCATGGGGAGTCTGACCATCCTGACAGCCATCCTCACCTTGTTCCTCCCAGAGACCTTTGGCATTCCACTCCCAGACACCATTGACCAGATGCTAAGGGTCAAAGGGTAAGGAGGCCTCCTTCTTCACAAAGTTAATGCGCTAGATTTGGCCCTGGCAGAGAGTTCCCCACAAACTCAGAAATGCCATGGACGAGTTTAGCCATAAGAGGATCAGACGTGGCGAGGTGCTTACAGCCTGTTCTTTCTGGCCGGACCTAGACCACCAGGTCATCACACATCTCTCCACAGCAACAGCAACTCTGGGATAGTACAGAGACAAGGAGAAACCTTTCAGAATCTGCTGTATGATTTTTTTCCCCCGTTTAATGAGATAACCTCAGCTATGGCAATGGCGGGGGTGGGGTTTGTTTTGAGACTGGTAGATAATCTTTCTAAGATTTGTTACTAACTTTTGTTTGATTTGTTTTTACAGAATAAAATACAGGCAAACTCCAAGCCACACAAGGATGTTAAAGGATGGTGAAGAAAGCCCCACAGTTCTTAAAAGCACATCCTTCTAACACAACCTCCAGTGAGAAAGTGAAGAGGAAAGACTGTCTTGTCAGAAGTGGCTTGTGCAGACACTGGTCCTTCAGTGGCAAAGGTCTTTGCTATTGATTCTATGGATGCCATGTCTGCCTTGCTCATGGATGGACACCCAAACTCAGCTGCTTATGGTCCTAGACACTACCTTTCTCCAGGGACTCTGGCTACTGACAGACAACTTTGGATAAATCCTAACCATTACAATGATGGACTTGGCACTTTCTAAGAAGTTAACCACTAACTGGAACCAGTAGGATTTGGAAAAATAGGAGAGGCATTTGCTAAATTTACGTTTTAATTTCAGACTGCCTAAAAAAGGCCTCTGATAGACCTGAGGGTCTAGTCCTCCCCTCCCCAACCCCCACCCCACTAAACATCTTTTCCCCATTTCCTTCTAATGGTGCCCTTTAGAGGAAGAGAAGTAATTTCACAGGAAGTTTGATTTCTCATACTTTTTCAGTTACAAAGGATATTGTTGCTTCCCTAGGGCAAGAGAACACAGGTCTGGGGAAAGCTAGAAGAATTTAATATGGAGGGAACTGAGCAGATACAGAACATAGACAAGTGCATTGACTTATGAGCACTTAAACCACTCAGAGTGACTACTGGGTAGACTTGTTTACATCTGATCAAAGCACTGGGCTTGTCCGGGCCCATAAGAGATGCATCACTGAATCTACTATACTTGTTTTCCACTGCTATGTGAATCAGGTCTCCTAGATACTATGGTTTCTGACGTATGGTTTGAAGGAAGTAAATGTGAGAGAGACAAGCAAACGTGTCTCCTCTCCCAAAACTATAATGTGGATTTTGATTGTTTGTGTTTTGTTTGTTGTTATGTCTTTTTTCTCCTTAAGTTATTTGCCCTTCAGAATAGACTTAGGAAAGGCTGGTTCCTTAGCCTCCTGGTTTTGTCTTTTGTTGTTTGTTCGTTTCAACCCAGAATCACTCGGGCAATGGTTTGCAGTTGCCACCTCTGCAAGGCCTCACCAGCCTTAGCTATACTAGCACTTCTCTGAGTGCCAAAAATGACATCATTGTGTGTGTTCCTTTTGTGCTGCTTAATCATGGGGAAGAAATTACAGAGAAGAAGGTTAAGTTGTGCTCACGGTCTTTCAGAGTTGCTCACTTCAGTGGTTTAACACTGGGAGATACTCTGTGTTCAGTGTAAAATTGTCTTCTCTTTTCTGAATATGTTACCATGGTACTCCTAGAGCATATGCTTCACCTGGTTTAAAAAAAAAAAAAAAAAGTATTTTTGTGAAAGCTACTGAAGTGCCTTGGGAAATGAAGATGTTTTAATAAATGATTTTTTAAAATAATAACTGCCCACAAGTTTTATTTTCACAGTCTGGTAAGTCAAACCACACCTTCACGTGACTTTTCTCTGTGTCAGCTTGGACTAATTCTAACAGAAGTTTATAATTGGTCTCTAAAGCTAAGATTTAATCCCCGTGTACTAGAGACCCTCGCTCTGTTGACTATGGACTGAGCCAGAATTCTTGCACAAATGTCTTAGCCTGGGTTCCCCTGCAAGTGGGGTGGAAGACCAGTGCTTCTATGCAGTTGTGTGTGTGTGTGTGCTCAGTTGCTCAGTCACGTCCAACTCTTCGAAATTCTCCTGGCAAAAATACTGGGGTGGGTTGCCGTTCCCTTCTCCTGGGGATCTTCTGGACTCAGGGATTGAACCCAGGTCTCCCACATTGTCGGCAGATTCTATACCATCTGAGCCACAGGGAAGCCCATAGAAATACGAAAGACAGAGCAAAGGAAATGGAGGAATAATTCAGATTTTTAAAATAATAAAAAGTTTTCTACCACAGATCAAAGTGAAAACAGGAATGTACCCTATAATATTTTCCTATTCTTGGCAAATAGTTCCTGCCTCCAGACGTCCCTAAACACTCTTCTAAATTCCAGAAGCCTAGTATTTGCCAAGGAGAATTAGTCTGCTTAATGTCTAGAATAATGATGGTGAACATGTTGGGCAGAGGGTCTTCTCTGTCAGGTGGTAAGTAGCACAAGAAATCTTTCCCCTGGGTGTTTGTCACTTATTTTCCTAAAGGACTTTAAAAAAAATTTATTTATTTTAATTGGAGGCTAATTACTTTACAATATTGTAGTGGGTCTTGCCATACATTGACATGAATCAGCCATGGGTGTACATGTGTTCCCCACCTAAAGGACTTTTTAAGGTGACAAAAAGAGGCATGATGCAATTCAGCACTAACAATACCTTATGTTGTGTGCCGTTGCTATACAAGCACTTTGGAAAACTACATCTATATTTTCATTTGATTCTCATAAAAGTCTTATGAGATTGAGAAAGGATGCCCAGGATGACACATCAGAGGTTTCTCAGCAGAAATCATAGCTACCTGGAGTCTCAGGCAGACCCACCCCAGAAGGTCTCACCTTGGGAAGAACAGGCCTCATTTTAAGCACAGGTGTGCAAGAGGCTGCCAGAGACACTGGGACATCATCTCTCTGCTGGACCAGCCAGAAGGCAACAGTCAAGAACCAGACTGACTCTTCACCCCAGGAGTCTCACATGAGAGACTCTTTTCATGGATGCGTAGGGAAGATGTGGAAATAAACCTTATACCTCAAGGAGAGTTTGCTGAATGCATGCAGCGGTGTCAGTATTTCCCAGGCTGGTCTACTGAGCCTTCAGAGCTACTTTATTCATAATCATATAACCTTTGATTATGAACAAAATAGTTCTGAAAAAAAAAAAAAAAAAAGAAATGTCATCTTAGAATTGCCTTCCCCTAGATGAAACAGAGCATTAAAATGTAAAAACCTATGAGTTTTTTTTTTTTTTCACCAAAATGAACCAAACAAGAAAGCAGCATAATTTAATACACTTTAGAAACTGGTGGAAGGAAAGAAATATAAGATTCTAACATTGCCCCTCAACTCTTCAGCCATACTATGAATAAAAAATCATCAACATCTGAAACAGTCTCTCCTTACTCCCACATCTGACAAATAGCAAACTGGGTGAAGGTCTCTATTTCCCTATTCAAAGATTTTTGGCAACTACCATAGAAGTTGGCAACTACCAACGAGGCTAATCACTCTGAAAGAAGTGAGACCTGCTTGGGACTTCCCTTGTGGCTCCAGTGCCGGGGACGTGGGTTTGACCCCTGGTTGGGGAACTAATCCTGCATGTTGCCAAGCATGGCCACAAAAAAAAAGAAGTGAGACCTGTTCAATGAGAAATGGTAAAGGGAGTCCTTTGGGCTGAAATGAAAGAACAACACTAACATAAAAACATGTGAAAGAAAAAAAAAAGAAACAAACAAACAAAAAAAAAATGAAATCTTTAAAAAAAAAAAAAAAAAACATGTGAAAGAATAAAGAATACAGATAAACCGGAACTAACTAATAAATATAAAAGACTGTGTTAATGAGAGTGAGGAAATCACTACCAATAAGAGAATACCAGAAATAATCATATGCAAACAAATTAGATAAGCTAGATGAACTGGACAAATTCCTGTAAACACACAAATTATCAAAATTGTCTTAAGAAGAAATAAAATCAGAGCAGACTTTGAATTAATAAACAACCTCCCAACAAAGAAAAGCCCAGGATCAAATGGCTTCACTGGTGAATCTACCAAGCATTTAAAGAATTAACACCAATCCTTCTCAACTTCTTCCCAAAAGTAGAAAACACTTCCTAATTCATTCTATGAGGCCAGCATTATTCTGAGACCAAATCCTGACAAAGATATCAGAAGAAATCTATAGATCAATATCCCTTATGAAAATAGATGTAAAATATTCTACACAATACCAGCAAGCCAAATTCTTCAGTATAATAAGAGGATTACATATTTGACCAAGTGGGATTTATCCCAGGAATACAAGGGTAGTTTAATGTACAAACATTAATCAATGTAATACAGCACATTAATAGAATGAAGGTTTTAAAAAATGATGATATAAATTGATGCAGAAAATCATTTAACAGGGAATTCCCAGATTATCCAGTGGTTAGGGCTCCGTGCTTCCACTGCAGGGGGCATGGGTTCAATCCCTGGTCAGGGAACTAAGATCCCACAAACTACACAGCTGAAAAAAACCCCAAATCATTTGATAATATGCAACACCTTTTCTTTTTTTTTTTTTCCAGTGGGTTTTGTCATACATTGATATGAATCAGCCATGGATTTACATGTATTCCCAATCCCGATCCCCCCTCCCACCTCCCTCTCCACCCGATTCCTCTGGGTCTTCCCAGTGCACCAGGCCGGAGCACTTGTCTCGTGCATCCCACCTGGGCTGGTGATCTGTTTCACCATAGATAGCATACATGCTGTTCTTTTGAAATATCCCACCCTCACATTCTCTCACAAAGTTCAAAAGTCTGTTCTGTATTTCTGTGTCTCTTTTTCTGTTCTGAATATAGGGTTATCATTATCACCTTTCTAAATTCCATATACATGTGTCAGTATGCTGTAATGTTCTTTATCTTTCTGGCTTACTTCACTCTGTATAATGGGCTCCAGCTTCATCCATCTCATTAGGACTGGTTCAAATGAATTCTTTTTAATGGCTGAGTAATATTCCATGGTATATATGTACCACAGCTCCCTTATCCATTCATCTGCTGATGGGCATCTAGGTTGCTTCCATGTCCTGGCTATTATAAACAGTGCTGCGATGAACATTGGGGTGCACGTGTCTCTTTCAGATCTGGTTTCCTCAGTGTGTATGCCTAGAAGTGGGATTGCTGGGTCATATGGCAGTTCTATTTCCAGTTTTTTAAGAAATCTCCACACTGTTTTCCATAGCGGCTGTACTAGTTTGCATTCCCACCAACAGTGTAAGAGGGTTCCCTTTTCTCCACACCCTCTCCAGCATTTATTGCTTGTAGACTTTTGGATAGCAGCCATTCTGACTGGCGTGTAATGGTACCTCATTGTGGTTTTGATTTGCATTTCTCTAATAATGAGTGAGGTTGAGCATCTTTTCATGTGTTTGTTAGCCATCTGTATGTCTTCTTTGGAGAAATGTCTGTTTAGTTCTTTGGCCCATTTTTTGATTGGGTCATTTATTTTTCTGGAATTGAGCTGCAGGAGTTGCTTGTATATTTTTGAGATTAATCCTTTGTCTGTTTCTTCATTTGCTGTTATTTTCTCCCAATCTGAGGGCTGTCTTTTCACCTTACTTATAGTTTCCTTTGTAGTGCAAAAGCTTTTAAGTTTCATTAGGTCCCATTTGTTTAGTTTTGCTTTTATTTCCAATATTCTGGGAGGTGGGTCATAGAGGATCTTGCTTTGATTTATGTCGGAGAGTGTTTTGCCTATGTTCTCCTCTAGGAGTTTTATAGTTTCTGGTCTTACATTTAGATCTTTAATCCATTTTGAGTTTATTTTTGTGTATGGGCAACACCTTTTCTTGACACACACACCAAAAAAGGACAAAACACTCAACAAACTAGAAATAGAACTCCTTCAGTATGATAAATGGAGAAGGCAATGGCACCCCACTCCAGTACTCTTGCCTGGAAAATCCCATGGACGGAGGAGCCTGGTAGGCTGCAGTCCATGGACACGACTGAGCGACTTCACTTTTACTTTTCACTTTCATGCATTGGAGAAGGAAATGGCAACCCACTCTAGTGTTCTTGCCTGGAGAATCCCAGGGACAGGGGAGCCTGGTGGGCTGCCGTCTATGGGGTCGCACAGAGCCAGACACGACTGAAGTGACTTAGCAGCAGCAGCAGCAATATGATAAATGACCTCTATAAAAACCCCATAGCTAATGCTATACTCACTGGTGAAACTGAAAGTTCATCCCCTAAGATAAGTAACATGACAAGGATGTTCATCTGGCCATTTCTGCTCAGTACTGTGCAGGGAGTTCTGACCATAGTAATAATTAGGCAAGAAGAACTAAAACGTAGCCAAAGTGAGAAGAATAAAATGAAGCTACAGTATTAAAAACACTGTGGTACTGGCAGAAAGACGGATATAGAGACCAACGAAACAGAATAGAGAGCCTCAAAACAAAGGAAGGACAGTCTTTTCAACAATGGTGCTTCCAAAACTGTGTGTGTGTGTGTGTGTGTGTGTGTGTGTGTGTGTGTGTGTGTGTGTGCTCAGTTGTGTCCAACTCTCTGCAACCTCATGGACTGTGTAATCCACTAGGCTCCTCTGTCCATGGAATTTTCCAGGCAGGGATACTGGAGTGGGTTGTCATTTCCTACTCCAGGGGATCTTCCCAACCCAGTGATTAAGCATGTGTCTCTTGCATCTCCTGCATTGGCCGGTAGGGTTACTTTAGTGAAGTGAAGTCACTCAATAGTGTCAGAGTCTTTGCTACCCTATGGACTGTAGCCTACCAGGTTTCTCCGCCCATGGGATTTTCCAGGCAAGAGTACCAGAGTGGGTTGCCATTTCCTTCTCCAGGGGATCTTCCCAACCCAGGGATTGAACCCAGGTCTCCTGCATTAACAGGTGGATTCTTTACCACTGAGTCAGCAGGGAAGCTTGATATTGGATGGTATGGGCAACAAAGGAATAGATAAGTTGGACTTCATCAAAATGAAAAACTTTTGTTGTATGTTGATTATATCTCAATCAAGCTGGGGAGGGTAAGTTTTGTGTATCACCCAATATTTTGTCCTTGGTATAGGACATTACCAAGAGATAAAAAGCAACCTACAGAATGGGAAAAAATGTTTGCAAATCATATATCTAATACAGGGTTAATATCCAAAATATATAAGGAACTCTGACAACTCAACAATTTTTAAAAAATTTTAATGGGCAAAAGATTTGAGGAGACATTTCTTCAAACAAGATATACAAATGGCCAATAAGCACATGAAAAGATGTGTTAGGCATGAAACATGTGTTAGAACACGAAAAGATTTGCATTAGGGAAATGCAAATCAAAACCACAATAAGATACCACTTCACACCCAATAGGATGGCTGTTATGAAAAACAAAACAGCATTGGTGAGGATGTGGGGAAACTGGAACCCTTGTGCATTGCTAGTGGGAATATAAAATAGTACAGCTACTATGGAAAATAGCATGGCCTTTCCTCAAAAAAAAAAAAAAAAAAAAAAAAAACCCAAACAGAATTACCATATGATCCAGAAACTCTACTTCTAGTTATGAAAGTGACAGTGAAAGTCGCTCAGTCATGTCTGACTCTGCAACCCTATGGCCTATACAGTCCACAGAATTTTCCAGGCCAGAATGCTGGAGTAGGTAGGTGTTCCCTTCTCCAGAGGTTCCTCCCAACCCAGGTCTCCCACATTGCAGGTGGATTCTTTACCAGCTGAGCCACAAGGAAAGCCCACTTCTAGGTATAAGTCCAAACAAATTGAAAGCACACAGTTAAACATATTTGTACAACCATATTTATAGCAGCATTATTTACAATAGACAAAAGGTGGAAACAACCCAAGTTTCCATTAACAGATGGGTGGATAAACAAACTGTGGTATGTATACACAATGAAATACTATTTAGCCTTAAGAAGGACTGGAATTATGAGACATGCTATAGCATGGATGAGCCATAAAAACACTGTTAAGGGAAATAAACCAGACACAAAAGGACAAATACTATATGAATTCATTTATATTAGGTACCTAGAATACTCAAGTTAATAGAGACAAAAAACAAGTAATGGTGACCATGGGCTGAGGAGGAAGAGGTAATGGAAAATACTGTTTAATGAGTAAATAGTTTCAGCTTGAGATGATAAAAACACCATCACCATTCTGGAGATGAATGGCGGTGTTGACTGCACAATTTGAATGTACATAATGCCACTGAATTGTATACTCAAAAATGGTTAAAATGGTAAATTTTATGTTACATATATTTTACCAAAATAATTTTAAAAGAATTGTTCAAGTATAATGGAAATAAATATTCTCAAATATGAAATTCAAGCAATAAGGTACCCATAAATCCTTTTTGAAGGAAATTATTTAAAAACTAAATCCAGCCCATTGCCAAAGGAATCCATTTACAACTCATATTTTGTTGTTGTTCAGTCACTAAGTCATATCTGACTCTTTGCAACCCCATAGATTGCAGCACGCCAGTCCTTCCTTCCCTGTCCTTCCCTATCTCCTGGAGTTTGCTCAAACTAATGTCGACTGAGGCGGTCATGCCATCCAACCATCTCATTCTCTGTCACCTCCTTTTCCTCCTGCCCTCAGTCTTTCCCAGCATCAAGGACTTTTCCAATGAGTCGGCTCTCCACACCAGGTGGCCAAAGTACTGGAGCTTCAGCTCCAGCATCAGCCCTTCCAATGAATCAGTTCAGTTCAGTTGATCAGTCGTCTCCAACTCTTTGCGACCCCATGGACTGCAGCACACCAGGCTTCCCTGTCCATCACCAACTCCTGGAGCTTGTTCACTCATGTCCACTGAGTCGATGATGCCATCCAACCATCTCATCCTCTGTTGTCTCCTTCTCTTCCCGCCTTCAATCTTTCCCGGCATCAGGGTCTTTTCCAATGAGTCAGTTCTTCACAACAGGTATCCAAAGCTCTTGGAGCTATTGGAGCTTCAGCTTCAGCATCAGTCCTTCCAATGAATATTCAGGGTTGATTTCCTTTAGGATTGACTGGTGTGATTTGCAGCACCACAATTTGAAAACATCAATTCTTCGGCACTCAGCCTTCTTTATGGTCCGACTCTCACATCTGTACATGACTACTGGAAAAACCATAGCTTTGACTTATGGACCTTTGTCAGCAAAATGATGTCTCTGCTTTTAATACACTGTTTAGGTTTGTCAAAGCTTTTCTTCCAAGCAGCAAGGCATCTTTTAATTTCATGGCTGCAGTCACCACCCACAGTGATTTTGGAGCCTAAGAAAGTAAAATCTGTTACTGTTTCCACTTTTTCCCCATCTCTTTGCCATGAAGTGATAGGAAGGGATGCTCTGATCAGAGTTTTTTGAATGCTGAGTTGTAAGCCAGCTTTTTCACTCTCCTCTTTCACCTTCACCAAGAGGCTCTTTAGTTCCTCTTCACTTTCTGTCATTAGAGTGGTATCATCTGCATATCTAAGGTTGTTGATATTTCTCCCTGATTCTAGCTTGTGATTCATCCAGCCTGGCATTTCGCATGATGTGCTTTGCATATAACTTAAATGAGCAGGGTGACAATATACAGCTTTGACATACTCCCTTCCCAATTTTGAATCAGTCTGTTGTTTCATGTCTGGTTCAAACTTCTTGTTGCTTCTTGTCCTGCACACAGGTTTCTCAGGAGACAGGTAAAGTGGTTTGGCATTCTCATCTCTTTAAGAATTTTCCCTAGTTTACTGTGATCCACATAGTCAAGGCTTTAGCGTACCAATGAAGCAGATGGTTTTCTGGAATTCCCTTGCTATCTCTATAATCCAACAGATGTTGGCAGTGTGATCTCTGGTTCCTTTGCCTTTTCTAATCCAGCTTGTAAATCTGGAATTTCTTGGTTCACGTACTGCTGAAGCCTAGCTTGAAGGATTTTGAGCATTACCTTGCTAGTATGTGAAATGAGCTCAAGTAGACAGTAGTTTGAACCTTCTTTAGCACTGCCTTTCTTTGGAATTGGAATGAAAACTGAACCTTTCCAGTCCTGTGGTCACTGCTGAATTTTCCAAATTTGCTGGCATATTGAGTGCAGCACTTTCACAGCATCATCTTTAAGGATTTGAAATAGCTCAGCTGAAATTCCATCCCCTCCACTAGCTTTGTTCATAGAAATGCTTCCTAAGACCCACTTGACTTCACACTCCAGGATGTCTGCACCTCATATAACAAAGAGCTAATTTACCTAGTACAGAAAGATCTACTACAGTAATAGAATAAAAAATAAGAAATCAACAACCCCAATAGAAAATTGCTCAAGAAATAAAAACAATCTGTATTGACTGTACTGGGTCTTCAATGCTGTCAGGCATTTCTCTAGTTGCAGTGTCCGGGCTTCTCACTGTAGTGGCCTCTCTTGTAGCAGAGCACTGGCTTGAGGGCACTGAGGCTTCAGTAATTGCAGCTCCTGGGCTCTAGAGCACAGGCTCAGTAGTTGTGGTTCATGGGCTTAGCTGCTCCACGGCATGTGGGATCTTCCCGGATCAGGGATCAAAGCTGCAGTGGCAGGCAGATTCTTTACCACTGTGGCACCAGTGTGTGCTAAGTTGCTTCAGCTGCGTCTGACTCTTTGCAACACTGTGGACTGTAGCCTGCCAGACTTTTCTGTCCATGAGATTCTCTAGGCAAGAATACTGGAGTGGGTTGCCATTTCTTTCTATAGGGGATCTTCCCGACCCAGGGATCACACTTAAGTCTCTCATGTCTTCTGCATTGGCAGGCAGGTTCTTTACCATTAGTGCCACTTGGGAAGCCCCTAGAGATAACTTTTACACCTATGAGAAGATTCTGTACCTCTCTCCTAATAAGAGAAGTACAAATGAAAACTATACTGTCTATTC
Organism: Dama dama; assembly: GCF_033118175.1. Lineage (NCBI taxonomy): Eukaryota > Metazoa > Chordata > Mammalia > Artiodactyla > Cervidae > Dama > Dama dama. The sequence continues at coordinate 25,411,590 of NC_083689.1, read as the reverse complement.
ATCCTTCTCTCTGAATAAGTGCAAAGAAAAATCTATCTAATAATATTTTCCTAATATTAGTAGTCGTACTTTTTAGATAGAAGGATTTGTGGAGCTTTTAACCCATTTATTGTTGTATGTGCTATAGTGTTTATATTTCTTATGATGAGCATGTATAAATTTTTAAGCAGTTTTAGTTAAAAAACAAAACTGGAAGTAAATGTGCAAGATGAAAATGAGGATGGATTATTTTCTTCTGTGTACTTTTCAGTATTTTTTTAAACTCCTCCCACCCCCTCCCAAGCCTTCACAAATTTTAATGTATTTCAACTCCTGATATGACACACTTTCAGTTTTATATTTCTTTTTGTCACTCCTGCCTTCATATATACATTGTCCTCCTTCACCTCTGATTATCCTAACTCCACCCATGTTCAAAGTTTAATTCAAAGCACATCCTCTCCTGGGAGGCACTATAGCTACAGCTAAGTGTCCACACCAGAGCAGATATGTGGTCCCTGAGATCCAAAAGCAGGCTTCTCCACTTACTAGTTCTATAAGTTTGAGCAACTCACTTCACCATTCTGAGACTCAATTTCCTCAGTTATTGAATAGGTGGTCTATTCTAACCTATCTCATTAGGTTTTTATAAGGATTCAATTGGATCATGCGTGTAAAGTACATAGCAGAACTAAATTTGTGTTGATAACAATATTGCTATTTCTCCTCCCTCCAATGTAATTTTTGAGTCTACAAATAATCTTTATTTTCTGTTTGGTCATGAAGGGAATTATAACTACCTTTGGGAGAAAAAGACAGATCTTCTAACCCTAGAGTACTTAAGTAGTACATTCACTTTACATTTGGTCGTTTTTCAACAAATACTTTTACTCATTCATTCCTTAATGAGGGGCAGACCTCTCAGGAAAATATATTTCAAGAAATATGTATACTTCACACAGACTTCTTTTTCTTTTTAGTCCAAGTGTACTAATGGTATCTAGGCTTCTCAAAAGCTAGGTAACAAAACATGTAAACTCACCTACTGTCAGCCTCCACACTTCACAGTGAGATGGGTATGGGTTGTCTGGGATCTGGGATTAGTGAAGGAATTGTTTGTCCTTTGAGAAAGCGAAGTAGTAATCATGGTTTGTGTTCAAGCCTGCTTCAGTAGGATAAGCCAGTGTTGGACCTAAAGAGCTCTGCCCTCTCACAGGTGATTTACTCCAACAGGCATCCTCCGGGGCCAGGTCATCCTATGCCACCAAGCTCTCCAAGGGCAACTTGCTCAGGAAGAAAGATATCAGAGCAAGAGTGACTTTTGGTGTGCTAACTTATTTTTCGCACAGAATGACAGAGATTTCCATCTTTACTGCCAAATATATGTCTTTCCCTTTGGGAACACTTATAAAAGACTTCTTTTTCCCAGAAAACCAGTGTCACCTACAGGAAAATAATTTACCTTCGATTGTTCAAGAATAATTGCTCACTCCTTTCTATTTTTTGATTCTTGCCTCCTCCTCAAGAAGGTTGAAAGTTATTTTTGCTGTTGGTTGGTCATATTTCTGTAGAGACCAATAGTTACAGTACTGAGTTCTAAACTGAAGTTTGGAGATTATCCATGGAACAAACATATTATAAAGAAGATACCAGCTCACACAGAGGACACAGCTAATAGTTTCATAGTAGAGCAGAATATATCTTATGAATGAGAAAATGGATAGAGAGGTCCCCTGCCCACCTGACACCTCACCCGACGTGGGCAGAACCGAAGTCCTCCAAAATAGGGTCCTTTTCCAGATTCTCCAGCTCAGAGAAGGGCACTGTTGTGTCAGTCTGAGTCCTCCTAGAGCAGGTGACAAGATGGAATTAAATGTGTGAGCTTAATGGGGAAAGTGCTCATGAAGGGTTAAGAGGAGAGGGAGCGAGAAAAGGCAGAGAGACTCAGATGATGATGCAGGTATGCCGCCTTATGAAAGAGGAGAGGGAAGAAGGGGGACTATGTAGAAAGAGCCTCAGACTGCAAAGCAGTTCTGGGAAAGTGTTGGCCACACTTATAGGACGTCTCAGAATACAGATTTGTTGTTGGAGTCCCACCTTGGGCAGAAATGGCCTGGCTCTGGTATCCGCCCTGTGATGGTTCATTGACTGGCAGCAGCCAGAGTGTGAGGCCTTGTGTGAACACTGCAGTGGATCTAAAGGTGCAGTGGCTCCAGGCTCACAGCTATGTTTATCATAGAAGGGATCTTTTTTTTTTTTTTAATTTATTTTTTATTGTGCTGGGTTTTTGTTGTTGAGAGAGCTTTTCTCTAGTTACAGAGGGCGGGGGCTACCCTCATTGCAGTGACTTCTCTTCATGTGAAGCACAGGCTCTAGGGCACCCAGCTTCAGTAGTGGAGGCACATGGGCTCAGTATATTTGTGGGTCCTGGGTTCTAGAGCACAGGCTTAGTTGCTCCGCAGAATGTGGGACCTTCCTGGATCAGGGATCAAACCCATGTCTCCTGCACTCTGGCAAGCAGATTCCTTACCACTGAGCCACCAGGGAAGCCCTAGAAGGGGCTCTTGAAGAGAGAGCTGAATACCTACATAGCTGCCAGAATCAGTCATTCAATTATGCAACCTGGGAGTCATGTATGGTGTCTTCTCTCTTATCTCTGTGACCCAATCCATTGTTATGTTCCTGGACCATTTTATCTCCTAAACAGCTCTCACATCTGTCCATTTCTCTCCATCTCCTCTACCACTACCACCATCATCTTGCTCCCAACTGGGGACCATCTTTCAATCCATTCACCACACAGCAGACAATCTTTCCAAAACACAAGTCAGATGATATAACTCCTTGCTTAAACAACATCAGTGCTCATGGGATAAAGACCTAAATCCTTAGCATGATCTTCAAGGCTCTACCTGATATGGCTTCTGCCTTGCTCTCCAGCCTCCTGGGACTTGGCTTCTCCTAATTGCTCAATTGACCCTTCGGGGTATCAGGTAGATAATGGTTCAGATTCCACCCACTTCCAGTTCCTCAAATGCTCCAGGTTGGTTCTTTCCTGCCTTGGGACCTTTGCACATGCTTTCTTTCACTGATTATCTCTTCTCCAACCCCATCTCCTTTACCCAGTTAACTAATCCTCATTCTTCCTCCCAGTTCAAACAACCCTTCATCTAAGCAAACTTCTCCGACTCTCTCCCACCCCCCAGGGAAGTTCAAATCCTACTCATAGAATCAAGTTCCCTTCGTAACATTTAGGACATTATTCTATAATTGACTGATTATTTGATTGTCTGACTACATCACTAAATTGTGTTTCCTGAGGGCAGAGACTGTCTATTTTCACTCATTATTGAATCCCCAGGATTAGCAAAGTGGCTGCATTTTGTAGTTGCCACAAAACACTTTTTGAATGACTGAAGTATCTAAAAGATTTAAAAATTTTTTTTTACTTTTTATTTGAATCACACACCAGGTGTTTCCTTTTCTAACCATCTATTTCCATTTATATTGTTCTCTAGCTACATTGCATTATCTCCATCCCCACCTCCATTCCTACTCTCTGACCATGATAAAATTTCTGAGCTCTGACCATGGACTTAGATTTTTGGGTCTTCATTGATGAGCCCTGCAGGCTTGGATAAAGTGTTTATTGCAGAACTTGCTATTGCACAATATTTTATTCTAGATTTTAGAAGGTCAGGGAGGGTAAGAAAATAAAGTGAGTTACCCCCAAAGAGCTGGAACACACAATTAGATTATAAATCAAGTCAATCAGAGCAAAGACAGGCTTCCATAAAAAGAAAGGAGGACTCCAGGACCTAAAAGGCCTAACAATACTGTTATTCAGTAAGGCCTTAATTTATCTAAAAAAGGAATGTGAGCATCTGAGAAGGAGCAGCCCATGAAGTATAAAAAAAATTTGAAGGTCAATCGGGTACCATTCCAAGGAGAAGGGCCAGCCAGGCCAGCAGGAATGAGTGCCCAGTCCTCCCAGCAGGTCATTTGACCTTTGGTGTGGAAGGAGACATAGCAGGCTACCCAAGGCTGTTATCATTAAACATTTAAGGCAGATAATTCACTTTTCCGATTCTCTGTCAAGCTTGCGAACCTACTTGCTAATGATTAGGCTCCAAATTGCACACTTACGAGAAGGTAATGCATTCATTAGGCAAACTCTAGAGTCCAGTTCTCTGGACAGTTTTGTTTCTCACAGGACCAGTTAGGCTCCAGATTTTGGAATCAGATGACCTTTATTTGAATCCTGATTCTACCACTTCTATACACCCTAACTGTGGGATCTTGGGGATTTCCTTCATCTTTTTTCCCCAAATGAAAAAAGATCACAAGGTATCACATGACTGTAGAGAGAATTAAATGAGGCAATATATGTAATGTACTTAACATTAATGAACATGCAGAGTTCCAAAGAATAGCAAGGAGAGTAAGAAAGCCTTCCTCAGTGATCAATGCAAATAAATAGAGGAAAACAATAGAATGGGAAAGACTAGAGATCTCTTCAAGAAAATTAGAGATACCAAGAGAACATTTCATGCAAAGATGGGCTCAATAAAGGACAGAAATGGCATGAACCTAACAGAAGCAGAAGATATTAAGAAGAGGTGGCAAGAATACACAGAAGGATTGTACAAGAAAGATCTTCACAACTCAGATAATCACAAAGGTGTGATCACTCCCACTCACCTAGATCCGGACATCCTGGAATGTGAAGTCAGGTAGGCCTTAGGAAGCATCACTGCAAACAAAGCTAGTGGAGGCAATGGAATTCCAGTTGAGCTATTTCAAATTCTAAAAGATGATGCTGTGAAAGTGCTGCACTCAGTACGTCAGCAAATTTGGAAAATTCAGCAGTGGCCACAGGACTGGGAAAGGTCAGTTTTCATTCCAATCCCAAAGAAAGGCAATGCCAAAAAATGCTCAAACTACTGCACAATCGCACTCATCTCACACGCTAACAAAGTAATGCTCAAAATTCTGCAAGCCAGGCTTCAGCAATATGTGAACCGTGAACTTCCAGATGTTCAAGCTGGTTTTAGAAAAGGCAGAGGAACCAGAGATCAAATTGCCAACATCCGCTGGATCATCAAAAAAGCAAGAGAGTTCCAGAAAAACATCTATTTCTGCTTTATTGACTATGCCAAAGCCTTTGACTGTGTGGATCACAATAAACTGTGGAAAATTCTGAAAGATGGGAATACCAGACCATCTGACCTGCCTCTTGAGAAACCTGTATGCAGGTTACAAAGCAACAGTTAGAACTGGACGTGGAACAGCAGACTGGTTCCAAATAGGAAAAGGAGTACATCAAGGCTATATGTTGTCACCCTGCTTATTTAACTTATATGCAGAGTACATCATGAGAAATACTGGGCTGGAGGAAGCACAAGCTGGAATCAAGATTGCCGGGAGAAATATCAATAACCTCGGATATGCAGATGACACCACCTTTATGGCAGAAAGTGAAGAAGAACTAAAGAGCCTCTTGATGAAAGTGAAAGAGAAGAGTGAAACAGTTGGCTTAAAGCTCAACATTCAGAAAACTAAGATCATGGTATCTGGTTCCATCACTTCACGGCAAATAGTTAGGGGAACCAGTGGAAACTGGCTGACTTTATTTTTCTGGGCTCCAAAATCACTGCAGATGGTGATTGCAGCCATGAAATTAAAAGATGCTTACTCCTTGGAAGGAAAGTTATGACCAACCTAAACAGCATATTAAAAAGCAGAGACATTACTTTGCCAACAAAGGTCTGTCTCGTCAAGGCTATGGTTTTTCCAGTTGTCATGTATGGATGTGAGAGTTGGACTATAAAGAAAGCTGAGTGCAGAAGAATTGATGCTTTTGAACTGTGGTGTTTGCAAAGACTCTTGAGAGTCCCTTGGACTGCAAGGAGATCCAACCAGTCCATCCTGAAGGTGATCAGTCCTGGGTGTTCATTGGAAGGACTGATGTTGAAGCTGAAACTCCAATACTTTGGCCACCTGATGCAGACAGCTGATTCATTTGAAAAGACCCTGGGAAAGATTGAGGGCAGGAGGAGAAGGGGATGACAGAGGATAAGATGGTTGGATGGCATCACCGACTCAATGGACATGGGTTTGGGTGGCTCTGGGAGTTGGTGATGGACAGGGGGGTCTGGCGTGCTGCAGTTCATGGGGTCGCAAAGAGTCAGACACGACTGAGCGACTGAACTGAACTGTCTAGCAAATAGTTAATGAAATCAGTTAGTTTGCATTCTGATTTTATACTTCGCTGATTTTTAATCAAAGCTGGAACACTGAAAAGATGAAAGTTTTGATCCCACAAGGTCAAGAACCAAATCTAGACCTTGGGAAATCACCAAGACTCCAGGCTAGCCCTCACCTCCTGGCACCTCCCTGTTCCCATGGGTAACATCTATAAAAGGTAACCAGGATTTGACTTTATCTCCTAGTGTCTTGTCTTTTCCCTGCCCCCTATCTCCCAGACATATTTCTTATGCAGAAGCAGATTTAGGTCTACTTTGCTGTTACAGAATCAAGAATCATCGCCCTTTAACAAGGGAGAGGCTCCGAGGCTGTTTTGAATTTTTTTTTTGCTTCATACTACACACTAAAGGCATCATCTTCCGGAGTCGGACATATGTTTTTGTCATCATTTGGCCTGCCCCCGTTCCTCACCTGCTCTTGAGGGAAACACTGCCAGGACACATAAAAAGCCACAACATCAGTCACAGATGAAGACCTCCATCATACAGGGAACGTGCCTAAATTACACACAGGCAAACCAAAGTGACTCTAGCAGATTAAGCAGTTTGTTTTGTTTTTCTGTTCCAGTTATCAGACCACTCTGTGATAAAAACACCAAACAAACCAGTGGTAAATTGTGTTTAGAGTATGGAGTCTTGACAGTGTATTTTGGTTTCTATGGAAGTGCCTACAGAAGTATTTTTCAGATGTCAGTGGCTGATGCTGGACAGAGCTGTAGAGACTTCTGTCAAACTTTGGAGCAGTGGCATAATTACAGGGGCTAATTGTCAGGCTCAGCGTGAGGTGCGCTCCAAAAAGACTGCAGTGTTCCCCCTCCCCCTCAGTTCTTCTAAGTCAAGGTAACACGGTTCAAACTTTGAAAACTTCAGCTGATCATTAGAGAATGTCTATCAAGCATCCAGAAAAACAACTTGATCACTGCCCTCACAGAACCCACCTAGAGCCTAATAGAAAATACCAAGTATTTTCTCCCTTATATAATTTAATTTAATTCCCACAACCCTGAGGTAGGTATGTATGGTTTTTATCCCCATCCTACAGGAGAATAAACTAAGGCTAAAAGGAGTAAATATTTTGCTCTAAATCACCCAGCCAAAAATTGCCAGAATCTGTGTTTGATCGAACCTGGAATCTCTAAACCCTCGGGAATTGATGGGGACCACTTAGGCCAGGGGGCCCAAACCTTAAACTTGCAGTTTCAGTTTTCCTTATCAAACGAAGCGTCCCTCATCTCACAGGCATCACTGAATTTTACTTCTCCGCTGACCCAGGATGAAGAGCCTGGTACCTCGCGGTCAGGACCCGGCTGTAGCCTTGCTGGTGCCCCCAGCTCGGCCGAGGGACCAGTGCGCATGTCTGGGCTGGGGAGCGCCGGACCCCTGGGGTCTGCGAGCGAAACCCGCCCCAGTTACCTCAGCGCCTCCAACGGGGGCCCCTCAGTGACATGCTCCCGGCCACCGAGGCCGGCACCCGCCTGCTCAGGCCAGAAACCCACGAAGCGCCGCGGGCAGTCAGGTTTCGGGCCGGCCTGCAGCCGCGAGGCCCCGGCGGGCGCTGAAACGAAAGGCAGATGAGGGAAACGGCGCCGGGGGACCGAGGCGCCGCGGGCCGCGTAGCGGGCGAGGGAACGCTGCGCCGCCGCGACGTGCGCCAAGGGCTGGCTTAGCGTCTCAGGTGGACGCGGCTCCAGCCGGGACGCCGCCGGGACCGCCGAGCGCAGACCCGAGGCCTGGAGCCCCAGCCTCTGGCTGCCGGCCCGCGCCCCGCGTTCTCCGCGCACTCGGGCCCGCCTCTCGGCCGTTTTCGCTTTCGCTTTCTTGCCGAGAGCGTTGAGGAAAATGAAAGTGGCAGTGTCCAGAGCCTGCGCGGCAGCCGTCGGGGCGAGGGGCGCACCGTGCGGGGTGCCCAGCCTGGAGCGGGTGAGCCGGAGCCTCAGCCCGCACCCGGCGAGGTAAGCGCAGCCCCTTTCGCGGTCGCCTCGCGGGCTCCTCCTTGCGGACCGCGCGGGCGGGACGCCAGGCGGCCGTTGGACGCTGGCAGGCCCGGCTGGGGGTTCCTGCCGCGGGGTTGGGAGGGCTTGAGATGCGGCACTACTGGGGCTTTCGAGGCTCTGGTCCTCCAGGCCGGGCTGGAAGACCTGGGCGAGTCTCGGACTAACGTGCCAAGGATCTGGCAGCCTGAGGTCGAGGTGGGGCGGGTGCAAGCCAGGCCACCCCTCCCAGCACACATTTTCTTTTCTGTAGAATGCCGCCCCGACCATCCCCCGTCCCGCCCCACCCCCACCCCCACCGAGTTTCGATAAAAATCAAAGTGGGGGGATGTATATAAAATGCTGAGAAAAGTGTCTCACCTGAGCCCAGCAGGGAGGAATTCATAATTTATCCCTTCTTACCTATCAAACTCCTCTGCTTCCGCACGCAGCCCCAAACCTCGCTTGTTTGGCTAAGTTTTTCAGATCTGGTGCACTTGCACGCGCTTGGGATGCCCTCCAAGCTTGCGACTAGTCTCTTTTGGTCGTAGGTATGGAGAGGAGCTAGGCCAGGATGCCACCCGCTTCCCAAGGCTCTGTACAGGTGAAAACGGGCTGACTCTTCAGGAGCCCCTATCCATGGCTGACGGAAACGGTCAGGGGTGGGTGCACTGAACCTCAGTAGATCCCAGACAGGACGCTTTCTGTGCAGAGTCCGCCAGCAGAAGGGTGAAAGATGAACGCCCAGGTCTTGTATGCCCGCTCAGAATTGGGCTCCTCCTCAAGGCTGTTGGGACAGTCTCTGCTTTTGGGTGCCCCCCATTCCCTGGCAAGAGAATATATATATGCAAAACCAGTTGTGTAGATGAGCAAAGACACTAAATGTTAGGAGTAAAGTGACTAAATCTGCAGGCACTTGATTTGAGTGAAGATGGTTTTTGTAGGCAATACCAAGAACACCACCCCCCATTTTACTCAACTTTAGTCTAATCACATGTATCTGATCATAATACCCATTACTGAAAGAAAACTTGAATAACCTTAACTTTGAAAACAGCCTTAACCAAAGATATAGGTCCTTCCTAATTTTTAAAACATGCAGTTCCTCTTTTGTACTCTGCTTCAGGATGGTGGTGAGAATTCACTGTTTTTAGAAAATACCACCTTTATCATGAGCCAGAGAATCAGATTCTTTGATTTTTGCAATGTACTTTCAACAAGCTGTTCCTTGTCTTCAGAATTCCATAATGTCTCTCTCTCTCTTCTCTCTCTCTCCTGTTAACTAAATTTAAGCTGTAATGCATGGTTCTCTCCCTTTCCTCTTCTGTCTGTGGGTGGAGAGAGAGAGCGTTGTAGTGGACACCATCCACAGCATGTTCACCCTGCCAGGTTCTTGCTTCCATGATGGTGAAAACTGAATGACTCCACTAAAGATCAGGCAAGCCTCTGTCTTCCCCAGTGCCTTCTTTTCTCCTGGCTTTATTATTCATTAGTTTAGCATGTGATGAACTTTATTACGTTTTTCAGAAGAAAATAATGCGTGGGATTTTATTTTCCGTAGGATGTCAGGACTTCAGAACTAAATTGCTCATACTCTTCAGTTAATGGCACACTCTAATCCTTGGTCTGTTTAGAATCATTTTGTTTTATTTTATTTCCTCCTTTTATCTTCCATTTCTCAACACCCTCACTCCCATACTTGCATACTTGGGCAGGCATGGTGACATATTTGTTCTTACATCTTTCCTTATATCTTCTCAGAAAATGTGTGTCTTTGGAAGGTATGTCATGTTTTGCTTTTGTTGTACTTATCTGAATAAAAGCCATTGTGCTATAAATCTCATACTGTTTGCTTCTCTCTTTTTTTTTGGCCACATTGTGTGGCTTGTAGGATTTTACTTCCCGAGAATCAAACCTGGACCCTTGGCAGTGAGAATGAGGAGTCCTAACCACTGGACTGCTATAATTCCCTCATACTGTTTCTTTTTTTCCCTCAGCATCATGTTTTTTAAGTCAAACCATCTTGATATATGTGAGTCTAATTCATTAGTCCTGGCTGTTGTGTACTTTTCTATCAAGAGTGTACACCACAAGTTCTTGACTAGTCTCCTGGGAATAGACATTAGGTGATCTTCATCTCCTTGCTTCCACAAACAGTACTGCACCAGAAGTTCTCCAGCAAGAACGTCTCTGAGATAGATAGATGGGGAGATAGATTGCTAATTTTGGAATACTTGTATGGTGTAATTTACTAAAAACTGCTGCTTTGTGCTGCAGAATGGCTTCATCATTCTCCCATCAGGAGTGCGTGAAGGGTCCCTTTTCCATCATCTGCCAGCACTTACTATTATCTAATTTACTAATTTTTTGTCAAACTAGTAAGTTAAAGCAGAACTCCATTTCTGTTTTAGTTGAGCACCACATATTGTTCTGCCACTTGTGAATTGCCTATTTGTCTCGTTTGCTCTTCCTTTAGGTTTCTGATATTTTTCTGTCTGGTTTTCATTTTGATCCTTATATATTGGTATGCTCACTAAAATGTTAATCCTTCATGGAATGGCAGTGTTATAAATCATCCCCTAGTCTGGTCACCCATCTGTTAACTTTATTTATGGTCTTCATTTATTATTATTATTAGCACCTTTATTAAGATATAATTTACATACCATAAAATCCACCCATTAAAAGGATACAGTTCAGTGGTTTATAATATATTTGCAGGAGGTGTAACTATCTCCATAATCTAATTTTAGAACATTTGTATTACTTCATTAGCAATCACTCTCCAGCAGCCCTTAATATTCCCCTCTCCAGCCCTAGGCAAGCATTAATCTACTTTCTGCCTCTATATACTTGCCTTTTTCAGGCATTTTGTATAAATGAGATTGTATAATATGTGGTTTGTTGTGACTGGCTTTGTACACTTAAGAGTAATCTTTTGGAGGTTTATACACATTATAGCATGTATCAGTAATTTGTTCCTTTTTATTGCCCAGTATATTCTATCCTGTGGCTACACTGCATTTTGTTTATCCATTTATCAGTTGATGGACATTTAGATTGTTTTTGCTTTCTGGCTATTATAAATAATGTTTCCGTGAACACCCACGTACAAATTTTTGTGTAAGCATATATTTTAATTTCTCTTGGGTATATACCTATCAATACAAGTGGAATTGCTGGATCATATGGTGTGTCTGTGTTTAAACTTCCAGTTCGTGCATGCAAAGTCACTTCAGTTGTGTCTGGCTCTCTGTGACCCTATGGACTGTAGCCTGCCAGGCTCTTCTGCCCATGGGATTCTCCAGGCAAGAATACTGGAGTGGGCTGCCATGCTGCCATACTTTTCCCAAGTAGCTGCAACATTTTACATTCTTACCAGCAGTGCATGAGTGTTTCAATTTGTCTACATCCTCACCAACACTTGTGTATATTTTTTATTATAGCCATCCTAGCAGGTGTAAATTTCTAGCTCGTTGTGGTTTTAATTTGCACTTCCTGGATGACTAATGATATTGAGCATCTTTTAGTGTGCTTATTAATCATTTGTATATCTTCTTTGGAGTAATGTCTGTTCATATCTGTTTGAAAAATTTGATTGTATTTGTTACTGAGTTGTGTTATTTATATATTGTTTCTTTTTTCTTATGACATCTGAAATCATCAAGGTGTCTTTGGCTCCATTCTTTCCTTCCTTAATTTCATTCAGTGACTTGGAATTCTGTATCCTATTAGGAGCCCTAAGCATAGGTAAACATTTTCCTACAAATGCTAAAAATTAATTAAAATCTCCAATTTCATCCCAAACATAAGAAACATTTTAGCATGTTTTTAATTCTCTTCTTCTCCCACAGGCACATGCACATGTGTGTGTCTGCCTGAGAATTATTGAAATAATCTGGAAGCTTCTTATTGTTATTAACTCTTCATGCTTCAAAATACATTTTTATTTTTCTATTTTAGAAGTCTTTTCTTAAGAATTGCATTAATTTGTAGCATATTTGCAATTACCTATCACACCAAGATGGGAAGGCTTGAACATATGTTTATTTTAGAGTTTTGATTGACATACTGAAAATTTTTAGTGATTTGTGTCTCAAGAGTAGTGCCTCTCTGGGTCTCTTTATTTCTCAAAAGTATTATGTGGAATCCATGCTATTCTGATCCTCATTTGACCTTTGCCAGAACAAAAGCATTCTAAAATATTTGCAAATGCTAAAGTCACTTCCTCATATTTTACCGAGTTTACTTTAGCTTGGTTAAACCAAGTGCAATATCAGTTTTGCAATATCACTAGCTGAAAGTTTATATAATTGCCTTCCCCCCTGCGTCAGAAACTGGCCAGAGGAATATGAAAATAGCTTTGAAAAATTCAGCTGCTGAATATCTTATACTACAAAGCTAAACATTTTTGTTTATGACAGTATTTGAGGGTGAAGTAAATCAGGCACTCTAATAGTAAAACTATGGTAAAACTGACTTGGATGGAGTTTATCAAAACCTTCTTAAAGTGTCCATATGTTTTTATCCCAGTAATTCTACTTTCAGCATGTATCCTAAAACACATTTGCCTTTGGGCTTTTTTCAGGTGGTACAGGGTATAATTCTAGGTGGGGTATATTTGCAGCATTACGTAACACTGACTCCCATGGTGAGAAAGTTATTCCTCTGGTCGATTCCTTTCCAATCTTCTGATCACGGGAAGGAGAAAAATCTCAGCTTGGTACAAGTATGTCTTTAACACCGTGTTAAGCCTTCCTAATCTCCCACTTGATATGAAAGGATGAGCAAAGCGATAGCAATATCAACTATATTTTCATGACACCATTGTGTTTTCCATTATACTTAGTCTTATGACTGCCTTCATTTATGACATTTAATGCTGGCTTTCCATTTACAGTAGTAAATAAGGTTTGCTTTTAAAACATTTATTTAAGGGTAGAAATGAGTTGATTTAAAGAGAAATGTTAAGCACAGTATATATGACATTTAATTATGGGAAAATAATAATAGTGATGTATGGATGGCTGAATGGTGTGAAACACAACTCTGAAAAATAACCTGAGCTTCAGACACAGATTTTAAGTGAGGAGGTTTTCTTCTAGATGGGGCTGTTCCTCCCAGTCTGACTTCTGTTATCATGAAATTAGAAACCAGTCAGTAGTCCAGCAGTTAGGGATTAATTAAGAGATTTTGATACCACGGAAAAATAGTGATAGAATAGTGCCAACTATTAAAAGTGTATTTAATGACATGGAAAAATTGTATACTATTAGATAAAACAAAGCTGGTTGCAAATATGCGCAGTATCCTAATATTGTTAGAAAGTGCATGTTTGTATGTATGTCTGTGTGTGAGAATCTCAAAAATTATTAGAAGAAATATTTGTAAGTAAGTTACCTCTGAACCATTGGGACTACAGGAAATTTTTGTTTTTTTCCACTAATAAACATATCACTTTTGTCAACAGAAAAACAGTTTATACAAATAACTGTTTTAAAATGAACCCATTTAAATGGTCAGGACTGCCTGGTATTTTGCTGTCTGTAGGCACTCCTGCGTCCTTGTATGTATGCTCCCAGAACCCAGACCGGTCTCTGTGGTCTGCAGAGCCACAGGAGCTTGAGAAGACTTCTTGTTACCACTCAGTGTCCTCCAAGGTATTCTTAGTGTGTCTATATTTATACTTTTGGAGTAAAACAGAATATATCTAAAATTCCCTGAAATAATTTTTATTGCCTCTTCTTCTCAGTAGCCCTATTAGGTTGGGCCAGATTAGAATCCCACTTTCTTAGTGGGTCTGAATCATCAGATAGGAATGGAGGAGATGGTGAGAGAGGGTCTCCTAGTTTCTCCTTTATTCTCTTTCTGTAATTTCTGCATTATTCTACTGACCATGAAATTTCTACATGTTGGGTAAAACCATGTTTCTGTTTCACATGGGTTTAAGATATGTATATTTAAATTTTGGATGCCTCCTTTCCAGGATTACAAAATCTCTCTTAGGAAGAAAAAAAGGTTCACAGCAAGGCCTCATGCTTGGCCAGAACACTTGCTACTTTTTTCCTGGTAGAAATTCCTAGGTTGTTACTTCTTAGAGCATATTCCTGGAAGTGCCTGGACTTCTTTGTGGGAAAGGGGTTGGCAGGTCCCTGTCAATTGAACAAATGGTGTCTGTGTCTGGAGGTGGTCTTACAGCCCTGTGCAAACTTCCTCCTTCTGCAGAGGGTGGTGTTCTCTGCCTAGGGTGAGCCGGGCAGGTCCTGAGCCTAAAGAAAGCCTGCTTCAGCATTCCAGTAATGTCTGGAACTTGACTGGCCAATACCTCCCCTCCTGGGGTCCTTCTGCTCCTCTTCACCTGTCTGCCACTGCTGTTGTTCAGGCTCTCCCATCTCTTGTCTGGGGGACACAGTGACCTCCAGCTGGTCCCTGCCTCCACTTCCCCTTACTTATAATCTGTGTTTTACAGAAGCCAATGTGTAGTAATGTATTGTTGCTATAACAAATGAACACAAAATTAGTAGCTTTTAACATTCCAAATGTATTATGTTACCATTGCAGAGTTTTCAGAAGTGCTCTTTTCCTTCTGGAGCTCCTGGAGGAGAATCATTCTGTTGACTTTTCCAGCTTCGGGAGGCTTCCTGCATTCCTTGGCTCATAGACCCTTCCTCCACCTCTAAACTAACAAGTGTTTCTCACGCTGCAACACTCTGACGCTCATCTTCTGAATCTCACTTTGCCTCCCTCTTACAGGGACACTTGTGATTCCATTGGGTCCACCTGGACAATCTCCCCATCTTGAGATCCTTAATCATATCTCCAATGCTCTTTTTGCCTTTGTAAGGCAATATAGCCATAGCTTCCGGGGATTTAGATATTGACTTCTTTGCCGAGACCATTAGACCATTATTCAGTCTACACCATAATGTAATCGTTTAAAAACACACTCATCCAACCATGTTACTTCTCTGCCTAAGGCCCTGGTGTGGTGCTCTCCTCAAAGGATAAGGACCTCCTGTGGCTGGAAGTGCCATGCAAGGGCCACACCCCTGCTCCCCTCCTTCCATTTCCCGTCTCCCCACTCTGCCTCTGCCCTGCTGTCTGTGATCCAGCCTTTGCACATGGTCTGCTTTTTACCAAGGGTGCTTCTCCTTCTCCCACTCCATCCCAGGTTCCTGAGCTCCCTAAGATGCTCTCACTGGGATCCATGCCGTTCTGCTATCACACCTACTACAGGTTAACATATTTGCTTTTACTTAGGTGATCATATGCTTCTCCTGTATGAGTAAGTAACCCTTATAGTCAGGGGCCATGTCTATTTTCATCCCATCAGTGCCTCTCAGTACGGAGTCTGCTTGTGGCGAATGGTTAGTAAGCACTTGGAAATGAATGAATAAACGAATGAATATTAGCAGCATGATCATCACCCTCTATCCCCTTTACCCTGCTTTTTTCTTCTGTACAACATTTATCACCTCCTCTATTGTGGCTTCCCTCCACTAGAATGGAAGCTCTGTGAGAGCAGGGACTTTGTCTTTTGCGTTCATGCCGTTATTCCCAGGTCCTAGAGCAGCGTCTGCTCTATAACAGGCATTTGATAAATATTCAGGGGATGGATGATCTGGGGGATGTTCAGAATCTGTCCCAGAGTTTTCTTATCTGACCCTTCTTTGAAATAAGGTATTTTACCAAGTTTTTCATTTTAGTTATTCAGCTTAACTCAACAATCAGGCACATTGGCAGAGACATCCTAAAACATTCACCCAATTTTTATGAGGATTAAATGAGCTAATAAATATAAGGCATTCAGAGCAATGTCTGGCACATAATGAGCCCCGTATAAGGGTTTGCTGACATTAAGAGGTACTTGAGCCCTTGATTGTTTAGAATTTTTACCATGTCTCAGCTCTGTGGTGGGATCCCAGGTGCAAAACTGAGTGAGTTCTTCTGTTTCTTGCACCTGGACAGGACCCAGGTGTTTCAGCCCAGGCAGGAGGGCTTCAGGTGGGTGATTTGAGCCGTAACTTGTGTTTTTTTCTGTTTTGCCTGCAGATGGCGGTAGGCCCTGGACTTCCCTGCCCTGCAGGCAGTGATGAGGCTGGGCAGCAGAGAAACAAAAAAATGGACTCCCTTCTCCTGAAGACAAGAATGCCAGCCACCAGCCATGGGTGAGCTTCCAGCTTGACCAGAGTTTTTCTCTTATTTGTTCCACATTATTGGTTGTTGTTGTTATATAGGATTGGTATAGACCACAGTTGTTTGATTTGGAGGTAGTTTGTTGATTTTCACAGTTTGTTTATAAAAACAGAAAAGCAATAGCAGTGAAACCAGAAATATTACTGGAATGTTACTGGAATATATTACTGGCATATAAGGGAATGGAGGGCCAGGTGGTCATCCTCTGCACTGGGAGTGTGGTATCCCTTCACTTATGCTCCTTGGGCCTGTCCCTTTTGTCATCCTGGGAGCTGGTACCCGCCCAGGCAGACCCTTTAATTCGGCAAGTGTGTGGTAAGTTGGAAAAACGCGGTGTTCTCTGTGTGGACTTTGTGGTCCTTTTTGCAGCTGCTCACTGGGCACGTTGTTCCTGCACTGCTGGAGAGACACCCCTGGGCCAGGAAGGCCCAGGGTTCCTTTCTCCTCACCCGGACCTTGTTGCCCCCACAGAGGGCTTCTCCCCCTGGTCTCCCCGCCCCGATCCCATGCTGGGTAATTTCACAGCTCTCGTTTATCTGTCCTAAAACCACCATTGGTGTTGTGATCTGAGCAGCTGGAGTAGAGACTGTTTCTGTTCTGTTTTACCCCCATTTGTGAGACTTGTCCTCAGCAGGCAGTAATTCTAAGTTTTATATTTGGTAATAAGAATACTTTCTGTCCGGAACGCTGAGGACTGCTACCCCACTTCCTGGCATTCTGATGGGGTCTCGCAAAGGTCTTCCTTGCTTTTCAGCATCTTCTAGGTATGGTGGTGTCCTTCTCTGAGCTGCAACCCCTTCGGGGCCCTGCCCGACAAGAGTCCCGGGACATCTTCCCTCTCGGTGTCACAAGTCTTTGCGAGGAACTTGATGTTCCCTCGACCTTCACCGCAATCCACACCAGCTTTGCCTCAAGCCTCTGTGTGTTAGGCACTATGCCCCACAGTTTACAGCTTATTCAGCCTCCCTGCAAACTTGGTCAAATAAGTGATACAATTCATTTGTTTCGAATGTGGAAGCCAGGACTCAGAGATTAGATTACTTTCAGAGCGAAAATGTAACAAGCCAAAGTGGCAGCCCAAGGTCTCTGAAGCTCTTGCCTATTATCAGAAACTTAGGCTGCGCCTTCCCTGATAGCTCAGTGACAAAGACTTCGCCTGCCAGTGAAGGAGACATGGGTTCCACCTCTGATCTGGGAAGATCCCATATGCGGCAGAGCAACTAAGCCCCTGCACCACAACTATTGACCTGTGTGCCGCAGCTACTGAGGCCCGCGTGCCCTAGAGGGTGGCCCCTGCTCGCTGAGGCTAGAGAGAAGCCCTCCCTGCACCGAAGACCCAGTACAGATCCCCCAAAATAAATAAAATTATTTTTTTTTTAGTTAGACTGGCCACTTACAGGTAGAAGATGAATTATATTTGCATACGTGTATCTGTAATACACTTCTTTTCTCATATTTTATTTAACCTGAACTGTTGGCACACACTGGTAAAATTTGCCTTTATTGCTGTTTGCCTTATGTGCATCATTATGTGTACCAGTTGATTCAGGGTAGTTCAGTAGTTCATCTGAAGAACCTGTAACCTCCATAAGTTGGAAAGGTTTGATTTCAAAAATCTGAAGTCTTCCTCTGCACCTGGGAGGTTTGGTGAGCTGTTTGAGGCGGAACAAACGGACAAACTCTAAGCGTAAATCTTTCTCAGCCTAGTTCTAGTAAAACTGACACAACCCAAGTCTAAGTTGTTGTCAAGATCAGCTGTTTTATAAACCAGGTCACTAATAAGTACCTGCTGATATCTGAATGTTTTAAAATATTACAGTTAAAACTGTGGTCCATGAAAGAAAAGCTGTCCTTTGTCCTGTGGGACTGCTTTAAGGCACTTATCCTCAGGCCACTCAGGATAGCCTTGAGGACAGATTAATTCTGGGTGTTTCAAACTGATAGATTTATACAGCAGTCTCAGAAATCACAGTCACTGACTTGGGATTGTGGAGTACTTTTTCTGTGTCCTCTTTTTAAAAATTTTTTATTAAAGTATAGTTGATTTAAAATGTTGTGTTAGTTTCTTTGTACAGCAAAATGGGTTATACATATATATATATCCAGTTGTACATATATGTATTATTTTTCATATTCTTTTCCATTATGGTTTATCATAGGATATTGAATATAGTTTCCTGTGCTATATAGTAGGACCTCGTTATTTGTATATTCTGTATATATTAATAATTGTTTGCATCTGCTAATCCCAACTCCCTGTCCTTCCCTCACCCATGCCCTCCCTTCTTGGCAGCCACAAGCCTGTTCTCTATATCTGTGAGTCTTTCTGGTTCATAGATATGTTCATTTGTGTTATATTTTAGATTTCACATGTAAGTGATACTGTATGTTATTTGTCCTTCTCGTTCGGACTTATTTCACTTAGTATGATAATCTCTAGGTTTATCCATGTTGTTGCAAACAGCATTATTTTATTCTTTATGACTAATACTCCATTGTATATACATGGTATATCTTCTTTATCCATCCAAAGACAGTTAGGTGGACAGTTAGGTCGTTTTCGTGTCTTGGCTATTGTGAATAGTGCTGCTATGAACATAGGGGTGCGTGTATATTTTTGAATTATACTTTTGTCTGGATATATGCCAAGGAAAGGAATTGCTGGATCATGTGACAACTCTATTTTTAGTTTTTAGAGGAACCTGCATACTATTTTCCATAGTGTTTGCACTAATTTACGTTCCCACCAACAGTGTCAGAGGGTTCCCTTTTCTCTACACCTTCTCCAGCATTTGTTGTTTGTAGATTTTTTTTAATGATGGCCATTCTGACCAGTGTGAGATGGTACCTCATTGTAGTTTTGATTTATGTTTGTCTAATAATTAGCGACAATGAGCATGCTTTCTTTGGAGAAATATCTATTTAGGTCTTTTGCCCACTTTTCAGTTGGGTTTTTTGGGGTTTTTTTGTTATTGAGTTGTATGAGTTGTTTGTATATTTTGGAAATTAGGCTGTTGTTGGTCATGTCATTTGCAAATATTTTCTTCCAGTCCGTAGGTCATCTTTTTGTTTTGTCTGTTGTTTCCTTTGCTGTTTGATTAGGATCCATTTGTTTATTTTTGCTTATTTCCATTGCCTTGGGAGACCGACCCAAGAAACCATTGGTATGATTTGTGTCAGACAATGTTTTGCCTGTGTTCTTTTCTAGGAGTTTTATGGTGTGATGTCTTCTTTATGGTGTCGTGTCTTCTTTTTAAGAAACAGCTTTATTTAAATATATTTCTCATACTGTGCAATTAACCTATTTAAAATGTACAGTTCAGTGGTTTTTAGGATGTTCATGGAATTGTGCATTCATCACCAAAGTCAACTTAAAACATTTTTAATTACCCCTAAAAAACACTCTGTACCCCTAATTATTGCCTCCCCAATCTCCCCATTTCTCCCAGCCCCTGAAAACCACTAATCTACTTTCTGTCTCTGTAGATTTCCCTATCCTGGATCATATGAATAAAACCATACAATATGTGGTCTTTTGCATCTGGCTTCTTGCACTTAGCTTGATGTTTTCAAGGTTCATCCACATTGTAGCATATGTCAGTATTCCATTCCTGTTTGTTGCCAAATAATATTCCATTGTATGGGGATACCACATTTTATTTATTCATTCATCATTTGATGGATGTTAGGGTTATTTCTATTTTGGGGCTATTACAAATAATGCTGCAGTGACCATTTTTGTGTACAGGTTTTGTGTGGACTATGTTTTGTGACTCTATAAGCTGTAGTGACCAAGTCCTATTTTTACAAGTATGATAAAGGAAAAGAACTAAGTTGATGCTGTTTGAAATTTAAAGGTACATTTTCTTCGTGTCGATGTAGAATTGCACTCAAAAAGATTATCTAATACCAGGTTAAAATCAAAAGATATTATATCTAATTCTTCTCTTGATACTCTATCTCTTGAGTTTTCTAAGTGGTATCTTTTAATATTCTTTAAAAACACACAAGAAAGAAATATGCATTGGTCCTTAGGTCTTACTTGAGACAATGTAGCATTAGTTTAGGTGGGGAGTTAGGCAAGTACTTTTTTCCAGATGTATTTAGTAGATGAGTGGGGGAAGCAGAGGCATGGGCCAGAGAGAGGAGCAAGGCAAGAGGAAAATCTCAGGTGATGTTGCTCAGCTTCCCCAGGGCCCACCCCCCTTGGCCACAGGGCGCTGCCCAGTCATACTTCGTGTGCCTATTGCTTGCTCTCTGGGTGTTGTGCTCCACGGCTGAGTGCTTCTGTGTCCAGTTTCACTCTGCTTCTGACTCACAACGCTCTGGTGTTGAGCTGTTGGTTTTTAGTAAAAGCAGGTGTTAGAAAGAATATGCTGAAGGGTGAATCAGCCCCTAAGGGTCTTTGATAGACATGGTCCTAAAAAACACTTCCTGTCTGTTTGGGGTGTGTGTGTGTGTGTGTGTGTGTGTGTGTGTGTGTGTGTTTTTAACACCAGTTAACAGTTTTCAGTTTAACTGTGTTTTCCTTCCTGAAATCTTGAAGTGAGACTAGTCCTTGTGATTTATTCAATGCATTGTTTTTAAGGAGTTCTTTTACTTGTCAAGTCTGGGTTGGAGGTTGAGGTGGGTTTTTTTTCCCTTTCCTTGGGTAATAGAGGTAGTATTAGGGACCATTTTAACTGAATTCTAACTTCAGATGAGTCAGCAAGAATTTTTATGTATTATTTAATGAGATCAGTCCTGAGTGTTCATTGGAAGGACTGATGCTAAAGCTGAAACTCCAGTACTTTGGCCACCTCATGCGAAGAGGTGACTCATTGGAAAAGACCCTGATGCTGGGAGGGATTGGGGACAGGAGGAGAAGGGGACGACAGAGGATGAGATGGCTGGATGGCATCACCGACTCGATGGGCATGGGTTTGGGTAGACTCTGGGAGTTTGTGATGGACAGGGAGGCCTGGCGTGCTGCGATTCATGGGGTCACAAAGAGTCAGACACGACTGAGCGAATGAACTGAACTGAGGGAGGAGACATCATAGGAGAAGAGACAGTTGCCCTCAAGGATCCCACATTCTGCTTGGAGAGTCAAAACTTTGTTCCTATCTGTTAACATGCAATACTTACACCAGTGAGTGCCCAGAAAAGCCTATGTTGGGGAAACTTCATGACACCTGCCCCTGGGCTTAGGTTGACTCTGGTAGGGGAGAAGAAGATGGGTGGTAGCCCCAAGTGTGCAGGTATGAGAAGGAACAGGAGTGTTGGAGGAAGTCGGAGAGACCATACCTGGTACACTGGGTTGACTGGATTTTGGTGATGGTGGGATTTGATGATCAAGCCAGGGAGTTTGACTTAATATCACAAAGAGTAGGAAGTAAAGGCATTTGAACAGGAAGACAGGCTTACTATATAAAGGGGGGACATTTATTTCCATTTTGCACCTGAGAAAAGCAGTGTTTTTCAAATGTTGTCTTTTGAAATGACTCTCCAAAATCACATGGTTGGCGGAGGTTGGATCTTCCAGAGCCCAGAGTTCACACACGCACACTTGTGTCTACACTGGCCTGCCTTATCTGCAGAACACAGGCTGGTCTCCAGTTCACGAAGGCTTCCCCCAACCCTGACCTCATGTGACCCTCTGAATGTGTACATGGCTGCATTTGTTTGTGTCACTCGCTGGGCTGAACCGGTCCAGGGGAGAAAGGAGACTTTGGGCAACTCACTTGCCAGCCTGTCTGAGGCCCTGGGAAAGCAGGGACAGGAACCTAGCCAGGCCTTCATGGTCTGCACAGCAACAGCCCAGACAAGTTCCGAGAGCTGCAGAGACTGACAGGGGAGTTTTGGAGGTACAGGTCCCCAGGCATGTCTTCCCTCCAGAGTGGGAGCCACAGGGCTGATCAAGATCTGGGCAGGGTGACAGCACAGCTGCAACCACAACACAAGTTGACTCTTGCTGCTACCTTAACCCTCCAGCGCAGGCCAGAGAATGTGAGGACCTGTGCTGAAGTTTTCCATTCATTCCTTTGTTTATTCCTTCATAAAGTATTTGGCAAATAGCCAAGCACTTTAAAGATGTCAGTCTGTGAGATTATAGCAGTAAACAAAACAGCCTGCTTTCATGGCGCTTGCAGTCTGATTCTGGAGACAGGCAATGCCTTTTTTTTTTTTTTTTAAATTTTATTTATTTGTTGTTGGCTGTGCTGGATGTTCATTGCCGTGCGGGTTTTTCTCTAGTTGCCGAGAGTGGAGGCTACATGCTAGTTGCGTTGCAAGGGTTTCTCATTGCGGTGGCTTCTCTTGTTGTGGAGCACCCCTCTAGGTCATGAGGGCTCAGTAGCTGCGGTTCGTGGGCTCTAGAGCACAGGCTCAGTAGTTGTGGCGCACAGGCTTAGTTGCTCCATGGCGTGTAGCGTCTTCCCGGACTAGGGGTCAAACCCGTGTCTCCTGCACTGGCTGGTGAATCCTTTCCCGCTGAGCCACCAGGGAAGCTCCGACAGGCAATGCTTTATGCGGTGTTTGGGAGCAGTAGATGCCGTGAGGGAGAGTCAAGCCGGCGAAGGGCTTAGAGTGACAAGGTAGTCCAGGAACACTTCTTCAACGGGGTCTTTGAGCAGAAGTCTAGGTGAGGTCAGGGAGCAAGCAAAGTGAATGTCCTTGTTCCAGGCAGAGGGAACAGTAAATTCATAGCCCTGAGTGGGGACTGTTTGCAGAACAGGAAGGAGGCCCGTGCACCAGAGAGCCCTCGGCCGGAGGAGGGGCGAGCCTTGCAGGGCACTGAGGGAAGGTAGGGTTTTGTTCTCCTCCCAGCTCTAGGGTGTGGTTGAAGCATTGTTCCTGGTTGGTTGGCCTCCCATCTCAGAATTCTGTTTAGACCCTTCCCTAGCAGTATTAGCCACCGTTAGTTCCATTGTCTGCAACTATGAGCCCTGATACAGAGCTTTGCCAGGAGAGGGAAGACCAACTATGGTCAGAATTCAATATTGACCAGCTTTGTCATGAAATAAAATTTGCTTTTAAGGTTAGAAAGGGTGTACTTGAATATTATATTAAAATGTTTAAGTTTTGGTTGGAGGGGCTCCACCTTTAACACAAATGGGAATCCTAGTTCTGTTTTCCTTTTAATCTCCCTGCTGAGGGGCTAAGTTGGCCAACTTTGCTTAACCTTTCTGGGTCATCCATAGAATTTGGCTCATCGTGGCATTCTTGCCCACAGGAAAGGAAGAGGGGAACAAATGACTTATTGAGGGTCTTTCCCGTCTTGGAGGTCTCTGATTCTGTGGACACATGCTACAAAATGTGCTTCAGGGGATTAGGGTTATACCTTAAGTGATGTCCGGGGAGTTGTGATTTTTATTTATATTTCGAAGCCCCTCTTCCCCTTTTTTGTTTTTTGTTTTTGCTTTGAAATGTTTTTACAAGTGTCCTTTATAAAGTAACTCTATGTCACAGTGGGGAACAGCTTAGAAAACACATGATTCTGAGAGCCAGAGCCACCCTTTCTAACTGTGTGGCTCTGGGCATGTCTCCTAACTTTCCTGTGCCTCCACAGTTTCCTGCAAATGGCAGTGAAAATAATAGCTACCTCAAAGGAGTCTCTGAAGATGAATGTGCTGATGCATCCAGCACAGGGCCTGGCTCAGAGTAAAACCTCAGTGAATGTCAGCTATGATGACAGTTTAGGCCAGGGAGATCGAGTGACTTGCTTAAGGTCATGTGGAGAGTTAGGAGCAAAGCTGGAAATAGGAGACATGGCTCATGGAGTCCCAGGCCAGTGCTTTCTCCCCAGGATTCACTTTGGTGTCCAAGAGAAAATGGTAATATACAGGAACAGTTCTGAGTCTAATCCTCTGGCAGCTGGTACTGGCTGTTGTAGGGGATTGAGGCACAAGGCCTTCTCAACACATGGGACCCTCAGTCTTGGGCATTAGGAGCCCCTCATAGAAGGGCATCCATGGTAACAGATGCTGGGAGCCTCCTTTGTTTTCTGAGAGGCAGAGCAGGGCTGGGGGCAGTGTGCTTCCAGTGTTCTCTTCCCCATTCCCCACCAGACCAGAGCAGACCTGCGCCACCCTTGCCCTCTCCCTGGGGCGACACAGACTAAACCTGGAGTGTGGAGGGGCCTGAGCAAACATGCAGGTGGCAGGTGGGCACTCGAGAACTCTCTGTCCTGAGCAAAGCTGGGCCCTTACCCCTACAGCAGGACTCTATGTCAGGCCTGCAAACGGGGTGTGGGAGGAGTCTCCTAAGACCCTCTGACTTGCCCTATGGGGCTGGGATGGCAGATGCTCTTTGCAGCTGCCCTGGTCACCCTGCAGCCCGAGGAGCTCCCACTGGTCTTAGATACACAGTTGTGGCCCTTGCTCCTAGCAAAGGACTTTTAAGGTCTACCCAAGTGGGTTTTCCCAGGATGTGCACAGCTCTTAAATTTTTGCTTCAGCTAGTATAGCACCGTGGGGAAGTCCACAGTCCGTCAGGCCTGGGCTTGAATCCTGGGTGTGCGTCTTTGTATGTGTACACAGGTGAGTGGGGGTGTACGTGGGAAACTGTTCAGCTTCTTCACCTCTCACTTTCTACATCTGTAAAATGGGAACAAAGAATGCCTACCTCACAAATTTGCAGCTTGAATTAAATACAATAACCTGCGTGAACTGTTTAGCATGTGCATGGCCCATGGTAGCTATTTTTGTCATCCTTGTCAAGCATATCAGTAGGCTCCACTAGTCTGTGGGTGGAAACAGCTTTCATGTGTGGTTCAGTCTGTTGAAGGCCGTACATCAGGAGCCTAGAATGACTGAGCCAAAGAGCTCAAGCCTGTCTTTGCTGTACTGTTATTTGTAGTCATTTCTGTTATCCCAAGTAGGTAATCAAGTTTCTGCTGGTGTGTAATGCTATGCCATTCAATTCCCTGTTTCTCTTCTGTTTAGTTCATTGTTCTTGAAAGAAAAAATAGTTACATAGCGAAAATGTATTGAAGGTTTTATAACTAAAAGTTTTATGCATCTTATCTTCTTTAATTCCCATGACAACCAGATGAAGAACCAGAGGGTAAATGAGGCCTAAGGCTACACTGCTGTCATGCAGCAGAGCCGGGCCTCGTGGGTCCAGTTTGAGAGTCCACGCTCAGCCCTGTACCGCCTCCCTGAACAGG
The DNA here is from genome assembly GCF_033118175.1 of Dama dama. NCBI lineage: Eukaryota > Metazoa > Chordata > Mammalia > Artiodactyla > Cervidae > Dama > Dama dama. The sequence continues at coordinate 25,386,031 of NC_083689.1, read as the reverse complement.
GCAGTGGTTGACCTTGGTGGCCCTGAGGAGTCAGGTGGTCTGGTCTGTCCCCCAGCCCCCTCCCTGTGTGTCACAGAGGGGAGAAGGAGAATCTGTCTTCTTGTAGAAGCTTCCCTGAGGACACTGTGACGCTTCCTTTGGTGGCCACTTCAGGGTCTGCAGGGGCAGTGGCTTCCCCCTTAGTCCCCTTGCAGTGGCCTCTCGAGGCCAGTTGTCCACCCTTGAGGGTTGTTCTGTTGAGGGTGTGCTCGGTCATCAGATGGACACGCTGACAGTGAGGGTGACGTTCCCCTGGCATGCTGAGGGTGGGACCTTCTGCCACTCTGACCGTGGTGCTTGGCATCTGGTGCACATGTGGCCACTCTTCATCCCTGTCTGCCCTCCAGCCAAGTTGCCTGACCACAGCTGACTCCTTCCTCAGAGGTCTGTAGGACTCCTGGCTCTGAGAGCAGAGAAAGTGGCCTGCAGGCCGGCTGGACCTCTTGAGGAGATGAGAGGCCGTGTTTGGCGTGGCCTGCAGTCCTTGGGTTGACGCAGGTGGTGGTGGATCTGCTCCAGCCACAGCAGCCCCTCCAGGGCTCCCCAAGGTGCCTGGAGGCCTGAAAACCAGCATCCACCCTGGGGGGTTCTTCGTTCAGCAAGCACTTATTGAGCACCTATTTTGTGCCTCCAGAGTCCACATGAATGAGACGTCAGGTGCCAGTTGGTGTAGGGCTGTGTCCAGCCCAGCAGGCAGGGCCACCGGTGGCCACCAGGGAGCACCACCGCTCTCAGAAGGACCCAAGGCTGGCAGAGGAGCCAGGTTGGCTGTGTTGCTGTTTATCTGAGCAGCTTCCATGACAACCGGAAGATAATTACCTGAGGTCAAGCAAATGCTGGAGCAAGATTAGGGTGTCTGGATAGGGTGGGGCCTGAACTGTGATTTGGAGACCCTTAAGTGACCAGAATCTTTTGGATGGTCAATTCAGTATGTTTAACTAGTTTGTTAATGCCCCACTGTATTCCAGAAAGGATTCAAAATGACTTTCCATTCAGCAGGTTTCTTAGAGGGAAGAAGGTATCCTAAGCTTGCTCTGAGCTAAATGTTAGGGTTTAGACCTCACAGGGGTCATTTACCAGCTCAGCTCCATGCTCCCAGGGCTGGGTCCCTGGAAAGCACAGCCTTTGCTGCCAAAACTGGTTTGCAGCATTTCTGTGCTCACCTCCTGGTTCCTTTGCAACAAGTGGCCCCGATGTCTTCCTGCCTTGAAGCAAACCACGTGACTTAAGAGAAGCAAATCTGACCTCAATTACCAGGTGCAAATATCAGTCACTGGGAGTAACCAGGAGGCCAGTGTCCCTGGTCGTTTTGGCCTCTGGCGTTAAACATTAAGAGTGCACTGTTCAGGGTGTGATAAAGACTGTCTCTCACAGTTTATGGTTTCCAGTAAACCAAGGGACTTCAAGGAAGGGCCAGGGGCAAGGGAGAGACTCAAGGCCTGGCCCAGCGCTGAGCTGGCAGAGCAGTTTCTGCAGGAGCAGAGGGGCAGGAGGGAGGCCGCAGCTCCTCAAGGCTGTTTCTGTGGCAGAGCCAGAGAGACATGCTGCCAAGCCATGTGAGGCAGGGCCAGCTGCTACACCCAGCCAGGCAGGTCCGTGTACCGCCACCACTCAGGGTGGTGGTGTGGGAAAGGGAGATTTCTGTTCTCAGTGTGCTGGACACTGCACTTCCTTCCTGCTGGGTGCCAGCCCAGCTGGGAACCCTGAGCACGTTCCTCTGTCAGTCTGAGCAGTGGGCATCTGGAGCCACTCTCACAGAAAGCTGGAGGCGCATTCTCAGCATCTGGATCCTGCAGATACATGGGCCAAGATTCCTCAGCCTCTGGTCACAAGGACGCTGTAAGCAGGCAGCATATCCCACCTTGGCCTGGGAAGGAGCCGAGGTCCCCCTCCCGGCCTCCAGTGCCATGAGGGAGACGCATCTCAGTTTCTCTGGATATCCTACTCCAACAGCTGTGAGAGAAGGTATACATCAAATTAAATCAAAATACAGTAATAGTTGCATGCATTCATTTGACAGATATTTCATGAACACCCCGCTAAATGGCACATACTTTGCCAGGTGCCAGGCATACAGTTATGAACAAGGTTCCTGCTCATATGGAGCTTAGAGTCTAGTGGTGGAGATAGAAAATAATTAAAATAAACACATAAATAAAGTGTCAACACAGTAAATGCGATATAGTAAATTAAAATAACTGATGTGTAATCAAGTGACTGAGTGACTGCTTTGGATCAGGGGTCAGAGGCAGCCTCTGAGGAAGTGGCATTTAAGAGATTCCTGAAAAAGAAGAAGACTGAGGAAGGAGCAGGTGAGCAGCCATAAGGTTACCTGTCCTGACTGCTGTTGGTGCAGGAGAGGCAGGGTGACAGGAGGAAAGGAAGAATGCTATAGAACATATAGTTTGGTTAATTTGTTGCCTTGGGATTTGTGACACTTCTATTTTCTGAATTATTTCTTAAACATTCTTTCATTCAGTATCCTTTGTGTGCCAGGCATTCTGCTGAGTGGTGATAAAACCAACATGAGTATGTCAAGGTCCCTCAAGAGGTTTTCAGTCTGTTGGGAGAGTTAGGCCAGGAAACAGGACAGTGTAGTATGCACTGTGAGATGATCAAAGAGAGTTAGTGGGATCATACAGAGGGCTTCCCAGCCCTTTTGGGTGGTGAGAGGAGGAGACAAGTTCAATAAGGCTTCCTGGAGGCAGTGACATCTGGGAGGGTTTGGAGGATGAGGTGAGATTAGTCAGGCGAAGAAGGCAGAGTGTATGTTCCAGGCAAAGAGGATGGCCTGTACAAAGGCCTGGAGGGGGAGAGTCAGCACGTGTGAGAAAGAGCAGATACACAAGAATGTTCTGCTCTGTAGCCTATACCAGACACTCAAGAGTAGCTTGCGGAGTTAAGACAGATTCCTCAGGGGCCACGTCAGCAGCAGGCAAAGGCTTAAGGAAAGGATTCTGGGGTTCAAGAGCTCAGACAACTCTCTGGACCTCCCTGCCTGCTGGGAGTCATCCCATGAGAGGACCAACTCACTCCAAGCAGACACTTCCCAAATTAGAATATAAGATTCACTTGAACCAGGCACATAGATGCGAGCATGCATGAACATCCATGTGAACAAATTTGACTACTTCATTTTTGGAGGAAAGAGGGTACTGAGTTAAAACCTATTAATCTATGGGTAAGAACAAGATTTTGTATTTAGGGTAGGAATACCTCTTTGCATACTTAGAAGTCTCACTAGGCTTTCTGGCAAGTCTCACTAGGCTGTAAAATTGCAAAGGCACGGTTGTTACATCCCAGTAAGTGCTTAATTTGATCATAAACTAAGATAATCCCATGTTCACTTCAGCCTGATAGGGAACATACAGCTTTCTCCCATCCTTTCCTCCTACCTTCTCCCCTTATTTTGTTTCTCTCTCTTCCCTAGCCCCCAGAGCCCCTGATTATCTTTTTTATGTACTCATTGCACCCTCAAAACCCCGTAATAGTGATTACAGCAGTTTATTACTTGTAAGACACCTCAATCGTTCGTGACCTTTTAAAATCCAGAAAGTAAGCCGTAAGTTAAGAAGACAGCCAGAAAGAGAGCAAGTGAGAGAGAGAGAGAGAACCAAAGTTCAGAATGAATTAACATTTATTGAGGACTTGTGGACTTACTATGTTCAAGGCCTTCTGCTAAGCTCATCACATTCTCTGTTTTGTTTAATCTTTCCAAAAGCTCTTCCATTTGTGCCTCCAGATCTGTTCTCCACCATCTCCACCTGCTCTGTGCTGTGGAAGACTGGCCTGTATGCACTGCATCACCATCTGCCTTGCCTCTGACTTCTGGCTAGGTTTGGCTAATAGAGAGTACTGGCCAGAGATCGGTGAACACAGGAAAACTAGATCAAGAATTTATTCCCCTGGTTTGCCATTGATTCACTGCAGGCCAGTTGCATCCTCCACTGAATCCCACAACTCCAGTCAGACACCTGTTCAGACAGCAGCCTTGCCTGGGCTCGTTTACCTCTTCGCTTCCTTCACATCTTCAGGCTAGAAGTAGTAACAGCTCCCCATTGTCACCAGCCCTAAAGTGCTTCACTAACCGTTGTTGATTTCCTTAAACCCTTCCAATATGAGTGTGCCATCTGTTTCCTCCAGGACCCTGACGGTACGATAAACTTTTTGAGGGAAGCACAGTTCAGTTCAGTTGCTCAGTCATGTCCAACTCTTTGCGACCCCATGACTTCCCAGTCCATCATCAACTCCCACAGCTTACTCAAACTCATGTCCATAGAGTTGGTGATGCCATCCAACCATCAAGTCAGTGATGTCATCCAGCCAAGAGGGAAGCACAATATTATCCCGTTGTAAGATAAGGAACCTGAGGTTAAGAGAAATTTAATAACTTGTTCAAGAACACACAGCGGGCAAATGGTAGAACTAGCACTCAAATCTAGGTGTTCCTGATACATGTGACTAAACACACGTATGTTCAGTCATATGTCACATTGCTTCCCAGGACTAAACACCACCTCCCCCAGACTCCACTAAATATCCATTTGCTCTTGTATTTTGTTTCCTAATCCACAACCATTTAAAAAGAGCATAAATTATAAGTCAGTGCTAAAAGCAGGCTTTCAGTTAAATAGTGAGAAGTGATGGTTACAGTTTGAGATGGAGAAAAGGCATAATTGCTGTTAAAAATCGGCCTAAAAGCATAAAACGCTTTCAGAGTCCACGGTTGGCTGTGTCTTCTCCACGTTTTGAGGGATGGTAGTACTGACACTATAGTCCACTGGAGCCCAAAGTAAAATTTCTCAGTTGGCCAGAAGAGTTAAGTTGGGGTTGCCCAATTCTCCCTCACACTATTCCTTATTATAGTGGCCAGTTTTTATGCTTGGTTTGTGACACTCCAAGCAAAGGGGCAGAAGTTCTTTTTAGTTCTGAAACTGCTGATTCAGTTTGCATGAGGATATTACTTTTTAAGGAACTTTCAAAAACACCTAAAATTTAATTGTAGCCATAGTTGAGTTAGAGAACCCCTGGGGGTAAAATTTTCTCCACCTCCTGTTTACAGAATCTGACATCATTTGGGTTTGGAGGGAGACTCTGGGGAGAAAGGCCAGGAGACACTCAGCAGGTGGAAGGGCCTTTACCTTGGGATTCTTATTGATGGGCAGCTGTATGGAAATTGTTATAAAGACTGTCAGCTCCTAAGTGTCCTCTTGATGGCTTGTCTGGCCTTCAAGATCTTATCATGAGGAGACTAAAAGAAGGCTTCTTTGCATTTATTTATTAGTTAAAGTTGACATTATAAAAACACTTTACATTTGTATTTCTTTTGAGAATTCTTTTTCTTCTTTTCAGCCACATCGTGCGGCACACGGGATTTTAGTTCTCTTCACATGTATGTTAGAAATTGCTAGTTGTTTTCCAATTTCTATCCCCACCCCCTTTCTTAGTAACAAATCCAGTTTTTTAGCTGAGCCCTTTGCCACATGACTGAAAGTCTGTGTTTCCCTGAAGCTTGGTATGGCCATGTGACCGAGCTCTGGCCAATGAGATGTAATCATTATGTGGGATTTCTAATAAGTCCCCTTAAAAGGAGAAGAGTGTATTGTTCTACTCACCCTCCCTTTCTCCATCTGACCTCCTTAAATGAAGGCATGTTGACTAGAGCTCTAGCAACCAGCATGGGCTAAGAGCTGCACCCTAAGGATGGGGCAGAATGAGCAAGATGCCTGTCTCTGATGACTCCTGGAGCTACCATCCTAACCCTGAGCCGACTATGAACTTCTTTTTTTTTTAATATAAGAGTGAAATAAACTTACATCTTGTTTAAGCCCCTGTTATTTTCTGTTAAATGTAATTGGACAAAATTCTAATCAATACAAAATGCTTGTTTCTGTCTGAGCCATTTTTTTTGTTAGTGGTTTTTTTTTAACATAAGAATGATATTTCTTCTCCGTACATGTTGTGAATATTCGCCCTGTTTTTGCGTGCCTTTTGGTTTTGTTTGTGTTTTGTTTTTAAAGAATAGGTGTTTATTTTTAATGTTGTAAAAAGTTAACAGACTTTTAAAATGCTGTTTGCATTTGTGTTTAAAGTCCTTCTCCATTCAGATCAGATAACATTCACCAATATTTTTTCTAGTTTTTTTTTTTTTTTTTAACAGTTTCACTGTTTATATTCAGCATTTTAGTCCACTGGTAAGTGCTGCTGGTGAGTTGTGACTCTTCTGTAGGTCATAAGTTTCTATCCCCAGTTACCCTCCTAGCTGTGGGACAGAAGCCAGCATCACTTCTCATTTACACCACCTGGCTTGGCCCAAGCCTCTGCACTCAGGCCAGTACACTCCAGCACACATCCCCTCTGCATCTCCTTCCTCCACCCGCTCCTCCTCTGCGAGTCATGTACTCACTACCCAGGATAGCACTCTGGGCTTCTTCTGGAACTTCTGTCTTTGCCACCCTGCATTCAGCTCTATTCCCAATCATCTCTAGTTCCTGTTTACCTAGACCAGGCCATTGACATTGACAGACCTCCCCAATATCCCAGAAGCTTTTTGTTATATTTTCCTCTGGATAAGAAATATGAAGAATTTTAATATATTTTTTCCCAGGAGGACATGGAGCTTTTTAAATTGCAATTTTGTTTTAAGAGAGATTATCTGTGTTTATCACCTTAAAAATTGGAAAATACAGAAAAGCACCAAAATAAGTAAAAATAAAAGCCCGATTCTCTCTCTTAATAGTACTTTGTAAAAACATAAAGTAAAAAAGTGAAATCCCTCCACCCTGAGAAATAACCGTTATCAACAGTTGATGTACCTCCTTCCAGACTTATGTATATAAGCACATGTAGAAGATATGTATATGCACACTTATGTTCTTGAAAACTGGATCATGCACTATATTTGTTCAGCAACAGGCTTTTTACAAATGGCAATATAATGTAAACCTCTTTCTTTCTAAGACAGTACAAAGAGGCCTGCTACATTCTTTTTAAAGACTGCATAGCATATTATTTTATTGTGTGGATGTACCATTTTTTATCTTCCTTCCTACAGATGAACATGGAGTTTTCTAATGTCATGCTAATATATATAAGGCTACTATAAATGCCCTGATTATTATATTTTCATGCATTTGCCCTAGCATTTCTGTAAGACTTCTAAAATTGGGATTGTTGAGTTAAAGAGTATATATACATAGTAAATTATACAGGCTGCCAGTTTCTTCATGTCAAAATCTTGTACCAGTAAATGCACTGTCCTTTTAAATGGTCCTTTCACCGCCACATTCCGTCCCTACTGGTTCATTCCTCACTCTGTTGCTAGATAAATTTGTAAAATTCATATTTGATCATGCTTCCCATATTTAAAAGACCCCAGTGGCTCCTCCTTGCCAACAAGTCAGAGTCCAGACACTGAGGATTCATCCAGGATCCTTCTCAGTCAATTTGGATCCTCGGGTAGCAGACACCAAGATGGAATTCAAAGTGCAGGAGATTACACGAGGGCTGGGGGGTAATGCCTATGAAAGATGAAAGGAGGACTTCCCTGGTGGTCCAGTGGTTAAGAATCTGCCTGTCAATGCAGTGTACACGGTTCCATCTCTGGTCTTGGAAGATTCCACATGCAACTAAGCCCATGTGCCACAACTACTAAGCTGGTGCTCTAGAGCCTGTGCTCTGCAACAAGAGAAGCCACGGCAATGAGACACTCGCACACTGCAACTAGCGAATAGCCCCTGCTCACCATAACTAGAGAAAACCCACAGCAGCATTGAAGACCCAGTGTGGCCAAAATAAATAAATTAATTGAATTCTTTTAAATAGATAAAGGGAAGGCAGCAGGAGTAGGTCAGGAGAAGGCAGCCTCCAGAGGGAAGTCCAGCAATCGAGGTCGACCTCCTGGGAAGGGAGATGGGGAAGGAAGAAGGATTGAGTAGGAAGACCCTCTGACTGTGATGCAGCTCTGAGAACCTCTCAGTCAGCTCACTGGGAAGCTCCAGCATAAAGATTGCCCATTAAAGGAGTACCACTAGGAGCAGAAATAGACAGGCCCTAACACCCCTGCGATAGTCTGCTCCTGGCTGGGAACTCCCTGGGAGGCAGTGGGGCCTTGACTTGAATGGTTGGTATGGCAGATGCTGAAGCTGCAGGTGGTCACTCCACACAGTAGGCCCTCTGAAGGGCACTTACCCACGGCTATCATAAACTGCAGCCTGCCTTTTATTTTCTCATCCCCTGCCCCCAGACCTCAGGCTCTGGCGCCGCTGGCCTAACCCCATGCAACCAACTGTCCATTCCACTCCCTCCCCAAACCCTAAGCTTTGTTCTCTCAGTTCTTTCTGCTTGGAATATCACACTCCTTCCCAGCTTTACCCATCAAAGTCCTAATATGTTTTAAAAGCCTGACTTAAATGTCACCTCTCTAGGTCACCTTCCCTGATCCCACCATGAGAACTAGTTGCTCCTTGTGCCTGAGGTGCCATTTGTAGATTAGTGCTTCCCAGGTTGGATTATTCCTAGCTACTCTTTTCTCAGATTCTTGTCCCCTCTAACTTTAAAACCTAGCACCATGTAGGTATACAATAAATGTTGACTGAACTGTTTTCCTGCTCCTCGCAAAATGCCCAGAGATTGCGTAACTCCAGCGCCTAGAATGGTAGGACGCAAAGTCAGTGGTCAATAAATGTTTGCAGAATTATCCGGGACCTCATGTGGGTGAGGCAAAGCAGGCCGAAGGGTGCTGGGGAGAGGTTGTTTACTGTTGTTAGGGATCACTTGGTTTGGTACCAAGTCAGAGTTTTAAGACTAGAGCGTGTCTTTGTCTGTTTATATTTTCCTCTGTGATTTGGAAAGACCCCAAAGGTTTTGTGTGTGTGTGTGTGTGTAAGTCTTTATTTTATTGCCTCTGGTCAACAGATGGGAACTTTTGGGGGGCTTCCCTTTATCAAACACATTTTTATGTGTTGGGATTTTGCATTTCTTCATCAGTCATTCTCTTTATGGATGTAAGAGAGCCATTAGGGTACCTGGCATGAGATCTCCAGTTATTTTCTAACTGAGTATATTTAGAGAGTGGAGGGAATTGGGAGGCATAGAAATATTTTTCCTCTTCCTCTTTCCCACACCCACCAGTTAAAGAACTTCCCTGGGTGGGGACCTGTGGGAAGTGGCGGAGGGTTTTCAGAGTGGGCATAGTAGGGCTGACATTAGGGCTTGGTGTGGGGATCCGGGTGAGTGGAGAGAACTGAGAGGAAGAACTACTGACCCAGACTCTTCAGCCTCCTTTACGTGTCCGTTGGCCACTGTCCCTCAGCGGAAGGAGGTTAGGGCTGGGGTGGCCACGCTCTCCCTCCTCTCTTCAACCTCTCCAAGCTGTGGGGCCTGAGGAGAAGCACAAGGGTTTTCTGTCAAGGTGGGATGGTCCTGTGCCCTCTGCCTTCTGTCCAGGGTGTTCAGTGCAAGAGGAGGTAGGGCGGTCCCGGACTGAGGCCTCAGCTGCTGGTGCTTGCTTGGTGGTGGTTAGGAATGCTTAGAGGCTTTGCTTTATCTGAAAGCCCCTCCAAGGCCCAAGGTTCTTATCTCTAGGTTCACAGGCTCATCTTCGTGGGCTGTGAACCTATTCTGTCCCCTCAAGTGGTATTTTATCGTGTATTTGGTGGAGACATAGCTTTCATCAGATTCTTTTTTACTGGAAAAGTCTGTGATCCAAACTATACTGTAGCCCAAAGAAGAATAGCCTTTCTAATTAAAAAAATAAATAAATAAATAAAGGAGATGTTTTTCTGTAAAAGCTGGATTCTAGCTGGACTGCCAACTAGGCGATCCCAGGGTGATGCTAGAAAGACGCCCAGACTGTCACCTTCACACTGTGATTGTCCCTCGGGAACTTTGAGTGTCCCCTGTAATCAAAGTTTGTGGTTTAGGGACCAGGACCATATGGGTTCTGTTGGTAGAGATCCAGAGACCTGAACCCCTGAGAGTTGTGCCAAGTAGTCTGATGTCCACCTCCAAGGACACCAGCCCAGAATCAGGGCAGACCCTGCAGGTGTGTGGAAGGGGGCAAGGGAGCCATGTTGGCTCTGGTGGGCATGGAATGTTTATGAGAATAGAGTGTTGCCAGGCTTTTAAATGAATTCCAGCATAACCAGGCTGAAATCCCCTACAAACCTGAGTTCTGGGCAGATTCTGGTCTCCATATTAGGGAAACAGTCCTGATGCCGCAGAAGCACAGAGCTTTAATATGACAGCCTCTGCAATCTTGACAACCCCCCTACTTTTATTTTTTAAGTCCTGGCCACAATTATAAATAGGGAATCATATCTGTTGAGACTTCCCAGGAATTACATAAACAGTTTTTGGATGGTTATATTTTTTTACACGACAGTTTCTGAAAACACTGGGAAAAAATCCCACTTATTTAACAGCGTGATGCCTGAGCCAGCCCCGGGAGTCCCTGGGAGGCCTTGCTGCAGAATCACTTCCTCCTGGCTGCAGTGGGGGCAGGGCCCTGGCGTGGTCATGAAGCTCGCTGACCACGCAGAGGAGGAAGAGCAGGGCACAGTGGGAGGGCTGAGGAGGCCTCAGATTGCTCCTCCTCAGGACAGCTGCTGTGTCTTATCACCAGCAGAGAGTAGGGACCCAGGATGCAGCAGCCATAACTTTTCTGAAGGCTTGGCCCTTTTGCGAAGGAGCATATGCTTCAGATACGTTCCTCCCACTTGAGGACTGATGTGATCATAGAAACAGGGTTCCTGGGCCCCTAAGTCACAGTGAGAATCTTCCCTTCTTTCAAAGGACTTAGCAGCCTCAGTGGCCTTGGAGGTGTCTTGAACCTGAGGGACTGAGCTTCATCTGAGAAATTCCTATGTCTCTTTTGGCAATGCCTGTCTCTCCTGTAGTAGCCTTCAAGAAGCCATCTAGACAGAAAAACCAATCTTCTGCACCAGTGGGAGTGGCTGAAAGGATAGCAGGAAGGCCTCTTGCCTCAGTGTCATCCTCCCTACCTCAGGTTTAAACTGTACTTCAATTTTGCCCTTAGAAATGCGCTTTCAGTTAAGCATTCTCCTTCCTGAGGTGTTGTTTTGAAAATACAGTTAGCTAAAGATGCATTTAAGTCATTAGTGTAATTTAACTTTATACTGTAAACTACCTTCATCTTTAAATAGAGGGCTTGGTTCAGTGGTTCTCAGCAATTTTTAAGTCACACACCTCTTTTAGAACCTAGGGAAATAGATGGACCATTTCCCCAGGAAAACTCATGAACATCCAGGATTTTGTATACCACTTGTGGATTTCAAGGAGCCCTTTGATCTCACCCTAGAGTTCTGAGTTCTCATGAGAGGACGGCGAATGGGAGAAGGTAGTGATGAGGAGTAGGAACCGGGACAAACAAGGGCACTGGGTGCTGCTGCTGTGACCACTTTGTGGTTTTCCCCAAGACCCGTCGTGTGAACACGTCAGAAATGAAGTCTGTCACCTGGCTAGTGCTTCTGTAGGTAGTGAGGCTGGGGGCCTGTGCACCACATCTCTGAGCTCCCAAGAGCTCAGAGTGTATCTGAGATATACTGAGTATATCTGGAACTGCCTTTCTGCTGGAGGAGCCTTGTGTCCCTCTGGTGGGCCAAGGTCCTGTTGGCAGGGTGACAGGGGCCACCAGCCTGCTACCACCACCCCCCAGCAGAAGAGGCGGCGGCTTGGTCATTCTGGACTGCATACTTATAACCTTGAGTCTGAGATCTCTCTTATTTTCTTTGGGGAAGTCAGCTTTATGAGGCAGCTTGTGATTCCCTGGGTATTGTTCTGTTCAAACTGGGGGAAACATGGGGGAAGTTTGGGGATCTAGACTTCATCTGAAAGCCTCTCAGGGGATTTTGGAAGTGATGCAGCATAGTGAAACAAACATGCAATCATCTGTAGTCCCATGCTTGTGATGTGAAGCTCCTTCTGTTTGTGGTGACTCGAAGAGGGGAGAATTCCCCCATCGCAAGCCAGCTGGACAAGTGTCAAAACTGCTCTCTCTGCAGGTTTCAGCATGGAGGAGGAGGAGCAGGGCATGGACTAGGGGAAACCCCCAGGGTTTGCGGGGCTGGACCCAGTTTTAACACACATGATGGTGGGGGGGTCCTTCTCTTGAGCCAGTCAGCCAGGGTCCCCCTGTCCCCACAGAGCCATTCTCAGAGCTGGCACAGCACCCTATCCAAACTGGACACCAACACCGGCTTGTTGAACTGATCAGAGACTCACCTCTCGCCTATATCACATCCTAGAATGAAGCACAGGCTTTGCATGTCACACTCAAGTGGGCACACCCTCATGGACAAATGCAGTCTTTCTCCCACTCAGTCAGACTTTGTCTTTTCAATTCTTTGGATTTTTAAACATTAGCTTTTTGTGATTATTTCTGTGTTTACTAGATTTATTGACATTAAAACAAATATTTCTTTTTTAAAGAATTTAGTTATTTTTATGTTTGTTTTATTTATTTATTTTTGGCTGTGCTGGATCTTTGTTGCTCCGTGGGCTTTACTCTAGTTATGGTGAGTAGGGGCTACTCTCTAGCTGCAGTGCCTGGACTTCTCATTGCACTGTCTTCTCTTGTTATGGCTTCCAGGCTCTAGAGCTCAGGCTTGGTGGTTGTGGCACTTGGCCTTACTTGCTCCTGGCATGTGGGATCCTCCCAGATTAGGGATCGAATCCATGTCTCCTGCATTGGCAGGTGGATTCTTTACTACTGAGCCACTAGGGAAGCCCCTAAAATAAAGATTTCTTAAACAGTGTACAAAAAGCAATAGTCATAGATGAAAAGATAGATAAATTGAACTTTCATGGTCTTTTGTTCATCAAAAGATACCATTAAAAGAATGAAAAGGCAAACCACAGGCTGATACTTTCAGTGACAGAGGACTTGTAGTCAGAATATATGAAGAACGCCTGTAGGTCAATAAGAAAAAGACAGGCAGAATCAGCAAAGGCCTTGAGCAAGAACATGTTCAAAGTGGATATCTAAATAGTCACTTTGCAAGTTAGAACTTATAACACTGTATATCTATCCTAAAGGACCAAAGCCTAAAAGATTGATAATACCAAATATAGGCAAATCCTCATGTATTGGTGGGCTTCCCTGGTGGCTCAGCTGGTAAAGAATCCTCCTGCAATGCGGGAGACCTGGGTTTGATCCCTGGGTTGGGAAGATCCCCTGGAGAAGGGAAAGGCTACCCACTCCAGTTCTGGCCTGGAGGATTCATGGACTTTATAGTCCATCGGGTCCCAAAGAGTCGGACACGACTGAGCGACTTTCACTTTCATGTGTTGGTGATAGGAGTATAAATTTGAGCGTTTGGAAATTTGGAAAACTATTTAGTAGTATCTACTAAAGCTGAGATTACATTCATCCTATAAACTATCAGTTCCACTCCTAAGTATGTACTCAGTAGGAATGAGTGTGTATATCCTCCAGTGTTCTTATTCATCAACTGGAAACAGCCCAAGTGGCCATCAGCAACAGAATGGATAAGTAAGTTGTGTCATATGCATACAGTGGAATACACCACAGCAATTTGAAAAAGAACAAACTATGTTGGCACATAACAATACAGATGAATCTCAGACATGTTGAGTTAAAAAAGCCAGACACCAGAAAAGTACATATTGTATGATCTTGTGCTCCTGGAGGATAGGACCACACATTTTATCTCTGAAAGTAAATATTTGTTGACAGAGCGAGTAAAGGAAGACGCGGCCTTTACTCTCAAAGATGTTTTCAGAGTAACGTTTGTGTGTGTGTGTTAAGGTGAAATCAGTTTGGGATGCAGTTAACAAATGCTCAGTTTGCTGTAAAACGAAGCAGAAAATACATGCTAAAAAAAAAGAAGAAGAAAAAGCAGAAAAGAATCCATTTTACCTTGATGGGGAAGGGAGTGACAAAGGGGCTGTGTGATTCAGGAAGAGGCGTTCACCAGTGCTCAGGGGACTAGGAGGGCTTCCTGAAAGGAATAGGATTGAGCAGAACTTTGACAAGGGTTGAGATGACAACGAGCAGAGAAGGCCTGAGGAGGACAACCCAGGCTTAGGGAATGGCACATCCAGGTGGTTCTCAGGCTTTAGCACATGTCAGAATCATCTGGAGGACTTTTGAAAACACAGGCAGCTGGGCCCCACCCAGAGATCTTGGTTCAGTAGCTCTGGAGTAAGACCTGAGAATTTGCATTTCCAACAATTTCCGGCTGATGCTGATGCTGCTGGTCTGGGAACCACTCTTTGGGACACACTGGCTGGTCCAGGTAATTGCATCTCATGTGAGTCACATTCACTTACTTAGGTAAGTGAAGTGCAAGATGGGAGGGTGTTTTTAGGCAGGTAAAGTGGGCCATAGTGTGGAGGCCTTTGGCTGCTGTCTGAGCTTAGACCTAATCCTATAGACTTAATTTAGGGCCATGTGGATAGATGTGTGTTGTATGTGATTTCCAGGGTGTCCCCCTACAGGATCTAGATACCTTCAGCCTTAAGGCTTAAGGCTTAAGCTTAAGGCTGTACAGTTGTGCAAGTGATAAAATGCATGCTGAGTTTGGCCTTGTAGAGACGAGCCCTGTACAAAGCACATCGTCAGAGGGCAACACAGTTTACACTGACGGGCCAACAAGGATTGAAGAAAGGCATTATTTTAAGTATACAACACCAGGATTATTTATAGCCATGTAACACATGCATGCAGGGGCTTCCCAGGTGGCTCAGTGGTTAAAAAAAAAAAAAAAAATCCACCTGCCAATGCAGGAGCTGCAAGAGACATGGGTTCAATCCCTGGGTCAGGAAGATCCCCTGAAGGAGAAAATGGCACCCTGCACCAGTATTCTTGCCTGGAGAATCCCATGGACAGAGAAGCCTGGTGGGCTAAAGTCCATGGAGTTGCAGAGTTGGACACAGCTGAGCTCACAAAAACAACACCACATACCGTGGGAATGGCAGGTGGAAAAAGAACCTGCTGATCTGACCATTCAGGCAAAAGCAGCAGTTTTACTTTAAAGAAGAGATAATTGCTCTGAATGTTTCTTTCTCATGGCCCACAGCCCTCCCACATTCCTCAGGACAAGGATGTTACACCATACACCCAGTCTGTTTCGGTCACCAGAGAGACGCACAGAGTCAGGAGATTCCCCCCAGGTGGTCTTTCTTTGGCTGGGGAAAGGAGAGTTAGTCACCTGGGTGGGATTTGGGGAGGGAGGCACATACCCTGAATAGCCCAGCTGAAGAGTCCCTGCCCCTCTCTGGGGCCGTCCTGGTCAGGACACTGGACTCGCAGGACCGCCCTTTCCGGGATGACCCCGGCACGGAGAGCCAATGCCGTCTGTCATCCTTTATACTGGCTTCCAGCTATACCTCAGTAAGCTACAATTCAGTTGCTATTACCGAATACCAAAGTATTCTACTGGGTGTGGTAGAGACACAGATGAATCAGCCACAGACCTGCCCTCCAGAAACGTACAGTTTAGTAAAGGGGAAAGGAGACAGAGGTTGTTCTTGGTCATTAAAACCCTCCTGCCTGGTCCCTGTTTCCTCCCTCCACATCCCTGGTTTACGTCTAACTGCTCCCTCTCCCTTAGTCACCACTGTTGGAGGCTGGGGGCTCTCACTCATTCGGTAGGATCCTAAGGTCATGGAGATGAGTAAATCAAGATGCTTGTGGTCTGATAGGGAGCTTGTCTTGCCGCATAGTTGGATTCAGGCCATCCCTGAGCAGATACCCTGAAGCTGCCACCCCTGTTGCTGGGGCCAAGACCATCAGCTCTGGGCAGGAGAAACCTAAGTCCCCTTGCTGGCTGGGTCCCACACTGACAGATGCTGCCTGGGGTCCCCACCTTTGCATCAGCCTGTCGCAGACCAGCTAAACCACGGGCCTCTGGGGGTTGCAGCTGTTGCATGCATGGTGATCCATAGGAGGATAAGAGGGGGCTCCGGTGACTGCTGGTGCCCTGACAACTCTCCAGCTCCCTGAAGACCCCATTCCTCTTGGAGTTCTGCTGGCCTTTTCCCTCAGAGGCCCTGGGAACTAGCTTGCTTCCTTCTTACCCCCATTCTATTTGTTAAGAGAGTCACCTAAAAGTGAGCAGGGGCCCAGAAATCAGAACTGGGTTTAGATCTTGCTCTGCCACTCCCAGTCTGTGCAACTAGGGCAAGGCATCTAACCTTTCTCAGCCTCAGTTTCCTCATCTGTAGAATGGGAATAACAACCTTGCTTATTACTTCATATTGTTGTTCAGAGACACAGGGGATACAGACAGAATTCTTGTCCTTAAACTGCCCTAAGCCTAACGGGGTACTTGGACAAGCACACACAGTGTAATGTGTACCGCACCGGAGGCACGTTTGGGATGCAGTAGTGAGCAGAGTAAACTAATTCTAACAAGGGTGAACTGCAGAGCTTCATGTCAGCGCCGTGTGCAGAGCATGGTGGAAGCACCTCTCCAGGGCTTTGGCCGCTAGTGTTTCTCGAATACCTGACACTGTGTTAAGTATTTACCCATGTTTTATTTTTTAATTCACAACAAACCAGTGAGGTGTTATCACCCCATTTTACAGATGAACAAACCGAGGCTCCAAAAGGAGCATACATTGACCTGGCATGGGATTTATTGAGCACCTACTACATGCTAAATTTTACAGATATAACAGTAAACAAGGGAGATCCAAGTCCCTCCCTCCTAGAGCTTACATTCCACGGGTGAAGTCACTTGCTCAAGATGAGGCTGAAATGTGCCAGAGCTCAGATTCAAACCCAGGTCTGATGACCTCCTGGGCTTGTGCTTTTCCCACTCACTCCAGAACTCACTGTCTCTGAGGACATTCCTCACATGGGAGGCACAAACTGTCCCTGCTGGCTCCTCTGAGGAATTCAGGGATTCGGGAGCAAGGCTGGATCAGGAGTAAGAGAGGAGCTCCTATTTCTGTAGAACCCTCTCTTTCACAAGCACTCCCCAGCAGCCCTGCCCCAAAGAAAGAAAGACGGCCTGCCTGACCCCTCAGATATTTTCCCCAGGAAGGGGTGGACGGAGGAGCTTCCCCGAGGGGATTTCAAGGGAGGGGTGGTGCTGTCTGTGCTCAGGTCAGAGAGAGACACCCCCTTCCTGGCTCAGGTGGGGAATCCCTTTGGATTTCACTTGGCCTGTGGGAGGGGCCTATTATTTTCCTACTCCTCAGGTCCTCTAGGGAGGAAGTCAGGCCTGGGCTATGTCAGAGGATTAAATCAGGCTCTGGGGCTCTTGGGTGCAGGCCTCAGCCCTGCCCGCCCTCTGCCCTCAGCCTCAGGCTGCCTCTTGATGCCACGACATCTGTGGCACTCCCACTGGGCAGTGACATTTTCACTTAATCCAAGGAGACAATGAGAAATTTGCAAGCCTCTTCCACTAAAGAAAAAAGATACATATAGGATTACTCATTATAGTATTTACTCATAGTAGCAGTCACCTGGGAGCAATCTAAATGGCCAGTGTTTTGGAATTAAATAAAATATGACAAAAGTATGCATCCAATGAAATACTGTGCAGCCATTAAGAATCGTATGGAGAAGAAAATTATCTGAGTGCTTATAATTTAGTCACAACTCATGACTAAAACAATGTACACAAAACAGAATATACAACATGATCCCATTTTTTAAAAATTTGTGTATATGTGCGTAGAAAAATGTCTAGAAAGATACACACCAAATGTGAACAGTAAAAATAAAAGTATGAGCAATAACGATCTCAGGGTACTGGAATTGAAACTTCTGTTTTCAGTATTTCCCCATCTTTCAGTGAAAAAAAAAAGTGTGTATTTTCTAATCATGGAGAGAAGAATCCCCACAATATATATTAGAGAAAGAAGAGAATATCTCTTTTTGGACCTGTACTCAGCTGGTTCCAGTCCCTACCTAGCCTTGGGAGGTTTGAAAGCTCGAGAGCAGTGTGGGATTGGGGACAGCTTGAGGAGAATGAGCTGCCCTCTGTTCAGTTCAGCCGCTCAGTCGTATCTGACTCTTTGCAGCCCCATTGACTGCAGCACGCCAGGCTTCCCTGGGTCTCATCTGAAATGTCGTCTGCCAGAAAGGCCTCCTGACCGCACACCCGGGCTGAAGGAGGCCCCTCCTACATTCTCTCTCCCTCCCTCACCCCATTTTATTGTCTTCATTGCACTTAACTATGTCTGCAGTGACCTGCTGCTCATCTGTTCTGGGTGGTTATTCGTCCTCTCCACCAGAAGGCAGGCTTTGTGGGGGCAGGACCCCTGCCGTCTTGCTCCTCTGACTTCCCATCAGAAGAGACCTGAGTAAAATCTTGGTCTGTAAGAAGCAGACCAGGCTGTCCAGGAGCCCTCTGAAGTAGTGAGCATTGATCCTAAGGCTCGAGGTGACCTGGAGAAAATGGGATTAACATCTTGGGAGTCTAGAGACAAGCTGATTACTCTCTCTGGGGACCAGAACTGGCTGAAGCTCAGCAACATGGAGAACCTGGTCCAGCTTGGTAACAGCAGCTGCCAAATTGTTACGTGTGTTGTGGAAGTGCCAGCTTTGTGCTTTACAGCTTATAAATGAGTGAAGTGAAGCTAGAAGCAGTTTATCTGATCATCCCTTACCCCTTCGCTTCCAGAGCTCCTGAGGCTGCCAGCCCCATCTGTCCTCTAGCTCATGACTTGGGCTCCTCTCTTTTGAACCTGTTCCAGTCAGGTTCTCATCCCAGCCGTTCCGCTGACTCTGCCCTTGACCGAGATCGCCTGTGCTGCCAAGACACTAAATCCAGTTATTAATTCTCTGTCCTCATATGACTTGACCTATCACAGTGAAGTGCTCCATCTCCTCAAAACCCTTTCTCCTGGTTTCCTTCCTATTGTACTTGCTACTCCTTCTCAGTCTCCTTTGCTGAGCAATTGAATGGAGCTTAGCCCTCATGAGGGCTTCCCTGGTGGCTCAGACGGTAAAGAATCCGCCTGCAGTGTGGGAGACCTGGGTTCGATCCCTGGGTTGAGAAGATCACCCTGGAGGAGGGCGTGTCAACCCACTCCAGTATTCTTGTCTGGAGAATCCCCGTGGATAGAGGAGCCTGGCGGGCTACAGTCCATGGGGTCACAAAGAGCCGGACACAACTGAGCAACTACACATACACACAGTCTTCATGAACTGAAGGCAGCTTGTATATTGACAGTTACCCCCCTTGGTGACCTCCTCCTATAGCATGGCTTCATAAGAACTACATGCTGAGCACTTGCAAATCTTCATTTCCAGTCTGGATCTCTTTTCCCCTGAACTCCAGACACATATATCCACCTGCCTACTCACCTCTCCACTTGAGTGTCTAAAAGTCATCTCATGCTTAACAAAACTGAGCTCCTTATCTCCCTGCCAGACATGCTCCATCGTCAGGCTTCTGCATGCAGATAATGACTATTCCTTCTTCTCATTTTCTCAAGCCAAAATCTCAGAGTCCTCTTTGACTCCTTTATTTCATATTTCTCTTCTAAATCCATCAACATATCCTGTTGGCTCTACTTTCTAGTATCTGACTAGATCTCAATACCTGTCCCCCACCCCAGGCTACCTCTCCAGTCCAAGCCACCATTGTCTTTTCCAGGATTTCTGCAGTATCCTCCCAATTGATTTGACCTGTGCTCCCCAGGTTACTCTCAACACAGCCAGAGTGACCTTGTTAACGTGTGAGACACATCATTCCCTTCTCTGTGTAAAACTCTCCAGTGGCCCGCATTTTGAGTCAAAGCTCAAGGTCAGTGCTTGGTGAGCTTCAGAGCTCTGCACACTCTGGAGCCTCTCGCTGCCTCTCTGCTCCCCTCCCTTACCTCCTCTTCACTCCCTCTTCCCTGCCCACACTCCCCTCTTCTCCGATCTTTACCACCTCAGACAGGCTCTTCCCTTCTGGCCTTTGCACATGCTGTTGACCCCACCTGGGAAGCTTCTTCCCTACTTATTCTCAGGGTTCATGTCCTCCTTTCCTTCAGGTCTTTGTTCACAAGTTATCTTCTCAGACATCTGGGCTTCCCTGGCTACAGTATTTACAGTTTTAGCACTCCTTTCCACCTTCTGCTCCAACATTTCCTTCTACCACCTTTTGCTTTGTTTTTCCTCCAGAGCAGTTAACTTTTCTGATTACTATTTAATTAATTTATTTGGTTGGTCTTCAGGTTCCACAAGGGCAGGGTTTTCATCTGTTTTGTCTCGTGCTATATTTCTAGAGCCCCAGGACAGTGCCTGGCATATGGTAGGTGCTCAGTAAATATTTCGTGAATGGATATATGAATAAAAATATATGATGGGGATTTCTCTGGTGGTCCAGTTGTTAAGACTCCACACTTCCAAACTGCAGGGGACATGGGTTTGATCCCGGGTCAGGGAACTAAGATCCCATATACCACATGACATGCCCACCCCCACCCACCCCCCGCAAAAAAAAAGGTATGACAGAACCACTTACTGTTTATATAAGACTTTGAGACGAGGGGAAAGAGGTTTCTGCCAGCAAAAGAGTGTCAGTGAGCCAAACGAGAAAGAACTGCCCTGGGCAGGAGAATACCCCTGTGTGGATGTCAGGGGCCTGTTTCTGCCTTGGGCCAACATGCAGCCAACTCACAGCTGAGTTGCCACAGATGAGCACTCATCACTCAACTTCCATTCAGGTTTACTTTGCCCCAAGGCTCCCCCTTAGTGCGCTTCCTTAATCACTTACTTTCCTTTTTACCTACAGGTGCCAGTTTGCAGCCTGTTGAAGGAAAACAACATCAAGGTAAAAGAACAATAAGACTGTGTCTAGTTTAAAACTTCTCAACTTAAAAGGCCTTGAAATGTATTCAGTATAGACCCAGAGGGCTGAAAGTGTTGGCTGACAAATAAAGTGAAGGTGCGGGAACTGGTGTTGACTTCTTGGTTAGAGTGAGAGCTGGGGACAGTGAGGAACAGCTAAGTATTGAGGAATGGGTCAGCAGAGGCGGCTATGCAGTCTTCAGACCCAGGAGGACAGTGCTTCCCTTGGGAAAACCTGGCAGCCTCCCCCACGACAGTCAGTCATGGGCCCACAGCCTGGTCCTCCTCCTCTGCTTTCCTCCCTCCAGGCCTCTCCTCTTCTTTGGTCTCTCTGGAGGTTCTGCCCCGCCTGCTGAAGTCAGAGCGGGCCTTGGCAGAGTGTATGGGCTTTTTCTTTTTTTTAAAAGCAAGAATGGTTTGGTTCTAAGTCTAGAGGAATATACTAGGATGCTTCCAGCATAGAGGGGTCTCTGTTTCTGTGTTAAATCACAGTCCAAATTTTAAAAAGTGAAAATACTCAGTAAATAACGAATGTGGGGGGAATGTGCAACGATGTGTACTGCTGATGTGATTGGAAAAGGGGCCCCTTTTAAAAATGTATCTAGCTTTTGTCCAAGCAGTTCTCCCATCTGGAATTTATCCTCTGGAAATAAACACATGTTTGCAAAGGTGGATGAATAAAGATATTTATAACTGCATTGTTTATAATAGGAAAAAAGGAAACATTGGAAAGCCCAACAAAAAGGAGTTGGTTGTTTAAAATCTTGCATATCTACACAAAGACACATCATGCAGCAGCATGGCCCAGGGGTGTATATATATTGATAAGAACAATGTTTACATATATTGCTAGGTTAAAAAAAAAAAAAGTGTATGGTCAGGCCATTCAGAAGGGCTCTTCTCTTTTTTGTTTTGTTTTTTAAATATAATTTTATTTATTTATTTTTGGCTTTGTTGCTGCTTTGTTGGGTCTTCATTGCTGCTCAGGCTTTTCTCTAGTTGCAGAGAGTGGGGTCTGTTCTCCATTTGTGATGCCAGGGCTTCTCGTTGCGGTGACTTCTCTTGTGGAACACGAGTTCTAGGGCGCACAGGCTTCAATAGCCGCAGCACGTGGGCTTGGTAGTTTCGGCTCCCCAGCTCTAGAGCACAGGCGCAGTAGTTGTGGCACACAGGCTTAGTAGCTCATCAGCATGTGGGATCTTCCCAGATCAGACGTTGAACCCATGTCAGATAGATTGGCAGGTGGATTCTTTACCACTGAGCCACCAGGGAAGCCCGGAATGGCTGTTCTCTTGCTCTCTGTACATGCCATGCTGGATCAGTGCCTGCTTCACCTACACCCCATTCACATGACTGACCTTCCTATATACTTGCTTGCCACAGGCCCCAGCTAGAGATTGTTCTTGTCCAAGAGGCAGTGAAGGGCGTGCCCCCTCTGCTAGGTTCCCTGGTATCCGATGAGCCAACCTGCTCTCTATTCCCCCTGTAACAGGCAGTCTCCCCTTACCAGGAGCGAAGGTTGCCTCCTTGTCCTGCTCACCATCACATGGGGGGTGTTGCTCCAGGACTTTGCTTCACATTTGTAAGATGGATCCCCCTATCCATTTATATCATTGATGTCTCTGTCACTGACTCCAGGCTCTTTCTTCAGTCTTGAAACTGGGCAAGTACAGGCCTTATAGGCCTGTGAGATGCACCCCAACAGAGAGAAAAAGAAAAATGGAAAAATCTTAACAAAACACGCAAGGAAAGTAGCTTTGTACTCAGCCTAGTGGGTTTAAATCGAGATCAGTCTCTTAACCCACATGAGAACTCAGGCAAGTGATATGATCTCCTTAAGCCTCTGTCTCCTGCTTGTAAAATGAGCATAATAAGGCCTGCCTCGAAGAGTTGTGAGGGTTTAGTGGAATTAACACCTCTAAAGGCCCAGCTCAGGGTCCAACATGTAGTGAGTGCTGGTGGTATTCAGATGAAACATGAACCAGTAGTACTTTTCCTGGGTACCTGTGAGGAAGCGTGGAAACATTCTGCAAATTCATAGACAAATATTGATTTTATTTGGCTAGTTAGAATTATAGATGATTTTCAACAGTTTAAAACTTTTCTGCAAGGAATACATTTTACTTATGTTGACTGAAAAAAAAAAAATGCAGCCTAAATGAGAATTGTGTTTTTTTGTTTTGTTTTGTTTTTTTGAAAGAATTGTGTTTTATTCCATGAATTTTATGAGGACTTCAAGCCTGGGTGTCAGCCTCTGAGATAGCTCTGGGGGACTGTTCTCAAAGAGGTAAGGTAAGGGAGGAGCCAGGATAGAAAGGAGTTTCGCCACAAAAAGCAGGTAGTAAGAACATAAAAAAATTACTGTTAATTAAAGAAAATCAGACACCTCGAGTTAATGAATTTAGCGCTTTTCTGTGTATGGAAAGATGCAAGAGTCTAGGCTCATTGAAATCATTCCTTTGATATGCACCTTAGCTGTCTAAGGCCAGTATTCTGGCCAGTATCTCAGGCTCACTGTTGGGAGTGGTGGAAATGACTGATGGCTTGATGGTCATAGCATCCTTTGTTTGCTGATATGGCAGGCAATATTTTTCATCCACACTTATATAATGATGATGTAATTTTTTAAAAGGAAGTAACAGTTGAAAAGGTTTAAAAGAGAAAACAAACTTCAGGCAGGCCAACTGAGCAGTCTCCAGGGCAAAGCTCCTGAGGATTGAGGTAGAAGGTAGTGGAGAGGGAGAGGGATAACAGTCAGTGAGTGGGTGAAGGAAAAGGATGGTTAGGCTTGAGGGCTGGTGCCCATTTAAATGTACCTCAGAGGTAAGGCCCCAGACCTCACAAGCACGTTCCCCACTTTGCCAACCTGGGGAGCCTCTAGTAGGAGATATGGTGACCCATCAGATGATAAGGAGTGTATGTATATAGTCCCGGTTGGCTGCGGAGACAACCTGCGGGGCAGGGCTGCAGCCACAGGCTCAGCTCTTGGCCCACCCTCAGAATCCACGCTCAAGGGCAGGGTCTCCCAAGAAATACAACCTGCTGGGAAAGGGATCTGGTAATTACTGCCCAAGGGCTGCTCTGCCACCCGCCTGTCCCCACCCCTACTCCCACCCACCAGCTGCTGACCAGTGATTTCAGGAGACTTCTTCCACATGAATGAGCTCTGTGCTGCCCATGCCAATTTATTGAGCATTCTTGGGGCATGATTTGCCCACCTGGGTGAATTTTCCAAATAATTAAATTTAATCCCATCACACTGCAATTTGTTTATTGGATTCATTTTTAATAAATGTTTATTTTTTCAAATTTATCAAAATAATGCACGCATATGGTTTAAACAAAATAGAGGCTTATAATATTAATAAAAATCCTCTCTCGATGTTTTTCTGCCCCACTCTGTTCAGAGGAACCCCCCTCAACCCTTTTATTATTTTCTGTTTCTATTTATGATGTTATTTCTTGATTTACCAGTTTTAGACCTCTGTGTACTTCTTGTGGTACCTGAGAATTGAGCTCACCTACAAAACCACCTCCAGTTCTTCTTCCATCCTTCCAGTAAGACTAACAAGATTTTTGGTTAACTCAACACATAGTGAATGTAGACATTCTTTACTGCTGTGCTAAGTCATGTGTGATGTATCTGTCCTTGAGTTCTAGGGGAAAAAAATTAATTCTTTGATAATTTTCTCCCCTCTGTTTTGCCTGTTGAACCTACTGGATTAATCATCTAATTTTCTTATGTTTTCTCTTTTATTTCCCCTCCATTTGCCTTTTGGAAATACTTTCTTGATTTTTAAAATTTTTGGCTTTTATATTTTTAATATACAAATACTCATTCTTGTTTCTGATTGCTTCTTTTTCATAATATTACAGTCTTGTTTTATGGATACACTATCTCCCATTTATTTCTCTGAAGGTATTACTTATTTTTCATTTGTCTGTTAGTTTTTAATGTTTTTCTATTCTCTAAATTGTCTTTGTTTCCACCTGGCTTCTTTTTGTTTTCTCTCTCTCTCTCTCTTCTACATTGGAAGTTTTCCTCAAATATCATAAATATCTATTGATATTTATGAGTGAAGCAATAAAAAGCTGAATTAAACTGTATTTGGGGAAAACTTGACTGGGGCATCACTCTAGGAAGCAAGCCAGTCTTTTCATTAACAAGCCTCTAAATGTCAGACTCTTTTCTCTAGAGCTGGCTTTCTCCACCTCGGCATGTTGACACTCGGGGCCAAATAATTCTTTGTTGTAGGATGTTTAGTGGTATCACTGAACTCTGCTCTCCAGGTGCCTGTAGTAACCCTCCTCCCAGAGTGGTGATAACCAAACATGTCAGTAAACCTCACCAAATGTTCTCTGGGGAGCAAAATTACCTCCTTAAGTACCATTGCTCTAGAGCCACACGGCCTCTCAAGAGAAGGGTTCTAACTCCTGTTCCAATTACTATTACTGCCTAACAAACCACACCAATACTTGGTAGCATAAACAACAACCACTTTGTTGTGCTGCAAGTCAGGAATTGGGAAAAGGCATGGCTCTTCTCTGCTCGACAGTGTCTGAGACGGCTAAAAGTTGGAACCAGCTGCAGCTGAAGGATCCACTTCCAACATGGTTCTTCACTCGGCAGGGATAGCTGGAAGACTGGGTGCAGCAGGACTGGAGACCAGGCAGATGACCCATGGCCTCCCCAGGACAACAGCCTGGTAGTTGGGCCTCTTGTGTTGTAGCTCAGGATTCTAGTGTGAATGTTCCTGCCAGCAATACGGAAGCTGCAGGGCCTTTTGGAAGTCACATAACATCACTTCCCCTGTAATACAAGCCCACCCAGATTAAGGAAAGGGGAAGAGTCCTCCCTCTCAAAAAGTGTCAAAAATTTTTGTAGCCATGTTTGAAATTCACTATACTGTGGTACAAGATGATACACGCCTGGGCAAGTTGGGGTATGTAGACTTGCCGTCATTCCTGCATTTACATCCTTGTGTCCATCTGCCCTCTCTTCTGCCAGGGTCTCTCCCATTTAGTGTCTGCAGTCTCCTACTGTGTTGGACAGAGTATGACGTGGGATCTGGGAGGATTCCAAACAATGGCCCTGGTTCCTTTCCCTACGTTCTCTGTACTTGACCCCCACCATCATAATACCTGGTCTCCCCAAGGTCTGAGCTCCCCCACGGTTCTGAGACAGAAGTGGCTTGCCTCATGTCAGTCTCCCTCTCTGAGAGCTCTTAAGAGACTAACTTTTTCCATATCAGCCCTCCCTCATTCTTCCATCTGCTTTCCAGTTTCCCAGAGTTTGCTGAGGTCTCTCATCCGCTAATGTCTCTTTACCATTCTGTTTGCTCTTGAGCATATTTACCATTTTACTTCTTGACTGGCATTTTTAGTGACACTTCAGGAGAGAAAGGAGGTAGAGACATGTGAATAACCTGACATGTTTAATGATAGCTTGTTACACTTCTTTTGAATGGATGCGTGTGTGTGTGGGGGGGGGGGGTGCTCAGTTGTCTCCAGCTCTTTGCAACCCTCTGCGAGGCTCCTCTGTCCATGGGATTTTCCAGGCAAGAATACTGGAGTTGGTTGCCATTTCCTTCTCCAGGGGATCTTCCCAACCCAGGGATTGAACCTGGGTCTGTTACATCTCCTGCATTGGCAGGTGGGTTCTTTACCACTGTGCCACCTGGGAATCTCCTTGAGTGGATATATGGTATCTCTAAATTGTGTTATAATCTTCCCTTCCCTGTTGAAGCTCAGTTAAGTAGTACAGTGACCACATTTAATGTGTTATTGATAATTTAGAATCTTCTTTATGAACATACATGTTTACTTTGGAATTATTAAACTAAGTAAAGCTCTCTGTCCCCCTTCATGTTGAGGATGCAGATCACTATACCAAAATTACTTAAACCTTATTTCATGGACATCTCTGTCTCTGACTGCCTCTTTTCCCATTTATATGTGGTGAGGGGGCCATATTACAGCTCATTAACTTCTAATTTACTCCTTTTAAATGGCTACTAAACTAGATGACCATGCAGGGTATGGACTTCCCTGGTAGATCAACAGAAAAGAATCTGCCTGCCAAGGCAGGAGATGCGAGTTCGATCCTTGGGTCGGGCAGATTCCCTGGAGGAAGACATGGTAACCCACTCCAGTATTCTTGCCTGAAAAATCCCATGGACAGAGGAGCCTGGCGGGCTACAGTCCACGGGGTCACAAAGAATCGGACAGAACTGAAGTAACTTAGGACGCACACATGCAGGGTATCCCCCTACCAGCCTGCCCCTATACATTTTCTACCCTTTCCCACACCTCCCAGTTTTTGACCTTTGTGGATTGCACCAACCAGGCTCCATGCCCTCGTGCTTCCAGTTGGGTTTGGCCAGGTGAAGGCCCCTGCAGGAGATATGAGAATAATGTTGGGGTGTATTAGGGTACTTTATCCACCCCGCACCCCAGCCCCGCCAGCTCCCTCCCTTGCCAGGCCTCAGGTCAGGACTGTGTTCTTCTCCTTAAAGCCACTGCAACTCGCAGCAGCCCTTCTTTCTGCTCTCTCAGGGTCCTAGTAACAGTCCCACCTCCTCCTCCCTCCAGGCCATGGTAACAGCTCCCCATTGTCACTGATTCCAAGGTGTTTCTCCTTTCCTCCATGCCGCTCACCCCCTTGGAAACAGTCCCTCCTTAAGCTCTGCTCATTACCGGGACCCTGCCCAGACAGAAACTTCTGATTTGCTTCTAAAACAATAATGGTCCCTGCATGAGCCCTGAGCATCCTCTTTAAAATGTTCTGTGTGAGCTCCTTGACATCTCTGGGTTACTCAGGGGCTTTTGAAAATTCACTTCCTAGTTGTTAAGCAGAATAGATAGTAGAGGGTATGGCATTAGTGACGTCTTCATGTGGGGAAATGTTACTGAAGTGTTTTGAAAAGGAAAATAAGCATGTAAATAGAAGGAAACCAGGAGAGAGAATTTATGATGACTTTCAGAAATTATATCACAGGCTGGAAAATATCAGGGGTTTTAGAAAAGGATTAAATCCCTTCCTGCATAACAGATCCTTGCTGGGTCTAAGGTAAAGTGGGTATTTGGGGGACATCCAGAGCAATTCTGAGTGGGATTCCCCCAGTGTGACATTAGAAGTCCCTCAGTTCAGACCTGCCAGGCCTCTGTGCTTCCCGGTCAGTAGCTTCTCTGATGCTTTTGCTCTGGGAAGTGCCATGTGCTTGTCTGTCCACTAGAGCCCAGTGAGCACCACAGCCCTGCAGCAGCATCAGGGCTCACACCCTACAGCAGCCGAGCTCTCCCGTGGCACCTCTGAGCTCAGCCCTCACGACTCACCTTCTGGAATGCTCTCTGGATTCTCTTACCTCCTCACCTGCTGTCCAGTCCACCCTTGGTGAATTTATGCACCCCTTTCAAGCAGAATTTTTCCTGGCCGCCCATTTCCTAAAGCAGAAAAAGGAAATGTATCATAAATACTTCTCAAAGATGATGACAGGAAGGGGTAGTGTCACTCTGGCTGGCCAAGGTTGCCACTGTGGCAGTTCACAGATGGGTGGTGAGGTGGCACATGGGGGCTGATGTCCCAGCCAAGGGCAGCACAGGCACAGCCCTCAGGGCCCAACCTCCCCGACCCACACCAGCAGACTCCTGGACCCTCAGCCCTCCTGGGCAGGAGGAAAAGGCCTGGAGGCATTGCCCTGTCTCACAGGAAGGAGCCCAAAGCCAGGGAGATCGAGGGCTGCAGCTTCAGTAGAGAGACATGCTTATACCCTGGCTTCCTTATTCATGATTCTCTTACCTCTAAGGACTTTTTTTTATTAATAAAATTATTTTATTAATAATTTGAGGAGTGGGGACAGGGCAGTTGGAGAAGGGTTTGTTATTTTCAGTGTGACTACCCTCAAGTGATGTAGCCTTTTTCAGTTTACCTTATTCTGTTTCAACCTACACCACTCTGTGTCCTTCAGCCAAGTGAGCTGAAGCGTCCCACCCAACAGAGGTGCAAGAGGCCCCAGGCCCCATCCTGTTCATTCTTGCTCTGTAAACGTACCGCTGGGAGACAGATATGTAGGAACATGGCCAGAGGAACCAGCCCCTGGCTAGAAAGTGGAGGACCCTGGAGGGCTGGGAGAGGTTTCTGGGGCCTCTCTGCACTCCTCCTATAGCCGAAGGTTCAAGGTCTATGCACTTCTGGGAGGGTGGATGGGCCCCAAGCAGGCAGAACACTTGTGTAGTGTGTAAGTCCATGTCCTTTCCAAACTGCCCATAGTTTGCTTCAGTTCAGTTCAGTTGCTCAGTCATGTCCAACTCTTTGCAACCCCTTGGGACTGCAGCACACCAGACTTCCCTGTCCATCACCAACTCTTGGAGCTTACTCAAACTCATGTCCATTAAGTCAGTGATGTCATCCAACCTTCTTATCCTCTGTCGTCCCCTGCTCCTCCCACCTTCAATCTTTCCCAGCATCAGGGTCTTTTTCCAATGAGTCAGTTCTTCGCATCAGGTGGAAAAGTATTGGAGTTTCAGCTTTAGCATCAGTCCTTCCAATGAATATTCAGGATTGATTTCCTTTAGGATAGACTGGTTGGATCTCCTTGCAGTCCAAGGGACTCCCAAGAGTCTTCTCCAACACCACAGTTCAAAAGCATCAGTTCTTTGGCATTCAGCTTTCTTTATAGTCGAACTCTCACATCCATGCATGACTACCGGAAAAACCATAGCTTTGACGAGATGGACCTTTGTTGGCAAAGTAATGTCTCTGCTTTTTAATATGCTGTCTAGGTTGGTCATAGCATTTCTTCCAAGGAGCAAGCATCTTTTAATTTCAAGGCTGCAGTCACCATCTGCAGTGATTTTGGAGCCCCCAAAAATAAAGTCTGTCACTGTTTCCTTTGTTACCCCATCTATTTGCCGTGAAGCGATGGGACCAGATGCCATGATCTTAGTTTTCTGAATGTTGAGCTTTAAGCCAGCTTTTTCACTCTCCTCTTTCACTTTCATCAAGAGCCTGTTTAGTTCTTCTTCACTTTCTGCCATAAGGGTGGTATCATCTGCATATCTGAGGTTATTGATATTTCTCCCAGCAATCTTGATTCCAGCTTGTGCTTCATCCAGCCCAGCTTAGGGTGTGCCAGGATTCAGCCATTGCTTGGGCGGCTGCCACTAACCACTTGGAATAGAAGGGAAATTCTGAACCCAGGCACATGCACCAAGCCTGACGTCATCCTCAGCAAGATGTCACAAGTTCCTAATCTGGACGCAGAGGCCAGAGAGTTTGTGCATCATCTAGAGCCCAGAGTGGGCTGTTAGCCACAAACGTAGACACCTTGAATGGAACCTACCCACCCTGCCTTGCCTGAGGAGGGGCCAGGGCCCACTTGATTCCCATGATGCACCACTGCAAACTGACGCAACCAGCTTTCAGCAGACCGTGCCAGGGAAGAAACACATTACAACAGCATACCGCAATACTTCCTCTGCCCAGGCAGGAGGCTTCATCGCATCAACAAAGTTGGACTTCTCACCCCAGCATCCCACTCCACCGAGCTGGAAGTGCCTTTTATCAAGACCCTTTACAGCCTCTTAGTAGATCTGCTTCTCCCAAGAAATTAAACCAATGGCTTTCAATCCTGGCTTCACATTACAGTTATTTAGAATATTGAAAGTACTGATGCCTGGACCTCATCCTCACCCCAAAGATACTGACTGGATTGATCTGGGCTTTTATTAAAAAAAAAAAAATTAAGTCTTTATTGACAGATAATATACATGCAAAAAAATAAGAGAGAGGAAAAAAAAAAAACACATGAGTGTAAAGCTTGGTGAATTTTGACAAAGTAAATTTATCCTAAGTTGCTTCCAGATCAAGAAACATGACTTTCATCCCCTGGTGCCCCAAAGCATAACCGCCATTCTCATTTCTAATGGTAGAAATTTAGTTTTACCTGTTTTATGCTTTATATTATGTAAGTATAATCAAATAGAATATATTCTTTTATATCTGGCTTCTTCTGCTCAACATTGTATTTGTGAGGTTCATCAAAGCTACCTTACAATTGCTTGTAGTTGTTGTAGCTAGTTCATTCTCATTGCTATAGGGTGTTCCACCATGTGGATATTCCTCTGCTTCTCTGTATTTGACTATCTGGGTTGTAGTTGGCCATTTGGGGTTATTATGACTACTGCTGCTATGAGCCTTCATTGGTGTCTTAGAGCACGTTTGCTTGCGTTTCTCTTGGGTCCGTACTTGGACGTGGAGTTGCTGGGCAAGTATAAAAATCAGTCTGTACAGCTTTAGTACCTTATGCCAAATAATTTCCAAAGTGACTGCACCAATTTATACTTTCTCAGTGATGTGTAAGAGTTCTGGTTGCTCTCCGTCTTTGCCAGTGATTGGTGTTTTCTAACTTTTTCATTTTAGCCATGCTGGTGGGTGTGTGATGATATCACAGTGTGGTTTTAATTTGCATTTCCCTAATGACTAATGCAGTTGAACACCTTTTCACATGTTAGCCATTACGTCCCCCCTTTGCAAAGTGCCTGTTGAAGTGTTTGGACATGAGTACTTTCAAGACGTTCCTTAGGTGGCTCTAGTGTGCAGCCAAGGTTAAAAACCATTGAGCTAAACCACAACTTCATATCTTCTGTTCTGCTTCTCAGTGTTCTGCCTTTGAGCCTAGAGTATTTTGGATCTGAGGGACCTAATGGACATGGGGAAAGATGCCTGTTACCTGCCATGCCACGATGAACCTCCCAGGAAGAAGCAAGAGATTGGAGCTGGAGTTCAGGCAGTTGAAAGTCTTTGGGAATGTGGTCTCCACTTCAGACAGGTTCAGGGAGGGCCTGTGGTGTCCACAGCTGCCACAGGCATTTCCTGACCACAAAAAATCACCCCTTTCCGGTCCCCTTGGAGCTCTAGGCAGTCATGTGGAGGAAGTGGAGGGGCCCCATGCCAGGTACTTCCCAGTTTCCAGGCATGAGTGGGACGCAGCTCGTGTGGCATTGTGGTCAGGCTGAGGGCAAAGGAGCATTTGCTCCATGTAAAGCTGAGGGAGGCCTGCTGTCTGTGGCCTCTGTTCTGGGTCAAAAGGCAGCCTGTGGGGCTCTTCCACATGAGGCCAGGCCTGGCTAGCTCTTAAGTTCTACAGGTTTGCACATAGGTCCCAGTTGTTTCCCTCACCTGTACTGTTCTTCCCTGTCCTCTGTGCCCCACCTTGGGGGCCCTGATCCAGGACCTTCCTTGGCCTCCTTCCCTGTACTTGACCCCTTACTCCTCTGAACTTCTGCAGCTCTTAGAGTGAGAACTCACAATGTGGCTCCCAGTTACACCTTGCCTTCTATTAAGTCCTCATTGCATCATCTGTGCTCATCTCCTCCCCTGCTGCAGCCGCATCCAGGACTGCTGGACACTTCTCTGTGCTCCCCCACAGTGGATTAAGTGGCAATTGGTAACTCAGTGATAATGTCCTCCAAATTGGAAAGGAAGATGCAAAAAAATACAGATCACACACAGAGTCCTTCCCTCAGCCTGGAGCTCCGCAGGTGTCAAGCAGTGCTATCCCTTGAGGGCTCTGTGTTGGCACATGTGCTGCTCATCTGGTAGAGGGCTCAGATGCTGGTGCCTGACGGGGTGTGCATACCCTGATGGAGTTTACCACGGTGCCCAGAGCTGGCACCATGTGTGCTAGAAAAGAGCAGAGTCCACCTTCTGCTGACTGAAGTCCTGCCAGCTCTCTGATGTGAGATGAGGTCCATGGAGGCATGTGGGCAAAGTTGACAGTTTGGAGCCTGGTGAGCCCAGAGCCAACTCTGGGCTCTTGGTTGTTCCATGTCCCCTGGATTCAGGCCCATCTTGGAAATTGCTCTGGACATAAAGTATTTTATGTCCGATAGTCCAAGTGCAGATGCTATGGTTCCCTTGATTGGCCCAAATGGTAGCCTGAACCAGCCAGCAACCAGAGTGCTGTCTGAAGCCTGGAAGAGTACTCTCCCGGCAGTGTATGAGAGCTCCAGGTGCTTCAGATCCTTGTCAGCGACTTGCATTTCCTATTTTCTTCATATTGACCATCCACATATCATAAAGTGAGAGACCCCTCTCCTCCCATTGACCCTGCACCCCCGTCTCTCCCCTTTCACCCAGCCCCCTATCCAGCAGTCAAGCCCTTCAGCTCTCTCAAACCTGGGTCTTCAAACTTTCCTGCTCCCCTGGCTCCTGGGGTGCGGTACTTAGCATGCCCCCATCTCCATCATCCTGGTGATGTTTCCCTCCATCCCCTTCCCCATGGAGTACAGCCGTGCTGTCTGCCTCTCATGGCCAAGATTCTGGAATGAGACATCTCCTCTCCCCTCTTCCTTCTCCTCCCCTGCTCATTTATTCAGCAAGTATCCGTTTTATCCCTGTCTGCGCTGGGCAGAGCAGGTTCAACAGTGAACGAGACTACCCAGCCCTGCTCTCATGAAGCTTATAGTCAAGTAGGGAAGAGAGGCATTAATCATTACCAAGTGCTAATGGAGGGGCTGCCACAGCCCAACAGCACAGACCAGTTCCTTTCTGCCCTCACACACCTGCAAACGTCTGCTCTTCTTCTGGGGCACAGCTCACAAGCCACCTCATCTGTGCTGCCTTCTCTATGCTGTACCTGAAGACACTGTGGCCCACTGGGCCCACAGAAGCCTTGGGTGTAACTACTTCCCACAGAGGTTGAATTCTGAGGGCAGAGACCAGACTACACTCACTTAGTGCCTCCTCCTACCTGGCACAGAGCCCAGAACATCAGCAGTGCTCTAGATGAATGCATGTCTCTGCCAAGGCTGAGCTAAAGTGTGTGAACATCTTCAGGGCCTGAGGATCCACATATTTCTTCTTCCTCTTTTTTAATAACCTTTTGGTTCTTCAAATCATTGTAATGTTTGGTCACAACAGTGAATTTACTTAGCAATATTGAACTGTACATTTATAAATGGTTATGAATGTATATTTTGTGCTATGTGTATTTTACCACAATTTAAAAAAACCAAAGTGCAAAGATTAAGTATTACCAAAAAAGGAGGAAAAGGTCCATATTATTAAGAAATAAAGGACAGATGATTTGATTCAGGCAAAATTGGATTAAAAATAAATAGTTTGGGACTTCCCTGGTGGTCTAGTAGCTGAGACTCTGTGCTCCCAATGCAGGGGGTCCAGGTTTGATCCCTGGTCAAGGAACTAGATCCCTCATGCCACAACTAAAAATCTTGATCTCCATGCTGAAACTAAGCACAGCCAAATAAATAAATATTTTAAAAAATAATAATTAGTTTGGATTAGGGAAATGCAAATCAAAACCACAATGACATACCACTTAACACCCTTTAGAATGACAATTATTAAAAAAGAAAGAAAGAAAATAACAAGTGTTGGTGAAGGTGTGGAGAAATTCGAACCCCTATGGAAGGACTGATGCTGAAGCTGAAGCTCCAATACTTTGGCCACCTGATGTGAAGAACTGAGTCATTGGAAAAGACCCTGACGCTGGGAAAGACTAAAGGTAGGAGGAGAAGGGGACGACAGAGGATGAGATGGTTGGATGGCATCACCAACTTGATGGATATGAGTTAAACAAGCTCTGGGAGTTGGAGTTGGTATTGGTGATGGACAGGGAAGCCTGGCATGCTGCAGTCCATGGGGTCGCAAAGTCGGACACAACTGAGTGACTGAACTGAACTGAACTGATGCCCTGCCACTGTGGAAATGGTACAGCCATTGTGGAAAATAGGATGGCAGTTCCTCAAAAAATGAAAATAAACTTACCATATAATCCAGCAATTCTACCTCTGGTAGAATCAAAAAGAACTAAAACCAGAGTCTCAAAGAGACATTTGTATACCCATGTTCATAGTAGCCTAAAGGTGCAAACAGTTGACAAGCGTCCTTTGACAGATGAATGGATAAACAAAATGTGGTATATACACACATGGAATATTATTCAGCCTTAAAAAGGAATGAAATTCTGTCATATGCATGAGTGAAACTCCTGAAATTCATGCTGCATGGATAAACCTTGAAAACTAAAGCTATTTCACTTTCTAAAGTAGGAAGTGAAATAAGCCAGACACAAAAGGGCAAATATTGTATGATTCAACTTATATGAGGTACCTAAAATAGTCAAATTCATAGAGATAGAAAGGAGAATGGGGGTTGCCAACCACCGGCAGTAGGAGAGAATGAGGAATTAGTTTGCTGGGTTTGGAGTCTATGTTGAGGATGATGAAAAAATTCTGGAGTTGGATGGTAGTGATGGCTGCACCACAATGTAAATGTACTTAATGTTATTGAATTGCACACTGAAAAATGGTTAAAATGGTAAATGTTATGTTATATATATATTTGCCATTATAAAGTAATTTGGGTACAATGTAGGCATTTTAGAAACTATTGATAAGCTCAAACGGGAAAAGTTCAAATCATTCATAATCTTACCAGCTAGAGAAAGCTTGCTGTTAAAATTTCTGTGTGTATCTTCCCATTCCTTTCTCGTTCTCTCTCTTTAAAAAAAAAAGTGAGTGAGTGTGTGTGTGTGTGTGTGTGTGTGTGTGTGTGTGTATCTTTGGAGACCACACTGGACCTATAGAAAGCCTCACCACGTGTCCCTCAATTGTCTTAATTGTTCCTGTTGGTGCTGCTTCCTCCTTTCCAGACATTCAAAACAAGGCTATCCCTGTTTTGTACAACAATCCTTTGAGCAATTTCTCACACCTGTTATAATTTCACTGCTTCTAGGGTTACTCTTCACTGAAAATGCCCATTTCTTCCGTGGGTCTGAAATATGGTACAAAGCGGGCCTGGTAATATGTCTGGAGGGGTTGGAGAGAACAGCGAGTGCCTCTTCCACTTTCTCAGATACTGCAGGTCTTGGATACGTGCTTCTGAGCACGTCAGCTTTCTTGGATGATGCAGTTGCTGTGGCTCCTGCAAAGGTCGCTGACAACTTAAACGCCAAGCCTGTTGGTCCAGGCTGCACTTAGCCCAGGTCCACATGCACTGCCTTGGGGGTCCTTGCTTCTTGGACCTGGTGCTGGGCCTCACATTATCGCTGTTGATTCTAGCTCCTAGATCCAGGTTCTGCAGCCAAGAGCCTGTAGCCCCAGTCCCCAGGAGCAGATCCACCCTCTCCACTGTGAGGGAGCACAGCGAGGAGTAGGGTCCCATAGACTCTACGCC
This sequence comes from Dama dama, assembly GCF_033118175.1. Lineage (NCBI taxonomy): Eukaryota > Metazoa > Chordata > Mammalia > Artiodactyla > Cervidae > Dama > Dama dama. The sequence goes on along the minus strand of NC_083689.1, from coordinate 25,350,014 downwards.
TCCTGGGTCCTGGGAGAAGCAGCCACTTCCTCTCTTCCTCCCTTGAGAAGTGGGCCTTCTTCTTCACACCAGGCACTACCCTGCCCTGCACACCCTTGAGTCGGCAGGAATGAGCCCAGCTATGAGAGATAAGGGTGCCTTCCACCGCGTGGGCCCTGTGGGCTTTGGGGGCTGCCACAGGCCTGGCCTCCAGAGCTGTGCCACTGTCACGCCTTGTGGAAGTGCTCCCAGACCCTCACATCTGGGCCCAGCTGCAGCCTCCCTCCCCAGCTTCGCCACCTGGTCCAGGAGCCAGGACATAGCCAGCTTCACTGGCAGTGAGAGGTGAATCAGGAGGCCACCGTCACTCAGGTGGCTAAAGTTCATGTCTGTGCCCAGCCTTCATTTGTTTCTAAATCCAGCCACAGACGTAAGACCCTTCTCTCTCAGCTTTGAGGCCTCCACAAAAGGGTTTATTTAAGGCTTCAACCAAAACCTTTATAGCCCAGTCGTGAGAAGATTATCTTTTTATTGCAACTTTGATTAATGATTGATCAAAAAGTGATACTAGAAACACTGAAGAACAAATTTGCCCTAGAGATTAGCAAAGGTCTACATCTGCCAGGCTTGGGGACCTAACCACCTGCTTCCTCCAAGGTCAAACCAGGGCAAGGGTACTTTGGAAGACCCACCCCACACACAGGTTTTCTCTCTCTCTCTGTTTCTGCCTCTGTCTGTCTCTCTCACACACATAGGGAAAAATACAGATGTGTAAATGTTCTTAAATCCTTTTTGGAATTAGCAGGGACAGAACAAAAGGACTTAAGGGCTCTTAATAGAATTTTTCTTTCATTTGTTTCTATTAATGCCTATTTTAATGTCTACTACAAATTAGCATCTTAAAGGGAGATCTGGAGTGTGAGGAAGAAAGGAGATTGTGTGAGGACCACAACCTGGGCTTCCTCAGATCTCCACCCCCAAAGAACTGACATCTGAAACATGTCCAATTTCAGGCAGGGAAGAGGCAGGGCATGTGGAACAAAGCTTCACAAGCAGTTGTGGGAAGAGCCTTGGGGAGTGATTGGGCTCTGCTCAGCTGAGGTCTGGCTGTTTTGATGGTCTCTGAGGCTATGAGTCCTTGTAGGGTCCAAAGGCCGCGTCAGAATCAGAAGGACCCAAATCTACCACCTCAGAGACAGGGGAGCCGGGGATCTGCATTTTAACAATCTCCCCTACCCCAGGGTTCGCCCAGTCCCCACCTCCATGAGCTCCATGGAGCAGGGTACTGACAGGAACACATTTTTCTTCTGCCTCTCAGCCCCTCTGGTGCCCTGGGGCATGAGGAGTGGAGAGCTGTCAGAACAGCTTCTATATGGAAACTGAAAAATGAAACCGGAAATCACAGCCTCACAGTCCAAGGAAGTGGGGTTTCTTTTCCACAGGGAGAGTCCCTGAGGGTAAAAGAAGCAGAGGAGCGGGGAGAAGCATGTTTAGTGAAGGCCCCAAGGTGTTTCTTAAGGAGCCTGCCGGTGGGCACACTGAGGCAGGGTTGCAGTGGTGGCCTGCAGGCCGGGCGGTGCCGGCAAGGATGGCTCCGGGGGCTGGCTGGCTGGCCACTGTCAGCCCTAGAGGGCTTCCTCTCCTGCAGAAGCTAATTTCAGGCTTTATGTTGAACGGCTATTTTCAGAGGTACTTTAGGAAGAGTCCTGGCTCTCTCTGAAAATTGTTTCTCAGAATTGAAAGTTTCATACCAGCATTTCATCCCAGCAACTTCTTGCCCCACCGGGCTCTCCCACACGCACACACAGGCCTTTGATGAGGACTGGAGAGGCTTGAGTTTAGCTGAGGATCAAAGATCAAACACCCTCATCTGCCCGCCCCTCTGGTCTCCCACACCACACACACCTGAGTTTGTGCTCACCCAGGCACAAACGCTAAAAGAGCTTTCACGAAGACGCCGCTTGAGGCAGCCTTGAAGATGCTTAGCAGAGCAGCCTTCCTGGAAACAGATTTCCTGAAGGGACTGGAATGCGGGGGAGAGGAGGCCAGTGGGATAGGGGCCAAGAACTGTCCCTACCCACTAACTCCACACCATCCTGGCTGCCCAGCCCCCCATCCCACACACTCCTTCTTTGATTAGGACCTTGAGAGTGAATCCTCTCACAGGACACTGTGTTTTCCAGATATTTGTGTAATTATTTGCCTCACGTCTGTGTCCCTCATTGGAACTAAAGACTCCTCAAGGCCTGGAACATGGTCTGTGTTATTTGCTGCTGAATCCTTGATCTTTTGCATAGTGTTTGACACTTGGTAGGGACACACAAAAATATATGTTCCATGAGTGAGGGCAGCCTGAAATGCCCAGCAGAAGGACAGTACTCTAGCGCACTGGCATATCTCAGTGTCCACACCCACCCTGGCCCCTCATAGCACCTTCAGCTGAGGAGGCGGTGGACAGATAGATGCCCCAGCTCTGCTGTCCGCAGTGTCCAGGCCCATGGACTGCTTTTCCCGTCCCGGTGTGTACAGGCGAGGGCTTAGTGTGGGGTTCTTCTGTGGCTCACCCTCCATAGTCCTGGCTTTGCCTCCTTCTCCTGTCAGATGGGCTCATATACCCTCTTCCCAGCAAGCCAGGACTTTGGCTCTCTGAGCTACCCCAAAAAACAAAGGCCACTTTATGATTATTTTTATTTTTGGCTGTGAGGCATGTGAGATCTTTCCTCAACCAGGAATTGAACCCACAGTCCCAGCAGTGTAAGAGTGGACTCTTAACCACTCTACCTCCAGGGAAGTCCCAAGAAAGGCCATGTTAGCAAATAGGTCAGGAGGAGACAAACTGGCGTTGAGTGTGGGGAGAGGGGGAAGTGTGACAGTGATTTAAAAAAAAAAAGAAGAAGATGCCAGTGAATGGTCCTCCGGGAGGAGACGTGGACATGAAAGCAGCTCTGATTTCAGGCCCCTTGTCTTTTATTCTTCTCAGCCTCACTTTCTCATCCAGAAATAGGATTTGTTCTTTTGAATGTGCCTCGAAGCCAATATAACAGAAGATAATAGGGCTTACTTTGGAATTGGGCTATCTGGGATAAAATGTCAGCCGTGCATTTACGGACTACGGGACCTTGAGCCAGTCACTGAATCTATCTTTGCCTCGTTGTTCTGTCAAATGGGAACAATCATAGTGAATTCTGTGTACTAATTCACGTTCCTGACACTGGTTGAGGGCTTAGCCATTGTTAGCTATTATTACCTTACCAAGGATTGTGAGGTGCCAACAAGATGACAAATGTGAGCATAGTTCTCAGACCCAAAGGTGCTGGGCAAATAAGAGGAAAGAGGGGAATATGTTGGAAATACTGAAGGCACAGCTTCCCTCCCACATTTGTTTGGGGTGGGGCAACAGCTTATTAAATGTTAAGCTAGAAGATGCACCAAAGGAAGGTGACGAACTGAAACCACCAACCGTTTGAGCTGTAGGCTGCACTGAAACGTGTGGCCGGTGCAGATGGTGAGGGCCTGGGCAGGCCCACTTCCTCCCTGCGTGCCACGGGTCTTCCTCATACCAGCCGCTTCCCAAGGCTACAGGAAGTGGGGCCAGGAACACTTCAGGGTGTGTGCGGGGAGGCTTGGGCTGGAGGTCGGCAGCTGCCAGGGTGAGAACAGAACCCTTCCAGGTCCTTGGTGGGTCCCAGGGCCACCTGTGTGGTAGACCCTGCCCTTTTCCTACCCGGGAAACCCAGGACGGGTTTGTAGCAGACTCTCCACCCAGGCTCTTCTTTCTTGAGGTTGCAAGCCACTGTACACAAGACGTCCAGCCCGAGAGGCAGGCCAGAGAAGAGAGCTGAATCTTTTCTCAAAGGAAATGCAGTTGTGGTTTTAAGATGTTCACTTCACATCTGTGGTTGGCGTTTCCCAGGGTTCTCAGAGGTGAATGCAGGGTCAGCCTGATGTTGTCAAATAAGGTTCACCAGTGACCCTAGCAACAGGCTTCGCTGCCCATTGGCTGCCACTGCTGCTGCTAGCCAATGAGACTTCCTGCAGGCCAGCGCCGTCGCTTCCTCTTGAGCAGGGATCCAGCTGCTACCTGTCAAATCGCTGCCCTTTGAAGCAGCACAGATAGGTAGAGAGCTCAGGGCAAAGGTGCCAGGACAGTAGGACTTGCCTGGGTGCCCACATTTCAGAGTCCACTGGGCCGGCGTGCCACTGAGTCTCCGCACAGCATTGGTCTGCATCCTCAGCTTAATGGCCTGCTCCCAGCTTGCCAGAATAACTTGTTCCCTCCCACTCCCACCATCTCCTAGCTTGGAACTGCATAGTTCCTATTTCATAGCTCTGTCCATTCCTCATTTGTACCAGGCACTCTGCTAAGCTCTTTCTATTCATTATCTCTCTCAGCTCTCTCAATAACCCTGTGAGTGAATTAGCCCCATTTTACAGATGAGGAAACTGAGGCTAATAGAGGTAACTGGCCTGGTGTTGCACCAATAAGTAGGAAAGCCGCAATTTAAACCCAGTTTAAACAAATCCAGATCCTACGCTCTTAACTGTCATACTGTATTGCCAGTTGCTCATTGTCTCTGACTCAGTCTCTCCTGCTGTGGCATGGGATGCTAACACCTCCCTCACAGGTCTGGGGTGAGGCTTACGTGGCATAACTTATGCCACGTGCAGGAAGCTAGTACCAAGTGGTGGCTTGTCCAGTGGCACGCCTTGGCACCTGTAAGCTAGGAGCCTGAGAGGTGTGCAGCCTGCACGTTCCTCTCCCACGGAGCGTGCTGCTGAAACACTGAGGTTTGTGGGCTGGACTTCTCTGCGGCCCTCATATTTGGTTTCCACTTCCTCATTCTCAGCCTCTTCCCATCCTCACCCAACTGTGTCACTGAAGTAGGGAGGCTGGAGAGGAGTCTGCTGCGAGAGGCCCTGACCTACGGGAGCCAGAGGGGATAGAATGGCTGGGCTGAACAAGACAAGTTTGGAGGACAGGAGGTGGGCCAGTCAGATGCAAGGGCAGGCATTCTTCATTTCCTCTATGCCAGATAGAAACATGTTCAGAATTGAAAAATACATAAATGATCTGGTAACAATGAAAATACATGTACCCTATAACCCAGCAACCCCACTTCTCAGAATCTGCTCTAACCAGAGTCTCACCCATGTGCAGCACAATATTCACACAGCACCAGCAAGAGTCCAAATGCCCATCAGCACTAGAGAATGCGAATAGACTGTGCAACATGCCTGCAGTGAAAATGAATGAACCACAGTGACCCGTGATACTGTCGTGTTGGATAATAATACCACAGTAATACTGTGGCCCGCGTCAACATAATGTTTACGTGAAACCGCAAAAGAATACACACAGTGTAATTCCTTTCATGGAGAGTTTAACAGCTGGCAAAACTGAATTGTATTGTTTGTTTAAGGATATGTGCAGGGAAGGTAAAACTATAAAAAGCACAGAAATTACCACAAAAGTCAGTGTAGTCATGACCACAGGGGAGGGTTGAGGTTGTGATTAGGAGGGGCAGAGGGGTCTTTGAGGGTGCTGGCACTGTTTTATTTCTTGACCTGGCGGTATAAATTTGCTTTATATTTTGTACTTATTAAACTGAACATGTGCTTTGTGCATTTTTTCTGCATAATTATTGTTTTGCAATAAAAAACAAGTGTGTGTATGTCAGTTCTAGCACTGAACCGTGCAGTGAATGGACAGGACAGCAGAATGAGCTCTGCCCGATGTGAGCCTTTTTTTTTTTTGAAACAGCATGCAGGAGTCCCACACTGTTTGCTGAAGCACAGGTGTTAACTGCAGATGAGGAGCCTTGGCAGGAATGGAAGATAAAGGCCATTGTGGAGTTTAGGATTGACAATGATATGTTCAATGGATTGGACAATGATATTGACATATCATTGCAGCCAGTGGTTGTGGAAACAGGGGCTGGATCACACCATGGTCAAGACCTGGCTGAACTTGAGGGGATCTGAAAGGGCAGAAGGACACACGCAAAGACCACAGCCAGGACCCAGCCTGCTTGGCCCCCATAGAGGGTTGATTCAGCTGGAACTCCCATCCCAGGATCCCCTCTTTAGGGATGTGTGTATTTGTTGATTATCTGCTGTATGCCTAACCCCTTCAGGATCCAGGAAGAAAACAGCCCTCCTCAGTGGCTGAGACAGGGCCTTATAGGATGCACAGCAAAGAGTCGAAGGCTACCGGATGCGGCTTTCCCGACTCGACCTCTGGGGGTGCTGGCATTTCCAAGGTGGCAGGCTTGTTTTATTTATCCTCATTTCCCTACCATGGAGTAGGCAATGAATGACTGCTAATAAACCTTTTTATAGAATATATGCTGTAGAGAGTAAGGTCTCATCAGGCTGCAGAGGCGCAGCCTGCCAGGCACCCTGCTTCTCTGGCCCATCTCCAGCCATCCTAGCCGGTTACAACAGACTTCCTCAGGAGCCCCCAGGGCTCTGGCCCAGCGGTAGCCCATCAAGTATCAAAGATCACCCTCCGTTTTATTTTTTTTCTTTCCAACCTAAATATCACCAGTTTCCACAATCATTTGTCTTATAACCTTCAGTATTCTGGTTATCCAGTCTTGAGAGGCAATAAGAATATCCAGACATGGTCTGAACAGGCAGAAACATGCCTGCAGATGGCAGATTTAGGTTTGTGTGCTTTGCCAGTCAGTGTATTGAAGCTGTGATGGTGACAGCAGCTGGCGTGGCCTTGGACATGGTCTGAAGGTTCATGGTTACTGCTGAGTGTCTTTCTTTATTTGGTATTCTCATAGCCTTTGCATGACAACTTTTGGATGGGGTTACAGCCCCAAGCTGTAACCGTTGTCACAGTGTCACATTTCTCCTCAACTCTCCTGAAGACTCCCTGATTGTTGGCTAAATGTAGGCACTCCATAGATACTCAGTTCAGTTCAGTCGCTCAGTCGTGTCCGACTCTTTGCAACCCCATGAATCGCAGCACGCCACGCCTCCCTGTCCATCACCAACTCCTGGAGTTTACTCAAGCTCTTGTCCATCGAGTCGGTGATGCCATCCAGCCTTCTCATCCTCTGTCGTCCCCTTCTCCTCCTGCCCCCAATCTCTCCCAGCATCAGGGTCTTTTCCAATGAGTCAACTCTTCGCATGAGGTGGCCAAAGTATTGGAGTTTCAGCTTCAGCATCAGTCCTTCCGATGAACACCCAGGACTGATCTCCTTTAGGATGGACTGGTTGGATCTCATTGCAGTCCAAGGGACTCTCAAGAGTCTTCGCCAACACCACAGTTCAAAAGCATCAATTTTTCGGTGCTCAGCTTTCTTCACAGTCCAACTCTCACATCCATACATGACCACTGGAAAAACCATAGCCTTGACCAGACGGGCCTTTGTTGGCAAAGTGATGTCTCTGCTTTTTAATATGCTGTCTAGGTTGGTCATAACTTTCCTTCCAAGGAGTAAGTGTCTTTTAATTTCACGGCTGCAGTCACCATCTGCAGTGATTTTGGAGCCCAACAAATAAAGTCTGACACTGCTTCCACTGTTTCCCCATCTATTTCCCATGAAGTGATGGGACCGAATGCCATGATTTTAGTTTTCTGAATATTGAGCTCTAAGCCAACTTTTTCACTCTCCTCTTTCACTTTCATCAAGAGGCTCCTTAGTACCTCTTCACTTTCTGCCATAAGGGTGGTGTCATCTGCATATCTGAGGTTATTGATATTTCTCCCAGCAATCTTGATTCCAGCTTGTGCTTCTTCCAGCCCAGTGTTTCTCATGATGTACTCTGCATATAAGTTAAATAAGCAGGGTGACAATGTACAGCCTTGAAGTACTCTCTTTCCTATTTGGAACCAGTCTGTTGTTCCATGTCCAGTTCTAACTGTTGCTTCCTGACCTGCATATAGGTTTCTCAAGAGGCAGGTCAGGTGGTCTGGTATTCCCATCTCTTTCAGAATTTTCCACAGTTTGTTGTGATCCACACAGTCAAAGGCTTTGGCATAGTCAATAAATAGATAGTCAATAAAAGTCCACAGATATTAGCTCCTATTATTTACTTTACTATTTTCTTTATTTGAATGGACAGACATAACTTCAGTGTCATTTACTGAGCATGCACTATTCATCAGGCACTGCTAGGTGCTGGAATATGACAGTGAACAGAATAGGCCTGTCCATGGCCCCCTGAGAGCTCGCAGACACTCTGGGAAGACTTGTTGATTGAATGGTTGAATGCACTGTGATCCACACCACCACCAGTGACATTCAGACGTTCCTTGGGTGCTCTCTGCGGGTTCAGTTCAGAATGCATCCTCCCTGCCCTCCAGTGCTGGAATGTGAGAATTATTGAGGAAGACACCACTGTGGGAGTGAAAAAACTCTGAAGCTGAACTGTCTAGAGATCAAGTCCTAGCTCTGCCACAGACCCACTGTGGGACCATGGATGAGTTGACTTGACCTCTCTGAGTGTTGGTTATCTCCTCAGTGAAATGGAAATAACAATCCATCCCTCAGAGGCAAAGATGATCAAATAGGGTCCCTGCACTCCACAACTCCAGGGGGTGCCATTCACAGTTTAGTCTCTGCAGCTGCTGGTGGCCTAGGATTAAAGGAGACCACTTTGGCTGTGTGACCTAAAGTTAACAGTCAATAAATGGTAGCTATTGTTATGTACAAGTTAAGAGGGGAGCAGGGTTCACTGCAGGCTGGCAGGCTGTTTAGGATTAGACCAAGCTTTGTTCTTCAAGGAAGGGCAGGGCTCTGAGAAGCACAGCCTGTGATGCAGGCAATTGTCAGGAGGCAGCGATTCCCAGGGCAGGTCTGGTGGAAAGGAAGCTGGTGAGGGAGGTGGTAAGGAATTCTCTAGAAGAAGCCCACTGGAAGCTGAGCATGGAGCAGAGATGGATGTGACTAAGATGAATGCTCTAATTATTGAACTGCAGAGAATCCTAGAGAGCATCTTGTCCAACGTCCAGTCTCACTGGGCCAGCAGAGACCAGGGAAGAAAAGCCGTTGAATCTCTGAGGTTCTGCAGCGAGGACCAGAGTCAGGACTCCTGCCTTTGCAGCACCCAGCTCAGATGACTTCCAGTCCAGCATGTGGTTACACAAAAGGAAGTACCTGGCATTTTTCATATGTACATATATATATATATAATTTTTTTCTAACTGTAAAAGTACTTATAGGTCATTGTTAAGCATTTTTAAGTTACAGCAATATAAAGAAGACAATACAACCGCCTACAGTCCTACCAACCAAAGATATCACCATTAGTATTCTGATGCATTTCTTCTAGTAGGTATCCCATGTATAAAATTATACATTATATATTCATTAGATTGGAACTGTATTGTGTAGAGTTTCATGTTCCATCTTTTCCCCTGTAAAATTGTGTTTCATGAGAAAGAAGGACCATTTTTTATGCAAAAGAAATTCTAGAAAACTACTTTGCCTAGGAGAAAAAAAAAAAATGTGCAAAGCCCCAGTCTGCAGTGGTTGGGAGGACATCCGGCGGGCTGCAGGGTGGCTCTGTCTCACGTCCGGTCTGAGCTCTGAGGCAGCGGCACCAAGAAAGACGAGTCCTTCTCTCCTCTCCTGCCCAGGCTGCAGCCTTCTGTCTGCGGGCAGGCAGAGTTGATGAGTTTGCACTCAGCCTTCCTTCCCTGACACAGGATGTGTCACCCACTCCATACAGAAGCCTGTGGGGCTGCGATCGTTATTACGGATAGTTACTGCTCGTGAACGACCACAGCATCTCAGTCTGCGCGGTACAGCGTTTCCTCACGCATTGTCTTTCCCGAGACTCACACACACACAGTCAGGCAGGTGAGACAAAGGCTGTCTCACCCATTGTACAGATGAAGAGGCAGTCTCCTAAGAGGTTTAGTGCCTTATTTGAGGCCACACAGCCACAAAGTAGCAAAGCAGGGATTTTATGAAGATCTAGCTGACTTTAAATCACTTTGGTGATTTTTTTTTCCCTCTCAACTTTCTTTCTCTCTAGTCCTAGCTTGTCCTAAGCTAAACTGAAAGAAAATCCTTTTAGTGAGGCCAGAGACTGACAGAGCTGTGCGCGCTGTGGGTGTGTGGAAAGGACACAGAATACCGCCCTGGGAGTGTTAAGCCAAGTGCTGTCGGCTCTGGCTGGATCCGCTGAGTGGCCTGACCTCAGGGCAGCTCTTCAGGACAACTCAGAGCTGGCACCATCGGAAGTTTGGGGAGTGGGTTTAGGGAGGCAGCTGCCTCCTGTGGGCTAGCCCCACAGAGGCACTACTCTTCAGGCATCCTTCTTGACCCACCCAGTCATGGGGCGCATGCCCTGCCCTGGACTCCAGAATCACAGTGTCTCCCAGGACAGAGGCAGCTTCTTCCCAGAGGGGCTGTGGAAGTCTGTGAGGCTAACTCTAACCGAGGGATTCTGAGCAGCTACGTCCCTCAGATGGTGTTCCAGAACTACTTCTCTAACAAATTACCATAAACTTAAGTGGCTTAAAACAACACAAATTTATTTTATTTCTGTAGGTCAGAAATCCAAAACGGGTCTCACTGAACTAAACTCGAGGTGTCAGCAGGGCTGCGTTCCTTTCTGGGGAACTCTAGTAGACAGTTGGCTTCCTTGCCCATTCTGGCTCTTAGAGACCACTTGCATTCCTTGCCTTGCAGCCCCTTCTTCCATCTTCAAAGCCAGCAATGGTTGGTCAAGTCTTTCACATAATGCTGTCTGCCTGATTCTGATTCTTCTGCCTCCTTCATTTAAGGACACTCCCAATTACATTAGACCCATCCAAATAATCCAGAATAATCTCTTTATTTCAAAGTGAGCTAATTGGCAACCATAATTCCCCATTGCCATGTAACGCACAGACTCCATACGTTAAGATGTGGACGTCTTGATTCCACCATGGACCATTATTCTGCCTACCTCCTTTGGGTTCTCCAGAGGCCCTGTTCTGAGACACAGAAAGCAGGCCAGACCAGACCACAGTCAGGATGTGCCCACCCTTATTAGGAGAGGTCCTTTATGCTTAGGTCCTCTCCTTCAGCTCAACCTGTTCTTGATTCCTCTTTTCCCATCCTCTGCTCCCAATCTTAGGTAGAGAGGAGTTAGGTAGGAAGCGCCAGGGAGTGTGGACATGGGGGAGAGGGGATGCAGGCTGGATGCAGCAGGGCTGTAAGAAGCCCTGGGAGCTGCGCACCTCCCACGCAAAGACCCTTGGGCTTCTAAGGACTAGGGCCTGAGCCTTGTCTCAGAGCACTCAGGTGCTGAGGTCTAAGGGTAGGTCCAGGCCTGGAGCAGGCAGCCAAGTATTGAAGCCCCTCTACCTCAGCATCTCTGACTGCCCTTGACAGCCAGAGCTTACCTGGCCCCTTTCCTCAGTGTGACTGCTTGTCTGCCTTTACTCATTCCCTTTTACCACTCCTTCTCTGGGCCTCAGGCTGGAACTTTGTGGGGGCCTGAGGGAGCCATGGACCCTGTGGAGCCTCTGTCCCTGGGCTGCCTGCTGAGGTCCCCAGCGATCTAAGACCCAGGAGGAGGGCTACCCTCCAAGTAAGGTGACCAGCTTACCCCATTTGACCCAGGACTTTCTCAGTTTTAGCACTGAAAATTCCCACATCCCATGAAACTCATCTGTCCTGAGCACACTAGAACACTTAGTCATTCTACCTCCAAGGCCCTTTGCCCCTACTAATCTACTCTAGATTACCTCAGCAGCCTGGATGGATGGCCCTTTGGACTCTTTGATGCCAACCTCTGCGTGGTGTCTGGGAGCAGAGATCTGGGGGCTGATGAAAGGCTCCAGTCGAGTGCTGGGGAAGCACAGATCCCAGCTTGCAGTGTTCCCAGCAGAGGCAGCACTCCTGGACCCATGCCACGTATCTACATGGGGCAGAGCTCCTAAATATGTGGACAGGGGAGTGAAAAACTGTGCTTGCACCCGGACCCTAAACATTTAACAGCCCGATTACTTTGGGGTGGTGGATTGCAGGTGGCTTTAATTAATGTTTCTGTTTACTCATCTGTATTTCTTAACTCTGTACAATTAAACCATGTTCTTTTTTACTTGTGTACATTTTTAATAAAAGAAAGTAATTAATGACTCAGCCTTCCATCTCCAGCAGTCCCACGGAGGGACACAGATGGGTTGTGCTGCTTGTCGTGGGACACAGTGGCCCTTGTTCTGGGGCCTTTGGCCTCTGGCTGGTCATGGCCCATTCTGCCCAAGGCTGCCCTGCAGGGTCAGAGCTAGTTACCACTCTGTGCCCTCCCTGTCTCTCTGCCTGCTCCCTGCACCCCAGAGTCCAGCCTTGATTATCCCCCAAGGAAGGACTCAGACAAGCCAGGTGGACTGTGAGTAGAGAAGGTGAGCAGATGCTAACTGCAGGGCTTTGCCGGCCCAGCATTTTGGAAATGTCCTCAAGCGCCTCAAGATCCTGCCTGAACAGGATCTCCTCCTGTGAGAATATGGAGATGAACTGCTTGCCTTGGTGGAGCTTCCAGTCTGGTCAGAGTGGTTGGGCACGTGGGGAGTAGCAGACAGGAAGGGAAGAGGCATTGGCTGGTGAGGTTTTGCCTGTGTGAGCAGTCAGATCTGTGAGGGCCCCAAGACTGCATTGCATGTGTCTCAGTCTGGCCAGAGACCAAAACTAGGGTCCTCCTGAGGATCCTGAGGAAGGCCTCTCAAGTGGGTGGCAGATGGTCTCCTAGGAGGAGAACTCAAGTGGCTTGACAGTTCGTGACAGAAGTGCGGCAATGAACTGTTTTCAGATGCTGTTCTGAGTCTTAGAAGTCTGAACATCCTTCAGGCCCTCCTCTGCCACACCCCTCCGCCTGGCAAGCTCAGAAGGAGCACTGGAAGGGGAGCTCTGAGTCCCCATCAGAGGCAACCACGTTCCACCTCCCACAGGCAAGGGCAGCAGCTCCACCCCAGTTTACCATCGCTGTTGTATGGGCAACATGAAAGGACTTCTTGACTTCTCTCAGTTTTAAAGAATGCAACTGCTCTTATGGCCTAATGACTCCCTCCCTCCCTGTTCACCTACCAGATCCCTAAAGACCAGCTCCACACAAGCACACAACTTCCTCGTTCCGTGAAGTCAGCTTTCTCAGAGAAGCCTGACACACAATTTCCTCCCCCCAACCCCGACCTGAGGACTCAGATGGCCTGGGCCACTTACTTTGCTCCTGAACTATGATCCCAAGCGTACCCCTTCACCTGTCTGAACAAAGGTGTGGCTGGATATTTCTAACTGTTGTGCACCTGCCCTATAGTTCTCGGCCGATTTGGGATTGACAGTGTGAGGGAGAAGACACACCCACCTGGCTGGCAAGGGAAAGGGGAGAACAAAGACAGAGAAGGACCCAGACCAGTCAAAGGCAGACGGCCAGAAATGGAGCTAAGCGGCACCCTGGCTGTCTCTCAGCAGGGTCCGAAGGGTGGGGGAGGCCTTTCCTGAAAGAAGCTTGCCAGTGAATCTGAAAGCCCACCTGATGTAGGGCTGCCAGAGGTGCTGGGTTTTCTCAGGGGTCACAAAGCCAGGAGTCGACTCAAAACAGCCAGAGGGTGGCCCCAGCCTTGTGTCTGAGAGTTAAGATGCACCATTGACAGGCTTGGCTCCCACCCAGAGCCAGAGTCCAGATCTCTGAGGGCCCCAAGGACTTAGCAAAGAGTCTGATTTACAGCAGAACAAGAGAGACCCGGTTGCCTTGCTCAGACAGAAACGCAGCTGAAAAAATCCTCTTGGATCCCTAGGGCTGAGCCAAGGCCTAGCAGGCTGGAGTCCCCTGGAGCTGGGAGCTGGTTCACAGAGACTTGCAGGACTAAGCCCTGCGCTGAGGCCAAGTTACAGGCCAGTGTTCCACCCTCGGGGGCCCCACCCACTGAACTGCAGGTGGCCTCCAGGGCATTTGCATCACTTCCCTTTAGGACCAAGTCAAGCCTCACCTCACTGGGGCCCCGGTGGCCCACAGCCTAGTTGCCTGGGGTGGGGGCAGGGAGCTGAAGAACGGGGTCCCACACAGTGTCGGGGCAGCTGCAGCTTCTGCTGCCTTCCATGTCTACAAATGATTTTTGTACATGAGATACTAGCTGCCCCAGGCAAGCTATCCCAGACCTCTTCCCGAGGTCTCAGTTTCCTCCTCTCTGGGCAGCCTGACACTGTGGAACCAGTCTGGGCTCTGGGCAGACAGATGTAGGTTGGAATCCAGGCCCCATGCTGATTAGCTGAATCATCCCGGACAAGCGCCTTGTGCCAGCTGAGCTTTGGTTTCCGTGTCGTGACCAGGGGCTGCAGTGGGGTGCCAGAGCCATGGTGCGTACAGGGAGCTTGGCAAGCCCCGGGTGCAAAGTGAGCCCTCAGGGCATGTTGTCATTACCTAGCCGGACTCTGAGGTCCTTGGTCAGTTCTGCTCCTCTCTGAGCTTGTGGAGCTGGATGAGGGATGTTGCGGTGGGCAGACGTCTGTCTGTCCCCTTATACTCAGTCCCCACGTCCTGGCCTCATTGCCTCCAGTATCTTCCCAGTTTAAATTAAACTCAGCATAGACTCCCTCAGCCTGCCTCACCGCTGACCTTACAGAAGTAGGGGGTTCTTCTACAACTCCCCACCCCTAGGAAATGGGCAGAAATGGGTCTCTTGGGAGCTGCCTAGAGCTGGGAAAACCACATGGCCGTGCGTACCCTCGTGCTGCCTTAGACTTGGCCTCCCAGGCGAGCCCTGGCTGACAAAGGCAAGCCTCACTCTGCCCAGTACTTTGACTCCTGGAAAAAGAAGTACATGAGCTCCTCATTCTCCCTGCAAGCCTCTGCCCCTTTGACTGGCACGAGTAAGAAAGGTGAGTGCAGAGTTCTGATGAATTTCAAATGTCGTTGTGACGGGAGGGTTAGCTGTGCCCAAATTGAGAAAGGGCACTACGTCTGACAGACAAAAGCTTCCTGGGTGCTCCAGCACGGCTGCTGGGGAATCCTGTACCTTGCTCACACAAGGATTTTTGGATGTGTGCAGACTGTGTAAAAGACCAAATGTTCCCAGGGAATGACAGACAGCCTGGGTGTGACCCAGCCCCACCAGCCTGGGGGCATCACTTCCAGGGGAAAGGACCCCACCTCCAGCCAGGCGCAGGACTTTTTCCAAGACTTCAGTTCTGTCTTTGGCAGTCCCCACCCAAGACTTCCAGAAAGATCTGAGAAAGTGCTTATCTTGCACACAGTACACTGAGAGATACTGCACACTGATATGTCAAGAAGGGATGATTGGCATGTCTTCCCTAAAGGTTTTCTAGGAAGCTAGCATACTAGCCTCTAGCTTTCTTTCTGTTGCCAAGTGAGCTGAATGAATAACAGCCCAATTAAAGGGACACCTTCAGAGTAAGGCGAGGAAATTCCTTTCACTAACCAGAAACGCCCTGGAACATCTGTAGACTTGGCAGTTCTGCCCGGCGTGCCTGAACCCTACTTTGTTGGTTTATCCCGTTGGAAGGTGGGCCTTCATGTCAGTGAGGTTCTCACAACCGCCGCAAAGCAGATCTTTCTATGAACTCCTAGTCCCTCAGCCAAGAGCTTCTACCATTAGTGCTTCAACTGAAGTTCTTGCGAGTAAGCCACAAAAGCATTGGCAGGTTCTTCAAATGAATTTAAATTATTATTCCCAAATCTGACACAGATTATACTGATGTTGCTCCATTTCAGGCACTACTTGGCTAATGAGTTAGTGTCAGCTGCCATCATCCTTAAGTGAGCATTGGACTTTCCTTTTTCTCCTCAGGCGTGGTGGGGTGTGGTAAGATAGCTCGCCATCCTGGAAAATCTGGCTCCATCTCACACTACCCCTCCAGGTCTGGCCACTGGGACCCAGCTCCCTTGTGATGGGGAGGGGGATATTTTTGGGGTCCCTTCTGGAGATTCCAAGGAGTTGGTTCCAGTTGTCTCAGATGCCTAGGGTATGAAGAGTTGGAGACCAGGACTCTAGAAACTCCGTCTTGGCTCTAGAGATTGGGAGCTCATTGATGGAATTCCTTTCCCATTTTGGAAACTTATAAGTGATGAACTTTGTGTACTAAAACGTGAGAGATATCCATACCTACCTGGGACTTCAGCATATCCACTGCCTACTTACTATCAGGGATTAAGTCTGAGGTCCCTGCTGTTTGCTCTGGGTTGCATGCCTCCCCCGACATCCCTCCTAGGTCTGATCTACCTGGCTTCACACTACTTCCAGCCTTCATTAGTTGGAAAAGCCACCCACTAGACCTTGCCAAGCCCCCAGTTAGAAGCCATAGAAGGCTGGCCTCCCCCAATACTATTTTTCACAGTAAGGGCTGGGCCCTGGAAGAGCTGGGAAAGGCCTTATTCCTCTCCTGTCGCCAGGTGATGTTACTCTTGGAAGATCCAGGTGGATCTTCTGATGGGCAGGGCTTGAAACGAGTCTGTCTAGACCTCCACAAGTAGAATGCCTACCCAGCAGGAGGCCATCTGCCATTCAAGGAACAATACTTTATGCCTTGCAGAGAATGGCTGACTGAACTTTTACCCATTTTCCAGTTTTTTCTTTATTTTCCCACTCAGCCTTCCCTCTCTCACACTCTTTCCAGACAGCTCGGCCCAACAAGGGGTTTCTCGGACCAAGAATATGGTCTTCATTTTCCTGAGCAACCCCTTCACCGCCATGGCTTCATTCCCTGGAGGATACTAGTGATGCCTGCTGGCTTTCCTCGGCTGGCCTGCCTACTGCTGGGTGCCGTTTAGCCCTAGAGCCAGCCTGCAGAGAGAAATGAGAAAAGCCCATTTCCAGACCTCTGAATCAGTCCTTCATTGCCTTGTATCAGTGATTCCCAACCTGCAGTTTTCAGAAACACTGTCCTGATTCTTCACCCAGAGATTCTGTGTGTGTTAGCCTAGCCAGAACCCTGAAAAGATGTGCAATAAGGACTTCTGCTTCATGTAAGTTCATCCAAGATTTTCCTAACACATTTGCACATGGAGCTGTTACACAGTACACTGCAGGGCTGATTTTCAGCACCAGTTATTATTGACTGTCAAAACAGTAAAATACTTTTGAACAGTCAGGTGAATAGTCCCAAGCCCCAGTCCCCAGTGTCCTCCAGCTACCCCAGCCCCTCCCCCTCAAATCTGTTCCCAATCCAGTATCTACCTGTACTGTCCAATATGGTAGCCACTGGCCACGTGTGGCTTTTTGAATTTTAACTAACTAAATGAAACTTTAAAAATCCAGGGAAATCCCTGGCATCCAGTGATTAGGACTCCAAACTTCCACTGCAGGGGGCATGGGTTCTATCCCTGGGTCCAGGAACCAAGATCTTGCATGTGAGCAGCACAGCCAAAAAAAATTTTTTTTAATCCAGCTCCTCCATTGTACTGGCCACATTTCAAGTGTTTGGTTTAGCACATGTGACTATACCACTGCCGGTTGTAGTGGACAACACAGACAGAGAACATTCCCATCACTGCAGAAAACGGACAGCAAGTTATGCTCAGCATAGAAGGCCTTGGGGATCTTTATGGGGCTGGTGTCTGATCTGATGGTGACCATGCTGTGTTAACTG
The DNA here is from genome assembly GCF_033118175.1 of Dama dama. Lineage (NCBI taxonomy): Eukaryota > Metazoa > Chordata > Mammalia > Artiodactyla > Cervidae > Dama > Dama dama. The sequence goes on along the minus strand of NC_083689.1, from coordinate 25,332,483 downwards.
ATAACTTTGTGAAGTAGCACCTGAGTACACTTGCATTTGAGTTTATAGCAAAACATTAGTTGATGGCACATCCCTCAGAAGAACTCAAACCTAACACTCCTTGGGCCCCAGGAGCCCCAGGTCAACTCATAGCTCTACCTGTATAGCCAAGGGCAATGACTGTATTTACATGAACATGTCCCAGTGCCACAACTGTCCTTTCTCCTGCCATCTTCTCCATGACCACAACTGAAAGGATTTCACAAAAGGTGTGTTATCACTCATCCCAAAGTTAAGCTCAGGCAGGATGCCAACACTGAATCCATCAGAATGTGTCTATGAAAAGTAAAATCACCTATGATTTATCTCTAAATAAAAGGCCACAACCCTTATAAACAATACAATTTTTATAAAAAGACAAATGTACATATTTACACACATGTAAATGTGTGGTCACACAAGACTTAGTGGTCAGATGGTATTTCCAATTTTAAATCACACCAAGGCGCTCACGCTTGCCTCTCTGGGCCTGCTGGGGGCTGCCGGGGCCTGCCTGAGGGGGCACGTGGGAGCAGGGCAAGGCACAGTATAAATAAATGCGAAGGCCAAGAGCTTGAGAAAACGTTAGTGTACACCTCTGATCAGAAACGTGGCAAGGTCCACAAGAAAAAGTGCCAGTTTTTTTTCACAAGCCCCTCAGCCTAAGCAGGGAGCAGGGCAGAGCTCCTCTGAGGCAGGGGGGGCACTGTCCCACAGGGACCCCATTCTTCCTTCACATTTCACTGGCTTTGGAACAGTCCCCAGGGCTCAGCTAGGAGGGGAGGCGGTCACTTTGGGAACAGGATCCACTTAGTGCAATTGTCTCTTAGTGCAGAGCCCGCCCTGGAGTCGGTGCCGTGTTTTCTGAGGTCACTGGTCCGTTCCCTCGGGCCAGCTCAGGGATAGCAAAGCCCTCTCCAGGCAGTGGGGCTCAGAGGGGAAAGCTGGAGGCTGACTCCTGTCTGCGACTGCCATCTGACACGCCAATCTCAGATCCCAATCTTCCCAGGAGGCAGGGCCAGCTTTACCCCACAAGATGAGTCCAGACCCTGCCCTGCCGGACTGCAGGGGGCCACTGTCCCGAGGAGGCTTCACCCTTGGTCAGCAGTGGGGTCACACTTCATCATATCAAGGGGCCACAGGATTTCTGCTTCTCTGCACCACCACCACCATGATGCCAGGCCCTGTGGCCTAAAGGAGTCAAAGGAGGCCAGGGGGCCCGTCTATGGTGCACAAGGAATGGCCTGGACGGAGGGCAGCCTGACCGGGGTCAGCAGGCTGTCCAACCAGCTGGCATCCATGTTCTTCATATCTGAAGATATCAGGCCAATATACCCTAGAAGATATGAAGAAGGTTGTGTGAGGACAGGGGTGAGGAGGCAGGTGTGTTCCCCCACCCCACCAACCCTCCAGCCCATTCCTGGAAGGCACAGACACAGCAGCTCCTGCTGTCCACCCCTCAGCAGCCTCATCTTAGGCAAACCTGAGGGCCTGGGAGCCACAGCCAGTCTGCAAGCTGTCTGTACCCCGATGAATTTAAGAAGGATGCTTTACCTCTGCTGCTGTCTCATCCTGCCCCCAAGACTCCCCCACCACTTCCATGGTTTTTCCCATCTTTGAGAAACTATATTGGATCCAGGGTCGTCTTACCCCCAGGGCTGTCAACTTCTGGCTCCTCCTTGCAACTGAACTCTCCATAGACAGAGGTCGGCTGGGCCCCGGGTTCATTAAGCAGGTACCCCTTCCCATCCACGCTTGTCTGCTGCCACCCTGTTTGCTCCAAGAGCTGGGGACAGATAAATAAGAAGCCATCAGCTCACTTCCAGTACAGACTCATCCTCTGGCCCTGCCCGCAATGAGCCAAAGCTTCCCAGCTAGGATCAGGTCCTTGGCTATTTTCATATTCTCAGATGGATACAGATGTGGAGTGCAGTTAGGATAGAGGCCTGGAGGTGAGGGTCTGCCCTGGGCTAACATTCCCACATCTACCTTCCGGCATAGAATCTCCAAGACCTCCCTTTCTATAGCGTAAGGACATACCAACTGGGAGGGTGGCTTACAGCAATGGTTAACATGCTAAGAAAAGATGCCTAGAAATTTCAGCTAGAGATAGGGAATTATGCCCATGTCTCCATTTTCTGTGCTGAAGGAACACAGCCTGGGTACAGCTACTGCAAAAACTTTTTTTTATATTTATTTTAAAAACTGAAACAGAAAAAAACCTGGAGAATAATTTGCTTTAAAAAAAAAAAAAAGCCATCATGTTACAGATCCCAGAGGCTGATTATTGAAACCTGATGTGCATTTCCCAAACTAACAGGACTGGGGCATGTTGGGGCGGAGGACGCGGGCCAGGGACCCAGCACTGATGGGAGCTGAGTCAGAGCTATCTGAAGCCTGCTTTAGGACAGCATGTCAGAAACCCAGCCTCCCTCCTGCCCTCATTCCCAGTGTTTCTTTCCCGTCAGCCAAAAAGGCCAGTGGTCCCCAACCACACGGATGTGACACTTGTCGGACTATGCAAGCCAACAGGTCACAACAGCAGCAGCTGCCTACCCTCCAGTTTGGAAGCCCTCACTGAGAAGTAGCCACCTCTAAAGGGCACCAAAGGAGGAAGGAAGGGGCTTTTACCTTCATGATGTCCTCAGTTAATTTCCCTTCCTCGTCCTCATCTGTTGCAGCTGTGGATGGGGAACAGCAGAGAGGTTAGCTGAGGTCAGCCAGGCTCACCCTGAAGTGCTAGCCCACCCGGTCCCCCTGCCCCTTCACACACACACACACACACAGAGACACACACACACACTGGCCTACACACACACACACACACACACACAGACAGACACACACACAGATACACACACACACAGACACACAGACACACACACACAGATACACACACACACAGACACACACACACACTGGCCTCCCAGCAGATGTCTGCCTGCCGTGAAGATTACAGAACAAAACATTGTCCTGGTGACTCAGCCTCTTGAACCCTGAAGCCACACCTCTTCCCACCTTTTCCCTCTCCTCTCCAGCCCACCAGTCAGCTCAGTGCCAAGCGGAGTTCTGAGCGTCTTTTCTCCCTCAGGAAACCCCTCCTTGGACCCCAACAGGAAGGCCAGGCCCCAGAAGCACGAACCTTCGGAGGTGGAGGGCATGGGCGACACCTGAAAGTTGTACAGGTCGCTGGTGCTGTCTGGCACGGCTTCCACTGGAATGGGCCAGATAGAGAGAGTGCTACTGACGCTCGGTGACAGCGCTTCAGGACAACAGAAACTGAGGGTCAGAGCTGTGTGCTGTCTTAGTTTGCCAGGATACCCAGCATCCCCCACATCCCCCGCCCCCACTTATAGCCTGCTCCAACAGGCCACCATCCACAAGCTCAGTGCCTGCTAGATCCAAGAGTAAGAGCCTTCCCACCAATCTATGCGGTTCCCTGACAGCCCCAGCCCTCCTCACCTGGAGTGAGAGTCCGTTCAATGTCTAGGTCCTGCCCCATGTAGCTGCGAACTGTGTAGTTGCTATGGTCATCGGGCAGGGTGGAGCTACTGAGTCCATCAGAGAAGGTATCGGGGCTGTATTCCCCATATGGCTGTAGAAGGAGAAAGACGCTTAGGCCTAGGCTTGCTGTGGCACTCCTTTCACTACCCACCCTGACCCTCAGGAAACCAAAGGCTAACTGCTTAGGATCACACTCACCTTCTTCTTGGCCTTGCTCTTAGCGTCTCGGCTGGACTTGGACTTTCTCTCTGTGGGGCAGATAAGCTGTCAGCCCAGCACTGGTAGAGGCAGGCATGTCGGCCCCAGCTGCCCTTCCTCCTCCTTCCCTCTCTCCCTGAGGGCTTCCCCAGGACCCAGAGCCCTTTGGGTACCTTTCCTCTGGTTCTTGGTGAGGGGTGGGAGCATCCGGTACACCCGCACAGCTGAACTGCCCTTGTTCCTGCTCTGGTCCTTCACCTCCTCAATATCTGGCAGGGAGTTCATGGCGCAGCGAAAGTTGGCCTTCCAGGTCTTGGGATCCGGCTCCTTTTCCCCTGCTTTGTATCGGCCTAGTGGGCAGGAAAGGTAGAGAGGATCATCAGGGCTATAGGTGGGAATCCTCATTTGTGCCCTGGCTCGGAAGGACAAAGACAAGGGTATCCTTAAAGCTTGCATGCTGCCAGAGATCCACAACGATCAAACCAGCAGGTATTCCTGGATGACACTGGTGCAGGCCCTGGGCTTCTCAAATGCCCAGACTTGGGCATTTGATACATCCAGCAAGCCTCCAGGAAAGGCCTACCCAGAAGCACTAGAGAGCCCAAGCCCAAAGTGCTATCTTTGTCACGGATCAAGGCAGTCCCTCTTTGGCTGTCAGCAGCCAGAAAGAAGGCACTGGTGCTTATCTGATAGTTCCAAACATGGGAGAGGACACAGAGTAGGCAACAAAGAATATTTACTGATAGGGGGACTGAGTGGTCCAAGATGGGCCAAGAGCCCCATCCTTGAAGGATAAAAGGAGGCTGCCAACCAGATGGGCCCAGGACCATTGGTCAACATCAAGAAAAAGGAAGGCCTGGATCTTTTTCACTGTCCATGCTTGCCACTGCTTTTGCCAGGGAGAACTTTAATTCAGCCACAAACTCCATGAAGCCACACTTTTTAAGATTTTGGCTTTATAAATTCCTTTGTGAACTTGCTGAAATGATGAACCTCTCCCCCAAAACAAAGGCCTGCTCCCTGCCCACCCTGAATTATGTACATCTCAGGGAACTCAGAGACCCCAGTGAAGATCCTCCATGTTAAAAGAAGTGCCTCCCCTTCTCTCCTTCCAGCTCCTCTTAAGCTAGAGTCCAGCACACTCACCTGTGTGAATGGCCCAGCTCCGAAACAGACAGGCATCCTTGTTGATATCCCAGCCATGCTTCGCAGCGTGCTTCCATGGGATCTGGAAGATCATCTCCTCCTACACAGCACACAAGCACACATACACACAAGGCTGTGTCAGCTCAGAGACCACAGGCTTTGGGCCCTAATCTGCCCAGCCCCCCAGGTCTGGGAAAAGACTGACTTCCCTTTTTCACCCTGACATCTGGCTGGGGTTGACCCATCCTGACAATGGCCTAAACAGACTGGTCCATCTCTCTGGATCTCTCAGAAGAGGCTCTGGGTTCTGATGAGCTATTGCATCATCAGGTCAGCAAAGACCTCCTTCTGCTCATTACAGATGTGCTAGGACCCATATAGAGGACCCCTGGATGCTTCTCTCTGGCTTGTCAGCACCAACATGGAAGTGAGAACTTGGTCCATTATATGGGGCTTCTCAGAACAACTGTGAACACTGGCTCCTACAAAGGGGGTCCTGGTCCTATACCTGCAGGAGCCCAGGACCAGACTTGGATGATGCCTACCTGTGTGACCCTGGCATTGACACTGTACCTCTTTATCCCTCACTGGTTTCCATGAAATGGGAGCAAAAAAAAAAAAAAAAAACCACAGTAACAAATATAAAAGCTAAGGTCCCACTGTTATCATTACTGGTGGTTAACAGTATGGATTTTTGAGTCAGGTTGCTCAGGTTCAAATCTTGGCTCTATCGCTTTTTTTGTGATCTCATTATCTACCTCTCAGTGCCTGTTTCCTCATCTGAAAATGGAGATATTAGTAAAATCTTCCTCACATGGCTACTTTGAGGATTAAATGACACAGTGTAAGTAACATACTTAACATGGTGCCCTGCTCACTCCTAGTAAGTGAGCATAGTAAGCATTAGCTATTATTATGAATACAATTAGTACTACTAAGCCTTCAGGGTCTGTTGTTCTTTTTTAAACAGCAAGAGGCCACTTGGGTCTAGACAATTGGTGCAAGATTAATTCTTGGGTCACCTGCTGGGTCAGCCGCCTCTTCCTGCCAGCAGTGCCCACTTCTCTGTTTCCTATCTGCCCAAGTGGAGCCCTCTAGAAGGCTGTGTGTGCCTGTAGAGGTCTCCCTCAGTACAGGCCAGAACTCTGGCTCTGCAGACGCTGGGAGAATCTTGCTACTGGAAAACTGTAAGTGACCTCAGGTGGATGCCCCATGCATACCTCAAGAAGGGAGGTGGGCAGAAGGCAGCCAGTGGGGCCCTGCCTAGGCTGGGTCTTATACACTCCCTGCAGGATCCACTGGGAAATACATCTACCTACTCCCTATCACTTCCCTTTTTGAACTGCATCTGAAGCTTTGGACCCCTAAAGAACATAGGTTAAAACAGTGGCAGAAAAATCCAAAGAGTAACACTCACTTTATTAATCCAGATCAGCCCTGGGATTTGGTTGGAATTAATCTGCATCTCTAGCCAAGGTCTCATGCGCATCCGAGTGATGGGCATGTTGTCTGTGAAGAGAAGACAGAAGGCTCCTATTTGGAGTCTGTTGAGCAGTCCCTGGCCACTACCCAGCCCCACCCCAGGTCATTCAGTTACCCTCTCCTGCCCTCATCTAGATACCAAGTACTACAATCATGCTGAAGAGGACTTTCTCTCTAATAAAACCGCCCTCCAAATCTTTTCAGCATCTTGAGCAACACACTCCTTTCCTCAGCCCCTCCTAGACAGTCTTGGGAGGAGACAGACATGCCAAGTGATACTTTCAAGATTTATGTTCAGGAAAAGAGACAAAACACACAGATATCTAAGTACTAGAACTTTTCTCCCCAAATTCAAATTATTTGGGAAGAGAGGGCTTCTTTTGCTTGATGCCAAGAAATTTTCCTGTTTGAGTTGTCACTAGCCGTGCACCTTCCCTAATGGACAGTCACCCTGCATCCTGGTCACCACCACCCCCCAATCTATCCTATGCCTCCCTGACAGCCACAGTGCCAAGGCCCGCACGCTAATCCTTTCGACCTGGTTGCCCTCCTTGAGTGAAGTGGCCCAAAGAACACCTGTGGCGCCTCTTCCCGCGGCTCCGGGAGGTCCTCCAACCACCCAGCGCAGCCAGCCCCAGCCCCGGCCACCTGCAGAGACAGCCTGAAACCTGGGGCCTGAGCCTGAGCTGGAACCGCCGAAAAGCCGGCGCGGGGAGCAAAGGGCGCCCACACGCTGATATACACTCGAACCCCGCGCACAGCCCTCGGATGCGCGCAACGAACACACAGGGCCACCCAGAGGCCGCCAGCGGCTTCGCGCACACAGGTCTGCGACAGCGGCCAGGCACGGACAACCTCGGCGGGGTGGGCGGTCCACGCCGCTGCCCGCCCTCCCCGCACAGCTGCTTGCGGCTCCTCCAGCGCCCTCCCGAGCCCGCGCGGGGGCCCGTCGCTCTCCCGGCAAGGGTTTTCGTCCCCCATTTCCTGGTGCCCCGAGCGCGCCTTCGTCCGATGCCACCGGTGCCCCCTGCGGCGAAGGCGGGCTCACCTCGACAGCAAACGCTATCCGACGGCAGCAACCGAGGGTCCCGGCGAGCGCTGCTTTTTGCGAGCGCTAGGAGCGCGATTCCAGTGGGAACGAGGAGAAGGCAGAGGATGCCCGGGTCGCGGAGCCGCTGGGCACGGCTGGCCTTGACTTGGCACGGCGCTCGCTGGCCTCTGCTAGCCCGACTTGGGTGCACGTCCTGCCTCGACGAAGGAGTGGCGCGCTCTGCCTGAACCGCGGCGCCGCGGAGAATCTAAACACTTAGCGGGATTCCCCCAGCCCAGGCTGGGCCCCGCCTCCTAAAGAGCCGAGAGGACGCCCATTGGCCAGCGCCGCCTCATCATTTCGGGGAAATCAGGCTGTTGTAGAGCTAGCGGCGAAGGGGAAGTACAGGGCGGCTGCCCCTCCCCACCCCCTCCGGCCTGGCGCCGCCGCCCCGGGGCGATCGCGGGCCCGCCCCGCCGGCTCCCACTCCACCCCCATACCAGCGCACCCGGGAGAAAGCGCTCCTGGAAAGTCGAACGCCCCCGGCCCGCAGTTACTCCCCTCACTCGGCGCTCACCCAGCCTGCTAGCTCCTGAGGCCATCTCTTTGCCCTTCTTTCCTGGGGATGCCCCCGGGATCTCTGTCTTCCCAGCCCCGGTGAGGGGGTCACCCCGGCACCTGCCGTCCTGTTCAGAGTGGACTCAAGGATTGAGTCCTTGAAAACCAACCTGCTTCCTCAAGCCCGTTAATGGGTGTCAAGAAGGGAGGGTTTCGGTTTTCAAACTGTCCCCTTTTCGAGGGGTGGCCCACCTCCGGGGGGTTCACCTTCCCCGGGGAAGTAAAGGAAAGCCTACCCTGCGTGGGGCTGCCAAGACGAGAAGAAATCCCAGTTTGGCCGCTGTAGTTTCCTCAACTCCAAAACAATAGCCCTACTTTGCTGCTTTACTGTGACAGAGATGATGTCTGTGAAACATCATGCCCTACTTGGGCAGCAGATGATGCGTGGTTTTCGAGGCCCCTGCCAGACTCTGTGACCAGGAGAGACCTCTTCCGCTTCTCCATCTGCATCCTTGGGACTGCCCCACTGCTGGCCTTAGGGAAAGAGAGAAGGGTTTCAGAGAAGCCAGGACTGCTGAGTTGGGGTCGGGGGTGGGGTAACCTTGGTTCCTCCTAGCACTCCTGCCTTAGGCCACCTCCACAGCCTCAAGTGGCCCTTGCCTGAGAGCCTTCCCTGGCAGCACTGGTTTAGTTTCTGGAGCCTCAGGGCTTGGTCCAGAGAGATTCTGGGCAAATGGGGTAATTGCTTACCTTGATCAAGGCCATGGGTCTAGCTAAAAGGTTGGGGAGCCCAGGTCCCAGGTGCTTTGGGAATGACAGCTATCGAACTCTTGTGCTTACAACTAGACCATGCCCTACTTGTACTCCTAGAGGCTGGGCTGAATGTTCATATTTCTCTCCAGAGCTCTGGCCAGCAGGCTTCTTCCTTCATCTCCCCAAAGCTGCTGACTCAGAAGTAAATCTCTCTTCCAGGTCAGGTTGGTTGTATCATTCCGGTCACCCCAGCTCTCCCTCCATAGCAGCACCCCGTTGCAATGTTTCAGGCTATAAACAGACATGTGGATGCACCATTCCACCTGTCAGTCACACTATAGCTTTCCTCCCACAGAGGAAATGGATGGGTTAATCCAATTCTGGTACACCAGAATCTGATGCTGTGACTAAGGCCACACTTGGTTCCCAGGAAACCAATAGGAATGGGTCAGAGCTGTCTCCCAGATACTGATGGCTGGGAGAACTGAGAGGCAGAGAGACAGGAGAAACTGTGAGGAATGAGACTACCTGGGTGTTAAGCAAATGCAAGGTGCTGAGGCCCTGGAAGGGGGAGAAGGGTTGGGGTGCTTTAAATGACAGGAGGGAGTGGGAATGCACTACAGAAACCAACACCTTTCAAGCAAGAAGAGAAGAAAACAAGTGGCTCCTGAGTTGCTAAGTCTGTTTTCTGTGCAGCAAATGGGTGCTTGTCCTACCCCTAGGAACCTGACATATCTGCTGGAAAATGCAGAGTGAGATTAGAGAAGTGAAGTTTGCATTTGATGTCGTCTGAGACATTGACCTTGGGAAGGCAACAGGAGAGAGTAAAGTGTGCTTTAAAATAAGAATTTTAATTCATAGATAATCATCTGTATGTATACATCTCTAATGAGCATCTTTCTGTGTCATGAAATGTACTTCTGCAATATCATTTATAATGGGTATATATTATTCCACCATAAGGATAAATAAAAATTTACCCAATTAATCCCCTATTGTAGGACAGTTAGGTTATTTCCATTTTTTCATAATACAGACAGCACTGTGTAGCTAAATCTTTGCACACACCAATCATTTTTTTGCTAAGGAGAAATTCCCCAGTGTTAGTATTTACCAGTGAAATTGTCATTTTACATTTTTGAAGTGTTCTTTGCCTTTTTTTTTTTTTAATTTTTAACTTTAGGGATTCTTACATACTCTTGATGCTTATTATGATTGGAGGTGCTATACTTCAGATCAGTGAAATAAAGCTAACCCCTGTTTAAGCATCTCACATTTTTATGTAACTGTTCTTGATGAATCCCATTCTAAAATGTATCACACATTCCTTGTGAAGCTGGACAGACGCATTTTGTCCTTTTTAGGTTTCTGTCAGTAATTCGGGGCTGGCCTTTCCACATTTCTGACTCAAAATACTCTTCTGTACTTCCAGCCATCCCCTTTGGGCAGGTGACCTCCAAAACCATGCTGTGGCTGCCTTCTGGCTGCTCCCCTACAAACCTAACCACAGATTCCACACACAGCAAACAACTCTTGGCCTCCTCTTTCCACACTGCCCCCAGCACATTTCTTCCTAGTCCCAGCTCCCTCTCTGGTGAAGTCTTTCCCATCCTCCTCCCCCCTTGGCCTCACCTGGTCCTCTGGGTTTTTCTTCCCTACATCAAGTCCTGCTTTCACATTTGAGGATCAGACTGTTGTTGCCACAGCCTCCCCCTGGGAGTGCCTCTCTGTCTGGCCTGCCCTCCAGGCACCTCTGCACTAGAATTATTTCTGTAACTTTGATGATCTCCCTAACATTTAGGGTACGCACGGAAGCTTTGAGTTCCCTTAGACTCTTTAGCCCCACATTCAATTCACTGCTGACTCTGGTCCCAAGGGTTCCATTCCAACCTTCTGTCCCACAACTCCCCTACCCTTGGACTATAGGGCCATGGAAAGATAACACAGAATTTGAGTTGTGAAGCTGCATTCTTGTGCTTTTTGCCACTTTTCCGTGTGACCTCAGGCAAGTTACTGTCCTTCTCTGGGTCTCAGTTTTCTCATCTGTAAAATAGAAGTACTCTCTGCGCATCTGTCCTGATTGTTACAAAGATGAAAGAAATTATATAGACTATCAAATTCCTTTCTCAAGTGTCAGACATTACTCAAATGACATGTACTCACAGTAATGCATGAACCTTTCACTGTATTTCCATTCTCTAAACACACTTTGTATTTTTCCCCTGTCTTTGCTCTTTCCATTTGCTCCTCATCCCTGACTTCCTAGGATACTTGCATCACTCACCTTACCTGCTGCCCCCCCCCCCCACTCCCCCCACTTCAATTTTAGTCTCTGTTTTAAGGCCCAGAGCAAATGCCTGGTCTTCTATGAAGCATCTCCAAAGCAGCCAACCAGAAATCCTTCCCCTCCTCAAAACCCCCTAGCCCTCAACTTTCATATTGTCTTTTCTCTTCTACTTATCACCTTCTGGGTGGTGATTCTCTGTGGAACAAAGTCTGCATTTGTTTTTCGTTTTTTTTACCAGCTGAACATTATGCAAGATCTTAGTTCCCAGGGATCAAACCCATGCCCCCTGCAGTGGAAGCACAAAGTCTTAACCACTGGACCACCAGGGAAGCCCCAAAGTCTGGTTTTTCTGCAAGAGACCCGAGGGTTTTCTGCAGGGTTCCTCACACTGCAGCTGGAGTTAGCTCCGGAGCAGGGTCTCACTCAAGGATACCTTCCATCTATACTGTCACTCAGTAAGGGTACATTTATTGCAGCTATTCTGTACTAGGGTCTGGAGTTTTCTGGGCTGGCAGATGAGGCTGACTGGCTGGCAGAACCACCTCTGCAATCAGGCTGCTGAGGGCAAGATCAGCTATCTGGAAACCTTTTCCTCGATGGACCAAATCATGCCCCCAGTCCCCTCTCTCAGGCTCTCAGAGGCTCTCAGTGTTCACCATCCAGGGTGGGTTCCAGTTAATCCTGAAGTACAGGACCCAGCAAGGCTTTAACTAGGTTTTTGAGAGTAGTGCAGCCCTGGGCCCCTATAAGGCCTGCCACCCAGAGAAGAGGCCACAGTCCCCAAAGCAGATGAAACCCAGCAGGCATTTCACCCCCCAGGTCCAGAGAGAGGGCTATCTTTGATGCTAAAAGTCCATCCCAGCCATCATTTATTTTCACAGCAACTTGGAAGCAGGGCAGTCCTAAACTATGAAGCGCAGAACACAAAGTCAGTCATAAAATAATATAAAAGCAACACAAAGCTTTAAGTTAGAATCTAGGCATCATCACCCTAGCTGAAATGAGCCTAATTGGAGATGAAGAAAGTCATTTTTTAATTCATTCAACAAATATGAATGGCACTCCTGCTCTGGGTCACTTCCAGGTTTGGCCCTGGAGATGTGCTCAGGCACAAGACTAGCCCCTCCCCTCTCACAACTCAGGCAAAAATGGTGTATGACACAGCAGAATACACGTTGTGCTGTTATAAAAATACTAAACGCAGAGTGGGAGGCTGCAGCTGACTGGGAAAGCACTAGGGGTCTGGCGATATAAGAGTGGGCCGAGGATTGCTCCAGCGCTCTGGGACCGGAACCCCGGAGCGGGAGCTGGGTGTCAGTGTGGGCTGCCGCTGATGCCCTCTGCAGTTTCATTTCTTATAAACACTGCGTTGGGAGGAAAAGCAGCCTCGGCTCTCCAACCACCCCAAGGGGCCCCGAGGCGGGGCTGAAGCTCTGTGGCCAGGCTCAGTGGCCGTGACCCGGAGTGGGGCTGGATTGGACCTGCACCCTCCTCCACCCTTCCTACTCCCACCCCACCCCCGCCAATGGGTCTTGCACTACGGCCAGCGCCCCTGGCAGGCTTCTTGGCCTTGCTAGGGGTAACAGCACCCCTACTTCGTCCTGGGTAATCGAGTCCCGGTCTGGAGCCCCTCGCCCTAGGTGACCCAAGTTCACGCTTCCCGGGGTCTGAGATGGGTGTGTTTTTGGAGGGGAGGGGGCGCAAGCTCTTCCGGCCAACTTCCACATTCCTGCTCGGCCCAGGCTGGGGGTGAGTTGGGGTGAGCGGCCGGCTCTGGGCAGGCCGGCTTCCTGGAAAGGGAGGGAGGGAAGGAGAAAAGCAAAGCCTCCAGTCCTCGCGGCCCGGGTGGCGGCCTGGGACCGCCCCTCCCCCTCCGCAGCTGGCTGCCCCGCCCGTGCCAGGCAGCTCACCTGCCGGCAGCCGGCCGGGGCACTTCCTCCTTCTTCGCCCAGCCTCCCGCTGCGGGCCACAGGTTTGCAGCCAGCTTCGCAGCTACAGGCTGTGTGATCTGGGGCAAGTTGCCAAACTGCTCTGTGCCCGCCCTCCCCCCCGCCACCGCACGATGAAGGGGTGGAGAGTCGGAGTACAGAGCTCTTTGTAAACGCCCCTGCCCTTCCTTCTTATCCCCCCTGCGCCCCTCCCCTGGTTTGGCGGACGCACAGTAGGCGCACACAAATGGCGCCCACCTCTACATTGTTGCAGGGGAGGCTGTGTTGCCTGCCCCCCGCCCTCGCTGGGCACTCCGCCATCGGATGCAACCTGAACGATCGGGTTAGAACTGCAGCTTTCCCGCGGGCGGTGCTGAGCCGCTGGGGACGACACCTGCAGGGGGTGGGCGCCTAGCGCAGCCCTGGCACTCAGAAGGGCCTCCCACCTCCACCTCGGCTCCGTCGGTCCGGGAGGGGCCGCTCCGGCCGCCCAGTTCTGACCCAGCCCCGGGCGCAGGCCCCAGTTGCCAGCTCCCGGCTGGCGCGGGGGGCGGGGCCTGGGTTTCGGTTTCTTGCAAACGCGGCGGCGACAGGGAAATCGAGGAGTTTCCGGGAACCTCGCCGGGAGCGCAGAGGCTCGCGAGCTGCGGATGCAGGAGGAGGAGGGGGACGGGCGGGTGTCCAGTGTCGCGGGCCCGTGGCCCTCTGGAAGTTCCAGCGGGAGCCGGGGAAAACCGGCCTTGGAAAAGCCCCACCTGCATGCACCTGCCCCCAGCCTCCTCCCGGGCGGCGTTTGTTCCTAAGGGAGCGTGGTGCGGTGTGGATGCAGGGGCTACACTTGCATGCGAAGACCGGACTGTCAGGAATGTGGAGGCCCCCCTCAAAGGGCCGAGGTCCCCAACTGTAACACTGGCTTGTTGTGTTGTCTTCATAACTCTTATCATTGTCTTCATAGCACTTATCATTGCTGAAATTATCCTTTGTGTGTATGTGCTAGAGGATTCCTCCCACCTGTCTTGGAGCCCCTTGAGGGTGTGGCCCTGCCTGCCTAGTCCAGCCTGCTGGGTCCTGAGAGCCTCTGATGGGGCTAACACAAGGAGGATATCAGGTGAGTGCTTATTGAATGGATGAAGAAATGGAATGAGTTAGAGGCATTTAGGGTGGCCCCTGTGGCCTTCTGAGCTGCTCCCAGGGGAGCTGCTCCCTCGGGGCCCCCAGCTGTTCTTGCCCCCTAGCCTGGTCAGGTCAAGCTGATGCCCCAGCTGAAGGAAGTCCCACTCTGTAAGAGAGGCCTCAGCCTCCTAGGGAGGGAGTCCCCTGTGACTTCCAGAGAACTGCCCTCCAGATGGGGTGGCTGGGCAGTGAGCACACTGTCGTCATCACAGAGGAATGTTGCTGTGGGGGTCGGTCACTTCCTTCCCTCTCCAGGGCTTGCAGCTCAGGCCTGGGATAATTGGGGGTTGGGCCTGCATCTGAGCCAGTGAGGCTGGGAGTTTGGGATGGTGCGGCAGAGTCTAGCACCCTACCCTGACCTCTTCAGACCAAAGTCATGCCTGTGGTTAAGGTGGGCTGTGCACACATATTTCCTAAATCCTTGCTTTGGAGCTCCCGCATAAAGATCTCCTTGCTTATAGCCTTGAGAACATGGCTCTTCGAAAGACAAATCAAACAAGTAGAGCTCCCTGAGTCCAGAGAAGCTGAGGGTGGAACAGTGAGTACCAGTGGCCACTCTGAGGCACCCAGCTAGCCAATGGAGGGGCAGACAGACCCTCAAGCATTCCTTGTCCAGTCCAGCATTGGTTTCCTCTGGCCCAGGCTCAGGAGAAGGGTGGCTGGCCTGGGAGAGGGCCAGGGAAACTCCAAATGCTGCAAGAGTGGGTCTTGTGCTATGAACACAGTCCCTAGTGACCCTGGTGACTCAGCCTGGGAATCCCAACTCCAGGGGCTGCCATGGAAAGAAGGGTTAAGACATTGAGGGGGTGCCCCTAAGGGGTCCAGAGACCATGGCAGCAGTTTAGTGAGGCTCCAGACCAAATAAGGTCTTGTCTCCTCCTTCTCTTGTGGCCCAAGTCTGGACCCACTGTTGCTGGTCCTCTGCCTAGACCAAACAGTCTCTCTGAGGCAGAGAACTCAACCCTGATCCCTGATCCTCTCCCTTAAAGTGGACTTGGTGAAGGACCTGGTCTTCGAGCGTCTATGTCGGACTTCATTTGCAGTCTCCTTTTGGAAACAGTAGATGTAGCTTAAGCTAGAAAACAGCAACAGGAGTATGTCTTTGTAGCTTGTATTCAGCAACTGCTGAGTTATAGGAATGTTCATAGAAGGAAAACAGGGCAAGAGACAGGAGAAAAGGGGGTTGGCCCAGCAGGTGCTCTGTCCTGTTCACTGCTGTAACCCCAGGATCCAGCCTTGCCTGAACACAGCAGATACCCTATGAGCGAGGTGTGGCATGGATGGGCATGGATGGATGGATGATGGATTCGGATTGTCTCAGCAGTATGCCCCCAGTGGTAAAGAAGAAGGGAGGGACATGGCTTTCCTGAGCATCACTGTGGTCATTTCTGTGTGGGTCTGTCATTCCAAGAGGATCTCTGCTCCCTTTCCAGTTGTCTTCACATTGTGTCCGCTCCTAATCATGCAGAGAGACTGGGTGTCCAGTGACATCGGCCAGCCAGCCACGTAACAAGGGGACGGGGCCGTTAACATCGGGTAGGGTTTCTCTTCCTCTCCTGGAAGGTAGGTCCACAAAGGACTCAATTTAGACAGAACCTCAGCTCAATGTGAGAGGTTCCAGTCCTTTCTCTGCATGAGTGAGTATCAAGAAAGTCTCTCTTGACTGACTGACTGACTGGCAGGAGGGGTGAAGGGTCAGCAGAGACCCACCTGCCTGGATAGTGCGGAGAAAGCACGACTGACTGCCCTCCAGCTTGGCAAGTGAGAGACTGCAATGATCATGTCACCAGGTTGGAGAGCCACTGTGATAGCTAACTCCTAGATTGCTGCTCTGGGAGTATTTCAGAGGACTCGGTCCACATTGAGGGTAAAATGGACCAGGGTTTGCTGGGAGAAGGAGCTCTTAGCCAGGAAGCCCCTGGTGACTTGCCACTGCCAGGAAATAAAAATTAGTCTCCTTTCCTCAAAAACCCTCAAGAATGTTGGAAAAGACTTCCCACAGCCTCATGGGCTGGAGCACACATGTATTCTTTGTTGCTAGTTGAGTGGTGACTCTAGAAGCCTGAAGACATAGGGGCATCTGATGGGCATGGAATGTTTCTCAGGCCCATGCCTGTACCAGCCATGCAGAAGCACTTCGAAGTGAGTCGGCACGGTCCCCATGTGCCACCAGCTACCCTGGATATAAGCTCTCTGGGGACAAAAGATGGGGTTATTACCCTCAGAGCCCCCTCCCTGACACCCAGCTCATTCCTTGCAAACAGCAGGCAATTAGTAAGTGCACTTGATTGCAGAATGACAGATGTATATCGTACCTGGAGTATGAGGCGAAGGAGCAGAGATGCTGGGATGTGGGGACAGAAGCGACTTATCTCAGCCAGAGTTCACAGGCAGCCACTCTGAGGAACTGGTGTTCAAGGGCCTTGAAGGGTGATGAGTCAGCCATGGGAGAACGTGTTTAGGTTGTAGGCACAGCCCAAGCAAAAGCCTGGAGGCTCCCAAGTGCAGGACAGATCCTGCTTGTGGTGTGGCCTTGTGGCCTTGTATGGCTGCTCCAGGAATTAAGGCTGGACCAGCCCACAGGAGCCATACCGTGAAGAGGCTTGAGTGCTCCTCAGAAGTATGGACTTGATCCTGGCTCTGCGGGGTAAAACTGAGAGTCTGATCTGTGCTTCAGAAATCTCTCTGTGGAGGAGACGCTCGCGCAACCCTGTTCTTGCATGACCATGAGAGTGAGTGCCTCCCCTTGAATGTCATACCGCAGGCCCCGATTTGCATTGCCCTTGTCTGGGACCCTGCTGCAAACCAGGGCAGGGCAATGGATAGGAGGCAGCTCGGGTCACTCCACGTGGACTGGGGCTCTGGCCACGGGGGACGGAGAGAAGTGTGCTTAGTTAACAGCAGTATCCGTGGATGGCCCGGATGTGAGATGGGTTGGAGTAGAACCCTTCCCAGGCCTTCCCAAGGTTCCCCATTCTGGGAGAAATGTAGGGAGATTCCCCACTTTGCCTAAGGGGCCATTGCTTTGATCTCAGGTTGTGAGTCTGGGGAGCTGAGGGCATTGAGCTAAAGTGTAGGACAGGTGATTAAAATTCACACGTTGTCCCAGGAATACCCAGGTCACTGGTGATCACAGCCAGAACCTGAAACAACATACCAGCACTGTTTGGCCCTGCCCTTTGGACACTGGGTGTGTGGGTACAACAGGCCAGGAAGGCTGGATAAGGGTGCCCCACTGCTGGATGGGGTGTGTCTATAAATTCATCATCCCTCTGCTGTCTAGCAGGACCAGAGTCCACCCCCAGGGCCACCTGTGTTCCCAGGGGATTCGAGTTCTACTCACAAGCCCCAGCCCTCTGAAAGCTCTGACCCCGTGACCGCAGCGCCCCCTGCTGGATAGCACCCTTCTTGGAGTCTAGGGAAGAAAAAAGGGTGCAGAGACAATGCTGACTCAGAGGGTGGGAGCAGGAATTGAGGGTGGACTTTGGCTGAGGTAGATAGGCAGGTGCCACCTGGTAAACAGAGCACCATGTTTCCTTGTCAGTAGCCTTTAGCTGACTCCAAGAAAAGGAAGAGATGGGGTTTTCTAAGGTGACTTCTGGGGGAGGCAAGAGAAGGAGGACCCTGTCTTCTCCCCTGGGGTCATAGCCCAAGAAGGCCTACATCCCAGGCTGAGCACACATCTCTTCAGGTGGGCTCAGGAACCCCATCAGGTTCTCCCAGAGCAACCCCTCTGATCCCTAGAGTGATTTGTCTTGGGACCGCGGGCCAAGGGTTAGGCCTGGGAGGGGACAGACAGTGCCCTAGGCACTCTAAAAAGAGGAAGAGTCATCCCCAGACAGAATTCCTGCCCAGCTGTCCAATCCTGGCTGAGAATGGAGACAAGGACCGGTCACAGAGTCCATGAGCAGCTGTCTGGCTTCTCAGATTCAAACCTTATCTGGACTCACTTCCCTCCTGAGCCCCAGGCCGGTGCCTGGGACACAGGGACCGATGTGGAGTGCAGTGAGATGCCTGGCGGACAGAGGCCAGGGGTGAGAGGCCACAGGCGCCAGCCACCTCCTTCCCCCATCTCTGAGCCAGGAAGCCCACAATTAAGGCCATACCTTGGGCAGCCACTTCCCCAGAAGGTGAACTTCCCCGATGAGTTGTGCCCTCCCATGACCCTGGCATCTGGAGTCCCCACCTCAGATAAGAAGCTTCTGGGAGTTTGTTTACACTGTGAGTCTCGGTTAGCGTGAAACCCGAGGCCTCGCCTGGCTCCCTGGAGCCCAGGCAGCAGTCTTGCCCCCACCCCGCGCCCCAGGAAACTTGTTTCCCAGGCCGAGACAGGGGGTCTGCTGCCCCCTTTGGGACCGCGCCCTAGAGAGGGCCTAGTGCTCAGCAGAGCAGCTCCTCGCCACGGCCCCGGCGTGGCCTTGGCAGCCATCTTGGTTCAGCGGCTCGATGTAAGCCCCGCGCAGAGCCTCTTCAGAGCACTCACCTACCAGGTTCTCGGGGAGAGATGAGGCCTAAAGGAGGGTCCTTGGAGAGAAGAGCTGTGTGCTGAAACTGCCTATGCACACTGGGTGCCACTTCACCCAGCAGGTGTTCATTGTTGTCGTTCAGTCACTAAGTCACGTCAGACTCCTTGCGACCCCATGGTCTGCAGCATGCCAGACTTCCCTGTCCATCACTGTCTTCCAGAATTTGCTCAGACTCATGTCCGTTGAGTTGGTGATGCCATCCAACCATCTCATCTTCTGTCATCCCCTTCTTCTCCTGCTCTGTCTTTCCCAGCATCGGGGTCTTTTCCAGTGAGTTAGCTCTTCACATCAGGTGGCCAGAGTATTGGAGCTAGAGCTTCAGCATCGTTCCTTCCAATGAATATTCAGGGATGATTTTCCTTAGGATTAACTGGTGTAATCTCCTTGCAGTCCAAGGGACTGTCAAGAATCTTCTCCAGCATCACAATTCAAAAGCATCAGTTCTTCAACGCTTAGCCCTCTTTATGGTCCAATTGTCACATCTGTACATGGCTCCTGGAAAAACCATAGCTTTGACTAGATGGACCTTTATCAGCAAAGTAATGTCTCTGCTTTTTAATACACTGTCTAGGTTTGTCAGAGCCTTTCTTCCAAGGAGCAAGCGATTTTTAATTTCATGGCTCAGCCAGGAGGACTGGTGCCAAATGGCCTGAGAGAGAGTGGGGACCATGGGAGCAGTGAGCTATTACCCATTCATGGGGGAGCTCACCCACCGTGCTGAGGGTTGTGGAGTGAGAAAATTACCGTGCAGACTCCAGGAAGTAGAGGAGCAAAGTGAACAGTGGATTAGGTCAAAAGGGTCTAATTTCCTTTGATAAGCACGCCTCATGTAGACCTTTGGGCTGTGCCTACAAACTGCACCATTACCTCATGTGCATTATGTGCGGGCCTAATAGCACCAGCAACCAACATAGAGGTCTCCCTAGGGTGGGAGCCCATACCAAATCCAGTGATATGACAACTCTGTCATAAAACTCCCCACACACTTCTAGAGAAACTGATTTTCTCTCAAGCTTCTCTGCAATTTTTCTCTTGTCATTTTCCTAAATGTGTGTCTTTTCTCTCCCTCTTCTAGCCCAGGGATGCTTTTTGATCATTGGTGCCATGGGGATGGATTACTTGACAAATTCAGACAGCAAACATTTGCTTTCTAGCCAGGTGACAGACACAGAGGTAGGTGCTATGGGCACAGACAGTCAACAAGAATTTATTGAGCCTGTACTATGTGCCAAGCATGGCTCTAGACACTAGGGATATCGAAATGAATGAGATGAAGTCCCTACTCCCATGAAACATATTCTAGTGAAGACAGGAAACAACAAGGAAAGTGTCACACTGTGGTAACTATTCTGCAGAGAAATAAAATAGCATGAAGTCAAGACAGTGTGGAGGTAGCAACTTTAGATTTTATGTTCAAAGAATATCTCTCTAAAGGGGTAATATTTTAACTTTCTAAATGATAGAAGGGGCAGCAATGTGCAAAACAGAGTGTAGAGCACCCCAGGCAGAAGGAATAGCTGGTGCAAAGGTCTTGGGAAGAAAACAAACTCAGTGTGTTTAAGGAAAAAGATTCCTGTGACTCCAGCATGGCGGTCAAGGGGAGAATGATAGAAAAAGCATCCAGTAAAATAGGCAAGGGTCAGATAGCATGGGGCATTTGGGGCTTTAGCATTATGCCAAGGGAACAGAGAGCCTTTGTATAATGTTATGCATAGAGGAGAAATGATTCAGTGTGCATTTTTAAATGCTCAGTGACTGCTGTTTGCAGATTGGACTGTGGTCCAATTCCAGTCCTTCTGCAAGTGTGAAGCAAGAAGACCATGGGGGAGGCCAGGGTAGGAGGATGATCCAGGAGAGACGAACAAGAGTGGTGGTGGTATCAGTGGACAGAACAGGGGGTGGATCCAGGCAGAGTATGGAGGGAAGGCCAAACAGAGCTACACAAAACACAGTGGCTGCAGAATGGGAGAAAATATTTGCAAACCATGTCTGATAAAGGACTTATATGTAGAATATAAGTTTAAGCAAAGAATGTTTAAAACTCAATAAGAAGAAGACAGCACATTTTTTTTAATGGTCAGATTTGAATGGCTGTTTTCCATCTTCTCTGGTAAAAGAAACATGCAAACGAAGACCACAGTGAAATACCACCACACAGCAAAAGACTATACCAAGTCTGAGCAATGATATGGAACAAATGGAATGCGCTTAAGCTACTGACGGGAATGTAAAATGATACAACTACTTTGGAAAACGTTTTGGCATTTTCCTAAAAAGTTAAATGTACACCTGCCATATAACCTAAGCTTTCCATTCCTAGGTATGTATGCAAAATAAATGAAAGTATGTGTCCACGAAGACTTGTACATGAATGCTTATTGCTGCTTACTTTGTAAGAGCCAGAAACTGGAAACAACAAAAATGACCATTAATAAGAGAATTGATGAAAAGATAGTAGGATATCTATACAGTGAAATACCACTTGGCAGAAAAAAGGAATGAACTAGGTAACATGGAGTAAACATTCTCCTCCCTGTCTCTCCCTGTAAATGCAACATTAAAACCTGGACTGAATGCATGAAAGGCTTTCAAGAGTAAATATCAGGGACGTCCCTGGCTGTCCAGAGGTTAAGACTTCACCTTCCAGGGCAGGGGTTGTGGGTTTGACCCCTGGTGCAGTATTGTAACCAAGTCAATAAAGACTTTAAAAATGGTCCACATTAAAAAAAAAAAAAAAAAATCATTTAAAAAGTTGTAAGAAAAAAGAGTAAATATCAATAGCGGGTGAACTGGGGAAGGAAAACAGAATTTGGAGTACCGTTGAACTGGGGATGAGTTTCCTGTTTTCCCTCCAGTATTTCCTGGCTGGGCTCCCCAGGTGGTTCAGTGCTAAAGAATCTGCCAGCCAATGCAGCAGATGGCAGGTTGGATTCCTGGGTCGGGAAGATCCCCTGGAGAAGGAAATGGCAACTCACTCCAGTATTCTTTCCTGGAAGATACCACGGACAGAGGAACCCGGCAGGCTACAGTCCATGGGGTTGCAGAGTCAGACACGAATGAGCAACTAAACAACAACATTCCCTGGCCAGACTCAAAGCAGCCTGGAACTTTCAGGTGAAAGTGGGCAACTGGGCCATAGATGGTGAAAACTCTAGGAGAACCCTTCTAGTTCTGGTTTGAAGAATGGGAAAGGAACTCCTAATGTTCAGAGTGAGTGAAGAAACACCCCTTTAAAATTTTTTCTCTGCTCTTCATGCCCCAGCCCCCTAATACTCCTGCTACAGTGACATCTGAGGCGTTAAGGCACCTAAAATTCTTAAGGAAGAGACGCTTTCATTCTGATTGCAGGTGTATCAGGAGATTGGGACAAACCTAACTGCTCTCCTCTTTCACTCGCTCGGTTTCTCTTTTCTTCGTCCTTTTGCCACTTAGCCCTGGGTGAGGGCACAGTTGTAGGAAGTACGCTACAAAGCAAAGCAACTAAAGAACCAAAAGGAGAACCAAAAAGAGGAGCCCCAGGGAGCCCCAGAGTACCAAGGAAATTGTGGAGAAGGCCCTTGGGAAATTAATTCCATAAAATTGTTTATGAACTGTGCTCTCACCCCCAAGATGAGCGTGCATGGATTCAATCCTCATCAGCACACCCAAGACTGGAGGACTAAACTGAACCACCGCCTGTTCTCAGAATTACCACTAGAGGGTGCACGTACGGCACAAATCTAAACAGCACCGGAAAGGTTTTGAAAAGGGAACTTGCCTTGAAGCCACAGTCCCCAGAAGGCCACTCAGGATTTGTGTCTCAAGCCCAGTAGTCAATTGCCTGCTAAAATAGACATGTCAACGTTCTCCATAGTATTCGAATAGGACCTGGAATCTCATAAAATTCAAATGTCCAGGATTTAAAATTATTTGGCATAAAAAGATCCAGGAAAACTTCGACTTGCATGGTAAAATATGACCAAAAGAGGCCAACAGGGAGATATTAAAGTTAAGTGACAAAGCCTTTAAACTGCTATAATGAAAATGCTCCAAAAGGTAAAGGCTAACACTCCTGAAATGAATGAAAGTCTTAACAAATAAATAAAAGATAGAGAAACTAAAATTTTAGAACTTAAAAATATGAGCCAAAATCAAATACTCACTAGATAAGCTCAAGAGCAGAATAGCAATGACAGAGAAGTCAGTAAGTAAACTTGAAGGTAGACCAGTACAAATTATCCAATTTGAGTAACAGTGAGAAAAAGACTTTTTTAAAAAATGAAAAGAGCCTCAAAGTCCCAGAAAGTCTATCATTGGAGTTTCATAAAGAGAGGAGAAAGAGTGCAATAAAGGCAAAAATAATGACTGAAAACTTCCAAAATATGACAAATGACATAAACCTTTGGATTCAAACATCTCAGCAAGTTCCAAAAAGGGTAAACCAAGAAATTCATGAAACTGTTGAAAACTTAAGAATACATAACACCACATATATGTGTATGTGTGTTTTTCACTATTGTTCAGTCGTTCAGTTGTGTCCAACTCTTTGCGACCCCATGCATTGCAGCATGCCAGGTTTCCCTGTCCTTCACCATCTCCCAGTGCTTGCTCAAACTCATGTCCATTGAGTCGGTGATGCCATCCAAGGATCTCATCCTCTGTCATCCCCTTCTCCTCCCGCCCTCAATCTTTCCCAGCATCAGGGTCTAAGTCGGCTCTTCACATCAGGTGGCCAAAGTGTTGGAGTTTCAGCTTCAGCATCAGTCCTTCCAATGAATATTTAGGATTGACTGGTTTGATCTCCTTGATGTCCAAGGGACTGTCAAGAATTTTCCAACACCACAGATCAAAAGCATCAATTCTTTGGTGCTCAGCCTTCTTTAAGGTCCAACTCTCACATCCATACATGGCTACTGGAAAAACCATAGCTTTGACTATATAGACCTTTGTTGGCAAAGTAATGTCTCTGCTTTTTAATATGCTGTCTAGGTTTGTCATAACTTTTCTTCCAAGGAGCAAGCATCTTTTAATTTCATGGCTGCAGTCACCATCCGCAGTGTTATACGTTATATATTTGTGTGTAAATACTTTAAAATATGTATATATTTTGGTATATGTATATGCATACACATATAGACATATATCTGCCAGAAGAAAATATCTTATTGTGGAAACCAGAATGAAGAGATCACATCTTTAAAGTACAAGAGGAAAAGAACATCAACTAGAATTAGATACAATTCTGTATTCAATAAAAAAGAGTGAAGGTGAAATTTTCAGATGAAGGGAATCTGAAAGAATTCCTTGACTGCAGACCTATTCTAAAATAATTTCCAAAATTTTTTCAGATAGAAGGGAAATAGTACCAAAAGTGTACTTGGAGTATCAGGAATGAAGGAAGACCAACAGAATGGTAAAATATGGGTTAATTTAACATTCTACTCTTTTGCTCTTGAGTTCTTTTTAAAAAATTTATATTTAAAACAAAAATTGTGACATTTTCTGATGGTATGTTCAAGGTATGTATATGCAATATGTAAGAAAACTACAACAGAAAGAAGGGAGAGTAAAGGAAGCTATATGATGGTTAGTTTTTACATTCTGTTTAAAATGGTAAAAATGTCTATCCTAAGCAAGCCTAAAAAGGAAATACGTATCTTGTAATCCTTAGAGTAACCACTGAAAAAAGAGAGAGGTAGTTAAAAATACAACAAATGGATTTAACTGGAATGCTTAAAAAGATGTTCAAGCAATCCAGACATACTCAGGATAAAGGGAACAGCCGGAGGGAAAACAGAAAATAAATAATAAAATCTCTAGACATAAATCCAACCATATCAATAATTACAATACGTGTAAACAGACTAGGAGTGATGGCAGCAAAAGTGGTGGAGTAAGGAGCACCAAAAGCTTATCTCTACACAGAAGCAGCAGATAAACTGGCAAACCTGTCAGAATTGGCTTTATTGGAACTCTGGATACCTACCAAGATTTTACAGCAACTAGGAAAATGCTTGGGCTTCCCGATGGCTCAGTGGTAAAGAATCTGCCTGCAATTCAGGAGCCTCGGGAGACTTGCGTTAGACCCATGGGTCAGGAAGATCCCCTGGAGAAGGAAATGGCAACCCACTTCAATATTTTTGCCTGGAAAATTCCCCAGACAGAGAGCCTGGTGGGCCATAGTCCATGGAGTTGCAGAGCTGGACACGACTGAATGACTAAGCAAGCAAGTAAGAGGAATACTTCATCAAGAAAAACAAAGCAAAAACAAAATGCTGAATCTTGATAGGAGAATTTTGTAGTTGTTTTAACTTACGAAGGCCCAATCCTCTCTCCCCAGCCTGGTGAAGGCCTTGAAGACAGCAGCCTGAATTCTCAATTCAGTTCTTAGTACCAGAGGGAGCAGAGTGGGCTGGGTTCTGAAGAAATTGAGGTTGTTTGTTTTGTCTGTATTTTCAGCTACATAGGGAACATTCTCAAGGGTAAATCATATGGGAAGACATAAAACAAGTCTTAGTGAATTTAAGATTAAAATTATGCCAAGTATCTTTTTTCTCCCCCTGCCGTGCCACGTGGCATGTGGGATCTTAGTTTCCCGACCCGACCGGGAATGGAACCTGTGTCCCCTGCAGTGGAATCAAAGAGTCTTAGCCACTAGACCACCATGGAAGTCCCATACCAAGTATCTTTTGGATCACAGTGGTACAAAACTAGAAATCAAAACACAGGGAAAACTGGAGACGACGCAGGGTGGAAACCAAACAGCACACTCCTGAACAACCAAAAGAAATCAAAAGAGAAATCAAAGAATGCCTCAGAACAAATGAAAATAGAAACACAATTTACCAGAACCTATGGGCTTCTGCAAAAGCTGTTCTAAGAGAGCGTTTTACAGTGATAAATACTTGTGTTAAGGAATCAGAGGGACTTTGCTGGTAGTCCAGTCTTTCCTCGTGGCTCAGACAGTAAAGAGTCTGCCTG
Source organism: Dama dama (assembly GCF_033118175.1). Taxonomy (NCBI): domain Eukaryota; kingdom Metazoa; phylum Chordata; class Mammalia; order Artiodactyla; family Cervidae; genus Dama; species Dama dama. Next base: position 25,306,920 of record NC_083689.1, on the reverse strand, counting down.
CAATGCGGGAGACCCGGATTCAATCCCTGGGTCGAGAAGATCCCCTGGAGAAGGGAATGGCAACCCACTCTAGTATTCCTGCCTGGAGAATCCTATGGACAGAGGAGCCTGGTGGGCTACAGTCCATGCGGTCGCTGAGAGTCAGACACAGCTGAATGGCAAACTCTTAAGGATGCATCCCTGGTGATCCAGTGGCTAAGACTACGTACTCCCAGTGCAGGAAGCCAGGGTTTGATCCCTGGTCACTTCAGTTCAGTTCAGTCGCTCAGTTGTGTCCGAATCTTTGCGACCCCATGAATCGCAGCATGCCAGGCCTCTCTGTCCATCACCAACTCCCAGAGTTTACTCTGTGTGGATCACAATAAACAGTGGAAGATTCTGAAAGAGATGGGAATACCAGACCACCTGACCTGCCTCTTGAGAAACCTGTATGCAGGTCAGGAAGCAACAGTTAGAACTGAACATGGAACAACAGACTGGTTCCAAATAGGAAAAGGAGTACGTCAAGGCTGTACATTGTCACCCTGCTTATTTAACTTATATGCAGAGTACATCATGAGAAACACTGGGCTGGAAGAAGCACAAGCTGGAATCAAGATTGCTGGGAGAAATATCAATAACCTCAGATATGCAGATGACACCACCCTTATGGCAGAAAGTGAAGAGGTACTAAGGGGCCTCTTGATGAAAGTGAAACAGGAGAGTGAAAAAGTTGGCTTAAAGCTCAACATTCAGAAAACTAAGATCATGGCATCTGGTCCCATCACTTCATGGGAAATAGATGGGGAAACAGTGGAAACAGTGTCAGACTTTATTTTTTTGGGCTCCAAAATCACTGCAGGTGGTGATTGCAGCCGTGAAATTAAAAGATGCTTGCTCCTTGGAAGGAAAGTTATGACCAACCTAGATAGCATAATTGAAAAACAGAGACATTACTTTGCCAACAAAGATCCATCTAGTCAAGGCTATGGTTTTTCCAGTGGTCATGTATGGATGTGAGAGTTGGACTGTGAAGAAAGTTGAGCACCCAAGAATTGATGCTTTTGAGCTGTGGTGTTGGAGAAGACTCTTGAGAGTCCCTTGGACTGCAAGGAGATCGAACCAGTCCATCCTAAAGGAGATCAGTCCTGGGTGTTCATTGGAAGGACTGATGCTGAAGCTGAAACTCCAATACTTTGGCCACCTCATGTGAAGAGTTGACCTATTGGAAAAGACCCTGATCTCTGGTCAGGGAACTAATAACAAATTGCACTTGCTTCAACTAAGGGTTCAAATGTTACAACTAAAGATCCTGCAACTAAGACCTGGCACAGCCAAGTAAATAAATAAAAAAGAAAGAGAGAAAGTGCTCATTAAAAAAAGAAAGAAAGAAAAGAAATTATAAACATTGTAAATAAAAGCTTAGGAAGGAAGGAAGAAAATAATAGATCATAGTAGAAAATAAATGAAAATAATAGAAATAAATGAAATAGAGGTCAGAAAAACAATAGTAAAGATCAATGAAACTATGAGCTGCTTTTTAAAAAGATAAGCAAAATTGACAAATCTTTAGTGAATAGTAGGAAAATAGTAGAAAAAATAAGAGGACTCAAAATAAAAAATGAAAGAGGAGAAATAATAACTCACACTACAGAAACACATACAATCATAAGAGACTACTATGAATAGTTATATACCAATAAATTAGATAGCCTAGAAGAAAGGAATAATTTCCTAGAATCATACAACCTGGCAAGACTGAACCAGGGAGAACTAGAAGGTCTGAACAGGCCAATAAAGAGTAAGGAAGTTGAACCAGTAATCAAAAACCTCCAAATATAGAAATCTTGAGGGCAAGATGGCTCCACAGGATTATTCTACCAAACAACTAAAGAGGAATCCCAAGCCATCTCCAGCTCTTCTCAAAAACTGAAGGAGAGGGAACACTCCCAAATTCATTTTACAAGGCCAGCATTACCCTGACACCAAAGCCACATAAGCACATCACAAGAAAAGAAAATTATAGATGAATATCCCTGGTGAACATAGATGCAAACATTCTCAACAAAAATTAGCAAACTTAGTTGAAGAACTCATTATAAAGGTTATATGCCATGGCCAAGTGAGATTTATCCCTGGGATACAAGGATGGTTCAACAAATGCAAGTCAATAAATGTGATATCTCGCATTAATAGAATGAAGGGAAAAAATCATATGATCATCTCAATAGATGCAGAAAAGGCATCTGACAAACTGCAACATCCCTTCATGATAAAAATCCTCAATTGGTTGGGTGTAGAAGCGACATAGCTAAATGTAATAAAGGCCATATACAACAAACCCACAACTAGCATTACAATTGACAGAGAAAAATGGAAAACTTTTCCAGTAAGATAAGGAACAAGATAAGGGTGCCCACTCTCACCACTCTTATTCAACATAGTACCCTAAGTTCTACCTAGAGCACTCAGGCAAAACAAAGAAATAAAAGGCACACAAATTAGAAAGGAAGAGGTTAAGTTATTGCTATTTACTGGCTATATGACCTTTTATATTGAAAACCCCAAAGACTCAACTTAAAAATTTCCTGGATCTAATCAATGAATTTTGTAAAGTTGCAGGATATGAAATCAATGCATAGAAATAAGCTGCTTTTCTATACACTAACAATAAAATGTCTGTAAAAGAAAGTGTCTCATTCACAATAGCATCAAAACAACAAAATAACTGCTCTTATGGCAATTATGTTGTAATATAACTGTATAAAATCAATACACTGTACACCTTAAACTTATATGTATTGTGTTTCAAATATAGCTCAATGAAAATAAAAATTTTAAAACTTACTATAATGCTACTGTAATCAAAAGAGTATGGTACTGACACAAAGATAATACATATCTGTATTCAAATTTATACACATATATATTTGGAACAGACTTGAGAGTACTAAAACAAATTCTTACATTTATAGTCAATTCGTTTTTAGTAAAGGTGTCAGGACAATTCAATTGTATTTACAACAAATGGTGCTAGGACAGTTGATTATCTACATTCATGAAGAAGTTATATAACTACCTCACATAAATATTCAAAATGGATCATAGACATAACTGTAAGAGTTAAAGCTATAAAATGTTTAGAAGCAAACACAGGAAAATATCTTTAAGCAAAGAGCTCCGAGCTACACTACCAAAACCACAATACATAAATGAAAAATTGACAAATTAGACTTCAAAATATAAAACTTTTGCTTTTCAAAAGACATCATCAAGAAAATGAAAAGTTAAGCTTAAGATTTGAAAACATTTGAAATCCTATATTGGATAAAAGACGTATCTAGTATATAAAGAACTCAGAAAGCAGAGAAAAGAAAACAAAGAAATGAGAGAACAAACAGAAAATGAAAAAAAAGAAATGGAAGATTTAAGCCACAATACATCAATAATTACATTAGATGCAAACATTTCAGCGTCACTAACTACTAGGTAAATGCAAATTATAACTATAATGAGGTGCCACTACACATCTATTAGAATAAAAAGTATTGGCAAGACCAAGTATTGGTGAGAAAATGGAGCAACTGGAATTCTCATATATTTCAGATGAAAATACAAAATGATACAGCCACTTTGGAAAAGAATTTGACAGTTTCTTATAAAGTTAAACAACATTTATTATACAATCCAGCGATCCTCCTTCTAGGTATTTATCCTAGATAGATGAAGATGTATTACAAGTTCACACAAACACCTGTGCACAAATGTTTATAGCAGTTTTATTTATAGCTGTCAAGTACTGGAAGCAACTCAAATATGCACCAAGTAAATGGATAAACAAACTCATACACCCATGCAATGAAATACTACTCTTCAAAAAAAGAAAGGGAGGGAGGGAAGAAAGAAAAAGAGAAAGAAAGAAAAGAAAAAGAAGGAAGGAAACAGAAATGAACCCACGATTTGGGTGAATTTCTTAGTCATCGTGCTGAGTAAAGGAAACTGATCTCAGAAGGCTACATGCTGTCTGATTCCACTAATATGACATTCTCGAAAAGACGAAACCATGTTGATGGAGATCAGATCATTAGTTCCCAGACGTTCAGGGTGGAGATAGCATCAAGGAGTTTTCTGTTCTGTATTCTGATTCTGTGGTGTTGGTTACTCAAATCCATACCCATGTTAAAATTCATAGCGCTGTTCACCAAAAAAGTTTTTTTTTTTTCCCTGTCGGGGACTTTCTTGGTGGTCCAGTGGTTAGGAATCCTCCTTGCAAAGCAGGAGACATGGGTTCGATCCCTGGTCAGGGAACTAAGACCCCACATGTGGCGGAGGAACTAGGCTGTTACTGCTGCAGCCAGAGAGTCCACACGCCACAACAAAAGATCCCACGTGACCCAGTAAGAATCCCGTGTGCCACAGCTAAGGCCTGATGCAGCCAAATAAATAGATATTTTTATTTTAAAAGTTTTTGTTTTACTGTAAGTTAATGTAAATATAACTCTAAATAAATCAAAATAAAGAATAAACTAGCTGACCCTGAACCACGCAGAGTTAGGGATCCAATTCCCCTATATAGCCAAAACCTGAGATATAACTTTTGACTGCCTCCACTGTTGACTACTAATATCCTACTGTTGCCTGGAACCCTCACAGATAACACAGTTGATTCACACACACACACACACACACACACATTTTTGTTTGGCTGCACCTGAAAGCTTGTGGGATCTTAGTTCCCCAATCAGGACTCAAACTCTTCCCCCTGCAGTGGAAACACAGAGCCCTAACTACTAGACCTCCAGGGAATTTCCTAACACGTATTTTCTATATGTATTATGTACTATATTCTTAGAATAAAGTAAGTTAGAGGAAAGTAAAGTTACTAAGAAAATAGTAAGGAAGAGAGAATACATTTACAGCACATATGTGTATTTATTTTTAAAAATCTTCATTAAGCGGACTCATTGCAAGTTCAAACCCAGGCTGTTCAAAAGCCAGCCCTACTGATGTATACAGTCAGTTCAGTCACTCAGTCATGTCCAACTCTTTGCGACCCCATGGACTGCAGCACTCCAGGCTTCCCTGTCCATCATCAACTCCTGGAGCTTACTCAAACTCATGTCTATTGAGTCAGTGATGCCATCCAACCATCTCATCCTCTGTCATCCCCTTCTCCTCCCACCTTCAATCTTTCCCAGCATCAGGGTCTTTTCCAATGAGTCAGTTCTTCACATCAGGTGGCCAAAGTTGACATATACAACAATATGATAAATTGCAAAGTAATTCTGCCGAGTCAAAGAAGCCAGGCTGAGGGTGATCCCATTTTTATAAAATTCTAGAAAATGCAAACTAATCTATAGTGAGAAAAAGCAGATTCATGACTGCCTAGGGGAGGAGAGGCCCCAAAAAAAAGTGGGGGAAAGGATTGCTAAGTGGCACAGTGAAACTTTTAGGGGTGACTGATCTGTTCAGTCTCTTGATTATGGTGATGGTTTCACAGATGCAAACGTATTCCAAATTTATTAAATTGCCCAATTTAACTAAGTTCGGTTTCTCCTTTGTTAATGATACCTCAGTAAAGCTGTAGAATAAAACACAGTGGTTGCCCTGGAGCACAGGTTCCAGTGACAAGGAAATTGACAGTTCTGTGACCCAGAGTTACAGGAATAGAAACTGCGGGAGCCCAAAGCTAGAACACCCCCACCCACCCCACCCAACTCAGACATCCTCCTGCAGCTGGTTACCTCTAACACTTTAACTTTGCATCCACAGCTGGAGTGACAGAAAACACAGGCCAGCTGATGGTAAAGCTGAACACATGAGAAAACTTTTTCTCTTTTCAGATTGCTCTCCCAGCACGTATCTTTTGTCCTCATTCCATATCCCAACCATTCACAAGCTGTGTGACTTTGAGCTAGTTACTTGGCCTCTCTAACCCTCACTTTCCTCATCTATAAAAGATGGGTAATTAAAGTGCCCACCTGGCAAAGTGAAAAAGACCAAGGCTATAAAGTAACAACATATCCCCAGCTGACTGGAGGATACATCTGGGAAAATTTTGCTTTATACATCATGAATATACACACACACACACACACACACACACACACATATATATATATATTCACACCATGCATGTAACACTTTTGATACAGAAAAAAAAGAGAAAGAATCGCAACCCTGCGTTAGGACAGCACAGCCCTAAGTAAGGTTGGGTACCTTCTCATGGCACTTACTGCCTAGCTCTGGGAGAGCCCCATTTTGGTTATGGTTGGGGCCATGAGAGCCTCTGGGAGGTCCCTGACAGCAGAGCTGGGAGCCCAGACACCTAGCCCAGTGTTCTGAGAGCAAGGGACCGAGGCCAGGAGAGGAACCAGAAAAACTGTCACTTGGGGGCTGGAGATGGGAAAGTAGGGGAGGTAGTGAAGTGGGAAGCTATTTTAAGAGCCACAGCACGCTGTATTGTAGAGGCAGGATGAGAAGGCAGGAGGGAACGAATGAGCCAGGGTTCAGTACACACCTTCATTCCCTGAATCTGATCACTCTGCCATCCGACACTTGTGGATTGCCAGCGCTGTGCTGGGCTCTGAGGGCAGGGCAGGCCCCTCGCCACCACTGAGCTGGCACTGACACAAGTCTGAGGGGTGAGGAGAGAAAAAGGGATGCTTGGACACAATTTTAGTTCTGTCAGTGCATTTGGTGCTAAGCCATTGGCCTTACTCACCCTTGTCCCCTGGATTTGTTCTCGCTGCCAACTGGGCCAATGTTTAGGGTGGAAATCAAGAAGCCGTGAGATATCGAGTGGTCAAGAGAAGGACTTGAGACCTAAGATGAATCATCTCTACTTCCCCTTGACCTTTCAGGTTGAAGGTCCCACCTGGCCTCTTCCCTGACTGAACTCAGATCACCGCTGAGACTCACCTGGGTAGGCCCCCAGAAACATAATGGCCCCTTCGCAGAAGACAGAGCTTGGTCCAAGGACTTGTCTCTGTCTCCATCTGGGGAAGTGAGCCCATCGGCGTAAGGCTAGGGAAGGCTTTGCGGTTAGAGGTGGGAACAGTGGGTTTTAGAATTAACATCTGTCAGCCACCAGAGGGCAGTGTTGGGGCATGTGAATACCCCAGAAAACTCTGTCCCTCAGCCAGGGAACAGTAACGAGAGCTTGGTTTCCTTTAGCCCAGGTTTCCGTGTCAGACAGTTTTCGTTTGTTTCCTGATGTCTAAAGCACCTTAAACTCTTAGGACCAGTATACGTTCAGGGGCTTCAGTGGCAGCCTTGCAGCCAGTCACCGTATCCGGTTTCAGTAGGAATTATTAGGGAAATACCCGGATCAGCCAGTAGAGGGAGCCAGGAGGCTGAGATCGTGGGTCCCTGGGTGAAAAGAGGAGCTGAGGTCCCCAAACCTCTAGGAAATCGCTCTGTATAACAAACGAACTGGAATTGGGTGAGTAGGGAAGGGGAGTCGGCAAGATGGCACGAGGTTGGAGACAAGGGTCGTGAAAAAGGAGATGGAGAAGAGGAAAATTCACCGCACGACTTCAAAGACCAGGAACACGAGTGCTCAGTTTGAGACCGCTTCTGTCACAGAGGTCTGGGTGGCTGGTCAGCTTTGCTGTGCGACCAGGATTCAGTGGAAAGGGCTGCATGCTAGGAGCAGCGCTCAGAGAGTATCTGGATAGACCGCAGATTGCAGGAGCAGGGAGCCAGTGGTGGTCATGGGAACACAAGCCCCTGGAACCTGCGGCTACCTTGGCAAAGACCATGGGTGGGCAGACAGGGAGCTGGAGCCTGCTCATGCAGGTCTCAGGAGCCAGACCAGACTAGCACTCACTCATCTCTGAGTTACAGGAGAGGGCTCCCGGGCCATGAAGCAGCAGGTGGGGAGATAGGGGAAAGGGACCTTAGGTCCACGGGAAGAAGCCGCAGGGTGGGAGAAGACAGAGATCAGGCTCCCATATGATGGGATTTTGCTCCCTCCAGCCCATCCCACACCATCCCCTGTATCACACACAGACCCAAATTCAAGCCACCGACACTAGAGCAATAGCCTCCTAACTGATTTCCTTGATTAAACATTAGTACCCTCATCTGTTTCTACACAGAGGCAAGATTTTTTTTTTTTAAGAACATGTCAGATAAAGTCCCTCTTCTGCTTGAAACATTCAGTGAGTTCCCACAGTAGAAGAAATGCTGAGTCCTCTCCATGACCTGCACGGGCCCTCCCTTCTCTCCCTAGCCTTGTCTCCAGACCCCCAGCTAACATGCTCTGGCATCTCTGTCTTCCTGCTGTTCCTCAGCCACACCAAGTTCACGCCGCTTCAGGACTCCTGTGCTTGCTGCTCCTTCTGTTTGGCTGTGCCTTCCACAGAGGTGGCTCCTTTTCACCATTAGCAGAGAGGCCTTCCCTGATACCTACGGTGGCCCTTGCTCCCCAGCACCTCCTCAATCTCCCTCCATCACCTCAAGTACCCGGCCTTTACCACGATCTGAAATGTCCTTTGCTTACCCACTGACTTCCTCCACTGTGATGTAAGCATGTTGAGGGCAAGGCCTTGCCTGTCGTCTTCACTACTGATCCTTTGTGCCTGGCACAGAGAAGTGTTAGTCATTCAGTCGTGTCCGACTCTTTGCAACCCCATGGACTGTAGCCCTCCAGGCTTCTCTGTCCATGGAATTCTCCAGGCAAGAACACTGGAGTGGGTAGCCAGTCCCTTCGGCAAGGAATCTTCCCAACCCAGGAATCGAACCCAGGTCTCCCACATTGCAGGCAGATTCTTTACCATCTGAGCCACCAAGGAAGCCTGGCACATAGAGGTGCTCAGTAAATAGTTTGTGAACAAATCAGTGTTCAGCCAACTCTATACAGTAAGTTTGATTATCACTGCCAATTTACAGAAAGGGAGACTGAGGCCAAGAAAGGTTAGTTAACCTGCCCAAAGAATGGGCAGTAGAATTTGAACTCAGGTAGCCTGACTTTCGGGGCTTCCAAGGTGGCACCAGTGGTAAAGAATCTGCCTGCCAGCGCAGGGAGCCTAAGAGACACGGGTTCGATCCCTGGGTCGGGAAGATCACCCGGAGGATGGCATGACAACCCACTCCAATATTCTTGCCTGGAGAATCCCATGGATAGAAGAACCTGGCGGGCTACAGTCCGCAGGGTCGCCAAGAGTCAGGCATGACTGAAGTGACTTAGCACGTAGCCTGAGTTTCACACTGATAGCTTGACCTGGTGGTTATTTTCCTCCACCTTTGTCTAGCGCTCACCACGGTTTACAGTTGTTCCGTCTGCCTGTTGTCTGACCCCGCTGCTGGTGTAATGGAGCTCGAGCAGGCCAGGGTCCTGCTCCCTGCCACGTCGCCAGTACCGAGAACAGTGTGGCACATCACATGTGCTCGGTGAGTGTTTGCTGGGTGCTGGATAATCAGCCACGTGACCAGACAAGGGAGGGATGGATCTGGAGGGCCTGAGGGCACGGGTGGTGGCAGACGTCCTCAGCCCCAGCTGGAGGCCACGCCCAGAGCCCCGCGGTGCCTCCACTGGGGGCACCGGGCTTCTCTGAGGGCAGGCGACGGACGTGCCCTTGCTGGCTCTTACATCATTACAAAGGTCATCAGCTCCTTGAATCTTCAAACTGGGGGTCACTCCCCAACGAAGGGCCTCTGCTTGGCCTTTGTTCCTGACCACAGCTGGGAGTCCAGCCTGTCCAACCCTGTCCAGCCTGATACCCAGGGTCCTGAGTGGATCTGTATAAACGGCAGCCTGGCTTCCACTCATTACATGATGTCAGCACCTTTTTCAACTTCTGAGAAACAGGAAGCACCATGATGTGTGGTGGGGTTTGAAAGGACGATAAGAGACATAATCACATTTCTCTGGTTTGAGCATGGAGGGCTGGGGTTCCTGTTTCCTCTGACTCGAACGCATCACCTTTTCCCTTAAACCAGAATTCTGGAGGATGAGGACTGTGTGGAAAATATGTTTTGGGAGGCGGGGAAAGTGCACGAGGGTAAAGAGCTTTAAAGTTACTGTTATGAATGTATCATACATATAAAATATAGTGTACATGGACAGTTTAAAGTTTAACAAAATAAAAACCCATCAAATGTGTTTCTTCCACAGCATCCCTCTCCGTCCCCACCAGAAGTAACCACTGTCTTGATTTTCTGGTTAATTATTTCTTTGTTATTCTTTATAATTTTATCACATATGTAAATATCCTCAAATTACATATGATTATATTTTGCTGGGTTTTGAACTGCTCATAAATGGAATCAGTATTTAAAACTGGCTTTTATTGCTCAACAAAATGTTTTCAAATTCATCCACATTGACCCATATAACTGTACATTTATTTACTGTGTTTACTATAATCGGGTGAATGGATAAACCACAATTTATTTACATTTCCCCTCAACTTTTATATTAAAAAAAATTTTTTTTTGTTATATTTTTTGCTGATTTTTGGGTGTGCTGGGTCTTCATTGCTGCCCGATCGATGGCTTTCTCTAGTTTCTGTGAGTGGGGGGCGGCGTTCTCTCTAGTTGCAGTGCACAGGCTTCTCGTGTTGACGTGGCTTCTCTCATTGCAGAGCAGAGGCTCTTGGCGTGCGGGCTTCAGTAGTTGCCCCCACAACTAAGATGTGGAATCTTCCCACATCAGGGGTCAAACCCATGTCCCTGTATTAGCAGGCAGATTTTTTACCACTGGACCACCAGGGAAATCCCAAGTGTTCGCTGTTAAAAACAATGATGCAAAAAGGATTAAATAAATAATAAGGAAATCTGAATAAGGCATAAACTTTAATTAATAATAACATGTCAGTATTGGTTCATCAGTGTGACAAATGTACATTACTTACATGCGTGCTAAGTCGCTTCAGTCGTGTCTGACTCTTGGCAACCCTATGGACTGTAGCCTGCTAGGCTCCTCTGTCCATGGGATTCTCCAGACAAGAATACTGGAGTGGGTTGCCATGCCCTCCTCCAGGGGGTCTTCCCAACCGAGGGATGGAACTCACGTCTGTTATGTCTCCTGCATTGGCAGACAGATTCTTTACCACTAGTGCCACCTAGGAAGCACCACATCACTTACATAAGATGTTAATAATAGGGGAAATTCAGTGTGGAGTACTCTGTACTCTCCTCACAAAATCTACAATTTTTTTGTAAATCTAAAACTATTCTAAAATAAAATTTTATTTTAAAAAAAGCCAGTGCTGTTAGGAACAAACTTATGGTTTCTGGTGTACACATGCAAGAATTTTTGTAGACTACACAGTAATTGAATTTCTGGGTCCAAGAGTGCACCCATCTTCCATTTTACTGGGTACTGCATTACAAAAGTACTAGTTTACACTCTTGCTTACACTTATACTTTAGAACGTGTAAGAATTCCTTTTACTTCACACCCTGGGCAAGACTTGTAATATCTGACTTTTTCATTTTTGCCAGTCTGGTGGGTGTGAAATGTTATCTCATTGCGGTTTAATTTTGCATTTCCCTGACTACTAACAAGGTTGAACATCTCTTGATATGTTTATTGGCCATCTGAGTTTCCTGTTCTGAGAAGTGCTTATTCATGTCATTTACCTTCTTTTTGTAGTGGGTTATTTATCTTTTTCTTATTGATAATGAGGACTTTGTTACATGGTCTAGAAATGAATCCTTTGCCTTTTATACATGATACAAATATTTGTCCTAGATTGTGGTTTGTCTCTTCACCCTCCTTATGGTACATTTTGAGAAATGTTGACTGTATCCATCTTTCCTTTAATAATCTATACTTTGGGGATTTATTTGCAAAAGCCTTGTCTTGGTGCTGGAGAGCACCTGTGTGCCCCTTTAGACCCCCCTCCCACCCCTTCTTTAGCTTCTTCTGTGTCCTTGGAGGCATACCAGTGTGGACTCCATTAATGATTCTGTGTTCGAAGGCTCCCCATTGGGTTTGGCTGGGAGCTCAGTCAAGCTAGGCTACGTGTCCTCCCAGCCGCCACCTTGCAAAGTCGTTGAGCACCATGCAGCGCAACGGCTGTGTCCCTTGGCTGGGGGTCCTGGCTCCTACCCGTGACCCTCTCCACACAGCCCTCCGGAGCGCAAAGCTTTAGATACTATTTTCTCTCTTGTTGCAGCTCCTGTGATTAGTCTCAGGGGACTGCATTTTCCTTCACGGTTTTCCTACACCCTGTTATCACTTTTGGCTTCCCAGGTGACTCAGTGGTATAGAAGCCACCTGCCAATACAGGAGACACAGGAGATGTGGGTTCGATGCCAGGGTCAGGAAGATCCCCTGGCAGAGGAAATGGCAACCCACTCCAATATTCTTGCCTGGGAAATCCCCGGGAAAGAGGAGCGTGGTTAGCTCCAGTCCATGGGGTCGCAAAGAGTCAGACACGACCTTAAAACGACTAAACATCAGTTCTATTTTTAGCTTTTTAAGAAAGCTGTTCTCCATAGTGGCTCCACCAATTTACATTCTCACCAACAGTGTAGCAGGTGTCCCTTTTCTCCACACCCTCTCCGGCATTTATCATTTGTAGGCTGTTAGAGGGTTCCCTGATAGCTCAGGTGATAAAGCACCTGCCTGCAATGCAGGAGACCCCAGTTTGATTCCTGGGTCAGGAAGATCCACTCGAGAAGGGATAGGCTGCCCACTCCAGTATTCTTGGGCTTCCCTTGTGGCTCAGCTGGCAAAGAATCTGCCCACCATGCAGGAGACCTGGGATTGATCCCTGGATTGTGAAGATCCCCTGGAGAAGGGAAAGGCTACCCTCTTCAGTATTCTGGCCTGGAGAATTCCATGGACTGTATAGTTCATGGGGTTTTTGATGGTTGTCATTCTGACTGGTGTGAGGTGACACCTCATTTGGTTTGCTTTTCTCTAATAATTAGTGATGTTGAGCATCTTTTCATGTGCTTTCCTGCCATATGTATGTCTTCTTTGGGGAAATGTCTATTTAGATCTGCCCATTTCTTGATTGTGGGTTTTGGTTTTAAAAGACTGGTTTATTTTAAGTTAGTTCTTATTCTAGAATATAAATCTTCAGGGGTCCCAGCTGAAAACAGCAGTATTTACCGGAACTGTGCCTACCTGGTGGGCACTGAACTCCCGTTTTCATTCCCCCTTACCCTTGAGACCTCGTAAAACTCTGCTTTATCCACAGTCCCTCAGCCACAGCTCTTCTGTCAGCGTCTCTGTGGCTCAGCTCCTCATTCTCTAGACCAATGGTTTGTTGCTGTTCAGCTTCTGAGTCGTGTCCGAGTCTTTGCCACCTCGTGAACTGCGGCACACCAGGCTCCTCTGTCCTTCACTCTCTCCATAGTTTGCTCAAATGCATGTCCATTGAGTCAGTGATGGGCTATCTAACCATCTCATTCCCTGCTGCTCCCCTCGCCTTTTGCCTTCAATCTTTCCCAGCATCAGGGTCTTTTCTCATGAGTCAGCTCTTCCCATCAGGTGGCCAAAGTATTGAAGCTTCAGCTTTAGTATCAGTCCTTCCAATAAATATTCAGGGTTGATTTCCCTTAGGATTGACTGGTTGGATCTCCTTGCAGTCCAAGGGACTTTCAAGAGTCTTCTCTGGAACCACAATTTGAAAGCATCAATTCTTCAGCACTCAGCCTTCTTTATGGTCCAGCTCTCACATCCATACGTGACTACTGGAAAAACCATAGCTTTGACTATATGAAACTTTGTGGACAAAGTTATGTCTCTGCTTTTTAACATGCTTTTTTGGAAACTTTCCCTTCAAGGAGCAAGTGTTTTTTAATTTCATGGCTGCAGACACCGTCTACAGTGATTTTGGAGCCCAAGAAAATAAAATCTGTCTCTGCTTCCACTCTTTCCTCTTTTATTTGCCATGGAGTGATGGAACCAAACGCCTTTACCAGTTTTTTTGAATGTTGAATTTCAAGCCAGCTTTTTCACTTTCCTCTTTCATCTTCGTCAAGAATATCTTTAGTTCCTCTTCACTTTTTGCCATTAGAGTGATATCATCTGTGTGTTTGAGTTGTTGATATTTCTCCTGGCAATCCTGATTCCAGCTTGTAAGTCATCCAGCCTAGCATTTTGTATAATGTACTCTGCACATAAGTTAAATAAGCAGGGTGACAGTATATAGCCTTGATGTACTCCTTTCCCAATTTGAAACCAGTCCGTTGTTCCATGTCTGGTTCTAACTTGCTTCTTGACCTGCAAATAGGTTTCCCAGGAGACAGATAAGGTGGTCTGGTACTCCCATCTCTTTAAGAATTTTTCACAGTTTGTTGTGATCCACACAGTCAGAGGCTTTAGCAGAGTCAATGAAGCAGAAGTAGATGTTTTTCTGGAACTCCTTTGCTTTCTCCATGATCCAATGAATGTAGGCAATTCATTCTCTTGTTCCTCTGCCTCCCAGGAGGCACTGGCAGTAAAGAATCTGCCTGCCAATGCAGGAGACATAAAAGACAGGGTTTCGATCCCTGGGTCGGGAAGATCCTTGGAGTAGAAAATGGCAAGCCACTCCAGGATTCTTGCCTGGAGAACCCATGGACAGAGGAGCCTGGTGGGCTATACTCCATAGGGCTGCAAAGAGTCAGACACAACTGAAGCGACTTAGCACACACATATTCTCTGCCTCTTTGAAGCTCAGCTTATATATCTGGAAGTTCTCAGTTCACACACTGCTGAAGCCTAGCTTGAAGGAGTTTGAGCATTACCTTGCTAGCATGTGAGATGAGCACAATTGTACAGTAGTTTGAACATTCTTTGGCATTGTCCTTCTTTGGGATTGGAATGAAAACTGACCTTTGCCAGTCCTGTGGCCACTGCTGAGTTTTCCAAATTTGCTGACATATTGAGTGCAGCACTTGAACAGCATCATCATTTAGGAATTTAAATAATTCAGCTGGAATTTCATCACCTCTGCTAGCTTTGTTCATAGTAATGCTTCCTAAGGCCCACTTGACTTCACACTCCAGGATATCTGGCTCTAGGTGAGTAACCACACTATCATGGTTATCCAGGTCATTAAGACCCTTTTTTGTATAGTTTTCCTGTGTATTCTTATGACTTCCTCTTAATCTCTTCTACTTCTGTTAGTTCTTTACTGTTTCTGTCCTTTATTGTGCCCATCTTTGCGTGAAATGCTCCCTCGATATCTCCAATTTTCTTGAAGATATGTCTGCTGCTGCTGCTGCTGCTAAGTCACTTCAGTCGTGTCTGACTCTGTGCGACCCCATAGACGGCAGCCCACCAGGCTCCTCCATCCATGGGATTTTCCAGGCAAGAGTACTGGAGTGGGTTGCCATTGCCTTCTCCAGAAGATATCTCTAGTCTTTCCCATTTATTATTTTCCTCTATTTACTTCCATTGTTCATTTAAGAAGGCCTTCTTATCTCTCCTTGCTATTCTCTGGAACTCTGCATTCAGCTGAGTATGACCAATGCTTATTAGTCAGTAAATGCCTCAAGTTAAAAGCTATGCCATGTCTGGCTCACTTTTAAGTTTCCCTCTCTCTGGGGCTTTCATATTTTATGTCTTTATTGCCTTGTTGTGCTCTGATTTTTAAATAGATTTTAAAAACTATTTAACCAACTTTCCTAATTGTTCTTAGGGCTTCCTGGGTAGTTCAAACAGTAAAGAATCTGCCTGCAATGCAGGAGATCTGGGTTCCACCCCTGGGTTGGGAAGATTCCCCTGGAGAAGGGAATGGCTACCCACTCCAGTATTTTTGCCTGAGAATCCCATGGACAGAGGAGCCTGGTGGGCTACAGCCAAAGGGCTAGTTTGTGAAAACTGATTTGCTTAAGCCTGAGGGACGACTGTACATTGAATGGCATTTGATTATCCACGTTTCTTGCTCTAGGAGCAACTGAATGTAACAGCCATCACTATAAATCCCTGAGAGTCAAAGATCAAGGGACCCTGACTGCCACTATGGCCTTGCTGCCAGTCGTAGAATGATGTCCACCTTGCCTCTGATGATCATGTGCCCCCAAACTGGCCACTGCCGCTCCAGGGATCCCATCATGCCCACTGATATTAGGAAGCTCATAATGGCGGCATCCCCCACCTTCCACCCAGCTTACAGAGAACATGCACGACCAAGCTGTGTCATGATGCCTGTTTCTCCTCACTAGTGTTAGTGAAGTTACTGTTGCTGTGTTAGTGAAGGACCGTCCCCTGTGCCTTCTAGGCCCTAGAGTCTAGGGAACATAGAGCTTCAAAACTACAGAAAGGAAGTTCTGGCATCACTATTTCATAGGCCAATATCGAGGTCAGGTTTCAGAACACCATTCCAGCAAACTGTCAGGATCGGCTCCAAGAGTTCTTGCCAAAACATTAAATCCTGAGTCACAGTGAGTCGCCTGCATGTCAATGAACTCAGCCCTACTCAACTCTATGTTCTTCTAGACTAATAGACTCAGGTCCACTGTGCTCTGGATTTGGACAGCGTATATTAGTGAGCTCCTGCAGGCCTTTTGCTTCCCTGCCAAGACTGAATGTCAGTTTTGAAGCTATTGCCTTTCAGCTTCACACCTGCCTTCTATACTCTGCTAGGACTGGGTTCTGCAAACCAACTTCTCCTTTGCCAGCTGTTTCTCTGTTAGACTGTGTCAGTAGCAGGTGCTAGACTAGGAAGCTGGAGGAAGAAGGGACTTGCTTCTTCCTGTTTGTTTCCTAGTCCTTATTTTTGTTTCCTACTCCCATCTTTGATATTCGTATTCCTAACCCTAAGGTTAACCCTGGCTGCAGCAGTTTGTTCCAGTAGCAGCAAGTGATTACACTTTGCAGGTTTTCCAACATTCACAGAACCAGCCTCGGCACAAACTCATTTCCTGGATCCCAGCACCAGCCACCTGGCACCCTCTCAGAGATCTGGATCCCATCCCCAGAGACCCATTTTCTCCCCTGGCTCAGAAACACTACTGTCAGTAGGGCAGTTCCCCTCCTCCAGGGGCCTGAGTTTCAGGCCCTCCAAGATTCTAGGTTTTAATATTTCTACTCCTTCCATTCGATTCCCAGCCATAGGGGTGAGAGCTGCTTCCAACAGTTGCTAGCTTCATGAAATACCTTATTGTTCCCTTTTTGCACTTCCTGTTTTCAAATACCTGCTTAACGGTTATTAATATTCGATTCTATTAAAGTAACCAGTATAGTTTCTGTCTTCTAATTGGGCCCTAAATTATACAGTCTGAGATCTGACTCTGATTATTGGCCTGGAGACAGTGAGGGGTGTTGAGGGAGGGTTACAAGAAGAACAAATGTCATCATGTAAAGCACATGTTTCAGGAAAAATGATTATTCTGTCTCCAAGTAAGGAGACGCTACTCTACTCTGGTAAGAGGGAAAAGGCTGCTTATGCCAATTAAGGAAACCTCAGGAAAATTGGGATCTTCAAGAGTCTCAGGTTTCCTCACCCAAAAGTTACTATCCCAGGTCTCATGGTCCCACTCTTTCCCTTATAAGAGCCCCAGCTATAGAAGAAGGTCAAAGGTACACAACTATTCTCCCTTGAAGCTCTACGAAGACCTGCAAGTAATCAGACCCTGAGCCTAATTTTCAGCTCAGTCTGCCCTGAGACTGTAGGAGATAAGGGCCTCCTTTAAAGTTGCCATAGAATATTCTAGTAATTGGAGCATATCTTAAAGTGGAATTGGATTGTCCTGAGCCTATCATTCTCTTTTGGTAAGGTCAGGAGAGTACGCTGCAATCCTTGTGATTATTAACAACATGGTTCCCATAAGTTCCCAGCCACTTTAATTGCCATTGCCTTGTTCTCCATCTTCCCTTCACCCAAATTAGCCAGAGTTTAAAGCTTAAGACATTCCCAAGCCACTACACATCAGAAGTTATTGCCACTCCACTTATTCTCAGCAAAAAGCTCCTATTATTTTACAGAGGTGAGTGATCCAGCTGCAAAATTCCATTCCAAGGATTCATTACACCTGATACCGATTATCATAGCCCAGTTCTCCTCAGAAAGAGGAATGTGAGGCAAGGATTGGAGTGCTGACACTTTATTTGGCAGTTATAAGCCTAGGCTGGTGATGCTGAAGAGAATGGAGAAGTGAGGGAAGAAAGACGTGAAGGAAGATGACGTGATGTACTGGCCATACCATCTTTCCTAGAGACTAGGAAACCCTCATGATTCATATTCAAATCTTCAATGTCTGTGATGCAAATGGTGCTTCCTGCAGATTGTGCAGTTCACATATACCTTCAGTGGTCCTGCAGGCTTTCTTGCATGGCCCATGCTTTCTAAGAAATACTTTTAGTCATCACCATTGAGTGTGGTATTTGCTGTAAGTTTATCAGCTGAAAGACATTCCTTTCTATTTCAACCCTGCTGAAAGTAGTTATAATAAATGGATTTTGAATTTCAGTAATTGTTTTATTTCATCAATATAATGTAGTTTATCTCTTTGGTTACTGTAGTAAATTACATTAATGGATTTTTAATCTATTTAACCTTGAATTCTTGAAATAAATTCAACTCAGTTTATTACACCATATGTTTTTATATGTACTGGACATGAATTGATAACATTTGTTTACAGTTTTTGCATCCATGTTCATGAGTTTAGGATCATAAATTTCTATTCTTATATAATCCCCCTTGGATTTTACTATAGTAAGTATTAGTTTCATAAAATGAACTGTGAAGTATTCCATTTTATTTTCTGTAAAAGTTTATGTATGTTTAGAATTACATGTTGACTTGGAAATTTGTGGAGACTTACCAATAGAACTCTCTGGCCTTTGTGTATTCTTTGTGGGAAGATTTTAGATGATTGATCAGATTTCTTTAATGGTTATAGAACCCTCTGGTTCCCTTTGCCTTCTGGCATCAGTTTTGGGAGTTCCTGTCTGGAATAGGACACATGTTTGTATGCCCTCTCTTGTCAGATGAGGTCAGGCCTCTTATGTGGCTGCCGATGACTAGATGATGTGACTTGAAAGTACCGGGAGTTGAGCTCTGGTGGGGTAAACCTTAACTGATGGGGTATGGGAGAGAAAAGGGAGCCCAGCATATCAGCTCCCCTCTCTTTTGCCCTTTCTCTGTACTGTTCTAAAGTATTCTTTCTTCTTTCAATGCTTCCGCAGGATGTGATGGGCAGACATACTTGCTGAGACTTGCTGTGTGTCTTCCTGCCTCCAGGTGATGGTATGATTTTTAGAACTGAGGTGTGGTTCTCCAAGGATAGTGGAAAAAGCAATTGTTTTGTTTGTTTGTTTGTTTTTTGGTGAAGCCACGCAGCATGCAGGATCTTAGTTCCCTGAACAAGGATCAAACCCATGCCCCTTGCAGTGGTTAACCATTGGACAGCCAGCAGCTGTTGATGTGGCAGCACCCTGGGATGGAAACATCCTGGAACCTGAGCCGACCCGTGGAGGACAGCTACTGTGCAGGGCTGTCCAGTTGACACCCACAGTGTGATTAAGAAAGAAACTCCCCTTGTGTCCCTCCGCTGAGATTCAGAGGTAATTTATTACTTTAGCATCCTCCAGATAATTCTGACTGATGCATATTCAGAGTTGTAGAAGATGGATCTGAAAAGACTACAATATAAAAACAAGAGCTCTGGAACAGGAATTCTCTGGTAGTCCAGGGATTAAGACTGCACTTTCATTGCTGAGGGTCCAGGTGCCATTGCTGATTGGGGAGCCAAAATCTGACAAGCTGTTCTGTGATGCAGCCAAAAAAAAAATAAAAAAAAATAAAAACAAGGTCTCTGATAGAGGAATGCCCAAAGTAATGCAGGGCATCTAATACTGCTGGGCTAGGCAGAGAGAGAATCAAAGATATTAGTGTAACTCATTAGTGTAATTAGCTAGTATTAGAGCCTGACTATGAGAGCAGAGAGAAAGGGATAGATGAAAACATCCAAAGGATAACTGCAGGTTCCCTGTGTGGGAAAAGACAGATGTCCTGAGACAGGGTGGGTAAAGGCACAGAAATGGGAAAATCCCTGGGTATGCTGGAAGAGCTTGCATTCCTTACAGAACTTCTTCCCAGTTTTCCACGTAGAACATTTATTCATAGAACATATATGCCTTCCGAAATACAATGCTACATATATGTACCCCAACCCTGATGCATTTTTAAACAGAGTGATGAGGCGGCGAGCTCAACAGAGAAAACCTTTAGGTTTATTCCCAATATAGCATATTGGTAGCATATTGAAGTTCGCAGAATACAACTGGAACGGCTCAGAATGTCAGCTAAGGGATGTAGCACATTATTAGGATAAAGAAGCCATAGTAATGGTTTCATGATCAGGAAGTACCGTTTTAAATATTTTACATTCTTATTTCACCACAGTTTATTAAATGGACAAATACAGAAATATAAACCTTAAAATATTTTACAGCCTAATATGTCAGCTTGTTGGTTATATACAGGCATTTTACTGTGTTTTATGTTTTGGAAAGTTGGTTGAGGATTTTTGATTAAGACGTAATGCACGAATAGTTTTCCCATTTAAAATAATGGCAATGAGGCTCCTGTTTAGCATTTTCTTTCAAGCAATGTTTAATGAGAGATGCCTGTGTTTCTGAATGGTAGCGCTTAGAGGGGACAATGGTATGACCTGTAATGAAAATGGACTTGAGAACCAGAGAGTTTTGTTTGCAGCAGTGACATGTGGACGTGAGTGTATTTTATCAATAGCCCTGACTTGGCAGTTATGGGGAGAGCCTGAAGTAGGGAGCTGGTGATGGCTGCATCTAGGTGACAGGTGAGGGCCTCAACTGAGGCACCGATGGAGAGGGGGAATTGGAGAGACATTCCAGAGGCTGGATGGTTGATGGAAGGGCACAGAGGGTTAAAGTCAGGGAGTCTTCCAGAAGGGTGATAGGAAGGTTCAGTTCAGTTAAGTCGCTCAGTTGTGTCCTACTCTTTGCAACCTCATGGACCATAGCACGCCAGGCCTCCCTGTCCATCACCAACTCCCGGAGTTTACCCAAACTCATATCCATCGAGTTGGTGATACCATCCACCCATCTCATCCTCTGTCATCCCCTTCTCCTCCTGCCCTCAATCTTTCCCAGCATCAGGGTCTTTCAAATAAGTCAGCTCTTCGCATCAGGTGACCAAAGTATTGGAGTTTTAGCTTCAACATCAGTCCTTCCAATGAACACCCAGGACTGATCTCCTTTAGGATGGACTGGTTGGATCTCATTGCAATCCAAGGGACTCTCAAGAGTCTTCGCCAACACCACAGTTCAAAAGCATCAATTCTTTGGCACTCAGCTTTCTTTGTAGTCCAACTCTCACATCCATACATGACTACTGGAAAAACCATAGCTTTGATGAGACGGACCTTTGTTGGCAAAGTAATGTCTCTGCTTTTTAATATGCTGTCTAGGTTGGTCATAACTTTCCTTCCAAGGAGCAAGCGTCTTTTAATTTCATGGCTGCAATCACCATCTGCAGTGATTTTGGAGCCCCCAAAAATAAAGTCAGCCACTGTTTCCCCACCTATTTGCCATGAAGTGATGGGACCGGATGCCATGATCTTAGTTTTCTGAATGTTGAGCTTTAAGCCAACTTTTTCACTCTCCTCTTTTACTTTCATCAAGAGGCTCTTTAGTTCTTCTTCACTTTCTGCCATAAGAGTGATGTCATCTGCATATCTGAGGTTATTGATATTTCTCCCAGCAATCTTGATTCCAGCTTGTGCTTCATCCAGTCCAGGGTTTCTCATGATGTACTCTGCATATAGGTTAAATAGGAAAGTAGTCATGGTTATGTTAGCCAAGTAGGGAACCTCGAAGGAAGAGGACGAAGAAGGACAAGGAAGAGCAGCAGCAGCAGCAGGTTTGAGGGGATGGGGATGGATGACAGAGAGGGGGCTTTGGTTTTAAATGCATTGTGTTCAGTGTTCTCTGGAAAGGTTCCTCTGTGTCCCTCCAAAACTTAACCTGATACCTCACTCTGGCACCTCCCACTGGACATTAACAGCAGCATCACTAAGGCAGAGTGCAAATAGATGCTCTTTTATTGGAATAAGCTTTTGAGAGGGAAAACAAGACTCATGAAAGTCTTTTGTAACCTGGAGCCTTCCAGGCCCTCTCCTCTGCTGTCCTAGGTTCTGGAGCCCCGCAGCAGTCAGGCCTAGGTGAAGAAGTGCTTCATATAACTTGTAGGAGTCCCCCTCTCCCTGACCAGGGGCCACTGATTGGTATTGTTTTATAGACTCAGCTGGGGAATCATTGTTTCCACCTTAAAAATCCTTGGTAGGTGTAAGAAGTTCCATTTCTGTGAGCGTCATGCAACCCTGATAGCTTTGGGCTTCCCTGAGACTGGTAGATTGGTAAGAGTTGATGAGTGGGACTTTAGATAGGATATTCCAGCCTTAAATCCACAATAGCTATATTGGACCTTGATAAAGAAGTAGGAAAATGACAGTTTTTTTTCCCTGCCAAATTAATTTTATTTTTATTTTAAAAATTGAGGTATAGTTGAATTACAATATTATTTTAGTTTCAGGTCTACAACATAGTGATTCAAAATTTGTATAGCTTATACTCCACTTAAATGATTTTAAAATATTTACTGTATCCCCTGTACTGTACAATATATCCTTGTAGCTTATTTATTTTATACGTAGCACTTTGTGCTTCTTAATCATTACCTCAATAGTGCCTCCCCCTGCTCCTCTCCATGGGTAACCAGTTTGTTCTCTGTATTCATGAGTCTGTTTCTTTTTTGTTACGTTCACCTGTTTAATTTTGTAGATTCTGCATTTAAGTGATAACACACAGTGTTTGTCTTTCTCTGTCTGACTTAATTCATGAAGCATAATACCCTCCAGGTCCATCCATGTTACAAATGGCAAATTTTCATTCTTTTTATGGCTAAGTAGTATTCCATTAGATACATACATATATAGAGTTATATACATATATACATATACATATATATATATATATATAGTTTCCCTGGTGGCTCATCAGTAAAGAATCTGCCTGCAATGCAGGAGACACAGGAGATGCAGATTTGATCCCTGGGTCAGGAAGATCCCCTAGAGGATGAAATGACAGCCTGGAGAATTCCATAGACAGAGGAGCCTGGTGGGTTACGGTCCACGGGACCACAAAGCATCAGACACGACTGAAGTGAGTTAACACAGATGCGAAAGTTTACAAGGGCAGGGAATTTTGTCCTTTTTATTCACTGATGAATCCTAGTTCCTAGAACAATCCTGGAGCATATGGGAGCTCGATAAATATTTGCTGACTTGAGTTAAACTGACATTCAGTCTCTTCTCAAATTGGGTTTCCTGTTTCCTGTCAGTTTCGAGAGTACTCAGCATGGTGCTGTGCTGACATCTCTTAATCAGCTCAGCCCCAGCTCTTGGGGCTTACTGGGTGCACAGGTTGGGAACCTAAGCCACAGCAGAGTGCTGACTACCTTGCCTGAGTTTGTGCTGGAAGGCAAATGCGTCTTCTTGCACAAAAGGACTTGCATTCTCCCACTGGGAGCCTGTGTGCGATGGCCCTGGCCCCTCTCCCACTCCCAGAAACAGCAGGAGCAGTTTCTTCACACAAGCAATGGAGCACAACACGTGCAATCCATGCAGCTAATGCCAGGCTAAGGGCACCATCTGTAAGGCCCTCTAGCACATGTGCGCAGCTCTCTCCCAGCTCACCGTACTGGACCTGTGATCAGTAAACGAAGGAAGGAATTAGTGGCATAATAAATGTTGTTACTGGGCCACTCCTTCAGGTCTCAGGTTTTTTTTATTTTTTTATTTTTGGCAGTTCAGGATTTTCTCTAGTAATGTGAGCCGGGGCTGCTCTCTTGTGGTTGGAGGGCTTCTCATTCAAGTGACTTGTTGCAGAGCATGGGCTGCAGGGCATGTGGGCTTCGTGATTGTGGCTCCCAGGCCCTAGATCACAGACTCAGTAGCTGTGGCACGTGGGTTCTTCCCAGATCAGAGATCGAACCCCAGGTCTCAGTTTTAAAGTATATCTTTAAAAAACATATTTTCTGAATCCTTCAGAAATTTCCTCAAGCAGAGGAACTTTCAAATATGGTACCGATAGTGATAAACAGGGTGATTGGGTTGTTGTTCTGCCTAATGCTGTTCTTCCCTGGGAATATAGACGGTGAGCAGAGAACTCTAGAACAGAGTCTCCCCAATATAACTGCCTACCAGTGCTTCTCTGCCTGTTGCTGGACCACAATGTCAGGTGAGGTGAAGAACTCCCCCAGGTCCACAGGGCTCCGGGCTCCACAAAGAGCATTTCCAGCCCCTTCCCCAATCTGGCAGTGGGACTGGTCTGCCACATTCTTCTCATAGACTGGAAAGAGACCTAAATACAGATTCCTACAGTGCCCTCCTCTCTGAGCGAAGTGGTGAAACTCATTTGAATTCTCTGGCCAGCCCTTATAATCATTCATTCATTCATTCATTCATTCGCTCATTCATTCATCACCCGCCATTTAGCCTGCACCATCCTAGTCTCTGGGTGTAGTGGAACGGAAGCCAGGCTTCAGCCCCTGCCCGTGTCCCTGCTGCCTCCTTCCCCATTCGGTCCCACTAGGTCACATCCACCCGCGGTACTCCTAGCAACCTGCCACGTCTGCCACCCGGAAGATGGGAAAGACCTCCAAACTCAGCATGGTCTCACACGGATTGCGCTTTCTGCAGGAGTAAGACAAAGGCCAGCAACAAACTGAATTAGAGTTGTCTATTTTTGTTTTATTGAAACATAGCTTAAGGTGAAATAAATATTAATTTTCTAAGTTCTCAATTATTTCATAAATAATATTAAGTTAACAGACATTTTACAAAATGTTATGTTAAATAAGATAGATAAAAGTATATATATATATATATATATATATATATATGTATCTATTTTGCCTGGAGCAAACTGGTGGAAAATACTTCAGTGATTCTGACATCTGAAATACAACTCAAATTTTTTGTTTTTATGCACTTTCTGCCTGTGTGAGGTAAAACAGTTGTATGCCTAAAATATTTACTTTGCTTCTGAAGTTTAATTACACTGAATATTAAGGCTCCGCCATTGGTTGGCCCTCATCCTTGTTGCATTAAAACATCCTTCTCCTCCTCCAGAAGCTTTCCCTACAGTGAAAGAGGTAGGTCTCAACTTTCCATTGTCCACTCCGTGTTTATCACACCAAGAAAAACTTGCAGGTAGTCTAGGAATTGTTTCACTCTCCATCTTTCTCCTCCACACTTCTTCTGTGAAAAGAACAGACAATAAGTATTGTAGGAAACTGTCAATTCCTACAAATGTAGGCAGAACCAGACAAATATACTCAAGTTTCCACTAAATGTTTTTAGCTTACTTTTTGGCTGTCTATGTATTCTTTTATTAAAGACAAGTTTTTGAATATTTTTTTCACGCCATCCCCTTGTGCAGTTTGATTCTTCAATGTGTCTATTCCCTGAAAGACTTCTTCAATGCATAGTTGGTGCTAAATGAGGAAGATTTAAAACAATAAATAATCAAAACAAGGTATAAAAATTTGGTCCCAGAAGTTAGTTGTGTTGTTTACATGAGTTCCCTTCTCCAAAGAATGTTCTACTTGTTCCTTTTCCAAGTAGCAGAACACTTCACAGTAAGATATAATTTCCAAAAGTAGATAAAATTTTTGTAATTACTGAGGAGTTTTACAAATGATATAAATTAACTCCTTAACCAAAGTTAAAATGTTTAGGAAGTATAATGTAACTACAGTACTGATTGACCTCACATGAGTTTCCTTTTGTAGTTCCAGCCAGTAATTTTATTTTATTTAGACTAATAAAATCATATATTTTACATTTTAATACAACCATGACTTACTTTAAATGTATGCAATTCCTTTAGACAATCATAATAATTTAAATATGTAGAAATGACACACATATTAATATAGGGCATTCATTGTATATTTTAATGTCTACTGATCATGATTCTAAAAGTATAACCCTAACTTGCTCAAGTTTCAGAAAGACATAAAAGTGAGGAAAGTCATAGGTAGTCAGAGTTGAATGGAGACTAGGAGGCTCCTCTCACTCAATATGGGATTCTTATAGAAAGATGTGCTATTTACAATAGCCAATATCCATTGACAGAAGAATGAATAAAGAAATAAAAAATGAATATAAAGAATGAATAATGAATGAATGAAGAATGAACAATGGACTATTGTTCAACTATCAAAGGAAAGAAATAATGCCATTTGCAGCAACATGGATGGACCTAGAGACTATCATACTAAGTGAAGTAAGTCAGACAGAGAAAGACAAATATCATATATCACTTATATGTAGAATCTAAAAAAATGATACCAAAGAACTTATTTATAAAACAGACTCACAGATATAGAGAACAAAGGAGAAAGGTAGAGGGAAGGGATAGATTAGGAATTTGGGAGTAACATATACACGCTACTATATATAAAACAGATAAACAACAAGGACCTATTGAGTATCACCTATACTCAATATTTTATAATAACCTATATGGAAAGGAGGGAAAACAATCTGAAAAGCAATATATATAAAATAATGTATATACAAACACACACACATGTAACTGAATCACTTACACAACATTGTAAATCATCTATACTTCAATTTAAAAAATAAATTAATTTTTAAAGTAAAAAGACATTAAATACCTAAAAAAAATGAATGCCTGACTCAAGGCTGTTTGAGATGGAGAACTGACATCACTAGAGGGCCTGATCCACTTGTTTAATGGATTTTACTTGTTATAAAGTCATTCCTAATATTTTTAAGTACATACTTTTGTATTCACACATATAAAAACAAAATGGAGAAAAGTAAATCATTCCAGTGATAACTTTGCTTTATAGCTTAAAACATGAAATCCACTTATTCACTCAATCATTTATCAAATCATGATTTAACTTACATTTGTATGCTCAGGAGTAGGAATCATCAAGTTCTGAAAAGGAAAGGAAATGCATTCATTTTAAAAGCACTCTAACACTCGTAACTTTTAGTAAAAATGCTTGCTAGTCGTATGATTATCAATTATATTTGTACTAATCTCTCATAATTTCATGACTAATGACAGATCTTTAAAAATTAGCCACCACAAATGATTACCTATATATTTTAAAGGCTGTAGGAATCAAAAAGAAAATTACCCCATCACCTATCAGCAGAGTTCGATGAGTGGAGAGCAATGTCAAGGTCTCTGCCACCAGTCTACTCAGGGTACTTTCTACAGCAAAGACACAAACATGGGCAGCTCCAAGAGCAACCAAAGTCAAATGCAGAAGCATTCTCATGGCTCTGAAACGTTCAGCGTTTGCCTTGGCAGAGAAAGTGCATAGTACAAGATTGCATACCCAACCAATTTATCCTCTCTCTTTGAGGAAATGAATAATTTCTAACAATCAGATAGAGAATGCCTAATAGTGGCATATTATGAAACTAAACATTTCCAATGCCTGTATCTTATAGTTTTACTTTTATCTTTTAATAATAATCAAAATCCCTATTTTTCCCCTTTAAAAATGTTTCCTGTTTCCAAAGAAAATCACTAGACTGATATATCATTGCCCCACATTTGCATGTCTTAAAGTCAGAAGATTGAATTTCCTTTTAAAAGCTGAGTATAAAAAGAAGTATCATGTAAACCACTACGTAGAATTTTATGCTGAAATACATAAATACTGAGAAGTTCTTTCCAGATCAAGTAAACTCTAATGCAGTTGTAAGCGAGGTTGATCTGTCTTAAAAGAAATTGAAAATACTGGTGATTGAAGATGGTTATTAGAGTGGAGACCATCAAAACTTAGCAGTCAAGTTGTGTTCACTGTACTCTTGATTAGGATCCTTTCTATTGCCAGTAACCAAAACCTAACTCAAATTGGTTGAAGCCAAATGAGGGATTTGTTATCTCACACAGTCAAATGATCCAGGGTGGAGGCTCCTTTATGTTGCTTGCCGCAGTGACTTCTGTCTCCATTCTGAGGCAGTGACCCACTTCTTGGGTCACTGCAGACTTCTTGGGTCACTGCAGACCCAACACCATGTCCAAACTCTTAAATCTGTATGTACCCTGTTCGTGAGCCACAGGAGAAAGCAAATTGTGTTTTTCTGATTGCTCAATTAAAAGTTCTAGAATTCAGCCTTATTCACCCTCGATCCCATGCTCCCCCCTACACTGTGGCCAGGGCTATGTGATATACTCATTAGCTCTCCAGGCAGCTGGAGGTGGGCTTCATCCCACTTGAACTGCCTAGCTGAGAAATTTGGGGTCCTACGTGGTAGTAAGAGGGACCTAGATCCTAGGAAAGCAACCAAAAATATACATCACATTCACATCCACATCCCACAAAGTGGGGGGATATCCTTTCACACCCTGGGTGGGCCACGTAATCCCTAGAGGGAGTGAAATGGGGCCCTCTTCTGGACCACATTCTTCCTTCTTCCCTGGCCGGAGCACACATAATGGAGGCGTAAGCCATGGCTTGTGATGGAGAATTTCAGTGAGCCTCCCAAAGTGGTTCTGTATTGGTGCCCTGGAACCCTGGCTCTAGGACTATTTTGAGTATCTAGCAGAGATGGTACCAAATAAAAATTGCTGCCTAGAATCCTCTTCCAAAGCTGGATAGAGCTGTGTGTGAGAAGCAGAAGTAGCCCGGAGGTACACAAACCTTTTGCGTGCGTGTAGTCACACCTCTGCACAGGTAGCGTAAAAGTAGTGTGGGACTTCAGTAGCAGCCTTCACGGCTGGTTTTGTTCGTGCTAAAGTTTTGGACTCTTTGTTTGAACACTCGAAAAAACTTTTTTTTTTTTTTTTTTTAAGACTTCAGGAGTGAGGTAATGAGGTAGGAATCACAATAGACTAGATCAAGGTGCTCTTAAAACGGTGCTCTCAAAACCAAAGCTGACTCAAGCTGACTTCTCTCCCCGGAAGATTTCACAGAGAGTTTGCTCTGTTTTTCCTTGACTCCTATGGGCTGCCGAGAACGTGTGGGCTTAGATGAAGGTCTCAGAGGAACTGCCATGTGACTTGTTATTTTAGTACCTTAAATACACAAAGTTCTGAGTTTTAAACTTCTTCTGTTATTGAGTTATGCAGGGAATTAGGTGGTGGAGGACTAAGATACCACTGTACTAGTGTTCACTAAAGCAGGAGAAAAGCTCACCAACCCCCCACTATTTTTAGGGAGTCATGCTGGCTGGTTATGAAAATGAGTGAAATGGGCCAGGTGTGACACAGTACAGATGGTGGGGCTGCAGAAATCTGCAGCAGAGTGACCTGTCTCCAGGCAGCAAACGTGCTCATCTACAGCTGCCTGTTACCGTGTGACATCCTTGGACTTATGTTGCCAAATCATCCAATTTTTCAAAGAAGCCAGAAATCCTAAGTATCGTGTATAATCTCCTGATTCTTAGATGTCGTCAATTCATAGTTTTTAAAACCATACAGGGTGCTATTTCTCAGCCTCCGATCTATCGTATAACTGTGGGTCCCTATTGGAGGGCGAGTTATCTAAAAATCCTCTTATTCAAAATTAGACATCTCAAAACTTTTAAAAACTGTGGTAAAATACATGTAACATAAAATGTGACATCAACCATTCTTAAGTATATAGTTCAGTAGTGTTAAGTACATTCATAATGTTGTATAACCCATTTCTAGAACACTTTTTTATCTCGCAAATCTGAAACTCTGTACACATTAAACAGCTCTCTTCCCACCCCCCCTCCCTCCCAGCCCCTGGCAACCATGCTTCTACTTTCTGTCTCCACAGATTTGACTATTCTAGGTAACTCACATGAGTGGAATCATATAGTATTTGTCATTTACTGACTGGCTTATTTCACCTAGAATAGTGTCCTCAAGGTTCATCCTTCCCGTAGCATGTGGCAGAATTTCCTTCCCTTTTTTTTTTTTTTGGTTTTTTGGTCATGCCACACCGCCTGTGGGATTAGTTCCACAGTGAGGGATTAAACCCAGGCCATGGCAGTGAAAGCCTGGAATTTTCCACTGTATGTATATATCACATTTTGTTTATTCATTCATTTATCAATGGACATTTAGGGTTACTTCCATCTTTTGGCTATTGTGAATAATGCCATTATGAGCATGAATGTACAAGAATGTACAGGATTACATTTCTTATAATATTGTCATAAGTCATTAACTACTCCTCTATTAGTCTGATTTCCCCAACCTGATTGCAAACTCTCTCTGAGCAGGGACCATAAAATAATGTATTTGAAAGAGGTTTATTAATGTAAAACTTCAAACAAAAGTTAATAATTTTAATCTCTTGTGCAGAATTCCAAGTAATTAAAAATTTTTATTTTATATTGAAGTGTAGCTGATTAGCAATATTGTGATAGTTTCAGATGGATGGCAAAGGGACTCAGCCAAACGTATATCCATTCTCCCTCAAATCTCCCTCCCATCTAGGCTGCCCCGAAACATTAAGCAGAGTTCCTTGTGCTGTACAGTAAGTAGGACCTTGTTGGTTATCCATTTCTAAAAAAGAAATGATACAGACGAACTTATTTACGAAACAGAAACAGACTCACAGACTTAGCTAATGAATTTATGGTTGCCGGGGTTCAGTGTTGGGGGGAAGAATGGAGGAAGAGAGAAGATCGGGAGTTTGGGATCGTCGTGTACACTCTGCTCTATTTGAAATGGATAACCAAGTAATTTTTGTAGATATTCTAGCCTCAAGGAAATGGAGTATAATTCCCTTTCAGTGTGGGATACCCTTAAGGTAAGTGTGGGATATGATTCATTTTAAAGAGTGCAGTCTGGAAAGGGGATTATAAGAAGAGTAACTTTGCAGTGGAGAAACCTGGCAAATTTCAGCTGGGTGATCAAGGTCAACATCAGCAGTCATAGGTCATGTTGCTTGTGTGTTACCTTAACATGATGTAATGAGAATGGCATTTTATTCTTGTGGTCTTACTCCCCCAAACTCAAAACCTCTGTCTAACCATGAGAAAGATACTACACATACCCAAACTGAAGGAAAAAATACCTGACCAGTACTCTTTAAAACTGTCAAGGTGTTCAAAAACAAAGTCAAGTCTGAAAACTGTCACAGCCCGGAGTAATTTAAGACAACATGATGACTAAGTGCAATGTGGTGTGCTGGATGAGATCCCAGACAGAAAAAGGATAAGGGAAAATGAAGAAAGCCCTCTCAAAACCGTGGAGTCTAGTAATGTGCCAGTGTTGGTTACCCAGCTGTGACAAACATACTATAGTAACATGAACAACAGAGGAAAGTGGGTACAGAGGACCTCAGAACTCTAATGTCCTTGCAACTTTCCTGTAAATCTAAAGCTACATCAAATAAAAAGATTATTAAAAATAAACTTGCAAGTTGGAAAAAAAGTTAATGATTGTTTACATTTTTATTATGATGTAAAAAGACTTTGTATCCTGTAAGTGTCATGCACTTGGGAACTTTTTTACTTCACTAAATTGTAAACACCTTGAGAATAAGGGTTTTATTTAATTGATCTCTTTATCCTCATTGAGCAGCTTATTGTACACACTCAGTGTTTATTGAATAAACAGTCAGGCACTTAGTTTTGTCCTGGCTGGCTACAGTCAGTGGAGTTGCAAAGAGTCAGACACGCTAAGCAACTAACACAACAAACATGGTTGTGTTACATGAACACATTAATGTGAGTACAGTAGAAACTGAAGGAGCCTATGGCCCGGGGCTAAGACCCTGAAGACAGGAACAACTTTGGTGGGCTCCAAGATAGAGCAAAAGTGTAAGCTCGTCTGTAGAGAACAAGTCAGTGTTAACTACCATAGCATTTTGAAAAACCCACATTATTTTAGGACACTAGAAAGAAATTAGCAATCAGTAAACAGAATTTTTAAGAGTTACTAATAATTTTACAGTTTGAAAGAAGGACTTTGTTGTTGAAAAGTTGTATTAGTAGGCAGCATCCATCCTGTTTTCCTAAAACCTTTGTCTCTATTAGGAAGTAAGGAAGTAAGTAAGTGTTAGTCGGTCAGTCGTGCCCAACTCTTTGTGAAGGACTGCAGCCCACCAGGTTCCTCTGTCCCTGAGATTTTCCAGGCAAGGATACTGGAGTGGGTTGCCATTTGCTTCTCCAGGGGATCTTCCCAACCCAGGGATCAAACCCAGGTCTTCTGCACTGCAGGCAGATTCTTTACCGACTGAGCTACAAGGGAAGCTCTTTGTCTCTCTTAATGGCTTCCAAATTGGCAACATGGTTTTTAAAAAATGATAAGTTTGTTTGTTTTTTTTTTACTAAGCATAGAGTCATTAAGGTCAAATGACTTTTCTATGAACTGATTCTAATCAATCAACAGGGCATGATGCCACATTTTTTTTTTTTTGTAGTGACTAAATGTAAAATGATAGCATCTCTTTCTTGATCTTACTCTCTCATCCTTTCAATCTCCAAGTATATCTTTTGAATAATTTTTAAATGAATAAATAACATCATAGGAAAATAAACACAGAACAACTTCCCCTTGGCATAGCAACTATCAGATTTTTGTTGATCACTTCCAGTCTTTACTAAGACAGCTTTACAGAGTTACAATCAATGAATGTGTACAATTTTATCTTTTTTTGCTTATTAATACTTCTCTTCCGTGTAGTATTTTAAAGGTTGCATGCGTGTGTGCTCAGTTGTGTCCGATTCTTTGTGACCCCATGGACTGTAGCCCACAAGGCTCCTCTGTCCATGGGATTTTCCAGGCAAGAATACTGGAGTGTGTTGCCATTTCCTCTTCCAGGGGATCATCCCAACCCAGGGATCGAACCCACATCTCCTGTGTCTCCTGCATTGGCAGGCAGATAATTTACCACTGAGCCACTGGGGAAGCTATTTTTAAAGTTTACCTGCTGTTAGATGAAATTGGTGTACCACAGTTTACCTCACCATTTGGGTTGTTGCTAGTATTCCACAATTAAAAAGCTCTATGTATAAGTTAAAAAATATTTCCTTATGCTGAGAAACTTACATGCTCATTTCAATAGCTTTGTTACATTTTACCAGATAAACCCTGTAAAAATATTCAATGCACAAAAAATAAATCATATTTTTACAGTGTTTTACCATTAAAACACAACTTTATTTATTTTTGGCTATGCTGGGTCTTCACTGCTCTGCGGGCTTTTTTGTCCAGTTACAGCGAGCAGGGCGCCTATGGTTGCAGTGCACAGGCTTCTCCTGCTGTGGAGCACGGGCTCTAGGGGGGGGTGGGCTTCAGGAGTTGTGGCTCCCCGACTCTGGAGCACAGGTTCAATAGTTGGGGTGCATGGGCTTAGTTGCCCAGCCGCGTGTCATCTTTCTGGATGAAGGATCGAATCCATGTCTCCTGCATTGGCAGGTGGATTCTTTACCACTAAGCCACCAGGGAAGCCTGTGTTTTACCATTTATAAAGCCCTTTCACAAAATAACGTTGTTTAATCTTGGTATCAGCTCTGTGGGATGGATTTCTTTCCCTCAAGATTCTTTAGCACTAGAATATAATGAGAGAAATGAACCAAAAAGGAGTGCTATGAAATGAACCAAAGAAGAAGTGCTAATAAAAAAAGGTTGATAAATATGTTGGTAAACATAAATAATTCTGGTTTAGAAAATAAATGAGGGTATTTCAAGACAATATGCAAAAAAATTCTAAACACTGATAATGTGGAAAATTAAGATGGAATTAGATTCAGTGGTTCTTATATTGTTTGAAAGGATACTTAAGATATTAGCTTCAGATTTCAAAATAGGCAGGTGAAAAATTCAAGAATAACTATTAAAAGAATCAAAATAGAATGTGCAACTTCAAAACCAGTAAAATAAAACAAGAGAATAATGAAAACTCCATCAATCCAGAAACCTAGAAAGGAGAAATAGAAGGAAAAAGCACAAAATATGAGAAATACAATCAAATTTATCAGGAATAACAGTTCACTTCATGCAAAATGACACTGAACTCAGTCGATTCAGTAGTGTCTGACTCTTTTCAACCCCATGGACTCTTTGCCCACCAGGGTCCTCTGTCCATGGGGTTCTCCAGGCAAGAATACTGGAGTGGGTTGCCTTCTCCAGGGGATGTCCATCTCCAGGGGATCTTCCCAGCCCAGAGATGGAACCTGCATCTCTTGTGTTTCCCGCATTGCAGGAATATTCTTTACCCATTGAGCCACCTGAAGCCTAAAACGACATTAAAAGGGTTTAAAAATCAAAGGATAGAAAGACACATTGTGTGCATGCATGCATTTGTGCTCAGTTTTAGCTCACTCTTTGCAACCCTATGGACTATAGCCTGCCAGACTTCTCCATCCATGGAGTTTTCCAGGCAAGAATACCAGAGCAGGTTGCCATTTCCTTCTCCATGGATCTTCCTGATTTCTCCTGCATTGGCAGGAGATTCTTTACCACTGAGCCACCTGGGAAGCCTCAGAAAGACACACTAGATAAATACTAATCAAAGGAAAGCTGACAGAACTTCCCTGGTAGTCAAGTGGTTAAGAATCTGCCTGCCAACACAGGGGACACAGTTTCGATAACTGGTCCAGGAAGATTCCACGTGTTCCTACCATTAGCAAAAGTGGGGTCTGGCTGCTCACTGCTCAAAAGCCAATAAAGAGGCCAGGTTGGTGGAAAAGAAGGCTTGTTTTATTTTGAATGCCGGCAACAGGAGCAGCAGAGGTGGAGGGAGGATGAATTTCTGTCCAAAAGCTGATCCCTCCCCCTTCCCTCAATCAGGAGGCAAGAGCTTTTATAGACAGAGGGAGGGGGCAACATGCAGAAACAGCACAGTCAGCTCTGGCATTCATGTTGAAATCGGTCACTGGTGGTCTGACCAGCATCATCTTGATTGTTTTGGATACAGTTAGTCTTCAGTTCCATGGTCAGTTTTTCCCATTTCCTTGAGGCTAATTCTTGGAATTGAGGCACCTTACGTCATGGCTATGGTCTGATCATCATGTAGTTAACGTCTTCCGCCTGGTGGAGCTTTCGATATTTGTAAGACAGTTCACAGGATATAGCTCAGAGTATTTTCTACAGCCCTTGAGAAGAAACTGAAGGTCCCAAAACTACGTTTAATGACCACATTATTATTTGGTCTCCTTTGTTGTTTTTCTTTGTTTCTGCCTGTTTTTACTTCTCTGATTATTTTTTTGGCTAAAGTTTTCCACAGTCTTATAGAATCTACAAAACCCCTTGTTTTAATGACACTAATCTGAGAGTCTGGGGCAATGTCTTGTAACACATTCTGCCTTCCAGATTTGCCTCTTTCATCCTTGTGTTGTTATTAGTTAATACTTCTTATAAACTGGAAGTTTAATCTAAAGGTGCTAAAGATTCAAGTCAAATTTTTTCTTAATCTAAATTCATAAAAGGTAATGTGGGCTACTTCATATTAAGACCACAGCAGGAGACATATAATGTCTGGTTGTCCAAATATTCAATGCCTCTGGTATATCCATCACCTCCAAAAGTTTCTTCTCATCTTATTTTATTTTCTATTATATTTTTGTGTGTGTGATAAGAATAGTTAACACAAAATCTACCATCTAGGCAAATTTTTAAGTATATAATATAGTGTTGTTAAAAATATCCATGATGGTGTACAGTATTCATCTTGCATAACAAAACCTCTTATTTTAAAGGTGTCTATTCCTTTCTTGTGGTGGTACTTATGATAGGGACAGAGTGAAGGGACAAAGTAGGTAATTAAATAGCTAATCCCACTAGGGAATGGTAAGTAGAAAAAAATATGTATGCTAATGATAGGTACGTAAGTTAATGATTACTCAAGAAAACAGGTTTGCTTAACCACAAAACCAAGCAGGTTTGCTTAGCAACAAAACCATGCAGCAGAAGCACGCGAAGTGCCCCAAAACAATGAAATAATTGTGGTGTGAGATCCACATACTGCCCAGTGAGCTCATAAAGTTAAAGATTCCCTACAACATGCTCTCCGAACACACAGACAAAAATAATTTGTGGAACTAGCTTGACCCAGTAGGGACAAGAAAACTCCCCTGCTCAATCTGGAGAAGGAACTGATGATGGAAGCATGACATCTAGTCAAGAAAGACAAAGAAACCCTTCTTCCCCTCTGCATTTTTCCTTTGATTATAAAACTGTAGCCCAGTAAATTCTCAGGGTGCAGCATCGCTCACTCGCCAGCTTGTAAGCCTCACAAGTGTCCTATTCTAATAAATCACTTCTTATCACTTAGCTCTGGATGAATTCTTCTTTGCACTGAAACATAAAGGACTATGGCACCGGAGCTCTTTAGAGCCCCCGCCCAAACAACATCAATTAGTTTTGCTTATAAAAGTGAACTTCCTTCACATATTTGTGTAATTTTATAGTCTTATAACATGGGCTTCCCAGGTGGCTCAAGAGTAAAGAATTTGCCTGCCAGTGCAGGAATTGCAGGAGACGTAGGTTTTGATCCATGGGTCTGGAAAATCCCCCGGAGAAGGAAATGGCAACCCACGCCAGTCTTCTTGCCTGGAAAATTCCATGGAAATGGGAGGGCAGGATACAGTTCATGGGGTCACAAAGAGTGGGACACAACTGACTGGCTGAGTGCAAACACACACACACACACAGTCTTATAATAGCTTTTGGTCTACAATAGTATACAATTTTTTCGTATTAAATTCCTGTCTGCACTTGTTGAAACTACTGAGGATCCAAAAGAGCTTTTATGTGAGTTATAATTATTAATATTTACTCAGTTTGGAGCTAAATTTGAGTTTTAAAAAAGTCACAAGAATATACATGCATACAGTCCATCAGCCATCATTTCAATGGTGTCTCTGACATCACGTGATTACTAGAAAACACAGTACACTAATGGCCACTGAGAAACGGACACCATGCCCCCCACTCCACTCCAGGTGTCCCGAGATCACACGATCACACTCTGGGAATCCCTGGTCATCTCAAGTCTTCACAACTCTTAGTGTTAGTGTCCCTCAGTGCTGCCTCTGTATAATCGAAAGGGATCTGATTTAGGTCATACCGGAATGGTTTAGTGGTTTTCCCTACTTTCTTCAATTTAAGTCTGAATTTGGCAATAAGGAGTTCATGGTCTGAGCCACAGTCAGCTCCTGGTCTTGTTTTTGCTGACTGTATAGAGCTTCTCCATGGATGCAAATATAATCAGTCTGATTTCAGTATTGACCATCTATTGATGTCCATGTGTAGGGTCTTCTCCTGTGTTGTTGGAAGAGGGTGTTTGCTATGACCAGTGCAGTCTCTTGGCAAAACTCTGTTAGCCTTTGCCCTGCTTCATTTTGTATTCCAAGGATAAATTTGCCTGTTACTCCAGACATCTTTCAACTTCCTACTTTTGCATTCCACTCCCCTATTATGAAAAGGACATCTTTTTTTGGGTGTTAGTTCTAGAAGGTCTTGTAGTTCTTCATAGAACTGTTCAACTACAGCTTCTTCAGCATTACTGGTTGGGGCACAGCCTTAGATTACTGTGAGATTGAATGGTTTGCCTTGGAAATGGACAGAGACCATTCTGTCATTTTTGAGACTGCACCCAAGTACTGCACTTCAGACCCTTTTGTTGACTATGAGGGTTACTCCATTTCCTCTAAGGGATTCTTGCCCACAGTAGTAGATATGGTCATCTGAATTAAATTCGCCCATTCCAGTCCATTTTAGCTCACTGATTCCTAAAATGTCAGGGTTTACTCTGGCCATCTCCTGTTTGACCACTTCCAATTTTCCTTGATTCATGGACCTAACCTTCCAGGTTCCTGAGCAATATTGTTCTTTACAGCATCGGACTTTACTTCCATCAGCAGTCACATCTACAACTGGGTGTTGTTTTCACTTTGCTTCCTTCTCTTCATTCTTTCTAGAATTATTGCTCCACTCTTCTCAGTAGCATATTGGGCACTTACGAACCTGGGGAGTTCACCTTTCAGTGTCCTACCTTTTTGCCTTTTCATACTGTTCATGGGGTTCTCAAGGCAAAAATATTGAAGTGGTTTGCCATTCCCTTCTCCAGTGGACCACATTTTGTCAGAACTCTCCACCATGACCCGTCCGTCTTGGGTGGCCCTACATGGCATGGCTCATAGTTTCATTGAGTTACACAAGGCTGTAGTCCATGTAATCAGTTTGATTCGTTTTCAGTGATTGTGGTTTTCATTCTGTCTGCCCTCATGGATAAGAACAAGAGGCTTATGGAAGTGACAAATAGATTCAAGGGATTAGATGTGATAGACAGAGTGCCAGAAGAACTACGGACAGAGGTCCGTGACACTGTACAGGGGGCAGTGATCAAGTCCACCCCCAAGAAAAAGAAATGCAAAAAGGCAAAATGGTTGTTTGAGGAGGCCTTACAAATAGCTGAGAAAAGAAGAGAAGCTAAAGGAAAAGGAGAAAAGGAAAGATATACCCATTTGAATGCAGAGTTACAAAGAATAGCATGGAAAGATAAGAAAGTCTTCCTCAGTGATCAATGCAAATAAAGAGAGGCAACCAATAGAATGGGAAAGACTAGAGATCTCTTCAAGAAAATTAGACATACCCAGGGAACATTTCATACAAAGATGAGCACAATAATGGACAGAAATGGTATGGACCTAACAGAAGCAGAAGATATTAAGACGAGGTGGCAAGACTACCCAGAAGAACTAGACAGAAAAGAGCTTCAGGATCCAGATAATCACGATGGTGTGATCACTCACCTAGAGCCAGATATCCTGGAATGCAAAGTCAAGTAGGCCTTGGGAAGCATCACGACAAACAAAGCCAGTGGAGCTATTTCAGATCCTGAAAGATGATGCTGTTAAAGCACTACACTCAATATGCCAGCAAATTTGGGAAACCCAGCAGTGGCCACAGGACTGGGAAAGGTCAGTTTCCATTCCAATCCCAAAGAAAGGCAATGCCAAAGAATGTTCAAACTGCCACACAATTGCATTCATCTCATACTAGCTAGCAAAGTAATGCTAAAAATTCTCCAAGCCTGGCTTCAACAGTACATGAACTGTGAACTTCCAGATGTTCAAGCTGGATTTAGAAAAGGCAGAGGAATCAGAGATCAAAAGGCCAACATCTATAGGATCATCAAAAAAGCAAGAGAATTCCAGAAAAACATCTACTTCTGCTTTATTGACTACCCTAAAGCCTTTGACTGTGTGGATCACAACAAAATGTGGAAAATTCTTAAAGAGATGGGAATACCAGACTACCTTATCTGCCTCCTGAGAAATCTGTGTGCAGGTCAAGAAGCAATAGTTAGAACCAGACATGAAAGAACAGACCAGTTCCAAATCTGGAAGGAGGTACGTCAAGGCTGTATATTGTCACTCTGCTTATTTAACTTATATGCAGAGTACGGCATGCTAAATGTCAGGCTGGATGAAGCAGAAGCTGGAATCAAGATTGCTGGGAGAAACATCAATAACCTCAGATACGCAGATAACACCACCCTTATGGCAGAAAGCAAAGAAGAACTAAAGAGCCTCTTGATAAAAGTGAAAGAGGAGAGTGAAAAAGTTGGCTTAAAACTCAACATTCAAAAAACTAAGATCATGGCATCTGGCCCCATCACTAACAGATGGAAAAATAGATGGCAAATAGATGGAGAAACAATGGAAACAGTGACAGACTTCATTTTCCTGGGCTCCAAAATCACTGTAGATGGTGACTGCAGCCATGAAATTAAAAGACGCTTGCTCCTTGGAAGAAAAGCTAGGACAAACACAGCATACTAAAAAGCAGAGACATTACTTTGCCAACAAAGGTTTGTATAGTCAAAGTTATGGTTTCCTCAGTAGTCATATATGGATGTGAGAGCTGGACTATAAAGAAAGCTGAGCCAAAAGAATTGATGCTTTTGAACTGTGGTGTTGTAGAAGACTCTTGAGAGTCCCTTGGATTGTAAGGAGATTAAGCCAGTCAATCCTAAAGGAAAGCAGTCCTGACTATTCATTGGAAGGACTGACGCTG
The DNA here is from genome assembly GCF_033118175.1 of Dama dama. Lineage (NCBI taxonomy): Eukaryota > Metazoa > Chordata > Mammalia > Artiodactyla > Cervidae > Dama > Dama dama. Next base: position 25,266,995 of record NC_083689.1, on the reverse strand, counting down.
AAACTGAAACTCCAATAGTTGGGCCACCTAGGGCGAAGAACTGACTCAGTAGAAACGACCCTGATGCTGGGAAAGATTGAGTGCAGGAGGAGAGGGGACGACAGAGGATGAGATGGCTGGATGGCATCACCTACTCGATGGACATGAGCTTGAGCAAGCTCCGGGAGTTGGTGATGGACAGGGAAGCCTGGCCTGCTACAGTCCATGGAGTCGCAAAGAGTAGGACACGACTGAGCGACTGAATTGAACTGAGTGCTGCCTCACCCCTTCCCCGCCTCCTCCCCTCCCTCTTGCCCCTCCTCCCTCGGTCCGCAGCTAGGAGACACTAGCCGCTTTCCAGAAGACCTGGCACGCGACCGTCTCAGGCTGTAAACCTGCGCGCGCACCTAGCTTCCGACTTCCCGGCGTGCCCCGCGCCTGCGGCGTAAACGCGCGCCGGCGCAGCGACCCACCTGACCCGCGGCGCAGCCGAGGCGGGAGTCTGTGAGTGCTTCGGTCTCGGGCTCCCTGGGCCTGGGTGTGCTGGCGGGCAGCCCCGGGCTGGCCCCCACCCCCGCTCTCGTCCTGCAGCAGGGAAGGAAGCCCATGTGGGAGGGACGGTCCCAGCCCGAGCCTTCCGGGACGCTGCAGTCCTTACGACCCGTTCTTGCTGTGCTCCGGTCCAGCTGCTAAACTTTGGTGGGCCCCGGGATCTAGACCCCAGCTGTTGAGAAAAGAAACGTTTGCAAACATGTCCCGGATCGAAAAGATGAGCATTCAGGGCGTGCGGAGTTTTGGAATAGAGGATAAAGATAAACAAATTATCACTTTCTTCAGTCCCCTTACAATTTTGGTTGGACCCAATGGGGCGGGGAAAACGGTAAGTCCTCTAAGGAGCCGCCTTCAGTTCATGAGTCGCCACGTGTTACAAATCAGGAGAATATCTGCAGAGTTCGGAACTCCAGGGTGAGAGGAGTCAGTATGACTCAGCTCCTGGGGCCCCAGGGTACACCTGGGTATCCAGCTGACTTCCGTGTCCAGGAGCGTGGCTTGGTTTGGCCTTCAGGTCTCTGGCGCCTGAGGCGCCTCCCAGACTCACGTCCAGTGCTGCCCAGTGGACAAGGTTTATTTGAGAATCCCGAGAGGCCGGGAGCTATCTGCGTGAGCTTACCGAACTCACAGCCCCACAGGAACTTTTATATATATATATATATATATATATATATATATATATATATAGATGTTTTCTTAATTCTGTTTATTCTCATGGCATAGCATTCATTTCCTGGTAGTTGTCTCCGTTCGGGATTTTTTTTTTTTAAGTTATAAAATATAAATATAGATGTATGACTTTAAGAAAACTGACTATCCCGACTAAGCATAATGACTAGATAAATAACAGTTTTAAAATGAAACATCCATTGGGGCTTGGTTAAATTGGGAAACTTTTGTTGTTGGGATGCTCTTACCTAGTTCAAATAAAAGGTTAGAGCACGGCATATATACTGTGACTTTAAAACCCTGGAAATACTTAGAAATTTGAGTTGAGCCCTGGAATGGTACACAGTTATGAGAGAAGTGTAGCTAAGAGGCTCTCTGGTCCGAAAGGGTGGTTTGAGAAAAGCAAGGTGATAACAATTTTAACAGGGAGAAGAAGTGAAAAGCAGAGAGAAAGTTAAGGTTTAGTGTTGAGAGTTGGATGCCAGACTTTTGTCTATTTGTTTATGTAAAAATATTATTTACTGAATGCTTTTTTATGTACCTAAGCACTATATTAAGTGTTCTATTGATAGAGAGATTAGTATGATTAGTGTTTATGAGCCCTAGCTGCTTGAATACAGAATTTTTTTTTTTTTTTTTTTTTTTGCCTCTCCATTTATTAGTTGTGTGACTGGGCAAAAGTGACCTAAATGTTCTTTGCCTTAGTTTTCTCATTTATAAAATGGATGTTAAAAATAGTTTCTATGGCCTAGGGTTAATGTGAGAATTAAATGCTTAATGTATGTAAAAGTGGCTAGTACAGTACCTGTCACATAATAAGGTTGATACTAGCCATTTGTTTTGTTTCAGCTTTTAAAAAAATTTCAGCTTTATTGGAGTATACATATACATTGTATACATATACATTGTAGGCTCTTTAAAGTATACATCATGGTGATTTGACAAACATGTGTTTCCCAAAAGGTTTCTCCTATTCTAGTTAGTTAACACATCTATCACCTTCAACCAGAAAGCTCAGCTTCTCTGTACAACGTTGCCAAATTAAATCTCGGAGACAGTTTTGGGTGAAGTAGAAAAAGGTTTATTGCTTTGCCTCGGAAAGGGGGACACAGTGGGCTCATGCCCTCCAGACCATGTGTCCCCAATTGGGGAATATAGTGACAAGTTTTATAGTAACAGAGCATGATTAGCTTGTGGCCATTCTGAAGGTGAGGTAAGTAGGAATCAACATCATCAACCCTCAGGTGTAATTACTCTGGGGTCTGGCTGCATGCCCTAGGCAGCATCCCACCTGGAGGAGGTTTTGGTATCTGCAAAGTAGCTCAAAGATATTGTGTGTATCTGTTGATAAGGAAACAGGACCTTGCCCCAAGGCTGCTCTTGACTGTCTCTCTCTGGTCTCATCCCCTCCCTTCCCTACATCCCCTCCCTTCCCTAAATAACCTTATTGCTTGAATCTACCCTTTGGAACTCAGGGAAGGTTGTGGAGGGTGAATGAAGGCTGCTTCCTATAATCAAAGAAATGGGGGACACAGAAAGTCCTTGTGCCCAGGGCCCTGCAGGGTATCAGCCTCACATATTTATCCGTGTGTGTGTGTGTGTGTGTGTGTGTGTGAGTGTGAGAGAGAGAGAACATTTAAGTTTCACTCTCAGTAAATTTCATTTATACAATATAGTGTAATCAGCTATGGTGAGCTGTTTAAGCCATTGTTATTAAAAACTTAGTTTAATTTTAATTAGAAATAGAAAATTTTCCTCCCAAAATAATAATTATTTTTTATTTCAGTATACCTTCTTAATTATGTAGCTTTTGTATATTTATAGGTCAGGTTTTATAATGTCAAAATTTACCTAATCATATCTTTTATAGTCTTTTATCTTTTATAAATATTTATAATGAATTAACATTTTATGGTTAAATTCTGCAGTTTTCTAATAAGTAAATAATATAATTTTCTATTTCTTTAGACCATCATTGAATGTCTAAAATATATTTGTACTGGAGATTTTCCTCCTGGAACCAAAGGAAATACATTTGTTCATGATCCCAAGGTAATGATGCCAGTGAAACATTTTTTTTCTTTTGTTTTTTAATTTTACTGAAGTATAGTTGATTTGATTATGTTAACTTGTGTTAATTGTGTTAATTCCCACATAGCAAAGTGATTCAGTTATATATATTCTTTTTCGTATTCTTTTCCATCATGGTTTATTGCAGGATATCGAATATAGCTCCCTGTGCTATAGAGTTGGACCTTGTTGTGTATCCATGCTAAATGTAATAGTTTGCATCTACTAACTCCAAACTCCCAGTCCATCCCTCCTCCTCCCCTCTTCTCCTTGACAACCACAAGTCTGTTATCTGTGTCTGTGAGTCTGTTTCTGTTTTGTATGTGTGTGTTCAGTTACATCCAACTCTTTGCAACCCCACGGACTGCAGCTTACCAGGCTCCTCTGTCCATGGGATTTTCCAGGCAAAAATACTGGAGTGCGTTGCCATTTCCTACTCCAGAAACATTTTTTTAATAAAATTTTCATAATGATAAAAGTGATAAAAAAAAAAAAAGTGATAGCTTGTTGTAGAAAACTTGGCAATGGAAAAATATGAAATATGAAAGTCACTCACGTACAGTTAGTAAGTGATAGCCATTGTTGACATTTTCATGTGTTTCTTCTCCTTTATGTACTGTCTTAAGTAGCTGAAGTCATACTCCTAATTTTGTATTCTGAGCTTTTTTTCCATCTAACATTATTTTAAAGTCCTGTGTTATTAAAAACTGTATTAAATTCTTAGTCTGGGTGTTTGGTACATGGGTGCTTTTTATTTATTTTTATTTATTTATTTTAATTGGAGGCTAATTACTTTACAATATTATAGTGGTTTTTGCCATACATCGACATGAGTCAGCCACAGCTGCACATGTGTTCCCCATCCAGAACATCCCTCCCACCTCTCTCCCCATCCCATCCCCCCAGAGTCATCCCAGTGAACCAGCCCTGAGCACCCTGTCTCATGAATTGAACCTGGACTGGCGATCTGCTTTACATATGATAATATACGCATTTCAACACTACTCTCTGAAATCATCCTACCCTCACCTTCTCCCACAGAGTCCAAAAGAGTGTTCTTTACATCTGTGTCTCTTTTGCTGTCTCGCGTATAAGGTCATTGTTACCATCTTTCTAAATTCCATACATATGCATTAGTATACTGTATTGGTGTTTTTCTTTCTGACTTACTTCACTCTGTCTAATAGACTCCAGTTTCATCCATCTCATTAGAACTGATTCAAATGCATTCTTTTTCACAGCTGAGTAATATTCTCTTGTGTTTATGTACATGGGTGCTTTTTTAATTTTTGTACTTTGAAATATCTTCTATTAAAATATGTGACCTTTTATGAACATTTTTAATGATTGCATCATTTTCTTATATTTAGTCTTGCTTTTAGTTTTTCATTAAAATGTACCATGCTGAAAGTCTGTGTATGAATCTTTGAATTATGGTATTTTAACTATTAGTGTGTGTTTAGGACTTAGACTTTTCTATATACATTTTGGCTCATAGTTTTTCCTTTTTATTGTTGATTCACAATATTGTGTTAGTTTTAGGTATACAGAAAAGTGATTCAGTGATATGCATATATTTTTTAAGATTATTTTCCATTATAGGTTATTACAAGATATAGAATATTGTTGCCTGTGTTAAATTGCTCTTGCTTATCTTATATATAGTACTGTGTATCTGCTAATCCCAAACTCCTAGCTTATGTCTCTTCCCTAAGTAGGTTTTTCTTTGGTGTATGTGTAGTGAGGTCCTGTGCCTCTCGTTACCCCCGCTCCCCAAGAGTTTGATGTGTATTTCTTCCAGGCTTTTTTGTGTCTTTATAAAAAAAGAAAAACCCTCTGTGTGTATATAAATACACTCACATAAATATTTTAATACATCAATAGAATTTTATTTTACCATGGTACAAATCAAGTATTTATTTTGTGATATTTTTGTTGCTGTTTTTTTAGTTGCTAAGTCATGTCCAACTCTTCTGGCCCCATGAACTGTAGCCCTCCAGGCTCCTCTGTCCATGGGATTTCCCAGACAAGAATCTGGAGTGGGTTGTCTTCTCTCAGGGATCTTCCCAACCCAGGAAACAAACCAATGTCTCCTGCATTGGCAGATGGATTCTTTACCACTGTGCCACCTGTAGATACATTAAAATATATATACTTTTGTTTCGTTATTTGTAATACTTAATAGTATTCCATTGAGTTTATATTCTCTAGCTTATTTAACTGACCCACTGTTGATAGTCTTTTAAATTGTTTCCACTTTTATATGGCTAAAGATAACTCTGATTATGAAAATGATCTCGGGCAGTCTTAGCCTGCAGTGGCTTGAAGCAGGATATTGGCTCCGTGTCCAGAGACTGAAGTCAGGCTGCGATAGAGCACTGAATCCTAGACTCTAGACCATCAGGGCCAGTGGGCAGTGACAAGGCCCTGGCCCATTGGTTTTGTAGAAATGAATTTCCACAGAGACAGAAAGTAGTGAAACATGTAAAGTGTTTATTTGAAAAAAAAAAAGGGTATGTATGAATAGACTGACATGAGCAGACTCAGAGAGATTCATGCCCTGGAGGTAGTTTGAATCACTTATATGGGGCGTTTCTTCCAGGTTTCCTCTGGCCAATCATATTACTTTGCCTGGTTCTGAGACTGTATTTGATTTAACTCAAGGTCCTCCCCTGTGTGAGTGTACATTTCTCAGCCAAGGTGGATTCTAGTGAAGAGGCTTATGGGTAGGTTGACATCATCTACCATGGGGTGGTTCCCCCTTCTTTTTGGCCCCTTAGGAGCCTTTCTGTGCACATGTTGTTGGGAACATCTCCTTGACCTCAAGAATGAGAAATATGTGGTCTCTATCTGGGCAGGGCTCAGGTCCTCCTCACTTGTGCTATTATTTTCATCTTGGAGTATCTGTCCACATGGGATAAACTCCAGCTGCTCAGCCTGGGGCCCATCTATCTCCTGTCTCAAATCCCCCTGAGAGATGTGAACCCCAAGAAATCTTTATTGGGAGGATAAAGCATGAAGGTCTGTCTTTTGGGCTGGCATGGGACTTGTAAGCCTACCTAGTTGGGGTCACAGAGCTCTCAACCTGTCTCATTAAGGGGCCCAGGATGACCTCTCTTGTTACACCAGCAGGATCTGTTCTGAGGAGTGGCTGGCATCTCTGCATCGCCATTATCTTGATATGAAACTACTGTAATCTGGAAGAGACAAACTTAACAAGTAGATTAAAAAGGCAGGGGCCAAAAACCACTAAATGAACTATTATAACCAGGGACCCAAGCAGGAGTAAGAACCAGGTTATATATGGTAGCAATTTTGATCCTGGTCCAGATGGAGTCAGTACTGGGGTTACTCTATCAGAAGGGATGGAGCCATTTGGCGTGATCTTACATATTTTTGATGTCTGCTTCTGTTAGCCCAGTGTGATTTGATGTAGGTGTTAAAGACTCAGTTGGTTGGACAACCTGACATTAATAGGCAAAATAGATCTCATTTCCTCTCAGGAAAATAAGCCTGAAACCCAACTTGGACCTAGTGTTCTGGGGAGACTTGTAGCCAGGTAGCCAGTTGTCTAGTTTAATATGACTAGGTTTTAACCTTTGATGTGATATTAACACATAAATAATATAAGCTGTTGATCATCATACATGTCTCTTTTTGTTATTTTGTAAAGCAATTTTGATATCTAGAAATGTAATAGTTACAGGAGGAGACTTTAAAAAGTAAGGTTGTAGTTGCCAGCTGTTAGCATGGCTGGTGAATGGCTGGTGGCATCTCAAGACTGACACCACTCAGAAAACTTAAGTTCTCAACAGTATAAGGACTTGTCTGAAATCACACCCAGTACTGTCACTTAGTAGTGCCTTGGATGTCTGAAGCATAGTTACTCCGTTTTGACTTTTAATTGTAGTTTTCTCCTTAATAGCCAAAGCAAATGCCGCCATTAATAATGTTAGTACCTCTCTAGGTAGGAGAAGATGCAAGAATTTGGGCTCGTAAAATCTCTAGAAAATATCTAACTATCTGAAGACCTGTTTTGTCAGTTTTTCCCAGAGCACAGAGTGAGTGCCTCATTACTGATCTCCCCCCCTGAACGTCTTCTAGGGGGTGTTAAAGGTCAGCAGCTCATGATTTAATCCTTGCCAGCAACCTACAGCGGTAGGTGGCAAGTGCCAGTCTCCAGTTGTCAGGGCCCCTTTATGGTCATAAATTTTATGGTCATAAAAAGGGCCCTTTCATAACCATTTCATCCCATGGTGCTCCGAATGCTCATTCCTGGGTCTGGTGAAATTTTGTTGCTAGGCTGCTCAATGAGCTATTATTGGACTAGGCCTTATTAACAGTAGCCATAAATCTCTATACCACCTGTATTAATTACTAGGCTCTTATGATCTAGGAAAAGATTCCCTCTTGTAGCTTCTTCTCATTCATGTAAGAGTTCCACTGTTCTAATCATTGACCTCATATAGAACTATATATTTTTGTTGGAGACTCAGTTACACATTGGTAACGCAAGAAATGACAATCTTGTAAAACAGGCAATGTAAAAAAATAATATAGCTAACAGTATCATTAAGATCATAAGTAAGAAGTTAAGAATTTGTCTTAGGTACAACCCAGTATATCCCAGATTGTCTGACTTTGTTTTGTACTGATCCTTATCTTTAAGAGAAATTATTATCCACAAGGCACTCAGCTCAGTTTCCTAGTGGTGGTGGTCAGTTGCTCATTTGTATCCGACTCTTTGTGACCCCATGAACTGCAGCATGCCAGGCTTCCGTGTCCTTCACCATCTCCCAGAGCTTGCTCAAACTCATGTCTATTGAGTTGGTGATGCCATCCAACCATCTTCTGCTATGTCGTCCCATTCTCCTGCCTTCAGTCTTTGCCAGCATCAGGGTCTTTTCCAATGAGTCAGTTCTTCACATCAGGTGGCCAGAGTATTGGAGCTTCAACATCAGTCCTTCCAATGAATATTCAGGACTGATTTCTTTTAGGATTGACTAGATTGATCTTGCAGTCCAAGGGACTCTCAAGAGTCTTCTACAACACCACAGTTCAAAAGCATCAATTCTTCTTCGCTCAGCTTTCTTTATGGTCCAGCTCTCACATCCGTACATGATTACTGGACAAACCATAACTTTGACTACACAAATCTTTGTTGGCAAAGTAATGTCTCTGCTTTTTAGTATGCTGTGTTTGTCATAGCTTTTCTTCCAAGGAGCAAGCGTCTTTTAATTTCATGGCTGCAGTCACCATCTGCAGTGATTTTGGAACCCAGGAAAATGAAGTCTGTCACTGTTTCCATTGTTTCCCCATCTATTTGCCATGAAGTGATGGGGCCAGATGCCATGATCTTAGTTTTTTGAATGTTGAGTTTTAAACCAGCTTTTTCACTCTCCTCTTTCACTTTCATCAAGAGGTTCTTTAGTTCCTCTTCGCTTTCTGCCATAAGGGTGGTGTCATCAGCATATCTGAGGTTATTGATATTTCTCCTGGCAGTCTTGATTCCAGCTTGTGTTCATCCAACCTGGCATTTCACATGATATACTCTGTATATAAGTTAAATAAGCAGGGTGACAATGTACAACGTTGACTTACTCTTTTCCCAATTTTGAACCAGTTCATTGTTCCATGTCTGGTTCTAACTGTTGTTTCTTGACCTGCATACATGTTTCTCAGGTAAGGTGGTCTGGTATTCCCATTTCTTTAAGGAATTTTCCACAGTTTGTTGTGATCCACACAAAGGCTTTAGCGTAGTCATTGAAGTAGAAGTAGATGTTTTTCTGGAATTCTCTTGCTTTTTCTATGATCCAGCTGATGTTGGCAATTTGTCTCTGGTTCCTCTGCCTTTTCTAAATCCAGCTTGAACATCTAGAAGTTCTCGGTTCATATACTGTTGGAAGCCTATCTTGGAGAATTTTGAGCATTACTTTGCTAGTGTGTGAAGTGAGTGCAGTTGTGCTGCATGTTGAACATTCTTTGGCATTGCCTTTCTTTGGGACCGGTATGAAAACTGACCTTTGTCAGTCCTGTGGCCACTACGGAGTTTTCCAAATTTGCTGGCATAGTGAATGCAGCACTTTCACAGCATCATCTTTTAGAATCTGAAATAGCTCAGATGGAATTCCATCACCTCCTCTAGCTTTATTTGTAGTGATGCTTCCTATGGCCCACTTGACTTGGCAGCACAGGATGTCTGGCTCTGGGTGAATGATCACACCATCGTGGTTGTCCAGGTCATTAAGATCTTTTCTGTATACTTCTTTTGTGTATTCCTAGTGTTACTAATTATCCTTAGTATGATTTAATTGTTCTCAACAAAGGAATTCATTTTTCTTTAGAAATAGTAAATCTTTTACTACATTTACTGAGCCTTTTCTACAATGATTATTTCATACCTTCTCTTAAGTAAATGCACTCTTTTCAATCGATGGATGATCTTGCCTTGTGTTTTCTTGAGAAAATAGAAGGAATCAGATGAAAAGAGGAGAAGGCAATGGCACCCCACTGTGTTTGTTGGTCCTTTAATGGACCGGAACCTGGTGGTCCGGAGTCGACGATAAGAAAGTAAGAGAGAGAAAGAGGCTGATATCCCCTGGTTTAGGCGGAAAGCCAATAGAGTCCTGTTCTTAGGGCTCGCGCTGCTGCATGTAGGCACCAGGCGCCCTCTCCAGTGGGTGAAGGCACAGTGTGCCTTCTCGAGAGGGTCTTAGAAGCCCGGGCAGGAAAGTGAGCTCAGCGGGCCTCCGCGCTCCAAGGAATTAGCCAGAAATAGAGAGAGAGGGAGAGAGAAAGACACGGGGACCCAAGCTCTGATGGAACAAAGGTGTTTTAATCAACATGGTGTGTGAATATATACTGTTTTACAAGGTGGTTATTCTCAGCAAAGATAAAGATTAAAATTCCAGACTTACAAAACATAAAACGATCCCTATCAAAGAGAGAGTTGCAAACAATCACTTTTTACCATATGGCTCATAAAAAGGAAGAGGGTACTTATCACCCTAGTGAGAAATGCCTGGATTCCTCAGCCCAGAGAAAGGCGTGCCTCTCCTCTTATTTCCTGGATATTCAGGAATTAATAAGGGCCAGAGGGTTCCTGACAGATCCAAAACAGCACTCAGGAAGCCTCTTGTTAAATGCTTCCTGACACCACTCCAGTACTCTTGCCTGGAAAATCCCATGGATGGAGGAGCCTGGTAGGCTGCAGTCCATGGGGTCGCTAAGAGTCGGACACGACTAAGCGACTTTACTTTCACTTTTCACTTTCATGCATTGGAGAAGGAAATGGCAACCCACTCCAGTGTTCTTGCCTGGAGAATCCCAGGGATGGGGGAGCCTTGGTGGGCTGCCATCTATGGGGTCACACAGAGTCAGACATGACTGAAGTGACTTAGCAGCAGCAGCAGCAGCAGATGAAGTCCTCATTTCCAATCATTAAATCTACCAAACTACCCTGCATATATATCCGTACTGTTTTCACCTTTGTAATAAGGGTAAATTGTTTATCATTTGTTTTAAGGTCAATCAAGACCTCTTGGAACCTAGATCCAACATCAGTCGCTTTTGTCAAGTCAGGCATTTTCCCTTTCAGTTGTCTTTGCCTCCTGCATTCAGTTTCTCCCTCTTTAGGGTATCATTTAAATCGGCAGATAAACTTGGTCTGGTTGCTCCAGTCTACAAACAGACGAACTCTCCCTTTACTCCAGTTCAGCCTCTGGTTACTACTCTTTGTTCTGTTTATACCAAAGTTCTTAAGAGTTATGTGTACTCATTGTTTTCACTTTATTGCTTCCCCTTTTCTCCCCAACCTACTCTGTTTAGATTTTCTTTTTTCCCCTCACTAAAACTGCTCTTTTAAGGTCACCAGTAATCTCCATATTGCCAGATAACTTTTAAAAAAAATATTGTTTAGCTGTGGCAAGTCTTCATGGTGGCACTTGGGGTCTTTGATCTTGTGGCATGTGGGATCTTCTCTTTTTTTAGTTGTGACATGTAGAATCATCGTTTTTATATCTTGTGGCATCTGGGTTCTAGTTTCCTGGCCAGGGTCCCCTGTGTTGGGAGCACACAGTCTTAGCCACTGGACCACCAGGAGAGTCTCAGAATGGTTATTTTCTAGTTCTCAATACTTTCTCTGCAGATTTGATGTATTAATAATTGGTTTTCCTCTTTTTTTAAAACATTGCTCTCTTGGCTTTCATGACACCATAATCTCATACCTCTTTTTTGATGGGCCATACTTTAGTCTCCTTTAATGAGTCTACTTTTGCCTGACTCTTCTTGGATGATATTATTCACTCTCACAGCTTTAAGTATTGGTTATGTTGCAGGAAGAGGGACCTCTTTCAGGGCCCAAGAGTGGGCTCTTGTCTAACACTCAGAAGCGAATTGTCTGAGGAGACATGTGCCGAAAAAGCAAGAGACTTCATGGGGAAAGGGTACTCGGGCAAAGAGCAGCAGAGTAAGGGAACTCATGTGACTTGTGGTCTCAGGTTTTATGGTAATAGGGTTACCTTCCAGATTGTCTCTGGCCAATCATTCTGACTCAGGGTCCTTCCTGGTGCTGTTCTCATTGTTCATCCAGGATAGATTCCAGTGAGAAGGATTTTGGGAGTTTGGTAGGACATATGGATTAATGTCTCCTCTCTCCTTTTGATGTTTCCCAAATTCTTCCGGTTGGTGGTAGCTTGTTAGTTCCACATTCTTCACCAAGAGCTCCTGTTGTAAGATGACCCAAGCAGGTGGCTCCTACAGGGCCTGGCCTTGACCGGCAGTTTGGGTCGGTGGCTCCCTGTACAGTTAGACGCTGATGGATTCCCAATTATTACATTTAGTCCTAACTTCTTTCCTAAACTATAGACATCATCTGCACATTTGCTCATGCAGAAACCTGTTTGCCATTCTTTTAGTGATTCCTTCATCTCATCTTGTTTCTAATTCATGAGCAATTCTTACCTACTCTTCTACAATATGTCCAGAATATGTCCCTTCATTTCATCTCTACTGATTTCCTGGTCCAAGCCACCACCCTTTTCCCTTTGAGCTCTTCTGATAGTCTGCAAACTTGTTTTCCTGCCTCATTCTTTTCTTTTTCTGGCTGTGCCGTGTGGGATCTTAGTTCCCCAACCAGGGATTGAATGCATTCCTCCTGCAGTGGACATGTGAAGTCTTAACCACTGGACCACCAGGGAGGTCCCTCCTGCTTCATTATTGAAATTCTTTTTTATAGAAAAGAAGAATCTCTTTTCTAATAGCAACAAATTATCTCTAAATATTTATTCATTCATTTAACAGGGAGTGGGTCTTTTAAAGTCTGAGGAAAGAACATTCCAGTCAGTGTTAATACTAAGTGCAGAGTCCTTGAGGTAGGATCATATTTGGTGTGTTCAAGGAATCACAAGGGGAGGAGCAGAATAATCAGGGGAAGGCTAGTAGAAAATTAAGTTAGAATAGTTGAAGTGTCTAGATCTGTAGGATTTGGGGTTCTAATTTAAATAGGAATCCATTGGAAGATTTAAGCAGGAAAAGGGCATGATCTTTATTTAAAGTGATCAGTGTAGCTGCTGAGATGGCTCTCTGTAAATGGCAAGGGTAGAAGGGTGAAGACCGATAAAGGGCATTTTGTGGTAATCCAGGTGAGGAATATTGGTGGCTTAATTAAGCGGTAGTGGTAGAAAATATGACAAATGCTTGGATTTGGGATGTTTTAAAGGTAGAACCAGCCAATTAACTACTGACTTGGGTAGTGGTGTATGAGAAAAATAGAAGCATCAAGCAGAACTTCAAGTTTTTTGACTTTAGCAAATGGATAAAATAGTAGTAATGAGGAAACTCTAGAAAAGGAGGTTTGAGGGCCTTTGGTTTAAATGTATAAATTGGGATGGGAATTCCTAGGCAGTCCAGTGGTTAGGACTTGGTGCTTTCATTGCTAGGGCCCACCACCCCGCTCCCCCCACCCCCGCCACTCCTGGGTTCTCTCCCTGCAAACCGAGTGGTGTAGTTAAAAAAGAGAAAAAGAAAAACACATGTAAATTGGGGATGTTTGTTATGTTTGTTAGATATTGAAAGGAGATGTCCAGTAGGTAAATAAAAGTATGTCTGGGGGGAGGTTTGAGTTAAAATTAGGAATCATTGATGCGTACACTTAACACATGTATATCGTTAGTCTTAAAGCCTGATGGGATCTCCTAGGAAGTGAATATAGAGAAGACCTGAGCCTAGAGCATATTAGCATTTAGAAATAAGAAAGAGGATGAGCCAGCGAAAGATGCTGAAAAAACAACTAGTAAAGTAAGGAAAATAGAGAATGGTATCTTAGAAGACAAAAGAATAGTGTCACAAGAAAGAGGAGTCATCAGCTGTGTCAGATACATCGATAGCTCAATCAAGAAGCAGATTTGACTATGTGAAGGTCATTGGTGATCTTGACAAAACCAGTTTTAGTAATCTGAGAAAACAGGAGGTATGGAAGTAAAACATGTAGAATTGTTTCATGAGTTTTACTATAAGTGGAAAGAGATGGGGCAATAACTGAAAAGGTATGCAGGATCAAGAAGAGTTTTTTTGGCTTTTGTTCCTTTTTTTTTTTTTACATATGTGTGTATTTTCTGGATGTTTCCATGTTGATTGATGCTCTAGTATCTCTGCCAGTCTCATCTATCACCCACCCCCTTTCCAATTGCTTTCATCTTTCTAGAGCTGTTTTTCTCAGCTATCCTCTCTGTGGTTCTTCTGGCTCTGGTGGTTTAGTTCCCTTCACTTATTACCCGCTTTTTGGCTGCTCTCATTTTCCAGTTCTGAGCTCCCACCCACACTTGTTCATCAGCTCTTCTCTCCTGAGTCACTCACACCTCCTACTGTGGGTGGAGCTATTCCCCTCACCTGAATTGCCCACATCCCCTCAGTTTTCCCAATATGCTATGTTCTTCTCAACATTTCAGTTTCTCTCACCCTCTTGTATCTTCAACTTCTCTTGTCTTTCTATTTCCCTGTTTTAATTTGACCCTGCACCTAATATTGTTTATCTTAAACAAATGTCTGGGTTTTTCTGGTTTTTCTCAGTAATTTTTCTTACCTGTGTTCAGTTGTTTCTATCTTTTTAGGTACTTTGATTTCCATGTTGCTTTATTTGCCTAACTTCACACCTTTCTCCTCCACTTCTTTCAAACTTGCAGCTACGTGAGTACATCCATTCTTCTTCTACCTAATTTGCATATCTTCAGTTGACCTGGACCCTCAGGAGCTCATTTCTCTGTTTATCTTCATCTCATCCAAGTTTGTTTTGCTTCTGGCTAATACTATAAATTTTCTGGATGCTTATTTCCTTAGCAGTTTCTTTATCCCATTTTGCGGCCATGTATTGTGTTTCTAAAAGTGGGAGATACTAGAACATTTATAAATTGATAGGAATGACACTGGATAGAGGGGGAAATTGATCTAAGGGAGGGGACAATTATAAAGCAAAATCCTTGAGTAGGCAAGAAGAGATAAGATCCATTGCTCAACTGAAGGAGCTAACAAGAGTGCACATTGTTTATGCATTGTAAAAGGACTGCAGGCAGAGGTATATGGTAAATTTAGCGGTGAGAGGATGAATCAGTTCCCTTCTGATTGTTTCTGTAGCCTCAGTGGAAAAAGGAAGTGAAATCATTAGCTGAGAGTGGGAGAAGGGAATGATTGAGGCTAGTAAAATGAAAAAGTAGTTTTTATTTCAGAGTAACCTGATTAGGGAAGTGTTAAAGGGTTACGTGACGGTGTCAAGGGGTCACTTGAGGTTTGCGGGTGAAAATTTATAGGGAGAGCAATCATTGTGTTTGTGTTTTTTCAGTTTTCTTTAGCTGCTCAGTGGCAGACACTGAGTGAGTTGGAAAGTTGGGTTTAATCAAGGTTGAGGGTTTGCCTGGTAAATAAAATGAAGGGAGTAAGAGGCAAGGAATTTACTATATTCTTTTTTTTTTTTTTTAAAACTATGTTCTCAATAGATTTACTTATTTGATCAATCCCCTTATATGTAATGAATCTCCTATCAGTGCACCAGAACTCTTAACACTCCATACTGGACCAACTCTACCCACCCCCCCGCCCTCCACCCCTGTGTACAAACCCTCTTCTTCCTTCTTGGGCTATAACTCCTCATGCTGGCCCTCTCGTGTGGATGTTTTCCCATTCCGCTAGGGCTCTGACTTTCCATGCTAGGCTGCCTCCTGCTTTCCACCCATGAACACCTTGCTTACCTTTCTCAGCCACAAATACTCTTCACCACGAGGCCTCTTGTAGGGTTGCCGTCTCTAATCTGGCATCTGAATTGTCCCAGCAGGCTTCTCCCCGCCCCATGTGGATTCCCTCCTCAGTGTTGTCAGGCTCTGCATCCCCACATTATCCCTTCTCCTAGGACAGACATTGTCCTTCTCCTGAGCTTGGTCATCCCTACTCACAGATGCCCTTTAAGCCTGCTTGAATTGACACCCTTGGACTTCGGAAACCCTGGGCCAAGCTGTCTGTCCATGTGCGTACCCTTGTCAGCCTGCTCAAGCTCATTCAGCCTGCTCCATGCTGAGCCACCATGTCCCCCCACCTCCAGCTAGCATGCACATGTACCTTCTTCTGCCCCATCTAATGGTTTTACAACTAGATTGTTTGGAAAGAGAAGGGCTTATTATATTTTTTTCTTTTGGGTAGAAATTCTTCTAAGGTGTAATATATGTTTCTCCACTATAATAAATCCGTCAGTTTTACTGAGGAAGAGCCACCGGGGAAGCCCCTCCTTTTTGAAGAGCATCAACAACAGTATTGTGCTTGAAATGCTATAGAATACCCCTTCTTTAAATTGCTAATACATTTACTGTTTTGATTCTTGACAGGTAGATGCCAGGAGAAAAAATATGTATATGGCTAACCAGGCTATTTGTAGCTAACAAGGCGTATTGTAAACAAGTTAACTCATTTTCTGGTACATAGATGTGAAAATCCTTTAACTGCCATGGATTAAAATCTCAGTAGTTACTTTCCTTGGCTTCCCTCGTAACTCAGTCAGTAAAGAATCCGCCTGCAATGCAGGAGACCCAGGTTCGATCCCTGGGTCAGGAAGATCCCTGGAGAAGGAAATGGCAACCCACTCCGGCATTCTTGCCTGGAGAATCCCAGGGACAAAGAAGCCTGGTGGGTTATAGTCCATGAGGGTTGCAAAGAGTTGGACACAAATTAGCGACTAAAACAGCTACTTTCCTTGGGATGAAATGATAGGATCAAGTCCCTGGGCAAAGCTGAATATTAATCTTTTGCTACCTCCTCACTAAGATGTCTATATCTAAATTTATCCTGGATTACTCTCAGTTTCTTATCTTGCCTCAGTCCAGTCTGTTTACCCTGAAGTCAAAATGATTCTTCTAAAATGCATTACCTACTGCATGCCTTTCCCCTGGAATAAACTCTTTAATGATTTTCCATTGCTTTAAGTTCAAAACTCTTTTAACATGTTTCAGAAAGCTTTTAATTAGTGAAACCATTTTCTGTCTCTACTTTCCTTTTCCCTTCTTTCTGCAGAAAACTTTCTGAAATTACTTTAGCCATTCAGTGTCTCAGATCTTTTCATCTGCTTGCTCCTGCTTATCTCTGTCAGGTTTCAAGTTAAATATTCATTTCCTTTAGAAAACCTTCCCAGTACTCTCCTAGATAAGTTAGATGCCTTTACTCTATGCTCTCAAAGCATCTTGTACTTCTCTTATGATGATGCTTAACATTCCTTTTTCTGCTCTTTTGTTTAACCCCTGTCTTCCAGGCACCAAAGGAAAAAGTGTCATTTTTGAACCAAAACAACACATGAAAGCTAATGAATGCCTAAAAAATATTTGTTAAACAATTGATGAATATGAAAGTTAAATTTATGCTAAACAGTCATTAAAAGGTCAACAAAAGTTACCTACAATTTTTTTAAAAAGGCAAAACCTGGGGTTTGTGATTTTGGTTGCAACAGAATAATGACTGTCATACTTGTGCTCCCAAGATGAACAGCTGTTAAACTGGAAAAAAATATTTGAATCAACTCTTTAGGCATTGGACAACAGATGCTGGGTTGTGATATCTGAGAAAAGAAAAATATATGTGGTGACTACACATTTATTCTAGCTTTCTACCTAGGGACACTTTGCAAACTTCAGTGTATAGAATTAGAATCCAACAGAGAACAGTAGTCACTCGGCAGATGAAACAAAGAAGTTTGGGTTTGCTGAGGTGGTTGTAAATTGTGAGGCAAGGTTCAGGGATGGGATTGCTGTGTAGAGATGGGACCCCAGAAATCTTCATAAGGAACCCATGAGTCTTTTGCCAGATACTAAGCTGCTTGTGTTTTAGAACGAGATTCAGTGAGGACTGGCAGAGAACAGCTACTGGGGTAGAGAAGTGGGATTGTGAACTGAATAGAGATTCTAGCTTTCCTTCCAAGGAGCAAGTATCTTAATTTCATGGCCGCAGGCACCTTCCAGAGTGATGTTGGAGCCCAAGAAAATAAAATCTGTCACTACTTGAACCCCTTCTATTTGCCATGAAGTGATGGGACCAGAAGCCATGACCTTAGTTTTATGGATGTTAAGTTTTAAGCCAGCTTTTTCACTCTCCTCTTTCACTTTCATCAAGAGGCTCTTTAGTTCTTCTTCGCTTTCTGCCGTTAGAGTGTTATCCTGTGTGTATCTGAGATTGTTGATATTTCTCCTGGCAATCTTAATTCCAGCTTGTGATTCATCCAGCCTGGCATTTTGCATGATGTACTCTGCATATAAGTTAAATAATCAAGGAGACAGTATACAGCCTTGACATACTCTTTTCCCAATTTTGAACCAGTCTGTTGTTTCATATCTAGTTCTGACTGTTGCTTCTTGACCCACGTAGGTTTCTAAGGAGGCAGGTAAGGTGGTCTGGTATTCCCATCTCTTTAAGGAATTTTCCACAGTTTGTTGTGATCCACACAAATGCTTTAGCTTAGTCAATGAAGCAGAAGTAAATGTTTTTCTGGCATTCCCTTAAAAAAAGACCCCAATAAAGAAAAAGGAATACCAGTAGGTTTTTTTCCCTAAAGTATAGTTGATTGACATTTTTGTGTTACTTTCAGGTGTTGTAGTGATTCAGTATTTTTGCAGATTATACTGCATTATAGGTTTTTACAAGAAAATGGATATAATTCCTTTTGCATTCTTGTTGCTTATCTATTTTGTATGTAGTATCTTGTATCTGTTAATCCTTTATCCCTAATTTATTCCTTTCTCCTCCTCTTTGGTGTCCACAAGTTTGTTTTCTATATATTTCTGTTTTACATATATATTCATTGGTGTTAATTTTTAGAGGGAATAACAGTATTTTTAAATATAATAATACAGATAAATTAAACATAAAAGGATGGAAAATGTACTAAAATATGCCAGCTAACAAAAAGAAAACTGAATTGGCTATATTAACATCAGACAGTATACTTTGGAACTAGTAATGCTATTGGGGTAAGAAGTGATGTTTTACGATGATAAAAGAATCAGTTCATCAAGAGGATATAACAACTCTAGATTTAGAGCTTTGATATGAACGAGGCAAAAAAAATCTATGGAACTAAAGGAGATACAGAAAAATCTACAATTATAGTTGGAGATCTCAATGCCCCTCTCTGTATAGAAACAGAAAAAGTAGACAAAATAGCAGAAAGACATGGAAAACTTTAACACTATTAATCAAATTAACCTAATTGACTTTTATAGTCCATTCTAACAGTGAATGGCAGAATACACATTATTTTCTTTAATTTATTTTTTTATTGAAGGATAATTGCTTTATAGAATTTTGTTTTCTGTCAAACCTCAACATGAGTCAGCCATAGGTATACATATATCCCCTCCCTTTTGAACCTCCCTCCCACCTCCCTCCCCATCCCACCCCTCTAGGTTGATACAGAGACCCTGTTTGAGTTTCCTGAGCCACACAGCAAATTCCTGTTGGCTATCTGTTTTACATATGGTAATGTAAGTTTCCATGTTACTCTTTCATACATCTCACCCTCTCCTCCCCTCTCCCCATGTCCATAAGTACGTTCTCTATGTCTATTTCTCCATTGCTGCCCTGTCAATAAATTCTTCAGTACCATTTTTCTAGATTCCATATATGTGTATTAGAATACGATATTTATCTTTCTCTTTCTGACTCACTTCACTCTGTATAATAGGTTCTAGGTTCATCCACCTCATCAGAACTGACTCAAACGCATTCCTTTTTATGGCTGAGTAATATTCCATTGTGGATAGCTACCACAACTTCTTTATCCATTCATCTGTTGATGGACATCTAAGTTGCTTCCATGTTCTAGCTATTGTAAATAGTGCAGCAATGAACAGTGGGATACATGTGTCTTTTTCAACCCTGGTTTCCTCAGGGTGTATTCCTTGGAGTGGGATTGCTGGGTCATATGGTGGTTTTATTCCTAGATTTTAAGGAATCTCCATACCATTTTCCATAGTGACTGTATCAGTTTACATTCCCACCAACAGTGCAAGAGCGTTCCCTTTTCTCCACACCCTCCAGCATTTATTGTTTGTAGACTTTGGTGATGGCCATTCTGACTGGTGTCAGGTGATATCTCATTTGGTTTTGATTTGCATTTCTCTAATGAGTGATATTGAGCATCTTTTCATGTGTTTATTACCCATCTGTATGTCTTCTTTGGAGAAATGTCTGTTTAGGTCTTTTCCCCACTTTTTGATTGGGTCGTTTGTCTTTCTAGCATTGAATTGTATGAGCTGCTTGTATATTTTGGAAATTAACCCTTTGTCAGTTGTTTCATGTGCTATTATTTTCTCCCATTCTGAGGATTGTCTTTTCACCTTGCTTATAGTTTCCTTTGCTGTGCAAAAGCTTTTAAGTTTAATCAGATCCCACTTGTTAATTTTTGTTTTTATTTCCCTTACTCTAGGAGGTGGGTCATAGAGGATCTTGCTATGATTTATGTCATCGAGTGTTCTGCCTATGTTTTCCTCTAAGAGTTTTGTAGTTTCTGGTCTTACATTTAGATCTATAATCCATTTTAAGTTTATCTTTGTGTATGGTGTTAGAAAATGTTCTAATTTCATTCTTTGACATGTAGCTGTTTTCCCAGCACCATTTATCAGAGGCTGTCTTTGCCCCATTGTATATTCTTGCCTCCTTTGTCAAAAAAAAGGTACCCATAAGTGCATGGGTTTATTTCTGGGCTTTCTGTCTTGTTCCATTGGTCTATATTTCTGTTTTTGTGCCAGTACCATACTGTCTTGATGACTAGTGTTGTAGTATAATCTGAAGTCACAAAAGTTGATTCCTCCAGCTCCATTCTTCTTTCTCAAGGCTGCTTTGGCTATTTGGGGTCTTTTGTGTTTCCATATAAATTGTGAAATTTTTTGTTCTTGTTCTATGAAAAATGCCATTGGTAATTTGAGAGGGATCGCATTGAATCTGTAGATTGCATTTGGCAGTATAGTCATTTTCACAATATTGATTCTTCTTACCCAGGAACATGGAATATCTCTCCATCTGTTTATGTTGTCTTTGGTTTCTTTCATCAGTGTCTTATAATCTTCTGTGTACAGTTCTTTGGTCTCCTTAGGTAAGTTCCTACATATTTAATTCTTTTTGTTGCAATGGTGAATGGGATTGATTCCTTAATTTCTTTTTCTGATTTTTCATTGTTAGTATATAGAAATGCAAGTGATTTCTGTGTATTGATTTTGTATCCTACAACCTTGCTAAATTCACTGATTAGCTCTAGTAATTTTCTGATACTATCTTTAGGGTTTTCTATGTACAGTATCATGTCATCTGTACACAGTGAGAGCTTTCCTTCTTCTTTTCCAACCTGGATTCCTTTTATTTCTTTTTCTTCTTTGATTGCTGTAGCTAGGACTTCCAGAACTATGTTGAATAATAGTGGCCAAAGTGGACACCCTTGTCTTCTTCCTGATCTTAGCGGGGAGTGCTTTCAGTTTTTCACCATTGAGAATAATGTTTGCTGTAGGCTTATATATGGCCTTTTCTGTGTTGAGCTAGTTTCCTTCTATGCCCATTTTTTGAAGAGTTTTAATCATAAATGAGTGGTGAATTTTGTCAAAGGCTTTTTCTGCATCTGTTGAGATTATCATATGGTTTTTATCTTTCTCTTTGTTAATATGGTGTATCACATTGATTGATTTGTGTATATTGAAGAATCCTTGTATTCCTGGAATAAACCCAACTTGATCATGCTGTATGAGGTTTTTGATCTGTTGCTGAATTCTGTTTGCTAAAATTTTGTTGAGGATTTTTGCATCTATGTTCATCAGTGCTATTGGCCTGTGGTTTTCTTTTTTGGTGTTTTCTTTGGTTTTGGTATCAGGGTGATGGTGGCCTCGGAGAATGAGTTTGGAAGTGTTCCTTCTGCAGTTTTTTGAAAAGAGTTTTAGAAGGATAGGCATTAGCTCTTCTCTAAATGTTAGAATTCTTCTGTGAAGCCATCTGGTCCTGGGCTTTCATTTTTTGGGAGATTTTTGATCACAGCCTCAATTTCAGTGCTTGTAATTGGGTTGTTCATAATTTCTATTTTTTCCTGGTTCAGTCTTGGAAGATTGAACTTTTCTAAGAACCTGTCCATTTCTTCCAGGTTATCCATTTTATTGCCATATACTTATTCATAATAGTCTCTTATAATTCTTCATATTTCTGCATTGTCTGTTGTAACCTCTCCTTTTTCATTTCTAATTTTGTTGATTTGATTCTCCTCTCTTTTTTTCTTGATGAGTCTGGCTAAAGATTTGTCAATTTTGCTTATCTTCTCAAAGATCCAGCTTTTAGTTTTATTAATCTTTGCTATGGTTGGGTGGCATCATCGACTCGATGGACATGGGTTTGGGTGGTCTCTGGGAGTTGGTGATGGATAGGGAAGCCTGGCGTGCTGCGGTTCATGGGGTTGCAAAGAGTTGGACACGACTGAGCGACTGAACTGAATTGAACTGAACCTTTACTATTGCTTCTTTCATTTTATTCATTTATTTCTGCTCGGATCTTTATGATTTCTTTCCTTCTACTAATTTTGGGGGTTTTTTGTTCTTCTTTTTTCCAGTTGTTTTAGGTATAAAGTTAGGTTGTCTACTCAATGTTTTTCTTGTTTCTTGAAGTAGGATTGTATTGCTATAAATTTCCCTCTTAGGACTGCTTTTGCTGCATCCCATAGGTTTCGAGTTGTCGTGTTTTTTATTGTCATTTGTTTCTAGAAATTTTTTTATTTCCCTTTTGATTTCTTCAGTAACCTGTTGGTTATTTAGAAACATGTTTAATCTCCATGTGTTTGTGTTTCTTACAGTTTTTTTCTTGTAATTGATATCTAGTCCCAGTGTTGTGGTTGGAGAAGATGCTTGACATAGTTTCAGTTTTCTTAAATTTACTGAGGTTTGATTTGTGACCCAAGATGTGGACTATCCTGGAGAATATCCCATGTGCATTTGAGAAGAAGGTGTATTCTTCTGCATTTGGTTAGAACGTCCTGAGGATATCAGTTAGATCCATCTGATCTAATGTTTCATTTAATACTTGTTTCTCCTTATAATTTTCTGTTTTGATGATCTGTCCATTGGTGTGAGTGGGGTGTTAAAGTCTCCTACTATTATTGTGTTACTGTCCATTTCACCTTTTATGTCTGTTAGTGTTTATCTTATGTATGGAGGTGCTCCTATGTTGGGTGCATAGATATTTACAATTGTTATGTCTTACTCTTGGATTGTTCCCTTGATCATTATATAGTGTCCTTCCTTATCTCTTGTAGTCTTCTTTATTTTAAGGTCTATTTTGTCTGATATGAGAATTTCTACTCCAGCTTTCTTTTGCTTCCCATTTGCATGGAATATATTTTTCCATACTCTTACTTTCAGTCTATATGTGTCTTTAGGTCTGAAGTGGGTTTCTTGTGAAGTGAAGTGAAGTTGTTCAGTAATATTCGACTCTTTGTGACCCCATGGACTATAGCCTACCAGGCTCCTCCACCATGGAATTTTCCTGGCAAGAGTACTGGAGTGGGTTGCCATTTTAGACAGCATATATATGCATCTTGTTTTTGTATCCATTCAGCCAGTCTATCTTTTGGTTGGAGCATTTAATCTGTTTACATTTAAAGTAATTATTGATATATGTGTTCTTCTTGCCATTTTCTTAATTGTTTGGGGTTGATTTTGTAGATCTATTTTTTAACTCTTGTATTTCTTGACTATATAAGTCTGTTTAACATTTGTTGGTGGTACTGAATTCTCTTAACTTCTGCTTGTCTGAAAAGCTTTTGATTTCTCCATCAGTTTTGAATGAGATCCTTGCCAGGTACAGTAATCTTGGTTGTAGATTTTCCCCTTTCAGTACTTTAAATATATCCTGCCATTCCCTTCTGGCCTGCAGAGTTTCTGCTGAAAGATCAGCTGTTAAGCATATGAGGTTTCCCTTGTATGTTACTTGTTGGCGTCTCCCTTGCTGTTTTTAATATTCTTTCTTTGTGTTTAGACTTTGTTAGTTTGATTAGTATGTGTCTTGGGGTGTTTCTCCTTGGGTTTATCCTATATGGGACTCTTTGTGCCTCTTGGACTTGATTGACTATTTCTTTTTCCATTTTGGGGAAATTTTCAACTATAATCTCTTCAAAAATTTTCTCATACCTTTTCTTCTCTTCTTCTGGGACCCCTATAATTCAAATGTTGGTGCATTTGATATTGTCCCAGAGGTCTCTGAGACTATCCTCAATGCTTTCCATTCTTTTTACTTTATTCTGCTCTTCAGAAGTTATTTCCAGCATTTTATCTTCCAGGTCACTGATTCATTCTTCTGCTTCAAATATTCTGGTATTGGTTCCTTCTAGAGTATTTTTAATTTCAGTAATTGTGTTGTCTCTGCATGTTTATTCTTTAATTCTTCTAGGTCTTTGTTAATTGATTCTTGCATTTTGCTTTCAAGGTTTTTGATCATCTTTACTATCATTATTCTGAATTCTTTTTCAGGTAGTTTGCCTATTTCCTCTTCATTTATTTGGACTTCCATGTTTCTAGTTTGTTCCTTCATTTGTGTAGTATTTCTCTGCCTTTTCATTATTATTACTATTTTATTAACTTATTGTGTTTGAGGTCTCCTTTTCCCAGGCTTCAGGGTTGAATTCTTTCTTCCTTTTGGTTTCTGCCTTCCTAAGGTTGGTCCAGTGGTTTGTGTAAACTTCTTATAGAGTGAGATTTGTGCTGAGTGTTTGTTTTTCCTCTGATGGGGAAGGCTTAGTGAGGTGGTAATTCTGTCTGCTGATGATGGGTTTGTATTTTGTTTTGTTTGTTGTTTAGACGAGGCATCCTGCACAGAGTGCTATTGGTGGTTGGATGATGCTGGGTCTTGCATTCCAGTGGTTTCCTTTATGTGAGTTCTCACTATTTGATACCCCCAAGGATTAGTTCTCTGGTAGTCTAGGGTCTTTGAATCAGTGTTCCCACTCCAAAGGCTCAGGGCTTGATCTCTGCCATGTACAGCAGCACCATCTTCACCCATAGCTGGTGCTTGCAACATCCACTCCTGCTCCTAGTGAGTCTGCAGTGAGTCTACAGGGCTCGCCTAGGTACACATTATTTTTAGTCACTCTAAAACATTCACAAATATTCTGAACTGTAAAACAAGTGTAAATAAATTGCAAAGGATTGAAATCCTACAGAATGTATTCTCTGACCACACTAGAATTAAACCGTAAGTCAATAAGAAAAAATCTCCAGGTACTTGAAAATTAGACAGTACATTTCTCAATAACCCATGGGTCAGAAAAGGAATCATGAAAATAATTTGAAAAATACTTTAAATAAAATGAAAGCATACCATATAAATATTTGTGGACTGCAGGTAAATAATGGTTAAAAATTTATAGGATAACATGTTTATATTAGAAAACAAAAATTGCCTAGAATTAATGACCTGAGCTTTTATCTTAAGAAACTTGGAAAAGAAGAGCTAATTAAATTAAAAATAAGTAAAAGAGGGAAATTAAATAAAGATAAGAGCAAAATCAGTGATATAGAATACAGAGACAATAGAACCAGTGAAAGCAGAATGTGGTTCTTTTTTTTTTAAATCAATAAAATGAATAAACCTCTAAGCAAAGTGATAAATAAGACACAAATTACCAATATTAGGAATGAAAGAGACAACATCACTGTGAATCCTACAGACATTATATAGGTAATAAGGGAATATTGCTAGGAGGTTTATGCCAGTAAATTCAGCAACTTAGATGAAATGGACAAATTCTTTTAAGAACATAAACTACCAAAGTTTACTCAAAAAATACACCTAGTGAAGAAACTGAAAATCCTCACAACAAGAGCTTCAGGTTCTGATAATTTTACTGGCGAATTGTAAAAAACATTTAAGGAAGAAATAGTGTCAATTCCACACGAACTGTTTTCAGAAAAGAGGCAAAGGAAATATGTCCCAACTCATTTTATGAAGGTGGTATTACTGTGTTACCAAAAACTAGACAAAGGCATTATAAGAAAACTACAAATGAGTAACTCTCACAAATGCAGAGATCCATAATGAAATATTAGCAAGTCAAATTCAGCATTATATACATGAAGATAATACACTATGACAGAGGTCCAGAATTTAGTAGGAGGAGGAGGGCATCCACAAAATCCTTATTGGGAGTCAGAGCCCAAGAGAAGAATGTGTTAGTCCATAGTGATATTTTAAAAATGAAAAACAGGGTGGCATTTGCAGAGTGGGTGGGTGTGGGGCAGGGTGTGAAGGATAAATCCCTTCCTTATAGTAGAATCTTAACCAATAAATACAGGAAGAAAAATGGAATTAGAAAATTATTATTTGATAGCTATCACAGTAATAATTGATACAAGAAACATTAGTAGAGGTGCTAAAACTGGTGGAGGAAAAGCTTGATGAGATATGAGACATTTACACAGTCTCAATGTGTCTGTCTCCCAAATATTGACAGCAAAGTTAAAAAAAAAAAAAAAATAATAATATGATGGAGAAGCCTGGCAGATACCACCTTTACCAGGAGATAGAAGGTAACATCCTCAGTAATGATACAAATTGAAATAGTGCCCATCTGGTAAGATGCAGTGTAAGGAATATATCATCATTTCTGTGATGTTGCTATAGAAAAGTGAAGTCGCTCAGTCATGTCCGACTCTTTGCGACCCTATGGACTGTAGCCCACCAGGCTCCTCAGTCCATGGAATTTTCCAGGCAAGAATACTGGAGAGTGGATTGCTATTCCCTTCTCCAGAGGATCTTCCCGACCCAGGGAACCCAGGGTTGAACCCTGGCCTGCTACGTTGCAGGCAGATTCTTTGCCGTTTGAGCTACAGGGGAGTCCCATATTTTACATATAGTAGTATGTTAATGTCAACCTCATAATTATCCCCCACCCCTAGCTTTCCCTGTTGGTAACTATAAGTTTGTTTTCGAAGTCTGTGAATCTTTCTGTTTTATAAATAAGATTATTTTAGATTTCATATATAAGTGATATCATATTTTTCTTTGTCTCACTTAGTATGATAATCTCTAGGTCCATCCATGTTGCTCCAAATGGCATTATTTCATTTTTTTTTTTTTTATGGCTGATTAATACTCCATTGTATATATTACCACACCTTCCTTATTAGTTCTTCTGTTGATGGACATTTACGTTGCTTCCATGTCATGGCTATTATAGTGCTACAGTGAACACTGGGGTGCATGTATCCTTTTGAATCATGATTTTCTCTGGATATATGTCCAGGAATGGGATTACTGTGAATGGGATTGCTGTATCATATGGTAGTTCTATTTTTAGTTTTTTAAGGATCTTCAATACTGTTCTCCATAGTGGCTGTACTAATTTAAATTCCCACCAACAGTGTAGGAAGTTTCCCTTTCTCTTCACCCTCTCCAGCATTTATTGGTTTTAGACTTTTTGATGGTGTTCATTCTGACCAGTGTGAGGCAATACCTCCTTGTAGTTTTGATTTGCATTTCTCTAATAATTAGCAATGTTGAGCATCTTTCATGTGCCTATTGGCCATCTGTATGTCATTTTTTGATAAATGTCTGTTTAGGTCTTCTGCTCATTTTTTTATTGGGTTGTTTTTTCCTGTTGTTGAGTTGTATGAATTGTTTGTGTATTTTGGAAATTAGCCCTTGATCACATTGTTTGCAGTTATTTTCTCCCATTCTATAGGTTGTCTTTTCATTTTGTTTATGGTTTCTTTTGCTGTGCAAAAGCTTGTAAGTTTGATTAGGTCCCATTTGTTTATTTTTACTTTTATTTCTATTGCTTTGGGAAACTGACCTAAGAAAACATTGATATGATTTATGTCAGAGAGTGTTTTTGCTAATGTTCTCTTCTAGAAGTCTTATGGTGTCATGTCTTATATTTAAGTCTTTAAGCCATTTTGAGTTTATTTTTGTGTACAGTGAGAATGTGTGTTCTAAGTTCATTGATTTACATGTGGCTCTCCAATTTTGCCCACACCACTTCCTGAAGAGGTTGTCTTTTTCTCGTAAATTCTTGTCTTGTCAATTAATCGACCATAGGTGTGTGGATTTTTCTGTGCTGTTTATTCCATTCCATTGACCCATGTCTGTTTTTGTGCCAATTCCACACTTGTTTTGATTACTGTAGTTTTGTTAGTGTTGTCTGATATCTCGGAGGGTTATGCCTCCTGCTTGCTTCTTCAG
This sequence comes from Dama dama, assembly GCF_033118175.1. Lineage (NCBI taxonomy): Eukaryota > Metazoa > Chordata > Mammalia > Artiodactyla > Cervidae > Dama > Dama dama. The sequence continues at coordinate 25,239,002 of NC_083689.1, read as the reverse complement.
GATTGCTTTGGCGATACTGAGTCTTTTATGGTTCCATATGAATTTTAGAATGGGCAGGAGGAGAAAGGGATGACAGAAGATGAGATGGCTGGATGGCATCACCGACTTGATGGACATGAATTTTGAGTAAGCTCTGGGAGTTGGTGATGGACAGGGAGGCCTGGCGTGCTGCAGTTAATGGGGTTGCAAAGAGTAGGACACAACTGAGCGACTGAACTGAACTGAATTCTAGTTCTGTGAGAAATGTCATGGGTAATTTGATAGGGATTGCCTTAAATCTGTAGATTGCTTTGGGTAGTATGAACATTTTAATAATAATAATTCTTCCCGGCCAAGAGCTTGGGATAGCTTTCCATTTCTCTGCATCATCTTCAGTTTTCTTTTTTTCTTAATATATGTATATTTTATTGACGTATAGTTGACTTAATGTTTCAGATGCACAGTAAGGTGATTCAGTTATACATGTCAGGTGAGTGTATGCTGCTCGGTTCTGTCTTGTCACAACAAAGATTTGGAGTGACGGACATTAAAGCCCCCCTTGGCGTGTCACAGCTCTTGGGTCTTGGACAGACCGTGTTATAGCTCTCAGGTCTCGAACGGACCGTGTTTTAGCTCTTAGACAAATCAGTGTTACAGCTCTCTTTTATTTAGATGATAGCAGGAAAATCCGTCTTCGAGGCGTGTCGACCCAGAGACACGAAGAGAAGAGCGCCCCAGCGCACGGGAGACGCGCATGCACGTGTGGGAGATAAAGAGAGAGAGCCCTTTGGCTCCTCTTTTTATATGTTTTTTTCCTTCCCCCTGGGCCTGCCCTATGCAAATTGGGCTTTGTCAGCAGTGCTGTTCTACCTGAAGTGCTCACTCCAGTCCTGGGACCTTCCTTTGACCTTCCTCTGTTCTATTTTCACAGGCTTTTCCCGTCCTTGTCTTTAGCCACCGCCATTTTGGACTCCTTTTCCCTATTCTGACTACCTAACATACACAAATATTAGTTTTGAAATTATTTTCCATTATAGGTTATTAAAAGATGTTGACTATAGTTCCCTGTGCTATCCAGTAAACCCTTGTTGCTTGTTGCATATCTATTTTTTTTAATTGGAAATCTAGCATTTTATTTGTAAGTCAAGCATTTGTAAGTGGAATAAAAATATCATAAATGCTTTAGTTAGAGAAACATTCATAAGTTTTCTAAAATATATATAATACATATTATTTATGCATATATATACAAAAGCTTTTCTACTATGCTTGATAAAGTTTTGAGAAAGAACATTCAAAAAAAAGATGGAGAAACTGGAAAACAAACTAAATGAGATAGGAGCACTGAATATGTAATAGAAAAAGTGAAACTAGATAAAAGTAAAAGATCATCATATAGTCCAGTTGTGTTTAAATATGGTTGCTTATTAGAAATATATCTGGAGCTCTGGCCAAAAAACCCCCAATATCTGGGCATTTGTATTTTTCAAAAAATTCGAAGATAATTCTGATGTGCATTAGGATTTTAAAAAGTGATTACAGATTTTTCTATTAAATAGTAGTTTTGGTGATACAGAATTCTATTATTTTTCTTTTGACCAATCAGTCATTAGGCAGTGGTATTAAGGGAGTAATAGTTACATGATCACAGTAGTAAAAGATATTCATCAGTTTTCACAATCAATAGCCAGACAAAAAGTAAAAGATAATTACAATGGCAAGCCATAATGGGAACATGATTAATCTAGCAATACAAAATAGTCACATACAATTTGAGGGGTCAAGCAGAGTGATGTGATAAGTGGAAGTGCACACATGCACATGTTTTCATCTGCCCAGCCAGTCTATGTCTTTTGGTTGGTGCATTTAATCCATTTACATTTAAGGTAATTATCAATATTATGATCCTTTTACCATTTTCTTAATTGTTTTAGGTTTAGTTTCTGTAGGTCTTTTCCTGCCTAGAGAATCTCCTTTTAACTTTTGCTTGTCTGGAAAGATTATGATTTCTCCATCAAATCTGAATGAGAGTCTTGATGGATGGAGTATTCTTGGTTGTGGGTTCTTTCCTTTCATCACTTTAAATATATCATGCCATTACCTTCTGTCTTGTAGAGTTTCAGTTGAGAGTCCCCTAATGGGAGTTCCCTTGTATGTTATTTGTGATTTTTTTCCTTATTGCTTTTAATATTTTATTTTTGTCTTTAATTTTTGCCAGTTTGATTACTGTGTGCCTTGATGTGTTCTTCCTTGGGTCTATCCTGCCTGAGGCTTTGCTTCCGGGACTTGATTGACTATTCTTGACATTTTCAGCTGTTCTCTCTTCAAATATTTTCTCAGGTCCTTTCTCTCTCTCTCCTGGGACCTCTGTAATGCAACTGTTGATGCGTTTAATGTTGTCCCATAAGTCTCTTAGGCTGACTTCATTTCTTTTCATTCTTTTTTTCTATATTCTTTCCTGTGGCAGTGATTTCCACCATTCTGTCCTCTAGGTTATTTATCTATTCTTCTGCCTCAGTTATTCTGCTATTGATTCCTTCTAGTGTATTATTCATCTCTGTTTGTTCTTTAGTTCTTGTAAGTCATTGGTAAACATTTCTTGCATCTTCTCCATTGTTTTCCCAAGATCCTGGGTCATCTTTACTATCATGCTGAATTCTTTTTCTGGAGAGTTGCCTATCTCCACTTCATTCAATTGTTTATCTAGGATTTTACTCTGTCCCTTCCTCTGGGACATAACTTTCTGCTTTTTCATCCTGATAAAACTTTCTGTAATGTGGTTTTTGTTTTAGCTGCTGTGGGACTGTGCTTCTTCCTGCTGCTTCTGTCAGTTCTGTGATGGAGGAGGCTGAGAGGCTTGTTTAAGCTTCCTATGGGAGGGACTGGTGGTAGAAAAAACTGGGTCTTGCACTGGTGGGCAGGGCCTTGCTCAGTAAAGCTTTAATCCAGCTATCTGCGGATTGGTGGGGATGCACTCAAACCTCCCTCAGAGTTGTTTGGCCTGAGGCTACCCAGCCCTGGGGTCTGTGGGCTCTATGGTAGGGTCAATGGTGGCCTCTAAGAGGGCTTATGCCCAAGGGGCACCTTCTCGGACTGCTGGTGCCAGTGCCCCCTTCCCTGTGGTGAGCCCATGCCTCCATAGGAGACCCTCCAACACTAATAGGTAGTTTTGGTTCGGTCTCCTGTGGGGACACTGTGCTCCTTTCCTCTGGGTCTTGGTGGGCACGAGAGTTTGTGCTCTCCAAGACTGGAGTCTGTTTACCCTAGTCCTGTAGGAGTCTAGTAATCAAATCCCACTGGCCTTCAAAGTTAGATTTCCTGGGGATTCCCAGCCCCTTTGTCAGGTCCCCAGGCTGTGAAGCCTGATGTGGAGTTCAGAACATTCACAACAGTGGGAGAATTTCTTTGGTATTATTGTCCTTCAGTTTGTGGGTCACCACCCAGTAGGTATATTGATGAAGCTTATGTCTAAGTATTTTATTTTTGAGATTGCAATTTTAAAAAGTATTTTCTTTTCCAGTTTCTGATATTTCATTGTTGGTGTAAAGAAATGCAGCTGATTTCTGTCTGTTAATCTTGTATCTTGCTACCTTGCTGGATTCTTCTTTTAGTTCTAGAAGCTTTTGTGTGAGTCTTTAGGGTTTTCTATGTTACTGCTATTGTTCAGTCATGTCCAACTCTTTGCAACCTCATGGAGTGCAGCACGCCAGGCTCCCCTGGTCCATCACTATCTCTTGGAGTTTGTCCAGATTCATGTTCATTGAGTTGGTGATGCTATCTAACCATCTCATCCTCTGTCACCCCCTTCTCCTTTGGTCTTCAGTCTCTCCCAGTATCAGGGTCTTTTCCAATGAGTCGGCTCTTTGCATCAGGGGACCAAAATATTGGAACCTTAGCATCAGTCCTTCCAATGAATATTCAGGGTTGATTTCCTTCAGGATTTGATCTCCTTGCATTCTAAGGGAATCTCAAGAGTCTTCTCCAGCCCCACAACTCGAAAACATCAGTTCTTCAGCACTCAGCCTTCTTTATGGTCCAACTCTCACATCCATACATGATTACTGGAAAAACCATAGCTTTGACTGTATGGATCTTTGTCAGCAAAGTTATGTCTCTGCTTTTAATACGCTGTTTAGGTTTGTCATAGCTTTCCTCCCAAGGATCAAGCATCTTTTATTTATTTATTTTTTTTAAGCATCTTTTAATTTCATGGGTGGAGTCAACATCCACAGTGATTTTGGAGCCCAAGAATAATAAGATCTGTCACTGCTTCCGCTTTTTCCCCTTCTGTTTGTCATGAAGTGATGGAACCAGATGCCATGATCTTAGTTTTTTGAATGCTGAGTTTTAAGTCAGCTTTTTCACTCTTCTGTTTTACCCTCGTCAAGAGGCTCTTTAGTTCTTCTTCGTTTTCTGCCATTAGAGTGGTATTGTATGTATCTGAGATTGTTGATATTTCTCCTGGCAGTCTTGATTCCAACTTGTGATTCATCCAGCCCTGCAAATGATGTACTTTGCATATAAGTTAAATAAGCAAGGTGACAATATACAGCCTTGTACTCCTTTCCCAATTTTGAACCAGTTCATTGTTCCATGTCTAGTTCTAACTGTTGCTTCTTGACCTGCATACAGGTTTCTCAGGAGACAGGTAAGGTGATCTGGTATTCCTGTCTCTTTAGGAATTTTCCATAGTTTGTTGTGACCCACACAGTCAAAAGCTTTAGTGTAGTCAATGAAGTAGGTGTTTTTCTGGAATTCCCTTGCTTTCTCTGTGACCCAGTAAAGGTTGGCGATCTGATCTCTGGTTCCTCTGCCTTTTCTAAATCCAGTTTGTATATCTGGAAGTTCTCAGTTGATGTACTGAAGAGTCCTAGCTTGAAGGATTTTGAGCATAACCTTTCCAGGATGGGAAAAGGTCAGTTTTTCATTCCAGTCCCAAAGAAGGGCAATGCCAAAGTGTTTTCTATATGTAATATCATATCATCTGCATACAATGGCAATTTTACCTTTTTCCTTCCAATTTGGATACCCTCCCCCCACCCCCCCACTATTTTTTGCCTTACTGATAAGCCATGGCTAGGTTTTCCTCTACCATATTAAATGAAAGAGATGAGAGTGAGCATCCTTGTCTCATTCCAGATGTTAGCAGGAAGACTTTCAACTTTTCACCACTGAGTATTATATTAACTGTGGGTTTGTCACAAATAGCTTTTATTGTCTTGAGATGTGTTCCCTCTATATCCATTTGGTAAGACTTTTTATCATGAATGGATGTTGCTTTTTGTCAGATGTTTTTCTCTGCATCTATTGAGATGATCATGTGGTTTTCGTCTTTTCTTTCGTTTGTGTCTTCTATCACATTGATTGATTTGCTTTTGTTGAACCAACCTTATAAACTTAGGATGAATCCCACTTGATTGTGGTGTGTGATATTTTTTATGTGTTGTTGGATTCGGTTTGCTAATATTTTGTTGAGAACTTTTGCATCCATATTAACCAAAGATATTGGCCTGTAATTTTCTTTTTGATGGTGTCTTTGGTTTCTGTATCAGGGTTGAGAGCGCTTCCTGCTCTTCCATTTGTTGGAAGAGGATCAGTGTATGTTCTTTATATGTTTGCTAGAATTCTCCTGTGAAGCTGTCTGGTCCTGGACTCCTGTAGAGTGCTTTTTCGTTTTAAAGATAATTTCATTTGTTTTTGGTTGTGCTGGGTCTTTGTTGCTGCCTGGGCTTTTCTCCAGTTGCAGCGAGTGGGGGCCGCTCTGTGGTTGCAGTGTGCAGCCTCAGTAGTTGTGGCTCAGTAGTTGTGGTGCTCAGCCTTAGTTGCTCCTCAGTGGGTGGCGTCTTCCTGGACCAGGGGTCGAACCCGTCTCCTTTATTGGCAGGCAGACTCTTTCCCTCTGAGCCACCAAGGAAGCCGTGTAGATCTTTTTAACTACAGATTCTGTTTTGCTCCTAGTGATTGATCTATTTCTTCTTGATTCAATTTTGGTGGAGTATATGTGTCTAGAAACTTGACCATTTCTTTTAGGTTGTCGAATTTGCTGCCATGTAATTGTTCATAGTATTCCCTTACGTTTTTTTTGTATTTCTGCAGTATCAGTTGTTACATCTCCTTTGTCATTTCTTATTTTGTTGATTTGGATTCTGTATTCTTCCTGGTCAGGCTGGCCAGAGGTTTGTCAGTTTTGTCTATCCTTTCAAAGAACCAGGTCTTGATTTTATTGATTTTTTTTCCCTCATATTTTAAAAAAAAATTGTATGGTACTTTTTCTTTCATATCTTTATTATTTCCTTCTTTTGACTGATTTTAGGTTTTCTTTTCCTTTTTTTTTTCTCCTGATTTCTTAAAAGTGGTAATTCAGGTTGGTTGGTTGAGATTTTTCTTGTTTTTGAGGAAGGAATGTATCACTATGGACTTCCCTCTAAGAACTACTTTTGCTGCATTCCAGAGATTTTGCATGGTTGTGTTTTCATTGTCATTTGTCTCAAGGTATTGTAAAATTTCCTTTTTAATTTCGTCATTGACCCATTGGTTTTTTAGTAGCATGTTGTTTAATCTCCAGTAATTGTTTTTTTCTCATTTCTTTTTCTGTGGTTAATTTCTAGTCTCATGCTGTTTTGGTCAGAAAAGATGCTTGAGATGATTTCTGTACTCTTAAATTTGTTGAGGCTTGTTTTTTGTCATAGTATGTGATCAGCCCTAGAGAATGTTCAGTGTGCACCTGAAAGGAATGTGTACTCTGGGATTTTTTTGGATGTAATGTCCTGAAAATATCAGTTATGTCTGTTTTATTGTATCATTTAGGATTTTTCTTTCTTTACTGATTCTCTATCTAGAAGATCTGTCCATTGATGTGAGTGTGGTATTATAGTCTCTTATTAGTGTATTCCTGTCAGTTTCTTCCTGTACGTGTGTTAGTATTTATTTTACATATTTGGATGCTTGTATCTTAGGTGCATATATGTTGTGTAAAATCCTTTTCTTGTATTGATCCTTTTGTCATTGTATAGTATCTTTCTTTATCTTCTTTCTGGCCCTGTTTTAAAAGGAATTGAATCATATGCATTTATTTCTTTTTGGATGTGCTGGGTCTTCATTGCTGTGTGTGGGCTTTCTCCATTTAAGGTGGGCAGCGGTTACTCTCTGGCTGGGTGTACTGCCTTCTCATTGAGTGGTTTCTCTTATTGAAGAGCCTCGACTCTAGAGCTACAGACTCGGTAGCTGTAGTGCACATAGGCTTAACTGCCTTGCAGCATGTGTGGTCTTCCCATTCCAGGGATTGAACCCCTGTCCTCTACATTGGCATGTGAGTTTTTAACCTGTGGACTACAAGGGAAATCCTGTGGCCTTTGTTTTAAATTCTATTTTGTCTGATACAAGTATTGTAATTGCTTTTTTGTCATTTTGTATTTGCTTTTTTGTCATTTCTGTTAGCATGAAATATCTTTTTCCAGCCTCTCACTTTGAATCGATGTGTGTCCTTTGTCCTGAAGTGGTTATCTTTAGGTATATTGTAGGCTGTTAATCCAATCTGCCACTCTGTCTTTTAATTAGAGCATTTAGTGCATTGACACTTAAGGTAGTTATTGATAGATACGTATTTATTGCCATTTTAAACCTCATTTTCCTCTTGATTTTATATTTCTTCTTTGTTCCTTTCTTTTTGTTTTTCCTGTTGAGTTTTGATGTTGTTGTTGTTGTTTTTTTTGTATTATGTTTGTTTTTGTTTTTCTGAATCTATTTTATGTTTTTGATTTGTGGATACCCTGTTTTTCAAGTGTGTCAACCCCTTCCTTATGTATTTCTCTTAGACTGGTAGTCATATAGGCTGAAAGACATTCTAGGAAGAAAACTACATTTTCTTACTTTCCCCCTCCACATGTTATGATTTTGATGTCCTGTTCTATATCTTCATGTTCATCCTTTTGTTCTTCATTGTGTTATCATCAGTTTAATAGAAGTTTTTGAAATTTTTTTATATGTGTAATGGTTTATTTAAGTGATTTACTTTCCAATTTTGATTTTCTCTTATAGATTCTTCTTTTCTTTAGAGATTTAGAGAAGATCTTTCAATATTTCCTTTAAGATAAGTTTAGTAGTGCTGTATTCTTTTAGTTTATGCGTGTCTGAGAAATTCTTTATCTGTTCTTCTATTCTAAATGATAATCTTGCTGGGTAGAGTATTCTAGGTTGTAAATTTTTGCCTTTCAAGACTTTGACTGTATCTTGCCACTCCCTTCTGGCCTGTAATGTTTTTGTACAGGTGATAAACCTTATGAGGGTTCCTTATAATTAAATCTTTGTTTTTTTCTTTCTGCCTTAAGAATTTTCTCTTTAACTTTTGCCGTTTTTATATAATATGTCTTGGTGTAGATCTGTTTGGGTTTATCTTATTTGCGACCTCCTGTGCTTCCTGTTAGGGCTTCCCAGATGGCTCAGTGGGTCCATCTGCAATGCAAGAGTCAGAGATGTGAGTTCAGTCTCTGGGTTGGGAAGATCCCCTGGAGGAGAGCATGACAACCCACTCCAGTATTCTTGCGTTGAGAATCCCATGGACAGAGCAGGATATCTGTTTCCTTTTATAGGTTTGGGAAGTTTTCAGCCATGATTACTTCAGATAATTTTAGACCCCCTTCTGGTAGCCATCTTATTGGTGGATTTGCATGCCTTATACTATCCCATAGGCCTCTTATATTGCTTTCATTTTTTTCATTTGGCTTTCTATCTGCTGTCCTGATTGAGTGATTTCCATTATTTTATCTTCCAGGTCACTTATTCATTATTATGCATTGTTTATTCTGCTGTTCATTGGTTTTAGCTCAGCTTTCATCTCTGCAAATGAATTTTCTAGTCGTTCTTGGTTCTTTGTAGTCCTTTATTTCTTTTTACAGTAGTCTGTATTTCTGTTGATAGCCTTTCTTATTCCTTCGGTATTTTCATTACCTCCTTTTTGAAGTTGATGTTTATTAAAAGAGGTCTGTTTCATTGTTCTTTCAGGGGATTTCTCTTGGTCTTTTAATTGAGAATGGTTCTTCTGCTTTTTCATTTTACTTATACTTTTCTTATTCTGAGTTTAGGAAAACTAGTTATATACTGTGGCCTTGGAGGGCTGTTTATATGTAGGGTTGTCCCTTTGTAGCTTGTATAGGATTAATACATTTGGTATGAAGGCGCTTTCTAGTATGGATGCCTAGAGCCTCTTTCTTCAGTGTGTACTGGTTTTTATCCCCTTGATGGGAGTGTGCAGATGCAGAGGCTTATTGCCCAGTCCTGAGGTTCGCAGTGGTGACCCAGGGGCACCCCTGGGGCATGCAATGGGAACGGAGGTGGCTCGTGACTATTCCTGGAGTCTGCAGCAGGGGGTTGTGACTGCTCCTGGGTTCTGGGAGGGAGGTGGAGAGGGCTTGCAGCCATTCTTGGTGTCTGGAATGGAAGTGGTGGGGGCTGAAGAGCACTAGAAGCCCATGCTGCAGGCAGTGTCCTGTCCACTACTAGTACGCACACTGGGGAAAGGGCTGCTATCCGGGTCCTGCCCCTCTTCTCTTTGCACCCCCTAAACAATGGCAGCTAGCCTCTAAGGTCGCCCAGGCTTCCTTTGAGTTGAGCTCAGACTGGATTGTAGCCCCACGCTCCAGGCTGTTTCCACAGGGCCAACCACAGTTCTCTTTGGTTCTGATCTCTGAAGCCTGACTGTCAGCACTCAGCCCCTGTCCGCACCAACAGAAGAGCATCTCATGCTAGGGAGTGCAGGTTGGCAGCACTGACCATCTGTGCAGTTGTCCCTCTGGCCTGACTATGCAAACCAGCTGCACATTCCTCTGAGACTCAGAAACTCCCCTTATGTCCTGGCCAATCTCCCTGCCAGTGAGGGAGGTCCACAGGGTGCAGGAACCTTTCCTCTCATGGCTCCCTTCCACAGGTGCAGGCCCCATCCTGATTCCTTTCTCTGTTTCTTTTTGTTCTTTTTTCCTACCTGGTTATGTGGAGATTTTCTTAACCTTTCAGAAGTCTGAGGTCTTCTGCCAGCTTTACAATAGATACTCTGTGAGAATCATTCTACATGTATATTTATTTTTGATATGTTTGTGGGAGAAGGTAAACTTCAAGTCCTACTACACTTCCATCCTGATGGCTCCCCTGTATGTCTTTTTTGGAGAAATGTCTAGTTAGATTTTCTGTCCATTTTCTGATTGGGTTGTTTGTTCATAGTGAGCTGCATGAGCTGTTTGTGTATTTTGTTTTTCTTTTTTTTTTTTTGTTTGTGTATTTTGGAGGTTAATCCCTTGTCAGTCGCATTATTTGCAAATATTTTCTCCCATTCTGTGGGATGAATTTTCCTTTTTTTTATGGTTTCCTTTGCTCTGCAAAAGCTTTGAAGTTTAATTAGGTTCCATTTGTTTTTGTTTCGATTAGTCTAGGAGGTGGCCTTAAAAAGATACTGCTGCGATTTATGTCAAAGATTGTTCTGCAACAGTTTTCCTCAAAGAGCATTATAGTATCCGATCATACAGTTAGGTCTTTGATCCATTTTGAGTTCATTTTTGTGTATGGTATTAGAGAATGTTCTAATCTCATTGTTTTACATGTCACACACCAGTTTTCCCAGTACCACTTATTAAAGAGACTGTCTTTTCTCTGTCATATCTTCTTGCCTCCATTGTTGTAGATCAATTGACCATTGGTACGTGGGTTTATTTCTGATCTTTGTACCTGTTCCATTGATCTGTAAGTTTCTCTTTGTGTCATTATGTACTATTTTGATTACTGTAGCTTTAGAGTATAGTCTGAAGTCAGGGAGCCTTATTCCTCCAGCTCTGTTTTTCTTTCTCAATATTCTTTGGTTATTTGTGGCCCTGCTATATTTTGAATAGCATGTAATAATCTCATTCATTTTGTTGTTTGTTTGTTTTTTTTCATTTTTGATAAGTAAAATTGCTTGAATCTTTTCTTTTCAGAAGTAATACTCTGATTCTTATTAAGGTAGCATGATTTTCCTCATTTTACCTTCAAAGGTTGCTCAAGAAACAGATGTTAGAGCCCAGATTCGTCTACAGTTTCGTGATGTCAATGGAGAACTTGTGGCTGTGCAGAGATCTATGCTTTGTACTCAGAAAAGCAAAAAGACAGAATTTAAAACCTTGGAAGGAGTCATTACTAGAACAAAGTAGGTGTTTATTTTATATTTGAATGTCTGATCCTTTTTGTCTTTCAGTCTACAAATCTGTATGTTTTTCTTCTACATTTTAAGTGTATTTTAAGGGAACTTATTTATTGTTTTGCTTTTTAAAACATAACTATGCTTACAGAAATACACTCATATGGGTTAATAGACTACGCAATTTGGACCAAAAGCCTGGTACAAGGTTTGCTTGGGGGGTGGGGGGGGCGGGGCGGGAACAAAGGGTTTGCAGTCTGGTTTTTTAATCTATTAAAAATGGAACTTATTAATTTTTTAATGGACTTTACCTTTAAACCTGTTTTAGTTTCTTAGCACAACTGAGCAGAAAATAGAATTTCATCTATCTCTACACCTGCACAGCCTTATCCACTATCATCATTTAATTTTTTATTTGATACTATTTATCAGTTAAACAGAGTGATCCCGTTAAAGATTTAGTAATAATGGTCCATCCCTTTGAGTAATCTATGGACAGTTGCTGAATTGAAGGTGCATAATCACTGAGATGTAGACTGAATGAGTGAAAAGTGCTAGCAACCATGTCTGTAGGGAAAGGTGAGGCAAGCAGACAGGTAGGAAAGCACATTGTCCCTTTCAGCTATTATCATTGTGGTAAGGGCAGGTATCATCTTGTAATGGGTTTGGATGTTGGCATTAGGCTGCCCTGAGTTCAAAGCTTTATCCTTATTGACCAAATTATTTATCATCTTATCCCTTTCATTTATTAATTTCTTAAACTAATTAAATAATCTGTTAACCAATAATGTGTAACACCTATTATGTGCTAGAGACAGTGGCTTTTAAACACACTCAGGTCTCGCCTGCAATCTCAGGTTTCATTTCACTTCAGTTACAAATCTGTCTTCATCTTCCCCTTTATGGTCAGTTTTTTCAGAAGAGTTATTGATACTCACTATCTCCATTTCTTCACTTCCTCCTGACGCCTTCTCTTGCCCCATTCGTATATTGAAACAGCAGAAGATATTAAGAAGAGGTGTCAAGAATACACAGAAGAACTGTACAAAAACTGTACCAAAAAGATCTTCATGACCCAGATAATCACAATGGTGTAATCACTCACCTAGAGCCAGACATCCTGGAATGTGACGTCAAGTGGGCCTTAGAAAGCATTACTACGAACAAAGCTAGTGGATGTGATAGAATTCCAGTTGAGCTATTCCGAATCCTAAAAGATGATGCTGTGAAAGTGCTGCACTCCATATGCCAGCAAATTTGGAAAACTCAGCAGTGAACACAGGACTGGAAAAGGTTTTCATTCCAATCCCTAAGAAAGGCAATCCCAAAGAATGCTCAAACTATCACACAATTGCACTCATCTCACACGCTAGTAAAGTAATGCTCAAAATTCTCCAAGCCAGGCTTCAGCAATACGTGAATCAAGAACTTCCAGATGTTCAAGCTGGTTTTAGAAAAGGCAGAGGAACCAGAGATCAAATTGGCAATATCCGCTGGATCATCGAAAAAGCAAGAGTTCCAGAAAAACATCTATTTCTGCTTTACTGACTACGCCAAAGCCTTCGACTGTGTGGATCACAATAAACTGTGGAAAATTCTGAAGGAGATGGGAATACCAGACCACCTGACCTGCCTCTTGAGAAACCGGTATGCAGGTCAGGAAACAACAGTTAGAACTGGAAATGGAACAACAGGGTGGTTCCAAATAGGAAAAGGAGTACGTCAAGGCTGTATATTGTCACCCTGCTTATTTAACTTATATGCAGAGTACATCATGAGAAACGCTGGGCTGGAAGAAGCACAAGCTGGAATTAAGACTGCCGGGAGAAATATCAATAATCTCAGATATGCAGATGACACCACTCTTATGGCAGAAAGTGAAGAGGAACTAAAAAGCCTCTTGATGAAAGTGAAAGTGGAGAGTGAAAAAGTTGGCTTAAAGCTCAACATTCAGAAAACTAAGATCATGGCATCTGGTCCCATCACCTCATGGGAAATAGATGGGGAGACAGTGGAAACAGTGTCAGACTTTATTTTGGGGGGCTCCAAAATCACTGCAGATGGTGAATACAGCCATGAAATTAAAAGACACTTACTCCTTGGAAGGAAAGTTATGACCAACCCAGATAGCATATTAAAAAGCAGAGATATTACTTTGCCAACAAAGGTCCGTCTGGTCAAGGCTATGGTTTTTCCAGTGGTCATGTATGGATGTGAGAGTTGGACTGTGAAGAAAGCTGAGCGCCGAGAAATTGATGCTTTTGAACTGTGGTGTTGGGAGAAGACTCTTGAGAGTCCTTGGGACTGCAAGGAGATCCAACCAGTCCATCCTAAAGGAGATCAGTCCTGAGTGTCCATTGGAAGGACTGATGCGGAAGCTGAAACTCCAATACTTTGGCCACCTCATGCGAAGAATTGACTCATTGGAAAAGACCCTGATGCTGGGAGGGATTGGGGGCAGAGGAGAAGGGGACGACAGAGGATGAGATGGCTGGATGGTCATCACCGACTCGATGGGCATGAGTTTGAGTAAACTCTGGGAGTTGGTGATGGACAGGGAGGCCTGGCGTGCTGCGATTCATGGGGTTGCAAAGAGTCAGACATGACTGAGCGACTGAACTGAACTGGCAACTGTCCCAACCTCTGTATTAATTAGAATAATGCTATTGGTTTACCAAATAGACCTTGCAGTGAGTCTCTGTTTTTTTAATTTGTAAAATATGGCTTCATTATCACTGTAGACATCTTAGAAAGATGTTAAGGGTTGAAGTAAAGGACAAAAAATGCTTAATGTGTCATTGAGACTCATGTATTAGTTTTCTGTGATTGCTACAACAAATCACAAACTTAGTGGCTTAAAGCAGTGCAAACTTATTTTATAGTTCTGTAGTTTAGAAGTCCAAATTGGATCTCACTGGCTTAAAATCAAAGTATTGGCAAGGCTTTGTTCCTTTCTGGAAGCCCTAGGGAACATCTGTTTCTTTTCCACTTTCATCTTTCAGGGGCCACCCACATTCCTTGTATCATGAAAGTCTCCAACAGTTAGCAGAGTTATCACATCATCCTTATTTCCTCTTCTGCCTCCCTCTCCCACATTTAATCCCCTGTGATTACCTTGGCCCCACCCAGATAATCTCTCTAAAAGTGAGATGGTACAGTGAAATGCTACTAAGCAGTTAACAAAAAAAAAAAAAAAGAATGATCTGTTAATACAGCAACATGGATAAATCTCAAAGAAGTCAAACAAAATAGAATACATACTTACTCCATTTATATAAAACTCTTGAAAATTTAAATCTGTAGTGATTAAAAAGGTCAGTCATTGGCTGAGAGTAGGGGTTGGGGTAGAGGAAGGTCAAAATTATAAGGGACATGATGAATATGTTGAAGATGATAAATATGTTCATTTTTACTGTGGCAGTGGTGTCATGATTATATGCATATTTCAAAAGTAAAAGCCATTGTACAGTTTTAATATGTGAAGTTTATTATATGTAATTTGAAAATATTTTAAAATGTTGAAAATTGTAATAAAATACTCTTAACATCAGTTTCCAAAAATAAAGTCAGATGAGGAACAGTCTACTTAGCCATGTAAACTAATGCATTTACAAATTCCAAGAATTAGAATATAACTATCCTGGAGGGTCGTTGTTCTGTGTACAGCTCAGTAAATGGTAGCTGTTAATCACTTCTTGAAAAGTTTTTTTCTAGAGTTCCATTTTATAACACAATATTGTTGCCTCTTTCTCTTCCTCACTCACATCCTACCCAGTCAATTGTTTGGAGTTCCATAGGCTCTGTCTTAGATCCTCTCCTGTTTTTGCTCTACATTCTCATTCTTTTTCATTTGTATTTGTACATATTCATATGTATTTGTAGGTGACTCATACATGAATGTCTCTAGACCAGACCTGTTTCCAGACCCATGTACCGAGCTGTCTCTCTCATTTTCTACCAGTTCTTCCAAAGAAACCTCAGTTTCAACATATTCAAAAACAAGCTTATGATCCTTTCTCCCTTGGCTCCCCGTTAGAAAGCCTCCTGCAACGTCCTGATCTGTCCCCCTAAAAAACATTTTTAGTACATTCAGTGTAACATTTTCAGAATACATACAAAAATGACAGTAAAGACAGACATTATCTCTACTGACTGGATACAAGACAGAAGATTTGAAAGAAAATGGTCAGTTTACCCTTCTGAAGAAAGGTACTGAGAAATCGCTTGGAATCCAAAGCTGGGGATGCCCCTGGCCCCAGGTGTAATGAAATAGGAAACTTATTTAAAAGGCCCTGAGGCAGTTCTATTTTGATTGTTTTGTCATTATGACCCTAGAATAATCTTAATCTGTTGATTAAGAATCTTCCTTGGATTTATTTGGATGGGGCATCACTAAGGTTTGCCTTTACACTCCTTTTATTGTATCTTTTACTAAACAGTCCCTTATCTAGTCAGCACAGTATCAATGTTTTTTTAAGTACCTTTGCCTGTCTGCTGTGTATCATCATGCTTTAATCTTTTGAGTCTCTTATTTTCCTTATTTTAAAATTTTGAGGATGGAAGATAGTTTATTTTCCTTTATGTATTGCCTATACATGTTTTCCAACTATGTAACAAAACAACTCTAGCACCTGTTCCCTACCACCCTGTTTTACATACTTTTTCATTTCACTTTTACATACTGAAACATTTGAGAGTTGTACTTTTTAGTATTAGAAGGCCATCCACTGGGGATGGATGGGGGGGCGGGGTTGGCTTTTTTGTAAGTACGGGCACAAAGAATTAATTAAGTAACAGACTAGATACAATTGGATGCCATTTTCCATAAATTCTTGATTTTCTTTTTCTGCAGGCATGGTGAAAAAGTCAGTCTCAGCTCCAAGTGTGCAGAAATTGACCGAGAGATGATAAGTTCTCTTGGGGTTTCCAAATCTGTGCTAAATAATGTCATTTTCTGTCACCAAGAAGAGTCTAATTGGCCTTTAAGTGAAGGAAAGGCTTTGAAGCAAAAATTTGATGAGATTTTTTCAGCAACAAGGTTTGTAACCTGTAATTAGATTTTGTAGTCCATTAAGTTATTGAGCCAGAATTGTAATTTGGATGCTTCTTTTTCTCAACAGAAAGTTAGCAGTTATACCACTTATCCAGTGGAAACCAATGGGCATATTTCCTTTCAATTTTCTTTCTTTGCATCTTTATTCACTTGGTTGACAGAATACATGTAACATTTGTACTTACTATTATGTCATAAGCATTTTCTGAGTTATTAAAAACTTTGTAAATGTTATCTTAATGACTGCATAATATCCATTGTTTGAATATACTATAGTATGCTTACCAAGAAATTTCATCTTTATTTTCTTCAAAGGTACATAAAAGCCTTGGAAACACTTCGGCAGGTACGGCAGACACAAGGTCAGAAAGTAAAAGAATGTCAAACTGAACTAAAATACCTGAAGCAAAACAAAGAAAAAGCTTGTGAGATTCGTGATCAGATTACTAGTAAGGAAGCCCAGTTAACATCCTCAAGGGAAATTGTCAAATCCTATGAGAATGAACTTGATCCATTGAAGGTAATTTGATCTCTTGTATGCTGAGGAGAAGGTCATCATTTATCTATCTCTTACCCTCAAAGTACTTATTTTTCTGTGAATGGTGTGTGTATTTCTAGAAAAAAATGATCAGAGACTATATATTATGGTTATGTCTTGAAAGTGAAGGTGAAGTTACTCAGTCGTGTCCGACTCTTTGCAAGACCATGGACTGTAGCCTATCAGGCTTCTCCATCCATGGGATTTTCCAGGCAAGAGTACTGGAGTGGGTTGCCATTTCCTTCTCCAGCTGATCTTCCTGACCCAGGGATCAAACCCAGGTCTCCTGCATTGCAGGCAGATGCTTTACCCTCTGAGCCACCAGGGAAGCATGGTTATGTCTTAGGTCTGTGTTAAAATAGTCTTAAAGTTGCCTGAAGATCTTGCATTTGAGAGTAAACAAATCTGTAGTATCATATTAAGTGAGTCATGTCACTAGTTTTTAACAGTGTAATGACTCAACCTTAAAGTTCTGTATTCTTAAGAAGATTATTTTTTTAATCATTTATTTATTGTTGCACTGAGTCTTTGTTGCTGCATGCAGGCTCTCTCTAGTTGCTGTGAGCAAGGGCTACTTTTTGTTGCAGTGCACAGGCTTATTGCGGTCGCTTCTCTTGTTGCAGAGCACAGGCTATATGTAGGTGCATGGGCTTCAGTAGCTGTGGCTGTGGGCTCTCAGGCCCTGGAGCACAGGCTCTGTAGTTGTGGTGTGTGGAATTAGTTGCTCTGTGGCATGTGGGATCTTCCTGGACCAGAGATTGAACATGTCCCCTGCATTGGCAGGTGAATTCCCAATCACTCTACCACCAAGGAAGTCCGAAAGAGATTATTTTTTAATTAGCAGGTCTTTCTTTGCAATTTTTATAATTTGTAGGATGTTCTTGACATTGTACAAAATTTGAAATTGATGTGTAGCATTTTGATATATTTACAAATGAGTTAGATTTCTAAATTCTGTGATTTGTAAGCAAGACTTTAACAGAATCCCATTCATTCATTTCACAAGCATGCATTAAGTGTTTCCAGTATATACTATGTTTGGAGCTACAGGTACAAAGAGAACGACAGTAGTGTCCTTTCCATTTAAGGTATTACTGGTCTAAAAAAACATTTTTTAAAATGGCTTTTTAAAGTAGCAGATAGAGGAAAGTGTAAATTTTTTTTTTAATTACTGATTTGGTTTTTTAAAACTCTTATAAAAACTGGTACAGATATTTGAATTGTAATCTGAAAATAGCTTGGTTTTCTGTCCCAGTGCCTACTGACATGAATGCACCCTTTAGTGAGGACTTACTGTTTTGTGCATAGCACTGTGCTGGGTACTCTTGAGGATTGTTGTTGTTGATCAGTCGCTAAGTCATGTCCAACTCTTTTCGACCCCATAAATTGCAGCATGCCAGGCTTCTCTGTCCTCACTATCTCCCTGAGTTTGCTCAAGCTCATGTCCATTGAGTTAGTGATGCCATGCAGCCATCTCATCCTCTGTCACCCCCTTCTTCTCTTGTCCTCAATCTTTCCCAGCATCAGGGTCTTTTCCCATGAGTCAGATCTTCTCATCAGGTGGCCAAAGTATTGGAGTTTCCGTTTCAGCATCAGTCCTTCCAATGAATATTCAGGGTTGATTTCCTTTAGGATTGACTGATTTAATCTCCTTGCTGTTCAAAGGACTCCTAAGAGTCTTCTCCAGCACCACAGTTCGAAAGCATCTGTTCTTCGGTGCTCAGCCTTCTTTATAGACCAACTCTCACATTTATACATGACTGCTGGAAAAACCATAGCTTTGATTATACAGACCTTTGTTGGCAAAGTAATGTCTCTGCTTTAAAACACTGTCTAGGTTTGACATAGCTATTCTTCCAAGGAGCAAGTGTCTTTTAATTTTGTGGCTGCAGTCACCATCTGCATTGATTTTGGAGTCCTGTTCTCTTGAAGATAGGGAAGTCAAAGACTTAGACTTTGTTTTTAATGATCTGATAGTCTAGTTGGAGAAATAAAGAATATATTTTGAAAGATAGTTAGGATTACAAAGAAGTAAAATGAAGAGCTGTAGCAATGTGAATGATATAGTTTAAACATAGGTTCTTTAAGAGCTTGAAGATGGTGATTGTGGCACAATTGAGAAACAAGAAAATAGATAAATTGGACTTCATCAAAACAAAAAACTTTTATTTAGCAAACTCTACCATCAAGAATGCAAGAAGACCACACACAGAATGGGAGAAAATATTTGCAAGTTACATATGTGACAAGGAACTTTTATCTGGAGTGTAGAAAGAATCCTTGTTGTTGTTGTCTAGTCATTAGGTTTTGTCCAACTCTTTTGCAACCCTTTGGGACTGTAGCCCACCAAGCTCCTCTGTCCATGATATTTCCTAGGCAAGAATCCTGGAGTGAGTTGTCATTTCCTTTTCCAAAGGATCTTCCTGATCCAGGGATCAAACCCACACCTCCTACACTGGTAGGCAGACTTCACTGAGCCGCTAGGGAAGCCCCAGTCAAGATAATACTAATGCTGCCACAGCACAGGGAAAATACTGATGGAAGCCGACAGGTTTCTGAGAAGTAGAGACTCCTCTGTTACAGTAACAGAGGTATTCCTGTTTATTGCCGTTGAGAATTAATCCACTTCGCTTTGTTAGACTGCTCAATATATTTTCTGAATACAGTTTTTTCCCCACAATTGATATGAATGATCACATTCATGAAGGACTTTCTGTATGCCCTGTCACTGATCAGAATGCTTTAAAACACATTATACAAGCCCCGTGGTAACCCTGTGAAGTTTTTCAGACAAGAAAACTGAGGCACAGGTATTCATGTTGGAAGTAAGGGGTAAACCTAGGATTTAATTCCAGACCTCTCTGATTCCTAAACCCATACTTTTCTTCTTTGGTCAGATTTATCAAAATATAATTTACTTTTAATAAAATCCACACTTTTGAAATTACTATGATGAGTTTGGACAAACGCACACAGTAGTGTTACTACTACGGGTACAGTCAATATATGGGAACTTTCCATCACCCCCAAAAGTTCTTTCAAGTCTGTTTGTAGTCAGTCTGCTACCTCCACTCCCAGCCTTTGGTGGTCACTCATTTGTTTTGTGTTTTGCCTTTTCCAGAATGCCGCATCAGTGGAATCATGCATTATGTAGCCTTTGTGTCTGTTAGCGTAACAACTTTAAAATCTACCTATGTTGTTGCATGTTTGAGTAGCTCATTCCTTTTTATTGCTGAGGATATTCCAGCATAAGGATATATTGCAGTTTGTTCATCTGTTCTTTTGTTGATGGACATTAGGTTGTTAACAGCTTTTAGCTATTACAAATAAAACTACTATAAACTTCTGTGTAGAGGTCTTTATTTGGAGATATGTTTTCATTTCTCTTGGGTAACTCCCTCAGTGTGAGTTGTTAGGTTATATATTAAGTGTGTGTTTTACCTTAGTTGCCGAACTACTTTCCAGAGGTCACTCTGGTAGTCCCACAACGATGTTTAAGAGTGTAGTTGTGCTTCGTCCTGATCAGCACTCAGTGTTACTGTTTTTATTTCAGCCGTTAAGATAAACGTGTGGTTGCTGCTGCTGCTGCTGTTGATCGCTTAGTCCCGTCCGACGTTTTGCGGCCCCGCCGACTACAGGGTGACAGGCTTCCCCGTCCTTCACTAGCTCCCATAGTTTGCTCACAGTCGTGTCCATTGAGTTGGTGATGCCATCCAGCCACCTCGTCCTCTGTCGCCCTCGTCTCCTTTTGCCCTCAGCCTTTCCCAGCATCAGGGTCCTTTCCAGTGAGTCGGCTCTTCTCAGGTGACCAGTGTATCGGAGCTTCAACTTCAGCATCAGTCCTTCCAGTGAATATTCAGGGTTGATTTCCTTTAGGACTGACTGATTTGATCTTGCTGTCCAAAGGACTTCAAGAGTCTTCTCTAGCACCACAGTTGAAAAGCATCAATTCTTTGGTGCTCATCCTTCTTTATGGTCCAACTCTCACATCCATACATGACTGCTGGAAAAACCATAGCTTTGACTATATGGACTTTGTCAGCAAAGTGATATCTCTGCTTTTTAATATGCTGTCTAGGTTGATCATAGCTTTTCTTCCAAGGAGATTTTTACTTCATCAAAATTAACATTTTCTTACAGTTTCTGCTTTTTGTTTCCTATTTAGGAAATCTTTGCCTGACTCAAGATCACAAAAATTTTCTTCTTGAAGTGTTATAGTCTTGAGTTCTTATGTTTAAGTATATTTCAGGTTAATTTTTTAATACGGTATGAGGTGAGGTTGAGATGTACTTCTTTACATAGATGTCCAGTCATTCCAGCTCCCAGAGCCTGTGGTCTTCATTGTTGCACCACCTTGCCTCCCAGTGTCCTCCTCACCCATGTTTAAGTCTGGGACTGTACAAGTCCTTGGAGTCTCCTGCTATACTCAGCAGGTACAGGCACACTTTGCTTTATTGTGCTCTGTAGATAACTGCTTTTTTCTTTTATTGGTTTTTTTGTAGTAACTCTGTGTCAAGCAAGTGTGTTGGCGTCATTTTTCCAACAGCATTTGCTCATTTTGGAAGACAGCTGTGCTCACCACTGTATCACCAATGCCAGTTTGTGTCTCTGTGTCACATTTTGGTAATTCTTGGAATATTTCAAGCTTTTTCATTGTTATATTATTATGGTATTTTGTAATCAATGATCTTTGGTGTTGTAACTGTAATTGTTTTGGGGTGCCACAAACCACACCCATATAAGACAGCAAATATTTTATTGTTGTACTTCACTAAATTTCTTTTTTTAAGACGACACATTTAATCAATAAGTGTTGTATGTGTTCTTACTGCTCTACCACCTGTCCATTCCCCTTTCTCCCTCTTCTTCTGAGACACCTATTATTGAAATTAGACCAGTTATTAACCCTGTAAGGGCCTCTCACATCTTCAGGAGACAGGAAGAGTCACACATCTCTCACTTTAAATCAAAACCTAGAAATGATGAAGGTCAGTGAGGAGGGCATATCAAAAGCCATCAGAGGCCAAAAGCTGGGTCTCATATGTCAAGTGGTTAGCCAGCTTGTGAATGCAAAGGAAAAAGTTTTTGAAGGAAATTAAAAGTGTTACTCCGGTGAACTCATAAATGATAAGAAAGTGAAACAGCATTATTGCTGATGTGGAGATTTTAGTTGTCTGGATAGAAGATCAAACCAGCCACAACATTCCCTTAAGTGAAAGCCTCATCCAGAGCCAGGTCCTAACTCTCTTCAATTCTGTGAAGGCTGAGAGGTAAGGACGCTGCAAAAGAAAGGTTTGAAAGTAGCCAGAGAATCTTAAGGTTTAAGGAAAGATACTGTCTCCCAAGACTTCAGAGTGCAAGGTAAAGCAGCAAATGCTCATATAGAAGCTGCAAGTTATACAGAAGACATAGCTAAGACCATGAATGAAGTTGACTTCATTGTACAGCAGATTTTCACTGTAGGTGAAACAGCCTTATACTGATACAAGATACCATCTAGGACTTTCATGGCTAGAGAGAAGTTAATGCCTGGCCTCAAAGCTTCAAAGGTCAGGCTGACTGTTGTTAGGGACTAACATAGCATGTGACTTTTAAGTGGAAGCCAGTACTTGTTGACCATTCTGAAAATCTTAAGAGCCCTTAAAAATTATGCTATATCTACTATGCTTGTGGTCTATAAATGGAGCAACCTGGATGACAGTGTATCTATTCACAGCATGGTTCAGTGAATATTTTAAACCCATTGTTGAGATCTACTGCTCAAAAAAAATTTTTTTTTTCCAAAATATCCATAATTTTGCTTATCAACCATGTATCTGATCACCCAAGAGTGCTAATGGAGATGTACAATGAGATTTATGTTTTCATGTCTGCTAACATAGCATCCATTCTGCAGCTCATGGATCAAGAAGTCATTTTTCACTTTCATGTCTTTTTAAGAAATACATTTCATAAGGCTGTAGTTGCCATAGATAGTAATTCCAGTGATGGATCTGGATAAATTGAAAACCTTCTGGAAAGGATTTACCATTCTAGATGCCATTAAGAATATTCATGATTCATGGGAACAGATCAAAATATGAACATTGTTTTCTTTTAAGACATAATACTATTGCACACTTCTACATGGTAGTGTAAACAATTTCTATATACACTGTGAAGTCAAAAGATTTGTGTGACTTGGCTTTATTGCAATAATCACTTTATTGCAGTGGTCTGGAATTGAACCCACTTTGCTTGAGGTGTCATAATGTTTAGAGGGAATATATAGCAGCACTTAGTACAGTGTCTGCGATATAGCAAGTCTTTGATCACTGATAGCTATGACTATTATTGATAATTGTTTTTTAATCTCTCATTCAGCTAACGTACTAAACACTTGTTACATGTGCTGGGGAAGCATTGGTGAACAAAGTGAACAACGTTTCTATGATGATAACACACTACCTTTATATAAATCATAAGATATGGTGTTAGTGAAGTGAAAGTCGCTGAGTCATGGCCAACTCTTTTTGACCCCATGGACTACACAGTCCATGGACTTCTCCAGGCCAGAATACTAGAACACTGGAGTTGGTAGCCATTCCCTTCTCCAGGGGATCTTCCCAACCCAGGGATCGAACCCAGGTCTCCTGCATTGCAGACAGATTCTTTACCAGCTGAGCCACCTTAGTATAATTTAGTAAATGACTTTGAAGTTGAGGATGCGTTTTGGTACAGGTATGAAAGCTTACAGTTGATATCCGTAATGTGCTAGTTTAAAAAGTGTCTTAGAAGAGGAATTGGTCAGCCTTAGAATTGTAGAGGAAAACACCAGAAGAATATCCCCAGCATCATCCAAGGAGGGAATTTTCTGAGCCAGGTCACCCATATTCCTAGGAGGTGAGGCAGCCAGCTGTTGCTGGAAGCAGGCCACTGAGATCATTTGTCACATTTCACTTGTGATGCAGCATGAGTTTCTAGTCCACTCAATAGTTCTAATTTATTTTTTAATAAATAGTTATCCTTTTAAGGATTAAGTTCTTAAAATGTGGTATTTTACATAATGTGACTCCAGTTACCCAGTGACTGAAGGACTTTTGTGAGAGGTGTTGAAGGTAGGGCATGGGCTTTGGAGTTAGAAGGGAGTTTATTTCCTTCTTTTCTTTATGAGCTATAAGGCGTTGCACGAGTTACAATGTCTAAAATCCTCAGTTTCTCTGTGCTCCATTTATAGCAATGTGACTAAGTGACTGGCCCTGGGACATATTGTTTATCTTCAATTATTTGTGGTGTAAACTATAGTGAATTTTACTTATGCAGCGTGTTTATTTTCAGAATCGTCTAAAAGAAATTGAACAAAATCTCTCTAAAATAATGAGACTCGACAATGAAATTAAAGCTTTGGAAAGCCGAAAGAAGCAAATGGAAAAAGATAATAGTGAACTGGAACAGAAAATGGAAAAGGTTTGTGGTGGTAGAATTTTGTTCTACTTCAGAATTTTGAGATTATTTTCATGAACCTCATTTGATCCCATTTTGTCACTCATTTCCAAACATAGAAATCTTGATGTTTGTGTTACTTCCATGTTTATGTTAAAAGGAAGGATATTGAATAAGCTCTGGTTCATATTTTGTACCTCAGTGTGATACCTTGTTATACTTTATTTTCGTTCTACACAGGTTTTTCAAGGGTCTGATGAGCAACTAAATGATTTATATCATAATCACCAGAGAACAGTAAGGGAGAAAGAAAGGAGATTGGTAGACTGTCAGCGTGAACTGGAAAAATTAAATAAAGAATCTAGGCTTCTCAATCAAGAAAAATCAGAACTACTTGTGGAACAGGGTAGGACAGTGTTTACTTGTTTTTTTCCTGTATTATAATATTATGAATTTTCTGTATGAATGATGAATCTCCAGGGAATTATGCTGTGTGAAAAAAGTCAGTCTCAAAAGATTATATATCATATGTTTCCATTTTATATGACATTTTGAAATACTAAAATTTTAGAAATCTAGAATAGATTAGTGACTGCCAGGGTTACCCAGTAGGAGGAAGAATGGGAGGAGGGTTAGCATGATTATGGTTTTATAATTTTATTTACTTATTTATTTATTTATTTTTGGCTGTGCTGGGTCCTCACTGCTGCACAGGCTTTTCTGTCGTTGCAGAGAGTGGAGGCTACTCTCTAGTTGTGGTGCCTGGGCTTCTCATTGGGGTGGCTTCTCTCATTGTAGAGCACAGGGTCTGGGACATGTAGGCTCAATAGTTGCAGTTCCCGGGTTCTAGAGAACTGGCTCAGTAGTTGTGGCACACAGGCTTAGTTGCTCCACAGCATGTGGGGGTCTTCCCAGGTCAGGGATCAAACCCATGTCTCCTGCATTGGCAGGCTGATTCTCTACCACTGAGTCACTCGGGAAGCCCTGGTTCTGGTTTTAAAAGAAAGAAGAGGGGTTCTTGTGGTATTTGAACTGCTCAATGTCTTGACTGTCATGGTGAATGTAAGAACCAACACAGCCGATAAAATCATATAAAACTTATACACAGATACAATTTAAACTGGGGAGATAAAAGATTGGTGGATTGTATTAATGTCATTATCCTTATTGTGATATACTATAGTTTTGCAAAATGACTAAAAGAGAACATTGTTTTTCTACTCAACAACAGTTCTGACATCAGATGTGTAGGTTTTTCCACACCAAGCAATTTTCCAGTTATCAGTGGATACCAGGTGTCCTGTAATTTCATTCATTTCTGACATCTCTGGTCTGAAATTAGTACAGACCCCACAGATTAAGGTCTCAGTCCCGTGAGACTGTCCCTCACTTTACTTCAGTTGCTGCTCCCAAGTCCCAGGTTGTCTAGCACCTGTACTTCTGACCAACTGGCTATATAAATCAGGGGTTTCCACAACTCCTTTCTCAGGTTCAGTAATTTTCTATAACTTCCTAGAACTCAGGGAAACACTATCACCAGGTTATTAAGAATAGAGCTCAGGAACAAACAGATGGAAGAGGTGCATAGGGCAGGATAGGGGAGAGGGACACTGAGCTTCCATGCCTTCTCCACATGTTCAACTTGCCCAGCACCTCGATGGAAGCCCTTTGAGTGTCATTGCTTAGGGTTTTTATAAGTTGCATTAGGTAGGCCTGATTGATTAAGTCATTGGCCATTGGTGATTGAACTCAGACTTCAGTCCCTCCCCAGAAATGGGAGGGGTGGATATTGAAACTTCGGACTCTCTAATCACATAGTTGGTTCCTCTGATGACCAAGTCCCATCCTCCAAGAGTCACCTCATTAGAATAAACTCAGGTAAAGTTGAAAAGGGCTTACAGTGAATAACCAAAGATACTCCTCTCACCCCTGTCACTGGGAAATTCTGAGTTTTTGGAGCTCTGTATCAATAACCAAGGACAAAACCAAATGTGGATTTCTTACTGTATCTCAATAATATAGTTACCATTGGGGAAACTGGGCAAAGGATATAAGAGATCTTGTTCTATTATTTTTTTTTTTTACAGTTGCATGTAATGTACAATTATCTTAATTTTTTTAAAAAATCAACTGATAAAAGAATTACTATGATTATGTTTTTTAAAGGCCGTCTACAACTACAAGCAGATCGTCATCAGGAACATATACGAGCTAGAGATTCATTAATTCAGTCTTTGGCAACACAACTAGAATTGGATGGCTTTGAGCTTGGACCATTCAGTGAAAGACAGATAAAAAATTTTCACAAGCTTGTGAGAGAGAGGCAGGAAAAGGAAGCAGAAACTGCTAGCCATCTGTTGGTAAATACTGTTATTTTCTGTTTGTATCGCATTGTCTAGTTGAATTGTTTTAATTTTTGGGTGGATCTTATTTTGTCATATTTTTGGATTAATGTTATCCATTAAAATTAGCCATGAGGTAAAATTAAAACCTTTATGGAAGCAAATTTTGTAAAGTTTATAGTTATAAAAGTACAAAGGAAATACAGACCTACATTTCTTATTTGATTTTAGGTAAAAATTCTTTCTGTATTTTCCTCAGATTATATTACTTTTGCATCAAAGAAACTTTTCCTTAGTGGTATTTTTTTTGTGAAAAATTGATGCTTATGCTTCTTGCTATGTATTTAGAATGACTTCGCAGGAAAAGAGGCTCTGAAACAAAAACAAATAGATGAGATAAGGGATAAGAAAACTGGACTGGGAAGAATAATTGAGCTAAAGTCAGAAATCCTAACTAAGAAGCAGAATGAGCTGAAAAATGTGAAGTACGAATTACAGCAGTTGGAAGGCTCTTCAGACAGGATTCTTGAACTGGACCAGGAGCTCACAAAAGCTGTAAGATACTCTGTAATCCAGTAGTTTTAAGGTGTAAGATATTTGGAAGTATTTTATCTTTTGCTAGTCCTAAGATTACGGCATTTTAATAAAAATGTCAACTTTGTCTATCAGTCTCCTATAAAATGAATTTATTTGGCTGTCTTAATCACCCATCTCTAATCCTGAAACCTGGTGTGCTGAAAATTAGAATCATCTAAGGAAGGTTTAAAAAAAATACTTAAACTTAGATCTTAAACCTTCCAAATAAAAGTCTCTTAAGAGTGGGATGTGGAAATGTATGTTCAAAACAGAACTGGGTGGTTCTTACGAGTAGTTGAGAACCACTTGTCTCAGTTTTAAAAAAGTAGTATTTTCCCTCTAGGTTCCACACACTGTAGATATTATGATTAAATATATGATTAGATATATGATTATT
Source organism: Dama dama (assembly GCF_033118175.1). Classification (NCBI taxonomy): domain Eukaryota; kingdom Metazoa; phylum Chordata; class Mammalia; order Artiodactyla; family Cervidae; genus Dama; species Dama dama. The sequence continues at coordinate 25,211,537 of NC_083689.1, read as the reverse complement.
GCCATGTTACCACTTTTTCTGTGGTAGAAACTTTCTTAGCCCACTTCTTCCTTCTGTGAATTTCCAAAATTTCTTCTCCGTTCCTAATCTGTTCCCTTCCCTCGTGTCTGTGTTAGCAAAATAAGCATCCTAAAACTTGGCAAATCCCTGCTTTTGGTCCCATCTTGATTATTTAAATGTTTCTCTTTGCTCCCATGCTTAACAGATAGCATATATTTTTGTCAGTTTAACCGTTGATCACAATATTGCTCTGTTGTGATGGAGAGATACTGGTCAGGGACCACATCACATTTTCTGTATGCTAGGCAATGTGTAGTGAGTTACTTACTTCCTTGATAAATGCTTAATTATTGACTGAAGAGTCACTGAACTGTATACTTAGGCATATTTTTCTTAATTTTGAACTAATTTTCATTTTCACTCCTGTTTGACTCTTGTAGATTTATTTACTAAGTCTCTGCTCTTATAGTAAGGTAACTTTGTAAGATATTTCTTAAAAAGTTTATTCCTTCTGTTTTTCTGTTGTTGAATAAAATCTAACTAGTATTTTGACCATTCTGAGGAGTAGCTGATTTCTAATACACTTTGCCATCATTTTAACCCAAAATGTTTAAACCTGTTCGTTTGTTTGAATTATCAATAAGGAACGTGAGCTAAGCAAGGCTGAGAAAAACAGCAATGTAGAAACTCTAAAAACAGAAGTAATAAGCCTTCAAAATGAGAAAGCAGACCTAGACAGGACCCTGCGTAAATTGGACCAGGAGATGGAGCAATTAAACCATCATACAGCAACACGTACCCAGATGGAGATGCTCACCAAAGACAAAGTATGACCTTTCTCTGTATTCTAATTATACTCTCTGGTGTTTAAAACAGTTTATCTTACATTCATAATTGTTATACTATGAAGTATTTAGTTGGTATTGGCTTTATATTTTAAGGGTTAAGTGAGCTTTATGCTCTATAAAATAGACTTTCAGGCTTAAAAACTATAATTACAAAAAAAAAGAAACAGTACAAAAGTATTTACACACACACACACATGTACAGTTCTATTAATTTTTAACATATATCATACAGAAATTTTGATCTTCCCAAATGACTCAGTGGTAAAGAATCTGCCTCCAGTGCAGGAGGCTCAAGAGACTCAGGTATGATCCCTGGGTCGGGAAGATCCCCTGGAGAAGGGAGTGGCAGTCTATGCCAGTATTCTTCCATGGAGACTTCCATGGACAGAGGAGCCTGGCAGGCTAAAGTCCGTCGGGTCGCAGAGTCAGACATAGCTGAGAGACTGAGCATACACGTATAGAAGTTTTAATTTTTGTGTCATCAGACCTGTTATTCTTTCCTCTAATACTGTAAGAAGTTTTCAAGAGTTCCCTGGTGGCCAAGTATCACTGGCGGTTTCACTGCCATGGTCCAGCTCGGTCCTTGGTGAGGCAACTGAGAGACTGCACAGGCTGCATAGCACAGCCAACATTAAAAGTGATTTTTTTTCTTTTTCTCCTTGCATTTTCAGTTTTATTTTTAAGCCTAGAACTGTAATCAACCTAAAATTTGGTTTTATTCTTTATGTGGAGATACTGAGTTTCATTTTTAAAAGATTTTTTTTCCCTTTAGGCTGACAAAGATGAACAAATCAGAAAAATAAAATACAGGCATAGTGATGAATTAACATCATTGTTAGGATATTTTCCCAACAAAAAACAGCTTGAAGACTGGCTTCATAGTAAATCAAAAGAAATTAATCAGACCAGGGACAGACTTGCCAAGTTGAAGTAAGTAGTTATAATATTTGAAGATGTAATAGAAGTCTCTTATGTCATGCTTTCATTTTTAATTGTTTTGAAATCATTTATTGTCATGAAATGATATGTCTTATTAATTGACTTTGATTCTCCTATATTTTACAAATTAAGTAAAATGGCAACAGTGATTTGAGCTTCTTGTTCCTTAAAAGTTTGCAGAACTAAGAGAAAGAATTAAAATATTCCTCTGTAAAAAGTGAGACTTGAAAATACAAAACTCCTAAAAGGTAATGTGGGGACAAGTTTCATTATGTTGAAATTGGCAATGATTTCTTGGTTATGACCCCAAAAATACAGGCAGCAGAAGCAAAACTAGACAGATGGGACTACATCATACTTAAAAACTGCTACGCAACAGAGGGTAAAGGCAATCCACGTAATGGGAGAAAACATTTGCAAATGATATATCTGTTTAGGTGTGGTGGTTGTTCAGTCACTAAGTCATGTTCAACTCTTTGCAATCCCATGGACTGCAGCATGCCAGGGTTCCCTGTCCTTCACTGTCTCGTGGACTTTGCTAAAACTCATGTCCATGGAGTTGGTGATGCCATCCAACCATCTCATCCTCTGTTGCCCCCTCCTCCTGCCTCCTGCCCTCAGTCTTTCCCTGCATCAGGGTCTTTTCCAGTGAGTTGCTCTTCGCATCAGGTGGCCAGAGTATTGGAGCTTCAGTTTCAGCATCAGTCCTTCCAATGAATATTCAAGGTTGATTTCCTTTAGGACTGACTGGTTTGATCTCCTTGCTGTCCAAGGGACTCTCAAGAGTTTTCTCTAGCGCCACATTTTGAAAGCATCAATTCTTCAGCACTCATCCTTCTTTATGGTCCAACTCTCACACCCATACATGACTGTTGGAAAAACTATGAAATGAAATGATGAAAGTCAATCATGTTGTGTCCAAATCTTTGCGACCCCATGAACTAGCCTGCCAGGCTCCTCTGCCCTTGGAATTCTCCAGGCAAGAATACTGGAGTGGGTAGCCATTCCCTTCTCCAGGGGATCTTCTCAACCCATGAATTAAACTTGGGTCTCCTGCGTTGCAGGCAGATTGTTTACTGTCTGAGCCACCAGGGAAAAACCAGTTTTGACTATGGACCCTTGTCAGCAAAGTGATGTCTCTGCCTTTTAATATATTGTCTAAGTGACCATACCGTCGTGATTATCTGGATCATTAAGACCTGTTTTTGTTGTTCTTCTGTGTATTCTCGATACCTCTTCTGCTTCTGTTAGGACCTTGCTGTTTCTGTCCTTTATTATGCCCACCTTTGCCTGAAGTATTCACTTGGTATTTCTAGTTTCCTTAAAGAGATCTGTAGTTTTTCCCATTCTGTTGTTTCCTTTTATATCTTTGCATTGTTCACCTATGAAGGCTTTCTCATCTCTCCTTGATACTCTCTGGAACTCTGCATTCATATCCCAATGGAATATCTTTCCCAGAACCTTTGCCTTGTGTTTCTCTTTTCTCAGCTATATATAAGGCCGCCTCAGACAACCATTTTGCCTCCTTGCATTTCTTGTTCTTTGGGATAGTTTTGATCACCGCTAGTGTTATGAACCTCCGTCCATAGTTGTTCAGGGACTGTGTCCACCAGATCTAATCCCTTGAATCTATTTGTCATCGCCACTGTATAATCATAAGGGATTTGATTTAGGTCATACCTGAACTAGTGGTTCAGGTCTAGTGGTTTTCCCTGCTTTCTTCAATTTAAGTCTGAATTTTGCAGTAAGGCGTTCATGATCTGAGCCACAGTCAGCTCCAGGTCTTGTTTTTGCTGACTGTATAGAGCTTCTCCATCTTCGGCTGCAAAGGATATAATCACTCTGATTTTGGTATTGACCATCTGGTGATGTCCATATGTATAGTTGTCTCTTGTGCTATTGTAAGACGGTGTTTGCTATGACCAGTGCGTTCTCTTGGCAAAACTCCATTATTTTCTGCCCTGCTTCATTTTGTACTCCAAGGCCAAACTTGCTTGTTACTCCAGGTGTCTCTTGACTTCCTAGTTTTGCATTCCAATCCCCTATGAAGAAAAGGACATCTTTTTTGGTTTCAGTTCTAGAAGGTCTTGTAGATCTTCATAGAACTGTATGATTTCAGCTTCTTCGGCATTAATGGTTGGGGCACAGACTTGGATTACAGTGATATTGAATGGTTTGCCTTGGAAACAAACCGAGATCATTCTGTTGTTTTTGAGATTGCACCCAAGTACTGCACTGATGTGAAGAGCTGACTCATTGGAAAAGACCCTGATGCTGGGAAAGATTGAGGGCATGAGGAGAAGGGGGCAACAGAGGATGAGATGGTCGGATGGCATCACTGACTCGATGGACATGAGTGTGAGCAAACTCCGGGAGATGGTGAAGGACAGGGAAGCCTGGCATGCTGCAGTCCATGGAGTTGCAAAGAGTCAATACGACTGAGCAACTGAACACAAACATCAACTGCATTTTGGACTCTCTTGTTGACTATGAGGGCTGCTGCATTTCTACTAAGGGATTCTTGCCCACAGTAGTAGATATAATGGTCATCCGAGTTAAATTTGCTCATTCCTATCCATTTTAGTTCACTGTTTCCTAAAGTGTCAATGCTCACTCTTGCCATCTCCTGCTTGACCACGTCCAATTTACCTTGATTCATGGACCTAACATTCCAGGTTCTTATGCAATATTGTTCTTTACTGCATTGGACTTTACTTTCACCACCAGATACATCTACAACTGAGCGTCATTTCCACTTTGGCCCAGCCTCTTCATTCTTTCTAGAGCTATTTCTTCACTATTCCCCAGTAGCATATTGGACCCCTACCAACCTGGTGGGCTCATCTTCCGGTGTCATATCTTTTTGCCTTTTCCATGAACAATATGAACAATATGATTAGGGGTTAATATCCAGAATATATAAAGAACTCTTACAATTTGGTAATGAAAAAACAAATACCCAGATTAAAAAATGTCAAAGGACTTGAAGAGCAATTTCTCCAATAGATATGCAACTAGCCAACAAGCATATAAAAAGATACTCAGAATTGCTAATCATTAAGGAAATGCAAATCAAAACCATGGTGATATATCACTCCATACTGGTTAGGATGATAGTTATCAAAACAACAGGAAATACAGTAGTGGGTTATAATAACCTATAATAGAAAATGAAAGAGTAATATGTATATAACAGAATCACTTTGCTGTGCAGCTAACACTAACACATTGTAATTCAACTATACTTCAATTAAATAAAATAAGTTTTTTAAAAACCCAGAAAACAAGTGTTGGTGAAGATATTGAGAAATTGGAACTCTGTGCACTATTTGTGGGAATGTAAAATGGTGCAGTTACTATAGAAAACCTTGGAGGTTCTTCAGAAATTAGGAAAAGAATAACCAGATGATTGAGCAGTTCCACTTGTGGGTATATATTCAAATGAAAACATGATCTCAAGGAAATATTTGTTAGTCCATGTTCACTGCAGCATTATTCACAATAGCCAACAGGTGGAAGCAACCTTAATGCTTATTGATGGATGGATAAATAAATGTATGTATAATGGAATATTTTTTATCTTTGTAAGAGAAGGAAATCTTGTGTGTTGAGAAACCTTGAGGGTATTAAGTGAAGTATACTAGTCACAAAAAGTACTACATGGTTCCACTTAAATGAAGTTTTCAAAGTTGTCAAACTCTTAGATACAGAAAGTATATATATTGGAGGTTCAGAGTAGCTAGAGGATGAGGGCGGGGTGGGGTAGGGTGTGTTGTTCAGTGGATATAGAGTTCAGTTTTGTAAGATGAAAAAGCTTTAGAGATCTGTTACACAAAAATGTGCATACAGTTAACACCACCATGCCATACAATTTAAAATGGGTAAGGTGTTAAATTTTGTTTTTTCCACAGTTTAAAAAAAGTGATCAATTTTTTCAAATATCACCTTGAGTGGTGTTTAGATAGGAGGGTCAAAAATCCCACACATTTTTGAGGAAGATGGTGAATTTGGCCATGTTAAATTTATATTTCTTGTGGAAATGTCTGTTGGGAATAAAATATTGGAGTTTGAGGTTTAATAGATTGGAAGTTGTTGCTTTGCAAATGATATTGGCGTCAGTAGTACATAACAACTTGGAGTTATTCAAAGAGAAGAGAAAGAATTGTAGTCAGATTCCTGGAAAACACCAGCATTGAAACTGTTGGCGAGCAAAGGAAGAGGAAGCAAGAGAACCAAATGCCCAGGGAGCCAGGGTGCGAGCAAGAGAGGAGTGTTGTCTGATTTGCCTTGAGAAAATATTCGTCCAGGGAGGAGCCCAAATGTTTTGTGGTGCTGTTAAAATAGTGATCTTCCAGCCCAGGTGGGATGCACGAGACAAGTGCTCGGGCCTGGTGCACTGGGAAGACCCAGAGGAATCGGGTGGAGAGGGAGGTGGGAGGGGGGATCGGGATTGGGAATACGTGTAAATCCATGGCTGATTCATATCAATGTATGACAAAACCCACTGGAAAAAAAAAATAAAAATTAAAAAAAAAAAAAAATAGTGATCTTAATGAGCAGTGCTCAATGTCTAGGATGGTGAAAGCGTCATCTGCATGTTACTTTATTTCCAAATTTTTACTGCAACTCACAATGGAAAGTATCAAGATGAGGCATATGTGCACTCATGCATATTTATCTGAAACAAATTTCTTAAAATAGTACCAGTACTAACTATGCTTAATCCACTCCAATATATTCTGCATAGTATATTCAGTTTTTCAAAATATGCTGACTATAATACATTAAATTGATTACATGACTTACCAAATGTGTCAAAACCTGTACATTGAAAACCCCTGATTTGTATGGGCACGGAGGCTGGCTAGGATAATATTTAAGAGTTGGAGTGGAAATTAATTGTACTAGTGGGCAAAGTCTTTGGTGAATGAGAAGGAATGAGCAATCAGGTTGTAAAAACTGGTTTGGCCAAGATGTTTGTTCGGTTTTTCCTCTGAGATGGCTCTGGTAGCTCTAGTTGTCTTTAACTTCATTCAGAGCGATTTTGTTAGATTGTATTGTGACAGCTGTCTCGTCAGCATGCTTTTTAAAATAAATAAATAAAATGTCCCCAAATTGGTGAATTTTGTGTAGCTATTTTAGTATTGAAGATGAAAGAGAAAAGCAACATTTTCATACATTAAGCTTTGTTATTTCAATAACAGTAAAAATGCAACTGAAACACCAAAATGATTTGTGCCATATATAGAGAAGGTACTCTGGTTGAAAACAGTCAATGTTATGTCATGCGAGATGTAGCTGACATACTCAAAATATCCACATCAAGCTCTGAAAATCATTTGCACCAGCTTGGTTGTGTTAATCGATTTGATGTTTGGCTTCCACATAAATTGAGTGAAAAAAATCTTCTTGACCATATCTCCACATGCAATTCTCTACTTAAACATAACAAAAAGTTCCATTTTTAAAAGAAATTGTGACAGGCAATGAAGAGTGGATACTGTACAATAATGTGAAATGGAAGAGATCGTGGGTCAAGGAAAGTGAACACCACCAACCACACACCAAAGACCAATCTTCATCCAGAGAAGTTGGTATTGTGTATATGGTGGGATTGGAAGTGAGTCCTCTACTATTAACTCTTTCCAAAAAACCAAACAGTTCCAACAAGTACAGCTGCAAATTAAACCAACTGAAATTCTCTTAATGGAAAAAATTTCAGTTCTTTGGAAGACCATAAAAGGCGCCTGGAACAAACTAGTTCTTTACTCAAAAAGATAAAAAGTTTTCAGCAGATGAAATTATGAGTTGCTTAGAAAATGGCAGAAGGTAGTGGAACAAAACAGTGAATACATTGTTCAGTAAAGTTCTTGATGAAAATGAAAAATGTGTCTTTTATTTTTACTTTAAAACCAAAGGAACCTTTTGGCCAACTCATTGGATGACAGGAACAAAGAGGGAACAAAGGAGAAATTTTTTACTGGAGGGAATGGAAGTAGTTTGGAAAGGGTTCAGACAGAGTTAAGTGAATGCTCTCCTTTTTTCTAATCTCTCTCCAGTAGATCTGTGAAGCATATTCTCCTTGCTAAGGTTCTCAATGCAAGATCTCAGACCCCCCTCAAACCAAGCAGAGTTCGGTCTGTACACATTCTTCTGGGAGCAGGTGTCTGACCAGAGTGAGTCAGTATACTATAGGAGTAGAGTGCAGGCAGGAGTGGACTGTTGCCATGACTTCTTAAAAAAAAAAGCACTTGGTCACAGCAGACTTTTGTAGTATTTTCTGGCAGAGTTTGTCTTGTATCTGCCTTCACACTTTGAATTCATTTCTCATATTTTAAAATTGTAATCTATTTTCTTATTTTAGCAAGGAACTAGCTTCAGCTGAGCAAAATAAAAATCATATAAATATTGAGCTAAAAAGGAAGGAAGAGCAGTTGTCCAGCTATGAAGACAAACTGTTTGATGTCTGTGGTAGCCAGGATTTTGAAAATGACTTGGACAGACTTAAAGAAGAAATTGAAAAATCATCAAAACAACGAGGTAAGTTACCTTCTTTATGTTATCAGGGCATTTTCATGTTTTTGAATTTTTGTTCACAGGTAGCTGTTACGGATGGCAGATTTAAAAACTTGGTGCTGGAGCCAGGTGGCTCAAGTTTCACTTCTGGTTCTACAGCCTACTTGCTTTATGACTTTGGACAGATTATTGAAACTTTTTATACTTCAGATTCATTACCTGAGGACATAACTGCCTAGGATGTTGGGGAGGAGTAAATGAGATTATAGGGTCTGGCACATAACACTGTATATAAGTTTTGTTATACTTTTTGTGTTACCAGAAAATAATTTATATAAATCTGAATGTATTGTGCCCTTGAGAAGATTTAAATGTCAGAATTTTTATTTCTTTCATAGTGTGTTTATAAAGCAAGAAGAGTATCATGTATTTACAGAAAAGGATAGAAATATATTAACAAAACCATATTTTATATGCATCTCACTGAGAATATGTATATGTATATGTTTTTTAAATAGCCATGTTGGCTGGAGCTACGGCAGTTTATTCTCAATTCATTACTCAGTTGACGGACGAAAACCAGTCGTGTTGCCCTGTCTGTCAGAGAGGTTTTCAGACAGAAGCTGAATTACAAGAAGTCATCAGTGATTTGCAGTCCAAGCTGAGGCTTGCTCCAGATAAGCTCAAGTCGACAGAATCAGAGCTAAAGAAAAAAGAAAAGCGGCGTGATGAAATGCTGGGACTAGTGCCCATGAGGTGAGAAGAGCAGTTTCCCGTTACCGCGCCTGTAGAGCAGCCTGTGAGAGATGCCTCTCTGCCTCCTGGCGTAGGGTGGGTATTCAGTTAGCAGGGGTTGAGTGAATAAAGGTTGAAGTCAGGAATCTAAGCCAGAATGTTCCTTCCCTGTTAATTTATGTGATAAGAAAGAATTGTTTTCTTTCAAAATAAGTTTGTTTCTTAAACTACTCACAGGATGGATACATTCTTTACTCTGTGAGCGTGTGTGTGTGTTTCATCCCTGAGACTTGGGTTGAGGGCAGAAATTTTAAAATCTAAATTTTCAGACTATTTGCTGATGTGTCACTTCCTAAACCCAGCAGAAGAATTAGAGTACTGGAAAGCCCCCCTTAAGAGACAAGTTTTAAACTATACTTAGGTTTTTCTCACTCCCAGAAAGAATGAATAATAGATGGTTTCTATTGTTTATTTTTCCCTCTCTTCTATCAGAAATCCAGATGATGGTCTATTTATAAATAAAATCAAGTCAGAGAGTATGTGAAGATTGCCTTGGTATTTCCCAGAACATAGAGCACAAAAATGGTCACAGAAACCAATAAGACATGAGCTTCATGGAGCTGATGATCTTTGTAAGGAAATGCATTAGTTAGGAAGAAAGAAGCCAGTGGACTGTAGAATGACGGTAGTATTTTGAGGGAAGGAGGAGGAATGTAAAGCATAGAAAAGTTGATTTGACTCATTAAAGAGAAGGAAAGGGGAGAGGGGAATTAGACCAGTGTGTATAAAGAACAGGGAAGAGTGAGACATGTGCTGCAGTAGAAACATTATCTGGAGTTTGAGAACTTATTTGTAGTGACTGATTCCCGTAAGTAGGGAAGACAGAGCTGCATTATGTTCATTCCTAGTTACAGCTCTGTCTTTTAGGTGATGGGGAGCCATCCTCAGGGATTTAATGAAAAATGTGTTTTAGGAAAATTAATCTAATGTTAATACATTGAATGGATGAAAGTGAGAAAAACTCTAAAAGCAAAAAAGGAGGAGGGTATGTTGACTTGGAAAACTGAAGAGGAGTGTAAGGAAAAGGAGAAGGAAAGATGCAAGAAGATGTGCTTTGTGGTAGCCAGCCTGTAAGATGGTCCCCAGTGATCCTTGCCTCCTGGTATTCACATTCTTGCATAGTTGTCTCATGTTCTAGGGTGGGTTCCAGGATATGTAACCAGTAAAATACAACAGAAGTGATCACAGGTTCCTTCGAGGATCAGGTTATATAAGACACTATAGCTTCCCGCTCTCCTTTTCTTTCTCTTGGATCTTGGGGAAGCCAGCTGCTATGTTGTGAGCAGCCCTGTGGAGGGACCCACTTGGTGAGGACCTGAGGCCTTTGAACAACCACATGAGTGAGTGTACCATTTGGAAGCAGATTTTCCAGCAGTAATACCTTCAGATGACTGCAGCTCACAGCTTGACCGCACCTTCAGTAACACACCCTGAGTCAAAAATACCCAAGTAGCAGCTAGTCCTCCTATCTGTGGGAAATAAGTGCTATTGTGTTTTAAGCTGCTAAGTTTTGGGGTGTTGTGTTATGTAGCGATAGATAACTAATATAATCATCAAGAATAAAAACCAGATCATTAGGGGCTACAGAGAGCATGTCATATGGTGACAAAAGCAATAATTTGAGAATGAAAAGGAATAAGGCAAGATCTTAAAAAGAAAGACATTAAGTGAAAGATAAAATTAGAAGTTGGTAGAAAGTACATGTAGTTCTGTGTCAAACTGGTAAATTATGAAGAGCAGAAATCAATACTGTATTGATATTTTAGGACCCTTGCCAACATAGCTCCCCTTGTCAGAGTAAGGTATGTATCTTATTCATTGTTGTGCCTCCATAATTCTTTGTGTTTTGTAAGTTTGGTAAGTAACTATTTGCTGAATGAATAAGAACTGTAGTAACTGTAGTTCCATGTGTTTATTGCTGCTTAACAAACCCCCCTCAGAACTTGGTACCTCACAACAGTGATTTATTATGATCTTCCATGGTTCTGTGGGATAATTGGGCTTAACTAAGTGGGGCTGGGGGCAGGAGGAGAAGGGGACGACAGAAGATGAGATGGCTGGATGGCATCACTGACTCGATGGACATGAGTTTGAGTGAACTCCAGGAGTTGGTGATGGACAGGGAGGCCTGGTGTGCCGCGATTCATGGGGTCACAAAGAGTCAGACACGACTGAGGGACTGAACTGAACTGAACTGAAGTAGTTCTTATTTGGGGTATTTCATGCAATTGCAGTCAGATGTTGGCTGCAGTCATTTCAAGGCTCTACTGGCCTGGACATTCAGTAGAGTTCGCTCATATGGCCGGTGATGATGCTGACTGTTGGCTAGGAGCTCATCTGAGGCTCTACTGGCCTGGACATTCAAGATGGTTCACTCACATGGTTGGTGGTGATGCTGACGGTTGGCCACGGGCTTACCTGGGCCGTCACACAGAATGCCTTCATTTGACTTCACCTGTGTCTTGGACTTTGGGCAGCATAGTGGCTAGATTGCCACAGGAAGTATTCTAATAGCAAATGTGTTAAGGCCTGGGCCCAGAAACTCATAGTGTTACCTCTGCTGTTTTTTATTGGTCATAGTGTTGCTGTTTTTTACTGCTGTTTTTTTACATAGACCACGTCTATGTGTGTATGCAAATGTAAAAATGGGGTTAAAATTTAATGGATGCCTGTAGTTCTCCACAAAGATGACCCAGTCAAGTGAATGCTTGATTGTCATTAGGCTGTTGTAACTTTGTCACTTTTTAGGTAGTGGGCACATAACTTAAGACAAACTTAGGGTCCATAACATCAGGAAATAATGTGAACATGAATTATTCATAATCTAAATACATTCATATTTATTCAGGAAAGTTTTTCATTACTCTGGTATAAAAGATTACAGGTCTTTTGTCACCACAGATTGGTTGATTGGCATTTCTTGGTCATAGTGTGGACTTTTAAAAAATCATTAAGTAATAACAGTGTAATAGCTAATGCTTGAGTTTCTAGTTTATTATAAGATTCTCATTAGAAATCAGTTTATCATACTAATTTGATTTTGATTAAGAATTTAAAACTTTTCTGAAATAAGCTTAATAGCTTTTTATTTTTCAGATTAAATACAAGTTTTGTTGTTTCCAAGGTATTAACAAAAACAGGTTTGGGGCCAGTACCTGCCACAGGGGTGTTAATTCATTGCCTGGAGTAGCAGTAGTAAAGTGGGTGTAACAGCTTTTGTACCATAAACCCATGTAGCATTTGACTGAATGGTTTCCTTCCTTCCTTCTTCTTTTCTTCCATCCTTCATTTTTCTAACGTTTAAAGTTTTTATTTTAAAAGTTTTAAACTTTTAAAACTTTTAATTTGTAATTTTACACTTAAAATTTAGGTAGTACAGAGAGTTCACATATATCCTTCACCCCGTTTCTCCTGATGTTCACAATTTATGTTACCATAATATGGCTGTCAAAATCAAGAAATTAACTTTGGTGTAATTCTATTAAACTACAAACCACATTTGAATTTTAGCAGTCTTTCTGTTAATATCCCTTTTCTATTTCAGGATCCAACTTAGGATCTCCACATTGCATGTAGTAATTATCCTTGTTATTAATATTTATCCTTAGGCTCTTGTGTGGTCTACCATAGTTCTTTGTCTTTCATGATCTTGACACTTCTGATGAGTATGGTCTTGGTAATTTGTAAAATATCCTTCAGTTTGGCAGACAGCGTGGTAAAATTGTTGCTATCAAGATCTCTTAATAGGTACTAAAATCAGTGGACAAAGGTTTGAGGAAAAACCGAATGTTTACATTGTCTTCAGTGTATTTCTCCTAGGTTTTTATTGATTACATAGAGAAAAATAGTAACTTTACAATGGATAAATCTGGCTGACACTGTCTTTACTAAGTAAGAGTAACATAATGACATCATGTGCCCACTAAAGATGCCCTAATGAGAAGGATACAACATCACTTCTATGGTATTCTTGCCAAAAATATGTAACCTCCATCTCTTTATGAAGAAACATTACATTGCTTATTTTTAATTGTGTTTTTGTGAAGGCAAAGCATAATTGATTTGAAGGAGAAGGAAATACCAGAATTAAGAAATAAACTGCAGAATGTGAACAGAGACATACAGCGCCTCAAGAATGACATAGAAGAACAGGAAACACTCTTGGGTGCAATTATACCTGAGGAAGAAAGTGCTAAAGTGTGTCTGACAGATGTTACAATTATGGAGAGGCTCCAGGTACAGTTACTGCAGTTTAAAGATGAATAAAACTTGTTTCATGGTGGTTTGAAAATGACATGTGAGTGTTTAAATAGCTAGTTTTCCGGTACAAATTGTGTTCCCTATTCTGAATTTCAGGTAGTTTCAGGGAGTAACTGCTTAACTTACATTTCTGAGTTTAGTTCTTTTTATCCATAAGTTAGGAGAATTATGTTTATTTTTCTTTTTTAGTCTGCTTCCTTTAATTTGCTTTAGTCTGCTTCCTTTAATCCAATAGTCAGTTGGGTCTGACTCATTGTGGCCCCATGAACTGTAGCGCACCAGGTTCCTCTCTCCATGGGAATCTTTTCAGGCAAGAATACTGGAGCGGATTGCCATTTCCTTCTCCACAGATCTTCCCGACCCAGGGATCAGACCCATGTCTCTTGTGTTTCCTGCATTGGCAGGCAGATTCTTTACCACTGAGCCACCTGGGAAGATGCCTTTTATTTTCATCATTTAAATTAACTTAAGCATAAAATTAAGAGACTAGAGAGCTCTTCAAGAAAATTAGAGATACCAAGGGAACACTTCATGCAAAGATGGGCACAATAATGGACAGAAATGGTGTGGACCTAACAGAAGCAGAAGATATTAAGAAGAGGTGGCAAGAATACACAGAAGAACTACACAAAAAAGATCTTCATGACCCACATAATGACAATGGTATGATCACTCACCTAGAGCCAGACATCCTGGAATGTGAAGTCAAGTGGGCCTTAGGAAGCTTCACTATGAACAAAGCTAGTGGAGGTGATGGAATTCCAGTTGAGCTGTTTCAAATCCTAAAATATGATGCTGTGAAAGAGCTGCACGTAGTATGCCAACAAATTTGGAAAACTCAGCAGTGGCCACAGGACTGGGAAAGGTCAGTTTTCATTCCAATCTCAAGGAAAGGCAATACCAAAGAACGTTCAAACTCCCGCACAATTGCACTCATCTCACATGCTAGCAAAGTAATGCTCAAGATTCTCCAAGCCAAGCTTCAATAGTACATGAACTGTGAACTTCCAGATGTTCAAGCTGAATTTAGAAAAGGCAGAGAAACCAGAGATCAAATTGCCAACATTCATTGGATCATAGAAAAAGCAAGAGAATTCCAGAAAAACATCTGCTGTATTGACTATGCCAAAGCCTTTGACTGTGTGGATCACAACCAACTGTGCAAAATTCTTAAAGAGATAGGACTGCCTGACCACCTTACCTGCCTCCTGAGAAATCTGTATGCAGGTCAAGAAGCAACAGTTAGAACTAGACATGGAACAATGAACTGGTTCCAAATTGGGAAAGGAGTACATCAAGGCTGTATATTGTCACCCTGCTTATTTAACTTATATGCAGAGTACATCATGGGAAATGCTGGGCTGGATGAAGCACATGCTGGAATCAAGATTGCTGGGAGAAATATCAATAACCTCAGATATGCAGATGATACCACCCTTAGGGCAGAAAGCGAAGGAGAACCAAAGAGCCTCTTGATGAAAGTGAAAGAGGAGAGTGAAAAAGCTGGCTTAAAACTCAACATACAAAAAACTTAAGATCATGGCATCCAGTCCCATCACTTCATGGCTAATAGCTGGGGAAACAGTGAGAGACCTTATTTTCTTAGGCTCCAAAATCACTGCAGATGGTCACTGCAGCCATGGAATTAAAAGACGCTTGCTCCTTGGAAGAAAAGCTATGACTAACGTAGACAGCATATTAAAAAGGAGAGACAGTACGTTGCTGACAAAGGCCCGTCTAGTCAAAGCTGTGGTTTTTCCTGTAATCGTGTATGGATGTAAGAGTTGGACTATAAAGAAAGCTGAGTGCTGAAGAATTGATGCTTTTGAACTATGGTGTTGGAGAAGACTCTTGAGAGTCCCTTGGACTGTGAGGAGCTCAAACCAGTCAATCTTAAAGGAAATTAGTCCTGAATACTCATTGGAAGAACTGATGCTGAAGCTGAAACTCCAGTACTTTGGCCACCTGAAGTGAAGAACTGATTCATTGGAAAAGACCTTGATGCTGGGAAAGATTGAAGGCAGGAGGAGAAGGGGACGACCGAGGATGAGATGATTGGATGGCATCACTGACTCGATGGACATGAGTTTGAGCAAGCTCTGGTATTAGTGATGGACAGGAAGCCTGGTGTGCTGCAGTCCATGGAGTGGCAGAGTTGGATACGACTGAGCAACTGAACTGACTGACTGAAGCTTAAAATTAATTTCATTTTTATTGTATTAAAATTTGTTAAAATTATATCTGACAGTTACAAATTAGATTTTTTAAAGTAATTAAAAGCAGTTAATTTTTTAAGATTTTGAATAATGATAATGCCATAAATTTCCTAAAGGAAATAACTTTGATTTATTCTTAAGATGGAACTAAAAGATGTTGAAAGAAAAATTGCACAGCAAGCAGCTAAACTCCAAGGACTAGATTTGGATCGAAGTGTTCAGCAAGTAAACCAGGAAAAACAAGAAAAACAACACAAATTAGATACAGGTAATAGAGTGTGTTTCCTTATAAAAACTTCAACATTCCCAGCATATGGTTTTTACCATTAATTTTATAACTATTATGTGGACAAAAAACAGTCTTCCAGTCCATGGTATAGTCACTTTCTCTTCTCAAAAGCATCACTTCTCCTCTCTCCTTTCTTTATTGAATAATAGGAACTTTTGAATAATTAGTAATAGATGGAAAGTGAAAGTCGCTCAGTCATGTCTGTCTCTTTGTGACCACGTGAACTGTAGAGCCCATGGATTTCTCCAGGCCAGAATACTGGAGTGGATAGCCTTTCCCTTCTCCAGGGGATCTTCCCAACCCGGGGATTGAACCCAGGTCTCCTGCATTGCAAGCGGATTCTTTACCAGCTGAGCCACAAGGGTAGCCCAAATAATAGATAAGCTGTTCTCTTTCTCAGTCATGCCTGCCCTGTGAGCTCACCCATGGGTGTTGGGACAGCAAGCGGGTTTGGGAGCTAGATAGATGGTTCTGGCATTTTTCTTGTGGTGGGTGGGACCCACAGAAACTCAGCCTTTGTGAATGCCACAGACCTATAAACTAGAAAGATGTTACTTATGGTGTTTTCTGTGCCCTTTCATTAACTGTATGGATGTGTTCTCATGCAGTTTCTAGTAAGATAGAATTGAACCGTAAGCTTATACAGGACCAGCAGGAACAGATTCAACACCTAAAAAGCACAACAAATGAACTTAAATCAGAGAAACTTCAGATATCCACTAACTTACAACGTCGTCAGCAGCTAGAGGAACAGACTGTGGAATTATCCACTGAAGTTCAGTCCTTACACAGAGAAATAAAGGTAAAAACATTCATATGTATTTGTTTTTTAAAATTAGTTCAGATATATGAAATGCTCTTTTTGGGATAATGGCCAAAATATGGTTATTGTGAGAATCAAATCGAAATGGTATACAGAACTTGTACTAATAGGTAAAGACTTCTGGGAGAAGATTTACTGGCCATAATAAGAAGGAGCTGGCTGCCTGGTTAAGTAGTGAACTTCCTGTTACTGGAGGTGGCCTGGTGGTGACTGCTAACTCCGTATGAGGATTCCTACTTGTGTTGGAGATTTGTCTTATCTAAAAATCCTACATGGATGGCAGACACTGCCTCTCAGACATAGCACTTTTCTTTGATTCCAGATGTAATTTCAGCGTACTTCCCACTATAATCAGCAGGCACTGAGTTGACACATGGAATGGAACCTAATTGGCATCCCTCACCTAGTTTAATCAAACCTAAGTAAAAAGTGAAAATGAGAGTCGCTCGGCCATGTCCAACTGTTGGCGACCCCACAGACTATACAGTCTGTGGAATTCTCCAGGCCAGAATACTGGAGTGGGTAGCTGCTCCCTTCTCCAGGGGATCTTCCCAACCCAGGGATCAAACCCAGGTCTCCTGTGTTGCAGGTGGAGTCTTTTTTTTTTTTTTCCATTTATTTTTATTAGTTGGAGGCTAATTATAATATTGTAGTGGGTTTTGCCGTACATTGACATGAATCAGCCATGGATTTGCATGTGTTCCCCATCCTGAACCCCCCTCCCACCTCCCTCCCCATCCCATCCCTCTGGGTCATCCCAGTGCACCAGCCCTGAGCACTTGTCTCATGCATCCAACTGGGACTGGCGATCTTTTTCACCCTTGATAGTATACTTGTTTCAGTGCTGTTCTCTCAGAGCATCCCACCCTCGCCTTCTCCCACAGAGTCCCAAAGTCTGTACATCTGTGTCTCTTTTTCTGTTTTGCATATAGGGTTATCGTTACCATCTTTTTAAATTCCATATATATGCGTTAGTATACTGTATTGATGTTTATCTTTCTGACTGACTTCACTCTGTATAATGGGCTCCAGTTTCATCCATCTCATTAGAACTGATTCAAATGTATTCTTTTTAATGACTGAGTAATATTCCATTGTGTATATGTACCACAGCTTCCTTATCCATTCGTCTGCTGATGGGCATCTAGTTTGCTTCCATGTCCTGGCTATTATAAACAGTGCTGCGATGAACATTGGGGTGCACGTGTCTCTTTCAGATCTGGTTTCCTCGGTGTGTATGCCCAGGAGTGGGATTGCTTGCAGGTGGATTCTTTACCAGCTGAACCACCAGGGAAGCCCCAAATCAAACCTAAGACTCAGCCAATTAAATTTTTGAACAGTTTTAGAAAAAATAATCTTATCTAGGTTCATAATTATACACATTCAGTAAGAACTAAGTATATTACTGAATCTGTTGTTACTATAAATGTTTCTTAAGTAGTTTTAGATTACAGAATATCAGAGGCGTATAGTATAAATAGTAGTACTACCTTATTTTTTTATTTCTTTACTGCTTATAAACTGTGACATTTAAACTGTTGTATCTCATTTTGCATTCAGTGTATCATTTTGATAAATGTGACTAAATTTCCTTCTTAAAGAAAAAGAAGTTGAGACTTCCAGATATTCCATGATTTGTCCAAGTTCATACAGTTAGTAGGAGGCAGAGTTAATTTACTGGTATATATCTTATGATGTGTAAGACATTTGACTTCCTACCACACCAAACCACTTCCTAATATAAAATATATTGACACTGAATTAATTCTGAATAATTGTTTCTACCTTTATGAATTCACTAGGTACTTCAGGATCTTTTGAGGATCATGGTTTTGAACAGCGGTTATTATATTATGCTATAGAGATGTTTCAAGGCCAAATGATGTGTACTTCTGATTAAAATAGTTTTTTGAAAACCCCTTTCTTTCCAAAATAAGTCAGAACACACCTACATCAGTGTACTAGTATGGTTTAATTACCATAAAATATCTACTTAGCTTCAGCAAGCTAAGCTTAATGTCAGAAGTTCCTTTATGATCATATTTCCATCTGTGAAAGAAAGCACTGGACTGAAAGAGCTTTCTTATTCTTTGGTTACACAGAGCTGATATGGGCCCTTACAAACTCAGGAAAATTTATACCTGAAGCCACATGCTCATACAATTGGAAGCACATGGCATTGATTAAGAATCAAGTCAATGATCTAAAAAGAAATGATACAAATGAACTTACAAAACACAAGGAGACTCACAGTCTTAGAGAAAGAATTTATGGTTGCCAGGCTGGGGAGTGATGAGGGAAAGGGATAATTAGAGAGTTTGGGATTTATATGTACACACTACTATATTTAAAATGGATAACTGGCAAGGACCTACTATGTAGCACATAGAACTCTGCTCAATGTTATATGGCAGCCGGGATAGGAGAGGAGTTTGGGGGAGAATGGATACGTGTATATGTATGGCTCAGTCTCTTCCCTGTTCATCTAAAACTGTCACAACGTTGTTAATTGGCTATACCCCAAGACAAAATTAAAATTTTGAAAAGAAAAAAAGAATCAAGTCAGTGTAGCATATATACTTGCTGACACACTATAACATAGTGGCTAAAAGAGTGCCTCTGGGGGGAAAAAAAAGTGCCTCTGGAGTTGAATGAGATCTGAATCCTGGCTCCTTCATTCACTGGTATTGGGGACCCTGGACAAATCATTTCTGTGCTCATCTGGAATTTAGCATGAAAATAATGGTACTTTCCTCATAGGGTTGTTGAAAGGAGCAAATGAATGATTTAATCATTTAAATGATTTTTTAAAGCCTGGTACATAGAAAATGGTTTTATTTGACTGTGAAGTCTGAAATAAGCTAATGTAATGCTATTATATAAGGTCTTATTTTTTTGTATCTTTAGGATGCTAAAGAGCAGCTAAGCCCTTTGGAAACAACATTGGAAAAATTTCAGCAGGAGAAAGAAGAATTAATCAACAAGAAAAATACAAGCCACAAAATAGCACAAGATAAAGTAAGATTTCATTTATTATATATTTACCAAAAACATTTTTTAAAATTATTATATTCAAAGCACCATGTTGGACACTAATATTTCACCTGAAATTAAAAGCATGATAAAATAATATTTGTAACATAATAAGATTTGTGACATAATCTTTTTTAAATAAGGATTAATTATCAATTATTTTGCTTTTTTTGTGTTATTTTGCTTCTTGATTTAAACTATTAATAGAAGTTTGAGAATTGAGAGCTTTTAATCTAATCTCATAGGTAATAAAGGGAGATTGTAAAATTTGATTTGAGATAAAATGTGTCAGTGATGGAAACTGGAACCCAGCATTTCTAACCTCTAAGCCCATGTTTCACTGTATGCTCCTGTTAAGTTTTTGTTACCTTAATATAAGATATTCCTTGGAAATAAATCTTCCTAAATGCCTACTCCCAATATTTAATAAGCATTTTTCTACAGATAAATGAAATAAAAGAGAAGGTTAAAAATATTCACAGTTACATGAAAGACATTGAGAATTATATTCAAGATGGAAAAGATGACTATAAGAAGGTAATTAAAACTACTTAATTGAATATAATTTAAAATGATTTGTTATATTTTTATTTCTTGTGCTTAAGAAATTTTCTTTTTTGTAGCAAAAAGAAACTGAACTTAATAAAGTAATAGCTCAACTAAGTGAATGCGAGAAACACAAAGAAAAGATTAATAAGGAAATGGGAATCATGAGACAAGATATTGATACACAGAAGGTAGGTCCTTTTTTTGCTGATGATTTATGGTGGTATTTATACCAGTAACATTCTTACTTTTTTTATTTTTTACTCTTCAATACTTGCATTGAGTAGATATGAAAACAGTAGGGAAAAGCAATTCTTGTGTATATATTTATATAAAAAGTATGTTTTTCTTTTTTGTTATTGAGAGACAAAGCAAATTTTCCTGTGGCAATGTAAAAAGAGACATATTTTCATTTGTAAAATGAAATTTCAACAAAGTGCACTTGGTGTAACTTAAGCTATTGTGATTCTTTTGATCATAACATTTTTTTTTCTGATTGTATTTTTTTTTATTGAAGTATAGTTGAATTACAATTCTATGTCAGTTACTGCTATACAACGAAGTGACTCAGTTATGTATTATATATACACTCTTTTTCATATTCTTTTCCATTATGGTTTATCACAGGATATTGATATAGTTCCCTGTGCTATACAGTAGGACTTTGTTGTTTATCCATTCTATGTATGCCAGTTTGCATATGCTAATCCCAACTCCCAGTCCCCAACCTCTCTCACATCCCTCCCCCTTGGCAAGCACTAGTCTTCTTTCTGTGTCCATGATTCTGTTTCATGTGTGTGCATGCGTGCTCAATCATGTCTGATTCTTTGTGATCCCATGGAATGTAGCCCACCAGGCTCCTCTGTCCGTGGGATTTCTCAGGCAAGAACACCGGAGTGGGTTGCCATTTCCTTCTACAGGGGATTTTCCTGACCCAGGGATTGAACCCGCATCTCTTGCATCTCCTGCAGTGGCAGGTGGATTCTTTACCACTGTGCCACCATAGGTTCATTTGTATCATATTTTAGATTCTCTATATAAATGATATCATATGGTATTTGTCTTTGTCTTTCTGACTTCACGTAGTATAAGCTCTAGTGGCATCCATGTTGCTGCAAATAGTTATTTCATTCTTTTTAATGGCTGAGTAATACTCCATATGTATGTACCACATCTTTATTCATTTGTCAGTGGACATTTAGGTTATTTGCATGTCTTGGCTACTGTGAATAGTGCTGCTATGAACATGGGACTGCGTGTATCTTTTTGAATTATAATTTCATCTGGATGTATGCCCAGGAGTGGAATTGCCGGTTCATATGGTAATTCTATTTTCAATTTTCTGAGGAACCTCCATACTATTTTTCCACAGTGGCTGCACCAATTTATATTCCCACCAACAGTGTAGGAGTGTTCCCTGAGAAAAGCAATTCTAATAACATTGTGATTTCTTCTTTCCTTTTTTGTTTTCAGTAAGAGACTTCCTTGGTAAAAGTTTAAACATAAAAACATAAAATTAAGTCTCCCTCCCCTTCTGACAATTGTCAGTCTCACCTCTATATATTATTCTTAAATGTTGTAAGTAGACTATGTATTGTTTTTCATTTGATTCCTTTATTTGCTTTCTCTATTAAAGAAATTAATTTCTACAGTATAATTAAAATTACATTGAGAAAATAATTTTCAACATGTCTAATATAAACATGATGGTTAATATCTTTAAAAACTATACCGTTTCTCTCTTCTTGCTGTTCTAAACAAAATTTCATGTTTGAATGCTTTAAACACTTGGTTATAAATAATAGTTAAAATCTCTTTAAAGATTAGCCATATCTGCAGATTCTCTGGCCATAGTGCCAGGAATGTTAAATGTGAGTGTCAGTTCAGTTCAGTAGCTCAGTCATGTCTGACTCTTTGTGACCCCCTGAACTGCAGCACGCCAGGCCTCCCTGTCCGTCACCAACTCCCGGAGTTTACCCAAACTCATGTCCATTGAGTCGGTGATGCCATCCAACCATCTCATCCTCTGTCGTCCCCTTCTCCTCCTGCCCTCAATCTTTCCCAGCATCAGGGTCTTTTCAAATGAGTCAGCCCTTCCAATCAGGTGGCCAAAGTATTGGAGTTTGAGCTTCAACATCAGTCCTTCCCATATGAGTATCAGTCAAAGGTAAATCGAATCTCTGCCATCTAATAAATGCTATATAAATTTATGATGCATATATAATAGTTATCATTAGCTTATTACATGTGTTTTCTATTTAAGATCACAATCTATAAATAAGTAAAGTCCATACCAATATACAGAGATAATTAAGATAATACCAGTCTGTGACCCTTTTCAAGTTGATGGTCTAAATTTAGTAGATCTGACTACATTAGTTTACTTTTATAACCTACCTTGTTTTAGAAGTTATTTACTAATTATTTACATAAAGCAATGCTAAGTAATAAATTAATGAGAAAATGAAACAGTGTAGAAATAAGGATAAGAAGGCGGCAGTGAAGCAGGAGAGTACTAAGTATATAAAATGTAGGCCATGAACTCTGATATGCTTGCTGAAGATCTCAGTAGTCACATGAAAAGAGAAAGTCATAATTAAGATTCACATTGTCTCAAAACTGAAAAAAACCAGTTTCCTGGACTGAGACCAGAGAAAAATGTCTCTGTAGGCATTCATGGAAAGAAAGGAAGACACTGTATAGATTAATAGAAACCAGGTCTTCAACAAACTTCATGAGGCCTTTTTTTTTCACAGTATGTTTCAGTACATTTATTATCCCTTGAGGAAGATTCTGTAGAAGGTGGTATGCTTGGAGCCTAGAATAAATGTTAGAGTGTTTAGAGAGCAAAAGTTAGCTATAGGCACCTGTCAAAATCACATGGATTTTTCCCACTCCAAAGTATATAACCAAGAACTTAAAATATATATTTGTATGCTGCTGCCGCTGCTAAGTCACTTTAGTCATGTCTAACTCTGTGCAACCCCATAGACGGCAGCCCACCAGGCTCCCCCATCCCTGGGATTCTCCAGGCAAGAGCACTGGAGTGGGTTGCCATTTCCTTCCCCAGTGCATGAAAGTGAAAAGTGAAAGTGAAGTTGCTCAGTCGTGTTCAACTCTGTGTGACCCCATGGACTGCAGCCTACCAGGCTCCTCCGTCCATGGGATTTTCCAGGCGAGAGTACTGGAGTGGGTTGCCATTGCCGTCTCCAATATATTTGCATAAAATATGGAAAACAGCCCAAATTGTTATCACCTGATGAATGGGTGAACAGAATGTGGTATATTTATATATATTTGCCAGGAATTTCCAGAGAAACAGAACCAATAAGAGACTGATAAATACAGATTTCATCTGTATTTATATTATAACAAAGATAGTTTATAACAAAGATAGATAGTTATGGTAAGGAATTAACTCAAGTGATTGTGGAGGCTGAGAATTCCCAAGATTTGTGGTTGGCAAGCTGGAGACTGAGGAGTGCTGATTGTGTAGTGTAGTTCTGGCCTGAGAACTAGGAGAGCTAAAATATTCTCTCAATCCAAGAAGAGCCAACGTTTCACCTTAAATATGAAGACAGGAAAGAAAAAAAACACCGTCCCAACTCATACAGTCAGGCAGGATGATTACCCCTTAATCAGCCTTTTTTGTGCTGTTCAGGTCTTTAGTTGACTGGATATGGCCCATCCACATTAGGAAGGGCAGTCTGCTTTGTTCCGTCTACCAATTTAAATTTTAATCTCACCCAGAAATACTGTCATAGACAGAATAATGTTTGACTGGTGTCTAGGCACCCTGTGGTGTCAAGTTGACACAAAATTAATCATCGTGGAATATTACTCAACCATTAAAAGTAAGGAAATAATATATGCTATAATCTGGACAAACCTTGAAAGTATTGTGCTTAAATGAAAGAAGTCAGTCACAAAAAACCATATTGTATGATTCTATTAACATGAAATGTATAGAATAGGCAAATCATAGAGACAGAAAGCAGATTAGTGTTGCTTGGGGTAAGGGGAAAGGAGAGAAAAGGGAATAGAGAGTGGCTACTAATGGGTATGGAGTTTTGGGAGCAATAAAATGTGCTAGAATTAGCACTTTATGAATACACTGAAACCACTGAACTGTATACTTTAAAGTGGCAAATTTTATGGTACGTGAATTATGTCTCAATTTAAAAAAAATCACCTGGGTTATTGAAAATACACATCTGTCTCCATTCCAGCTCAATAAATCAGAACCTCTGGGGCATGAGCAGAGGCATGTATATTTTGTTGAAGGTCCTCAGGGGTTCCGATGTATCCCATTAACTATATATCAGTTACTGAGTCAGAGCACTGTATAGCTTTCAGGAAATTGGTCTATAAATGGCATTTTCGCCAACTAGACTTTTGGTGGATTTTGGAATGTGGTTTATTCAGCATATTACTCTCTCATAGGTACCTAGAATGCAGCTAATTTTCATGTTTCCTTTAGGTGGCAAACCGCATGCATTAACTACTCTCTGAACTGAGTGATTGGGATTACTATCAAAGAGTTGAAGAACCTAACAGCATATTTATGTACTTTACTCCACAGAATTTAAAAATTTGGAAGTTTAATAATCTTCCTCATTTTTCAGATGAAGGAAACTGGAGGTGACCTGACTTGCCAAAGGTCATAAAAGTAATAGAGTCGAACTTGACCCTACATTGTCAAATTGCTAGTATAATGGAAAAACAGTTTTATGACTGCATTTAGTTTTGTCTGATACTTTATCTCTTCTTCCTCTGATACTTTATATTTTGAAGACTGTAACTGGAATTTTTACTGCTTAAAGTACAAGGACAAATTTGACCCAAAAAGTATTTCACTAGCTTATTGAGCTAAGCACTGCATTTAGTACTTTTTATATACAATAACTATTTTAATCTTCAAAGTAGTTCTCTTGACAGGTGGTATTATTATCCCTATGTTACAAGTAAACTAAGGCTCAGAGAATTTAAACTAGTTTGCCCAAAGTCATCCTGTTTGAAAGTTGCAGTGCTGAGATTTGAGCCTAGGTATATCTGACTTCAAAGCCTATACTCTTTAACTACTGTGCTGTATACTGTCTTCCTAAATGAAAAAGCAATTAGAAGCTGACCTGAAAGAAAGAAATCTCTAGCTTTCTGGTGACCATGCAGGCTAACAGACCAGGAACATTATTTCATGCAAAAAATCAGTCTCACCTAAGAATGTGATAGCCCTTCAAAGAGTCCTTTCAGGTATTCATGAAAGCAAATTCCATTGTTCTGTTAGATAAAAGCAAGCAATGCCACATTCTTTTGTTCCTAATAAGGAAGAAGTATAAGCATAGTCCCCCAGGGAAGAAGCTTGGGGAGTCTTAGCAGCTGTGGTGGTACATTAGGTTGCCTTGGCAACAAAAGGTAGTTTACAACTATATCGTTTTCGTCATCTCTAGCTTATAATGATGCCTTTAATAGATACGTATATATTTACATTATTAGTTCTAGGAAGACTGAAAGGAGCCTTAATGAAGTTAACAACAACAAAAAAAACCAGCAAAACTCAGAATAATGATTTACAGGCAGGCAGGGGTGGGTGTGAGCATGAAGCATGTGAGAGGGGCGGCTTCCCTTCCGATCTCCCGCTTCCCAGAGCCGCAGTGACTCTGGAGTCATTACTTTGGCAACAAAATGTTATCAAAGATCTGCCTCCTCCCCTCTCCCCCACCTCCCTCCACACTGAGTTTATCTCAGGTTGCTGTAGAAAGGTCTTCTTTGAAAAGGCCTGACTCCAAAGTTAAGGTAAATATTTTATATTCAGGCTTTTTTGAACCAAACCATCATTTTTTTGCAGGAAGACTTTTTCTCCCTAAGTTGCAAAGAGTCAACTTATAAATTGTATTCTGTTCGTCTCTTGACAACGTAGTCCATTATAATCACCAGGGAAACTACTGAAATAATTGTGTGGTGCTGCTGCCAACAAATGATTTAATGGTTGCTTTTTAAGGACAAAACTACTCAACAAGAACAGCTAAATTTAAAGTTTTTCAGTTCAATTCAGTGGCCAGAAAAAAATGTCATCAAATATATAGATACACTATTTTTGTGAAACTTCTCACCACCTTGTCAGCTTGAAGGTAAAGATCTTATCTGACATATTTAACAGTATATAATGGTCTTGGCACATGTTAGTAGACAAATACAACTCAGGAAAAATAGTGGGGGAGACTTTGATAGTAGTCTTGCTGTCTTGTATCTCTTAGATCAGTGGGCTCCATCTTGAGGTTCTTAGGAAAGATGATCCTGTGGGGCCTGGGTATGAAATACTGGAAATCTAGTGGTAGCATTTTCTCTCATCATTTAAATGTTTGTTTTGTGTGGGGGGGCCTTCCAGATTTGTCTAGGCCTGGAGGCCCCTTTACACTGGCTTCTCCCTCTGCTGAGTCACACATGAGTCTAAGGCAGAATTGGTACTTCCTGTTGCCAGTTACCTGCTATGAATCACATGTTGGTGACTTGATAATTTTTGTTAACGAACTTAATATTTACATTTAGATACAAGAAAGGTGGCTACAGGATAACCTTACTTTAAGAAAAAGAAATGAAGAACTAAAAGAAGTTGAAGAAGAAAGAAAACAACATTTGAAGGAAATGGGTCAAATGCAGGTTTTACAAATGAAAAAGTGTGTTTTTAAAAATAGTCTTTAGTTTAAATAAAGGTCCTTATAATTGAAATGTGAAATATATTCAATGCATTTTTTTTTTTAAGAATTTAAGCCTGTGGCCAAAGTGTCCTTTAAAACTTGAAAGAAGGTAGGCACTTGCATACAGATATATTTAATGGCTTTATAAACTGAATTACTGAAAAAGTAGTAACACAGAATTTATAGTCACATTGTAACTATGCAGTGATAGCCATTATTAAAAATACCGAATTCACAGACTTTAGCAAGCCTGCTTCACAAGTTAATGATAGAAAGAATACCTGGCCTCTGACCCCTGCCTGGGTCAGTGCTTATTCATTCTGTAATTGCTAGTGGAGTTACAGCCAGTTCTTTGTCCTTGATGACCCATTGTACATGGTCCCAGGTATAATTATGTGACAGCCAGAGCATTTGATTAATTAGATTCTTCTTTGATCTGGTTTTATTGATAATTACTATAGTTGCTATCTTCCTGCTACAGCAGAAAAGATTTTATTCTTGTTTTCTTTGCCTTAGGAATTCTGTAAGAACCTGGTTGATGGCTGAGGCACTAGTCTGGTGTAAAAGGTTGTACTAGCCAAACAGTTTTTGGTCCCACCTCAGCTGGTTAGATATACTCATTCATTCAGTCATTCCTTATGGAATTTTCATTTTTCTTCTTGACTTCACAAAGAAATCTGGATCAAAGAATGCTTATGTTTTTCTGAAAGATATAATAAATTGAAATTTAATTTAGTTATTAAAACCTAACAAATAGTTACTCCTGTGTTATTGTAAGTTCTCTTGGTTTGGCCATTTTTAATCTCATATATCAAAGAAATAAGGCTTAACTAGAAGAGCTCTTTATCTTTCAGCCTGTTTGTTTTTTATGCATTAGGACACTGAGACCCAGAAAAAAAGATAATAGGAAATTAGAATGAAAGCCAGGAACATGACCCAGATATCCTAGCTTCCAAGCTGCGCTCTTTACCATTGTAATGTTGGTGCTTTTGGTGCCAAGTTGGGGGGGGGGGGGGCGGGGGGGTGGCGGGGAAAGCTTATAGAAATAGCCTTTAAATGCAACTATATATTCCTTGCTACTAAAGACCAAAATCAGATATTTTTATACTTCCTTCTGTAATTGGCACATAACAGTGCTTTTCACATTCATTCAGACTGCTAAGCACAACTGTTTTTCAAACCTTTCTTCAACCAGGACACAACAGCAATGTCAACAAAACAGAAATCAGGCCAGTTCTTTAAGTATATTCATAAACTTGAGAGGTGTGCTTGGCAATAAGAGGACACTTAATAAGTAACTGTTGAATGAAGGTTTTTAAAGCATATGTTAAAATCTGCATTATCTACCAAGTTATGAGAAAAGTTTAAGTTTTTTACCTTCTTGATCAGTGTGATGCTCTTTATACTTATGTAAGAGAAATTTTGTTTTCATAGAGGAAAATAAAATATTAGTGGTATTACTGCATAAATTAATAGTTTGAGATAGAACTTTATTTTGTCTGACATACTGTGAACAAACTGATGAAACCTGTTAGTAACTTCTCAGAGTCGGTAATTGTGCACTTAGTTCACAATGAGAAGTTCGTAAATTTGTAATATTAATCACCAAAAGTACTTTACTTAGGTTAATGTGTAAACATCAGGAACTTTTTCAGTGTTCACATGTTATGAGAGTACTTCATTCAGCACACAAAAATCAGCTGTTTAGAAACCTGCATGCTTCAGAGATTTGGAAAGAAGAAAGTTTTCTTTAGTATTGAAGCCTTAAAGAAAAAGCAAGGAAAGACAGTATTCTGATTGCAAAGAGAATGATTTATTTATCTAGCTGAAGAAATCTGGCTTTTCTACTGTAGGCTGCTAAAATCTAAAAATGGTCCTCATTTGTTATTTTCCCTCCTAGTGAACATCAGAAGTTGGAAGAAAAAATAGACAATATAAAAAGAAATCACAGTTTGGCAATAGGGCGACAGAAAGGTTATGAGGAAGAAATCATTCATTTTAAGAAAGAACTTCGAGAACCTCAATTTCGGGATGCTGAGGAAAAGTACAGGGAAATGATGATAGTTATGAGAACAACAGAGCTTGTGAACAAGGATCTGGACATCTATTATAAGACCCTTGACCAGTAAGTACTGGGGATTTGGTTCCTACTGCAATCTGTATCAACTAGCATAATTTAGTTTTACTCCCCACTCACTTTTAACTTTTTTAATGTATTTCAAACCTAGCAGAGAATAGAAAAATATATCTATGTATGTTAAGTAAAGCATGCTTACTCAAATTACGAAGTAAGTTATAAGGCATATTAACAAGCATCATGATCCCACCCACATACCCAATCTGAGAACTCTACCATTATCACTAACTACTATCCACTGAGATGCTCCTCCTCATCTCAACCACTTGTCATCCCCACTCCCTGTAACTGCTGACACAGATTTTTGCTCTCTCTCTCTGCTTTTTAAAAAATAATTTTGTAAAGTGTATCATGTTTTTAGCTTTAAAAAAAAATTATATTCTTTGTACTCTTCTAGAATTTGTTTTTTTTTTTTTTTGCTTGTTTTGCTTTTATTGAGTTGCTTATAGCTGTGGTGTATGCATTTTCAGTGATGTACAGAATTCTGTTGTGGAAATATACCATAATGTATCCATTTTCTGGTAGATGGATGTTTGGGTTGTTTCCAGGTCTTTACTAATCTAACCCTTATTGCTAGGAACATTTGTGTCATGTGTTGTGGAGCAAAGATGTAAGAGATTCTCTGGAGTACACGTGGGAGTAAAATTGCTGGGTTGCAGGGTATGCTCAGTTTCACAAAATAATGTTAAATTATTTTCCAAAGTAGTTTTAATGATTTATACCACTAACAGGATATAATAGTTACCTTTGATGTATGTTGTGACATTGATTTTGCCGATTTTAGTTTTTGCAGTTTAATGGGTTTTAAATGATAAATCATTGTGGTCTTCATTTGTAGTCCCTTGATTTAAAAAAAAAAAAATGTATTTATTTCGGTTTTGCTGGGTCTTCATTCCTGTGGGGCGTTTTTCCCTAGTTGTGGGGAGTGGAGGGCTACTCTCCAGTTGCATTGTGCTGGCTTCTCTTATTGCGGGGGCTTCTCTTGTTGTAGAGCACAGGCTTTGGGGTGTGTGGGCTTCAGGAGTTACCATCCCTGTGCTCCAGAGCACAGGCTCAGTAGTTGTGGCAGATGGGTTTTAGTTGCTCTACTGCTCTGGGATCTTCCTGGACCAGGGATTGAACCTGTGTCTCCTACACTGGCAGGCGGATTCTTTACCGCTGAACCATGAGGAAAGCCTTGCAGTCCCTGGATTTCTAATGATGCTGAACATCTCTGTGTTTGATCATGTTTCTTCCTTGAAATATTCCCTGGTGGCTCAGAGGGTAAAACATCTGCCTGCAATACAGAAGACCTGGGTTCGATCCCTGGGTCGGGAAGATCCCCTAGAGAAGGAAATGGCAACCCACTCCAGTACCCTTGCCTGGAAAATCCCATGGACTGAGGAGCCTGGTGGGCCACAGCCCGTGGGGTCGCAAAGAGTCGGACACCACGGAGCGACTTTGCTTTGCTTTTACCCATTTTGGTGGTCTTACAGATTTGCATGTGTTCTTTTATCTTTTCTGAATTACAATTTTTTTTGTTATAGGTGTTATAATTATCTTATCAAGTTTTTTATATTTATCCTTTTACTTTCTTATAGTGTCTTTTAATAAACAGATTTGATTCTTAGGTAGTTATATTTACTCATCTTTTTAGGTTAGCTCTTTTGTGTTTTGTTTAAAAAATCCTTCCCTATTCCTATGTTTTCTTCTAAAAGTTCTAAAGTTTTGCTTTCACACTCAAATACATTTAAGTATCTAATTCTAAATTTAATTTTGTGTACAGTATAAGATAGGAATCCAATTTCATTTTTTTCCTATGGATACCAGTTGTCCTGGCTCTATTTATTGGGTAGTGTA
This sequence comes from Dama dama, assembly GCF_033118175.1. Classification (NCBI taxonomy): domain Eukaryota; kingdom Metazoa; phylum Chordata; class Mammalia; order Artiodactyla; family Cervidae; genus Dama; species Dama dama. The sequence continues at coordinate 25,180,601 of NC_083689.1, read as the reverse complement.
TCCTTTCCTAATGATCTTCAGTCACTTCTGTCATCTTAGTATTCCATGTGTGCATGGGTCATTTCTGAGTTTCATAATTCATTGGTCACTTTGTGCCATTACCAAGACTGTCTTAATTACTGTAACTTTACAGTATGTTTTAATGCATGGGGAAATTTTATTTTTTATTCAGTCTGTCCATCTTTTGTCTTTTTTTTTTTGGGGAATATAGACTTTACAGTGTTGTGTTTACTGTACAACAAAGTGAATCAGCTCATCTTTGTCTTTTAACTAGTGAATTTAGTCCATTCATTTCATTGTGATTAATTACTTACTTGTATTTATTTCTGTTTTTTTTCTACTTCCTTGACTTCTATGGGATTGATTTATTTTTCTTTATTCATCTTTTTCCCCTTCTTTGGGTTGTAAATAATATGCTTTAGTTATTTGGATGTTTCCCTTTACTTTTTTTTAACATTCATATTCGACCTAAAAATCAAATGTTTTGATTCCCAAAGGGGTCCTAGAGCAACATTACCAGCATCACCTTGGAACTTATTAGAAATGAAAATTCTCAGTCTCCACTCCAGATCTGTTAAATTAGATATGTTAGGGACAAGGCTTAGCAGGCTGTGCTTTTAACAAGCCTTCCAGGTGATTACAGTGCACACCAAAGTTTAAGAACCATGGCTCTGATATGACTTGCTTTATGTTCTTCCAGAAAGTTCATTTCTCCTATCTGCTGTGTTTCTATTGCCTGGTATTTTCATTTAACCTTATTTTTATATGTCAGATTGGAAAATAATTAATGTGGTTCATGGTCGGTACTTATTGATAAACCCACATGTTTACCAATTTCTTACAAATCTCATTCCTTCCTTCTTTAGGTTTAGTTTCTTTCTTTTTTTGAAGTATATCCTTTAATAGTTTTTTTCAGTGAAGAATTGTGAGTAGTAAATTCTTTTTCAGTTTGAAAATCTTTGCTCTCAATCTTGATACTTTAGCTGAGCATAGAGTTCTAGATTGAAAGGATGTTTTTTTTCTTTCAGTACTTTGAAAATATTCCATTTCTTCTTGATCTCCATGATTGCTGTTGAGAAATCATTCTAATTATTCCTTTGGAGGTAATCTGCCTTTTTCCTCTGGTTCTTTTAAGAGTTTTCCCTTATCTCTTGTATTCTGCATTTTTTTGGAGTGTGTCTAGATGTAGGTTTCGTTTTAGTTCTATTTAAAAATTATGCCTATTGATCTGAGGATTGATACGTTTCATTAATTTTGGAAAATTCTCATGTATTATCTCTTCAGATATTATCCTTGTCCCATTTCTCACTATTCTTCCCTCCTTCATTTGTCATTAGACATAAATAAATCTTATTCTTTCCTCTAAATTGCTTAATGCCTCTTGCATATACTGGTAATACCCTGGGTAAGACCCTAATGAAGACCTTCCAGTGCAGATTCTTTAGTTTCTGCTTATACTGCCTGTTGAGGTGTCCATTTTTAACCTGTTTTTCATTTCAATATTTCAAGATATTTTTCAATTCTGTAAGTTTTATTTTACTCATTTTCAGAAGTTTTTATTTTTCATAATTATTTTCTCCTTAGTGTTTTGATTCCTTCTTGTATGTCTTTACTCATTTTAAATATAGATTATATTCTTTTTCACAGTCATTTTTTTATTTCACATTTTTAGGAGTCTATTTCTGCTATATTGTGTGCTGACTCTAGCTCTAGGGAATTATTTCTTGGGTTTCATGTAATATTTAATTGTAAACTCATCTTTAGTGGTGATTTTTTTTTTTTCCCTCTCTGAAGTGCCCCTGTGACTTTTTTATGTGGATGTCCTTCCACATAGTTGTTTTGTTATCTGTTAGACACTCTAGGGCTAACACTGGTCTGAGTCTAGTTTTTCTGTTAATTTTTCAATTTGGGAGCTCCTGAACTACACTGGTGTTATAATAAAGGAACTTAAACTCTTGGAAGGGATTTGCCCAGGACTTTGAACTCTCAGCTTATTAATTTTCCACTTTTTCCCTGAAGTTACTGTTCAGGAATCTCAGCCTTTATATTGGGAGTCACTTCTCTTTGCCTCACTTGGGCCCTATACCTCATCTTCTGTCCTAGGTGAGAATACCTAAACCTTGGGTTATGAAAATAATAACTAAATCCAGCTGCAGTTATCACTGACCATTCTGGTTTTTAGTTCTCTCTTTGTTTCCACCACATAGAGAGTTGCCTTTCTTGTAAACTCAGCTATACTATAAAATAATTTTTGTTCTAAATCTGTCTAGCATTTCTAACTGCTCTATCAAGAGAATGACCTAAGATTTTGTTTGTTACTATTGTCTAAAAAAGAATATATCCTCCTCGATAGAATCTCTTATGTTATAAGGCTTCCTCTGGAAAGAGCCTAGTGAACAGACCAGCCTCAGCATTGGGAATCAGACCACAAGGCTCAGGAGAACAGAAAGACCCCACTTTTCAATCTGAGGATTCTTTTAGTTCATGACATAGCAAGGGTAGCCCCAGAATCACTTAGCTGTAACTCTGGCATGTACAGGTTTTGGAGAGTACATAGTATTTTAAGATAAGTGAAAACTGGAACTGAGCCAATTATGTTAGTCATTTTTAAAAATAAATACTAGTAAGGTTTTTGTTGGATTAAATTTGGCTTCTATAATGAAGGAACACATCTTTTGTCCTCGTTCTCAGTGAGCGAATAAGCCAACATTACAATGCTCCTTGGGTTCAGAAAGGCTCATGGATCTGTATGTTTGTACCAGGTAGGAACTTTTGTTTTCAATGTCTTCAGATATGGAAATCTCCCCTAGATTTTTAGTTCCAGTAGTTTAAGTTGTTGAGATTTCATGTTCTTATATAAGAGCAAATGCAGGACATTATTAAAGAGTCCTTGCCTGGTAGACTTTACATATACAACATTTGTCTTTTTTAAAAAAACTTTCATAATTCTTTTTAGTATATCCAGCTATAGGCATATATGCCTTTAGAAGCCTTATTACTTTTCAAGTTCTTTAACAGCTGATGCTGTGTATGTTGTAAACGTTCCGAACACTTGTTGAATGTTAAGGAATAGGAAACCCAGTCCTTACTGGCAAGTTTATTTGAAGAGAGAAAAATCTGTACAGAATAGGATAACTTAACTTGGTTTTGATGAAAAAATTAAGCTGAGTCTTAAACAGCAAGAACTGTTTGTATAAAAGTTAATAAACTGTACCTTTTCGAGGCCTGAAAAAAATCCATAATTTGTTGTTAAAAGTGTTGTCTCTAGTCTCTAGAGACTATCTGAATCTGACTTGACATTTAGCAAATTATTTAAATACCCTGAGCTTCAGTTTTCTTATCTATAAAATGGAAAAAAAATTTTAAGTCCATTATAGCAGTCATTGTAGAGTCAGAATTAAAAGGGAAACTCACAGGCCACTTAGTTCAGCTCTCTTTGTCATGTTACAGTCTTTAATGTATATTGTTAAATTCTCTATTTCTTAAGGGCACCAAGGAACTTGACCAAGAAAGCGTAGGTTTCTGTTGTTTCTATCTAAACGTGCTTTAAGACTAAATTTCTCAGGCAGGGGCTGTGCAGAGGAGATACTAATAGTAATTAAGTACTTAATATGTGGTGTTCAGTTGCTCAGTCGTGTCCGACTCTTTGCGACTGCAGCATGCCAGGCTTCCCTGTCCATCACGAATTCCCGGAGCCTGCTCAAACTCATGTCCATGGAGTCGGTGATGCCATCCAACCATCTCATCCTCTGTCGTCCCCTTCTTCTCCTGTCTTCAATCTTTCCCAGCATCAGGGTCTTTTCCAGTGAGTCAGTTCTTCGCATCAGGTGGCCAAAGTATTGGAGTTTCACCTTCAACATCAGTTGTTCCAATGAATATTCAGGACTGATTTCCTTTAGGATGGACTGGTTAGATCTCCTTGCAGTCCAAGGGACTCTCAAGAGTCTTCTCCAACACCACAGTTCAAAAGCATCAATTCTTCAGCACTGAGCTTTCTTTATAGGCCAACTCTCACATTGATACCTGACTACTGGAAAAATCATGGCTTTGACTCTACAGACCTTTATCGGCCAAGTAATGTGTCTGCTTTTTCATATGCTGTCTAGGTCTGTCATAGCTTTTCTTCCAAGGAACAAGCGTCTTTTAAAAAATTTCATGGCTGCAGTCACCATCTGCAGTGATTTTGGAGCCCAAGAAAATAGTCTGTCACTGTTTCCATTGTTTCCCCATCTATTTGCCATGAAGTGATGGGACCAGATGCCATGATCTTTGTTTTTTGAATGTTGAGTTTTAAGCCAGCTTTTTCATTCTCCTCTTTCACCTTCAAGAGGCTGTTTAGTTCCTCTTCGCTTTCTGCCATATGGGTGGTGTCATCTGTGTTAGCCATAATTTAATTGAATTCGATCTCAACAAACTGTGGAAAATTCTTAAAGAGATGGGAGTACCAGAATACCTTACCTCCTGAGAAATCTGTATGCAGATCAAGAAGCAACAGTTAAAACCAGCCATGAAATAATGGACTGGTTCCAAATTGTGCAAGGAGTATGTCAAGTATTGTCACCCTGTTTATTTAACTTCTGTGTAGAGTACATCATGCAAAATGCCAGGCTGGATGAAACACAAGCTGGAATCAGGATTGCTGGGAGAAATATCAATAACCTCAGATATGCAGATGACACCACCCTTATGGCAGAAAGCCATCACTTCATGGCAAGTAGATGGGGAAACAATGGAAACCATGACAGCCTCTATTTTCTGGGCTCCAAAATCACTGCAGATGGTGACTGCAACCATGAACTTAAAAGACGCTTGCTCCTTGGAAGAAAAGCTATGACCAACCTAGCCAGCATATTATAAAGCAGAGACAATACTTTGCTGACAAAGGTCCATATAGTCAAAGCTATGGTTTTTGCAGTAGTCATGTATGGATGGGAGAGTTGGACCATAAAGAAAGCTGAGTGCCAAAGAATTGATGCTTTTGAACTGTGGTGTTAGAGGAGACTCTTGAGAGTCCCTTGAACTGCAAGGAGATCAAAACCAGTCAATCCTAAAGGAACTCAGTCCTGACTATTCATTGGAAGGACTGATGCTGAAGCTGAATGAAGCTACAGTACTTTGGCCACCTGATGCAAAGAACTGATGCTGGGAAAGATTGAAGGCAAGAGGAGAAGGGGATGACAGAGGATGAGATGGTTGGATGGCATCACCAACTTATTGGACTTGAGTTTGAGCAAGCTCTGGGAGTTGGTGATGGACAGGGAAGCCTGCCATGCTGCAGTCCATGGGGTCACAGTCAGTCACAACTGAGCGACTGAACTACTAGTATAGAGCTGTAAAGAGCAAGTATTCATCAGAGAGATCAAGTAGAGTGTCCAAAATTACCCAGCTAAATGGTAGAGATGAAATTAGATCTCAGAACTAAGGCCTTTCTATTCCCACTATGCTGTGCAGCTACCAGCGTTCTCCCCCTCTTTTTAATCTTTAAAAAGCTAATATTTATATTAAAAATTTCCTTTTACTTAACTCATACTTCCTGGTTAAGAGCCACAATAGTCAATTTATATATTTTATACCTGCTCAGCAAACTGTGTATATGTATATGCAAAATATATCTTGTCATGTGCATTAGGATTTTGTTCAATTAAGATTTGAGTGCTTGTACGTTTGGTACTGTTTAGATATTGTATACTAAGTATGTAGAGATGTAGAAACAAAGTTCAGAAATAAATCTGTAAATGGTGAAAATTAGCCATGATGATGGGAATAACGGATGGGCTACTTTAGGCCTTTTCTAAGGCAGGATCTTTTTTGAGAATTTGACATTTAAGCTGGAATGTGATTCATACAAGATATGCAAAAAGCAAAGATACAGGCATTCCAGATGGAGAGAGAACTGATGCAGAGGCCCTAAGACCAATACAAACATGGGGTGTTCAAGGAATAGGAAGAAGGCAAGCGTGGCTGGGTACAGTGAGCGGGGGAGTCAGGTCAGAGGGGAACAGTTCCCAGAGCATGCCGTGCCTTGCAGCCTTGGTTAATAGTTCGATTTTATTTTAAGTGTGATGAGAAGTCACTGGAAGTGTTTGAAGCAGGGAGGTAGTATAACCTGACTCATAGTTGGAAGAAATCACACTTGTTGCTCTGTGGAGAATGGATTGTGGAGGCACCCAGGAGGGTGGTGGACTGGACTAGGATGGTAGCAGTGGAAATGGAGAGAAGTAGATGGGCTCAATTTTTGTTTTGGAAATAGAATTGACAGGCCTTGCTTCTGAACTGAATGTAGGGGAGGAAAGGTGAAAAAAAAGGAAGATTGATCCTACGTATTTTTTCATGAGCAATAGGATGTTGGGGAAGCAAATTCCCACTCCCTGAAATGGGCAGGATTGGGGAGGAGAAAGTCTTTCGGACACTTGAAGTTTGAGGTGCACTTTAAGTAGAGATGTCAGACAGGCAGTTGGATCTGTAATTTAGAGTCTAGAGTTCAAGGGAAAGCTATACATTTAGGAATTATCAGCATATATGTAGTATTTAAAGCCATGGAATGAGATTACATATGGAATAACTGTGGATAGAGATGGGAAGGGTCCCAAAACTCATGTTTACTAATGAAGTGAAGAAGTAGCTGATGAAGAAGGAAAAAAAATTAAAGGCATGGTAGCTTGAAAACCAAGGAAAGAAACTGTTTCAGGAATCTAATGTTCTTGAGAGGTCAAATGAGATAAGGACTAAGAAGTGACCCTTGATTTGATATAATGGAGAATGTTCATGACTTTGGGGAACAAGCTCAGTGGCATGATTGGAACTGAAGCCTTAGAGTTGAATGAGGAGACAGTAGGTGGTAAGAAATGAAGACAGTGAGTACAGTAAACTCTTTATTTAAAAAAAAGAATTTCTGTTGTGAAGAGTAGCAGAAAAATGGGGGCTAACTAGAAGGAACTTAAGCGCCAAAGTAGGTATGTAGATTGGTTTTATCCTAAATCTTTGTTTTTTTTTTCATCCTAAATCTTAAGTGTACATAATTCTGCTACAAAGTAGCTTTTCCTCTTAGTACACTGACTTGCAGACCTGGGGTTTCATAGGTGTTAACTGAATGGAAAGCTATACCTAGGAACCCTCCAGCTAACCCTGCAAGACCCTGAGAGCACTGACAGCAGGAACAAAAGTTCCCTCAGTGAGGCACCTGTTCATTGAAAAAAAACCCTGTTCTGTTCTCTCTGGGCAGACTCTGAGGAGATAGAAATATACCCTGTTCTTCCTGTAAAGTTGTAACCGCTCAATAGGAGAGACCTTGGTGGGTGGTCCACAGTCTGTACTGACCAGGGCCATGAATAATGAAGGGAGGGCATTTCAGGAGAGAAAAGAGCCTCAATCACAGAGGCATCACACTGAGCAGAGTGAGGGCATATGTGGGAGCTTGTGGGGTTGGGGAGGTACAGGGGTGCTTCCCAGCAATTTAGGCTTGCCTAAGAAACAAAGTCAGGCTGTTTACTGTGTTCTGTTGTCTGGTAATTAGATGGATTCTTCTAAATGAGAAGAAGTGGTACAGATTTCCCCAAAATTGAGTGTGTGTGGGCTTATGCTTGCAACTCTTCTTAAGGTTTATACTAGGAGCCTTAAATTTGCCTTCTCACCTAGAAGAAGAAAGGTCCAAAATTTCCCTCATTGTTTCACCTCTTAGAAGAAGCATGCAGTCGTCGTAATTGTTGCATTCATCTATCTATTTAAGATAACACAGGAAATTAACAGTGCATTTTCAAGAAAAGCTGATTGCCATCTGTTATTAGTAATCATTTAAAACCATCACTGATTGTCAGCATTACCAATGGTCAGAGACTCACTCGACAAGGGGAAAACATCCATTATTTAGAATTTACTATCCCTTATCCACTCCCTTAAAAGAAGCCATTGATTAAAATTAAGTGATTTTGGAATATGTCATTCAAAGTACACTGTTCTGCCCTATCCCCAAAATGTTACACTATTTCCCCCAAATGTGGGATGTTGAATATTAAGTCATACTTCTTCTGAGACTCAGTGGAAACATGTAAGTTTTTTTTTTTTTTTTTTTGGAAACATGTAAGTTTTATATCCAAGGCAGCCAGCTGTCTTTGAGTCTCTTCAGAACCCAGCTTCTTACTCTCAATGAGGGCTTGATACAGGACTCACCTCATGGCCATCATTCTCATTCTTATCTTAGATACAACACAGTTTCACATCAGCTCCCGTAGCATCAAACAAGTAGATTATAAAACCCAATGATAGCTAGTGGCATTTCACAATGACTTGCAGGGTTTTTTAACCAAATACTTATCAACCACTATAGCAATAGTGGTTGACCCATTACCTAAATTTTAAAAGCTGATATTTGGGAGTCTGGTCAAAGGAAATTAGAGCAGTTCAATAATTTCAAGGGTTTTAGGAAATTAGTTTAATAGTCTTAAAGGGTTTATCCAGAAAAAGAGGACATTTTTCTTTTACATGTGCAACTTAAGATTGGCAAGTTAGGGATTTTAAATTGTGCTAAGTAATAAAAATCACAACTAGTTTGGAACACAATACTCAGTAGAATGTGATACTCATCATATCATTTCCCTTATACTAGAGGACTTCCGCTGACCTATATGTAGGAAGACAGGAAGTTCTCATGGTGGTAACTACAGTAGGGAAGAGTATTCAATATAATAATGAACAACAAAATTGATCTTAGCCAGTTTTCTGGCAACCTGTATATCTCAGGAAGTGAAGCAAAGCAAAGTGAAAGTTGCTCAATCATGTCCGACTCTTTGCAACTCTATGAACTATAGCCCACCAGGCTCTTCTGTCCATGGAATTCTCCAGGCAAAAATGCCGGAGTGGGGAACTAATGAGTGAAGAAGCATATGAGAAATACATAAAATCTATTGAGGAGTGAAAATGGAACCCCTAAATAAACTAGTTTGAAACAACTTAATCTAGCATAGTTGTCTTAAAATTAGGGGTGGATATGTATTTAAATGGAGGGCATCACCAACTCGATGGACATGGGTTTGAGTAAACTCCACGAGTTGATGATGGACAGGGAGGCCTGGCATGCTGCGATTCATGGGGTTGCAAAGCGTCCTGACACCACTGAGCAACTGAACTGAACTGAACTGATGTATTTAAACAGCAACTTCTAGGAAAAGAAACTACTTGTAACAATGTTTCCTGAAGAAAATACCCCTTAACTTCCTAATGACTTCAGAAAAACACTGCATCTTTTTGACAGCACCCTATGATTTTAAGTCTAGGCTCCAGTTACAATATTCAGAATTCCTGAAATTATCTGGTAAAACTAGTTATAAAAATTATGTAATTCAAGGATAACATGGTTATCTTAAGCCTTATATAATTTTGTAACTTGCTTACAGCCATCCCTGGATTTGGGTCAAAATGATCTTCACATTAGAAATAACTGGCAGGAGAGAAAAGTTTGTTGTATAGCATCCAGAAAAGAATAATTACTATCTTAATTTTGCAATATACTGTGTTTGCTGGTGCTACTTTTATACAGTGAAGCAACAGCCTTTCAGGAGAATAAGAAACAGTTTAATAATAAAATATTTCAACTTCTTAATTAAAAAAAAAATACTGGAGTGGGTTGCTACTCCACCTCTGTTTGGAGGTACCACCTCTGTTTGGTACAATTTTATGTGTGAGGATGAGAATAGTATTGTTGGAAAAAGTCTTTGTAAGTATAATCTTTTCTACTGCTTTTATTAGGAAGGTTTGTATTTGGCCCCTTTAATACTTACTGAAATAGCTTGAGTTATGGGGAAATCCAGTTCAAAATTTGCCATTGTACATGCATTTCTGACTTTGAGTAGCAAAATGGTAACTAACCTTCCTCAGCAGTTGGAGCCCTGGAGATGGCTTAAATATGAAAGGTGTAACATTTGAAAAGGTGTTTGGCAGGTGAGGTTTTAGTCTACTTATTTTCTGACCACTCCATTTCAGGCATTCAGTTCTCTGCTAATGACCAAGTCCTGTGATGATTTTAAAAGTGGCTAGAGAGCAGTAGCAAAAACTCTGAACTACTGTGCTGGGGATGCCTAACATGCTTCATTTGTGACGTCAAGCTAAAACCCATGTGTACTTAGAAAGTAGATAACTCCAAGGCTTGCAGAAGCTTTTTATTAAAGGCCCAGGAGTGGAGACAGTTTGACAGCTTAGAACAAAAAGGAAAGCCATCTAGAAGTTGCTGGGGCAGAAGCCATAGTGCGAAGAGGTGCTGATGGACAGGACAGTCAGCTTGGCATTCAAAGAGCTGTGTGTGTGAAGAGGGAAGAGGGACATGTACGAAAACAGCTCTACACACTGCATTAGTTCATACTCCTTTCTCTCTCTGTCTCTCTCAGTAGACTATTTTTTGAGCAGTTTTAGGTTCACAGTAAAATCGAGCAGAAAGTACAGAGATTTCCCATATACCTCTTTCTCCACCCTTCCCTGACCATAGCCTATCCCACGGTCATCCCTTACCAGAGTGGTACATTTGATGAACATCATACTCACCAAAATCTGTAATTCACATTTGGCTTCACTCATGGTGTTCTACATTCTGTGCAATTAGACAAATGTTTAATGACATGTAACTACCCATGTAGCCTGCCATGCTGCAGTCCATGGGATCACAAAGAGCTGGATGCGACTGAAGAACAACTACCCGTATAGTATCATATGGAATAGTTTCACCTGTATATGTCTTTTTGTCTTTTGGCCTCATTGTGCCCCCTTTCAAACAGCTAAGCCTTTGTCATCTCTGAGGATCACATTCTAACACTTTCATGGATCACTAGAATTTAAATACCACTAAAACCATCCTTTGTCCTCATAAAATGCAATAGATTGTTACTGAGATTTTCAAGAAAATCTTTCAGATTACCAAGAATATTTCAATATAAGATTGATTTATAAATCACTGTTTTCTTAGATCTTAGAACTTTTCATTTTATTTTGGGAAATCCTTTTTTACAAAACATACACTTAACATGCATCAGTATTATAGGCACAGGTGGGGCTGATGCAGCTAGCCCGATGACCACCTACCCACAATAGATTCCAGCCCATGAAATATATCTTTGCCTAAGCAGAATGATAGTTTACTAGATGTCATGGACCTTCAAGGTCATTCTTAAGTGTTAATTACCTGTAACATACAAGTGCTATAATTTTTTCTTCCTTTGTACATCATAATATTTTGTACCACTTAACCCATTCAGTCTTGTATTACAGATATTTTTATTTCCTCTACACCATTATTCTGCAAATTACAGAACATGGTTCAGATTGGGACTTGAAATTTCCTTGACAGGCTTTGACACTTAGTCAACACTTCAGTAGAATTACACTGATGAGACATTTTCATTCTCTTCACAGTGCTTTTGCGTGTATGTACACATAAATATATCTTTTGCTTTGTGTGAATAGTATCACACTGTAGATTTTTTTTTCACTTTACCATGTGATGAAATTCATGTTTGTATATGTAAATACCTCATTATTTTTAATGTCTGCATAATATTCTATAAGATGGATGTTGCCTACTTTATTTGACCACTGATAGGCATATTAGGAGAACTTTAAATGTTTGCTACTGCAGATAATGCTACAATGTATGTCTTCGTACACTTGTGCAGATATATCAGAAAGATGGCTACTTAGAGCTACTGGGTCAGAGGGTATGTACATTTTTAACTTGTTAGTGCCACATTGCCTTCCAAAAGCACAAAGTTTGTTTCTACCAGTAGTGCATGAAAGTACCTACTTAAATGTATGGCATTTCTTTATGTCTGCTTTACATATTATCAACTTTTAAAATTTTTGAGTCTTATACATAAAATATTCTCACTTTACATTTCCCTGTTTAATAGTGAGGTTAAATGTCTTTTCATATGTTGGCTGTTTGTATTTCTTCTCCAGGAATTGTCCAGTCATATCTCCTTGCCAAGTTTTCTATTAGGTTGTCTTTTTCTAAGTGATTTGTATTACTATTTTAAAATAGATTCTGGATATTCATCCTTTTTACATACACCACAAGTTTTTCCTAGTTTGTCATTTGTCCATTAACTTTCTTGATGGTATTATTTGTAGCTTAGTTTTTAGGTCAATAAATCTTTGGTCTTTTAATGTATGACTTCTTAATTACAAGGACCTTCCTAATCCTAAGATTACAAAAATGTTTTAATAGTCTTATTTATTTTTAATCTTTTATTTGGACTTTGTTTGAAATTTGATAAAAGATAGTGATATAATTTTAGTTGTTTCCTCTTCTAAGCACTATTAAAACCTTTCCCATTGACCTGAAATGTCAGTTATAAAGTTCTGTATATAGTTGGTTTAATTTTTATTCTTGTCCTCTACTATGATTTTATTCATTGGCATTATCTCTCATATATGAACTTTAGAGTCATCTTGTGGGTTTTATTTAAAAAATTATTTAATCTTTTTGGGAGTTTTGTTTGGATTCCATTTAATTCAAGATTACTTCAGGGAAAATGTTTGCAATATTGAATCTCCCTGTAATGTATTTATTTAGGATGGTTTTGTTTTTGTTTGTTTTGTTCTATTGTAAAGTATTACAGCTTTTTCATTTAGATTCTGTACCTTTTTTCTCCTGGTATTTCTTAGTCTTTATTGCCATCATGAATAGGATCCATTTTTCTATTATATTTCATATTGAATTTTGCTACAGTAATGTATGTTTATTTCTGACTACCTTATCAGTCTTAGTTTGTCAGTTGATTTCTTAGGTTTTCTGAGTGTATAGATACATCATCTGCAGAAACAATAATAAGTTGTTATTTTTGTTCCCCTCGTTTAGTCTTCATTTCTCTTTATTGTCTTGCTCAGTTGTTAGGGTTCTCCAGGACATTATTTCAGAGTAGCAATACTGAGAGTTCTCTTTCTCTTGCTCTTAGCTTTAAGAGGAACACTTTTGTACATTGTAACAGTAAGTTTGATGCTTGCTGTGGCTATCTGATAGTCATCTTGTCTAATTTAAGAAAATTTTCTATTTCTCTGTATTTAGTTTTTATCAAAACTCAGTATTATACTTTTTGACATCTATTTCAATAATATTTTCTTGCAATCTTTTAATGAAGTGAATTATCTTAATTATCTGTTGTACCATTCTTGGGTTCCTGAGATAAACACTATTTGGTTGTAATACACTGTTTTTAATATGCTCAGCCCTAAATTTGGTATTATTTAGAATATTTGTATCTATATTTGTAAGCAAAACAAGCCTATCCTTTTTTTTTTTCTTACTTATGTTTCTCCTTGCTATGTAGTATTTATATACTTTGGAACTAGGGGTACCTTGAAGATATGAAAACTCATTTATAAAACTATCTGAGTCTGATGACTTTTAAAGATGGCATTTTGACTGCCCGGTCAAAGAATTTTGATTATATTCAAGGGCTGTTAATACCCCATTTTTCTCTGATCTTGAGCACATTACCAATTTGATTAAATCTCAGTTTTCTCCCCAGCTTCTGTTTTATTTTATTGAGAAATAGTTAACATACATCACTGTATATGTTTAAGGTGTATGGCACGATGGCTTGATATACACATATTATGAAGATTATTAAAGTAGGTTTAGTTAACATCCATCATCTCATGTAGATAAAAAGGAAAAAAGTTCTTGTGATGAGAACTCTTAGGATCTACTCTCCTAGCATTCTTATGTCATACAACAGTGTTAACATATTGTATATTACGTACCTAGTACATATTTATAAGTGGAAATTAAATTCCACATGTAAGTGAGATCTTATAGTATTTGTCTTTTTCTGACTGACTTCTTTTAACATGCCTTCAAGGTCCATCCAACATTGTTTCAAATGGTAAGACTTCTTTGTTTTTTATGGCTGAATAATGTTCCATTATATGTGTAAATGTGTGTGTATAGATATGATGTATTGAGATATATATATATATCTCTCACATCTTCTTTATCCATTCATTCCATGATGAACACTTAGGTTGTTTCTGTGTCTTAGCTATTGCGAACAATGCTGCTGTGAATGGGGGAGGGGGGATGCAGATAACTTTTCAAGTTAGTGTTTTCCTTTCCTTTGGATACATTCCCCAAAGTGGAATCACTAGATGGTATGTTACTTCTAGTTTTAATTTGTTTAGGACTCTATACTGTTTCCCACAGTGGCTGTACCAATTTACAGAGTATTCTACCAACAGTGCACAAGGGTTTTCTTTTCTCCACATCCATGCCATCGTTTGTTATGTTTTGTTGGCTGTTCTAAGAGGTATGAGGTGCTCTTTCATTGTGGTTTTAATCTGTATTTCCCTAATGACCGTTAGCATCTTTTTCATGGACCTTTTGGCCATTCATGTATACTCTTTGGAAAAATGTCTATTAAGGTCCTTTGTCCATTTTTTTTTTTTTAATATGGAACGCTTCACGAATTTGCGTGTCATCCTTGCTCAGGGGCCATGCTAATCTTCTCTGTATCGTTCCAATTTTAGTATATGTGCTGCCGAAGCGAGCACCCTTTGTCCATTTTTAAATTGAGTTTGCTTTTTTTTTCCAGGTTGTATGAGTTCTTTATATATTTTGGATATTAACTCCTTATCAAATACATGGCTTTCAGATATTTTTTCCCATCCCATAGGTTGTCTTTTCACTTTGTTTGTTTCTTTAGCTGTGCAGAAACTTTTTAATGTATTCCCCCACTTGTTTTGTTTTTGTTGTTGTTTGTGCTTTAGGTCTGATTTCCAAAAATCATTACCAAGACCCATGTCAAGGAACTTTCTTCTGGCAGTTTCGTACTTTCAGGTTTTACATTTAAGCCTTTGATTCATTTAGATTTCATTTTATGAGTGATTAAAATAGGGATCCAGTTTCAGTCTTTTACACGTGAATATCCCATTTTCGCAACACCATACGGAAGAGACTGTCTTTTCTCCATTGAGTGTTTTTGGTTCCCTTGTCAAACATTAGTTTACTGTATGTGTCTGGATTAATTTCTGGGCTGTCATTTATGTCCTATTGGTCTATTTGTCTTTTTATGTCACTGCCATACTAGGTTTTTTTTTAAGTCTCTTTTTATATTGAAGTATCAATATAGTTGATTTACAATGTCCTGTTAGTTTCAAATGTACAGCACAGTGATTCAGTTATACATACATATGTTATAGATTCTTTTTCCTTATAGCTTATTACAAAATATTGAGTATAATTCCCTGTGCCAATACAGTAGGTCCTTACTGATTATCTATTTTATGTAGAGTAGTATGTATATGTTAATCTCAACCTCTTAATTTATCCCTCTCCTCTCTTCTTCCCCTTTGGTAACTATAAGTGTCTTCTGTGTCTGTGGGTCTGTTTCTGTTTTTTAAATAAGTTTATTTTAATCTTTTTTTTTTTTTCTTTCAGATTCCACATATAAACAATATCATATGATCTTTGTCTTTCTTTGTCTGGCTTATTTCACCTTAGCATGAAAATCTCTAGGTCCTCCATGTTGCTGCAAATGGCATTATTTCATTCTTTTAATGACTGAATAATCCATTATATATATGTACCACATCTTCTTTATCTGTTGATGGACATTCAGGTTGTTTCCATGTCTTGGCTATTATAAACAGTGCTGCAGTGAACATTAGGGTGCATATATCTTTTCAACTTATGTTTTTCTCTGGATATATGCCCAGGAATGGGATTGCTGGATCATCTGGTAGTTCTGTTTTTAGTTCTTAAAGGAAATTCCATACTGTTCTCCATAGTGGTCATACCAGTTTACATTCCCACCAACAGTATAGGAGAGTTTTTTTTTCTCTGCACTCTCTCCTGCATTTATTGTTGGTAGACTTTTTGATGATGGCCCTTCTGACTGGTTTGAGGTGATACCTCATTGTAGTTTTGATTTGCATTTCTTTTGAGATGTTGAGGATCTTTTCATGTGTGTTTTGGTCATCTGTATATCTTCTTTTGAGAAATGTCTGTTTAGATCTTCTGCCCATTTTTTGATGGGTTGTCTTTTTTTAGTTTTTTTTTGAGCTGTGTAAGTTGTTGGTATATTTTTGGAGATTAATTCCTTGTTGGTTGCTTCTTTTGCAAATATTTTCTCCCATTCTGTGGGTTGTCTTTTCATTTTATCATTTCCTTTGCTCTGCAAAAGCTTTTAAGTTTAATTAGGTCCCTTTTTGTTTTTAATTTTCATTACTCTAGGAGATGGATCCAAAAGGATACTGCTGCAATTTATTTTCAAATGTGTTTTGCCTGTGTTTTTCCTCTAGGAATTATACAATGTACAGTCTTATCTTTAGGTCTTTAACCCATTTCGAGTTTACTTTTGTGTGTGGTGTTAGAGAATGTTCTGATTTCATTCTTTTACATGTAGCTGTCCATCTTTCCCAGCACCACTTATTGAAGAGACTCTTTTCTCCATTGTCTATTCTTGCCTCCTTTGTCATAGATTAATTGTCTATGGGAGTACAATACTGCTTTAATTACTGTAGTTTTAGTATAACTTGGAATCAGGAAATACAATACCATTGCTTTGTTGTTCTTTCTCAGGTTTGTTTGGCTATTTGGGGTCTTTTGTAGTTCCATGTAAGTTTCAGGAGTGTTTTTTCTGTTTCTATAAAAAATGCCATTGGAATTTTGATAAGAATTGCATTGTATTACATACATAGCTTTGAGTAGTATTGACGTTTTAACATAATTCTTCCGATCATGAACATAGGGATATCTTTCCATTTCTTTTTTTCATTTTGGCCGTGTTGCCTAGCTTGTGGGATCCCTGACCAGGGATTGAACCCATGTAGTTACTGTAATCATTGCATAGTGGGGCTATAAACTCCATATTAGCAGAGAGAAGATACAAAGTGGGATTCCCATGTGGCTCAGTGGTAAAAGAATCCACCTGTCAATGCAGGAGACGCTGGTTTGATCCCTGAGTTGGGAAGAGCCCCTGGAGTAGGAAATGGCAACCCACTCCAGTATCCATGCCTGGTGAATCCCACAGACAAAGGAGCCTTGCAGACTACAGTCCATGGAGCCACAGAGTCAGACATAAGTGCGTGACTGAGCGAGCATGCAAGATACAAAGTGAGTGGTCCAACTACTGTTGATATCAGCTGTCTGCCACACTCATTGGTGAGTGTAGACTGCCCTAAGGACTAGTCTCTCAGCAGACCTACTCATGGGTGAGAATGCCCCACCTCTGGTGTCCCAGGGAGCCATGGTGTAGACTTTTAAGTATGTATTAGGAAATGTGTGCCCCACCTGGAGCTTGTCCTCCACGTTGAGAGTGCTTATTTCTGTTAATTATGGACGATTTTTAACTTGAATGGAAAGATGACATTTTTTAAAAGTCATTTGAAGAATCAAGATCATAATGTATAAAGCTAAGGATCACATGATTCATCTCAAGAACATTCTCTGAGGTTTTTTTGGTTTTAGACAAATACTTAGAAGTTGTGACTCTGTCCTTTTGAAAGAAGTATAAAATCTGAGATAAATGTATAAATGTAGAAAATAGAGACTTGTTGCATTCTCATCAACAGGCAGAATATGGTTTTTTTCCAGGCTTTATACTTAAAAATCCTTCATCTGATATTTAAAATGTATTTATGTTGAGTCATTTCTTTCTCTTTTGCTGGTAAACCAGAAGATCATGAAATGATTCTGCAGAGGCAGTAGCATTACGTTCAGTTTCTTTTTTTGTATATATCAGATAAGAGACTTGCAAATGGAAGTACGTCCGCCTCACATCCTTTGTATGGTGATGGCAGTGATGTTTGCCTTTTTTGTGACTGTTGCAACATTTATTAATTCATAAACCCACTTCCAGAGAACCTAAGGGCTTTTTGGTGAAAGGTGACTATAGTAAAAACGATGTTAGATTTTGACAGGCTACTTTTGTTTTTACAGACATTTCTTTTCTTTTTCGTATTTCAAAACTACTAGTATTTCAAGAGTGTTGTTGGGGGTAGAGGGCTGCCATGATCAAAGGAAGTTAATGCACAGGTTTGGAGTTAGGATTTCTGAATCATTAACTAGTAAGGGAAAATAAAATTTTGAAGTTCAGGTCAGCTTAAGCCTCTGTGTCCTCCTCTCTGAACCAGCACTTCTGGTTGGTAAAAAGCTCACAGATCTGAGAGACAAAAGCAGCTTCAGAGGTTGACTTCGGTAAACTGTAATAAAATAGAAGAGAAAAAAGGCAGCAGTTCCAGAGATTCACCTATTTTCCCATGGATTAAGGGACCCTGTACACCTTCTACCCCTCTTTAACTCACTGTCATCCATTCAGCAGAGCTTCTTGTATAACCAGTTGGTATCAGTGGAAACAGCGCTTCTGTTAAACCTAAGGAAAAGTCTCATAAAAAACTGTTTTCACAGTATTTAAGCATTTAAGGGAATGTTTGTCTTATTATGGAGCTTCCCTGGTGACTCAGATGGTTAAGAATTAGCCTGCAATGCAGGAGACCAGGGTGTGATCTAGAGAGTGAAAGTGGAGAAGGATAAGGACCCTGGAGTGCTGGAATTACATATGCCTGACAGTTCGCAGTACTAGCCAATAGCAAGCTTTTGGTTCTGTTTATTTTTTCTAGCTTTTACTATATTCTACTTTTATTATTAATATGGGGGAAGTTATCTCATTGTTATGATGTTACTTACTATATATATTATTAAACATTTTGTATATTTTTAATATATACTGTTAAATATATTGGTCTTCCCTGGTGGCTCAGATGATAAAGAATCTGCCTGCAATGCAGAAGACCCAGGTTCGATCCCTGGGCTGGGAAGATCCCCTGGAGGAGGAAATAGGCAACCCACTCCAGTTAAATATTATGTTATCTTTACCAGTGGATTCTTTTTCCAGAGCAATAATGAAATTTCATAGTATGAAAATGGAAGAAATCAACAAAATTATTCGTGACCTTTGGCGAAGTACCTATCGTGGACAAGGTAATTAACATGGTGTAACATGAATGCTCTTTCTAAAGCCCTGTGTCAAGCTCTCGCTTCATATGACCTCTCATCATGCCAGTATTGCCTTTAGACCCCTTTTTGAACATCTCTTTTAGATTTTCTAAGAATTCTTATCTTGATAATATCTTGTAGCAAGAAAAAAATGCAAAGCTTTCTATTCCAAAGCCTGACAGGACTTACAAATTTGGCTATGGTACACATTATATTTAGCTGATGACATAATAGGTTCTGTTGAAGTGCAGATAGGGATAAGCTGAAATGAGATAAGAAGAAGAAGAAAACCATTAGGAGGAAATTCTTAATAGGGGAACTAAGAAAAGGGCACAGCTGAGACCAAAGGTTGGTTGGGTATCTGGTTGCTTCTGAGCAGGAATCCTCATAACCAGGAAAAGTTTCCAAACCACCCAGTGTTTTCCCTGGGAATGGCAGCCTTGCGTGTTGCTTATAATGTTCTTTGATAAGGTTTGCAAATGACAAAAGGTTGCAGAGTATAGGTTCCTAAAATCTTCTTCTCTCTGTATCAGATATTGAGTACATAGAAATTCGATCAGATGCCGATGAAAATGTATCAGCTTCTGATAAAAGGAGGAATTATAACTACCGAGTGGTGATGCTAAAGGGAGACACAGCCTTGGATATGAGAGGGCGTTGCAGCGCCGGACAAAAGGCAGGTATCTTCACGAACATAAAACCATTTGTACACAGAAAATTGACCAAGAGAAATGATTGTTGGTGCAGAGGAAGCGCCCAAGGTGCCCTTGAATGGTGGGAAGCTCCTTATGGCATCATCGCTGCCACATGAAGTGAACCAGGCTCAGTTACTCTCCTCATACTCTCAATTCTAACCAGTATTTCCTGCAACATTATGTAAAGCAGGCTTTTAGAAGAAGGGCCTGAAACAGTCTCACAGGATAGCCTAAATGTAGAGCAGAAAGCTGAAGGCCATTCATTGTTTCATGGCATTCCTTATGAGAATAAGGTTATTTGATCATCATTTATAGACCCACACTAATTTATGTGCCACCAAGAAAGACAAAATTCAATAGTAATTCTAAGATGCATCTTGGTTTCAGAGAAGTCAAAGGATAAGGAAGGGTATGTTTTAGAATCAGTGACACACAGCATTAGCACACCACCCCTAGACTGAGCCAGATGAGGCATTACAGTGACTGAGGGTCTGATAGAGAAGGCAGCCTCACCATAGGACTGCATCCCCACCGCCACTCCCAGCCTAGCCCTGGGGCCTGGGAACCATCTGAAAGCAGGGTCTACCAGAGTCAAAGGCTGTGAAACCCACAGGTGCCTCTGCACCCCCACCTCAGGGACTCAGTGCTGGGCCAGGCCGCCCAGCTCTGCAGGGAGCTCTGGGAGGGAAGCCTAGGTTGGATATACAGAGCACAGAGGAATAACATTTCAGAAAGTTGGGAAAGTGGAACCTGCATCCTTGGGGAACAAGGCTGGGTTCTTTCACTGTGCACTGGTTTGTCCCCAAAATGTTATAGATTTTTGATCACCCTCCTTTGCAGATTAGAAGCAGAATATTATCAATATTACCTCTGGACCCCTGATTCTTAACAAAATTTTGTAGTTCTGTAAATGGATGCTCACATCATCGGAGTTATTCACATAAAAAGTTTGCAGTTTTTTAAAGACACACTATGCATGTATTTTTGTCATCAACCCAGACAGCTGGTACGAATTTATAAGGCATCTGCAGATTATTATCTTAATCAGACTGCAAAAATGACAAATTTGTGATCTATAATCAATATCCCTTGAGTTTGAAACATGTCTGTTTGGTTTAAAAATACTCTGAACAAAAGTGGATTTCCTGTAGCTACTATAAATTATAAAAATTAGTGCTAGTGTTTCCTTGGTGTTGAGTGACAGAACAGACAATGCTTTGTAGAGGTGGGCCAGGAGCTCCATTCCTACTCCACTCTGAGTGGGTGATAGTGGCAGCAGGAGAGAAGGGCCGGACTATGGCCCTGGCATCTTCAGTCTGCCAGCCTGCCCTGTGCATCAGAGAAAAGCTCTAAACTGCTCTGAGATCACTCACTCACTCACTCACTCACTGATGCACCTTTGCTCACAAATCTGGGGGTGGAGAGGATATTACAGCTCACACAAAAAGTAGTGTATACTTCCTAAACTCGTCCTTCCCTCTTAATTCTGTGTCCCTTGTACCCTCAGATGGCTTCAGTGGCAGTCTTAGTATTAGGTTTCTATGAACCACAAAAGTTCCTCATAGTTTTGGTTGCTTGGATTTTCTATAGTCAAGCTTAAATAAAACCATACTTCTGTACTCATACTTTTCCTCTCCCTCCCTCTCAGAATCAAACACATAAACATTTAAGTTTGGGTTAGACCAGTGGTGCCGCTTTGGTTCCGCAGAACAGAGAGATTTAAAGCTGTCTCCAAGAGAAACGGTGTCTGTGAGGCTCTGGAAATGTATTATATCCAAGTTTTCTAACAAACGTCATCAGGAAAATAGCCAGATTATGAATTTTTAAGGTTATACCTGATAAAAATCATGTTATACCACTATTAGCATTGTCAGTAACACTAGATAAGTGTTAACTGCATTTCTGATGCAGGTCTGTAACTGGAAGCTTTGTTACAGCTGACGTGAGGTGTTGGTGTGGCATTTTAGTGATGCACGCCTGAGGTCAGTGATCCTGTGACATTGCCCCACCTTTCCCTTCAAAAGACCTTGTGCCAGGTCTGCCTGTTTTCCTCAGGTGAGTGAGAAGTGTGTGCAGTGCAGCTGAGTTCTGGCACCCTTTTTCCAGGTATTAGCCTCACTCATCATTCGCCTAGCCCTGGCTGAAACATTCTGCTTAAACTGTGGCATCCTTGCTTTGGACGAGCCAACGACAAATCTTGACCGAGAAAACATTGAATCTCTTGCACATGCTCTGGTTGAGTAAGTATCTCAAATTTGGGGCCAAGTTATGATCGTTTTTAAAGGAAGATTAAGAAATTCTGTGGTGAAAATCCTCTGTAGATGTGTCCTCCTTGGTGAAACTGGTTTTACCAGAGCTTAGGCTTCACCTTGATAGTAATTTTTCAGATGCTTAAAAAAAGAACTACCTGGTGAACAGATGCCCCAGACACATCCTACATCTCCCCAAGAGTGTTCACAGTGAGGGTTTCCTGGCTTGGTTTGGTTTTCCTGTAAACCCACCAGAGGGGCCCATGTGTCTTATACAGGAGTTAGCGTGCTCCACTAAGGCATTTCTAGGTGGTGACTGTGGGTTTTAAACTACCTCTCCAGGTTCTCACATGTGTCAGCATCCATGAGGAATGACAGCGCTTACTCAAAAAGGATATTAGTGGTGAAGTAGAATCCAGACTGTGGACACATTTATCACAGTTCACCGGTGGGGTGGTGCAGGCTCTAGGGATAGTCAGCCCTTGCTTCTGCACAGTGCCAGCAGAGGAAAGGCAGTCTCCATGAGGTAGAGAAGCTCTTCTGGGGGCTCTTCACTCCAGACAGACTCTTCCTAGCAGAGAGAATGTTTCCTGTGGTAGGAGACTTGAGTGGCCCCAGAGCCAGCTGTCTCCAGCCGTCTCTCTCAGTAGTCCTGTGTGACCCACAAGTAAGGGTTGGTGCTTGTGAAACCTAAGTGCATCCAGCTCCAGGCAAGGGATAAATAAG
This sequence comes from Dama dama, assembly GCF_033118175.1. Taxonomy (NCBI): domain Eukaryota; kingdom Metazoa; phylum Chordata; class Mammalia; order Artiodactyla; family Cervidae; genus Dama; species Dama dama. The sequence continues at coordinate 25,157,958 of NC_083689.1, read as the reverse complement.
TGGTTAGTTAAAAGAAAAAGTCTTAGGTCTCAGACTCATAACTAGTTACCTTAACATATAGATAACAAGCAAAAATGTTCTCAGTACACCCACTCAGGCCCCCTGTGTGTCATACCAGTGATGCATCTAGTGACTGGTGGTGGCAGAATTCTAAGTAGACCCAGCTCCTAAGAAGGCAGTGGGGCTCACAGTGTTATTCCCCTTGCCTGTAGACTCTTTTTTTTAAATAGTTTTCTTCCAGAGAAAACTAATATCAGGTCAAGAAAACCCCAGGAATAAGTCAGACTCCTAAAGTTGAGTGGCATAGATTATTAAGGAAAATGCAATAAAACATTTCTACCTGCTTTAAGAATAAAACTAGTTCATCATGTATTCTCACCAGTCTTTAAGTCAGACCTCAGTGAAGAGTCAGGCCACACATCCCCACTGTCTGGAGAGAGGAGACTGCTACCTGGCTGGCCTGAAGGCCTGGATCCACCCCACCCCTCCCCCGCCACTTCCTGCAGGGCTCTCAGAGGCCCTGATACTCTCACGACACAGGAAAAGCCTGGTCATCACACACAGCACACACTTCATGTGTCTGACAGGGTGCTCAATGGCTTTTGCAAATAAAGGAAAGAGTTATGTATGTTCTTTAGTAATAAAATGTTATATTGTTTCAGGATAATAAAAAGTCGCTCACAACAGCGTAACTTCCAGCTTCTGGTAATCACTCATGATGAAGATTTTGTGGAGCTCCTAGGGCGTTCTGAATATGTGGAGAAATTCTACAGGATTAAGAAGAACATTGAGCAGTGCTCAGAGATTGTGACATGCAGTGTTAGTTCCCTAGGATCTTATGTTCATTAAAAACATTCAAGACTTACATACTTTAGAAACACTGGTCCTCTGGCAACTGCTTATTTCTGGTATTGAGTCAATATGAAAATGTTCTTTCAAATGAGCCTTGTGTCTAGGGTTTTTAATGTCTGAGAGGTTCAAAAATCATTAAAAGTGTTTCACATGAAATTTGGGCTGATTCTCCTAACTTCATTCCCCTCCAGGCAGCATCTGACAAGCCTCAACAGCAGCGAAGATATGCTCAACTTCCCTGCTTCCCTCCCTAGCACTAATGAAGGAGTCTATGGGACCTGAAGCTTCTAACTAAACGTCCACTTCTCAAAGCCTTAGTGAGAAGCAGTTTCTCTACCTGGAAACTACAGTTTGGGCATTTAAAAAAAAGTCAGTGTTAAGAGTTACCTCTAAATTTAGTTGGTTGGATGTGGTTTTAAAAAACTGAGTTATCAATATTAATATCTGAAGATGAAAGAAATGATTATTAATATCTGGCTCTGTTCTTAACTTTATAAATCTAGGTAAGTGACCTCTCCCTCTTGGGACCTCAGTTTCTCCAATTTAAATTAGCAGTTGTCAAATGGGGGCTTCAGAGTTTGAAAGGAATCTTAAGTAATTTAATTTCAGTGCCCACTCTATTCCCTCCCCACATATCCCTAACCAGGTAGTCCTCCAAACCGGGGCTGTTTGGAGACAGGAAGTTCCCCACTGTGCACATCCATTTCTGGAAAGCTCTGCCCAAGAGCAAGGCCTCCTCCTCCCTGGGGGGCCTGACCTGCCTTCTTGCAGGGGTCTGTAACTTTCCCATATGTCTGTGCTGTTTCATCAGCTTGGCCTTACCGCGTGTCCCGACAGCTCTCCCACTTAGAGCTCTGGTGTGGAAAGGAAGCAGGGCTTGCTCAAAAGTCAAGACTTGCTCCTGATGGGATCCAAGCAGTCCTGGAAAAGCCCGCCTCATTTTCATTCCAGATGTTGTTTCTAATGAGAGCCCAAATCATACCCTTTCCCTGGAACTGCCAGCTGACAACTTGAAGCCTTTCACAGGCATGCCACAAGAGTGCTACCAAGTCACACACTTCTGAACTAGACTGTTAGAGTCTGTCAGTCACAAGGCACCATCACTTTTGCCCATCTGCAAATCTAATGAGCACATGCTACAGACAGCCTTTCTCAACACGGGTCTAGAAAAGAAGTAAGCCCTAAGGTTTTAAGCTATCTGTGATAGACTGAATAACGGCCTCTGAAGATACTGAGGTTCTAATCTCAGGAACCTGTGAATGTTACCTAATAATATGGCAAAAGGGACTTTGCAAATATGATTAAAATTAAGGATCTTGAGATGGGGAAATGAGCCTGGTGGGCTGAATGTAATTAAGAGTATCCTAGTAAGGAGCGGGCAGAGAGAGTGGATGGCAGAAGAGGAGAAGGTACTGTATTGAGAGATGCAGAGACGAGTGATGCACTTTGAAGGTGGAGGAACAGCTATAAACCAAGAAATATAGGCAACCACAGAAGCTGAAAAAAAGGCAAACTGATTCTTCTCTCAGAACCTCCAGAAGGAACCATCCCTGTTGACACCTCATTTTCAGTCCAGTAAACTGATTTTTGGACTTTCGGCCTGCAGAGTTATGTAAGAGAATGATACTTGTTTTAAGCTGCTAAATTTGTGCTAATTTGTTACAGCAGCAATAGGAACTAATACAGTATCCACTGTATATAACCAATTTCTGTGCATCTGATAGTGATTATATACTACCTTGAGAAAACTCACCATTTTCTGTGTTCTGTGGTTCACACAAAGAACCTTGTTTGAGGAAGTCTGGTCCAGACCCTCACTAATCCCTGGAGGAAAGGGCCAAGCAGTAGAAGCACCACTCTAGCCACCTGCTTCTTGTCCACTGACTAAATTCAGTCATCCCAATGAGCTCTGAAAAACTAAAATTGAGAGAAATGCAAATCAAAACCACAATGAGGTACCATCTCACGCCAGTCAGGATGGCTGCTATCTAAAAGTCTACAAGCAATAAATGCAGGAGAGGGTGTGGAGAAAAGGGAACCCTCTTACACTGTTGGTGGGAATGCAAACTAGTACAGCCACTATGGAAAACAGTGTGGAGATGCCTTAAAAAACTGGAAATGGAACTGCCATACCAAAAAAGGAGAGACTTGCCATACAACCCAGCAATCCTACTGCTGGGCATACACACCAGGGAAACCAGAATTAAAAGAGACACGTGTGCCCCAGTGTTCATCACAGCACTGTTTATAATAGCCAGGACATGGAAGCAACCTAGATGTCCATCAGCAGACGAATGGATAAGGAAGCTGTGGTACATAAACAACAGAATATTACTCAGCTATTAAAAAGAATGCATTTCAATCAGTTCTAATGAGGTGGATGAAACTGGAGCCTATTATACAGAGTGGAGTAAGTCAGAAAGAAAAACACCAATACAGTATATTAACGCATATATATGGATTTTAGAATGATGGTAACGACGACCCTATAATCGAGATAGCAAAAGAGACACAGATGTAAAGGACAGACTTTTGAACTCTGTGGGAGAAGGCAAGGGTGGGATATTTGAGAGAACAGCATTGAAACATGTATATTATCATATGTGAACCAGGTCACCAATCCAGGTTTGATGCATGAGACAGGGCACTCAGGGCTGGTGCACTGGGATGACCCTGAGGGATGGGATGGGGTGGGAGCGGAGTTCAGGATGGGGAACACATGTACACCCATGGCTGATTCATGCCGATGTACGGCAAAAACCACTACAATATTATAAAGTAATTAGCCTCCCATTAAATAAATTAATAAAAAGTAAGATAAAATTGCTATATTAGCCAGGCTAGCATGATATCAACAGCAGTACCATGAGGAAAGAACAGCAGACCAATCCTCACTGAGAGGACACATTGAAGAATTCATAAATTAAGAAAGAACAAATCAATTCCAGTCATCTTTTAAAATAAACACATGTAATAACCAAGGTATCTTTATCCCAAGAATGTAAGAATATTTCAGAGGATAACTCTGTTCATAAATCATTACCATAATAAAGGCAAAGGGGAAAAATTCGGATAAGAATTTTTTGATAAATTATTTGACCATTATTTGATAAAATTCAACACCTCCCAGCTTTAGTAAACTCAAGTTTTGCAAAGAATAAAATAATATTTTCTTCGTGTTATTTGTCTGAGTTAAAATTTAATAGTCATCTTAATAGTAAAAGATGAAATATTTTCCATTAAATAAAAATACCAGGTAACTTCCATCAACATATTTTTGAAAGCTCTAGTCATTGGAACAAATAACAAAAAGGCAATACAAGATAAATACAGCCAATGAAACAAAGTTACTTACAAATTAAAACAGGACTCCCAATTTCAAGTCTGGTTTCTTCTGAGGATGTGACTTCCCTCACAGCCCTTTTGAGTAACTTTCTCTATTTCCCTCATGTCACTTGGACTTGGAGGTCGAGTAGGTGCCCTTTTTAAGCTTTTCACCCTGCTTCTACATTGTTCCCCACCCCCTACCCCCTAAACACACACACACACTTGAAGATGAATGGACATCACAATATGGAAGTCAAGAATATGAGCCAGACTCACAGGCTTAAATCCCAACACCACCACTTACTAGCTTTAGGACCTTGGGCAAGTCATTTAGCCTCTCTTGCTCCTGTTTCCTTATCTGTAAAAGTAGCTAAAATGGTGCCTATCTTGTGGTGGTATGAGGATTAAGCGACTTTTAAAACTGCTTAGAATTCCCTGGCACATAAGTAAGTGTGTGTATTTAAGAAAAGCATCACCTCATCAGTTTGCTCTTTCTTGTAGTTATCTTTAGGCCCCAGCCCCATCACTCCCACTTAGTGGCAATTTCAGCTCTCAGTTGAGAATTATTCTCCAAATTAATTTCATGACCATTGGTGACCAGAATCCAGATGATGGTCACTTAGATCATACACTTAGATCTCTCGACTCCTTGCTGTTTCCTCCAGTGAGATAACTCCATAGTTTTAGCCAGAGTCCAGTCCGTCAACAACAATAACCACAACTCTCCATATTTCCATTTTAAGCATCTACAGTAATCTCTGGTATCTTTACAGTTCACTCCTGGGATCTCCAACTCCGGCAATTCTTTAAGCCCACCAAGATATCTTTTTCCGCTATCCATAAAAACATTTACTAGCAAGCATGCACAAACAAAAGAGGTCACGTGAAGCTGTTCATGAAGCTCAATGAAGTCCCAGCTGTTTGTCCTCACCAGCGTTCTCAACAAGGACCGTGCTGGGAAGGTACACTGAAGCCCACCAGGATCTCAACCCATTGATTTTACCACTTTTTCAGTTCATGGTCTTTAAATTCCATGGTCCATCCTAGTAATACTGTCTTGCATAAAAACTCAACTTTATTTTCCCTCTTCCGTTCACAAGTTTTTCTCATAGTATCCAACCCTGGCAAAACAGTACTCCCTTCTCCCTGCACACGCACTTTCTTCTGCTTGTTCTCTATTTCCCTGACCTTATGGTATTGCCCTGCTTTAGAGCTCACCCTGCATCTGCATCTCTTCTTCTCATACTGACTTATTTGGTGACATCATCCAGTCCCACAGGTTTAAAATTATCTTAGTTTGAGCTCTTTCAGAAGTAAAACCTGAAACAGTGATTCAAGCGAAAGTTAACAGTAGGAGATCAGTTCAGTCGTTCTGTCGTGTTCGACTCTGCAACCCCATGGGCTGCAGCACGCCAGGTTTCCCTGTCCATCACCAACTCTTGGAGTTTGCTTAAACCCAAGTCCATCGAGTTGGTGATACCATCCAACCATCTCATCCTCTGTCATCCCCTTCTGCCTTCAATCTTTCCCAGCATCAGGGTCTTTTCCAATGAGTCAGTTCTTCGCATCAGGTGGCCAAAGTACCGGCGCTTCAGGTTCAGCATCAGTCCTTCCAGTGAATATTCAGGACTGATTTCCTTGAAGATTGACTGGTTTGATCTCCTTGCAGTCCAAGGGACTCTCAAAAGTTGTCACCAACACCATAGTTCAAAAGCATCAGTTCTTCGGCGCTCAGCTCTCTTTATAGTCCGACAGTAGGAGATGGGGAATCACAATACATAGTGATGAGAAAGCATCCAACAAAGTGTATTCTTACACCAGCTACCATAGTAGGCAGTTTGGAGTTAAATCTCACAGAGTGTGTGGGAAATTTGGCAAAGCGTGCACCTCAGAATTATCCCAACCGAGGAGCAAGAGAGCTGGGGTATTTATATACCAACTCTGAAGAATCACTAGGGCTATTTCAGGGCCTGTTAAGCTACTGGCTTTCAATGTACATCTTCCACAGAGCTGCCTTCCACAGTTTTTTTTAAAAAGGGGGGAGGGGTGAGAAAAAAGCTTTCTGACAGAGATACAGAGAAGAGCAGCATCTGGAAGTGGGCTGGAGCACACGACACTCCCAGCACAGAGCGGGGGCCCTGGCTGCTCCTTTAGTAGTCTTGTAGAGTTGAAACCTCAGGTGTGTCTCCAGTCCAAAGTGATTTAAACTCCTGACTCACACACGACGAAGCAGCAGAAGAGCAACTGGATAGCTGGTTGCACCTGGATGGCCATCTAACAGACATCTGAAACTTAAAATGGCCCAGTCTTCCCTGAGAACCTGCACCTCCCATAGCTTTGGGGGAATGACCACTTGTCTTCCAACTACTCAGGAAAAAATCTTGACATCTTCTCTTTTCTGTTTATCTCATCTCACATTGAACCCATCAGCTTAATACTATGGATTCAACTTTAATATTATATCCAGAATCTGACCATGCCTCACCATCTAAACCATCACTGCTCTGGTCCAAGCCATCATCATCATTTAAGCCAAATAATCAGGAACCACCTAACTGCTCTTGCTGACTTGGTCCCTCTCCTCACAATTTGTTAACATAGCAGTCAGTCAGTCATCTTTTTAAAAGTAAATCAAACAAATGCATTTTTCACTGGAGTATGGGTTAGCAATTCTGAAACCACTTTACATATGAAAATAAATACATACACATTTGTAGATAATAACTGAGTTTCTCACTGTTAGAGAAAGATGTTTGCATATCAAGAAAGGAGAAAGGCTATAAAAAGAACCCCCCTGTAGTGCTGGATTGAATCTGAAGTATCAGTATAAATGTATGGCTTTAGTAAGTAAAGGAGTTCTGCTTTCTTCAGGGATGTAAGGGAAGGGGAAACTGGGAAGAAAGTAGGGAAAATAATGAAAGAGTAAAGTCTGCCAAAACTCTGCTCCTCCATAAAACCAATGAAAACCCTATCAAAAACTGTCAAACTTTTTCAGAACTTTGGAAGTTAAGGCTTACAACAAGCCAAGGATAGTTTGTTCAAGGAAAACAGCTGGATTTCAGGGAGAAAAGCCGGTGGCATTTTAACTTGCTCTAAACCCACTCCCCTCGCCCTGTCTTTGTGGTAGCTTTGAAGATCAAAAGCCCCATAACTACAGTACCTGTGAAAGCAGCAACCACCGGAAAGAGCAGAATAGATATGGAGTTCCCCAAAATCTTCAGCTGAACAGAAGTGCCAGTGTTTGACCTGTCTGGCAGCTTACTGAAAATCTCCACTCTTTATTCAGTCTGACTCCAGCTCATTCTGCAAACAGCCCTACCTGCTGTAGTCAACTAGTGATGATTGGCTGACACTGCAGCTGCCAAGGCAGCATTATTAATTGGGACCAAAAGAGAGTAACCAAAAAACTTGAAGGAGATGTCCCTGGGGGCTTCAACAAGCTTGAACATAATTCCTAGGAGTCTAGAAGTTCATGTGTATGTCAGAACTTTGTGCATACTCAGGAAAGACCTAAGAAGACCCTAAGCTCTGACCTCTGAGTGACCTTGAAACTACTTATACAAGAAGTGAAGACAGTGGGACTTCCCTCATGGTCCAGTAGCTAAAGCTTCACACTCCCAATGCAGGAGGCCTGGGTTTGATCCCTGGTCAGGGAACTAGATCCCACATGCTGCACGGAAGACTGACGATTCCGTGTGCTGAAGCTGACTTGAAGCAGCCAACCAAATTTTAAAAAAATTTTGTAAGATACATGTATTTTATAAAAAAGAAGTGAAGGTGAGGTTGTTGTTTAGTTGCTTAGTCATGTCCCACTCTTTTGTGACTCCATGGACTATAGCCCTCTAGGCTCCTCTATCCATGGTATTTCCCAAGCAAGAATACGGACCCAGTTGTAATTTACCTTCTGCAGCACTGAAGACATGACTGAACAAACTGTCTCATACAGACAAAGCCCTCCAACAAAAGCTTGGAAATTTATTAATTCAAGGCATTAAAAGAAATCTCTGTCAAATCATCAATATACCACTAAGCTAAGACTTCTGTGACCACACATGAGAAAGAATACAGCTTTACAGAAGAGTAAAGTCACTAATGTACTAATTAAAGTCAGTAATTAAAAGTCACTATTTAAAGTCAGAATTCCAGAAAAACATCTACTTCTGCTTTATTGATTACACCAAAGCCTTTGTGTAGATCACAACAAATGGTGGAAAATTCTTCAAGAGATTAGAATACCAGACCACCTTACCTGCCTCCTGAGAAATCTGTATGCAGGTCAAGAAGCAACAATTAGAACTGGACATGGAACAATGCACTGTTCCAAACTGGGAAAGGAGTATGTCAAGGCTGTATACTGTCACCCTGCTTATTTAACTTATAAGCAGATTATATCATGAGAAATTCCAGGCTGGATGAAGCACAAGCTGGAAACAAGATCGCCGGGAGAAATATCAATAACCTCAGATAAGCATATGACACCACCCTTCAGGCAGAAAGTGAAGAAGAACTAAAGAGCCTCTTGATGAAAGTGAAAGGAATGTGAAAAAGTTGGCTTAAAGCTCAGCATTCAAAACACTAAGAGCATGGCATCCAGTCCCATCACTTCATGGCACACAGATGGCGAAACAATGGAAATTGTGACAGACTTTATTTTGGGACACTCCAAAATCATTGCAGATGGTGACTGCATCCATGAAATTAAAAAAGACACTTGCTCCTTGGAAGGAAAGTTATGACCAACCTAGACAGCATATTAAAAGGTAGAGACATTACTTTGCCAACAAAGGTCCGTCTAGTCAAAGCTATGGTTTTTCCAGTAGTCATGTATGGATGTGAGAGTTGGACTCTAAAGAAAGCTGAGCACTGAAGAACTGATGCTTTTGAACTGTGGTGTTGGAGAAGATTCTTGAGAGTCCCTTGGACATCAAGGAGATCCAACCAGTCCATCCTAAAGGAAATCAGTCCTGAATATTCATTGAAGGACTGATGCTGAAGCTGAAACTCCAATACTTTGGCCACCTGATGCGAAGAACTGACTCACTGGAAAAGACCCTGATGCTGGGAAAGATTTAAGACGGGAGGATGAGACAGACAGAGGATGAGATGGTTGGATGGCATCACCGACTCAATGGACATGAGTTTGAGCAAGCTCCAGGTGATGGACAGGGAAGCCTGGTGTGCTGCGGCCCATGGTGTCACAAAGAGGCAGACATGCCTGGGCGGCTGAACTGAACTGAAAGTCACTAAACTTTACTTTTTTGTGGAAAGTCACTAAACGAACAGTAACAATTACAAACCCTGGGGATTAAGGTAACAAACCCTGGGGATTCAGAGTCAACACATTATATTTGTTTAAATATCCAATAGGAAATTATAAGACATGCAAAGAAACAGGAATATATGGCCCATACACAGGGGAAAAAGCAGTCAATAGAAACTGTCCCTTAGGAAGCCCAGATAAAGACTTTAAATCAGCTTTATAAATATGTTCAAGGAACTAAAGAAAACCATGTCTAAAGAATTGAAGGAGGGACTTCCCTGGTGGTCCAGTGGCTAAGACTCCACACTCCCAAGGCAGGCGGCCCAGATGTGATCCCTGGTCAGGGAACTAGATCCTGTATATGCTGGAACTAAGACCCAGCACAGCCAAATAAATAATTCTTTTTTAAAGAATTAAAGTATGAGAATGAGATTTTCAGAGTGCACGCTGGGCAGGTGTGGCGAGTCTTGCTTATCTGCTTGGCTAGTGGGCCCTCTGCTTTTCCACGCTTTGGTCCTCTTAGGGAGTAAAGACTTTCTTTTTTTACTAGAAGGGAAAGGCCACTGACTTCAGAATCAGCCGGAACTTCAGCAACTTGAACTCTGTACCAGATGGCGTGGCCCATGGGCTGGAACGACACTGCTACTGGAGTGCTTTCTTGAGAGCATCTACTTGGATGTCCCAGGACACAGGTGATCCAGGGGTTACAGGAGTGGCTGTGCGGTGCTGGAGCGGCGACTGGCGGAGAGGAGCTACCCCACGTCCAAGGTCAGGAGCAGCGGCTGTGCTTTGCTGGAGCAGCCATGAATAGATACCCCATGTCCAAGGTAAGAGAAACCCCAGTAGGCGCTGAGAGGGCATCAGACGGCAGACAGACTGAAACCACAATCACAGAAAACCAGCCAATCTGATCACATGGACAATAGCCTTGTCTAACTCAATGAAACTAAGCCATGCCATGTAGGGCCACCCAAAACAGACGAGTGGAGAGTTCTGACAAAATGTGGTCCACTGGAGAAGGGAATGGCAAACCACTTCAGTATTCCTGGCTTGAGAATCCCATGAACAGTATGCAAAAGCAAAAAGATAGGACACTGAAAGATGAACTCCCCAGGTCAGTAGGTGCCCAATATGCTACTGGAGAGCAGTGGAGAAATAACTCCAGAAAGAATGAATGGGACGGAGCCAAATCAAAAACAACACCCAGTTGTGGATGTGACTGGTGATAGAAGCAAGGCTCAATGCTGTAAAGAGCACTATGCATAAGAACCTGGAATATTAGGTCCATAAATCAAGGCAAATTGGAAGTGGTCACACAGGAGATGGCAAGCGTGAATGTCGACATTCTAGGAATCAGAGAACTAAGATGGACTGGAATGGGTGAATTTAACTCAGATGACCATTATATCTACTACTGTGGGCAGAAATCCCTTAGAAGAAGTGGAGTAGCCATCATAGTCAACAAAAGAGTCCAAAATGCAGTACTTGTATGCAATCTCGAAAACGACAGAATGACCTCTGTTCATTTCCAAGGCAAACCATTCAATATCATGGTAATCCAAGTCTATGCCCCAACCAGTAACACTGAAAAAGCTGAAGTTGAACAGTTCTATGAAAACCTACAAGACCTTTTAGAACTAACACCCAAAAAAGATGTCCTTTTCATTACAGGGCACTGGAATGCAAAAATAAGAAGTCAAGAAACACCTAGAGTAACAGGCAAATTTGGCCTTGGAGTACAGAATGAAGCAGGGCAAAGGCTAATAGAGTTTTGCCAAGAGAACGCACTGGTCACAGCAAACACCCTCTTCCAACAACACAAGAGATGACTCTACACATGGACATCACCAGATGGTCAACACCGAAATCAGATTGATTATATTCTTTGCAGCCAAAGATGGAGAAGCTCTATACAGTCAGCAAAAATAAGACTGGGAGCTGACTGTGGCTCAGATCATGAACTCCTTATTGCCAAATTCAGACTTAAATTGAAGAAAGTGGGGAAAACCACTAGACCATTCAGGTATGACCTAAATCAAATCCCTTATGATTATACAGTGTAAGTGAGAAATAGATTTAAGGGACTAGATATGATAGACAGAGTGCTTGATGAACTATGGATGGAGGTTCGTGACATTGTACAGGAGACAGCGATTAAGAAAAATAAATGCAAAAAAGCAAAATGGCTGTCTGAGTAGACCTTACAAATAGCTGTGAAAAGAAGAGAAGCAAAAAGCAAAGGAGAAAAGGAAAGATATACCCATTTGAATGCAGAGTTCCAAAGAACAGCAAGGAGAGATAAGAAAGCCTTCCTCAGTGATCAGTGCAAAGAAATAGAGGAAAACAATAGAATGGGAAAGACTAGAGATCTCTTCAAGAAAATTAGAGATACAAAGGGAACATTTCATGCAAAGATAGGCTCAATAAAGGACAGAGATGGTATGGACCTAATAAGCAGAATATATTAAGAAGAGGTGGCAAGAATACACAGAAGAACTGTACAAAAAAAGATCTTAACGACCCAGGTAATCACGATGGTGTGATCACTCACCTAGAGCCAGACATCCTGGAATGTGAAGTCCAGTGGACCTTAGAAAGCATCATTACAAAGCTAGTGGAGGTGATGGAATTCCAGTTGAGCTATTTCAAATCCTACAAGATGATGGTGTTAAAAGTGCTGCACTCAATATGCCAGCAAATTTGGAAAACTCAGCAGTGGCCACAGTACTGGAAAAGGTCAGTTTTCATCCCAATCCCAAAGAAAGGCAATGCCAAAGAATGTTCAAACTACCACAACTGCACTCATCTCACACGCTAGTAATGTAATACTCAAGATTCTCCAAGCCAGGCTTCAGCAATACGTGAACTGTGAACTTCCAGATGTTCAAGCTGGTTTTAGAAAAGGCAGAGGAACAGAGATCAAATTGCCAACATCTGTTGGATCGTCGAAAAAAGCAAGAGAGTTCCAGAAAAACATCTATTTGTGCTTTATTGACTATGCCAAAGCCTTTGACTGTGTGGATCACAATAAACTGTCAAAAATTCTTCAAGAGATGGGAATACCAGACCACCTGACCTGCCTCTTGAGAAATCTGTATGCAGGTCAGGAAGCAACAGCTAGAACTGGATATGGAACAACAGACTGGTTCCAAATAGGAAAAGGAGTACATCAAGGCTGTATATTGCCACCTTGCTTATTTAACTTATATACAGAGTACATGATGAGAAACGCTGGGTTGGATGAAGCACAAGCTAGAATCAAGATTGCCGGGAGAAATATCAAAAACCTCAGATATGAAGATGACACCACCCTTGTGGCAGAAAGTGAAGAAGAACTAAAGAGCCTCTTGATAAAGTGAAAGAGGAGAGTGAAAAAGTTGGCTTAAAGCTCAACATTCAGAAAACTAAGATCATGGCATCTGGTCCCATCACTTCATGGCAAATAGATGGGAAAACAATGGAAATAATGGCTGACTTTATTTTTTGGGGCTCCAAAATCACTGCAGATGGTGACTGCATCCATGAAATTAAAAGATTCTTGCTCCTTGGAAGGAAATTTATGACCAACCTAGACAGCGTATTAAAAAGCAGAGACATTACTTTGCCAACAAAGGTCTGTCCAGTCAAGGCTATGGTTTTTCCAGTGGTCATGTATGGATGTGAGAGTTGGACTCTAAAGAAAGCTGAGCTCTGAAGAACTGATGCTTTTGAACTGTGGTGTTGGAGAAGACTCTTGAGAGTCCCCTGGACTGCAAGGAGATCAAACCAGTCCATCCTAGAGGAAATCAGTCTTGAATATTCATTGGAAGGACTGATGTTGAAGCTGAAACTCCAATACTTTGGCCACCTGATGCGAAGAGCTGACTCATTAGAAAATACCCTGATGAAAAAAAAAAAGAAAATACCCTAAAAAAAAAGAAAGAAAGAAAATACCTGATGCTGGGAAAGATTGAAGGCAGGAGGAGAAGGGGATGACAGAGGATGAGATGGTTGGATGGCATCACCAACTCAATGGACATGAGTTTGGGTAAACTCTGGGAGTTGGTGATGAACAGGGAGGCCTGGCATGCTGCAGTCCATGGGGTCACAAAGAGTCGGACACGACTGAGTGAACTGAACTGAACTGATGACAATGATGTCTCACCAAATGGAGACTGCCATTAAGGAAGTAGAAATTAGTTTTAAAAGAACCAAATAGAAATTATGGAATTCAAAAATATAATAACAAATAAAAATATACTAGAGGAGCTAAATGGCAGATTTAAACTGACAGAACAACCAGTGAACTTGAAAAGAGCTCAACTGAGATTATCTAGTTTGAGCAACAGAAAAAAAATGAAGAAAAATGAACAGAAAGTTCGAGACCTATGAGACAGTGTCAAGCATACTTAACATTATAAGCCCACCAAGCTTAACAAGAATCCCAGAAGGGGCAAAGAGAAAGGGGTAGAAAGAACACTGAAAGAACTGGTGGCCAAAAAATTCTGAACTTTTATGATAATCATTAATCATCATGTCCAAGAAACTGAACAAACTCCAAGTAGAATAAACTCAAAGACCCAACAGCTAACATCATAATAGTGAAAAGCTAAAAGCTTTTCCTCTAAGATGGGGCACAAAACAAGGGTAACCACTCTTGCTGATTTTTTTCAGTGTAGTATTGGAAGTCCAAATCTAATAGGAAAAACTAAAACTGTCACTATCTGCAGATCATATAATAATAGAAAACACTAAACACCATTTAAGAAAAACTTAGAACTAATAAATCAGTAAAGTGCAGGATACAAAAGCCATAAACAAAAATCTGTGCCATTCTTATATACTAATTAGGAACTAGGGCTTCCCTGATAGCTCAGTTGGTAAAGAATCCACCTGCAATGCAGGAGACCCCAGTTCAGTTCCTAGGTCAGGAAGATCTGTTGGAGAAGGGACAGGCTACTCACTCCAGTATTCTTGGATTCCCCTTGTGGCTCAGATAGTAAAGAATCCACTTGCAGTGCGGGAGACGTGGGTTCGATCCCTGGGTTGGGAAGATCCTCTGGAGAAGAGAAAGGCTACCCACCCACTCCAGTACTCTGGCCTGGAGAATTCCATGGACTGAATAGGAACTATCAGAGAAATTAAAACAATCCAATTTACAATTGCAATAAAAAGGAATAAAATGCCCAGGAATAAATTTAATCAAGGAGATGTAAGATCTTTACAGTGAAAACTGTAAGACACTGGCAAAACAAAAGTGAAGCTGATACAAGTAAATGCAATAGTATTCCATGTTCATGAATTGGAAGAATAAATATTGTTAAAATACTACCCAAAGCAACCTGCAGATTCAATGTATTCCCTATCAAGATTCCAAGGGCATTTTTCATAGCAGAAGAACTAACAATCCTATAATTTATATGGAACCATGAAAAACTCTTTAATTGTCAGAGCAGTTTTTAGAAAGAATAAGGCTGGAAGCATCATGTTCCCCCTAATCTCAAAATGTATTACAAAGCTATAGTAATCAAAACAGCAGTATGGTATTGACAGAAACGGATGTCTCAAGGGACTTTGCCAGTGATCCAGTGGCTAAGACTACACACTTCCAGTGCAGGAGACATGGGTTTGATCCCTGGTGGGGGAACTAGGATCCCACATGCCACGTGGCATGGCAAAAAACTAAAAAGACACATCAATCAATGGGACAGAATAGACAGCCGCTCCCCCTCCACCCCCCCCCCCGCAAAAAAAAGAATAGACAGCCCAGAAACAAATCCACACATATATGGTCAGTTAACTTATGACAGAAGCACCAAGCATATAAAATGGGGAAAGGACAGTCTCTTCAATAAATGGTACTGGGAAAACTGTACAGCAACATTCAGAAAAGTAAAGCTGGACTATATTACACCATACAAAAAATTATCCCAAAATGTATTAAAGACTTCAACATAAGACCTGAAACCAAAAACTCCTAGAAGAAAACATAGGCAGTAAGTTCTTTGACATCAGTCTTGGCAATTTGGATTTTTTGGATTTGACACCACAAGTGAAAGCAACAAAAGTAAAAATCAGTAAGTGGGGCTACATCAAACTAAAAAGCTTATGCACAGCAAAGGAAACCATCAACACGATGAGAAGGCAGCCCAGTAAATGTGAGGAGGTGTTTGCAAATCATGTATCTGATCAGGGGCTAATATGCAAAATACATAAAGAACACATAAGACTTTATAGCAGTGAAACAATCTAATTTCAAAAATGGACAGATAATCTAAAAAGACATTTTTCCAAAGAACACATGGCCAATAGGATCATGAAAAGGTTCCTAACAGCCACCAGGTAAGCCCTTCATTAACCAACAGGGAAATGCAAATCAAAAACACAATGAGATATCACTGATACCTGTTAGAATGACTTATTAAAAAGACAAGAAGTCCTGGACTTCCCCCACTTCCGCATTTGATATAGGCTGCCTCGGGCGGAAGCCGAGGCTGTGGGGTAGGCTCTCACACCTGTACTGGACGGTGGTGGCCCGAGAGGGTCATTTTTACCGAGGGAAAAGGCATTCCAGGTTTGCTCTTGTAACTACAAGTTTACAGAGCTGTAATACAGAGGTCAGACAAGATCAAAGCTGTAAGAGAATGAACAGTGAAGTACAAAGAGTTGGAAGGATCTTGGATTTGACTGACAATGCTTGGCGAGAAGACAAGCTGCCTCACAAGGATGTTGCAATACCACTGAATGAGCTTCCTGAACCTGAACGGGGACAAAGGAGGCACCACGGAATCTGTTAAAGAACAAAGAGATGAAGTGGACCGACTTGGCCTTCCATTACTGGCCTTCCAGTACCTCCATGAGAATGTTCCCTCCCGCCCCCGCCCCGACACCTGGCTCCTTGTTCATCGACAGATTTTTTTTTTTAATACAGATACAAAACATAAATAAATAAATAAAAATAAATAAATAAATAAAAAGACAAGAAAAAACAAGTGTTGGCAAGGATATAGAGAAAGGGGAACCCTTGAGTACTGTTGGTGAGAATGTAAACTAGTGCAGGCACTGGAAAACAGTCTGGTGGTTCCTTTAAAAATTAAAAATAGGACTATTGTGTGATCCAGCAACTCCACTCCTAGGTATTTATCTGAAGAAAACAAAAACACTAACTTGAAAAGACATATGTACCCCCACTGTTCACTATAGCATTATTTATAATAAAGACAGGGAAACCTAAATCTCCATCAACAGATAAAGAAAATGTGGGGTGGATGTGTGTGTAATTCAGCCATAAAAAAGATGAAAATCTTGCCACTGCAACAACATGGATGGATCTTGAGGGCATTATGCTAAGTGAAATAAGTCAGAGACAAATACAGATCTCACTTACATATGAAATCTTAAAATGTGAAAACAGGCACTTCGCTGGTTGCCCAGTGGTTAAGAATCTGCCGTCCAATGCAGGGGACATGGGTTCAATCCTGGTCAGGAGCTAAGATCCCACATGTGGGACAGCCAAGCCCACAGACCACAACAGGAGAGCACCCTTCGGCTACCGAGCCCACACAACTAGAGAAGCCCACGTGTCACAGGAACCAGCACAGCCAAAAACATTTTTTAATAAAATATAAGAGTTTATTTTAAAAAAACAACAACAAAAATGAATTCATAGATAAAAAGACCTGATTTCAGGTTGACAAAGGTAGAGGATGGGGGCGTGTGTGAAATGGGTGAAGGAGATTCTAAGATAAAAAGTTCCAGTTGTAAAATAAGTCATGAGGATGTAAGATACAGCATAGCCACTATGCTTAATAATACTGTATTGCATATTTGAAAGTTACTAAGAGACTAGATCTTAAAGGTTCTTGCCATAAGAAAAAAAAAAACACCTGTAACTATATATGGTGACAGATTTTAACTAGACTTACTGTGGTAATCATTTTGCAAAATACACAACTTTTGAATCATTATGTTGTATGCCTGAAACTAATACAATGTTATATGTCAATTATACCTCAAAAAAGAAAAAATACCCTCAAGAGATCTATGCTTAGATGCATCATAGCCAATGTCAAAAAACAAAAGACAGAATCTTGGAAAGAGAAGAGAAAGCAGTGAAGAAGCCTCAGTAAAATTAACAGTTGACTTCTCCTTGGAACAGTGGAAACCAAAAGTCATACTGGGATGGCATACTAAAATGGCTGAATGAAAAAGACTGTAACCAAGAATTCTATATCCAGTAAAACTATCCTTCAAAAAACCATGAGGAAATAAGAGATTTTTAGATAAACAAAAACTAAGATTGTTTGTCTCCATCAGACTTGGCCCTGCAATACTAAAAGAATCCTTCAGGCTGAAATGAAGTAAAACTAGACTCAAATCCACATGAAAAAATAGCTTCAGTAAAGGTAAATACACAGGTAATATAAAAGTATAAATGTACTTTGGTTTATAATTCAGTTTTCCTATCTGATTTTAAAAAACTAAAAGAATAAATTTAGACACTGTGTTGATGGACTTATACTGTATAAAATATAATTTATATGACAATAATTGTATGGGGCAAAGGGGAAGGACTGAGCTATACAGAAGCTATTAAAATAGAAATTAAGTTGGTATTCATCTAAACTAAAATGCTAACTTGTAACCCCCAGGCAGCCACTAAGAAAATAATTCAAAAAACCTATAGCAGAAGAAAAAAAGGAACTTTAGTGTTCTTGAATTTATCTACCTAACACAAAAGAAAACAGTTAAGGAAGACTAAGAAAAACAATAAAAGCATGAGGCAGAAGAAAATATCAAAATGAAAGACATAAATCATATATTATCAGTCATTACACTAAATGGACTAAAGACTCCAATCAGAAAGCAAAGGTTAGCAGAATGATTTTTTTAAAAAATAACTATATGCTGTCTATAACAGACATGCTTTAGATGTTTTATACAAATAGGTTGAAAATAAAAGATGGAGGAAGAAATTCCACACAAACAGTACTCAAAAGAAAAAAATAGATTAAAAAAAAATATTTTTTATGTAAACCATTTTTGAAGTCTTCATTGAACTTGCCACAACATTGCTTCTGTCCCATATTTTGGTTTCTTGGCTGTGAAGCATATGAGATCCCAGCTCCCCAACCAAGGATCAAACCCACATGAAAACAAAGTCATAAACACTGGACTGTCAGGGAAGTTTCGGGAAAAATAAATTTTAACATAAAAATTATTACTAAAAACAGAGAGGAGCATTCTATAATGATGAAAAGCAAATCCATCAGGAAAAGGTAAAGTATTAGTCATTCAGTCATGTATGACTCTTGGCGACTCCATGGACTACAGCCTTCCAGACTCCTCTGGTCCATGGAATTCACCAGGCAATAATACTGGAGTGGGTAGCCTTTCCCTTCTCCAGGGGATCTTCCTGACCCAGGGATCAAACCAGCGTCTCCTGCATTGCAGGCAGATTCTTCACCATCTGAGACACCAGGAGAGCCCTAATCCATCAGGAGGACAAAGCAATTATAAACATATATGCAGATAACAATAGATACGTGAAAGCAAAATATATGAATAAAAACTGACAGAATTAAAGTAAGAAGTAGACCGTTTCAACAGTAATAGTTGGAGCCTTCATTAACCCACTTTCAATAATGGATAGAAATAGAAGATCAACAAGGAAATAGAAGACTTGGACAACACGATAAACAAACTAAACCTAATAGACACCTACTCTATCCTACAAAAGCAAGATACACATTCTTCTCAAGTGATACAGAACATTCCTCAGAATACATCATATGTTATGCCATAAAACAGGTCTCAATAAATTTGAAAAGATTGGGATTGTAAAAAATATGTTCTCCTACCACAGTGGAGATTAGAAATCATAAAGACATTTGGGAAAGTCAAAATATGTAGAAATTAAAAGACACACTATTAAATAATAGATCAAAGAAGAAATTGCAAGGGAAAAGACAAAAGATTTTGAGATGAATGAAAATGAAAACACAACACCCAAATTTATGGGATATAGTGAAAACAGTGCTTAGAGGTAAGTTTATAGCCATAAATGCTTACATTTAAAAAGAAAAAACTGAAAAAAAAGAAAAGAAAAGAAAAAACTGATCTTAAATCAGTGACCTAACCTTCCTACTACACACTGAATGTTTGTATCCCTCAAAATTCGTATGTTAAAACTTAATCACCAATATGATGGTATTTGGAGGTGGTGCATTTGGGAGATTATTAGGTCATGAGGGTGGAGCCCTGGTGAATCGGATTAGCACCCTTATATAAAAGATCCTAGAGTGCTTCCCTTGCCCCCTTCCACCATGTGAGGACACGGCAAGAGGATGGCCACTTAGGAACCAGAACGCTGGCCCTCACCACATACCAAATCTGCCAATTTCCTGTCCTTGGACATCCCAGCCTCCACAATTTTGAGAAATAAGCTATTCTTGTTTAAGTCGTTCACTAATGTTAAAAGTACCAGCCTATGGTATCTTTTTTAAATAGCAGCCCAAATCAGTTAAGATAGAAATAAGTACCAAGAGTAGGATGCTTCTATAACAACCCATAGAATATGAAAATGGCCAATAGGCACATAAAAAGATATCCAACATCAGTAATCTTTAGAGAAATGCAAAACTACAATGAGGTATCACTTCACATCTATTAGGATGGCTATCAAAAAATAGAAAATGTATTGATGAAGATGTGGAGAAACTGAAACACTTGGGCAGTATTTATACAAATGTAAAATGATGTAGCCACTACAACAGTTCCCCAAAATTAAAAATAGAATTATCATATGATCCAGCAATTTCACTTCAAGATCCATATCCAAAAGAACTGAAGTCATGAGGTCATACTGATATAAAGTACTTAACTAGATAAATGAAAAGAGGAACAAGGGACAGCTTTTCTTTATAGCAGAATTACAAATGACAGATGCAGAAGAAATGAGGGAAATAGAAAAACTACCATTAGGCAAATAACACAGTAAAAATGATTTCAAACAAGATCTTGACTCACTGGAAAAGACCCTGACGCTGGGAAAGACTGAAGGCAGGAGGAGAAGGGGATGACAGAGGATGACATCACTGATTCAGTGGAGATGAGTTTGAGCAAACTCTGGGAGGTAGGCAAGGACAAGGAAGCCCGGAGCGCAGCAGTCCATGGGGGTCGCAGAGTCAGACACAACTGTGCAACTGAACAACCACCACCCAATGACTGATGGGTGCTAGTATTAGTGGACACAAACTAAAGAAAAATAATTTATGCAGTCTCAAACTATCTCAATATATTTATTAACTAAGAAGAGAAAGTAACTTTATAGTGGAAAAACCTGGTAGAAACCAGTTTAACCAAGTGATCAAGGTCAACACCACCATAATAAGACATACTGGCATTATGAACTCCATGACATGTACTTGAGAAGGACACAATTTCATTTCTGTGATATTCTTGCCAGAAATGTATAACTTTATTTCAGTTTTGAGAAAACACCAAGAGTGGCATTGAGGAACATTTGACAGAATAATTGGTCAGTACTGAAAAGTGTCAAAGTTATGAAAGACAGGAAAAACTAAAGACCTGTTACAGACTGCAGAAGACTAGGAACTAATACTAAATGCAATGTGGGGTCCTGGGTTAAGTCTTGGAACAGAAAAAGAACATTAGAGAACACTGTTGAAATTAGAATAAGGTCTATAGTTTCTTGATAATAGTAAACCAATGTTAATTCTTGTTACAGTTGCACTATGATTATTCTGTACAACATGACACACACATATTGTTTGAATTATATGCTTAAAACATGTCTTCCACACTAGGCTGAATATTTACAAAGGCAAAGATTTCATTTTTAGTTTAGGAATGAGGTACTCATCATATACCCATACACCTACTAGAATGACTACAGTGATGCTGGATGCTGAGATTATGGGGGATTTTTCTTTCTTTGCAACCTGCACTTTACACAGTATTGTGTGTATTTTATAAAATACAGAACATTGATATTGGAGAATGCTTTTCATATATTTTGGGTGAAAAAAAGAATGCAAAAAGTATATAATCCCATTTTTGTAACAAAATATAAATGTGCACAGAAGAAGGACTGCTAATAGATACTCAGGTGTTATCAGTGCCAGGTCAAAAAGGTGCAGGGTTAGTGTTTCCTACTCATTGCTTGTGTCCTTACTAAATTCTATCTTTTAAAAACATATATTCCAAATAAAAACTGTGGAATGAACATGTAAAACTCCCACCTGATAATCCAGTAAGATGAGAGTAATTGAATTTTTAAAAGGTTTAAACCCACGAAAATGGAAGAAAGTAACAACAACAGCATTTTGAAGGGTATAAACCAAACTGAAGCAGACACACTACTTGGCTGAGCCCAAAATACTGAATCTTAAACCAACCACAGAGATGAGACCTACTCTGATATATGGATTCCTCAGATAATCATAAGCAGACAGAAGACCAAGTACCTCTGGACAGGGAGTGGTGAAAATAAGTCGGAACTTGGTTAAAGAAGCAGTTAAATTCCCATTTCCACTCCTCAAAGTTGAGTGATGCCACTCCAGCAGAAGATGGAAGAATTTTTTCTCTGGAGAGGGTATCTAAACCAAGAAACAATAGGCACAGCTGAGTGTGGCCTAGCTCTACTGAAATCAGGGCATTAAGTGAAAAATTAACAGATGCCGGGACCCCCTTAACAGATGCTGGAACCTTAAACCTTTAAACAAAGTTTTAAGTTTGGCTTAAAACTCAACATCCAGAAAACTCAGATCATGGCATCCAGTCCTATCACTTCATGGCAAATAGATGGGAAAACAATGGAAAGAGTGACAGAGTATTAACTTGGGCTCTAAAGTCACTGCGGATGGTGATTGCAGTCATGAAATTAAAAGACGCTTACTCCTTGAAAAAAAAGCTATGGCCAACCTAGATAGCATATTAAAAAGCAGAGACTTTTTTTTTTTTTTTTTTTTATGAATGAGGCAATTTATTAACCCAGCATCATTTGTTCTAATGCTTCAAACATATGGAACGCTTCACGAATTTGCATGTCATCCTTGCACAGGGGCCATGCTAATCTTCTCTGTATCGTTCCAATTTTAGTAATATGTGCTGCTGAAGCGAGCACAAAAACAGAGACATTACTTTGCCAACAAAGGTCCATCTAGTCAAAGCTATGGTTTTTCCAGTAGTCATGTATGAATGTGAGAGTTGGACTCTAAAGAAAGCTGAGCACTGAAGAATTGATGCTTTTGACTGTGGTGTTGGAGAAAACTCTTGAGAGTCCCTTGGACTGCAAGGAGATCAAACCAGTCCATCCTAAAGGAGATCAGTCCTGAATATTCACTGGAAGGACTGATGCTGAAGCTGAAACTTCAATACTTTGGCCACCTGATGCGAAGAACTGACTCACTGGAAAAGACCCTGATGCTGGGAAAGATTGAAGGCAAGAGAAGAAGGGGATGACAGAGGATGAGATGGTTGGATGGCATTACCGACTCAATGGACATGCGTTTGAGCAAGCTCCAGGAGTTGATGATGGACAGGGAAGCCTGGCCAGCTGCAGTCCATGGGGTCGCAAAGAGTTGGACACAACTGAGTGACTGAACTGGGACCCCCTCTACAGCCCTCTACCCACCCTTGGCTGCCAAAATGCTGTCAGCCAAGCTGGAGACATGGTGAATTTTCCTGGGGAAGCTCCCCCGCCTCCCACAAAATGTCCTTAAGAAGCTGGTATGGGAGGGCCCCCACTGAAACAAGCGAGCACCAGCACACACACATACACACATCTCTCACACACACACACTCTCTGAAGCCTTTAAATCTGTTCTTAGTCCTCCACTCTTACTAAGTATGATCAGGGAATTCCATTACATGAAAGAAAAAAGTCAAAACACATTTAAAAGAGAAAACATGGAGGAAATAGAGACTACATATGGAGAAGGAAACTTTAAAAAAATACAATTATCAGTAAACATTTCAGACTGCTAAGAAAAGATAGTCATCAATGAAAATAAGAACTTGGTGCTATTAGACATATACATATTCAGAGAAGAGTATAACACCCTTGGCATGGAAGGTAATGTTATGGAAATACCCTAGAGAAGAGAAAAATTTTGAATTAAAAAATGAGAAAGATAAAATTAGAGTACCAGTCCAAGAGGTATATCATCAAAAACTTATAGTTCCAATAAGAGAGAAGAGAGATAATAGAATTATAAAACATTTTGAAATATCCTAATCTAAGTTTGAATATAGAAATATATTATTATAAAAAGTGAGACAAAGCAAGGTGCAAAAGTTATGTAGGATGCTACCTCTTGTGTACAAAGAAGAGAAAAATAAAGCCATATATTAATAGTTGCTTATATGTATGTAAACTCAGGATACACCAAAAAACTAATAAAAACTAGTTATTTGTGGGTCCTTAGGAAGTACTGGGGCCAATAAAGCTAGTGAAGGCGATGGAATTCCAGCAGAGCTATTTAAAATCCTAAAAGATGATGCTATTAAAGTATTCCACTCAATATGTCAGCAAATTTGGAAAATCCAGCAGTGGCCACAGGACTGGAAAAGGTCAAAGTGAAAGTTGCTCAGTCATGTCCAACTCTTTGTGACCCCATGGACTATACGGTCCATAGAATTCTCCAGGCCAGAATACTGGAATGGGTAGCTATTCCCTTCTCCAGGGGATCTTCCTGACCCAGGAATCAAACCGGGGTCTCCTGCGTTGCAGGCAGAGTCTTTACCAGCTGAGCCACCAGGGAAGCCCCAGAGAAGGTCAATCCTTATCCCAATTTCCAAGAAGGGCAGTACTAAAGAATGTCCAAACCACTGGACTGTTGCACTCCTCTCCCATGATAGTAAGGTTATGCTTAAAATCCTTCAAGCTAGGCTTCAGCATTACATGAACCAAGAACATCCAGGTGTTCGAGCTGGATTTAGAAAAGGCAGAGGAACCAGAGATCTAATTGCCAACAGTCACTGGATCATGAAGAAAGCAATGGAATTCCAGAAAAGCATCTACCTGTGTTCCATTGACTATGCTAAAGCCTTTGTCTTTGTGGACCATAACAAACTGTGGAAAACTCTTACAGAGATGGTAATACCAGACTATCCTATCTGTCTCCTGAGAAACCCGTATGTGGGTCAAGAACAGGGACCCACATGTCAGTATGGAACAACTGACTGGTTCAAGATTGAGAAAGGAGTATAATAAGTCGGTTTATTGTTACCCTGTTTATTTAACTTGTACACAGACCACATCATGTGAAATGCTGGGCTGGATGAGTTATAAGCTGGAATCAAGATTGCTGGGAGAAATATCAACAACCTTATATATGTGGATGATACCGCTCTAATGGAAGAAAGCAAAGAGGAACTAAAGAACCTCTTGATGAGGGTGAAGGAGGAGAATGAAAAAGCTGGCTTAAAATTCAATATTAAAAAAACTAAGACCATGGCATCTGGTTCCATCACTTCATGGCAAATAGAAGGGGAAAAGGTGGAAGCAGTGATAGATTTCCTCTCCTTGGGCTCTAAAATCACTGCCGATGGTGACTGCAGCCATGAAATTAGAAGATGATTGCTTCTTGGCAGGAAAACTTTGACAAACCTAGACAGTGTGTTAAAAAGCAGCCATCACTTTGCCTACAAAGGTCTGTATAGTCAAGGCTATAGTCTTTCCAGCAGTCATATACGGATGTGAGAGCTGGACCATAAAGAAGGCAGAGTGCTAAGGAATTAATGTTTTGAACTGAGGTGGTGAAGACTCTTGAGAGTCCCTTGGACAGCAAGGAGATTAAACCAGTCAATCTTAAAGGAAATCAACCCTAAATACTCATTGGAAGGACTGATGCTGAAGCTGAAGCTCCAGTCCTTTGGCCACCTGATGCAAAGAGCCAACTCACTGGAAAAGACCCTGATCCTGGGTAAGACTGAAGGCAGAAGGAGAAGAGGGAAACAGAGGATGAGATGGTTGGATGGCATCACCAATTCAATGGACATGAACTTGGGCAAACTCCGGGAGATGGTGAGGGACAGGGAAGCCTGTCGTGCTGCAGTCCAACACAACTGAGCGACTGAACAACAACAGAATTTGTGGGGGAATTTGACGCAGTTCACTTAATTTTTTCATATATTTCATTCTGACTTTTGAGCCATGTGAATGGAATACCTATTCAAAGTTACTGGGTTAGCCAAAACTCATTTGGGTTTTTCCATAACATCAAAGCCTAATCTGCTGGAGTTTTGTCAGAGCCGAACTGGCCTAATAGAAGAGAAATTCCCATCTCCAGCTGTCTCTAGGCATTCTGTCCCACTGAAGGGTGAGAGGACTGACAGGCACATGTGAAGTTCCAGAGGGACAGGCTCACTAAAAGACTAAGAGGCACTACTCTTAGGACTATAGAAAACAACCCACCCCCATACATACACAACTTACCATCACATTACTAAAGGCATATTTACAGCAGTTCTTTTTACTGAGTACATCATGTCTGGCTATCGAGAAAAAAATTATAAGACATACTAAGGGCAAAAAACACAGAAGAGACAGCAAGCAAGAGAACTGGATTCAGATATGGCAGGGAGAAATATCAATAACCTCAGGTATGCAGATGACACCACCCTTGTGGCAGAAAGTGAAAAAGAACTAAAGAACCTCTTGACAAAGTGAAAGAGGAGAGTGAAAAAATTGGCTTAAAGCTCAACATTCAGAAAACTAAGATCATGGCATCCGATCCCATCGCTTCATGGGAAATAGATGGGGAAAAGTGGAAACAGTGGCTGACTTTATTTTTCTGGGCTCCAAAATCACTGCGGATGGTGACTGCAGCCATGAAATTAAAAGATGCTTGCTCCTTGGAAGGAAAGTTATGACTAACCTAGACAGCATATTAAAAAAGCAGAGACATTACTTTGTCACCAAAGGTCAATCTAGTCAAGGCTATGGTTTTTCCAGTAGTCATGTATGGATGTGAGAGTAGGACTCTAAAGAAAGCTGAGCACTGAAGAATTGATGCTTTTGAACTGTGGTGTTGGCAAATACTCTTGAGAGTCCCTTGGACTGCAAGGAGATCCAACCAGTTCATCCTAAAGGAGATCAGTCCTGAGTGCTCACTGGAAGGACTGATGTTGAAGCCGAAACTCCAATACTTTGGCCACCTGATGCAAAGGGATAACTCATTTGAAAAGTAATTAGCCTCCAACTAATAAAAATAAATGAAAAAAATAAATAAATAAAGTGAAGAGATAAGACTAAAAAAAAAAAGAAAAGAAAAGACCCTGATGATGGGAAAGATTGAGGGTGGGAGGAGAAGGGGATGACAGAGGATCATATGGTTGGATGGCATCACCGACACAATGGACATGGGTTTGGGTGGACTCCAGGAGTTGGTGACGGACAGGGAGGCCTGGCGTGTTGCGGTTCATGGGGTCGCAAAGAGTCGGACACAACTGAGCGACTGAACTGAACTGATGAACTGAACTGATGGCAGGGATGTTGTGATTATCAGATCAGGACTTTAAAACAATTATGATTAAGATGCTAAAGCCTTTAATGGATAAAATAGACAAGATGCAATAATGGATGGGCAGTGTAAGCAGAGAAATGGAAATTCTATGAATGAACTCTAGCAAAAATGCTAGAGATAAAAAACAATATGAAAAATGCCTTTGTTTTGCTTATTAGTAGACTGGACACAGCTGAGGAAAAAAATCTCTGAACTTGAGGATAGCTCAGTGGCAACCACCAAAACTGAAAAAAGCAAAGAGAATAAAGGAGAGAAAAAAAGAACAAAATATCCAAGAACTGTGAGGCAACTACTAAAGGTGAAGCATACGTATAATCAGAATTTCAGAAGAGGAAAAGAAGGAATAGAAGAAATATTTGAAACAATAATGAAGGAAAAATTCTCCTAAATTAATGTCAGACACCAAACCATAATTCCAGGAAGCTCAGAGTATATAGAGCAGGATAAATGCCCCATCCCAAACTCCTCTCTCCAAATACCCTAGGCACATCATTTTCAAAATACAGAAAGTCAAAGATTAAAACCACTATTCACAATAACCAAGACAGGAAAACAATGTAAATGTCCACTGACAGATGAATGGATAAAGTTGTGGTACATATATACAATGGAATTCAACTCAGCCATAAAAGAAAGAATGAAAGAATGCCATTTGCAGCAACATGGATGCAACTAGAGATCATCATACTAAGTGAAGTCAGAAAAACAAATACCATATGATCTTACTTATATGTGTGATCTAAAATATAACTGATGAGTTGCTGGAGGCTCACTATGGTCAAATCTGAGAGACTAAAAACTCTAAAGGACCTAGTCATGGGGAGCACACACAAATGAACCTATCTATGAAACAGAAACAGAATTGCAGACATAGAGAACACACTGGTGGTTGCCAAGAGTGGGTGGGAGAGGGATGGACTGGGAGTTAGTGATTAGCAGATGCAAACTGGCATATATAGAATGGATAAACAACAAGGTCCTACTGTGTATAGCACAGGGAACTATATTCAATATACTTGATAAACCATAATGGAAAAGAACATGAAAAAATATATATACACATATATGTATAACTAAATCACTTTGCTGAATAGAAGTAATTAACACAACACTGTAAATTAACTATTGTTGTTGTTTAGTCACTAAGTTGTGTCCAACTCTTTCACAACCCCATGGACTGCAGCCCGCCAGGCTCCTCTGTCCATGGGATTTCCCAGGCAAGAATACTGGAGTGGGTTGCCATTTCCTCCTCCAGGGAATCTTCCTGACCCAAGGATTAAGCCCACATCTCCTGCATTGACAAGTGGATTCTTTACCACTGAGCCATCTGGGAAGCCCCAAATCAACTATACTTCAATAGAAAAAGAGAAAAAACTCTAAAGAAGCTGGGGGTGGGGAAAGGATGCCTTAACTATAAAAGAATAAAGATAAGAATTAAACCTCTTTCTCTTCAGAAATCAGGCAAGCAAGCAAAGAGTAAAGTGAAACATTTTAAATGCTACAAGAAAAAAACCCCAACAACCTAAATTCTGTACCTTGCAAAATTATCCTTCAGAATTGAAGGATAAATTAAAACTTTCCCAAGTGAAAACTGAGGCAATCTATTGCTAGTAGACTGAACTTGTAAGAAATGATAAAAGAAATCTTCAGTGAGAAGGAAAATGATAAAACTCAGATCTACATAAAGAAAGAGCATCAGAGAAGGAATAATTGAAGGTAAAATAAAAACATTTATTTTTCTTACTCATAATTTATCTGATAACAATTTCTTCAAAATAATAGCAACAATGTATTTGATTATATATGGTTATATATAAATAAACACACACAAATACACATTCCATATCCATGAGTTCTACATCCATGAATACAGAGGGCTGACTGTAAGGGACTTCAGCATCTGTGAATTTTGGTATCTAGAGAGGGTCCTAGAACCAGTTGCCTGTATTGATGGATATTGATGGATAACAGTATACATACATAAGCAAACAGGCTTATATGTATGCGACAACAGTGAAACGAGATGGAAGAGAGGAATCAGGATTATTTTGTTATTTGCTATCACACTCCCCAGGAAGTGGTATAGTGTTATTTGAAGTGAACTTGGAATAATTGTAAATATATGCTGCAAACTCTAGGGCAACCACTAAAAAAGTTTAAAAGTATAACTAATGTACTAATAAAGGAGGGAAAATTGAACCATTTGAAATGCTTAATTAATTAAAAAACCACAAAAGGCAGGAAAAAAGTGAAAGGCAAAAACAGCAACAAAAAGCAAGGGCAAAAACTAGAAAACAGTATCAATTATGATAGATTAATTCAACTATAATTCAACAACAATTAATTCAACTATATCAATAATCGGACTTCCCTTGTAGCTCAGCAGGTAAAGAATCTGCCCACTATGCCGGAGACCTGGGTTTGATCCCTGGGTTGGGAAGATCCCCTGGAGAAGGGAAAGGCTACCCACTCCAGTATTCTGGCCTGGAGCATTCCATGGACATAGTCCCTGGGGTCGCAAAGAGTTGGACACAACTGAGTGACTTTCACTTCACATGCATGTCAATAATCACTTTGAATATCAATGCCCTAGATGCACCAAATATTTCAGAGTAGGTCAAGAAACAAGGCCTAACTATAAATCCATTTTAAATATAAAGATATATATATAGAATAAAAGTATATTGATGGAGAAAAATGTACTATGACAACACTAACCAAAAGAAAGGAATGGCTTTATTAATAATATATTAATTTCAGAGCAGACTTCAAAAAAAGGAAAGTTATCAGGGATAAAAAGAGACATTACATAATGATGAAGGAGTCAATTCCCTAAGAAGACATATCAATCCTTAATGTGTATGCCTCTAACAACAGAATATCAAAGTGCATGGGGCGAAAACTGTTAGAACTACAAAGAGAAATAGATGAATCCAGTATTATAACTAGGAGTCTTCAACACCCATCTATCAGAAACATTCACAAGTAACATTCAACAGCACCATGATATATAAAAACGTCTATACACTACTTCATCCAACAACAGCAGAATGGATGTTCTTCTCAAGCTCACAGAGGAAATTCACCCAGATAGACCACCATTTCAGGCCATAAAATACCTTAACAAATTTAGAAGAACAGAAATCATACAATGTCTACTCTTCTTAAACCACAATCAAATTAAAAGTCAGTAACAGAAAGAAAGCTGGAAAGTGAAAGTGAAGTTGCTCAGCCGTGTTCGACTCTTTGCGACCCCGTGGACTGTAGCCTACCAGGCTCCTCCATCCATGGGATTCTCCAGGCAAGAAGCCATTTCTTTCTCCAGGGGATCTTCCCAACCCAGGGATCAAACCCAGGTCTCCCGCATTGCAGTCAGACGCTTTAACCTCTGAGCCACCAGGCCCCCAAAATATGGAGACTAAACAAAATACATCTTAATAATATATGGGTTAAAGAAGAAACCTCAAGAGAATGTTTTGAAATAAAAATTAAAACATAACATCAAATTTTGTAGGATGTAGTGAAAGCAATGCCTAGTATATTTATAGCATTGAAAATATACATTAGAAAAGAAGGGGAAGATCTAAAATCAATCATCTAAGCTTTTACCTTAGGAAACTAGAAAAAGAGCAGATTAAATCCAAAGTAAGCAGAGGAAAAGAAATATTAAGAATCAGAACAGAAATCTATGAAATTGAAAATACAAAATCAATAGAGAAAAATCAATTACAATAAAAAGTTGTTTCTTTTAAAAGATTAATAAAACTAATAAGCCTCTAGTCAGGCAAACCAAGGAAAAAGAGACAACTCAAGTTACTAATAACAGAAATTAAAGACAGACATTACTATAGATTCTATGGACACTAAAAGGATAATAAAGGAACAATAGGAACAACACTATGGCCACAAATTTGATAACCTAGATGAAATAAACCAATTCCTTAAAAGACACAATTTGTCTAAATTCATACAAGAAGAAACAGGTAATCTGAAATAGGCCTGTATCTATCAAGGAAACTGAATAATATTAATAACCTCCCAAAACAGAAAACACCAGACCCAGATGGGTTCACTGGTGAATTTGGCCAAACATTTAAGGAGGAAATATAGAAATTCTCTTCAATAACTTTCAGAATATAGATGTAGAATACTTCCTAACTCATCCTCTGAGGCCAGCATTACCATAACAAAAAACAGACAAAATTATTACAAGAAAAGTACAGATCAATATCTGTCATAAACATAGATGCAAACTAAATTTAAAATGTATGCAAAGAATTATACAGTACTACCAAGTGGGATTTATCCCAGACATGACAGGCTGGTTCAATATTTTAAAAAAACAATTAATATAATCCATCACATCAACAGGCTAAAGAAGAAAAATCACATGATCATAGTAAGATATGCAGAAGAAGCATTTTACAAAATCCATCACCAATTCATGATAAAAACTCTCAGTAAACTAAGAATAGAAGGGAGCTTCCCTTGATAAAGAATGGCTACAAAAATCTACACTTAACATCATTCATCATGGTGAGAAATGAAGCTTTCTCACAAAGATCAGAAACAAGGCAAGGATACCTCCATTTACCACTGCTTTTCAACATCATACTAGAAGTCCTAGCTAAAGTAATAAGACAAAAAAAGGAAATGAAAAGGAAAATAGATTAGGAATAAAGAAAGAAAATTTTGTCAATGACATGATCATCTAAGTATAAAATTCAAAAGAATCAATGGGAATTCCTGAAACAAGTGATTATAGCAGGCTTGCATGATACAAGTTTAATACACAAAAGTTGATCACCAGCAGTGAACAAATAGAATTTTAAATACTTTCACATTAGTTCCCCCCAAATGAACTACTATATGAACTACAAAATGAACTACTATAAATTTAACAAAATATGTACGAGATCTATATGAGGGAAACTATGAAATTCTGATGAGAGAAATGAAAGAACTAAATAAACGGAGAGATAGCACTCTAATGGCAGAAAGCAAAGAGGAACTAAAGAGCCTCCTGATGAAGGTAATGGAGGAGAGTGAAAAAGACAGCTTAAAACTCAGTATTAAAAAAAATAAGATCATGGCATCCAATCCCATCACTTCATGGCAAATAGAAGGGGAAAAGGTGGAAGCAGTGACAGATTTCTTCTTCTTGGGCTCTAAAAATCACTGCAGATGGTGACTGCAGCCATGAAACTAGAAGACAATTGCTTCTTGTCAGGAAAGCTTTGACAAACCTAATCAGTCAGTTCAGTCGCTCAGTTGTGTCCGACTCTTTGCGACCCCTGATTTGCAGCACGCCAGGCCTCCCTGTCCATCACGAACTCCCGGAGCTTACTCAAACTCATGTTCATCAAGTTGGTGATGCCATCCAGCCATCTCATTCTCTGTTGTCCCCTTCTCTTCCTGCCCCCAATCCTTCCCAGCATCAGGGTCTTTTCCAATGAGTCAACTCTTCGCATGAGGTGGCCAAAGTATTGGAGTTTCAGCTTCAACATCAGTCCTTCCAATGAACACCCAGGACCGATCTCCTTTAGGATGGACTGGTTGGATCTTCTTGCAGTCCAAGGGACTCTCAAGAGTCTTCTCCAACACCACAGTTCAAAAGCATCAATTTTTTGGCGCTCAGCTTTCTTCACCATCCAACTCTCACATCCATACATGACTACTGGAAAAACCATAGCCTTGACTAGACAGACCTTTGTTGGCAAAGTAATGTCTCTGATTTTAAATATGCTATCTAGGTTGGACAAACCTAGACAGTGTGTTAAAAAGCAAAGATATCACTTTACCAACTAAGATCTGTATATTCAAGGCTATGGTCTTTCTAGTAGTCATATACAGATGTGAGAGCTAGACCATAAAGAAGGTTGAGTGCCAAAAAAATGATGCTTTCAAACTGTGGTGTTGGAGAAGACTCTTGAGAGTCCTTTGGACATTAGGGAGATCAAACCAGTAAATCTTAAAGGAAATCAACCCTGAATACTCATTGGAAGGACTGATGCTGAAGTGCCAATACTTTGGCCACCTGATTTGAAGAGCTGACTCATTGGAAAAAGACTCTGATGCTGGGAAAGACAGAAGGCAGAAGAGGGCAACAGAGGATAAGATGGTTGGATGGCATCACTGATTCAGTGATCATGAACTTGAGCAAACTCTGGACAGGGACGCCTGGGGTGCTGCAGTCCATGGGGTCACAGAGTCAGACACGACTTGGCAACTGAACAACAACAAAAAGTCCATGTTTATGGATAGGAAGACTCAATATTGTCGAGATGTCAGTTCTTCCCAACTTGATCCATAGATTCAAGCAATCCCAATCAAAATCCAACAGGTTATTTTGCAGATATCAACAAACTGATTTATAAAGTTTATATGGAGAGGCAAAAGATCCAGAATATTGAAGGAGAAGAACAAAGTTGAAAGACTGACACTACCCAACATGAGGACTTACTATAAGGCCACAATAATTAAGACATTGTGGTACTAGCAAAAGAATGAAATAAATCAGTGGAACAAAACAGAAGGCCCATAAACAGACATGTAAATACAGTTAACTGATCTTTGGCAGAGGAGCAAAGAAAATCTTTTCGATGAACAGTGCTGGAACTGAACATCTGCAAGTGAAAATAAACACACACACACACACATATACATATATGGATCACAGACCTGAATGTAAAATACAAATTTATAAAACTTCTAGAAGATAAGAGGAGAAAACATATGACGGTGGGTTTGGTGATGACTTTCTACATGCAACACCAGAGTCATGCAGAGGCATGAGCCATAAAAAAAAAAATGAATAAACTGAAATTCATTAAAATTAAAAATTTCTTCTGTGCAAAAGATACTGTCAAGAGAATGAAGACAAACCACAGACTAGGAAAATATATCTGCAAAAGATGTCAGATACGATACCCCAGGCACCTACTGACACCTTATTTTTGACAAAGGAGGCAAGAGGCAAGAATATACAACGGGGTAAAGACAGTCTCTTCAGTCAGTGATGCTGGGGAAACTGGACAGCTGTGTGTGAAAGGATGAAATTAGGACACTTCCTAACACCATACACAAAGGTAAACTCAAAATGGATTAAAGACCTAAATGTAAGACCAGAAACTATAAAACTCTTAGAGGAAAACATAGGTAGGCTACTTTATGACATATATTACAGCAAGACCCTCTATGGCCCACCTCCTAGAATGGAAATAAAAACAAAAATAAACAAGTGTGACCTAATTCAACTTACAAGCTTTTGCACAGCAAAGGAAACTATAAACAAGGTGAAAAGACAACCCTCAGAATGGGAGAAAATAATAGCAAATGAAACAACTGACAAAGGATTAATTTCCAAAATATACAAGTAGTTCATGCAACTCGATACCAGAAAAACAAACAACCCAATCAAAAAGTGTGCAAAAGACCTAAACAGACATTTCTCCAAAGAAGACATACAGATGGCTAATAAATACATGAAAAGATGCTCAACATCACTCATTATTAGAGAAATGCAAATCAAAACTACAATGAGATACCACCTCACACCAGTCAGAAGGGCCATCATCAAAAAAATCTACAAATAATAAATGCTAGAGAGGATGTAGAGAAAAGGGAACTCTCTTGCACTGTTGGTGGAAATGTAAATTGATAAACCCACTATGGAAGACAGTATGCTGCTGCTGCTGCTAAGTTGCTTTAGTCCTGTCTGACTCTGTGCGACCCCATAGATGGCAGCCCACCAGGTTCTGCCGTCCCTGGGATTCTCCAGGCAAGAACACTGGAGTGGGTTGCCATTTCCTTCTCCAATGCATGAAAGTGAAAAATGAAAGTGAAGTCGCTCAGTCGTGTCCGACTCTTCGCGACCCCATGGACTACAGCCTACCAGGCTCCTCTGCCCATGGGATTTTCCAGGCGAGAGTACTGGAGTGGGTTGCCATTGCCATCTCTGGGAAGACAGTATAGAGATTCCTTAAAAAACTAGGAATAAAACTACTATATGACTCAACAATCCCACTACTGGGCACATACCCTTAGAAAACCATAACTGAAAGACATATGTACCCCAGTGTTCATTGTAGCACTATTTACAATAGCTAGGAGATGGAAGCAAGCTAGATGTCCATTCACAGGTGAAGAGATAAAGAAGCCATGGCACATATATACAATGAAATATTACTCAACCATAAGAAGGAGTGCATTTGAGTCAGTGCTGAGCCTATTATACAAAGTGAAGTAAGTCAGAAAGAGAAAAATGAGTACTGTATATGGAATCTAGAAAGATAGTACTGAGGAACCTATTTGCAGGGCAAAAATGGAGACACAGACATAGAGAACAGACTTACGGACATACAAAGGCAGGGAGAAGAGGATGGGACAAATGGAGAGAGTAGAGTTGCATGAAAACATATTCAATACCAAATGTAAAACAGACAGCCAGTGGGAATCTGCTGTATGACTCATGGAACTCAAACTAGGGGTCTGAGACAACCTAGAGGGGAGGATGGAGGGAAGAGAGGCGGGAGACTCAAGAGGGAGAGGAGATATACACACACATACCTATAACTGATTCATGTTGATATATGGCAGAAACCAACACAATATTGTAAAGCAATTAGCCTTCAATTAAAAAAAAAAGACATCAAATACAAAAAAAAACTCTTGAAAGTCAAAATAGGAAAATGAATAACCCAATTTTATTTTTTTATAACCCAATTTTAGAAAGAGGTCAATGACTTTAATAGACACTTGACCCAAGAAGATTATATAGCAAGTAAGCCTGTGAAAAGGTACGCCACATCATATGCCATCAGAAAAATGCAAATCAAAACAGGGAGATACCATTACATTTTAGTTCACTGATTCCTCAAATGTTGATGTCCACCCTTGCCATCTCCTGTTTGGCCACTTCCAATTTGCCTTCATTCATGGACCTAACATTCCAGGTTCCTATGCAATATTGCTCTTTATAGCATCAGACCATGCTTCCATCACCAGTCACATCCACAACTGGGTGTTGTTTTTGCTTTGGCTCCGTCTCTTCATTCTTTCTGGAGTTATTTCTCCACTCATCTCCAGTAGCATATTGGGCACCTACTGACCTGGGGAGTTCATCTTTCAGTATCCTATCTTTTTGCCTTTTCATACTGTTCATGGGGTTCTCAAGGCAAGAATACTGAAGTGGTTTGCCATTCCCTTCTCCAGTGGACCACTTTTTGTCAGAACTCTCCAGCATGACCTGTCCATCTTGGGTGGCCCTACACAGCATGGCTCATAGTTTCATTGAGTTAGAATAACTTCAGATATGCAGATGATCCTTATGGCAGAAAGTGCAGAAGAACTGAAGAGCCGCTTGTTGAAAGTGAGAGAGGAGAGTGAAAAAGTTGGCTTAAAGCTCAACATTCAGAAAACTAAGATCATGGCATCTGGTCCCATCACTTCATGGCAAATAGATGGGGAAAAAATGGAAACAGTGTCAGACTGTATTTTGGGGGGCTCCAAAATCACTGCAGATGGTGACTGCAACCATGAAATTAAAAGATGCTTACTCCTTGGAAGGAAAATTATGACCAACCTAGACAGCATATTAAAAAGCAGAGACATTACTTTGCCAACAAAGGCCCGTCTAGTCAAGGCTATGGTTTTTCCAGTAGTCATGTATGGATGTGAGAGTTGGACTCTAAAGAAAGCTGAGCACCAAAGAATCGATGCTTTTAAAAAAAAAAAAAAAAAAAAGAATCGACGCTTTTGAACTGTGGTGTTGATGTTGGCAAATACTCTTGAGAGTCCCTTGGACTGCAAGGAGATCCAACCAGTCCATCCTAAAGGAGATCAGTCCTGAGTGCTCATTGGAAGGACTGATGTTGAAGCTGAAACTCCAATACTTTGGCCACCTGATGCAAAGAGCTGACTCATTGGAAAAGACCTTGATGCTGGGAAAGATTGAAGGCAGGAGGAGAAGGGGACGACAGAGGATGAGATGGTTGGATGGGATCACCAACTCAATGGACATGAGTTTGGGTAAATTCCGGGAGTTGGTGATGGAGAGGGAGGCCTGGCGAGCTGCAGTCCATGGGGTCACAAAGAGTCGGACATGACTGAGCAACTGAACTGAACCATTACATACCCATAAGAATGGTCAATATCCAAAACACTGATACCACCAAATTCTCATGAGGATGTGAAGCAATGGGAATTCTCATTTACTGCTGGTGGCAATGCAAAATGGTACAGCCACTTTGGAAGACACTCTGACAGTTTCCTACAAAATTAAACATACTCTTACCATATGACCCAGTAACTGCATCCCTTTTTACTTACGCAAATAAATTGAAAACTTGGGTCCACACAAAATTCTGCACGTGGATGTTTATAGCAGTTTTATTCATAATTACACAAACTTGATGCAACCAAGATATCCTTCTGTAGATAAATGGATAAATAAACTTGGTACATCCAGACAACAGAATATTATTCCGTGCTAAAAGGAAATGAGCTGTCAAGCCATGAAAAGACTTGGAGGAACCATAAATGCATATTACTAGGTGAAAGAAGTCAATCTTAAAAGGCTATATATTGTATGATTCCAACTATATGATTCTGGAAAAGGCACAACTATAGAAACAGTAGAGAGATCAGCGGTAGCCAGGGGTTAGAGTGAAGACAGGGTGAATTTTTAATGCAATTAAACTACTATGTGTGTGTGGCAGAGACTATACAACATTATACATTTTTTAAAACCCACAGAATGTACAACACGAAGAGTGAACCCTGAAGTAAACTATGGACTCTGTGTGATAGTGATGTGTTCATGTAGGTTCATCAATTGTAATGAATGTACTCTGGTGGGGGATGTTGGTGACATATGTGTGAGATTAAGGAGTATACAGAAACTTTCTATACTTTCTACTCAATTTTGCCAAGAATCTAAAACTTCTCTAGAAAATAAAATTATTTTTTAAAACAGCAATGGCTTTACAATTATTTTTAAAAATAAAATAATAAGAGGTTTAAAATTTCTTATCAGAATGGCCATCATCAAGAAGTCTACAAATAATAAATGCTAGAGATGGTATGGAGAAAAGGGAACCCTTCTGCACTGTTGATGGGAGTGTAAATTGGTGCAGCCACTATGGAGAACTAAAAATAGAGTCACCAGATGATCCAGCAATCCCACTCCTAGGCATATATCCAGAAAAGACAAAAGCTAATTTGAAAAGCTACATGCACCCCAATGTGCATAGCAGCACTATTTACAATAGCCAGGACATGAAAGCAACCTAAGTGTCCATGGACAGTGAATGGATAAAGATGTTGTACATATATACAATGGAATACTACTGGGCCATTAAAAAGAATGAAATAATGCCATTTGCAGAAACTTGGATAGACCTAGAGATTATCACACTAAGTGAAATAAGTCAGAGAAATACAAATATTATGACATCACTTAAATATGGAATCTAAAAAACAGTACAAATGAATTATTTACAAAACAGAAACAGACCCACAGACACAGAAAACAAACTTATGGTTACCTAAGTGAAAGGATAGGGAAGGATAAATTAGGAGCATGGAATTAACAGATACACATTACCATACATAAATTAGATAATCAACAAGGATTTACTGTATAGCACAGAGAACTATATTCAATATCTTTAAATACAGCATAATGGAAAAGATTTTTTAAAAGAGGTTATATGTACAACCAAATCACTTTGCTGTACATGTGAAACATTTTTTTAAAGAGGTTATATGTATAACCAAATCACTTTGCTATACATCTGAAACTAACCAAGTATGGTAAATCAACTATAATTAAAAAAATTTTTTTAAAGAAAGAAAATTTCCTAAAACTTAGAGACATGTTTGTTTGAAAGAGCCCACTATGTCTGGCATCACAGATGAAAATAGAGCCACATCAAGGAACATCATTGTGAAATTTGGAGCATGGGAACCAAGAAATTTTCCTACAAATTTCTAGAAGGAGAGTTAGAAAAGATCTGGATTCAAAATGTTATTGGACTTCTGAACAGCAATATTGGAATCTAAGAGACAATAGCACAGGTATTCAAGATTCTAAAGGAAAGTTACTTCTTTTCTGAAATTCTGTGTTTTTTCGGATGTGTTCCTCCCAAGAAAGAGGAAGACCAGGGAAATAAGGAGTGGGAGAGCACAAAGGAGACAGGAGAAGGGAATTCCCACGGCAGGTGGCAGTGTCCGTGTCAGAGCAGGTCAGCAGGCTCTAGGGGAGACTTTCTTGGGAAGATGAAATTGTGAGAATAACTGATTTACCCAAATCTTCTGAAAGGAGATTTATGTAAGTGGCTGAGAATTTAGGATTAAATCACTGAGAGGGACATTATGCAAACTAAGCAGATGGACAAATAAGACTATTATTATTAGAAAAAAAAAGTTTTTGAGAGAAAATTAATCTTAATTATATGCTTTAGCAGAGAATATATTAGCATAATTATGCAAACAATAAAACTTTTGACCAATTTCCAAATTATGATCTATGTATACTGGTAGAATGAGGAAAAAAAGGAATGATGCAATGGAAGGAGGATGGCAAGGAGGAGAAATAATTAAATATTCATTGTAAACCACAGATAATGCCTGCATCTGAAAACCAAGAAATCTAGAAACATGGAGGTAAACACCAAAAGAAATAGTTAAGGTCATAGTTCCTCTGGAGGCCAATGGGGAGGCAGGGAACTGTTTGTCAGAACTGAAGGCTCTGAGATTTTTATCCCACTTGCATGCTAACCAGTCAGCTTGCCATGGTTTCATGGAGGCTGGCAGAAGACACAGGACTCCCAAATCAGAGACAAAGAACAGTTTATTGGACGAAGCACGAGTATTAGAGTATTAGCTCTTTTTAAGATTTTTTTTTAATATGGACTATGTTTAAAGTCTTTATTGAATTTGTTGCAACATTGCTTCTGGTTTATATTCTGGTTTTTTGGCCACAAGGCATGTGCACCCCCTGCATTGGAAGGCAGTCTTAACCGCTGGACCACCAGGGACGTTCTTAGAGTATTATCTTTTTCAGATTCCCTGAATCCCAGTTCTCACAGAGTAATGTCAAGAGAGCCATATGGTACCTGTACACACAGTGAGTTGCATTACAAGATAAGAAGTCTGAGCTTGGACAACCTGAATTGCTAATAATGGATATTTAAGTCTGCCTGCTTTTTGCTTCAGAGGAAGATGCTATCTCTTCCAAGGTTGTTAGCTATGCAAACACTTCTAAAAAGACTGCAGGGAACAAAGGAGGGCAGTCAGCGTGCCTCACTCACCAGACATGCAGACCAATGGGGAAATTCTCAAAAGTGCTATTTTTCACAATAAACCTCCTGAAATTGTTTGATTAAAAAAATGACATGCACGTATAACTTTCATAAAAAAGAAAATCTATTAAGTTAGGAATTTTACATTATTAAAACTCCTTGCCTAAGCCTTATTCCAACTGACTGGGTTATCTCTTCTTTCAAATGCAGAACCAAAATTGGGAGGAAAAGTTGTTAAAGGAAGTTTTTCAAAACTTCATGCAGGGCAGGCTGGTCCCAGTGAAGGGCGTCCTAACCCATCTGTGGCCAGAGCTGGGCAGTGAGGCTCCTGAGGCTGCCCTTCCCTGGCCACGGATCTGGGCTGGCTCCTACACGCCCTGAGAGCCGGGTTCTGCTCCTGTAAGAGCCGGACCGGCGGTCCAACACAGTGGCTGGTGGAGAGCTGCAAGCCACGTGTGTCAAGTGCCCGGAGCAGCACTTCTGTAGTTGTGTTTATTTCAACGATTCGGGACGTGAACCGAGCCCCGCTGAAAACAAAAGAGTATCACGGTCCGACTGAGTAGCCAGCAGGGGCTCGCCTGGGGGGCTGAGGGCCCGCTCAGGAGGGGCGGGCAGCTCGGTGGTGTACCCGCAAGATCCCCGCCCCGGGGACACAGGCGCCGTCCCCTAGCTGGTGCGCACAGGCACCCTGACCCAGTCTGGCGCTCAGTCCGCTTGCTCCCACCCTTGCCACTCTCTCGTCGGGCCTCCAACAGGCGCGGACGAGGACCAGGGGCAGGAGTGGGTGCTTCGCGACTCCGCGGAGAAGCGAGTCTGCACTCCTACCCCTCCCTCCCTCACCAGCGGACGCCTGCAGCCAGAGGGGACCCAAGCTGCGCG
This sequence comes from Dama dama, assembly GCF_033118175.1. Classification (NCBI taxonomy): domain Eukaryota; kingdom Metazoa; phylum Chordata; class Mammalia; order Artiodactyla; family Cervidae; genus Dama; species Dama dama. The sequence goes on along the minus strand of NC_083689.1, from coordinate 25,116,805 downwards.
GATCCCGTTTATCAGCCCCATCTCCCATTACATAAGGCGGCGCCTATCTCCGGGGCATCGCTGCGCCCGCGGGCCTTCTCCCACGCGCGGGGGCGCCCCTGCCCACCGCTCCCCGCTTGGTTGTGCTGTTCGTAGGGGGGAGGGGGCATTCCACTCATCCTGGCACAGGCCATGGTGGTTCCCCACTCCTTCCCCCAACACAGAGACCCCCACTCCCCCAGGAGATGCTACTGACCCTGTTCTGCAGAGGAAGAAACTGAGGGCCCACAAGCACTCCAGGCACCCGCGAGCCACAAAAGGCAGGGCCTGGCTTCCAGGCCTTCGTGTCTCAGTTATGCTAGGAAGCCTGGGGCGGGGAGAGAAGAGAGGGTGACAACCATGTTACCAGTGAGAGGAGCGGGTGGGCGAGGCTGGGCTTTCTCTTCTGAGCAGGAGCGACAGCCCCAGCGTCCCTTAGAGGACCCTGTGGGCAGGTTGAGCCCCGATGGCACAGGACGGAGAGGCAGCCTGAGCAGACAGAGAGGGGGCCTGGTGGGGGAGGCACTGGCTCAGGGGAGGAAGTGGGTGAAGGAGCAAGCTTGACATCAGCACCCGATAGGCAAATACTGGGGCCTCGGCTGCATGAGTTTCTGAAGGACTTCTAGAGAAATGAGGGGAGAACAGGGAAATGGCTACCCTTCCAGTGTCCCTTCAGGGGGTGGGCTGCCCACAGCGGACCCCAGAGTTGGGGCAGGCCCAGGAGTCACCCTGCACAGCCTTCAGTCTGCCAGGGAAACTTGACGACTCAGAGAGCACAAGTTGGTCTCACAGATACTGGTGTAGAGAGGGGGTCGCCCCAGGTCTCAATGGCACTGGGGACAGTTACTCTCCAACAGGTCCTCTCCAGGGCGAAGGCTGGGTCCACCTCTTGCCAGCGCTGCCCTCTGAAGGTTTCCCAGCAAGATGAACACACACTGAAGGCTGGGTGTGGCACCCAGTGTCCAGGCTGCACATACTGAGAGGTATCAGCAAAACAACCTTCCAAAGGAAAGCTCCCGCAAGGGTCTTTCAGTGGAGACCTCGGAATCTGAAATTCCACAGTCCTTCCCACACTGGGGCAACAGGGAATCAGATGGGTTAAAAGAAATGAACATCACTCTTCTTTTATCCTGTTTGAATTTTGTATCCAGAGCAAGCATTGTTTTGGTAATGTAACAGAACTGTTCAATGAAAAAATAATCCCCCCAGATTCCCACATCTGATAGACTGTGATCAGAGCACTGTCTCTCCAGCACTTCTGGTGACCCAAAGAGATCTGTGGACAGGAGCTGGGTGGGCACTCACTAAAAGTGCTGGAGTTCCAGCTGGTATAGTTGACATCGGGCTGCCCTCAGGGTCCTCTCGTTCACCCCTGCAGTAAGTTCACCCAGATCTCAAACCTGCCGTAGACCCTTCTCAGTCACAAGTCCACGAGAAATCAAATTCTTTCCTTTATGTGACACTGGATTTTCCACAAAGTAAAATTAAGATGAGTAAAGATGTGGTTTGTAGATAGTGCCCGACAAAGCGGAGACCAGGGTGTGAAGCGTCACCACTTGGGCCTATAAAAGCTGCCACAAGAGGCTAAGGCCACAAGACACTCAGCTTAGGCCAGCCTATGTGTCTGCTTCTCAATTCTTCCTGTGCTGTTCTAGGCTCCATGGCGCTCTTATTGACTGCGGTCATTGTTCTTACCTGCTTTGGTGGCCTCGCCTCCCCGGGCCCTGTGCCTCACCCTACAGCCCTCAAGGAGCTCATTGAAGAGCTGGTTAATATCACCCACAACCCGAAGGTGAGTGCCTGTGGGCCAGGGTCCCAACTCTGAGGGGGCAGGGGTGGCGGGCTCTCAAGGAAGAAGCCCTGAGAACTGCAAGGTGAGTCTGGCCTTGAGGGAGAGGAACCAGGCTGGGGGTGAGGTGCAGCAATATGGATGGACCCATGAAGGAATACGGCAGAGACCCCAGGGACCACTTGCTCCCCTGGCCTGGCCCTGCCTGCCACGGTCAGCTCCTGCTCAGTGGTTTTGGAACAGAGGAAAGAAGAGAAGAGCTGGCACCCTCCTAGAACTATTTGGCATTTGCCAACTAGATCTGAACACCATGATGGGGCCATTATTCACAGCATCTTAGTTAAGCCCATTCATATGGAAGAATGCATTAGTGGGGTCAGCTCCTCTCCCCAGTGGTGACGGCCCACACTTTCTGAGCACTAATAATGTGCCAGGCCCATTTCTGGGGCTTTACATCTTATGACATTGCTGCCAACCACCTCAAGAGACACGTATGATACCCCATTTTACTAAGCATCAGTGAGGTTAAATGACCAAAGTCAGATTCAAGCCAGTACTGGTTGACACCAGAGTGCCCATGCTCTGAACTGTAGTATCGCCAGTTCAGAAGGCAGGTCGTTTCCAGACCAGATTCCCATCACCTCCCATCAGGTTGGCTGGGCACCTCTGCGCTCACCCTCCCCAGCCCTGGGCCTTCCCTGCAGGCCCCCGCCAGTGTCACCTGCCCCCCGCCACGGCTATGGCGAGCTTCAGGCAAGGCTTGTCCCTCACTGGTGTGTCACTCAGCATTTCTCAGTTCTGAGCCCCTGGACAGGGGTCTCCCACACTGTGCAGAGCGGGCAATGAAGCTCGGGAACACTGAAGGGCCCAGGTCTGCCCCTGCTGTCCTGGGAATGCTTGTGGGGCCTGATCGCTGTGGAGGCCTGGCCTGGGACCCTGCCAGCACTCAGCTTGCTGTCTTTGCTCCCTCAGGTGCCGCTGTGCAATGGCAGCATGGTGTGGAGCCTCAACCTGACGAACAGCATGGTGAGGACCCCCAACACCGCGGGGACGCGGCCAGGGCTGCAGCCCTCTGAGGTCATTTCTGAGCCTCGCTCACACGACTGGGGCGTTCCAAGCAAGCTGCAAGAGCCACACTCTGCCCCCTCATAATCTGGGCTCCCCCACCAGCCAGACCTGTCTCCGCCAGGCCGCTCAGTTCCCCTCCTCCTACAGACTCACTGAACTCAGCCTGACTCACTGGTGTTTTCCCCCACCCCCCACAGTACTGCGCAGCCCTGGACTCCCTGATCAGCATCTCCAACTGCAGCGTCATCCAAAGGACCAAGAGGATGCTGAGTGCGCTCTGTTCTCACCAGCCCTCAGCTAAGGTAAGGCCCCGCCGTCCTTTGACATGGCACCCACTTCTGCCAGCCCTGGGCTCACCCTGGGAGCCCCAGAGGAACCTGGCTGAGCATCTGAGGCATGTGTCCACAAAGGGGTGGGCCCACTGTGGAAGCAGGGACATGGCTTTGGGATTTCCCAGACATGGGCTTGAGGGGTCCCAACTCCTACCTGAGCTTCATTCAGTTCCACGTCTGTAAAATGTGGGTGATAACAGTATCCACCTCATGGGGGCTTTTGTGGAGAATGAACCAGCCGGTGAGTAGGTGAGTGGAAAGCCCCTGCGGGATGCTGATCGTCCTCACTCTGGCGTCCCACCAACATGCTGGCCTCTTTGCCTTGCAGCAGGTTTCCAGTGAGTACGTCCGAGACACCAAAATTGAAGTGGCCCAGTTTTTAAAAGACCTGCTCACACATTCAAGGATTGCTTTTCGCAAGGGAAAATTCAACTGAAATATGAAAAGCTAGCATTATTATCTGCAGAGGCAGATCCTGACCATCTAAATTGCAGATTTATTTTTCTTTCAGATGTCAGAAATTCCTTGGGGAGACTAAAGGAGGGTTAGGGAGGGGGGATAAGACGTCCTTAGCTTAGACTTGAGCCTGCACTGCCGGCCTTGAGCCTAGCCAACTTCAGCTGCCCTGTACCTTGATATCCGGGGCTCCGCCCTGCAGGCCTCCTCCATCCAGGACTCCGAGCTCGGTGGACAAGGGTGGACCTTGCCCCACATGACCTCTCCCTCCTCAGAACAAACTGTAGTGTTTGTTAGACACCTGGTGGAGGAGTCACCTGCTTTACACAGGGGCAACTGAGGCAGAGAGCAGCCCAGGCACGTTCCTTCTTGGCCTTATTTATTATTGTGTGTTATTTAAACAAGTGTTTTTGTCTGTACTGGGGTTAGGAGGGACTGTTACTGCCAGAACTTGGAGCCTTGGGGCTCCAGCACTAAAGCAGTGGGCATTAGGAATCCCTGGCAGTAAGTACTGTATGCAAACTTCTGCTACCTCACTAGGGTCCTGGGGCCAAGGCAGAGGACAGGAGAGAGGGCCAGAGTAGCCACTCTTGTCTGACAGCCAGCAGTGGGCCCTCAGCCAAGTAATTTATTATTTTTCCTTGTATTTAAAGTTAAGTATTAAAATATGTTATCAAAGAGTTAATAATATATAGAAGTCTAGAACACTGCATATGGTATGTGTGGACTGAGTGGGGGGGGGGTCACTGAATAAACTGTTTCATTGATTTTGTCAAGCTAAAAGCTAAAATAAAGATGGTGACAAGAGATCTGATGGTGTTTGCTTTTTATTTTGGCCTTTTGGGGATACTGGCCTGTGTTCTTAAAACTCTGAGGAGCTCTCTGGGAAGCAGGCCAGCTGGAGGAAGGGGCCTAGAATAAGAGTGGAGGGGGGAGTGAGGGACGAGACCTAGGCTGAAAGAAAACAAGCAGACCCCTTGGGGAGAAGAGACCTGGCCAGGAGGAAGTTCCCCCCCCACCACCCACAGGGAGGCAGAGGAAGCATGGGCCAGGGTGTCGGGGTTCAAAGAGGATGTCTGGAGCAGGCAGAGACCTCGGAAGTGGTCTCATGACCACAGCTCTTGATGGGTGGCCAGCCTCTGTCTGGCACCACCCACTCGCCTTCTGGTATCACCCTATGATGTTCAGGGAAGAGGAGGTGGCTTACCAAAGGTCCCACAGCTGGTCAGGAGCAATGCCAGGGTGTGAACCCCAAACTCACTCCAACTCCATAGCTCACATATTTAACTACCCTGCCTTCCTCTGTTCAAATGCCATCTGGCCTGAATCCACGACCTTTATAATATTTTCACCAGCCTGTCTGGGCACCTCCCTTGATGAGTAGTTCACTACTTACTTTCTAGGGACAGCCCATTCAATTCTGGACACCTCTTGTGGTGTGCACACTCACCATCTCTGTGAGCAAAGAGTACCACTGACTTGTGGTCCCTGGTCTGTGGAGTGACCGAGGTGGAGAGCCAAGGTCGCAGGGCCTAGGTCAGACTGCTCCCCTCAGCAGATCTTTTTGCTTCTCCTTCAGTCAAGGCCAGCACATGGAGGGCAGGAAGCAGCCAGTCACAGCAAGTCACAGCTAATGGGCATACCCATCAGCAATGGTTTACACTGTGCATCTTTGAAAGCACAAGATGCTTCTTGCCATAGGTGGTGGGTCATCAGAGACCAGTCTCAGATGCTGAGTGGAAGGCAGGCACACTTCCTGGGGAGCCCAGAACCCTGGGGGAACATCTACAGTGATGTTCACAAGTCAGTGGAGACAGTCACTCAGGAGCAGTGAGAGTTTATGCCATGCATGATTCAGGCAACAGAGACCATGGCAGGACCTGTCCAGGGGGCAGACGACCACAGTGCACGGCTCCGGGGACCACTCACAAATAGAATGAACCCCTCATTTGCACCTAGACAGAGGTGAGGGAGGAAGCCACAGTCAACTGTGCAGGGACCTGGGGATGCTCAGCCCAGAGAGGGAAGACCTGGGAATAGGCACGGGAGCTGAGCGTCCCATGGGCTGTCCAAGGTGGGAACTGACTGTCTCTGCGCCCAAGAGGTCTCAGAACCTGTCAAGTGCCACTGCATTTGCTGAGGACTGCCTGAGGCCCGCACCTCCCCAGCCTGGGACAGTGATGACCAAGACACCACACGTACTCAAAGCTTAGCAGCAGAAAGAAAGAAGTCTTTAAACAATGGGGTGCAAACCATGGAGTTGCAAAGAGTTGGACACAACTTAGCGACTGAACAACAACAAAACAATGGCATCTGGAGAAGGGTGCTCTACCCTGGGAGGGGGAAAGCTCGAATGTCAGGGCGGGAGTAGGAGTGAGATCTCTGCCATCCTCCTTCATCCAGAAATTTGAAGATTTATAAAGTCAAAAGAGTATTATTTATGGAAGATTGATCTTTTTAATGCCACACATTTATTTAAAAGTCAAAAGCTTAAAAAAGACTAAACAAAAAACAAAACAAAAAAAAACAACAACAACAACAACAAAAAAAGACTAAACATATTGGCAAGGACATGGAAGAACTGGAAGCCCCAAACTCTTCTGGTAGGAATACAAAAGGAAAGACCCATTTTACACCACAGTATGCGCTGATGTGCTCAGTCACAGCTGACTCTTTGAGACCCCATGGACTGTAACCCGCTAGGCTCTCTGTCCATGGAATTTTCCAGGCAAGAACACTGGAGCAGGTTGCAATTTCCTTCTCTAGGGTGATTTTTTTTTTCTTTTTTAACACAATACTTAGTGATCCATTCTCTGGTGGCATCACTTCTGACCCACATCCTCCCTGCTCAAGCAGGGCATTGGTCTGTCCAAAACGAAGATGAAAAGACTTCAGTGAAAATTCCACGTGAATTTCTTGAGAACAAAGGCTGGAACAGAGGCTGACCTAGGGGAGGACCCCTTAGGGCTTCCCACACCACGCACTCAGGAGGGCCCGGCGGCGGGGATGCACAGACAGTCCCGACAGGGCTGCCTGGACCCCACCACTAGGGGTCCACAGCGCGCCGCATCCTCAACAGCAGCTCCCTGCCTGCACCTCCTCCGAGACTGTCCGCAGAGGGGCCTGTGGTCTCCAGGGGTGTGCGGAGAGCCGGAGGGGGCCGGGGGCTTCCAGAGATGACAGACCTCACAGAGCCACAGAATCAAGCCTCTGCTGCTGGCAACAGGAAGGTGGGCCAGTCAGGAATGAGATAAGGAAGAAAGAGGAAAAAAAAGGTATGTGTCAGCTCTTGTGGCTGGGAGCATCGGCACCTGGGGACTGACCCGCTGGGTACTTGCTGGAAGTTTTCTCTAACCACATGGCCTCACAGCTTTCATGCACAAGGTAAACCCCAAGCAGGGCCCAGAGAGAAGGGGCATCGGAAGAGACAGAATCCTTGGTGAGTGGGAGGGAGATGCAGTGGTGGGGCCCAGGGTGGGGAGCCCCTTGGCACCCCAGGAACCCCAGGCCTGGGAGGTTTCACTAGAAGAGGGGCTGGGGCTCAAGTGAGAAGTGAGACACACACTCGGGTTTCCAGTGAACTTGGTGCCAAACACCTCTGTTTGCTGCTCAGATGAGGTGTCAGAAAACATTCCGAGTCACCTTGGGGGTTTCTCTGAGGCTGGCCGTCTGAACTGCTCAGGACCCAGGAGGATAAGGGCCTGCATCTTGTTTCCTTGTGACCAAGAGGCTTGAAGGCTGGGGTTTATCAAATCCATCAGCTTATCACTTTTTCATTATGATCAATGGGGAAGTGCCCTCTGGTCATGATCTGAATTTGCTGGTCAGTTTGAACAAACTCAAAACCCACTCCTCCCCTGAGCTGACTCCGTTCTAAGAAGACCCGGACAAGTACAGGCTGACTATGTCCAAACAGGGTGGCCCGGCCTGGCATACACAGGCCAGGGAGCCAGCCTTTCCAGAGGTCCAAGCTGGTGTCAGAACTGCTGGCTGTATCACCCCTCCCACACATGCTGCCCACTCCTACTCTGAAAAATAAAAGTCATAAAGCCTCATTATCTTCACTCATTTCTCGGCTCCACCCAAAAGCAACAGAGCACAGGGTTTGCAACAAACTTTCCCAGATCAACTGATTTCTCGGCAGCAAGGGAGGGCCCCATGACGAAGCCATTTGAAATCCCAGAAGCAATTTTCTACTTACGACCTCACTTTCTGTTGCATTCTCTCCCTTCCCCTCCTGAGTGTCTTCTCTTGTGGAAAGTGATTCTCTCAAAGCATCGTTCAGAAACGCCCCCAGCCCGCGTTGCCTGGGCAAATGCTACTGTGTGGTCACCAGTGACGCAGACGCCAAAATTAAATATAGTAACTCTCGTCAGCTCTGCTCTCTGCATCACTTGGACCAACGTGGGGGCCCTAGGGTTCTTCCTGAAACCTACGAGGGTGGAAAGGCCTGAGCTGGCTGTAGCAAACCCTGTAGAGCCGAGCTGATGGCCACTGGTGGGCCAGAGGGCCCTGGGCCAGAAGGGGTTACGGTACTAGAAAAGCAGTTTCTCATTCATTGCCTTTTCTTTCTTCTAATTTGTCTTCCCACATTTTCTATGAACAATGAGCATACGTTCATTTCCCACTGGGGGACAAAGACGAATATAATTAGAAAAATAAAGCAACAGAACATGGAATTGATGCCACGTCCATGAAGGAGCTGATCAAATCTGGGGCTGGGAAGGGCCAGCAGTGCACACGAGAGGCAGAGCCCAGGACCCCTCAGCTCAGGGTGAACTGCTCCCTGGGGTTGGCTGACTCAGGAGAGGAGGGGGCCTTCTGTAGGGGCCAAGACGTAGGAGGTCCTACACTATTCCCCACATAGGCTGGACCTTCTTGAACCAATCAAATCCTATACTGCCAAACATAGAGAAGATGTCCTATTCTTGGGAATCTTCATCTAGCCCAACCTGCCTGGAGCTGGGGCCAAGGGGATCAGAGCAGGAAGAGAGAGGAAAGGGTGGGTTGCCAGCCCAGCTCTGAGACTGAGGTGCCCTGGGGGCAGATGGACAGCTCCTGCAGACTCTTCAGCCGGCTTCCCTCTCTTTCAGGAGAAGGGACTGCTTTAGCATCTGCTTGGCAAAGACCAAGTCCACAGCCTGCCTCCCTCCTTTCCTTGTCCCCTTGTCAGGGGTCCTCCCTGGGTCTACACCCAGAACCCCATTCCCCTTACCTTCTCCAAGGGTTCAGGGCAATGACTTCAGCATCCAAACAGCCCTGGATTCAAGTCCCAGCCGTGCCCTTGACTTCCCCTGTTGTGACCTAGGCAGAGTCTCAGCTGCCCTTCTGTGAAATGGAGCTCCATTCATTCAAGGACCTCCTGAGGCCTTTATTAGGTGCTACACACTTTTCTAGGAGCTGAGGACTCATGGTGGAAAAAACAAGGTTACTTCTACTGGGGGGACAGGATGCACAAACAAGGGAACACAGGACGTGCAGGGGACAGCGAGTGTTGTGGGGGCAAAAGAGCAGTTAGGGGGCAAGCAGGGGCTGCCATGTGGTGAGGGGAGGTCAGAGTCAGATGTATACTGATATATACTTATTTGTATACATCATTTACATCAACATTACATTACATATGATACACAGTAATTATAAATACATGTATATTGTATAGTACATAAATGTATATATTAAATATATATTTAACTTTTCTATCCATATAAAATTTAAAAATCTTTTACAATAGAAAATTTTCAAAAATGTACAAAAGTAACTCTCAGATATCCATTGTCCAACTTCAACTCTTAGCAACTCATGCGCTTCTCTGGTGGTCCAGTGGTTAAGAATCCGCCTTGCGACACAGGGGACACCAGTTGGATCGCTGGTCTGGGAGGACCCTGCGCGCGGTGGAGCAACCAAGCCTGCGCACCAGAACTCTAGAGCCCCCCAGAGCTCTCCAGAGCCACAACTACTGAGCCCACACACCGCACTCACCGAAGCCCGTGTGCCTAGAGCCTGTGCTCCGCAACAAGGGAAGCCACCACAGAGTAGCCCACGCATCTCAACCAAGAGTTGCCCCCACCTTCTGCAACGAGAGAAAGGCAGCACGCAGCAACAAAGACCCACGACAGCCAAAAAATTAAATAAATAAACCTTAGAAAAAAAAGTTATCACCTCATCCATCTCTGCACTACCTGTCCCACTTCTGAGCCAGCACATCATTCAATTCTGACTGCAGTCTGAAGGCAGAGACTTTGGTGGCAAATTGGGTGTAGGGCACAGCAGGTTTGCACCAGGGTATGAGCATCCTGGTGGCGGTAAAGAATCTGCCTGCAATGTGGGAGACCCAGGTTCCATCCCTGGGTTGGGAAGATCCCCTGAAGAAGGGAATGGCCTGGAGAATTCCATGGAGAGAGGAGCCCCGCAGGTTACAGTCCATAGGGTCACACAGAATCGGAGATGACTGAGCAACTCACACACATGCATTTCGGCATGCATACACACACACACAAGCACCCGGAAGAATGGAATTGACGTTTACAAAGGAAGCCTGTGCTCAAGTGTGCCCCACTTAAAAAAATAACTATTGATCATGTGTTGTTCCCCATCCCTTGCAGCTAATACCCCAACATAGCTTGCCTTCCAGAATGTATCCATGCCACTGTTTCCATTTCATGAGCCCACACGCTCCAGGAGCCATCTCTGTGATGTCACTGATTATCTCCCATCACTAAATCCAGCAGAAGCCCTTCCGCCCTATCTCACCTGACCCTGAGGAACACTTGACACTGCTGACCTCTCACTTGTCCTCCAAGGCTCTCACGCCTGGGTTCCCTCTAGGGCTCTGGGCTGCCTACCTTTTCTTCCTTCCCTCCCTCCAGTGTCACTGAAGCGCCACAGTCATTTCTTGTCCCCCCTCTCCCCTTTCTGCCCACCCCAGGCAGGACTGTTCCCTTGGCATCCCCTCACTCTCTGTCTACCATGCAGCCCCTCCTCAGCTCAGAGCTGCAGACCCAGCAGCAGGGGCCTCAGTCCATAGCCGCCTCCCACCCTTCTTCCCTCCCTCAATGGCCATCTCTGCAAACAGCGGTTCCCCAAGCTAGAATCCTGGGGTCCTCTTCCTCTTCCCCATATTCAGCCAATTCTAAGTGCCATTAATAGTAACAATGATGATGATGATAACAATGATAAAGGTTAAAATGCTAGCTGGCATCTATGGGTTTCCCACATGGAAGGCACACCAAACACTTTATTACCTCAGATAATCTTTCCAGTTTGACAGAGAAGCCTGGACAGGGTCACCCTTTCCCAAGGTCACCCAGAGAATAAGTGACAGAGCTGAGACTTGGGTCCCACTGAGTCTAGACTATTCTACTGCTGCTGAGTAAACCCCAGACCCACAGCACTCACTGTCTCACCCTCCATGCCAGCTCCCTCCCTCACAGGATGATTGCAGTGCTCTCACTGGCTCCCTCCTCCCCACGACCCACTGGCTCTCCTGGTTCCTCAGGGAGACCCCACCCTCCGTAGGTCTCTCACTGCTACCCCTGCCCTAGCGCCCTCCCCACCCTCCAGTCCCCTATATATTCCAGTCTCTACTAAGCATCACCCCCTTGGAGGAGTATCACCTGTCTCCATGAAGAAGCCCATAGGAGGTGGAAGGGCTCTTGTGGGTGTCGTCTGGCACAACTGACAGAAGAGGAGCAGGGCTTGGGGTGGGACGAGCCACGGAGACGGTGGGAGAGGCAGAATCACCAGCCAGGGTCCAGAGAGACTGGGCTGCTCTGCTCACCCTCCACGCCTTTCCCCTGAATGTTCACAACTACAGCTCTCAGATGCCCCTGAAGTTAGTGACAGTCTGGGTGTAACTGCTCTCCTAGAAGGGAGGTGGGGGGGCGGGTGTGTGCAGACACCATTTTCCATTCCCTTGGACTAGGGGTAGGGAGGCAAGGTTCCCCCTGGAGGAGTTTGTAGGTGCTAGGAGGCAGTAGCCCTAGGATCCCCGGATGGCAGCCTGAGGACATTCTTGGGCTCCAGGCCTGTAATGGCAGCCTCACGGGTAGCAGTCCTCCCTGAGGGCCATCTCTTTAGAGTTCTGAACCCAGCCTGGAGCCTTCCCTCTAACCTCCCAACATTTTTATAATATCTACTTTCCTGCATTCAAAGCTTTCTGCATAAGGTGCCACTGCAGTATTTGTTTCCTGTAATGAATCGAGATAAATAATCATAAGGGCCACAGTGGAGCAGCTAAGAGTGACTCTCCAAACAGGAATGGAGCTTCAAAGAAGGAGATGCATCCAAGAGGGACATGGGTGGGCAAGTGGCCACTGGAAAAACCTCCACTGGTGCTGTTCGGACTCAAGTTTGCCTAACAAGTAAAAGTACCACAGTCGTCCAGATGACCAAAGATATGGTTAACGTTAACTAACAGCACTCTCTAGGCGCCGGGCACTAATCTGACTCACTACTTCAAAAACATTAACTTTTTTTATTCCTCAGAACAACCTCAGAGACGAGCTCCACTATGATCCCCACCAGACAGAGGAGGCTGAGGGGCGTGTCTAAGCCCACAGAGCAAGCAAGCAGAGCGCCCAGGACCAGCAGGACGGGAGCTGGCCCACTGGGTGATCTGGGGGCCTCCAGAACAGCCGCCCTTCATGGAGTTGATTTCGGGTGGCCTCGGCCTGCAGGGGCTTGAAGCAGGGCTTTGGCTCCCCGCCAGAGGCTGAGGCCAGGTCACAGGGTAAGAGCTCCGAATCCTAGGCACTAAACCAGGTCACTGACAAGGCCCTGGCCATCTGACTTTGCAGAGAGACTTTGTCTTTCCCACAAAGACACAAAGCAGTGAAACGAGTCAGGTACTTATTAGGAGGAAACAGCACAGAACACAGGTGGGCTCAGAGAGAGCGTCGCCGAGTCGTGCCCTTGAGGCAGTTTGAATTACTTTTATGGGGCATTTCTTCCAGGCTTCCTTTGGCCAATTATTTTGATTTGCCTGGGTCACAGTCCATATTTGGCATATCTCAGGATCCTCCTGTGAGTGCGTATGCATCTCTTAGCCAAGATGGATTTGACCAAAGAGGCCTATGAGTAGCCTGAGCATCACTCCCCTTTTGACCTCCAAGGAGCCTTTCTGCCCATGTGTGGTGTGGGAGGTCTCCTGACTCCAAGAGTAATAAATATGTGACCTGGGCAGGACCCAGCCTCCTCTTTCAACTGTCCTGCTATTCTCATTGAGGAATTTCAGTCCACAGGAGATGAACATCCTATCATTTTTCCACGGAATGGGGGCCCATCTACCTCCTGCCTCAGGGTCGTGGTATTGCCTACTGCCAACAGCTCTCTTAAGGGTCAGGGCAGCTCCTAAAATAACCACTAAATTAACCCCTTTCAAAATGACATACAGATGACCATTCCTTACTCTGGATATGCTAACCCAGAAACCAAGGCTCATCTTAAATACATTATAAACCTAGGCCAGGTCCAGAAGGCTATATAAGAATATGGCAGAAGGGTAATAAGGCCCTTTTCAGATGACAGTCCCAGTTACCCTGCTGTAAAACCTGGAGACTGGGCACTTTTAAAGACCTGGAAAAATGAGTCCCCAGGTGACCAGCGACTCCCAAAATGGAAGGGTCTTTACCAAGTCCTGCTGAGCACCCCTACGGTAGTCAAACTCCAGGGGGTCACCAACCGGGTTCATCCATCCAGGATCAAACCTATCTCCATTGATATGTTACAGGAACCTCAAGGCCCACATTCCAGCCATCCCTGGGAATCCAGCCCTCCCTCCAAGTCTCTACAGGATCCAGAGGACCCAGAAGAGCCTGAAAGTTCCAGGCAGATGAGTGGGCCACCACAAGACTTGAAGCTGCTATTCAAAAAGGATAAAAAATACTTCTGATACCCTAGGCTAAGTACCCATAGCTACTATCTGACTGACTGACCCTGACTGATGGTACTGTGAAACTACTAACTGCCTTAGCATCTCTATGCCTATTTCCCTTAACCTGTAGGATGGACATACAACTCTCAACTCCCCATTGCATGAACTCATGCTTCCTCCACTTGGTTGACTGCTGGACTTGTTTATCCCGAGTTAAGTTCATCATGGGCCATGGCAACCTGTCTATCCCGTGACGAATTTTAGCCAAGTTCCTGATGGAAATTGGTTCTACCAGAGACCCAAGGCTCGGAGCAGTAATGTACAGGATTAGAACTGTTCATTTTCCTACTAAAGAAAATTCTAATGCCTCTTCCCTAATCCTCCCCTTAGCAACAGAAGGAGAACATGAACTCAAACTGGGAGGATGAATTGGCATTAAAGCACCCCAGCACTTTATAAAGGATCCTCCTAAGTCAGAATTCCAGCTACCTCTGTGAGCTCAAATTCTAACTTGCTACCTGAAGAAAGGAAGAAGGATCCACCTCACAGGAACAGGTATTGGGATGGACATGGATGGAATACATTGAGTATATGATTGGAAAACATCCCATAACAATAGAACTGGATGTTGCTCCGTCTCTAAGTCATGTCTAGCTGCTTGCAACCCCATGGACTGCAGCGTGCCAGGCTTCCCTGTCCTTCATTATATCCCAGAGTTTGCTTGAATTCATGTCCGTTGATTCAGCGATGCCATCCAACCATCTCATTCTCTGTCGCTCCCTTCTCTTGCCCTCAATCTTTCCCAGTATCAGGGTCTTTTCCAATGAGTTGGCTAGGTCCAGTTAGATGGCTAGGTCTTAAATTCTTAAGCCTGTTAGTCTGCTGTGCCCTGCCAGCAAACATATGCCAAATAGATAAGAAACCATGGACCTGTCTACACAATTGTCTACACAATAACTCCATGTCCACACAGTGTATGCTGGGAGCCTTGATTACTCCTTTCTCAATCCACTCCTTAAATGAATCCAAGCACTGGGAAAGTTCATTAAACTGTTTACTCAACTAACTCGAGATTTACCTGTTGGTATCCCAGATGGACATGCCTATCTCTGTGGGTACACCTCATTACCATGGTGGGGAGCAGACGCCCACCAACATGTTCTTCAAAACTTATCTCTTACTGCCACAACTAGTTCTCTTACTAGTTTACAGAAGTCTCTAGATTCGCTGGTCAAGGTGGTACCTGACAACCGTCTGGCCCTGGATTATCTGTTGACAGAATGAGGAGGAGTATGTGCAGTTGTCAACACTTCTTGTTGCACATACGTTAACACTCCTTCCCAGGTAGAGATCAACATGGAAAAAAATTGACAGCAAGCTACCTGGCTTCAACAGACAATTCACCACCAATCCACCCAATCAATGTGGGTGGGGAAATTGAAAATGGTTTCTCTAACTTGTTTTCCTGGATCCCACAAGGTATTAAAAACTTTCTAAGAGGAGGTTTCCATTCTCTTATAACCCCCCTTTTCTCAGGCATCTGCAACCAAGACCTTTCAATCCAAGAATGAGGTCTGGGACCAATAGGTTCAGATCTTCCATTACAGAAATAGAGAAAGATGCTAAAGTTTAAAACCTGAAAATAACAAAGATATGCTGACCTTGTACAACCAGATTCCCACCCGTGCTTGAGCCTCTGATTATAAGTCTTTTACTGATCTTAATCCCTTGCTTCTCTAATCTAACTATTCAGAGGCAGGAAGATGGGCACCCCCTCTCACCTGGGTACACTGATAGTAGATTCATCCCCCATGGACCAAAACTCCAAGATGAGAATAGCAGGACAACTGAGAGAGGAGGCTGGGCCCTTCCAAAAACACTTTTCTCACTCGAAGTCAAGAGACC
Source organism: Dama dama (assembly GCF_033118175.1). Taxonomy (NCBI): domain Eukaryota; kingdom Metazoa; phylum Chordata; class Mammalia; order Artiodactyla; family Cervidae; genus Dama; species Dama dama. Next base: position 25,101,366 of record NC_083689.1, on the reverse strand, counting down.
TCTCCAACTACACACCAGCAGAAAGCCTCCTTGGAGATCAGAAGAGGAGTGATGCTAACTGATGCCAAGCTACACACAGGCCTCTTTGGATAACTGATGTGTGTGCACAGGTGGGAGGATCCTGAGATATGCCAAATACGGACTCTTAACCAGACAAATCAAAATGATTGGCCAAAGAAAACCTGAAAGAAATGCCCCATAAAAGTAATTCAAACCGTCTCTGACAGGGATTGGACAGTTACACAGGTAGCTGTAGAAGTCCCAGTAGGGGACTGTAGATAGAGGGAAACCTAAGAAACTTTGGGAGACCACTGTAAGTTAATGATCTATTGGAATGTCATTGAATGAAGCAGCCTTGCTGAACTGTAAAGCCTGCTTATAAACAAAAGCATGAGCTATGCCCCAGGTCATTAAGTGAAAGAAAAAAAGTCACATCCCACCATGAAGCAGGCTTAACTATAAAGACTGCTTATAAATAAAAGCATGAGATATGCCTCAGGCCATTAAGTGAAAGAAAAATGTCACCATCTCTTTACTGATTCAAATAAATGCTATGAAAATCCTAGTTTGATCTCATAGGGTCAGATACTCTCCTGCCTGATATGAAGAAGCTAACAATTTAAGCCTCACGTCTACTCAAAGAAGATGATCTTTTCCCTTCTCCCACTTTCCTCTGACTATAAAATTTATTCCTGGATTGGGAAGATCCCCTGGAGGAAAAAAATGGCAACTCACTCCAGTATTCTTTCCTGAAAAATCCCATGAACAGAAAAGCCTGGCAAGCTACAGTCCAAAGGGTTGCAAAGAGTTGGACAGGACTGAGGATTAAGCACGCACATAAAATTGTAGCTCACTAAATCCTCAGGGCATAGCTCCCTTGCCTGCCCCATTGCATCTCTTACAAGCATCCTATATTAATAAATGTACTTCTTGCCTATCACTTTGCCTCTAGTTAAATTTTTCATGCACTAAGACACAAAGAACCTGAGCTTCATTAAATCCAGAAACCAGGTGTGTGACCTTCGTTGGAAGATTGTGGGTTGTGGCCAGGTTTGAGTCTCAGTCATGTGGATTCAAGTCCCAAACTGGGTTTTGGCTGGGTTTGAGTTCCAGCACATGGGTTCAAGTACGAATCTGAGGTAAATTATTTCACCACAAGGGCAAGACTCAGCGACTCTCTCTCTGAGTCCGCTGTGTGTCTATCTGCACATACTAGACTTCTTTTCCTCCTAATAAGGACTTAATACTTGTTTCACTTCTTTCCATCTTTGTGAGAATTCTTTTTCTGAAAAGTCAAATGGTCAGGGCCTGGTCACTGACCACTGGTCTAGCGGCTAGGATTTGGCGTTTTCACTGCTAAGACTGGACCTCAATCTGGTGGGAAATCGAAGCCTGGCTTCAAGCTGCTGCAAGCCGATGCCACCTGAGATCATATTTAGTGCCGAAACCTAGGAATTCAGGAAGTCAAGGTAACCTGCAGGCTTCGCCCAGTTCTGGCTTGAGGCAACTAACTTTCACTCTTGCTTTCTTTCTCTCGATCTCGACTTTGTTTTCTTTTTGAGGCCTGCAAGGCATAACCTCTGTCCACTCACAGCATTATGGCTCCCCCCAACACTGGGGGAGGCAGACGAATTCCCCAGCCTGTGCAGATTCAAATGCTGTCCTTTGGAACATAACACTTCAGTGGTGCCCCACCTGCCTCGCCATCCTGCCCCACAGCTCCCGCAGGCTGGGAAAGGTTCCTTTGTCTCACATGGCTAGGTGCTGGCTGCTGTCCCTGACATGCAGGTCCCCACCTTCCCAGCTTCTGAACACCCGGTCACATGCATGGTTCCACCCTGCAGGCAGGGTGACCATTTTTAACTGCTACTCTTTGAGGGGAACTTCTGGTCACTCCTGATAGGTTGGAGAGTTTATCCTTTTTTCTCTGGCCTCATCCAACCACTGAAACAGCAAAAAAGAAGCTGTATTCTGCTTCGGGGCTATGGATACCAAATTATATTCCTTTTCTGACTCACATCTTTAACCCCAGAACCCCAAGCCCAAGGTGTGGCCCTCAGCAAAGGTTAAAAAAACAAACAACTGTTCAATATGTAGACAGCTTTTCTATTGCCTCCCACACATGCTGGGATTCTGGTGAACTCTCCTCCTCTCCAGCTCTGCCTCAAACCTCAAGGCTTTAGAGGTGTGCTCTACACCCCTTGAACCTTTTCTTAAAAAAGAACTAGGCTCCATTTTACTCCAAATGATAGCTAATCTGGATTTGAAGTCTCTATCTATCCTAGAAGGAAGTTTGCCCTTCTCATTAACTCCCCCTATTGGTGTAGCAAAAAATAAACATACCCTAGCAAAAAACACAAATAATCAAATTTTAAAATGTCTAAAACTTGCATAGACACTTTTCCAAAGAAGGTATATGAATGACCAACAAGTTCAGGAAAAGGTATTCAACAACACTGATCATCAGGGAAATGCAAATCAAAACCACAATAAGATAATACCTCACATCTATTAGAATAGCATCAACAAGATGAGAACATTGGCAAGGATGTGGAGAAAAGGGAACCCTCATGCACTGTTGGTAGGAACACAAACTGGCAAAGCCATTCGAAAAACAGTTATACAGGTTCCTCAAAGAATTAAAAGATAAGAAGTACCACATAATCCAGCAATTTCACTTCTGGAAATGTATCCAAAGGAAACAAAATCATTAACTCAAAAAGATACCTGCATTCCCATATTCAAAGCAGCATTATTTACAACAGCCAAGGTATGGAAACATCCTGTGTTCATCACGGACAAATGAATTTTAAAAGTTGCAGTACATATACCATGGAATATTATTCACCCATAAAAAGGAAATCCTGCCATATATGATAACAGAGATAGACACTGAAGTGAAAACTCAAATGCTGTATAATCTCACTTATATATGAATCTAAAAAAAAAAACGAAACTCATAGAAAAAGGGATCAGATTTTTAGTTACCATAGGTGGGGAACTGGATGAAGCCAATCAAAAAGTAAAAACTAGAGACTTCCCTGGTGGTCCAGTGGCTAAGACTCCAAGTTCCCATGCAAGGGGCTGGGTTCTATTCCTGGTCAGGGAACTAGATCCCACATGCCAAAACTAATACCCAGAGAAGTCCAAAGAAAGAAAGAAATAAAAACAAAAAAATTTTTTTAAAAGGTACAAACTTACAGCTGTAAATAAGAACTGGGGGGTATAACATAAAACATGATGACTATAGTTAATACTCTAGTATGGAGTATTTGAAAGTTGTTGAGAGGATAAATCCTAAGAGTTCTCATCATGAGGGAAAATATTTTTTCTTTTTTTATATCTATATGAGAGAACTCATGTTAAGTTACTGTAATCATTTCACAATGCTGCTGCTGCTGCTGCTAAGTCACTTCAGTCGTGTCCGAGACTGTGCGACCCAATTGACGGCAGCCCACCAGGCTCCTCCATCCCTGGGATTCTCCAGGCAAGAATACTGGAGTGGGTTGCCATTCCCTTCTCCAATATATTGATAAATATAATTTAAATCATTATGTTATTCAATGACATGTTAATTGTATCTCAATAAAACTGGGGGAAAAAAAGAAGTATTATAAAAAATAAAAAAAGAACTTACCCAGAGAAGTTTGACCTTTGCCCTGGCTCTTGGGAGGTAACCTCTAAAACCTTTGAATAAAGAATTGACAGGTCCTTTGTCACCAGTTCCTGGAGGTAGCCCGTAAATCCTTGGGATCTTCCAAGTTACAGGAGTGTCTTTGCTATTTGTGGCAGAACCTAACAGTTCATGCTAGTAAGGCCACTCAAGTTGGAGACCAGTTACACTATTAAGCTGTTGTGTCATCAGCCCATCCTCCAGGGAGGAGGCTGGAGGATGAGGTCAACCAAGAGGCCATGGATTCAATCAGTCACATCTACTGAATGACACCCCAGTAAAGCTGGACACCGAAGCTCTGATGAGCTGCCTCGCTTGGCATGTTGCGTATGGAGTCACACAGCAAAGTGCTGAGGAAGCGATGTGCTCTGACTCCAGGGAGAGAACAGAGGAAGCTTCATACCTGTGACACTCCTAGACCTCAACCTCCATGTCCCTTCTTTTGGCTGAGTCTGACTGGTATCCTTTTGCTGTAATAAAACTATAACCTTACATATAGTGCTTCTCTGATTTCTGTGAGTCATTCTAGCAAATTATGAATCCGAGAGGATAGTGGGGACTCAATTTTGCAGCCAGCTGGACAGAAGTGAAGGTGGAATGGGGATCCCTGAATGATCAGCCAGTGTATGAAGTGAGGACAGTACTGTGGAAGCTGTGCCCTTAACCTGGAAGTGTGGCCCGACGTCATGCAGCTGGTGTCAGACATCACTGCGCTGAGCCCGGCAAATTCGCTGCACAGTCCCAATGGAAGGATCCTAAATATGGTCCAAGGACCTTCCTGTTACAATTGTCCAGATTCTTTCATGGACTACAAGTCACGTAAATAAGAGCCAAAGTGCAGGAATAACCTTAGCAGTCATGGTTTCTGTATGACCTTCCAGAGGAAATTATTGGAGAGGAAGGTCAGAAACCAACAGAAAGGAAGTAGAGAGGAAAGAGAAGGAAGGGCTCAGAGAGGAATAACCAGTGGTATGCTGGGACGCAGGCATCTGAGTCAGTGGTAGGGGTGTGCAGCACCCACAGGAATTAGACTGAGGTGCCAGGGCAAGTGGTGGCACCTTGACCAGGACAATTGATTTGCAAATCTGTGAAATTATCACTCTTTTCCCCTAATTAGCTCAGGTTGTATTTCAAATCCATTTTCAAAGTGATCATTCCTTTTTTAAAAATTACTTCTATTTTTTATTTGTTTTTTTGCTGCACAGTATGTGGGATCTTAGGTTCCCTGACCAGGGATCGAACCCATGTCCTCTGCAGTGGAAGTGCAGAGTTTTAACCACTGGACTGCCAGCAAAACCGCTCAAAAGAGTCATTCCTGAAACCTCGGGATAGGCGTACTTTGCCTAGAGCCTCCTTACTGTTAAAGACCTATGGACCTGACATGGTCCTAATGAAGCTCTACCACATATTACATGTCCTTGGCCAAAATCCTAAATGTGGAAGAAAGGCACGTTTGAGTGCTACAACAGGAGAGAATCTGTGCCCATTACTTTCCTTCTACCCAGAGATAAGAACCACAGATCAGCTTTTCCACAAAAGGAGAGTTTCCCAGATGCCACCCATACTTGGAAGAAGCCAAGGTGAAATACTAATCAAGTCAAACTTTCTTGATATTACTCTATCTTTCCCCAGGAGGCCTGCACTAAAACAAACTCGGACACCTGTGGCCTCTTCCTTCTATGCAAAGTAAAAAGCCAGCAGCAACCCCAAGCTGATAAGATTAATCTAAAGAGCAAATTATGGTGTAATTTCCTATGCTGATACTTTGTAGTTAATTTTAAAAAAAGGTTTCATTTTCCTACTGGTCTGATTTCACAGGAACATTTTACCTGTTTTTGTGAGGCATTTTTTCTCCTGGAAGAGAGGTGCTGATTGGCCCCAAATGACTGACAACCTGGTGTAATGAAAATTTCCAATGTAAACTTATTTTCCCTCAGTTTCAGCAATTTTTAAATCTATATATAGAGATATCTTTATCAGAATTGCATTGTTAGCTTCTCCTGGTAAACTAATTGTCTCACATTGTCAGTGCAAATAGAGATACTATTAATGGGGCTTACCTCCCAGCTGATCCCAGTGCTGGTCTGCTTACTGGCATGTACCAGCCACTTCGTCCACGGACACAAGTGCGATATTACCTTAGAAGAGATCATCAAAACGCTGAACATCCTCACAGCGAGAAAGGTGAGTAAGCTATCTGGCACCATCTCTCCAGATGTTCTGGTGATGCTGTGCCTATTTCTTAGACTGTGAAAAGAAGATAACAGCTCCTAGAGACTTGGTGGTTGGTGGTAGGATGGTGTGGAGATTTTTCTCCTGGTGTTTTTTGGTTTTTTTTCCTCCTGAGGGACTATAGGAAGTTTTCTTAGTTTAAGAGAGTCAGGGCTGCTCAGGAAGGCTTACCCTGTGCAGTTGAAGGTAACTCAGTCTCTTGTTCTCTCGTTCCTGCCTGGGCCAAGAATTCATGCATGGAGCTGCCTGTAGCAGACGTCTTTGCTGCCCCAAAGGTAAGAACTGTCCTGGGTCTGCTTTGGCTGATGGGTGACTTGGTGAAGAGAGCCATCCACAAGTGTTTAAACAAATTTCTTTAACAGAAAGCAAACAGGCTCAAACTAACTATAATGTATGAAATGTTTTCAAAGACTGAGAATTTCTGATCTTTATTCTCAAATGCATTTTGGTGTTTCTGGTTTCACTTGACTTAGAAGATACATAGTAGAAAGCTTGGGTTTTGTAGTCATAATTTAGACCTCAATCAAGGAAAAGCTCGTTAAGATTTTACCCAACCCAGATCTAGTACCTGGAATATAGGAGGCACTCAATTAATGCTGCTGAAGGAGAGAATTTTTCTGGCCCATACATTTCTGAAAAACCAAATACTCTCACAAAAACAGATATTGAGATTACAGGTTGAGAGAGCTTTCATTTTGTCTAAGAGACTTCCTATGGCAACAGAAAACGTATCGCCAGAGCCCCTCCTCTTCCGCAGCCCGGTCACCTAACAGCCCACCAGCTCCGGGCATGGCTGTCCAGAGACCCTCAGCTTTCTCTGTCCTGCAAACCCCCCTCTGGCCGGTCCAGAACCATCCTATCAGACAGGGGCCAGCATATCCCTGCCTCCGGCTGCTCCTGCCAGGGCATCTCACCTTTCCTCCTCCTGCGCCTCACCCCCGCCTCCCGATCTGCAGTGGGAGGAGATAGATTTGACAGCTGATAGTGCATTTTCTCTGACAAACACATGACTACAGCCATATCAATAGCTTTCAGCACATCAGTTCCTGTTTTCATGGAAACACACAAGTGAGAATGAAAAACCCAAAGCTTCAATTTACCAGTGGTCTCCTAACCACCTGCTTTCCATGTGTACCAGAGGGTAACTTGGCCAGGGCCACAGCGCAGGCCTGTCCTGCTTGTGAGCAAAACTATTCTTCAGGCCTTTATCCAGACTATCTCATTTTTCATTAAAGATTATTCCAGGAGTCGGAAATACAATAATATGAAATATTTTAATATAATAGCATATAATATAAACATATGTACTGTATAATACATATTATATAATTTTATCCTTCAGAATCTCATCCTGTATCAGACTATCTAACAGCAGGTTGGAAGGATTTTATATATATATATATATATATAAAATATCATATCTAGTGTATAATACTTTATATATTTCATTTATTAATATTTTATATAGATACCTTATATATAATACTTTATCTATCTTAATATTTTATATATAGAGAAATAAAACAGCCAAGCATCACTGAGTCATGCTCTGGGTTCTCCAGGGGGTGGGTCACTGCTGACAGGGTGCTATCAAAGCCAAGGGCAAAGCCCAGCAGAAGCACTGTGGGGCTGGAAGTGAGACAGTGGTGGCTTTACCCCCAGTTCTGCTATTAACTATGTGGCCTTTGACAAGCCTCTACACCTCTCTGTGCCTCAGTTTCTACATCTGAAGATATGAAAGCAATTTTGAAAGTTGGCTGGAATGCAACTCTTGAGTTAGTGGAAAATGTTACCATATAACTCTTGATTAAAGGCAAAAACTGGTTGTAGAGAAGCAATCATTCTGAGAGAGAGGGGCCAGGGGTTTGAAATCATCAACCCTCCATGACTGCGAGCCCAGGGCGACCCCACTCTGGGCTGCTCTAGAAGACAGCCAACCCCCTCCCCAGCCAAGGTGCAGGTCAGTTCCCACTACCTTCCTGCACTCTTACCTATCTCACGCCTTCTCCTGAACTGCTTTCTATTCCTCCTGGATTAACAATCTCACTTTTCCATTCTCTTTTCCTCAAAGACTCAGCACTGCTTGCTTACCTTTAAAGATACTTCAGAACAAAAAAAGGCTGTTATTTTCAAAACCCACAAGGTTGCTATATGGGAGGAAAAGTTACTTTCTTGTGTTCTCAAGAATATCTTTCCAAAAATCAAGCATATTGATTTTAGTGCTTTTTTGAGATCCAGAGGCCCATTACGCTCAAGTTGGGTGGCATCCTGCTCTTGGCACACGCTGGAACAATGAAAATGTGCTGATCTAAATGCTGGGTTCTGCAGGCAGTGCTCCCAGTGTCTCTGAAGTAAGGTGAGCGAGGTAGAAAGCTAGCAAGCTGGCAGGCCTAGGAAGGACTTCTCTGGTGGACTATTAGTTGGAGGCATTTTCTACTACCAAAAGGTGCAAAAGTCCGTAAGTTTTCAGAGAGCTCTATGCCAAACCTGAAATCTTTTTTTAAAAGTGAAAGCAGACGACTTTTTTCACATATAGCACTGGCTGATTAAATCTGGGCATAAGTGGAGATCATGGATACAATACATATAGGATAGATCTGTTTGTCCCAAAGAGAAGCTAGGCAAGACCCTCGTTAGAGCTCTAGCAGAAACCCTGCACTGAAGTCTCAGGAATGGTGTGCCGCCACTGTTGCACTCCCAGGAGGGGCAGGCTTCTTTCTGGCAGGAAACCAGGTCTCCCTTTTGAGCCTCTTTCCTGAGCAGTTTTGAACTGCAGAGTCCACATGGCTCCTGAAAGCGAGCCCCCTGAGCTACGTAAGATACACTCAAGGCAGTGAAAGCTGGACAAGCAGATGAAAAAGCAGGCGGTACAGAGGGTCATCCTATTGCCACAATCCCAATGGAACTAAAACATTAAGGCCTTTAACTAAAACTGCCTTTAGAATTTCTTCTTTTAAAGGTTTTCCATTTGATTCAAACTCTTTTCTATACTTATCCTAATCATTTTTAGAAATCTTTTGAAAATTCTTTAGAAGATGTTTTCTCAAAATTGAGGCAGTGTAAGTTCTAAGTCCCTAGTCAAAGTAGTCAAAATTTTAGAAAAGTCTCATTAGATTCTGATGGAAAAACAAGCAAAGGATCTCTTCTCCCTCTGACATTCTTGGACCTCACTGTTCTGTCCCCAGCAACACAGGCATCTGCCTCCATCCTCATACACAGCTAGCATCTGTCATCTTAGTCTCAGCACCTCTGCTCACCCACAACGCCCCCCAGAGATACAGTGACTTATGGGAGGTTTCTTGACTCCCAGAGCCCAGAGACACTGGTGCTACTCTTAAACTTCCAATTAGAGTCAGGACCCAGGTGGGTTCATGGCTGTTCATTATATACATGTCCTTCTAAAGGACTATGGGCCATCAAACTCCACAGTGCAGAGGAAGCTTTGTAGTCTAGGATTCTGGTGCCTCGGTCTGGGTGAAGGTTTTCCTGGAAATATCCTAAAAAAATCAACAGCACTTCTAGAATTCAGCCTGAAGAAATAAGAGATGAATTCAAAGATCTATACAGATGACTTGCTGCTACTGTACTGATATCAACAAAAACAATGCAAAGGTAGGGGATTGATCAGCTGTGGCACAAATATGCCCTACGTTCCTCCACAGTTCTCAATCTCATGTTCTAAAATACTATTGAATGATTTAAGGAATTGCTAGTACTATATGTTAAGCATTAAGAGCTTAGAAAAGAATATCACTAGTTGGTCCCTATTGAAAAAAAAAAGTATTAAAAAGAATCTGGGAATATAGTTACCAAAATTGTAATAGTAGTTCTCTCTGGCTGATGGTTGATGAAAAAAAAAATCCATTCTTGTTGAATGCATATAATTTTTATAGTAAAAAGCCTTGTTAATCAGAAAAAAATATGGGAGAACCAAAAAAGCTGCTTGGACAGAGCTCCTCATGGAAATCCCCTGGAGATCCTGTAAACACAGACTGATTTAGTGGATCCAGAGGGAGGCCTGAGATTCTGCATCTCTAACAGGTTCCCAGGTGATGTCCATGCTGCTGCTTCACGGACCTCACTTTGAGTGGCAAGGGATGAGAAAAGGTCCTGGCAGAGGCTGAAGACAGGTTTATCTGAGTTGGATTGGGCTCAAGCTTAAGACATACCCTCCAGGCTCCATGACCCTGTCCTAGAGTAGAATGAGAGAACATACCAGGCCTGACCTGGCCCGAGACATATTCCCTCTCCCAGGTTCATAAAAAAGAGAACCATGTGGCCAGACTCACATCAGAGCTGCCAGTATTCCAAAGAGGTTCTGACCCTGCACACTCAAGGCCAAAGGCCTCTTAGAGAAACTCCGTCCAAGGCCCAGCACTCTCTCAGAAGCTGCCCCTCATCTTCCCAGGCCCACCTCCTGGGGCACCTGGCCCTGACCCCGGAACTCGCGTCCAGCTGTGTGGGGACACGCCTCCTCATGCTGCTACCTTCCAGGAGGAGGGCTAAATGGGAGAGTACTGGGGCTAAAGCAGCACTGTCCAGGCCAAAGGATGGATATTCATTTTCTCAATAAGCATGTGGGACTTCCAGGGAAACCTAGATTCAAAAACTATAAAGTATAGGAGTAAGAGAGAGCAGACTCTGATTATGAGCTCATGTACCTACGACTCCCTCCACAGACAGAAGAACTTGCATGGGGTAAAGAAACAGACATGGGCTGTAGACAGGTAACCCTGCATTCAAACCCCACTCTCTCATTAACTTAGTTGAGTGACTTGCTTCAGGTACCCTTTCAATAAAACTCTCCAATGGAAAAGAAATTGGGAGGTTTCGGTAAGAGGCTACTGTATTTGCAAGTAACTGGGAAAGGCTATTTACTGTGATGAGCAGCCTCCATTCACATGGCAGGAATACCTGAATAGCTGGACCACAGGTGAGCAAACTCACCTTCTCCACCTGTCCCCCTGGAAAGAAGAAATCAAAAGGAAATCTCTCTCTCCTGTGTTCAAAATCCAGCTGGCCAGTGGCTATCTGTAGCATTTCTCTTTCTAGAACACAACTGAGAAGGAAACCTTCTGCAGGGCTGGAATTGAGCTTAGGCGTATCTACAGGAGCCACACGTGCTTGAACAGATTCCTGAGCAGACTTGACAGGAATCTCAGCGGCTTGGCAAGCAAGGTAAGCTCTGCTATGACAACAGCCTGCCATCCAATGGATGGCAGTACGACTTCTTAAAATATTCCTCCTCATGACTAGCAGTACACTTTTAATCAGCCTGTTCATTCATTCAACAAATTTTATTTGTTGAGACTCTGTGAGTGTTGCTTATAGGTACTGTTCTAGGCACTGGGGATACATTTCCTGCTCTCACAGAATGTTGTAATGGGTCAGTGAGAAAAGCAAACAAGCATATAGCATGACGTCCAGCAGTGATAAGTGCTATGAAGAAAAATACAGGAGTAAAGAACATAGAGGTCAAGAGGGAGAGGGCCGATTTAGTAGTTGGCGACATCATCTAAGCAGGTATTTGAATTAAGCAAGAGAGTTTGGCCACATCACTAACTTGGAAGGAATATTCCAGGCAGAGGGAACAGCTGTACAAAGGCCTTAAGGTAGAAATGAACTTCATGTGTTCAAAGATCAACAGGAGGGCCAATGTGGCTGGATCTGAGTAAGTGAGGGGCTTTTAGCAGGAGACCACACAGGGCCTATGGATTCTGCCCCAAGCATGGTGGGGAAGTCCCACAGGGTTTGGAGCACGGCAGAGACTGCCACCTGATTTATGTGACTTTAAATGATCATTCTGGCTACTGTGTGGTAAACAGAATGAGTAGGGTAAGCACAGAAGTGAGACGGTTTGTCGGGAGGCTACCACAGTACTCCAGCTGCAGATGATGGTGGGTATTGCAGAGTAACAGTGGCAGACACTGTTGGATTCTGGCTATGATCGAAAATAGAGCCAGAAGGACTTGCTGACAGATCTACGGTGCGGGGTAATGGGAAGGGTGGAAGATGGCCTCCCGGTTCCTAACCTGGGCCCCTTGGTGGATGGTTGGTGCTGTTTACAGATGTGGAAGACTGGGGGTGATCAAGGCTGGAGGTTGTGAAGACACTGATAGGACTGTTGAAAAAGTCTGAAGCTTAAAGGGAGAGGTCAGAACTTGTGGTATTAAGTGAAGCGTTCTCAGAAAGATCTTTAAGTCACAGACCTGAATGACACAGAGAAAGGACAAGATCCAAGGACTGAGCCCAGAGGCACTCATATAGAAGTCAGGAAGAGGAGGGACCAGCAAGAGAAACCGAGTAGTAGCCAGTGAAGTAGGAGGAAATCAAAGAGTGTGCGGTATCCCAGAAGGCAAGCGAAGAAACTCTTTTAAGGAGGGAGTGTGTCAAATGTACTGAAAGGTCAAGTAAGATGAACACTAAGAATGGTCATTGAACTCAGCATGATGGAGGTTACTGATGGTGCTGACACAGATGGAGACGTGGGAATGAAAGTCTGAGGAGAGTAGGTTCCATAGAGAACAGGTGTGGGGAGGAGTGAAAAGAAAGATATACTGAGTATGAAAAACTCCTTTAGGGTATTTTTCTATAGGGTTGCAGAGAAACAGAACAATAGCTGAAGGCAGGTATGAAGTGAAGTGCTTTTAAGATGAGGTCTATACGGAGCATGTCAATATACTCCGTATATTGGGTGGGAATGACCTAGTAAGAGGGGAGAACTGATGATGTAGGAGAAGTGGCAGAGCCAAGAGTGGATGTTACCTAATACCAAGCAGAGGACCTGGGAATGTTCATCCTCTCTCTGGGCATGCTGCTTTATTTAGAAGGTAACAGAACAGGGAGCAGATATTACACTCATTGTCTCTTTGGACCCTCTTAATGATCTTAGTAAGCAGGCACTATTGTTCCCATTTTATACAAAGGAGGAAACTGAAGCTTTTACAAACTAAGTAGTTTATCTTAAGCAATGCAATTAATAAATTGGTAGAGCTGAGATTCAAACTGAAGCTGTGGCCAGGTGGTAGGCAGCAGGAATCCTTCCCAACTGAAGTGCTGCCAACCTGTTAGGTTGCTGTTTAATGGGCAGGATGGCAAATGGACTGAATCTGTCTCTCAGTAGTCCAGGTGGCCACACAGAAGGCCCAAGACGGCAGTGGGCAGGTCTGAGCCTCCGTCCCTGTTACGCCCTGAGCAGCACCTAGCTGTGACACACCTGTCCAGGGATGGCCACACCCTGAAGGCAGACAGTTACGGATTTACAGTGGCCGTTTCTGGAATGTAAGTAGCATGCACAAAAAACAGCTAAACCCTGTTAGCCTAGCAGCAGAGTCAAGCCAGACTGGCAGCCTTGGTTTGATCACTGTTCAAGTGGCAAGTGCAAATGCAGGCTTGACCCGGGTAGACTGGCACAAGCAAGATTCAAATACTTAGCAATGCAAACTAATGAAATATTTTTTTTTGTAGACCTGTTCTGTGAATGAAGCCAAGACGAGTACAAGTACGCTGAAAGACCTCTTGGAAAGGCTAAAGACGATTATGAAGGAGAAATACTCAAAGTGTTGAAGCTGATTATTTTAATTTATGAGTTTTTAATAGCCTTATTTTAAACATATTTATATATTTATAATTCATCATAAAATAAAGTATATGTAGAATCTGATGCATGATGTCACTTTAATGGCACAGGCTATATTTGCTTGCCAACTATTGGGAAAACCAATTTACTGAAGAGAATAAAATTGGTGTGAGAGTCAAAAGGGAAAAACTACTTCCCTCTCAAGCTTTCTCACTGGGGACATAATGCATGGTATGATTAAAGAATACAAGGCCACATAAGATATAAATGATAATTAAAAGAGCTTGCAGATTAAGTCCATAAGTCACATTGATTATCGAAAAATTCTGAATTGAAAACGTGTCAACTGGATGCTTAGAACATTCTTCTCCTATTGGCACAAGGGTTGTTATATTTAGTCCATAAGCATGGGGGGTGGGAGGAATAATTCTAGCACACTACACGGCACTACAGTAAACAAGAGTTAAAGTCCTAATAATGTAAATCCTTTTGATACTCAAGTCTTAGAACCAACCAATAGACAAAGCAAAGAAGACTTAATTATGCTTACAGAACAGACTGTAAATGCTATCAAACTGACAACATAAAAATAAGCTGAAAATGATTAAGAGGTAAAGAGCAAAAGAAGAGAAAGAGGTGGGGGCACCAATACACCCCAGCTCACTCAGGGAGAGGTCAGCAATATTGTCAAAGGTTGATGGAACATGAACAAATCAAATATTTATTCAAAACTGCAAAAGTAAGAGAAGATCTAAAAACAGCTTACTACAAAAATTTGGAAAGGGCAATATAAATAAGGCAGACTCTCACTTTTCAATGGAGAAACCAACACAAAATATCTAAAGTGTGATAAAAACAGTTGGCGTGGTGGTCACGAATTGAACATTGTAGTTGGAGAGGGGTACGTGAAGTTTGGTTGCATTACTCTGCTTTTACTTGTTTGCAAGTTTTTACAATGAAAAATGGGGGGAAAAAAGAACAATAGTGAGTAAATCAAGAAATCCTTGGAATTACAATGGGAACCACCAGAGAAACTAAAAAAAAAAAAAAAGGAAGGTGGATTGTTGAGGATGGGACTTGGAATAAGGAACAGTGAAAGGGCAGGAGATTTTTGACTTTCTACTTGAAGTCTGTGTGTATGACCATGTGCACAAGTGAGAAAATGCTTTTGAAAGTTTAAAAGTTAGGAGACTTCCCTGGCAGTCCAATGGTTAAGATCCTGCACTGCCAGCACATGGAGTGTGAGTTTGGTCAGGGAACTAAGATCCCACATGCCGTGAGGTGCAGCCAAAAGATTAAAACAAATTACATGAAAGTTTAAAAGTTAAAGCACTAAAATTACAGACAGACAGTAACACACATTGGTGCAGATGTGAAAAAACGGAACTATCACACATTGCTGGTATGATCAGAAAATGGTGCAGCCACTCTGGAAAACAGTATGTCAATTCTTCAAAAGATTAAACAGTTACCATATACTCCAGTAATTCTAATCCTAGGTATCTCCATCAAGAGAATTGAAAACATGCCCACACAAAAATCTCTACACAAATGTTCACAGCAGCATTATTCATTTACAGCAAAAAAGCAGGAACACCACAACTGTCAATCAACTGATGAATGGATAAACGAAATGTGGTAGAGCCATACAAATATTACTCGGCAGTAAAAAGAAAAGTACTGGCATATGCTACAATATGGATGAAGCCTGGAAACACTATGCTAACTCAAAGGAGCCAGACACAAACGCCACATATGGTATGACTTCATTTACAAGAAATGCCCAGAAGAGGCAAGTCCACAGAGGCAAAAAGTAGAATATTGGTTGCTAGAGGGTGAGGGGATGAAGGAAGACCAAGTGACTGCAAATAGATACAGGCCTTCTTTTGAGAGTAATGAAAATGCTTTGATATTAGATAGTCATAATGGCTGTACAACTCTGTGAAACTACTAAAACCCACTAAATTATATACTTAAAAGGATGAATTTTACACTATGTGACATATCTCAATAACGTTGCTATTTTAAGAAATTAAAGGGCAAAAAACAAATGTCAAGTCATTGAAATTTGTCTTTAAAGACATGTCTGCAAGAATATGGATCTAGTAACAGTGAATGAGCATTCTCTTTTCATTCTTGCTCACACACATATGACAAAAATTAATACTAGTATACCAAAACATATAACATCTTTTTAACCCTTTCAAAATAAGGGAACAAATCAAAAGCTTAAAGTCTCACCCTGACCACAGCCAGTTTCACCCTGCCCACATAAAATACCAGCATGCCAAGGGCAACAAGTAACTAAGAGAGTCATGGAGCCTTCTAAGGCCACAATGAACACTTTTAATTCATTTGCATTCAATGGCTAATGTGAGCTGTAGTCTGCCACAGGATATGACTTGTGGGTTACAGTTTGTGTATGAGGCCAGGATGGTAAAAAGAAAGGCAATCGGAACAAAGAGTTAGAACAGGCCATGGAAGGGTCGTACGTAGGCTCCAGGCAGATCTGTCTGTCATGGATGGAAATATCCAACAGTAAGCGCTGGGGTTTACCAAGGGAGTGAGAGAACATGAACCGAGGACACTCACCAGAAGGGCGAGCAGAGAAACATCAGGATTAAGTGAAAGTTGAGATGCTAATCACTTAAGCACGCTCACTTAGGAAACTCAGCCACAGCCCACACCTCCTCCATGGGACGTGCCTCTCGTCCACACATGGAACGTGTGACGACGGCACGGGCTGGTCTCCTCCCTCCCTGGTCTCACCTACCTCCACCTCTCACCTATGAGCACAGTCTATCTCTAACTGGCATTTGTAGACAATAAATACTTACTGAATAAGCAAATGAAAGAAAAAACACATTGCCCAAATCTACAGCTGAATGATCTTCATTGAAACACAAGTTAGAAATGCCAGCCTCTGATAAAAGTGCACCAAGGGCTCTCTTGTTGCTATTAGCCAGTGCCCTGACTTTTTTCCACCCTTCTCGGCAGGTCCTCTTGGTCAGCTTCTTAGGGTGCCCGTATCATCTGAGAATGCAGAATTTCGGGGCAAAGTGCAGGGCACAGTTTTCTCGTGGCCTGGCCTCTCAGCACACAAGGTTAGCCTTGCAATTCCTACCACATTCCATTGAGGACAAAGCAAGCACTTTCCCTAGTCTCGGAGCTGATGTCCTGATTCAAGTGATCAGTGCAGTTGGAGCTCCATTCCCAGGTGGAGTTTTCAAACCTCCCAGTTAGCTGCCTTTGCCCTTGAGCACTCAAGAAATTTTCTCCTCAGCTCTAGTGTTTCTTTTGATCCATCCTTCATGTCAACTTCTTCCTTGTTCAATGTTTAGTCTCTAGGATGTCTCTTCCTTGCTTGCTTCCTATTAGCCAGCATTAAACCAAACACAAACATGTTCAGACATTTTAGGTGCTGACTGCATACCTGGGTACATGTTATACAACATCAGTAACAAAAAAATTTTTAAAAAGTAAAAGATACATAGGTTCCCTCAGCCTGGGTACCAGTCTTGAGGGCAAGACAGCCAGCAAGGAGAGGAGGAGGTTGGCTCCTCTGGCCCATGACTGTCCCAGCCTCCAGGGCACAGGTGTGTACATCATCTGCTCTCACAGCTCCTCCTAATCTAATCATTCACAATCTTTTTAGCAGTTGTTTTTTCTAAAACACAAATAATGTATGAGTCACCCCCTTAAGATCCTTCTGTGGCTTCTCACTGCTTAAAGAAAACTCTGGATCCTGGCCTGTCTCTTTCCTCTTCAGGATCATCAGTCCCCACCTCTTTTGCCTTACTTCAAGCAGGCCACCAATGCACATGACATTCACATTACTCCTTCTGCCTGGAATGCCTTGCTGCACCATTCAAATGCTTTTAACACCTTGAACAGCACTTCTCCTGGGATGAACCTTTTCTGACCCTCCAGTCAGACAAACACGTGCTAGGCATTGGGTCAGCTGCTAGGGAGGAATGCTGTGCCTGGCAGCTCACCATTCACCCTCCTTCACTACAGCCTTCGACATGTCATTCTCCACTCATATGGCCATGAGCCATGCATGGGTCCAGAGTAAATACAGAAGACGCCTGGTGACCGAGCGCCCTAACACATGATGGAACAGAAATCAAGGTCAACATAGTATTTCTGTAATGACTCTAGCAGTTTAGGTTAGGTTAGGCAATATCCTCTTGTTAAGATTGGTATCAACTCTGAGAAATATTTTATTCAGTTGTAAAGTCCCAGTTAAATTCCTTTGTAAAGCTGGAGAAATAAAGTCTTTGATTAAAAACTAAAATTTCCCCAGGCCTCTAAAAAGGGGTGGGGGAGGGGAGCAGGTGTAGAAGAATGTCTGATCTGTCATATTCTTTAGTCAGAGCCATAAAAGTGTTTGGGTAAGACAAAGTGATGTTCTGATAACGTTGATAAAAGTAACTTTAAGATTGGGTCACAGGAAGCCCAAGATAAATGCTGAGAGGAAACAGGTTCTTTTTGAAGTAGCCTCTTCATAATCATTTTCCCACACATGTGTTCAACTTCCGAAGGAGGACTGAATACTTGATTTGCTTTGC
This sequence comes from Dama dama, assembly GCF_033118175.1. Lineage (NCBI taxonomy): Eukaryota > Metazoa > Chordata > Mammalia > Artiodactyla > Cervidae > Dama > Dama dama. The sequence goes on along the minus strand of NC_083689.1, from coordinate 25,083,311 downwards.
AAATGAAACAGCTTAAGAATGAGACATTCAGACAATCTTACAGCTTGTTTAGAAGGCTCACTTTAAGTTTAGGCTGCAGCTTCAGAACTGTGTTAACAGTTCCTGTAGGCACATGCGAAATGAGGTACCTTAGAATTTTTATTTTGTTCTGTTTTTAGTACTCGACTTTAAAACAGACTCTCAAGGGTCTTCACAAGAAGGTGGGATGAACAATGACCCCAGCAGCATCCTGACAACACAAGCAGCAACAGGCTCCCTGAGGGGTGTGCCTTAGTGAAAGTGAGCATCACAGCTCCAGAATTCAACTGGGGAGGAGGGGCAGGGAGTGCACTACTGATTCTCTTGCTTACACTATGGCAGGCCTCTAATCTTATTTTCATATTCTACACATGTGTAGCAGTTTACACCAGCAAGCAGTTTGGAAGACCGAGACAGCAAGATCTGAAATGGCCAGAGTCCCCTCTCTATACAAAAAGCACACGGAAATCCTCTGAAACTTGCCGACAAATCAAAACTTCGTAATGTCCGCTGTGAACTTCTTGTGGCTGCCTAATAATCAATAAGTGTTTGTGAAAAGAATGCATGATTAACAATAATTCAAGCAATATTATGGTTTGAGATATTTTAAGCAAATATAGTTTTTGAAAGAGATCATGATACCATTACCACTAAGATACGTCTTTTACCTTTTAGTGAGATACATTTTCCATACAGACTTCTTTAAAGTTTCTGTTCTCAAATACCAAATGATAAGGATAATAAAAAAACTTAGATTACATTTTTTTTTTGGTGAAAATAAACTTTTATCAATGAGAAGCATTTTTAAAAACATCTCTCCCAGGTTTCTGTATCATGATGACTTCTGTTTAAAGACCCGCAACATTAAGAGTTTCTGGTACAAAACTACACAGGCTTCTCTTAAGCTCATGAAATTGACATGCCAAGCACAAAGAACCTGCTTATTAATTATTAAGATCAAGATGGACACAAACACAAAAATGGTCGAGTAAAGAAGCAGACCACATTTATAGGCGTTAGGCTAAAGATTTTTATTTCTTACTTAAGCATGCTGTATGTATACATACAATATCAATATATACAACTTGAACAAATACAATTTATACATAAAATACAGTGAAAGTGTGGCTTTTGAAATTAATGCAACAAACTCATCATACAATTTGTAATTCTGGCCAGTATACAGTATTGTAGTAATGCTATTGAAGTTACTGATGATTTAAATTAGACTACAGTAGAAGTTCAAAGGCACTAGGAAGATCTATGTTTTCTTCTAGCATTTACATCAAAAAGTAACTAAAGAGGAACACAGATGCATACATTAACAAACTGGGCAGACACTGACGTACTTAAATGTAAACTCTACCCATCCTTTAATTTACAGCCCTGCAGGAAAAGGAGGGACTTTCCTTATGGTAACAGTTAAGGGGAAAATGTTATTAAAAGATGAAAAAGAAACACAACAAACTAAAGCTATAATTTAAAAAAATATGTTACAGTTGAAGTAGCACCACCCTCTCCCCCAAAGAAACCTTAAATTTCTTGCAGCAAAAAAAAGGCCCCCTCTTCTCAAAAAGTAGATGACATGGCATGTCAAACTGATTCTACCTGTGGGATGAACACATGGATGTAAACCTCCCACCTTAATTACCCCTACACTTCACAAGAATCTAAACAAAAATAGGGAATACTATCATATTTTAATATCCCAATTATTACTACATATATTTGCAAGGTTTACTAAAGAACATACCACAAACAACATTCTACCAAGGCTCCTCTTAATAAATACTACTTTTTTAAATTAAAGAGAAAAAATAGCCACTCACATTCAATAACCTACTTATATGTGACACTCATTTTAAATGTTTCTTATTTCAAATAATGAGCAAATTTATCTATATCTTTTCATGAAACTAACACTGAAGTTACAAAATATTTCATTTTTGGATGATGATGCAAAGTAAATGTGAAGAAACCACAGAACTGCTATGATTGGAGCTAAGTGAACAGCTTTAACGTTAGGTTCCCATGCTTTCACATGGATACTCAGGCCTGGCTCCAATATCTAATCTTGATATCAGTTCTAATGTAAACGCTAAAGCAGCCTATTTTTAAAATTTCTCAATGTTTTGACTTTTTATAGCTTTCTTTTTGTTACTGCGGTGACACGGTAAAGAAAAAAATCTAAGATAATGACTTAAATTTTCCTTAATGTTTTAAAGCTTAATGCAAAAGTTATCCCTTTTCTATTAAATTGATGGTTAAAGGCTAGACCTGTGGACTTTTAAAAAGAAGACACAGTCATTTCTTTTTTTCTACTGGTAAAATTAAGATTTCTCTAGAGTAATTACTAATAGAGTTAAATGTGCATCTATAACTGCCAAGATATTCTGCTTACACAGTTTTTACAAGACATAAGTTCACCTCAAGTCTTCACAGTATCTAAACAATGCCCCACAAAGTGATAAATGTCTAACTCTCTTGCACATCACAAAGAAAATGCTGTTAGTTAAATCCAATTCTTCTTACCTAGAAAAAATTCACCATACACAAGATATTTAGTACATCACCTTTGAAATGTACTTTAAATTTATGGACATATTTTTACACAATTCACAAGTATGCTACCTTCACTTCCATTCTATACATAGCTTTGTAATTGTAAAACAATATTTAACCAAACTTATTAATTTATGCAGTCTTAAAACATGTAGCCAATGTGTTTCAGGGGTGATTACATAATTTTAAAACTCATAAAAGATAAATATATATATATATATAGTGGTTTTAGAGTAGCATAACTTAAAAAAATAAAAATTTTACAAGCAGCCAACAAAAAAAACAATAATTCTATCTATGAAAACTTTTCCTTTTTACTATAAAATAAACATAATTTTTATTTTAGAGGTGTGTTCTAATTGGAATTGTCAATGGAAGAAATTCAGGGAAGACTATTTTCTTTATAAAATAAGAAGAAAGACAAACAAAGTGTTTTAAAGACAAAGAATTAAAAGGTATTTTTCCTGCTTTGGTTCTATTTTTCAGAAAATGGAGATCTTTCTCAATTGGGAGAGACAGAGCAATTTCCATCAAAATTTAGAAGTCAGACACAGGAAAGTGTCCATTAATCAAGCTTCAAAGTGAATTTAAAAAATAATACCTAGTGACAAATATTTAGCTTCTTAATTTTCTGTAACTGGGTGACTCCTTTATATTTAGGTACAAATTCAATGTTTCAAGAAACATGAAATCAAACAAAATTTTTGACCTGAAGTTAAAGTGGCAGAAAAGATCAAGAGAGGTCCAGATGAAACATATTTTCAGCTTTTGTTTCTTAAACATGTATACTTCTAGACTATCAAATCATAAAAGTGTTCTATAGATTAATAAGATCACCCATTTCACACATTAAATGAAATCAATGTGAGTATAAAAATTAGAATATATTTTAAAAGGCCAGGTGAGTGTTAGGATTCCATCATTTCTTAGATATGCAACCCATACATTCATATATAACAGGAAATCATAGGACAACTAGACCTGCAACTTTCTATGTGCAAAACAGGACTTACTGGGTTTTTTTTTTTTTCTATTTTGAATATCTGTCCAGTTATCTAAATAGATAGTAGTTGAGGAAATCACTGGTAGACTTACGTACACATTTAAACTGCAACTCTCTATAGTATGGACTGCTCCTTCAACTTCCCTGCACAGTATAAGTTGAAAAAGGAATTGACAATTTGAACAATTACCAGTGGTACAATTTTCATGTTATATTAACTTAATATATATGGACTAAAAGTTATTAGGCAAAGTATTAATTCCAGACTTACTCCATGATTTACAAGTTGAATTACTGGAAATTACACAAAAGTCTTCAATGTTTTAATTAAATATTTTATCCAGGCATGAGAATATCACTAATTTTTATTTTGACTTTAAGTCTGTAACGTTTACTGAAGTAAAGAGTCAATTACAGTTTCAGGCTTTGCAGAACGCTTTCTGTTTGGAGAAGAGAAAAAGAAAACATGAATGCTTCCCTAAAAGACAGAAGTACAAACACTTTACATTATGTAGTAGATAATATCAAGCAGCCAGAGAATCTAGAAACCAGTCAAGGTTTGACATGCTATGTTAAGAGATCAATTAATGCCTGCCTTTTCAGGCTAGGGAAAAGTCGCTTAGAGTGAGCCCAAGAGCGAGGCACTGCACCCCACCACCCACAGTGATGAGGGAATGAGTGAGTGATAAATCAGACTAGACAACGTGGACAGGCCGAGTGGTCTGCATGCCTGCCAGATTTGAACTCCTTGATTATCTCTTCTGGAGTATGCTAAGGGTTCCAGCTTATTCAGTGAAAATCAGAGCCACAGATCACCTGAAGCAACACCTCATAGATGACTGTGTATGAACTGATGGAAATGCTCCATTAATGTATCATGTTTATTGTAGTTTTGCTTAGTACACTGAACTATGTGTTTCTAATGAGGAACATCACATTGAACATTATCAAGTAATGTAACCTAGTATCAAAAAACCATGTAATGTGCACATTTGTCTGTATTTATGGCCATCTACTGTTTTCACAATATAGCAGGCTAATTCTGGTACACAGAGGTGCTGGGTTTGGCTCATCTAATGTTCACTCACATGTTTTTTTTTTTTAGATTAACAAAAAAGTACATTATTTTAAAATGAGCATTCTGAAAACTATCCAAATACCGTATTAAATTATTTGCTTGACTGTTTTAGGTCCACATAGTTTCTTAAAAGTAACTAAAAACAGAGACTCCATATAAATAATCCTCATTTCTGGTTTCTCCTTTGATATAGGACCAGAACCAATGGGTCCTCTTTCCCCAAACTCACTAGAAACAGGGTAGCAGCTACTCAGACCATGCTCTGCTCGTTTACCCCAGCACATCAATGCCTATTTTTCTCCTACATTGAGGCCAACTGTCTTAGCATTTATCATCACACTTGCCTTGTTACTTTTTTTTTTTTACTAACTGCAAAGTTAGGAGGAAAATACCTCCATTAAAAGTGGAAAACTTAACGATCTAGAGGAATTTGTATTTCTTTGAACCAATTTGCTTCATTCATTAATCATGCATGACTTCCTTTGGCATATGAAAAGCTTTTCATGTCTGACATCTAAATGCTGGAGAATGTAAAAATTTGTACACTTTTAATATGCTGATTTCTCCTTCCAAAATTTATAAAAGTTAGGTTATGCCTATAAGATTATGTAACACAAAAATGTTAAAACTTAAGACTTTTGAGTTACATGTACGGTGAAGGCTATGTACTCAAAGTAGGGAAAAATACAAGTTTATTATTTCCTATCATTTTAGGAGCCCCAAAGTCTTACAGTCAGTTTAAATAAGCTGAACAGTATTTGATGTAAGGAAGGGAGAGAATAAACAAGCTCCAGCCCAGGACTTTCGTATCCTGGTTTCCCTGGGCTACATTACAATACATTTAAACTACTCAACAGTCAAAACTAGACCACAAAGCAGAGGGAAAGATAGTCAGAGAAGTTTTCTTTAACTGGTAACTGAGGAAAATCAAGGTTCCTGAGGCAATATTCATGACAGAAAAATGAATCAGTTGAATGCAAAACCTTGAGAGTCTATCTAGGCAAATTAATTGGTATCTCACTAGAAAAATTAATACAAAGATCAAGGAATTTGCCTTATTACACATTTGGAAAGAACAAAGTAAATTAGAAATAAATTCTACTACTCAGGAGGGCTAAAGAAGAATCCAAACTACATAAGGACTTGAATTATTTAGTTAAATAGTTATCATGTTAACTGGGCTTCCCTCATGACTCAGCTGGTAAAGAATCCGCCTGCATTGAGGGAGACCTGGGTTCGATCCCTGGGTTGGGAAGATCACCTACTCCAGTACTCTGGCCTGGAGAATTCCATGGACTGTACAGTCCACGGGGTAGCAAAGAGTTGGACACAACCGAGTGACTTTCACTATCACGTTAAATTTCCCTTAAATGTTACCTAATTTGAAAATCTCATTGCCTTTGGCTCATGGGACCCAAAGATAGTTCTTACCTTCTCCCAGTCTTTGGCCGTGCTTTTCCCTTTGAAGTCCGTGGCCTCTCTAATTTCATCAAGGACTGCCGTAGGCTCTCCTCAGTATAGGCAAGATACACATGGGAAAGGTCCACTTCAAAGGGCTATATAAAGTAAAGGAATAAGACATTCTAACACACAGATTTGAGGGAAGATTTAAAATGCTGAATAAACGCCTAGAAAAAAGCCAGAGACAAAACCAAATAAATATCTACAGATATATTTTTCTAATTCCATGTATCTCAAATGTATATTCCAATCATTGGTGAAGAAGCCCTGACGCACTATAAATTACTCAGTAGTAAAGAAAAACTGTTGGTTTTTCCCTAAAGCTGCTGCTTTCTCTTGTTAACCTAAGATTAGGACCAGTTTTGAGAGGGACAGACACACTCTAGTCTCTAAACAAATCCCCAAGACCCAGAGAGGTGGTGAAAGAGTTTCTGAAGAGGACTCCATGCCCTTCTTATGATATAGAGATGATACGCTGCTCCCAGGACTGCAGGTAAGCAGAACTGTCCTGATGATCACCTGATTCTAGGGCCTCTACTCTCAAAAGATTAGCCTATTTTTCAGCAGAGCTGATTAACAGATATCATGATAACACAATTTAGTGACCACATTCCTATAAAGAACCAACTGTAGTTTTCTTTTGTTGTTTTTTTTTTAAAAAGAAGCACTCTTACATCTTTCTCCTTTTTATCTGGAACTGGAGTCTGCTTTCTCATGTTATTTCCTGTGTAGGCAACACATTTCTCAAAAAAGGAAAAAAGAGGGGGAGGAGAATTATCTTAATTAGCAATTAACACTATGAATGAAGCAAATTACTATGAGATATTCTGACAGTACACTCATAAAACATGATTTGAGGGATTTCCCTGGTGGTCCAGTGGTTAAGAATCCACCTGCCAATGCAGGGGACGTGGATTCAATCCCTGGTCAGGAAACTAAGACCCCCCACACACCACAGGGCAACTAAGACCCAACACAGCCAAATAGGTAAATAAATGTTTTTTTTTTTTAAAAAACAAAACATGACTTGAATGCTGGGACAGAAAGAGAGACCCAGAGTCATTCAGTCCTACACACCAACCAATAATACCATCTCTACTGAATATTCCGTGTGTTACAACCTTTTAAACATCTTATCCATCCTAGTGGATTATCATTTGATTCATCCTCTGGACCATCCTCCCCACTGTAGCCAGCACACTCCTGTCTATAGGAAGTACTCCATTAACTATTTCATAAAAGGATGAAGGTTAATACTCACTAGCTGCCATTCTCCTATGTCTTCATTCCAATGGACATAGTTTTCAATCATTTCCTTTTAAAAGAGTCAAAGATGATCTACATTTAATATTTAGTAACATTTAAAACACTGACTTAAACATGGAACTATGGAGAAGGCAATGGCACCCCACTCCAGTACTCTTGCCTGGAAAATCCCATGGACAGAGGAGCCTGGGAGGCTACAGTCCATGGGATCGCAAAGAGTCGGACACGACTGACTGACTTCACACACACACACACACACACAGACTAGCACATACTTTTAGGCTAGACTGAATACGGCTCCATTTTGAAGAAAGGGTGTTTTGGATTGTAGAAACAGTATCATATGTTCACATTCTATATACTGGTACTGCACTGTATACTTTTTATTTTTAGTATTTATCATCATCCTAATTTATCAACTATTGATTCACCACTTATTTACCAATAAGTTTAGCATTTGTAAACTAAGCCCCAAAAGAGTACAGACAAATGCCTCTTGGTCATTGCTTATCTGCATCACCTAGCACATGTGCGATGCTCGATAAACATTTCAAATCATTGGATGAAAGACTAATACAAGGATGTATATGTAAGGTCTCACTATATTATGTACTTTGTTATGAAAAATCAGCCAAATGTGTGCATTTATATGAAAATATAAGCGAGAGGTAAAAGTAACAAGATAGGAAGTGATATAGAAGTTTGGGGGAGGATGCATTTACTTTTTTAACTCAGGAGGGAAGATTAGAGCAGGTTACAAGGCAGAACAGGGAAGCAGGGCTTGAAAACAGAAGAGCAACAGAAAAATCAAGGGACTGAGAAGCATCAAATTATTTGGATAGAACAGATTGAAGCAAAGGACTGATTTATGAAGTTGTTGGAAATCATGCTGGAAAAGACAGATGAGGGGCAGTTTACCAAAAGTTTTGTGTAACACACTGTAGGATTTAGTTTCTGTTTAGTCAGAAAAGGAGTCAGCAAGGCTTTTCAGTAAGTAAATACCAGGGTCAGAAGGAGGCATTGGGGAAAAAACAAAACAAAACACGGAACTAAAATCTTAATATATTAAGTGAAAAAAGTTAAGTTTCAAAACATTATGTACTGCATGATGCCCTTTTGGGCTTCTCAGACGGCTCAGTGGTAAAGAATCTGCCTGCCAACGCAGGAGACACAGGAGAATGAGTGTTCAATCCCTGAGTTGGGAAGATCCTCTGGAGAAGGAAATGGCAGCCCATTGCAATATTCTTGCCTGGAAAATCCCATGAAAAGAGGAGACTGCCAGGCGACAGTCTATGGGTTTGCAAGGAGTTGGACATGACTGAGCAATTGAGCAAGCACATGTGATGCCCCTTTTATAAATTTAAAAATATATACCTTCAAGGAATATAAGTAGATGCAATTAAACTATATAAAAATAAAAAGCAAGGAAATAAAGAATTTAGGATTCAGGATGGTGGATACCTTGAGTTTGAAGAGGTAAAGTGATGGAAGAGGGGAGAGAGAAACCATTTGGTTAGAAATAGGTCACTATAATGGTCCTAGATTTTGTTCTGGGTGACAAGTTAACTACAAATTAAGTAAATAAAAGAAGGCCATCCAAGGACCATCAAGGACAGTGTACTGTGAACCAAATATTAACTCTGAAAGAAAGAAAGAAAAGAAAAAAAAGAAAGAAAAGAAAATTAAAGAGAAAAAAAAAAATTAAAGCTTATATTTAGACAAATTTCTTAAAACTGTACACAGATTTAAAATTTAAAAGAAAGAAAAGGAAAAGAAAAAAAAATTAAAGCTTATGTTTAGACAAACTTCTTAAAACTGTACATAGATTTAAAATAAAATTTAAAAATCAATCTTAAAGTCTACTAAAATGTATTGGAAAGAGATATTTGGTGAAAAGAATAATAGAGGCTCTGATTTTAAAATTATACTAGTATTTAGAGTTAGCATCTATCTAGAGATGGATGGTAGTGGTCATTGCATAATATTGTGAATGTACTTAATGAAATGTATTCTTAAAAAGTTAAAATGGTAAATTTCATATTACGTCTATTTTACCACTCCACCTCAAACACACGGAATTAGCATCCATAAACAGGAAAAAAAAGTTGGCACAGGAATTCTGTTTATCCTATTCACAGGATAAAGAATGTTGAAAAAATAAATAGGACCTATGCCTTTACATGAATTACATGAATCTGGCCTTCCTCCTAAGGACTGAGAAATTCTTATTCAGATACTTAGTTACTCAAATGGAGAATAATATATTAAGAAAAGTTAAGTGCCATATGACCCAGCAATCCCACTCCTGGGCATACACACTGAGGAAACCAGAACTGAAAGAGACACGTGCACCCCAATGTTCATCGCAGCACTGTTTATAATAGCCAGGACATGGAAGCAACCTAGATGCCCATCAGCAGACGGATGGATAAGAAAGCTATGGCATACACACAATGGAGTATTACTCAGTCATTAAGAAGAATACATTTGAATCAGTTCTAATGAGATGGATGAAACTGGAGCCCATTATACAGAGTGAAGTAAGCCAGAAAGATAAACACCAATACAGTATACTAACGCATATATACGGAATTTAGAAAGATGGTAATGATGACCCTAGATGCAAGACAGAAAAAGAGACACAGATATATAGAGCAGACTTCTGGACTCTATGGGAGAAGGCGAGGGTGGGATGATCTGAGAGAATAGCATCGAAACATGTATATTATCAAGTGTGAAACAGATCGCCAGTCCAGGTTGGATGCATGAAACAAGTGCTCAGGGCTGATGCACTGGGATGACCTAGAGGGATGGGATGGGGAGGGAGGTGGGTTCAATATGGGGAACACATGTAAATCCATGGCTGATTCATGTCAATGTATGGCAAGAACCACTACAATACTATAAAGTAATTAGCCTCCAACTAATAAAAATAAATGAAAATAAATAAAGAAGAGAGCCACAGTGAATATATTCTAAAAAAAAAAAAAGAAAGAAAGAAAAGTTAACAGCTGGAGTAAAATGTGATGGAATTAAAGAAAATTTTATCAGCAACAACTGAAATGTAAATATTTACTGTTAATTAAATTAGAAATTGCATTTCTTCAGTCCTTAACCCCAGCCAAGTGACCTAATATTTAAGTCAGAGAACTTCCCACTTACTTGATAATCCTGAGGTATAAAGTTATCAATAATAAGCATCTGAAGTCTCAGTTCCCGGCTAAGTTGTCGAATATTCTCCAAGAGGCCTTCAATTTCCCTCTGATGTTCTTGTTGGAGATCAGCCATCTATCAGAATCAATGAAAGTACTAAGGACAAATAAAGATTTTAAATACAAAACAATTTCATCTGACAGGGCAGTAGTCTAGGAAACCTTGTAAAAGCTTACCCAGTTCTTTCACAAAAACAATGGACAGAATAATATAATACTATCACTGTCTACTCTACCACATTAGTAGTTAAGGCTGAAATAAACTATTTTTACTAGCTTAACAGATGAAATTTAAAATTATCACATAAAGGTGAAAATTTTACTTCTTTAAAATTGTAAGCACACTTTATGACTCCTTTAGGATTCTTAATCATACTTAAGCAAAGCTAAAAAATTCAAACAACAATAATAGGTAATTTCTAAGAGATCAACCTCTGACTTTGCAGCCATCAGCATAGTCCAAACTTTCTTTAATTTCTTGGTCTTTCCTTGTGCTTCTTCTTGCAAACTGGTATACTTTTCTTCAATATCCAAGCGTTCTTGCTATGACAAAAAGTGGTGAACTTCAGAATAATTTTCTTCATTAAAGCTTAATTATTTAATAAATGATATAAATGTTTAGCAAGTATTATCTTTCAAAGCAATCCACAGATATGCTTCAAAATTTTATTAAGATTATAGATGCTCAGCTTTTCACTATAAAAGTAAATACCTCAGATGAAACATCAACCAATAATAAAAATTCACATTACCTCTTTTTCCTCAAGTTCTCTACGAAGTTGCTCTGCTCTTTTTCTCCTTTCTTCCAGTTCCATGTTGGATTCTTCAAGAAGTTTCTCTTGTTCCTCAGCTTTTGCCAACAAATCAACACCACCAACAATTACCTTCTTCTCCAGTGCAGATAATTTCTCTAGCAAAGACTGATGCTCCTGTCTGTTAATTAAAATGAGAATACACAATATCCATCAAATATCTACTATTCTACCAAATTTACCCAAATGTAACAAAAATTTAGATATAAAATTTCAAAAGAGGAATGTAAGTACATCTCTCTCAAATTATACAACTGGGTAGTATTACTTTTAATTACAATTCAATTTTCTTGCTTATGCATACTATAAGAAAAAAATTTAAATCACAAATTCATCTCAATTCAGTAACACTCACTGGGCCTTAAGAAGATCTTTTTCCCGTTTCTCTAACTCAGCTCTAGCCTTGTTTCTTTCTTCTTCTTCCATGTCAAGCTTTGTTTCAAGTGCTTTTCTCTCTTCATCAATTTTTGCTTGCATTTCAACCATCTTATCTGGGGAAACTTTCTTTTTACCTGTTTGAGTCATTTAATTGCAACAATCACTTCAGAGTCAGTGTTTCAGACATACACATTACCTTCAAAAGATACACTCCTCAAGAATACAAAATCAAATCTCAACATTTTAAGGAAATCAACTGAACAGTATTTTTTAATTCTACTTCTTATGTTCCTAGAAGATTTTTTAACTAACTTCAAACTGTTGTCGAACTGTGCAATGATAACTAAGAACAAAAGTAAATAAAAGAGAAACATGAGATGAGTAGGAAAAAATAAGAGAGAGAGATTAACAGGAAAACCAAATAAACAAAAAAGCAAAGATCTCTGTATCCCCAAATAACATATTTCATCAAAAAAGCAATATAATTATTTAGTTACTTTTTTCTGATAACCAGGTACAAAATCAAGTTGCTTCTCAAAACACTTTCCCACAAAATTTATTAAAATAAATGAATAAGTAAAAGTCACAGATCAGACAGAATTTATATTAAGTAGTTTTTTATTTTTTTTATTAAGTAGTTTTTAACGCTAAATATATCTTCAGAGGTTTTTAAAAATTTTACTTGATAAAATTACTTGAAAGTATTTTATTTCATAGCTTACTTTTAAAGGAAGTAATGCTATACTAATTATGTAACAGTTACATAGTAATTAACCAGGCATTTTTTAGTTGCTGAGCTGTCATGACATATCAACAAATCTTAAATGAACTAAAATAACTTATTTTGTCAAATTCAGGATCCTAAATCTCCCTAAGTCAGATTAAACATTTCAAGTGTGAAATATAAGTAGAAATATTATCAAATGATACAGCTAAAAATTTCCAAATGATTGTTTTGATTATAATGCCTAACACAATGTTTTATATATATATATATAAATGTTCATTAAAGATTTAATGAATTTCAAAATCATGAAATTAAAATGAAAAATAAAAAAAGAAAAACCAGTTTATTAAACTCGTTATGAAACCGAATTAAAGATAATTCATTTCTGGTAATACAATTTCTTTGAAATGTACTTTCCTTCAGAAAAAACAATCAAATTTTTCGTAGAACTGGTCTGAGGCTCTCCTGAAAGCTTTCTGTCATTCTTAACTTCCTTCCCAAAGGACCACAGAAGAGTGTAGAAGAGTTTATAAACTGTTAATGTCTCCACCCAAAAACTAACCCCACATGCTGACAAGGAAAGAGAACTGAAAAATAAAGATGATGGAGATATATATCTAAATAAACTCTTTCAGGAACCACAAGACAATGAATCATTCACAGGCTTTAATTCTTTGGGTTAAAATCATATAAAACCCCCAAAGGTTTAAAATACATTACCCTTCACTTCTTCAGAAATATAAGTCCAAAGCAAACTAAAGCCACAAGATGAATAATTAAATAAGAGAGTAAACAAAAGCACTGATCCAAATTCATGCTTTGGTGTGGTGTGATTCATTGCATCCCAAAGTCAGGATATAGACCTGACTCTATTGGTTTTCTGGCACAATCACCTGTATTAAACACTCTGAACTATATACTGCTGAAAAGTAATATTAAAAAGTAATTTAACTCTTATTCCCAATGAATTCCTAGAAAGGAGTTCCCATCAGTAGTAACTATTTCTTAGAAATTTGAGGGGGGAAAGTGTTAAGTTCAGGTATAAAGTAAGTGTATGCACTAAAATAATTGACTTCCTTTAGACTCTAAAATTATCGTAAAGAAAAAATGGCAAATATGTGAAAAACTGTATGTGTGAAAACTCTTATGTGTATAGAGGAAATGGTCCTGTCAACACAAGTACATTCATTTTTTAGGCATCTGGGGTTGCAACTGTGTCGTTAGTTAAAAATACATAGTTTCCAAACACATTAAAAAGCAGCTAAATAAAAAAAATATGTGTGTGTATATATATATATATATATATGTAGAGATACAAAAGCACGTGCCTACTGATGAATTACTACTCTGCCTGAACTGCATCACTTACTCAAAATCATTCAGGTAATATTTGCAAACTGATGCTTTAGCAGCAAAAACCTTACTGTGCTCTCACAGCATTTTCATAAAAATGACCATACATACATAGTTAGTTTCAGTTTCAAAAGTCTGATATTTAAGTAATATATTATTTTAGCCAGAATTAGTCTGATGAATTGTATTTATTGTAAGCTAAATGTGGATATGTGCCAACTCTAACAAGGCATTTAAAAACATGATACTATGAAAAGTCACTTTCAGATTTTTTTTTAAAGATTTTTAAAAAATTATTAATGAATAAAAAAAAATTATTAATGAATCAAACCAATCAACCAACCAAAAAAAAAAAAAAAAAAAACCCTCCTAAAATTGTAAAAATTTAACACAAAGTTTCAGGTAAAAAAAATCTAAAAAGAATGTAATGCAAAAAAAAAAAAAAAAAAGAATGTAATGCCACAGAATATTTAACTGAGCCAAAGAGGATTGATAATATTTTAATTCCCATCTACCACATCCTCTAACCAAAACTGAGAAGGTGAACTTTGGCAAGGTAAAGTTAAAAGGAAGAATTTTAGGAGGTGTTAACTGGATTAACTTCATTTTCATTACATGAGCATCCATGGCCGTACGTAAACAGGCATTTGAGTCCTCGCTTTAAAAAAAAAAGGAGAAAAATGCTTGTATATGTATTCATTTATATTTCTAAAATTTGGCTTACTAGGTCTTTAAGAATTTAAAGAAATGATTATGCCATGTGGTTCTGGTGACATATTTATTTTTATTGTTTATTTTGTTAATTAGGTCTAGAATATACAATGTGTTTGTCACTGTCAAGCTAGTAGTTCAGAATTATTTCCTTAAGAAGATAATTTGGAAACTAAAATGTTCCTAATACCTTCATTAATAAAAAGTGAAATAAGCTTTTTAAAAAAGAATTTAATAAAAATGAATTTAAAAAAAAGCTAAAGCTGAAAGATACTTTAAAATATGAAAGAGATACTTACCTTGTAAAAAAATGAATTAAAAAAATGTAATGTGGTTAAATAACAAAGTTCTCTATAGTTTAAATAATTGTACCATGTGGAGTGCAAATCAATCACACCAACCTGCTTGATCTTTCAACAAGAAGTAGTAAGCAAATCGGAGACAGGAAGCATATGCACAGAGATGAACAGGAAAAAAAGAAAAAAACATTATTTCTTTTGTAAAACAAAGAAAAATGTATTATAGCATTTATTTATAGTATAAGTATAGGAGTAAAATCATTATACAAACTGAAATAGAGCAGTTTTATGCAAAAAGAAAAGTATATTCAACATAATCAGAGATGATAATTTAAGCAAGGATAGTAAGATTAATTTAGTCAAAGATTATATTTCAAATCAACCTTGACTCCCAAACTTGCAAATATAACAGTTGAGCAACAAATGAGGGACATGGAATTGGGAACCTGCTAAGACCTGGCAAGTAATCTAAAAGAGCAAAACAGGAAATAAAGCCAATTTTTAAAATTAGTAAGCTAAAAGTAGCAGAAGTCACACTGTCCATTTTCAAAATTTCCCAATTCAATGACCTCTAATAAGGATACATTACAGGTGTGCCCCCCTTTAAGAAAATCAAACACAAAACCTTCAACCAACTTCAACCAAACAGATAAACTAGAGAAATTTGCAGTGATCATATGACTAACAAAAGCACTTAATAAAGAATTTTTAAAGACAGCAATTCTCCCAATACAACTGATTTCCCAACTTGATTTATAAGCATTTTCAAGAAATGCTTATTGCATAAAGTGAAGTACACCTGTACAGTAACAAACTTGCATTCAATCTATTAGTAGACTGTTAAGGGTAATTATAATGATTCTATATAAGTAAATGATCAATTGATGATTCAAGCAAACAACACCTAAAAAAGGGCCATTCATATTTTTAAAAAGGAAGGTACATACAAGTTACACACAGCAACCACATGCTGGGGCAACCATCTTTCCAAGTCATCAACATACCCACAGTGCAACAAAAGAACTTAACATTACACACTAGGTATACACAAAGTAGCTAAAACTGCTTGAATGGAACAAGGTACAACTCATTTCATAACAAATTTTCATGTAACTGCTTTTTAAGAATTAATGTAAAATTTTAAAACAGAAAATTAAATTATAATACCTCCCACTCAGATATTTTCTTACATTTAGCAATTTATAATACAAAACGAGACTTCTATATGGTTTCTAAAGCAATGTCATGTCTTTTATGAGTTAGCTTATGAAATTAATTGTCTTGGAAAAATATAGGAACTGACAATAGAGAAAATAATTCCTAATATTCTGAGAACTCTTCCTCTAGAAAGCTAAAAGCATGAGAACAACAACCAAATGTTTTTTTTATTAGTTTTGGAAAGGTAAGAATATATAGATAATGCTTTAAAAAGCAGTAAGCTGCAAGCTAGTACAAGAAGGCATCAATTCTCTTTTCTTCTGAAACTAAAATATAAATAAAATTAAAGATACTTTTCAAAATAATCAATCAAATTATGGTTTAAGAAAAAGCTTTAGGTTTGAAATAAGTCAAGACAGATCCTGCACAATTTCTGGTGGATCTGAATTCTCTAATCATAACACAGAAAGTTTCTTAAAATCAATCAGGTCATTTAGAAATAGAAATAAATGGTCATTTGATATAAAATACCATTCAATTTATCTTACTTGCTTCAAACTTTACATTTTTCTTTATTTGGGAGCTTTTGGTCTTAAGTTACCCCTAAGAATAGGACACCAAAGCATAAAATCTTTTCAACTACAATATGTTGTAATGGGCACCACTATACTTCCAAATAAAATGTGTACCTCATGAAATTCAGAATTTTGTTATTATAGATAGCTCCCTTACACTGACTAGGGTGTATGATGAAACATGAAAAGGAACCATAAGAGTTAGTCTCTTATACAGCTTACTAGCTCTCTTTACATTATCTCAACTGCAAAAGCATGAATCTCTCTTCCATTGTCTCAAACATAAGCTTAAGCATATGTTTTAACAATTATGGTTAACTGGAAGCAATGAAGAGGGAAGGAAAAATCACCACATGCTTTGTTTTACTGAGAAGTCCAACATGTATTCTTTAAGTCATGACAGGGAGCGGTGCAGCATTTCTCAAATGAAGCCCATGAGTTATGGAAAAGCCAAAGCTCTGTTAGAGAATTTAAGAGCTACCACTCACTAGGCAAGAACTTATCCAGAGGTTTCTCTATGACAGAACATGTGGAGTCTGAACTACTGCTGCTGCTACTGCCTGGAAGACAAAGAAATGAGCCCAACGGGAACCAAAGAAAGAGGAAACAAGAAAATGAACACATACACAGAGAAAGAATTTTAAAGGACAATCAAGTTTTGTATTAAAGAACCAAAACTTACTTTCCCTTAAAATCAGTCTTGGCAGTCTATGTAGTATTCTCTAATTACAAAGCCATATAGGGGAATTAGAAACTGTATTTAAGTATCCACTGTAGGCAAACCTCACTGTTCACTTAAAGTACAGTAATTCAGAGGTTTGGAATGACAAGAATAAAAAATAAGTCACTTGGTGACACATAAGTCTATTTAAACCGTTTCTGTTGATAAACTAAAAGAACTGAGCTTTAAAGTCATGCACAATTAAAGTTATAGGAATGATAAATTACCCTTTAATACAAACAGTTTGGGTATGTCTCCAATTTCACTCTTTCATCTCCAAAACATCAAACTATCAGATATATATGTTTAAGGTTTCACAGCAAATCTTTAAAAGGCTTACTGAAATTGTGAAAATTTCTAAGCCTGGAAGGAAGATGTTACTATTAAATATTTTAATACAGTAAGTAAGCAGTGGCATTTTTCTAAATTCAAAACTTCATTTTTTTAACAAATTTTCTGCTTTAGCTTTGAATAGCTTACTCTGAAAAAAATAGGTATGGACACAAAACCATTTCTCTAAATCAGGGGTCAGCAAACACTTGCTGTAAAGGGACAGAAGATAAGTGCTTTAGGCTTCACAGGCCATAGACACATGTGAAGACAGCTGTAGACTGTATGCAAACAAATGAACATGGCTGCTTAATAAACTATATTTACAAAAACAGATGGTGGGCTGATTTTGGCCAGCAGACTACTAGCCAACTCTCGCTCTAAATTATATTTTTCCTGTCTTTTGAAGGACTCTCTATGGCTTTTAAACTTGGGACACCTGATCAAACATTGATGAGTTATTTTCAGCAAGAACATTTTAATAAGACAAGCAAAATATGCACCAGCTTGAAAACAATGATCCACATTAATGGAAGAGAGTTCTGAAATAAATACTCCAATAAAAAGATCTGAAATGTAGGCCATTATAATGTGTGTCTCTCTTTCGCACTGTCACCTATGTCTTTATCACAATATACAGTTTTAATAGATACTTGGAAACGAATGCCCCATGTTAACAGATCAGTACATTTTATAAAGAAAATACATTTTACCTGCTATTATATAATAGAATCCTTCTACAAATTTATTACTTAAAAATTCAATGACTTCTAAAGCTTAATCATATTTGAAAAAAATCACATTATCTTAACTTCCTAAAATATTCAGATTCCTAACATAGATAAAGGTCCTCACATTAAAATCCCACATGAAATTTAAAAATGGAATACCCACTATCACAGATTTTTATAATTCTAAGTAGTATAAAAAACTAGAACATACTGTATGCTGATTCATCTAGAAATAACAGATCAGTATAGGAGGAAAAAATAATGCAAAGTTAACCAGGTATATGGCAAATCCTCTGTTCAAATTGCTACCACAATAAAAAAAATGGCAAAATAAAAAGCATGTACTCAACAGCCTTAGGAATGTTAAACCATCATTAGGCAGCAATCTCATTTAATTTTTAGAACACTGAAATGAACTTACTCCTTCTTTTTTTCCTTTTCTCTCCATCTTCTCCAATCTCACCCTCTTCATCATCCTCTTCCTCTGACCCGCTGATATCAGAGCCTGATATTTCTTCCCCTTGAACAGAAATTTAATACAATGATATTTATTCTGTACCAGATCACTGCCTATTCAGGAAATGCCTATATCAACTTTCTTCATTAAGTTTTTGTGCCCTAAACAAACCTTATTTTAATATTCCTAGAGAGTATATCAGATATGTTAACCTCAGAAACAGATATACACAGAGGTTCTATTTTTAAAGTTCCTAAAGAGAAGTTAGACTTTGACCTATTTCAACTTTCAAATGATTAGTTTACAGTTTTAAATGTTACACGTTAGAGATATTATTTCAGTGTTTGAAAAATATGATGCTTTGGGAAGCATTTTTTCCTCAGTTTCCTGTTTAAGATTTTATTTATTTTTATAAATGCCACATCTCACTGGCTCATTTCTTTTGCTTCTTTAGTTTTTGGCTGCACTGGGTCTTCGTTACCATGAGCAGGCTTCTCCAGTTGCAGCTGGCAGGCTCTAGAGCACGTGGGCTCTGTAGTTATGGCACACAGGCTCAGCTGGAGTCCGTGGGATCTTAGTTCCCTGATCAGGTATCGAACTTGGGCCCCCTGAATTGAGAGCATGGGCTCTTATCCACTGGACCACCAGGAAAACCTATAAGATTTTAAATAATTTATTCAACCTTTTTATATTTTAAGAGCCATAAAACTGTCATCTAACACATGATCCCACTTTTAGGACTATATCTCATGAAGTAATAGAAGAAGGGCTTATTTGTACAACAAATATGTTAACTTAAAAAAAATTTTTTAAAAGGAAATTATAAAGCTAATATTAATGCAAATCAGTACTATTGCACCTTCAAAGTAGTTATTTAAAATTACCACTGTCCACATAAGAAATATCTAGGAAAATAAAGATAACTGGGTAGGAGGGAGTAAAACATACACTAATCATAATAGTGAACCTAAAAAACAAAAAATGGAAAGAATTCAGAGTCTTGGGAAAAGAAATTCATTAAACATATATTTCTTCATGTCTAGAAACAATGACACCTTGGCAGCAATGAGTACACGTAATGCCTACATCTTGGTTTCTAAATACCATTCTCCAATGAAAGGAACCAGGAAGAAACAGATGATTTTTAAGAACAGGGTAAGAAAAATATAAAAATGAGCCTCAAACACCTGTGGTGCCAGAAAATCAGGAAGTGCTCAAAAAATAAGCAAACAAACTAATGACAGCATGCTGAAAGGATACAGGAACTACCCTGAAAGATCTCCTAATGGCCAAAGCTGGAACAATTTGAACAATAAAATAAATAATATTATTGTATCATAAACCCACAGACTAAAATAAATATCCATGAGTCCATACTGACATTAAAAAATACTCAAACAAATAGGGGAGAGGAGACCAATCTTCCTTACACTAAAATTCAGAACACTAAACATCAGAAAGAAAAATGGGAAGAAAACGTTATCATTGAGCAAATCCACAGGACTACTGTTGGATGCCAAAATTAGTGAGAAAAAAGTATGATGAGAAACAGTAGTTTTGTATAGTGTCACAGTATATCTCCACAAGATACAAATTAAATACAAAGGAAATAATAAAATAAATTTACAGTGGAGAAAGTTTGCAGAATAATTATGAGACGTGAAAGTCACTCAGTTGTGTCTGACTCTTTGCAACCCTATGGACTATTCAGTCCAGGCCAGAATACTGGAATGTGTAGCCCTTCCCTTCTCCAGGCGATCTTTCAGTGGTGAAAATTTGCAGAATAATTATGAGAAAACTACAGATAAATTCAAATTGAGGAACATTCTACAAATATATGACCAGTACTCTTCAAAAATGTCATGATTACAAAGACTGAGGAATTAAGAGACTGAAGGAAATTAAACAGACATGACAACTATCAATAAATGCAATCTATGATCTATAACTGAATCTTGAACTACAAAAAAAGGGCATTAAAGAGAAAACTGTCAAAATTCTAGTAAGAATCTATGGATTAGTTAAAAAGTTGTATGATTGTAAACTTCCTGGTGTGATAATCATCTTACATGATTATGTAAGATGCTGACCTCAGGGGAAGCCGGGTAACAGGTACATAGAACTCTCCTTGCTATACTTGTGAGTTTTCTATAAACCTAAAATTACTTCAAAGTTAAAAAGTTATTCTTTTAATATTTTTGCCTATTTTTAGATTACGCCTATGATCAACTCTATTAACTGGATTATAAGAAATGTCCTAAGAGTGTAAATAAAATGAAGTTTATTAAAAATAAAGTTAGCATTACCATATATCTAGCAACTTCACCTCTGGATATATATCCAAAAGAACTGAAAGCAAGGACTCGAACAGGTATTTGTACACTGACATTCATAACAGCATTATTCCCAATAGTCAAAAGGTAGAAGCAACCCAAGTATACATCAACAGATAAAAGGATAAAAAAAAAAAAAAATGCAAGAAAATTCTGACACATGCTACAATATGGATGACTACTGAGGACCTTACGCCAAGTAAAATAAGCCAGACACAAAAGGAGACATATTATATGATTCTACTTATATGGGGTACTTAGAATACTCAAATTCAGAGAGATAGAAAGTAGAATAATGGTTACCAGGGATTGAGGGGGAGAGAGGGATGGGGAATTAGCATTTAATGGGTACAGAGAGAGGTTCATTTTGGGATTATTAAGAAGTCCTGGAGACGGAAGCTGGTGACAGTTGTAGAACAATGCGAATGTATTTAATACCATAGAACTTAACACAAAAAATAGTTAAAATGGTAAATTTTATGTTATGTATTATATATTTTACCACAATTTTAAAAATGCAAAAAATGGATCAGCAATATAAAGGTATGAACTCAACACTAACAAATCTAAGAAATTTTACATCTTTGAAACATACTGACTATAAATACCACCTAGTGGTCACAGTTAAAATACCAAATTCCATTATCTAAGAGGCAGCTAAATTATAGCTCTTCCTCAACAATCTTACTCAAATTTATTGAATCAGCACCTTCTTCAAATGTTTGTGATGTCTGGATCTGGATTTTACATCTGATTTAACCAGTTTCCCCGTAGACTGGAGAGAAGCAATTTCAAAGCCCTTTATTCACCAGGTATGTAAAGGAGCCCTGTGCCAGTTAGTTCATAGCACGAAGATTCAAGGAGTTACTGACCAACTAACGATGGTTGGTAAATTTCTCACCCTCATGACAAGGTCTTCAAATTTTCTAAATGTCTAACATTATATCTTGTTAGAAAAGGATTTCCAAAATAGAATCTCGAGTTCAAATTTAAATATGAAAGCATATTTTCAAGGCCATGCAATCAATTTTTACTTATAGTAAACTTGGTTTACATGAGCAGTCAACGCACTGATTATGTTAGAGCCTTTGTTTGTGTGGATCACAACAAACTGTGGAAAATTCTTAGAGAGATGGGAATACCAGACTACCTTACCTGCCTCCTGAGAAACTTGTATGCAGGTCAAGAAGGAACAGTTAGAACCAGAACAACTGACTGGTTCAAAACTGGAAAGGAAGTACAACAAGGCTGTATATTGTCACTCTGCTTATTTAACTTCTATGCAGAGTATATCATGTGAAATGCTGGGCTGGATGAATCACAAGCTGGAATCAAGATTGCTGGAAGAAGTTATCAACAACCTCAGATATGAAGATGATACCACTCTAATGGCACAAAGTGAAGAGGAACTAAAAAGCTTGTTGATGATGGTGAAAGAGGAGAGTGAAAAAGCTGCCTTAAAACTCAGCAATAAAAGAACTAAGATCATGGCATCTGGTCCCATCACTTTATGACAACTACAAGGGGAGAAAGTGGAAACAGTGACAAATTTTATTTTTTTGGATTCCAAAATCACTGTAGATGGTGACTATAGCCATGAAATTAAAAGACACTTGCTCCTTGGAAGGAAAGCTATGACAAATCTAGACAGCATATAAAAAGCAGAGATACAAAAGCAGAGGTATCACTTTGCCAACCAAGTTCCACATAGTCAAAGCTATGGTTTTTCCAGTAGCCATGTATGGATTCTGGACCATGTATGGAGAGTTGGACCATAAAGAAGGCTGAGTGCCAAAGAATTGATGCTTCTGAACTGTGGTGCTGGAGAAGACTCTTGAGAGGACCTTGGAATGCAAGGAGATCAAACCAGTCAATCTTAAAGGAAACAAACCCTGAATACTCATTGAAGGACTGATGCTGAAGTTCCAATATTTTGGCCACCTGACGTAAAGAGCCAACTCATTGGAAAAGACCCTGATGCTGGGAAAGACTGAAGGGGGCAGCAGAGGATGAGATGGTTAGATAGCATCACGACTCAGTGGACATGAATTTGAGGAGACTCCAGGAGATAGTGGACAGGGAAGCCTGGTGTGCTGCAGTTCATGGGGTTGCAAGGAGTGGAATGCAACTGGGCAACTGAACAACAACAAACAAACTAGGTTCACCCATAACTCTGTGATTGCTTTATTTACTTCAAATAATAGTGCCTGATATTTATTACAAAGAACTCTGGTCATAATAACTAATTACATGTACGGCAGAACTCACTCATATAGAGAGAAACAAAACTTCCTTGTTTAGTAAATGGTCATATGAAATCTTTACAAAAGATCATGAAGACTGAGATGGAGGTTTAAATCAAATGAATTTTTAAATCACTACACAAATATTACATAATTTTACTTGAACTTAATGTGAAAATTCTTAATAATATAAGTAGCAAGTTACTTTGCAAAAATATTCCCTTAAACATCAATGTCAGACATTCAGAGAATTTTTAATATGTGGTTTTGTTAGAACACTTATTGGTTAAACAACACATTTTTAGGCCTCTTGAGGAACCTATATGCAAGTCAGGAAGCAACAGTTAGAACTGTACATAGAACAACAGACTGGTTCCAAATAGGAAAAGAAGTATGTCAAGGCTGTCTACTGTCACCCTGCTTATTTAACTTATATGCAGAGTACATCATGAGAAACACTGGGCTGGAAGAAGCACAAACTGGAATCAAGATTGCTGGGAGAAATATCAATAAACTCAGATATGCAGATGACACCACCCTTATGGCAGAAAGTGAAGAGGAACTAAAAAGCCTCTTAATGAAAGTGAAACAGGAGAGTGAAAAAGTTGGCTTAAAGCTCAACATTCAGAAAACTAAGATCATGGCATCTGGTCCCATCACTTTATGGCAAATAGATAGGGAAACAGTGGAAACAGTGGCTGAATATTTCTGGGCTCCAAAATCACTACAGATAGTGATTGCAGCCATGAAATTAAAAGACGCTTACTCCTTAGAAGGAAAGTTATGACCAACCTAGACAGCATATTAAAAAGCAGAGACATTACTTTGCCAACAAAGGTCCATCTAGTCAAGGCTATGGTTTTTCCAGTGGTCATGTATGGATGTGAGAGTTGGACTGTGAAGAAAGCTGAGTGCTGAAGAATTGATGCTTTTGAACTGTGGTGCTGGAGAAGACTCTTGAGAGTCCCTTGGACTGCAAGGAGATCCAACCCGTCCATCCTAAAGAAGGTCAGTCCTGGGTGTTCACTGGAAGGACTGATGCTGAAGCTGAAACTCCAATACTTTGGCCACCTCATGAGAAGAGTTGACTCATTGTAAAAGACCCTGATGCTGGGAGGGACTGGGGACAGGAGGAGAAGGGGACGACAGAGGATGAGATGGCTGGATGGGATCACCGACTCGATGGACATGAGTACGAGTAAACTCCGGGAGTTGGTGACGGACAGGGAGGCCTGGTGTGCTGCAATTCATGGGGTCGCAGAGTCAGACACTGCTGAGTGATTTGAACTGAAGATTAATATTTTCAAGAAAACGTTACCTTCTTCAAGCTTTTTTTTCAGTTCTTCTATTTCCTTCTGAAACTGACGAAGCAAAGCATCCTTTGGATCTTCATTAATTCTAGCTTTGTTTTTAATATTCTTAGCACGATTAGCATACCGCAATGTACTGATGGTTTCATCATAATTGTAATCTGCTGGCCCAATATTTGCACACTGTTGAATGAGGAACACAAAACATTTCACTGTACATGTGATACAGTTAAAAATTTTTAATTTATTTTTATAAATAATATTTATAATATTATTTTTATTATTACATTTTAATTTTTAAAATTTATTTATATTTTGGCCACGCTGCATGGCATGCATGATCTTAGTTCCCTGACCAGGGATGGAAACTGCAGCATCCCTTGAAGTGGAAGCATGAAGTCTTAATCACTCACTGGACTACCAGGGAAGTCCCAACATACTTAAAATTAATACTACAATTATGAATATATCAAAGAATTCTGGAACATATTTCCACTCTGGCCATGAAAAAGAGGGCATCACCCCATGGGTTTCCAAACAATCCAATTATAGGTTAGCACACATAGTGTGCTGGAAAAAATAACCACAAATTTTAAAATGTAAAATAATCAATAGCTTTTAAAATGTTATGAATATCAACTGCTGGCATAAATCAGAATCTTAAAATTTTCCTGATAGTAACTAAACCACCAATTAAGTCTTACCATCATGGTTTTTGAATTTCCTCCTAAAGAATCCTGAAGAAGACGAGTCAATTTAGAGTTACGATAAGGCACATGAGTGCTTTTTCCATCAACCAAGGCAGAAATAACATTGCCAAGGGTGGAAAGCGAAAGATTGATTTTTGTAGCTTCTTTCAGGCGCTGTCCAGTAGCTCCAGTCTTTGCTTGTCTTTCTGAACCCTAGCAATAAACAGAGACAGAAGTAAAGCTATAACAAAAAAATACAGAATATTCTTCCCAAAGTTAAAAAATATATATATTTTAACAGTAAAAACTAGTATGGTATCTGGAATTCACTTCAAAATAATACTGGAAGGGAAGAAGTGGCTGAGGGTAGAGATGAAATAGAACTGAACATGAACTGATAACTATTAAAGTTGAGTGGTGAGTACTTGGAAAATTATACTATTCTTTGTTCGTATATGTTAGAAACAGTTCTTAATTAATAGTAAGTTAAACACACATATAAATTCACTTGAGTTATTACTCATTTATAAAATAAAAAGAAACTACAAGAGTTATTCTTAACCAGCATCCTATTACTTACAGCAAGATCTACAAGATGAAGCTTCCCCATCCTGACATGCATGTTACCATCAACACCTTTTTCACTGCATTCTATAGTAATTGTAAAGATGGCATGCGAACGGGAACTATGTTCATTCATATTAGTTGCACCAACAGAACCTTGAATAAAAGAAGGAAACTCTTGAAAACTACTAACAACAGGGAATGCCTCTAAAAATAATATCCAAAATACTGAATTTCATCACAGCCAAAAGCCAGAGAACATGGTTAAAACACAAAAGCTTAGGTGTATTTAGCTATGAAATTTCTGACATTTATGTTGGTAATAAAAAACTAATTTTTTTATATTAAAGAGGTACTTTTAGGACAAAATACTTAATTTCAAGTATTACTGACTTAAAAAATTAACTAACTGACTTTAAAATATATGTTAAATAGTTCAAAAAATAAACTTCTGTTTCAGCTGTCTCTAAAAGGTATTATATTCTGGGAAACAATCACAGGAATACTTTCACATATACGTTAGATGATAACAAAAATCTTCAGGGTAAAACCATTTACAACAGCAAGACATCAAAAACAACCAATAGGGCAGCAGTTAATCAATTATATTAATAGAATAGTCACACTATGGATTACGAAGCAGTCTCTTAAAAAAATAAGGTAGATCTTAATGACATGGAAAGATACCCAAAACATAAGAACTAGAGAGAAAAAAGTTAGACAGGAGTATAGAGTATAATCCCATTTCTGTAAAACAAAAGGATCCATTCAAAATATGCTAAGAATTTGAGTGTGTATAAATGTTTTACATGAATATATTGTGCACATAAAAATATGCTTTGTTTTTCACAATGGGCATGTATGGGTTTTTTCCTTAAATTCCAAAGTACTTGAAAAGCAATATGTTAATTTCATCCAACACCAAAACTATTTTCCTACTATATATTCATGTACAGGCAAGCTGCAATTTTAGAATTTAAACATTAAAAGGGTACTCTTTATCAGCAAATAGCTATATTAGAAGTCAGATAACTAGAATGTAAATTGCATAGATAAGGAAGAGAAAAGCTCAATGAAAGAAGGTAAATGGAAATCAGTGAGGGACAATGCAAGGATTTGTGACTCCTCATACATAATCTTTTCTATTTTCTTTCAAATCATGAATTTTTAAAAATCAAATTTATGAATTTTCCCATGATATAAAAAAACAGATAAATCTGACATCACTTCAAATCATCTTATCAGAAGAAACACTATACATATTTCCACAGCGTCAATTCAGTTCAGTTCAGTCGCTCAATCATGTCCGACTCTTTGTGACCCTATGGAATGCAGCTCGCCAGGTTTCCCTGTCCGTCACCAACTCCCAGAGCTTGCTCAAACTCATGTCCATCAGGTCGGCGATGCCATCCAACCATCTCATCCTCTGTCGTCCCCTTCTCCTCCTGCCTTCAATCTTTCCCAGCATCAGGGTCTTTTCCAATGACTCAGTTCTTCGCATTAGGTAGCCAAAGTATTGGAGTTTCAGCTTCAGTCCTTCCAAGGAATATTCAGGACTGATTTCCTTTAGGATTAACTGGTGTGATCTCCTTGCAGTCCAGGGGACTCAAGAGTCTTCAACACCACAGTTCAAAAGCATCAATTCTTCAGCGCTCAGCTTTTTTTATGGTCCAACTCTCACATCCATACAAAACTACTGGAAAAACCATAGTTTTGACTAGACGGACCTTTGTCAGCAAAGTAATGCCTTGCTTTTTAAGACACTGTCTAGGTTTGTCATAGCTTTTCTTCCAAGGAGCAAGCGTCTTTTAATTTCATGGCTGCAATCCCCATCTGCAATGATTCTGGAACCCAAGAAATAAAGTCTGTCATTGTTTTCACTGTTTCCCCATCTATTTGCCATGAAGTGATGGGACTGGATGCCATGATTTTCATTTTTTGAATGTTGAGTTTTAAACCATCTTTTTCACTATTTTTTAAGTCAACTCTTTCACTTTCATCAAGAGGTTCTTCAGTTCCTCTTCACTTTCTGCCATAAGGGCGGTATCACTGCGTATCTGAAGTTATTTTACATCTCTCCCACCAATCTTGATTCCAACTTGTGCTTCATCCAGCCCAGCATTTCACATTGATGTCTGCGTCAAAGATAAGTAAGCAGAGTGACAATATACAGCCTTGATATACCCTTTCCCAATTTGGAACCAGTCTGTTGCTCCATATCTGGTTCTAACTGTTGCTTCTTGACCTGCATACAGATTTCTCAGGAGGCAGGTAAGGTGGTCTGGTATTCCAATCTCTTGAAGAATTTTACAGTTTGTTGTGATCCACACAGTCAGAGGCTTTAAGTAGTCAATAAAACAGAAGTAGAAGTTTCTCTGGAACTCTCTTGCCTCCTCTATGATCCAACGGATGTTGGCAATTTGATCTCTGGTTCCTCTGCCTTTTCTAAATCCAGCCTGAACACCTGGAAATTCTCAGTTCATGTACTCTTGAAGCCTTGCTTGTAAAATTTTTAGCATTACTTTGCTAGCATGTGAGATGAGTGCAATTGTGAGGTAGTTTGAACATTCTTTGGCACTGCCTTTCTTTGGGATTGGAATGAAAACTGACTTTTTCTAGTCCTGTGGCCACTGCTGAATATTCCAAAATTGCTGGCATATTGAGTCCAGCACTTTAACAGCATCATCTTTTAGGATTTTAGGATTCCACAGCATAGGGCTTATTTTATCTTACTTTTTTCCCACTTAACATTATCTCTACATATATTTCCATGTTAAAAACAAACTTAAAATTTTTTACTAAAATTGATTTGTTATTGCCTTGCTGAGGGATATTTGGAATTGTTTCCTATTTTAGTTATATTTTATAAAGGAAACTAATATGAGTATCTTGAGCAGATACTTTTTTTCTCTTTAGAATTATATCCGTGGGATGTATTTTTTTAAACTGGAACTACCTTATGAAATGACGGGAATAGTTTTATAGCTATGTGATTATCCAATCAAACTACAGCAGTGTTTTAATTTGGAGAGGAAGTCTAATTTGAAAAAGTCATATTTAATATTTTAATACCTATTATTTTTGCAATATAAGTAAAGCATGCTACTTATGATTGTGATTTTTCTCTCTTTTCAGTCATGAAAACAAACCAATGTGACAGACGTTATATCAAAAGTGACCTACATTAAATTTTACAATGCCTAGGAGAGAACAGCTTGCAGCAATTGAGTAGATTCAATGACCCAACCTAACGATACATCACATAATGGAAATAAAACTAAACACTTTCATAGCTGTAATTTTTGTCAAAATATTTATTTTGGAATATAAAATTAAATTATTTTTGTTTTACAAGAGGGTACAGAAAAACTGATGCCAATCCTCCTCCATACCACCCTCCCTCCTCCTCCTTGGCAATCACTAGTCTGTTCTCTGTATCTATGAGTCTGGTTCTGTTTCATAGATATGTCCCGTTGTGCTGTATTTTGGATCCCACATATAAGTCATATTACATGGTGTTTATCTTTTTCTTTCTTACTATGAAAATCTCTAGGTCCATCCATATTGCTGCAAATGGCATTATTTCATTCGTTTTTGGTATGAATAACTGAGTTTCCCAGATGGCGCTAGTGGTAAAGAACTTGCCTGCCAATGCAGGAGATATAAGAGACACGGGTTCAATCCCTGGGTCAGGAGGTCATGGCAACCCACTCCAGTATTCCTAACTAGAGAATCCCATGGACAGGAGCCTGGCAGGCTGTGGTCCACGAGGTTGCAATCAGACATGACTGAAACAACTTAGCATGCACATACGCAATATCACAGTACATGTATATATACATATATATTGATTCATATTAATGTGTACATATATTATGTATTAATATGTGTACATGTGTATGTTAATATATATACATGTATTACTTTATATATCACATAAATATATCTATATATTAGTATATACACATATATATTAATTTACAAACACACACACACCACATCTTTTTTATCCATTTATCTGTCAATGGATATTTAAGTTGTTTCCAAGTCTTGGATATTGTGAATATTAATGCCACGAATACTAGGTTGCATGTATCTTTTTTTTCTTAAGTTGTTCAATACATATTTTTTTTAATTGAAAGATAATTGCTTTACACAATTTTGTTGTTTTCTGTCAACCTCAACATGAAGCAGCCACAGGTATATATATATATCCCCTCCCTTTTGAACCTCCCTCCCCATCCCACCCCTCTAGATGGATACAGAGCCCCTGTTTGAGTTTCCTGAGACATACAGCAAATTTCCATTTGCTATATTTTACATATGGTAGTGTAAGTTTCCATCTTACTCTTCCCATATATCTCACCCTCTCTTCCCCTCTCCCCATGTCCATAAGTATATTCTCTAAATCTGTTTCTCCACTACTGCCCTGTAAATAAATTCTTCAGTACCATTTTTTCTAGATTCCTTACATGTGCATTAGAATATGATATTTATCTTTCTCTTTCTGACTCACTTCACTCTGTATAATAGGTTCTAGGCTCATCCACCTCATCAGAACTGACTCAAATGCATTCCTTTTTATGGCTGAGTAATATTCCATTGTGTATATGTACCACAACTTCTTTATCCATTCATCTGTTGTTAGACATCTAGGTTGCTTCCATGTTCTAGCTATTGTAAATAGTGCTGCAATGAACAATGGGATACATGTGTCTTTTTCAACCCTGGTTTCCTCAGGGTATATGCCTAGGAGTGGGATTGCTGGGTCAGATTGTGGTTTTATTCCCAGTTTTTTAAGGAATCTCCATACATTCTTCCATAGTGGCTGTATCAATTTACATTCCCACCAACAGTGTTAAGAGCGTTTCCTTTTCTGCACACCCTCTCCAGCATTTATTGTTTGTCAATTTTTTGATGATGACCATTCTGACTGGTGAGAGGTGATATCTCATTGTGGTTTTGATCTGCATTTCTCCTAATAATGAGCAGTGTTGAGCATCTTTTCATGTGTTTGTTAGCCATCTGTATGTCCTCTTCGGAAAAAATGGCTCTTTATGTCTTTTTTCCCACTTTTTGACTGGGTTGTTTGAGTTTCTAGCATTGAGTTGTATGAGCTGCTTGTATATTTTGGAAATTAACCCTTCGTCAGTTGTTTCATGTGCTATTATTTTCTCCCATTCTGAGGGTTGTCTTTTCACCTTGCTTATACTTTCCTCTGCTGTGCAAAAGCTTTTAAGTTTAATCAGGCCCCACTTGTTTACTT
This sequence comes from Dama dama, assembly GCF_033118175.1. Taxonomy (NCBI): domain Eukaryota; kingdom Metazoa; phylum Chordata; class Mammalia; order Artiodactyla; family Cervidae; genus Dama; species Dama dama. The sequence goes on along the minus strand of NC_083689.1, from coordinate 25,052,054 downwards.
TTGTTTTTATTTCCCTTACTCTAGGAAGCGGGTCACAGAGGATCTTGCTTTATGTCATTGAGTGTTCTGCCTATATTTTCCTCTAAGAGTTTTATAGTTTCTGGTCTTATATTTAGGTCTTTAATCCATTTCCAGTTTATCTTTGTGTATGATGTTAGGAAGTGTTCTAATTTCATTCTTTGACATGCAGCTGTCCAGTTTTCCCAGCACCATTTATCAAAGAGGCTGTCTTTGTCTGATTGTATATTCTTGCCTCTTTTGTCAAAAATAAGGTACCAATAGGTGCATGGGTTTATTTTGGGGCTTTCTATCTTGTTCCACTGGTCAATATTTCTGTTTTTGTGCCAGTACCATACTGTCTTGATGACTATAGCTTTGTAGTATAATCTGAAGTCAGAAGGTTGGTTCCTCCAGCTCCACTCTTCTTTCTCAAGACTGCTTTGGCTATTTGGGGTCTTTTGTGTTTCCATATGAATTGTGAAATTTTTTGTTCTAGTTCTGTGAAAAATGCCATGGTAATTTGATAGGGATTGCACTGAGTCTGTAGACTGCATTTGGCAGTATAGCCACTTTCATAATATTGATTCTTCCTACTCAGGAACATGGAATATCTCTCCATCTGTTTATGTTGTCTTTGATTTTTTCATCAGTGTCTCATAATTTTCTGTGTACATTCTTTTGTCTCCTTGGGTAAGTTTATTCCCACATATTTAATTCTTTTTGTTGCAATTGTGAATGGGATTGATTCCTTAACTTCTCTGATTTTTCATTGGTAGTATATAGAAACGTTTAAGTGATTTCTGTGTATTGATGTTGTATCTTGCAACTTTGCTAAATTCACTAATCAGATCTAGTAATTTTCTGATACTATCTTTAGGGTTTTCTATGTACAGTATCATGTCATCTGCACACAGTGAGAGCTTTACTTCTTTTCCAATCTGGATTCCTTTTATTTTTTTTCTTCTCTGATTGCTGTAGCTAGGACTTCCAGAACTATGTTGAATAACAGTGGTGAAAGTGGACACCTTTGTCTTGTTCCTGATTTTTGGGGGAATGCTTTCAGTTTTTCACCATTGAGAATAATGTTTGCTGTAGGCTTCTCATATACACCCTTTACTACACTGAGGTAGGTTCCTTCTATGACCATTTTTTGAAAAGATTTAATCATAAACGGGTGGTGAATTTTGTCAAAGGCTTTTTCTGCATCTATTGAGATTAACATATGGTTTTTATCTTTCAATTTGTTAATATGGTATATATCACATTGGTTGATTTGCATATAATGAAGAATCTTTGGATTCCTGGAATAAACCCAACTTGATCATGCTGTATGAGCTTTCTGATGTGTTGCTGAATTCTGTTTGCTAAAATTCTGTTGAGGATTTTTGCATCTATGTTCATCAGTGATATTGGCCTATAGCTTTCTTTTTTGGTGTTGTCTGTGTCTGGTTTCTGTATCAGGGTGATGGTGGCCTTGTAGAATGAGTTTGGAAGTGTTCCTTCCTCTGCAATTTCTTCAAAGAGTTTTAGAAGGATAGGCATTAGCTCTTCTCTAAATGTTAGATAGAATTCTCCTGTGAAGCCATCTGGTCCTGGGCTTTTGTTTTTTGGGAGATTTTTTTTTAATCACAGCTTCAATTTCAATGCTTGTAATTGGGTTGTTCATAATTTCTATTTCTTCCTGGTTCAATCTTAAAAGATTGAACTTTTCAAAGAACCTGTCCATTTCTTCCAGGTTATCCATTTTATTGCCATATGGTTGTTCATAACAGTCTCGTATAATCCTTTGTATTTCTGCATTGTCTATTGTAACCTCTCCTTTTTCATTTCTAATTTTGTTGATTTGATTCTTCTTTTTTTCTTGATGAGTCTGGCTAAAGGTTTGTCTATTTTGTTTATCTTCTCAAAGAACCAGTTTTTAGTTTTATTAATCTTTACGATTGTGTTTTTCATTTCTTTTTCATTTATTTCTGCTCAGATCTTTATGAATTCTTTCCTTCTACTAATCTGGGGGGGGAGGTGTTCTTTCTCCAGTTGTTTCAGGTGTAAAGGTAGGTTGTCTAGTCTATGTTTTTCTTGTTCCTTGAGGTAGGATTGTATTGCTATAAACTTCCCTCTTAGGACTGCTTTTGCTGCATCCCACAGGTTTTGAGTTGTTGTGTTTTCATTGTCATTTGTTTCTAGAAATTTTTTTATTTCCCTTTTGATTTCTTCAGTAACTTGTTGGTTATTTAGAAATGTGTTATTTAATCTCCATGTGTTTGTGCTTCTTACAGTTTTTTTCTTGTAATTGATATCTAGTCTCATAGCATTGTGGCTGGAGAAGATGTTTGATACGATTTCAATTTTCTTAAATTTACTGAGGTTTGATTTGTGACCCAAGATGTGGACTATCCTGGAGAATATTCCATGTGCACTTGAGAAGGTGTATTCTTCTGCATTTGGATGGAATGTCCTGAAGATATCTATGAGATCCACTTCATCTAATGCATCATTTAAGACTTGTATTTCCTTATTAATTTTCCATTTTGATGATCTGTCCATTGGTGTGAGTAGGGTGTTCAAGTTTCCTACTATTATTGTGTTACAGTCAACTTCTGTTTTTAGGTTTGTTAACATGTCTTATGTCTTATGTATTGAAGTGCTCCTATGTTGGGTGCATAGATATTTACAATTGCTATGTCTTCCTCTTGGATTGATTCCTTTATCATTACATGGTGTCCTTCCTTATCTCCTGTAATCTTTTTAATTTTAAAGTGTATTTTGTCTGATAAAAGGACTGCTATTCCAGCTTTCTTTTGCTTCCCATTTGCATGGAATATATTTTACCATCCTCTCACTTTCAGTCTATATGTGTCTTTAAGTCTGAAGTGAGTTTCTTGTAGACAGCATATATATGGGTCTTGTTTTTTTTATCCATTCAGCCAGTCTGTGTCTTTTGGTTGGAGCACTTAATCCATTTAAAATAATTATTGATATATATGTCCCTATTGCCATTTTCTTAATTGTTCAGGATTGATTTTGTAGCTCTTTTTTCTTCTATTTCTTGACTATATAAGTCCATTTAGCATTTGTTGTAAAGCTGGTTTGGTGATATTGAATTCTCTTAACTTTTGCTTGTCTGAAAAGCTTCTGATTTCTCTGTCAATTTTGAATGAGATCCTTGCTGGGTACAGTAATCTTGGTTGTAGATTTTTTCCTTTCAGTACTTTAAATATATCCTGCCATTCCCTTCTGGCCTATAGTTTCTGCTGAAAGATCAGCTGTTAAGCGTATGAGGTTTCCCTTGTATGTCACATGTTGCTTCACCCTTGCTGCTTATAATATTCCTTGTGTTTAGTCTTCGTTAGTTTGATTGGTATGTGTCTTGGGGTGTTTCTCCTTGGGTTTATCCTGTACGGGACTCTTTGTGCCTCTTGTACTTGATTGGCTATTTCCTTTTCCATGTTGGGGAAATTTTCAGTTATAATCTCTTCAAAAATTTTTTCATATTCTTTCTTTTGCTCTTCTTCTTCTGGGACCCCTAAAATTCAAAGGTTGGTACATTTGATATTGTCCCAGAGGTCTCTGAGGCTATCTGCAGTTCTTTTTGTTCTTTTTACTTTATTCTGCTCTTCAGAAGTTATTTCCACCATTTTATCTTCCAGCTCACTGATTTGTTCTTCTGTTTCAGATATTCTGCTATTGATTCCTTCTAGAGCATTTTTAATTTCAGTAATTGTGTTGTTTGTCTCTGCATGTTTATTCTTTAATTCTTCTAGGTCTTTGTTAATCGTTAATTCTAGGTCTTTGTAATTGCATCTTCTCCATTTTCTTTCAAGGTTTTTGATCATCTTTACTATCATTATTCTTAATTCTTTTTCAGGTAGTTTGCCTATTTCCTCTTCATTTATTTGGACTTCTGTGTTTCTAGTTTGTTCCTTCATTTGTGTAGTATCTCTCTGCCTTTTCATTATTATTTTTTTTTAACTTATTGTGTCTGAGGTCTCCTTTTCCCAGGCTTCAAGGTTGAATTCTTTCTTTCTTTTGGTTTCTGCCCTCCTAAGGTTGGTCCAGTGGTTTGTGTAAGTTTTGTATAAGGTGAAATTTGTTCTGAGTTTTTGTTTGTTTGTTTGTTTTTCCTCTGATGGCAAGGCTGAGTGAGGTGGTAACCCTGTCTGCTGCTGACTGGGTTTGTATTTCTGTTTGGTTTGTTGTTTAGATGAGGCTTCCTGCACAGGGTGCTACTGGTGGTTGGGTGATGCCGGGTCTTGTATTCCAATGGTTTCCTTTGTGTGAGTTCTCACTATTTGATACCCCCAAGGGTTAGTTCTCTGGTAGTCTAGGGTCTTGGAGTCACTGCTCCCACTCCAAAGGCTCAGGGCTTGATTTCTGGTCAGGAATGAAGATTCCACAAGTGGTTTGTTATGGCATTAAGTGAGATTAAAACAAATATCCAAAAATGAGAAACCAAAGATGAGCCCCGGACAAATGGCAGTTACAAAATCAGGCAAATAATAATTAAAATAATGGAATATACATATATACATATACACCCATGAGCAAAGTCAAAAGAGTCCAACAAAAATCAAGTACAATAGACTGACCCAGCAAACAAAGGAAATCAAAAATTGTATTTACCAGTTAAGAACACACTAACTAAAGCACACACTGGAAAACAAAACTAAGGCAAGGTGGCAAGTGGGGAATAAAGCAATGAAAAGAAAACTAACAAAAATGTTGAGAGGAAAGGGAAAAAAGAAAGAATAGATATGTCGAGTTAAATAGAGGCAGATGAAGAAGATTTATATACATTAAAGATTAACTGCAAGGGGAAAAGAACAGGAGGAAAAACAAACAAAGGAATAAATGTAGAAAAATATAATAGGTTTTAAAAAATTAAAAATTAAAATTATAAAAAAAAAGGGGGGGGGGAAACCAGAAGAAAGATAAAAGGAAAACTCCACAGAACTGCAAAAGCCCAATACAAATGGAGTTTATAACAACAATAAAAAGTGTGACTGAATATACACATCTACATATATACTCATAAGCAAAATCAAAACAGTACAACAAAAATACAGTACAATAGATTGACCCATGGAACAAAGGGAACCAAAAATTATGTCTACCAGAACAAAACTAACTAAAGCACAAACTGAAAAACAAAACTAAGGCAAGATGCCAATTGGGGTATAAAGCAATGAAAATAAAACTAACAAACATGTTGAGAGGAAAGGAAAGAAAGAAAAGAAAGAAAGAATAGATTTGCAAAGTTAAACAGAAGTACATAAAGAAGATTTATATATATTAAAGATTAGCAAGGGGAAAAGAACAGTGGGAAAAGCAAACATGGGAAAAAATGCAGAAAAATAATAATAGATTTTAAAAATTAAAATTAATAAAGAGAAAAGAAAAAAAAAAAGGAAAACTCCCCAGAACTGCAAAAGCCCAATGTAGAGGCAGAGGTTTACAACAATAAAAAAATGTGACTGAGAAAAAAAAGAAAAGAAAAAAGCTCAAAAGCTTAATTAGATTTCGTAGTGCCAATAAAATCAACAACTACAATGGGGCAGGGAGAAAAAAGAAGGAAAAAAACCCAAAAGAATCTACAGAACAAGTCAAAACATAAGAATAAGAAAGGTTTTTCTTGAGTCACTGCTGTCAGAGTCCCTTCCCTCGCTGGGAGTCACAGTCCACCCCTCCTCCCTAGGATGCCCTGCAACACTGTGCTGATCTCTGGACCTGCTGTGGGGGCAGCTCAGATCCTAATCTGGTCCTACTCCTCTCTGTGTTCTTGCCTCCAATGTCCACAGCTATCAGAACTAGTGCGTTTTTTGTGGGAGCTCTCAATGACCCTTTATATATTCCACAGACACAGAGTCTGCCTAGTTGATCACGTGGATTTAATCTGCAGCTTGTACAGCTGTGGGAGGGTTTTGGGTCTCCTTCCTTAGTTACACTGCCCCTGGGTTTCAACTGTGGTTTTATTTCCACCTCTGCATGTGGGTCGTCCACTGGGGTCTGCTCCTGAGGCTGCTCTGGAGGACTTGGATGCACCGGTGAAGACCAGTGTGGAGGTGGTGCAGCTGCTTGGGTTGCAGGGGTTCTGGCAGCACCAGGTACTCAGGGGAGTCGGCAGCTAGGGCAGCAGGAAATATAGTGCTCTAGAAGGGTATGACAATATCCTTTGGCCAATATGCCAGTATTGGCCAATACGCTCCAGTTTTCTTGCCTGGAGAAGCCCCTTCCCTGACAGAGAAGCCTTGTAGGCCACCGTCTACAGGGTCGCAAAGAGTCAGACACTACAGAAGTGACCCTGTGCACACAGGCGCAAGACTTTTTTGCCTGTGGCAGCTGTGCCCCAGTGAGAGTTGAGCTTGAAGGTGGTGCAGCTGCTTGGCTTGCAGAGACCCTTGTGGCGCCAAGTGTGCAGGGACACGGACTGCCTCTGCCGCAAGAGTTATGGCCCTATCAGAGTCTTTTTTCTAGCCTCTTGTAGTTGGCGATCAGAAGGCCTCTTTGGCCGGTCTCTGTTCGCACAATCAGGCGCTGAGAGGCTTCCTTGCCTGGGGTCTCTGTTGTTCAGCACATCAGGCACATAGAGGGGCCCCCCTGGCTGGGGCCCTACTCTGTAGTTCAGTGCATCAGGCGTTTGAGGGGCCGGCCTCTCTATTGTTCAGCTGCACATGCTGGCATGTCGGGGGAGAGAGGCTATGGTGATGGCTCCATCCCCTACGCGTGACTCAGCAGTATGGCCTTGCTTCCATAGCTGCCCCACTTTCCTCCACAGGCATTTCCCACCATAATCTCCTCCCTCACATCCCCTCCGTCTCTCCGCAGTCAACAGCAGCCCTCACCAGGGGGATTGCTCCACAAACCCTAAACTCCAACCCCCAGCCACTGCATCGTCTGGGCTATGTATGGCTGCAGCAAGGACTGATTCTCATGCCATTTAGGCTGCCACAAATCAGCTGTTTCACTCTCACCCTTAAATGTTTCTCCTCTGACTCAGAAAACTGCCCCAATGTGGGGACCTGACCCCTGCTTCAGCTCCCCCACCTGCCAAAGGCAGGTCCAGTCCTACTAACACTCCTGTTTTTTCCCCTAGTTCCTTCATCCTACTGAGTTTTGCGTGAGTCAATACATTCTTTTCTGCCAGTCAGGTACTCCTGTCCACTCTCAGCTGCTGTTCTGCACACACTTCTGTGTCAGAAGGTATATTCCTGATGTATCTGTGGAGAGAGATGTGCTCCACATATACCTACTCCTCCACCATCTTGTTCTCCGCATGTATCTTTTCAAATTATACTTTTGTCTGGATATATTCCCAGGAGTGGAGCTGCTCAACTATATGGCCAACTCTAGTTTTCTGAGGAACCTCCATACTATTTTCCACAGTGGCTGCACCAAATTTACATTGTCACCAATAGTGTAGGATTCCCTTTCCCCCGCCACTCCACCCTAAATATTTAATTCTTGAACTCAATTTATTTATTAAGATTGTTTTCCTTCCTGCTCTTAGGTCTTCAAATCTCTTTACCTTCCTTTCATTTTATTTCTCCCATTAGAATTTTTTCATTTTCCTTGGACAAATCTCACATATCAAGTTAAATTAATTTTTAAGTAGTTAATGGAAGGTTTTGGTCACTATTATGAATAAATTATGTTCAAGTTTTTAATTAAATAAGCAATACATGAACATATTCCTAATACAAAAAATTTAAAAATACACACATACATAAAGCAAAGAGCAAAGGGTTTACAGCCCTTTCTTTCAATGTTATTTCCCTTTCACTAAATGTAACCACTATTAAATGTCTTCATTCTGTACTTCACATACACACATGTGAACACACACAGACAATACCTAAACACATAAAGTTTAATAATTTGGCTTTCTTAACACATATATAAATAGGATAATGCAGTACATACTTTGCTGGTTAGCTTTCTTTTTCACTTAACATCTGTAAAGTCTTTTGAGTCTCTACATGTAGATTTAACTCAGTGTTGTTTTTTATAGCTTCATTATAGTCCATAGTATTTTTGCACCATAATTTACATAACCAATATTCTACTGATGATTAGATTGCATCAAACTTCTTGCCCTTACAAATAATGCTGCAATAAGGTATTTTTTGTTCACATCAAAAAATATCTTTCTAGAATATATTCAATATATCTAGAAATAGAAACAGTGGGTCAAAGGACTGCATTCTTAAAATTTCAACAGATACACTTATATTACCCTTCAAAAAGGCTGTATATTTCCATCACCACTGACCATTTCTTCAGAGTATCACCAACCTGAATATCCTTTCATCCAAACTGATGAATAAAATATCTCCCATTGTTGTTTTAATATACATTTCCTGATTACTTGTGAAGTTGAACATCCTTTCATATACTTACTGCTGAGGATAGTTCTTCTGTGAACAACATATTCACAAATATCTTTTGCTCATTTTCCTGTAAAAATTTTGGTCTTCTATTTTTCTATTATTTGGCTTATAAGAAGGCAATTGATTTTTTAAAAATTTTTGCTTCATTTCCTTGAGTTTGCTAGATTTTAGTCTAGTCACAAATTAAAAAAAAATAAATGTTTACCTGAGACTGGTTCAAGATGGTAGAGTAGAAGGACGTGCACTCATCTTTTCCTGAGAGAGCACCAAAATTGCAACTAGCTGTTGAACAAACAACAACAGGAAGACACTGGAACCCACCAAAAAAAAGATACCCTCACATCCAAAGACAGAGGAGACGCCTCAACGAGACGGTGGGAGGGGTGCAATCACGATAAAAATCAAACCTTAAACCCACTAGGTGGGCAAACCACAAACTGGAGAACAGTAATACCTACGCCCCACATCAGGCTTTCCAACCTGGGGACCCAACAAAGGGACTGGGAATCCCCAGGGAATCTGTCCTTGAAGGCCATCAGGATTTGATTACAGGACTCCCACAGGACTGTGGGGAAACAGAGGCTCCACTCTTGGAGGGCACAAATAAAACCTTGTGTGTACCAGGACCCAGGGGAAAGAAACAGTGAGCCCACAGGAGACTGAGCCAGATCTACCTGTGAGTGTGTGAGGGTCTCCTTCAGAAGTGTTGGTTGGTGGTGGCCCAACAAAGGGACAAGGGCACTGACAACTGCAGTCTTGGGAGACGCGTCTCAGCCTAAGTCCTCTTGGAGGCGGCCAAGAGCCCTATCACAGAACCTACAGACTCTAGGACTGGGTTGCCTCAAGCCAAACAACTAACATGGAGGGAGTGCGGCCCCCTCACCAGCAGACAACTGGATTAAAGTTTTACTGAGTATGGCCCTGCCAACCAGAGCAAGACCCAGTGTTCCCCAAAGCCAATCTCTACCATCCAGAAGCTTGCACAAGTCCCTTATCCTCATCCACCAGAAGGCAGACAGAAAAAGCAGTAACTATAATCCTGAATTAATATCATAATCACAGAAAGCTAACCAGAATGAAAAGAAATAGGATTATGTCCCAGATGAAGGAACAAAATAAATCCCCAGAAAAATAACTAAATGAAGTAGAGATAGATAACCGCCTAGAAAAAGAACTCAGAATAATGACAGTGACAACAGTCCAGGATCTCAGGAAAAGAATGGAGAAGATGCAAGAAATGTTTACCAAAGACCTAGAAGAACTAAAGAACAAGCAAATAGAGATGAACAATACACTACAGCAGAGTAACTAAGGCAGAAGAATGGACAAATGATTCAGAAGACAAAATGGTGGAAATCACTGCTGCAAAACAGAAAATAGAAAAAAGAATGAAAATAAAAGAAGGCAGCCTAAGAGACCCCTGGAACAACATTAAATGCACCAATTTTCGCACGGTAGGGATGCTAGAAGAAGAGAGAGAGAAAGGACCCGAGAAAATATCTGAAGAGATAACAACTGTAAACTTCCCTAACGTGGGAAAGGAAATAGTCAACCAAGTCCAGGATACACAGGGAGTGCCAGAACAAACCCAAGGAGGAACACACCAAGGCATATAGTAATCAAACAGACAAAAACTAAAGACAAAACCAATAAGGGGAAAAAGGCAACATTCAAAGGAAATCCCATAATGTTATCAGCTAATTTCTCAACAGAAACTCTACAAGCCAGAAAAGAATGGCATGATATATTCCAAGTAATAAAAGAGAAGAACCTTCAACGAAGAATACTCTACCCAGCAAGACTCTCATTCAGATTTGATGGAGAAATCAAAAGCTTACCAGACAAGCAAAGCCTAAGAGAATTCAGCACCGTGAGACCAGCTGTGCAGCAAACGCTAAGGGAACTTCTCTCGGCAGGAACACAAGAGAAGGAAAAGATCTACAAAAATAAACCTAAAACAATTAACAAAATGTAACAGGATCATACATATTGATAATTATCCTAAATGTAAATGGATTAAATGCACCAACATAGACTGGCTGGCTTGGTGGATAGAAAAACAACATCCATATATATGTTGTCTATAAGAGCCCACCTCAGACCTACGGATACTTACAGATTGAAAGTAAGAGGATGGGAGAAAGTATTTCATGCAAACATCAATCATAAGAAATCTGGAGCAGCAATACTCATATCAGAGAAAATAAACTTTAAAACAAAGATGGTTATAAGAATGCAAAACAGAAAAAGAGACACAGAAGTACACAACAGACTTTTGAACTCTGTGGGAGAAGGTGAGGGTGGGATGTTTTGAAAGAACAGCATGTATATTATCTATGGTGAAACAGATCACCAGCCCAGGTGGGATGCATGAGACAAGTGCTCGGGCCTGGTGCACTGGGAAGACCCAGAGGAATCGCGTGGAGAGGGAGGTGGGAGGGGGGATCAGGATGGGGAATACGTGTAAATCTATGGCTGATCCATATCAATGTATGACAAAACCCACTGAAAAAATAAATAAATAAATAAATAAAGGGAAAAAAAAAACAAAAAACAAACAAACAAAAAAAAGATGGTTATAAGAGACAAAGGACACTACATAATGATCCAGGGTTTAATCCAAGAAGATATAACAATTATAAATATATATGGACCCAACACAGGAGCACTTCAGTATGTAAGGCAAATACTAACAAACATAAAGGAAGAAATAGACAGTAACATAATAACAGTGGGGTACTTTAACACTCCACTTCTATCAATGGACAGACAGAAAATCTGTCTGGATTTTCATCCAGAAAATCATCCAGACAGAAAATCACTAAGGAAACACAGGCCTTAAATGACACTATAGATGAGTTGGATTTAATTGATATCTATAGAATATTCCATCCAAAAGCAGCAGACTATGCATTCTTCTCAAGGGCACGCAGAACATTCTCCAGGACTGACCACATGCTGGGCCACAAGGCGAGCTTCAGCAAATTTAAGAAAATCAAAATTGTATCAAGCATCTTTTCTGATCACAATGCTGTAAGATTAGAAATAAACAAGAAAAAAACTCTAAGAAACACAAACGTGTGTTTAGCTAAATAACATTCTACTAAACCACCACTGGATCACTGAAAAAAGCAAAGAAGCAAAAAAAATACTTAGAGACAAATGAAAATGAAAGCACAACGGTCCAAAAAATAATGGGATGCAGCAAAAGCAGTTCTAAGAGGGAAGTTGACAGCAATACAATCCTATCTCAAGAAACAAGAAAAATCTCAAATAAACAACCAAACTTTACACGTAAAACAACTAGAGAAAGAGGAACGAGCAAAACCTGTAAGTTAGTAGAAGGAAGGAAATCATAAAGATCAGAGAAGAAATAGAGACAAACAGAAAATCATAAAGATCAATGAAACTAAAAGCTGATACTTTGAAAAGATAAACAAAATTGATAAACCTTTAGCCAGACTCATCAAGAAAAAAAGGGAGAGGACTCAAATCAATAAAATTAGAAATGGAAAAGTAGAAGTTATAACCGACTCCACAGAAATACCAAGGATTTTAACAGACTACTATGAACAACTGTATGCCAATAAAATGGACAACCTGGAAGAAATGGACAAATTCTTAGAAAGGTACAGGCTACCCAGACTGAACCAGGAAGAAACAAGAAAGTATGAACAGATCAATCCCAAGCACTGAAACTGTGATTAAAGATCTCCCAATAAACCAAAGTCCAGGACCTGATGGCTTCACAGACAAATTTTATCAAACATTTAAAGAAGAGTTAATACCTATCCTTCTGAAACTGTTTCAAAAAGTTGCATAGGAAGGAAAACTTCCAAACTCATTTTATGAGGCCACCATCACCCTGATATCAAAACCAGACAAAAATACCACAAAAAAAGAAAATCATAGGCCAACACCACTGATGAACATAGATGTAAAAATCCTCAACAAAATACTAGCAATTTATATCCAACAATACATCAAAAAGATCACACACCATGATCAAGTGGGATTCATCACAGGGATGCAAGGATTTTTCAACATCCACAAATTCATCACTGTAATATACCACCTCAACAAACTGAAGAATAAAAACCACATGACCATCTCAATAGATGCAGAAAAAGCTTTTGACAAAATTCAGCACATTTTTATGATAAAAACTCTCCAGAAAGTGAGCACAGAGGGTATATACCTCAACATAAAAAAAGACCACATATGACAAGCCTACAGCTAGCATCATACTCAATGGTGAAAAGCTGAAAGCATTCCCTCTAAGATCAGAAACAAAACAAGGATGTCCACTCTCACCACTTTTATTCAACAAAGTTTTGAAAGTCCTAGCTACAGCAATCAGAGAAGAAAAAGAAATAAAGGGAATCCAAATTGGAAAAGAATAAGTTAAACCATCACTGTTTGCAGAAACTACTAGAACTCATCCATGAATGTGGTAAAGTTGCAGGTTACAAAATTAATATACAGAAACCTGTTGCACTTCTATAGACACTAACAACAAAAGATCAGAAAGAGAAATTCAAGAAGCAATTCCATTTACCACTGTATCAAAAAGAATAAAATACCCAGGAATAAACCTAAGGAATATAAAACCTAAGGAGACAAAAGATATGTACTCTGAAAACTGTAGGATGCCGATGAAAGAAATCAAAGAAGATATAAACAGATGGAAAGATAAACCATTTTCACGGACTGGAAGAATCAATATTGTCAAAATGACTATACTACCTAAGGCAATCTACAGATTCAATGCAATCCCTATCAAATTACCAACGACATTTTTCACAGAACTAGAACAACAACAAAAAAAAGTCTCAGAATTCGTATGGAGATACAAAAGACCCCAAATAACCAAAGCAACCTTGAAAAAGAAAAACGGAGCTGGGGGAATCAGGCTCCCTGACTTCAGACTATACTACAAAGCCACAATAACCAAAACAGTATGATACTGGCACAAAAACAGAAATATAGATCAATGGAACAAGACAGAAAACCCAGAAATAAGCCCATGAACCTATGACCAATTAATCTATGACAAAGGAGGCAAGACTACACAATGTTGGAAGTGGGTCTCTTCAACAAACGGTGCTGAGAAAACTGCCACATGTCAAGACTAGCCACATGTCAAAAAATGAAATTACATCATTCCTTAACTCCATACACAAAAATAAGCTCAAAATGGATTAAAGACCTAAATGCTAGAAGGGACACTATAAAATAAACTCCTAGGCCTCGCCCTCTCTCGCCCCACCCCTCTCTCATCTCCGCCTGGCCTTAGACTGAGGCTGGGAGACCCAGAGCGAGCTCCACTCTCCGCCCCCCGCGGGCCCGCACTCCCCCTGGCGCGCGTGCGCAGGGGCGGACCGCAGGGCGAGGGCGCGAGGGGAGGGCGGCGTACGTCCTTGCGTGCGTCTCAGGCAGCACGCACGCCGGCGTGAGAGGGCACGGGGAAAAGGTGGCTCTGGAGGGCCGGGGAGGCTCGGTTTCCTGTGGCTATGTAGCTGAGCTCGTCAGCTCCGGGTCCTCCTTCGCTGACTTCGCCGCGTCCTAGCGGTGAGCTGCTGCTCGGGAGAGAGAGACTGTCCTCACGCCCACCGCGCTCCCTCGACGGCCGAGCCTGCTCGCTCGCCCGTCGGAGCGTCCCGGCCGAGCAACCCTGAGGGGGGAGGGGAGGCCATTTTGTCCCGACCGACTCCCCGGAACCGGGCGGAGCGGCTGGGAGAGGCTGCGGAGCAGGGGTCGCCGCCCTCGGAGGCACCGGCCGCCGCCACCGTCTGGGCTTAATTAAATTAAAAAATAAAATAAAATAAAATAAACTCCTAGAAGAAAACACAGTCAGAACACTCTCAGACATAAATCACAGCAACATCTTTTTTTATCCATCTTCTAGAATAATGGAAATAAAAGCAAAAATAAACAAATGGGATCTACTTAAACTCAAAAGCTTTTGCACAGCAAAGGAAACAATAAACAAAATGAAAAGATAACCCACAGATTGGGAGAAAATATTTGCAAATGATGTGACCAATAAGGGATTAGTCTCTAAAATTTACAAACAGCTTATGATGCTTAATAGCATCAAAACAAAGAACCCACTCAAAAAATGGGCAGAAGACCTGAATAGGGATTTCTCCAAAGAGGACATACAGATGGCCAATAGGCACATGAAAAGATGTTCAGTGTCACTAGTTACTAGAGAAATACAAGTCAAAACTACAATGAGATATCACTTCACACCAGTCAGAATGGTTATCATCAAAAAATTCGCCAACAACAAACGCTAAAGAGGGTGTGGAGGGAAGGGAACCCTCCTGCACTGTTGGTGGGAATGTAAATTGGTGCAGCCACTATGGAGAACAGTATGACGGTTCCTTAAAAGACTAAAAATAGTTACTATGTGATCCTGCAATCCCACTCCTGGGCATATACCCAGAGAAAAACATGATCCAAAAGGATACATGCACCGCAATGTTCATTGCAGCACTGTATGCAATAGCCAAGACATGGAAGCAACCTAAACATCCATCAACAGAGAAATGGATAAAGAGGTGGTACATACATACAATGGAATATTATTCAGCCATTAAAAAGAATGAAATGATGATATCTGGGTAGACCTTGAGAGTGTCATACTGAGTGGAGTAAGTCAGAGGAGAAATATCATATGACATCCCTTATATGTGTAATCTAAAAAGACATTATACAAATGAACTTACTTACGAAACAGACTCAAGAGTCTTAGAAAATGAACTTATGGTTGGGGGGAGGTGGGGGGGGACTTAGTTAGGGACTTTGGGAAGGTAATGTACATACTGCTATATTTAAAATGGATAACCAACAAAGACCTATTGTACAGCACATGGGACTCTGCTCAATGTTGTGTCAGCCTAGATGGGAGGAGGGTTTGAGGAAGAATGGATACATGTGTATCTACCGCTGAGTACCTTTGCTGTTCACTTGAAACTACCACAACATTGTTAACTGGCTATACCCCAATACAAAATACAAAGTTTCATGTTAAAAAAAAAAAAAACAAAGTTTACTTTCTATGTTCTTATTTTTCACCTCAAACTTCTAATTGCTGTTAGCAACATCATTAGTACTGAGCCCAGGAGGGGCTGGAGAGAGGGATCAGCAATATTGCAAAAGTTTTTTATTCTTTATAAAAAACTTGAAACTTACTAAAAAGAATGCCACTTTGTTTGCTTTCTTAGCAATAAAAGGAAGGCACTATAGAGCCAGGGTATTTTTTTAAGCTGAATATATATTTTTAATTTTTTAATTGGAGGATACTTGCTTTACAACGCTGTGTTGGTTTCTGCCTTACAACAACATGAATCAGCCATGACTATATATATACACACACATGTACACACATATATATATATGAACTGAAGTGTAAGGTGCAAGTCGCTCAGTCATGTCCGACTCTTTCCAACCCCATGGACTATACAGTCCATGGAATTCTCCAGGCCAGAATACTGGAGTGAGTAGCCAGTTCCCTTCTCCAGGTGATCTTCCCAACCCAGGAATCAAACCCAGGTCTCCTGCACTGCAGGCAGATTCTTTACTAGCTCAGCCACAAGGGAAGCCCATATATATGTATCATCTCCCTCTTGAGCCTCCCTCCCAACCTCCCCCCGCCAATTCCACTCCTCTTGGTTGTCACAGAGCACCAGGCTGGGCTCTCTGTGTTATAGAGCAGCTTCCCACTAGCTATCTATTTTACACATGGTAGTATACATATGTCAATGCTACCTTCACAATACGTCCCACCTTCTCCTTCCCCTGTTGTGGCCTACAAGTCTGTTGTTCTCTACATCTATGTCTCTACTGGTGCCCTGCAAATAGGTTCATCAGTACTATTTTTCTAGATTCTATATATGTATGTAAATATACAATATTTTTCTCTTTCTGACTTACTTCACTCTGTATAACAGGCTCTAGGTTCATCCACCTCAGTTCAACTGACTCACATTCATTCCTTTTTGTGGCTGAGTGGTTACTGCTGACTAATAGTGTAGATTCACATACTCACTCTGACACTTATTAAGTAGTATATGACCTTAGATAATTTACTTTAAATGTCAGTTTTCTCAGCTATAACATAGGAATTTAATACCTTAATAAAGTCCATTCTGAGGATTAAAAGAGATCATTCTTACAAAGCATTTGCACAAGCACTTGCCACATGGTAAGTACTCAATAAATGTTACCAATATTATTACAGCTAACAAAAGACAGTGATATGAGAGTCTCAGATAACAGCATTATCAATAAGCAACAAAATTCTGGACAGCATAGAAAGCAATCTGTGATATCTTTCATTCACATGCTTTATATCAAAGCATATATGCTTTCATAATCAAAGAGAAATGGTTTACAAGAAACCTAAAAATCCAATCTTTATGGTACAAAGTGCCATACCAACTTGGCTTCTAAACCAGACTACTCGACACGTAACTGTTTAATCACAATTAAGCACTACACTTACGATTCTTGTGGCCCAGTGTCATAATTCTATCCATATCATCAGCATTATTGACCACATAAGCTGATAAATCCTTGATATAAACTCCCACATCAGGTCTTTCTTTAACCTAAAAAAAAAGAAATACAGATTTTACACATATATCCATAATTTTTCCACAGTTATTTACCGAATATCTACTACATGTTGGATACTGCTAGATAGTGAGGACAGGGTGATGAACAAGGCAGAGTTTCTACACGGCGGAAGTAAAAATCTGCAGGGAGAACATACAAATAAATAATTACACATAAAAATTATTTTAACTGTGATAATGCCATGAAAAAAGAAAAATACAGGAAACTACAGGAGAATACATTATGGAGAGACTCAAGCTAGTGAAGCAGGAACCGGACAAGTTTCCCCAAGATGATGTTTAAGCTAAGACCTGAAGAAATAGAAGGTTCAATCTGTATTAGAATAGGATGAAAGAGTATGTACAAAAGGCCTGAAATGAGAAAAAACTAGGTAATTTAAAAAACAAAAACCAACTAAACAAACAAAAGCCAAATAAAGAGCAGGCAGCACAGGGGAAACAGGTGGGATATCTGGCTAAAGAGGTAAGCAGAAATAAGACTAAGCATAGTTATTGGACAAATTTGATTTTATTGAACTATAGTTGATTTACAATGTTGGGCTAGCTTCTGGTATACAGCAAGGTGACTCAGATTACATACATATACACACATACACACACATTCTTTTTCATATTCTTTTCCATTATGGTTATTACAGGATATTGAATATAGTTCCCTGTACCACACGGTAGGACCTTGCTGCTTTTTATTCTGTATATAATAGCTTGCACCTGCTAATCCCAAACCCCTGATCCATCCTTCCTGCACTCCCCCTACCCTGGCAGCCACAAGTCTGTTTCCTATACCTGTGAGTCTGTTTCTGTTTCACAAGTAAGTTAATTTTGAGTCATATTTTAGATTCCACAAAAAACCAACACTGTGGTATTTGTCTGACTTGCTTCACTTAAAGTATGATAGTCTCAAGGTTCATCCATGCTGCTGCAAATGGCATTGTTTCATTCCTTTTCATGACTGAGTCGTATTCCACTGCACACATATACCACATTTTCTTTATCCATTCATCTGTCGATGAACATTTAGGCTGCTTCCATGTGTTGGCTACTATAAATAGTGCTGCTGTTCATATTCTGACTTGGACCCTCTACCCACATCCTTCTCTGCTTCACCAAGAAATTAAGTGTCCACTTAAAAAATGTGCACAACCTAAAGTTACGAACTGTGTTTTTATTCAGTGGACATACTGAAGATTTAAGCCCAAGAGACAGCCTCTCAGATGGCTCTGAGGGACTGTTCATAAGAGGTAAGAGAGCATGTATATTTTCAAATTAGAGTTCTGACTGGATATATACACAGGAATGGAATTGCTGGGTCACTTGGCAACTCTATTTTTCAGTTTTCTGAGGAATCGCCACACTGTTTTTTCATAGTGGCTGCACCAATTTACATGCCCACCAACAGTGCAGGAGGGCTCCCTTTTCTGCACACCATCTCCAGCATTTACAAACTTTTTAATGATGGCCATTCTGACTGCTGTGAGGTGACACCTCACCGTAGTTTTGATTTGCACTTTTCTAATTATTGGTCTTTATCTTAACAGCAATTTGAAATCACTAGAATATTTCACACAGGTGAGTGAAATAACCAGATCTATGGTATCCATGTAAAAATATTATCTTTCTGTGAGTAACTTTATGAGAACTTTGATCCAACTTGAAGGCTGTATTTAGGATATGTGTATCTAAAATACACACAGTATTTTAATACTAATTGAAAAATATACATAGAAATATAAAACTCATTTTGCATGGACTAGAAGTCACCTCCAAAAATCAACAGAATAACGTGAAACTGAGGTAGAGGTCTGTGGCTGCCAGTGGGACAAGCCATTTCCACAGGTATTAAGACCTCACAGACAAAGATGACAAAAGTTTAAAAAACAATATCAGAGACAAAGTCACAGCAGCATATACTCTGAATTCTAGGTGTTGATTTTAAATCTAATTAGAGTTTGAGGTCTTTTTTATAAGACATATTTATGCATTACAAATACTGCCTTTTCTCTGTCATGGGATATATGTTAACTCCTAATTTTAGTAGCAGTAAATAAATGTGTTGATCTCCGTAAAGCAGTGGGTTTCAGACTGTGCTCTGACAAGCACTAGATGGCCTATTGGTGGCAATGAGGGGGCCACAGTTCGAGTTTGGGGTTTTTTAGTCCCAGACAAATTATAAAAAGAACTTTACTTTCATTTATTTTTTAGATTGGGCTTCCACATAAGGTCTGGTTTGATTCAAGTGTTAAAATGCTTTAAATCTTTATGTGAATATTACTGGTCTATACCAATGCTCAGAAAATCTATGTTAAAAGATAATGTGTATATTTCTAATGTGGAAAAGTGGTATCTCTGGAAAAAAATCATGCACTTGGATGTCATGAAAATGTCTGATTTCAATGAAAGTTTTTAATCATGTACTTTCACTTTCTATGCTTATCTTACTGCAGATGGGAAACATTCTTCAAACCGGCATCAGTCTGCAAAGTCTAAGGTCATTTCCAATCACAAGTTATTAATTCTATATTCAATTATTAAGCATAAATTATATATGAAAGATGAAAAAATTGAATATGATTCTGCAATAAAGCAGGACCCTGACACAAGATGGTGGAGCAGAAGCATGTGAGCTCACACTATGTCAAGAAAACACCAAAGTCACAACTAACTGGTGAACCACCACCCCAACAACAAAAACAAACACTGAAACTTACCAAAACAGATATCCTACATTCAAAGACAAAGGAGAAGCCACAAGACATAGAAGGGGTGCAATCACAATACAATCAAATCCCATATGCGCCAGGTGGGCAACATACAAACTGGGGAATAATCACATCACAGAGGTCCTGCCACAAGAGTGAAAGCTCTAAGCCCCATATCAGGCTCCCCATCCTGGGGTCTGGCATCGAGAGGAGCCTGTGGAGCACAGAACTAGGGGAAAGAGAAACTCTACTCTTGGAGGGCACACACAAGGTCTCATGGAGAACAGTATCTAGGGGAAAAGCAGCGACCTTATAGAAGCCTGGGCCAGACCCACCTGTGGGTCTTGGAGAGTCTCCTAGGGAGTCGGGGGGCAGCTATGGATTACTGTGTGGAGAAGACACTAGCAGCAAGAGTTCTGGGAAGTACTCACTGATGTGAGCCCTCCTGGAGGCCATCATCTTCTCACAAGACCCAACCCCAACCAACAGCCAATAGGTTCCTGTGCTGGGACACCTCAGGCCAAATGACCAACAGGGCAGTAACACAGCCTCACCCATCAGCAGACAGGCTGCCTGTTAAACACACCCTTTGACACAGCACTGTCCACCAGAGGTACATGGTCCAGCTCTACCCTCCAGTGGGCAAGAAACACTCCCTCCCACCAGGAAGTCTGCACAAGCCTCTTAGATCAGCCTCATCCACCAGTGAGCAGACAGCAGAAGCAATCTAACTATAACCCTACAGCTGGTGGAATGGAAACAGCAATCACATAAAGGCAGACAAAATGAGATGGCAGGAGAGTATGTCCCAGACAAAAGAAACAAGATAAAACTATAAAAAAACAACTAAGTGAAATGGAGACAGGCACTCTGAGAAAATTCAGAATAATGAGAGTAAAGATGATCCAACATCTCAAAAAATAATAGAGGCACAGACCAAAAAGATACAGGAAATTTTTAAAAAGGGCTAGAAGATCTAAAAAACAGAGATGAACAACACAACAACTGAAAAGAAAAACACAATAGAAGGAATCAGTAGCAGAGTAAATGAGGTAGAAAAACAGGTAAATAAGTTGGAAAACAGAATACTGGAAATCACTGCTGTGGAACAGAAAACAGAAAAAAAAGAAAAGAAATGATAACAGTATCAGACACCTCTGGGACAACATTAAACACACTGCCATTTGCATCAGGGGTCCTAAGAGGACCTGAAAAAATATTTGAAGAGATAACAGCTGAAAATTCCCCTAACATGGGAAAGGAAACAGTCACCCAAGGCAGAAGTACAGAAAGCCCCATGCAGGGTAAACTGAAGAAGGAACATGCCAAAACAAAATAGTAATCAAACTGACAAATAATAAAAACAAAGAGAAAATATTAAAAGAAACAAGCAACAAATAATATACAAGGGAATCTCCACAGGATTATCAGCTGATTTTTCATCAGAGACTCTGAAGGCCAGAGGGAGTGGCAAAATATATTTAAAGAGACGAAGGGGAAGAACCTACAACCAAGAATACTCTACCCAGCAAGACTCTCATTCAGATTTGATGGAGAAATCAAAAGCTTACTAGACAAGCAAAACCTAAGAGAATTCAGCACTGGGAGACCAGCTGTGCAACAAATGCTGAAGGAAAATCCCTAGGTGGAAAAGGACACAAATAGAAAAAAGAAATTTACAAATGGAAGCACTCACCAGTAAAGGCAAACATACATTAAAGGTAGGAAATACTCACACACAAATATGACATCATAATCGTAAGGAGAGGAGAGCACAAAAGCAGCGTACTGGAAAGGACCAGCAGCGTAAGTCGATCTCATTTACATATAAACTACTGCATCAAAACCTCATGGTAACAGCAAATCAAAAATCTACAATAGATACACACACAGAAATCGAAAAGGATTCCAGACACAACACTAAAATTAATTATCAAATCACAAAAAAAGAGAATAAAAGAAGGGGAGCAAAAAGACCTACAAAAACAAATCCAACACAGTGAACACACATACCAGTAATTACCTTAAATGTTAATGGATTAAATGCTCCAACCAAAACACATAGACTGGCTGAATGTATACAAAAACAAGACCCATATATATGCTGTCTACAACAGATCCATTTGAGCTCTAGGGACACATACAGACTAAAAGTGATGAGGTGGAAAAAGGTATTCCATGCAAATAGAAATCAAAAGAAAGCTGGAGTAGCAATACTCACATCAGGCAAAACAGAATTTAAAGACTGTTACAAGAAACAAAGGACACTAACATAATGATTAAGGGACTGATCCAAGAAGAAAATATAACAATAGTAAATATACATGCACCCAACACAGAAGTACCTCAATATATAAGGCAAATGCTAAGACCGGGAGAAACTGACAGTAACACAGTAATTGTAGAAGATTTAACACCCCACTTTCAACAATGGACAGATCATCCAGGCAGAAAATCAATAAGGAAAAATAGGTCTTAAATGACATTGGAACAGACAGACAACTGATTTTTATAGAGCATTCATCCAAAAGCAGCAGAATATACATTCTTCTCAAGTGTACATGGAACATTTTCTAGGAATGATCACATACTGGGTCTCAAAGCAAGCCTCAGCAAATTTAACAAAACTGAAATCATATTAAGCATTTTTCTGACCAAAATGCTATGAGATGAGAAATCAATACAAGAAAAAAAAAAAAACAAAAAACTGTAAAAAACACAAATACTTGGAGACTAAACAATATGCTACTACTAAACAACCAATGGATCACTGAAGAAACCAAAGAGGAAATAAAAAAATACCTAGAGACAAATGAACACGAAAGCAAGAATATTCAAAAGCTACGGCATGAAATGAAAGCAGTTCTAATACAAAGCTTACAGCAATACAATCTTACCTCAGGAAACAAGAAAAATCTCAAATAAACAACCTAACCTTGCACCTAAAGCAATTAGAAAAAGAAGAAAAAACAAAACCAAAAGTCAGTAGAAGGAAAGAAATCATAAAGATCAGAGCAGAAGTAAATGAAATGGAGACAAGGATAACAATAGAATAGATCAATAAAAACTAAAAGCTGTTTCTTTGAGAAGGTAAACAAAATTGATAAACCTTTACCTGGACTCATCAAGAAAAAGAGAGCTCAAATCAGTAAAATTAGAAGTGAAAGGATTAATTACAATGGACACCACAGAAATAAAAGGGATCATAAGAGACTACACTACAAGCAACTATATGCCAATAAAATGGGACAACCTGGAAGAAGTGGACAAACTCTTAGAAAGGTACGACCTTCCAAAACCGAACCAGAAAGAAATAGAAAACAGGAACAGACCAAACCCATGTACCTATGGTCACGTAATCTATGACAAAAGAGGCAGAAATATACAAAGGGGAAAAGACAGCCTCTTCAATATGTGATGTTGGGAAAACAGGACAACTACATTAAATAAATAAAACTAGAACACTCCCTATCACTATACACAAAAATATAAACCCCAAATGGATTAAAGACCTAAATGTTAAGGCTAAATATTTTAAAACTCTTAGAGGAAAACATAGGCAGAACACTCTGACATAAATCAGAGAGATCTTTTCAAATCCACCTCCCAGAGTAATGAAAATGAAAACAAAAACAAACAAATGGAACCTAATTAAATTTAAAAGCTTTTGCATAGCAAAGGAAACCATAAATGAAAAAATAAGACTATCCACAGAAAGGGAGAAGATATTTACAAAGTATGCCACTAACAAGGCATTAACCTCCAAAATATACAAACAGCTCATGCAGCTCAATAACAAAAAAATTAACAATCTAATTAAAAAATGGGCAGAAGGCCTAAATAGATATTTTCCCAAAGAAGACACACAGATGGCCAAGAGGTACATGAAAAGATACCCAACATTAAAGAAATGCAAATCAAAACTACAATGAGATATCACCTCACATCCTCAGAATGGCCATCATCAAAAAGTCCACAAATAACAAATGCTGGAGAGGGCATGCAGAAAAGGCAACCCCCTGCTACACTGTTAGCGGGAAAGTAAATTGGTACAGCCACCATGGAGAACAGTATGGAGATTCCTTAAAGAACTAATACAGAACTACCATATGGGGCTTCTTGGTGGTCCAGTGGTTGAGAATCCACCTCCCAGAGGGGACACAGGTTTGCTCCCTGGTCAGGAAGAATCCATATGCTGTGGGGCAACTAGGCCTGAGTACCACAACTAATGAAATCCACGTACCCTATAGCCCATGCTCCACAACAAGAGAAAGCATTGCAATGAGAAGCCTGCCCACTGCAACTACAGAGTAACCCCTGCTCACTGCAACTAGAGAAAGCCTGCACACAGCCATAAAGACCCAGCACAGCCAAGTAAGTAAACAGAAAAAAAAAAAAAAAAAACTACCATATGATCTAGCAGTCCCACTCCTGGGCATAAACTCAAGAGAAAAACTTAAATTGAAAAGACACATGCACTCCATTGTTCACTGCAGCACTTTTACAATAGCCAAGATATGGAAGCAACCTGAATGTCCATCAACAGAGGAATGGAGTAAAAAAGATGTGGTACACTTGTACTGTGGAAAATTATTCAGCCATTAAAAAAAATGAAACGCCATTTCCAGCAACATGAATGAACCCAAAGATTATCATGCTAAGTTGAGTAAGTCAGAGAAAGACAAATATATTTGCTTACATGCAGAATAAGTATATACATATATTAAAAAAAAAAAAAAAAAAAAGGTACAAATGAATGTATTTACAAAACAGAAAGAGACTCTCAGACTTCAAAAACAAACTTATGGTTACCAAAGTGGAAAGGCTGGCGGGGGGGGGGGGGGGGGGGGGCGGGCGGAAAGGATAAATTAAATGTTTCAGACTGACACATACAC
Source organism: Dama dama (assembly GCF_033118175.1). Classification (NCBI taxonomy): domain Eukaryota; kingdom Metazoa; phylum Chordata; class Mammalia; order Artiodactyla; family Cervidae; genus Dama; species Dama dama. The sequence continues at coordinate 25,027,431 of NC_083689.1, read as the reverse complement.
AGTAATATATTTAAAATAGATAACCAACAAGGAAGGACCCAGGGAGCTCTACTCAACATTCTGTAATAAGCTAAATGGAAAGACAATTTGAAAAAGAACAGATACACGTATGTGTACAACTGAATTACTTTGCTATACACCTGGAACTAACGTAACACTGTAAACCAACCACACTCCAGTATAAAATTAAAAAGTTAAAAAAAAAAAAAAAAAGACAGGACCCTGCAGGACCCTCCCATGTACAAAAGCCACTCCATGTTCCCTGTTTCTTGTTTGTACAAGAAAGGATGTAGTCTGCTAGGCCTTTTCTGAATTCCAAAGAGCAGAGTAAAGCAGTCACTAATTAAGGAAAGGAAGGAATACAAAATCAAAGAAAAAGTCAAGAAATTACTCTTTGTAGTTGAGAGAATAGTTTATCTATAATCAGAGTCCTAGTTCCTTCTGGAGAAATATATTCAACAATCTCATGCATATCTTAGAACTGTTCTGCAGAAACTAAGACCCCTATCCAGCTTGAGGATGACGACTACATGCGGATCACAAGAACTAGACCCCAGACTGGAGGTTAAATTAGGAGGTTAATGATTTAAGACTCCTAAAACATCACCCTGTTAACTTACCACCAACCAATCAGAAGAAAGTCAAGCACCCTGCAACCCTCAACACAAATGTTGCCTTTAAAAACCCTTTCCTGAAGGACTTCCCTGGTGGTCCAGTGGTTACGAATATGCCCTGCAATGCAGGTGACACGGGTTTGACCCCTGGTAAGGGAACTAAGATCCCACATGCCACGGGGCAGCTAAGCCCAAGCTCAGCAACTAGAAAGTCCATGTGCTGCAATGAAAATCCCACAAGCCACAACTAGGACCCCAGGCAGCCAAATTTAAAAAAAAATAAAACAAAAAACCTTCCCTGAAAAACAGTCATTGGCGAGTTTGTGCCTTTTGAGCAAGGGTTGCTGATTCTCCTTGCTTGGCACCATGCAATAAAACACTGTACTTTCCCTCAACACAAACTCCTGTCAATAGACTGGCCTTGCTGTGTGACAGGCAAGCAGACCTAAGTTTGATTCAGTAACAATTTTGGGGACCATGAAGGGACAGCCATCTTGAGAGGCATCTCATCCACTGTACATCAGCCCCTGACTGCCAGTGGCACTCAGATCTTGTCTAGCAGGTGCCAGAGCACTTCTGTCTCAGGGACACCCCAAGTGCTTACCACTAATGGCATCACTGGCCCATGGTGTTTTCATTCCCTGGTAAAGGAAACAAGGTTCTGGTCCTGGTCTGTAAGAGATCTGTAGTAAGTGGTGCCACCTCTCATGTCCAGGGCATTCTTCCCTAGTGGGTTGCCTTGACTGGAATTTTACTTTTGGGAAGGGGGGAGGTGTAGGACTCTGTCATCTGGTTTTGAGCACAGTACCACTTTAATTGGACTTTCCTTTCCAGAACAAAGAGTCCCTTCGTTGTCCAGCACTGCCTAAGCAGTAATCGAGAAACTCCCTGTTAGAGCAAGGCTCATCTGCACCCCCATTCTCATGCCAGGTAACTGTGACCCTGAGAAGACTCCAGATACTAATCTGCTAGTCTGTTTCTGGTAACATCACTCACGTGAAAGAATAATGGGTAATGAGAGCTATGTTCCATCTTGTAGTTCCCTAAGGTGTATTTTGCAAACCTGGAAGATCTTAAGCTGTACTCCCATGAAAAGAAAGACAATGATATTTAACTGTAACACCACATGGCCCCAATATTCTTTAGGCTCTGATGACCACCCCCCCCCCAACTGTCTGTAGACTATAACACCTACATTCAACTAGAACTGTTTTGTAAAAAGGGAAGAAAATGGGATAAAATTCCTTATGTAAAGGTTTTATGGTATTGCATCAAAATGAACTTGACTTTTATCTTGGGAGTCTCAATACATGAGTGTGAATTCTGTTTCCTCTCTAGTTTCAACCCTCGTTAGGGGATCCTGGACCTGATTTGAGAGGAGACCCCACCATAAGGAGAGAAAGGAAATGAAAGGATTAATCATTCTCAGAGACACCCCTGACACTGATCCTCATTAGAGGACCCTGGTCTTTACCTTTGTTAGACTCCTGGTAACTTAAATGTGGTCTAGACATTCATAGAAACTAACAGTTTAAATTCAGTCATGAGTCTGAGTCAGAGCTGGCCAAGTTAATCTAGAAGTGAGGCATGTGAATGTGAGTGTTATATATTACTGTCTATGACTACTATTTGTTAATGAAAGCTCTTAAAAATTGGATGGTAATCTTAGCAAAGAATTATCATAAAAACAAAAAAATTTAATTTGTATAACAAATAGCTTGTGACACCAAAACAATGGATCTCAATGAAGGCAGCTACTCCCCTGACCAGACTGTTTTAGAAACTTAAGGGGGAGTTTCTGGTTCAGTTAAGGACGCTATTAGTATTTGTAGGCAGGAGACTGGGATACTAAACACCCTGAAGTAGGTGGGATGGTCACAATCATGAATGGTCCCATGCAACTTTGAATGTCCTACCAGATATTCACATGGGTGAAAAAAACAACTTATTAATTTCATTATCTGAATTTAGATCCTAACTCTACTTTTACATATAAAGACAAAATGCTTTCCCATGGTAATAATAATATAGAAATACAGGAGAACTGAGCAAAGAACTACTTTATTTTCCTCAGAACTCTACCAAGAGCTAGATACTATTGTAAAGGACCATGTCATTGAGTAACACCAAACAAGGTGTTTAGATTACCAATTCAGTGCTCGCTTCAGCACCACATATACTAAAATTGGAACGATACAGAGAAGATTAGCATGGCCCCTGCGCAAGGATGACAAGCAAATTTGTGAAGCATTCCATATTTTTGAAACTGGAGCCCATTATACAGAGTGAAGTAAGCCAGAAAGATAAAGACCAATACAGTATACTAATGCATATATATGGAATTTAGAAAGATGGTAATGATAACCCTATATGCAAAACAGAAAAAGAGACACAGATGTACAGAACAGACTTTGGGACTCTGTGGGAGAAGGCGAGGGTGGGATGTCTGAGAGAACAGCATTGAAACAAGTATACCATCAAGGGTGAAACAGATCGCCAGCCCAGGTTGGATACATGAGACAAGTGCTCAGGGCTGGTGCACTGGGAAGACCCAGAGGGATGGGATGGGGAGGGAGGCGGGAGGGGGGATCGGGAGGGGGAACACATGTAAATCCATGGCTGATTCATGTCAATGTATGGCAAAAACTACTACAATACTGTAAAGTAATTAGCCTCCAACTAATAAAAATAAATGAAAAATAAATAAACTCATTAAAATGAAAAAAAAAGATTACCAATTCAACATACTTGTCATAGTCTGTATTTGTAGGTATTGCAGTCATAATGATTTAAATATGCCTCTATTTATATATGTCATTGAGTATGATCACATGTAAGCATTTATATTATACATTGAAATACCAGTACTTTTTAAAAGTAATATTAGAGTTGGACAGTACATTGATATCTTTAAAATTATGTGTATAGATTTTATCATCTATGAATTTTATTTCAGAATAATCAAAGGGGCATTACAAAATATATGATATAAAAAACGAGCACTGGGTGTAATGTACTTGAAAACCACTAACAAGACTGCTTCTGAGAATAAATCTGATCTATAATTACTATTATAAAAATGGAAATGTTCCTTCCAAATGGTTTTTATTCTAATAATCTGTACAAATAACAAACTTTTAAAAGGTAAAAAGCACAGAATTAAGGGATCCATCAAAACCAAAGATGAGGTGGCCGAGGGAGTCGCGCGCGGTTCTGGCGGCCCGGCCGCGGATTGGGCCTGGGGGCGGCGCCTGTCGGAGGGGCTCCAGCCCGGCGGCGGCGGCGCCCGCGGCCCCGGAGCGGATTGAGACCGAGGCCGCTAGGCGCGCCCGGGGTAAAACAAAGAGAATGAAAGTAGTAGCTAATTTTCAAAGTATAAAGGAAGAATGGGTTTGTGAAACAGGATCTGACCACCAACCTCTTAGTGATAGTCAACAAACAAATTGTGAATATTTTGTTGACAGCCTTTTTGAGGAAGCTCAGAAGGTTGGTGCCAAATGTTTGTCTCCCACTGAACAAAAGAAACAGGTAGATGTTAAGTATAAAATTATGGAAAAATGGATTCACTGTCAATGATGATTTCAGAAGTTTTTCTGATGGTGCAAGTCAACAGTTTCTGAACTCCATCAAAAAAGGTGAATTACCTTTAGAATTACAGGGAGTTTTTGATAAAGAGGAGATGGATGTTAAAGTTGAAGATAAGAAAAATGAAGTATGTATGTCAACAAAGCCTGTGTTCCAGCCCTTCTCAGGACAAGGTCACAGACTGGGAAGTGCTACACCAAAAATTGTTTCTAAAGCAAAGAATATTGAAGTTGAGAATAAAAATAAGTTGTCTGCTGTCCCACTAAACAATCTGGAACCCATCACTAATATACAGATCTGGTTAGCCAATGGGAAAAGGACTGTCCAGAAGTTTTACATTTCTCATAGGATAAGCCACATCAAAGACTTCATCGAAAAATACCAGGGATCTCAGAGGAGTCCTCTCTTTTCCCTGGCAACTGCTCTTCCTTTCCTCAAATTGCTAGATGAAACACTCACATTGAAAGAAGCTGATTTACAGAATGCTGTAATCATTCAGAGACTCAAAAAAACCGCTGAACCTTTTAAAGAACTTTCATAGCATTGATTTTTGATACACTAAGTGGAAAGTTTCCCCAAAAATGATGGCCATAAGTGGACATGCAAATCAAAGCAAGGGAAAGTCAGATTTGCTGGGTTTTGCACGGTTTAATTCCCTGCTGATGAGATTTTAAAATAAGTACAAGTTAGGAAAGTAAACTATTACTGGAAACATATTCAGTGAACTCTTTCCAGAAGGCTACTCAGAAAGAAAAATATACTTATTTTCAAATACCATTTATTCAACATAAGATATATTCAATAACTATAGTATCTAAAATCTTAATATGGTATAAAGTAGGAAATATGTGCATAGCATCTTTCATTCAAATATCATTCCCAAACAGCAATGATGTGTTTAAATGTTAGCTGTCTCAGATTTTTTAAATGGCAATACATTAAAAAATTGTACATGGCAGGTTAAAAGCATCAATGTACTTTTCTTACATGTGAGATACAATCATAAGGCTGAAAAGGTCTGCTTTTACCACAGCTTTACCTAAACCTCAGAAGTGTTCCCAATTTGCATACTCCAACAGTCGAATATTAACAATATCTGGGATGTACTTTCATTTAAGAATAAAATTGTGTAGCTTAAAAAAAAAAAAAAACCAAAGATGACAAGAAAAAAGAAACATCTCTATATTTGTTGTCTACACATTATCACTATGGATTAAGTCTTCATTAATGTCCAACAAATTCAAATAATATTAACACCTAAGCCTGTAACATATTGCTCCAAAAGTTCAGTTCATATAGTAAAAATTTTTTAAAAAGCTAGAATTTATTAAATATTGTGTGTCAAGCAATGATCTTAAAATCTTGTATTAATTTGTTATCTTTGGCAATAATCCTATAAAGTAGATACTATTATTATTTCCATGTTCATGTGGCAAACCTAAGGCTCATAAAGGGTAAGTAACCTGCTTAAGAGATCAGAGCCAATATTGAAGCTAAGATGTTAAAACCTCAGAAATCACCCTTTAATCCTTAACCCATTTACCTTACACAAGCAAGTCAGGAAAATTCCTCTAGGTTTCATTTTTTTACATTAACAAAACTGAATTGCTGAAAAGTTAAATGAAATAAAATATGTACTACTACCACCATTTATTACACTAAATGCCTGTTGCTGCATTATAAGAGCTTCTTAATAATAGTTATTCTATTATTCTACTGTTATTCTCAGTATATTCTACATTGTTCTACAATGGAGGCTACCACAATTCTATATTCTATTCTACTGTTATTCTACACACATTATTCTCTAATTATTTTATTGACAATTCCAATCAAAATTCCAATATTAATATTTTAAAGGCTAACCTTTTGTTTCATACACCAAAATCTTAATATATTTGGCAATAATTACTAGTCATCTACCACTCAATTCAGCAATCCTGTTTCAGGAATTTATCCTCAGACAAGCCTGCACATGTATGAAATGGTGTAATTACAAGGTTATTTAGTACATAACTGTTTGTAAGAACAAAAGATTTTAAACAACCCAACTGTTCATCAATAGCGGAGTGGCTAGGCAAACTAAAAGTTGTGTCCATACTAAGGATACTATGAGGCAGAAAGGAAAAAAAAAAGACAAAAAAAGAATGTAGAAGCATTTCTCTTAAGACTGTCACAATCCATTGCTCAGTTAAAAAAAAAAAGGTAAAGTACAATGAGGGGGAAAAGTCTTTTCAATAAATGGTGCTGAAGGACTTCCCTGGTGGTCCAGTGGTTAAGATTCTACACTACCACCTCAGGAGGGTGGGTTCGATCCCTGATTGGGGAGCTAAGATCCCACATGCCACGCAACTACAAAAAAAAAATAAAAATGGTGCTGAGACAGCCAGATATCTGTATCCAACAGTGAAGTTGGTCCTCTAACTCACAAGGTATATAAAAAATTAACTCAAAATGAACCAAAGACCTAAATATAAAAGCTAAAACTATAAAACTCTTTGGAAGAAAACAAAGGCATAAATCTTTGTGACCTTGGATGAAGCAGTGATTTCTTAGATACAACACCAAAAACCACAAGAAACGAAACTAAATGTAGATAAAGTAAATGTGATCAAAATTTAAACTTTTATGCTCCAAAAGGACACCATCAAAAAAGTAAAAAGACGATCCATAAGAGAATATTTTTGTAAATCCCTATTATCTGTTAACAAGCTTGCATTTAGAATATATAAAGAATTGTTGTTTATTCACTAAGTCATGTCCAACTCTTTCGTGACCCACAGACCATGGCCCTCCAGGCTCCTCTATCCATGGGAATTCCCAGGCAACAATACTGGGGTGGGTTGCCATTTCCTGCTCCAAGGGATCTTCCTGACCCAAGAACTGAACCCACACCTCCTGCATTAGCAGGTGGATTCTTTGTCACTGAGTCACCAGGGAAGCTGCATATAAAAAATTATTAATATTTAATTAAATAAATAAAGACCCAATTAAAAATGAACAATGGATCTGAACTGAAATTTCTCCAAAGAAGACACACAAATGGTGTAAAAAGATGTTCAATGCCACTGGCCATCAGGGAAATGGAAATCAAGCCCACAAATGAGATACCACTTTATACTCACTAAAATCACTATAAAAAATGACAATAACAAAAAAAAAAGACAATAACAAGTGTTGATGAGGATATGGAAAAACTGGACTCCACAAATGAGATACCACTTTATATCCACTAAAATGGCTGTAATAAATGACAATAACAAGTGTTGATAAGGATATGGAAAAACTGGACTCCTCATACATTACTGATAGGAACATAAAATGGTACAGCCACTGTGGGAAACAGTCTGGCAGTACCTAAAAGTAGAATTACCACATTATCTAATGACTGCATTCATTGATACATAACCAAGAGAACTTTAAAAATATACTGTTCAAAGATACTGAAGGTTCAGTTCCAGACTACCACAATAAAGAGTACCATGAATTTTTATTTCCTCAGTGTATATAAAAGTTACGTTTACACTATACCATCCATAGATATATACATAGACATCCATGTATAATAGCATTATGTTTAAAACATGTTTGTACCTTAATTTAAAAATACTTTATTGCTAAATGTTAACCATCATCTGAGCCTTCAGCCAGCCATAATCTTTTTGCTGGTGGAAAGTTTAAAATACTGCAAGAATTACCAAAATGTGACACAGACACATGAATTAATTAAGCAAATACTGTTGGAAATACAGAGCTGAACAGACTTGTTCCATGCAGGGTTGCCACAAACCTTCATTTGTTTGGGGAAAAAAAAAAGCAGTATCAACAAATATAATAAAGTGAAGCACTATAAAGTGAGGTATGCTTGTATTCACACAAAAACTTTTACAAGATGTTAAAAGGAAAAATGAAATACTGATTCATGCTACAACATGAATGGATCTTGAAAACATCATAAAAAGTGAAAGAAGCTAGACACAAAAGACCACAATTGTATGACTTCATTTAAATAAAATGTCCAGAATAGGCAAATTCATAGAGACACAAAGTAAATTACTGGTTGCCAGGAGGGAGAAGGGGAATGGTGAGTGACACCTAATGGGCATGGAGTTTCCTTCAGGAATAATGAAAATGTCCTAGAACTAGATAGTAGTGATGGTTGCATAACTTTCTGAATATACAAAGAATCACTAAATTGTACACTTTAAAAGGAAGAATATTATGCTATGTAAGTTACATCTCAATTAAAAAAATAACGATTTGAGGGAGAATGGAGTCTGAGTCCCTTCACTGTTTACCTGAAGCTACCACAACATTGTTAATTGGCTATACCCGAAAACAAAATAAAAGTTTAAAGTTTAAGGAAAAAAAAAGAAAAAATATTCAATGTGAATCAGCTATAATGAACCAATCCACAATTTTTGTGATTATCTGATAGTTATGCATATAATCTCACATTCCTCTTTTCTAAAATGTAAGATTAAAGTAGTGCCAATATATCACCCAAAAGTATACAAACTACAGTTTCTTGATCAGAAAGTCTGGTTTTTCCTTCAGGTAAAAGAAAGATTAAAAACACAAATACTTGTGACAACATTCATAATTAGTATTAATACCGCCATTTCTGATACTGTAAAAACTTGGTAAAGAGTCTGCCTGCCAATGCAGAGAACATGGGTTTGATCCCTGGTCCAGGAAGATTCCACATGCCACAGAGCAACTAAGCCCATGCCGCAACTACTGAAGCCCATGCACCCCAGAACCCATTCTCTGCAACAGGAGAAGCCACCACAATGAGAACCCCACACATAGCAACTAGAGAGTAGCCCCCATTTGCCACAATCAGAGAAAGTCCATGCACAGCAATGAAGACCTAGCGCAGCCAAAAATTAATTAATTAATTAAATTTTTTAAAAAACTTCTAACTTTAAATTCTGGAGTACTCTTGGGCATTCATACCAGAGAATGAAAACTTATGTTTGCATAAAAATCTATGCGTGGGTGTTCATAGCAGGTTTACTCATAACAGCCTCAAATTATGCATAGCAGGTGAATGGTTGTCCTTCAGCAGATGAATGGTTAAATACACTGCACTATTGCTCAGACATAAAAAGGAATGAGTAATTGATACATGCAACAAGTTGGATGAATCTCTAGGGAGTTATGCAAAGTCACAAAAGCCAATTCCAAAAAGTTACATATTGTATATTTACATTTACATAACACTTCTGAAATGACAAAACCGTAGAACTGGAAAACAGTTTAGGGTTGTCAGGGGTTAGGGATGGGGACAGAGGAGAGTGGTCACCAGAGAGGTGGAGTGTGGTTATAAAAGGGCAACTTAAGGCATCTTTGAGATGGAACAGTTTAAGTACCTTGTTGCAACAGTGGATAAAATAATCTACATGTGTGATAAAATAGTATACAACACAAATGACTACAAGAAAAACTGGGGCATTTGAACAATGGATTCAAATGGATTATATCTGTGGATTACATCAAGATCAATATCATTATGATATTGCATTATAGCTTTGTAAAATGTTATCTCTGGGGAGAACTGGTAAAGGGTAATCTCTCTGTATTATTTCTTACAACTGCATGTGAATTTAATCTCAATAAAAATTTTAATTTTAAAAAAAAGGTGCAGATCAATGTATATAGGGTGCTACATAGGAGTAAAAATAAAATTATATTTGTATTTACATAAAAAACACTGAAAGGATACCGAAAGTGGTTATCTTAGGGTAGGGAGAAATAGGGTAGGAACCAAGACTTTTCAGTGCATAAGTGTTTAAAATAGTTGTATATTTGAAATATGTTATCAAGTTTCCTGGTCAAAAATAATAAAATATTAAGAGTACATTTTGTTCAAAAAAGAACTTAATTCAGTACACATTCTCTTGCTTTGGGAAGTACTCCAATTTCAACTATCCTTACCTCTAACCTCTGTGTCTGATCCTTGCCCAAAAGGTCACGAACTTCTTCATTATATATTTCCAAATAAGACACTCGAACCAAAAATCTGTAAAGAAAACATCATTCTTAAATTTAAAAAAAAAGCAGTGAAATATTAGGACAGTTTTAAAAATGTGTTTATAAAGGTTGTACATCTTTCTTATGTTTGTACTTCTCAATATTAGAAAATAGTTATTTTACCTCGTATCACCCTCTGCTTTTGCAATATGACCAAATATGTGAGCAAAGGAATTTGGAATGATTCCTCTAAGTTCAGGAACAGCTCGAACACCTTCCATGGTAAACGTTTTGCCAGTTCCAGTTTGTCCATATGCAAAAATAGTCCCTGAAAACAATGAAGAAAATCAAGTCTGATTCTACAGTCTGATGCTACAGAACAATAGCTCTTAAAATTAATTCTTTTGACACAGTGATGCAATTTCTAGCCTGGATTTAAGTTTATTCTAATATAAATTTCTCCTTTATTTTCAGCAATTATAGCATGAACTGTGTACCACACGAGCACAGTACTGTTAAAGTTCTAGAGCCAATGAGATAAATGCAAAATCGAGCATTTTAGCTAATCCTAAGAAATTTCTTGTTTATGTTAATTACTTAATGCGGACATTAGAGAAAGTAGTATAGTTACAGCAAAAGAACAAAGGTTCCAGAGTAGAAAGACCTCAACGTGAATCCACACATTTGCCACTTTTCAGACATTTGACCTTAGAAACTATCTACCCAAAGATTATCTCCTCAATAGTAAAATGAGGATAAGAATAACTATTGTGCAATGATCACATGAAACAAGAATCACATGAAACAATTTACTTCAAGCAACCAACATGACACCGAGCAAATAGCCTAATCCTAAAATAAGTATGTTATTTCAAAATAAAAGTTTTAAGTAACAGCTACAAGGAATAGGGGGAATTAACAAAAAGAAGTGACTATATATTATAAGAAATTACAGATACAATTTAAATTTTCTAAATATCCAAATTAATTCATTTAACAAATACTATACACCTGAGCCTGGCATGGTGCTATGCCTCAGGGACACAATGACAAACACAATCTTTAATGTCATAGTATGTGTCATCTTGGAGAGAACATATTAGCCAAATAATTATAAGCAAGATGAGTGTTGGGAATGAGAAACACAGAGTTCTACATGAGAGTCAGGAACATAATCTAGGCAAGAAAACTAAGGCAGAAGGAAAGGGGAAGAGGTCAAAGAAAGCTTTCCAGAAGAGTCCATATAATATATGAGCTTGAGTTAGAAACAGATGGACAGCAAAAGGCAAAAAAGAGAAGGGAGATTCCGCAAAAACGCAAGGAGACCAGAAGGGGAAAGACAGAGATGGAGAAGGACAGTGGATGCGGTTAGAGCTAAAGAAATTGAGGGGCTTAATTATACAGGGTGATGAAGAACATGTTAAGGTTCTAGAGCTTATCTAAAAAACAAAGTGAAGAAGACTGTCATCACAGTCACTGGCTATACTGTATACAAAGAACTGGAAAAAAGCAACGGAAGAAGTGAAGAAACCAGTTAGAGGGCTGACACGGTTAACCAGGTAAGAGATGGTGCTGACAATAGAAGGGGATGAAAAAGATGGAAAGTATTTCACAGATATTTAGCAGTTAGAATCAAGAGGCCTGGGAAAGAACTAGTCAAAAGCAGACCAGGGAAAAGGAAGAATTGAGGGTGACTTTCAAATTTCTGGCTTGACTGAGGGAATGTAACGCTAGCTATGTACTGAGATGGTGAACACCACTGGAAGAAAGGACAGTTTGAAAGGGAACATCATGCAACGAGTGTGGAGGTACTAAGCTTTAAGTCTATGATACACTCACATGGACGTGCCCAGCAAGCAGGCAGATGGATAAGACTCATTTGCCAGCTGAAGCTGTGGCATTGGGTGAGACTTCCTCAGGAGACAGTACAACAGATACAGCCCAGGAAGTGCCAGCAGAAACGAGAAAGGCTAAGAAAGTAGATTTTTATCTAACTCCCTAAGTATTTCAAACTCTTTCATTAAGAATATAACTTACTACATTAAAAGGAGCTAAAAATACCATGAATTCATATACTGCATTTTAGAAAAGACACAACAGCTATCATTTACTGACCATCTGCTATGTGCTATGTCATATACTTTATATGCATTCCTATTTTTCACCCCAATCCTAAGAGCTAGGCAATATTTATATCCCCACAATTTAGCTGAGGAAACAAAGGCTTAGAGAGGTTGAATTACTTGGTCTATGTCATTTTAAACAAAATCTGGACACACTCCAGTTGGCTCCACAGCCCATGTATTTTTACCAGTATGTAATAACCAAAAAAAATTTTAACTCAAAATTAACACCTACTTAATGCAGGACTTCCCTAGTGGTGCAGTGGATAGGAATCTGCCTGCCACCACAGGGGACACAGGTTGGATCCCTGGTCTGGGAAGATTCCACATGCTGTGGAGCAACGAAGCCTGTGTGCCTCTGAGTCAACACTCTAGAGCCCGCAAGCCACAAGTGCTGAGGCTGCATGGCACAACTCTGCAAGTCTGCACACACCAGGGGCCACGGGTTCCAACCACTGAGCCTGTGCCACAACGCACGACGTCTGTGTGCCTGGAGCCTGTGCTCTTCAACAAGAGAAGTCACTGCAATAATAAGAGGCCACACACCACAGCAAAAAGTAGCCCCTGCTTGCCACAACTAGAGAAAGCCTATGCAAAGCAACACAGACCTAGCACAGCCAAAAAATACATAAATAAAATGAATGCAATTTCTATGAATGGATTAAATACATGATCATTACTAATTTTAAAAGTATATTAAGTAACTAGAAGAACAAACAAAACCCAAAATTAGTAGAAGGAAAGAAATCAAACGATCAGAGGAGAAGCAGAAATAAATGAAATAGAGACAAAGAAAACAGAAAAGAACAATCAAATCAAAAGCTGCTTCTCTGAAAGATAAACAAAACTGACAAATCTTCAACCAGACTCATTAAGGAAAAAGGTGGCTCACATCAATAAAATTAAAAATGAAAAGGAAGTTACAATGGACACTGCAGAAATACAAAGAATCATAAGAGACTACTACAAGCAACTATATGTCAATGAAATGGACAGCCTAGGAGAAATGGACAAATTCTTAGAAATATACAACCTTCCAAGACTGAACCAAGAAGAAATAGAAAATACAAACAGACCAATTACAAGGTACAACAGGGATGGTCTTGATCACTGTCTCCAGTTATGCTAAAGAAGCTGAAGTTGAACGGTTCTATGAAGACCTACAAGACCTTCTAGAACTAAAACCCAAAACATTCCTGAAATGTTCACTGATTCCTAAAATGCTCAATTTTCCTGCTTAAAATTCTCCAAATCAGGCTCCAACAGTACGTGAACCAGGAACTTCCAGATGTCCAAACTGGATTTAGAAAAGGCAGAGCAATCAGAGATTAAATTGCCAACATCTGTTGGATCAAAGGAAAAGTAAGAGAGTTATAGAAAAACATCTACTTCTGCTTTATTGATTACACCAAAGCCTTTGATTGTGTGGATCACAACAAACTGTGGAAAATTCTTCAAGAGATGGGAATACCAGACCACCTGACCTGACTCCTGAGAAATCTGTATGCAGGTCAAGAAGCAACAGTTAGAACTGGACATGGAACAATGGACTGGTTCCAAATTGGGAAAGGAGTACATCAAGGCTGTATATTGTCACTCTGCTTATTTAACTTCTATGCAGAGTACATCATGTGAAATGCCAGGCTGGATGAAGCACAAGCTAAGATCAAGATTGCCGGGAAAAATATCAGTAACCTCAGATACGCAAATGACACCACCCTTACAGCAGAAAGTAAAGAGGAACTAAAGAACCTCTTGATGAAAGTCAAAGAGGAGAGTGAAAAAGCTGGCTTAAAACTCAACATTCAAAAAACTAAGATCATGGCATCCAGTCCCATCACTTCATGGCAAACAGATGGGGAAACAATGGAAACAGTGATAGACTTTATTTTCTTGGGCTCCAAAATCACTGCAGATGGTGACTGCAGCCATGGAATTAAAAGACGCTTGCTCCTTGGAAGAAATGCTATGACCAACCTAGACAACCAAAAGCAGAGACACTGCTTTGCCAACAAAGGTCCTTCTAGTCAGAGCTATGGTTTTTCCAGTAGTCATTTATAGATGTGAGAATTGGACTATAAAGAAAGCTGAGCACCAAAGAACTGATGCCTTTGTACTGTGGTGTTGGAGAAGACTCTTGAGAGTTCCCTGGGCTGCAAGAAGATCAAACCAGTCAATCCTAAAGGAAATTAGTCGTGAATATTCACTGGAAGGACTGATGCTGAAGCTGAAACTCCAATATTTTGGCCACCTGATGGGAAGAACTGACTCATTGGAAAAGACCCTGATGCTGGAAAAGACTGAAGGCAAGAGAAGAAGGAGATAACAGGGGATGAGATGGTTGGAGGGCATCACTGACTCGATGGACATGAGTTTGAGGAAACTTTGGGAGTTGATGATGGACAGGGAAGCCTGGGGTGTTGCAGTCCATGGGGTCGCAAAGAGTCAACATGACTGAGCGACTGAACTGAAAATTAAAATTGATTTTAAAACTCCCAACAAACAAAAGTCCAGGACCAGAAGGCTTCACAGGCAAATTCTATCAAACATTTAGAGAAGAGTTAACACCTCTGAAACTTTCCAAAAATTGCAGAGGAAGGAACACTCCCAAACTCATTCTATGAAGCCACTATCGTCCTGACACCTAAACCAGACAAAGACGCCACACATTACAAAAAAAGAAAATTGCAGGCTCCAATATCACTGATGAGCACAGACACAAAAATTTTCAACAAAATACTAGCAAACCAAATCCAGCAATACATTAAAAGAATAATACACCATGATCAAGAGGGATTTATTCTGGGGATATAAGGATTCTTCAATACCCACAAATCAATCAGTGTGATAAACCATATTAACAAACTGAAAGATAAAAACCGTATGATCATCTCAATAGATGCAGAAAGTTTTTGACAAAATTCAACACCCATATATGATAAAAACTCTCCAAAAAGTGGGCACAGAAGGACCCTACCTCAACATAATCAAAGGCCATGTTTGACAAACCCACAGCTAACATCATTCTCAACAGTGAAAAACTAAAAGAATTTCCTCCAAAATCAGGAACAAGACAAGATGTCCATTCTTGCCACTTTTATTCAACATAGTTTTGCAAGTCTTAGATACAGCAATCAGAGAAGAAAAAGAAATAAAAGGAATCCATGTTGGAAAAGAAGTAAAACTGTCACCATCGCAGATGACATGATACTATACATCCAAAATCCTAAAGATGCTATCAGAATACTACTAGAGCTCAATGAATTTGGTAACGTCGCAAACAAAGTCAAAACACAAAAATCCGTTGCAATTCTATATATACTAACAACAAAAGATCAGACAGAGAAATTAAACAATTCCATTTAACACTGCATCAAAAAGCATAAAGTACCTAAAACAAACCTAAAGAGGCAAAAGACCTGTACTCTGAAAACTGTAAGACACTGATAAAAGAAACCAAAGGTGACACAAACTGACGGAAAGTTATACCATGTTCTTGGATTGGAATAATCAATATTGTCAAAATGACTATACTACCCAAGGCAATCTACAGATTCAATGCAATCTCTATTAAATGATCAATGGCGTTTTTCACAGAACTAGAACAAAAAAAAATTTTAACATATATGGTAACACAAAAGACCCAGAATAGCCAAAGCAATCCTGAGAAAGAAAAAGGAGCTGGAGGAAACAGGCTCCCTGATTGAGACTATCCGACAAATCTACAGTCATCAAAATAGCATGGTACTGGCACAAAAACAGAAATATAGATCAATGTAACAGGATAGAAAAGTCCAGAGATAAACCCACACCCCTACTGTCAATTAATCTATCACAAAGGAGGCAAAACTATACAATGGAGAAAAGACTATCTCTTCAATACACAGTGCTGGGAAAACTGGACAGCTATATATTAAAAAAAAAAAAAAAGAAAGAAAGAAATAAAACACTCCCTAACATCATACATGAAAGTTAACTCAAAATGGATTAACGATCTAAATGTAAGACCAGATACTACAAAACTCTTGGAGGAAAACATAGGCAGAATTCTTTGACATAAATCACAAGACTGTTTTCTATCCACCTTCTAGGATAATAAAAATAATAATCAGATCTAATTAAATTTAAAAGTTCTTGTACAACAATGGAAACCATAAACAAAATTAAATGGAATGGGAAAAAAACATTTGCAAAGTATGCCACTGATAAGAGATTAATCTGCAAAATATACAAACAGCTCATGAAGTTCTATATGAAAGAACCAAATAACCCAACCAAAAAATGGGCAGAAGACCTAAATAGACATTTCTCCAAAGAAGACATACAGATGGCCATGAAGCACATGAAAGATGCTCAACATCAGTAATTATCAGAGAAATGCAAATCAAAACTATAATGACATATCATCTCACACCAGTAAGAATGACCATCATTAAAAAGTCTACAAATAATAAATGCTAGAGAGGGTGTGGAGAAAAGAGAACCCTCCTACACTGTTGGTGGGAATGTAAATTGGTATAACCATTATGGAGAACAGTATGGCGGTTCCTTAAAAAACTAAAACTAGAACTACCATATGATCCAGTAATCCCACACCTGGGCATTTATCCAGAGAAAACCATAATTCAAAAAGATATAGGCACCCCAATGTTCATTAGAGCATTATTTACAATACTCAAGACATGGAAGCAACCTAAATGCCCATCAACAACAGAACAGATAAAGATGTGGTACCTATATACAATGGAATACTAGTTGGCCATAAAAAAGAATAAAACAATGCCATTTGAAGCAATGTGGATGGATCTAGAGATTATCATACCAAGTGAAGTCAGAGAAAGACAGCTATCACATGATATCACTTATATGAGGAATCTTGAAAAAATTATGCAAATGAACTTATTTACAAAACAGAAACAGACTTACAGACATCAGAAACAAACTTAGAGTGACCAAAGGGAAACTTGGTAGGCAGGGATAAGTCAGGAGTTTGGGATTAATATACACACATACTGTATATAAAATAGATAATCAACAGGACATACTGTCCAGCACAGGGAACTCAATTACTTGTACTAATCTATACAGGAAAAGAATCCGAAAAAGATGGATATCCGTATAACCTAATCACTTTGCTATATACCTGAAACTAACACAACATTGTAAATCCTCCAATATGAAATAAAAATTAAATTTTAAAAAATTTTAAAAGGATACTAATTTACAATATTAAAAGTGAGAAAGAAGGACCACAAACCTCCTAAAATTAAAGAATCTCATCTTATTTTCAGAAATGAGAATCCAAATTTCTACTTTTTAAATGTCACTCTTAACAAATCTAATGCTATCATTTCCTTCATATGAACTTTTTAAATGTTAGTTTTTAAAAATTAAAAATGGCCTGAGATTTTACCCAGTCTCCTTGTTTCTAACGATCACTAATACTTAAAATGACAGAAGGTTCATCAAAAAACTGCACATGGATATTTACAGCAGCTATATATAACTGCCAAAACTTGGAAGCAACCAAGATTTCCTTAGTAAGCAGATAAAACTGTTGTACATCAGGACAATGGAATATTATTCACTGATTAAAAAAAGAGAGATGAGTTAATAAGTCATGAAAAGGCATGGAGGAAACTTAAGTGCATGTTACTATCAATCGGAAAAGGCAACATACTATATATATAACTCCAACTACATGACACTCTGGAAAAAGCAGAACTATGGAGACAGTAAAAAGATTAGTGGCTGCCAGGGTTTAAGGGGGAGGGAGGGATGAACAGGTGGAGTACAGAGTGAAACAACTGTGTACGATATTACAATGGTGAATAACTGTCATTATCTATTTGTCCAAACTCACAGTATGTACAATATCTAGAGAGAACACTAATGCACACTATGGGGCTTGGAGGATAATGATATGCTAATACAGGGTCATCAATTTTATTTTATTTATTTTTTTTTTTTCAGGGTCATCAATTTTAACGAATGTAATCACTGTGGTGCAGGATGGTGACAGCAGGGAAGGTTGTGCATTTTGGGACATGGGGGAACTCTCACTACTTTGTTCAATGTTACTGCAAACATAAAATGTTCTAAAAATAGCTTATTAATTTTAAAAATCTTTTTTAAATGGTAGAAGGATTATGTACTTGCTACTGAGAATCCAAATAGTTACAATTAAACTACATGTGAATAATGCAGAGTAAACTGCATTATATATTATAGCATTCCTAATTTTTGTCCTTTTTCAAAATGTTTTTCTATTTTTTACTATCAACAATCTTCAGTCAGCATAATACACTAGAAAACGAGCAGAAAGTCCTTGACATTCACACATTACTCTCTATAATGTTTATTTTTTATATATACATAACAGTTCAAAATTCAACTTGTGGCATTTCTGCTCCCAACAAAGATGGAATAAGAACCAAATTCACTCTCCCGGTGGAACAAGAAGCAGACCAAATATATAAAACAATAGTTTTCAAGAGAATGAACATCAGTCAACAAAGGGCTGTGGTTCCTGAAAGATGAAAAACAGGTAAGGTAGGTCATATGATTGCCCAGCTTCCTGTCATGAGAGAGAATCCAAGTCATGGAGGAGGAGGAAGAACCCAAGCAGCTGTCAGCAGATTCCCTGAGTTGAGAAGAAGCTGAGACTCCAAAGAGGCCAACATAGCTAAAATTTGGAGGACACATTCCCAGAGAAGAGAAAGCTGCACAAAAAGAGCTCCAGAGATCTACAGAAGTTCCTCGAGTATTCAGCTGGGTACTCGTTAGCACAAAAGTATAAGGAAACTATCTAAGTATGGGTGGTAGGGGAAGGAATCATATGGAAAGATGGGAAGGAAAAGTCCCCAGCACTCACAAAGGCCAAGAACTGTATTTGTTGCCTCTCATAATTCACAGGACATTAGGAACATATAGTATACAGTAAGGCCTTGCCTCCGTAGTGGGGAATAATAACCTTACACTGAGCACTGCTCTAGTCCTAACCAAAAAATCTTACAAAAAAGACCTGAAAGAATGAAACTGCTTTCAAGTAAGCACATCCCAGAACAAAGCTCATGAATATTTATAGAATGAAAAAAAATCCAAGACCCAAAGTAAAATTCAGAACACCCAACCAAAAATTGCCAAGCTTGTAAAAAAAAGGCAAAATGATGACTCATAATGAAGAAATCAATCAAAATTAGTTTATAACTAACACAATGTTAGAACTAGCAGATGATTTTAAAACAGTTATAAAAACTGTACTCTTTATACAATAAAGTGGAAACTCTGGATGGAAGTTTGGAAGAACTTGGATGGAAGATATAACAAAAACCCATATCAAACTTCTAGAGATGAAAACTACAGTGTATGAGATGAAAAATACAACACACAGGGATAATAGTAGATTAGGCACTGTAGAAGAAAAGATCTGTAAACCTGAAAACATACCAACAATCTAAAATGAAACATAGAAAAAAATTAAAAGTAAAAAATCAGCATCAGTGAGCTGTGGGATAATTTCAAGCAGCTAAGCATATGTGTCATTATATGCCCCCCCCAAAGTGGAGAGGACAGAAAAAATATTCGAAGAAATATGACTGAAAATTTTCCAAATTTGATGAAACCCACAGATCCAAGCCGATTAATGAACTATGGCCCAAAAACATGAAGAAAAAATACATTAAGGCATATCATAAACAAACTGACAAAGCCAGTGACAAAGGAGGAAATCTTAAAAGCAACCAGAGAAAGACATGTTACATGAAGAAGAAGAAAAGGATGAAAGTAGATTTCTGATCAGAAAATAATTTAAATGAGAAGAAAGAAGAGCACTGTCTTTCATACTAAAGGAAGAAACCATCAATCTAGAATCCCATATCCAGTGAAAATATCCTTCAAATACAAAGGCAAAAAAAACTTTTCTTAGACTACAAAAGCTAAAATAATTTATCACCCGTAGACATGCACTCTAAGGAATGTTTAAACAAAAATTTTCAACGCAGAAGGAAAATGATACTAGATGGAAATATGGATCTACATAAAGGAACAAAGAATACTAGAAATGGTAATTACATAGGTAAATAAACACAATTTTTTTCTTTAAAATATAACTGATGGTTTAAACAAAAATAATAACAATATGGTTTGGAGTTTATAACATGCACAAGTAAAATGTATGACAACAATGGCACAAAGCTTAGGAGGAGAGAAATGGAAGTATAGCGTTAGTTTTTATACTATCCATAAAGTGGTACAATAGCACTTGTAAAACCATAATATATTTAATATTTATATTATAAACCCTAAAGCAACCACTAAAATGCAACAAAGATACACTGCTATAAACCGACAAAGATAGAATGGAATAAGAAAAACACTAGATTAATTTTAAAGAGAGCATAAAAAGAGAAAAAGGGAACAAAGAACAAATGGGACAAACAGAAAACAAACAGCAAGATGACAGATTTACACCTAAGCAAGTAATTACAATAAATAGAAACTGTCTCAATACCCTAATTAAGAAGCAGAGATAAGACTGGACTAAAACCCAAGACCAGTCACATGCTGCTGCGCAGAAAACAGCTAACTTAGCAGACCTGAGAAAGCTATACTTTCAAAGTCCCGCTTTCAAAATTGGCCTTTGGCTGATATCTGGGAATTCAGATTTAGGAAGGGTTCCCACCAACCCCTGACTATTAAGAATAACACTATGCCCAAACTGTTTGTATAAACATGGTGGTTTATACTAAACATCTGCTTTACTTATGAGAGTCTGGGATCTTTGCATGTACCAAGCTGAGGGTGCCTCCATGAGCAGCCTCCAACAAAAACCTTGGGCATTGTCTCTCCGCAGAGCTTTCTGACAGACAACATTCACAAGTACTCTCACAATCAATGCAAAGAGAATTAAGTGTATCCTGAGGGTCCACTAGGAGACAACTCTTACAAGTCTGTACCTGATTTCCTCCAGACTTCACAATATGCACCTTTTCCCTTTGCTGATTCTTTTTTTCAGTATCCTTTTTGTTCTAGTAACCAAAGCCGTAAGTATAACCATATGCTGAGTCCCATGAATCCTCCTAGCAATCAATAAACCTGGGGTGATCTTAGTGACCTCCAGGACAACTACCTACTAGAAATGAACTTTCAATATAAAAACACATATAGGTTAAAAGCAAAAGGATGGAAAAAGATATACCACATTAATTCCAATCAAAAGAAAGCTAGAATGTTTATAATAATATCAGACAAAGTAGATATTGGAGCAAAGAATATTACCAAGGATGAAGAAAATCATTTAATACTGAAAAAGAGGTTCATCAAGAGAACTTAACACCCCTAAGCATTTATGCAGCTACTCAGAGAGTTTCAAAATATATGAAGCAAAAACTGACAGATTTAATGACATAGGGAAATACAAGAATAAAAGAATTCAATACCCCCTTCTCAATAACAGACCAAGTAGAAAATAATTAAGTACACAGAAGATTTGAACACTACCAAACAAATTGACCTAATTGACATTTATAAAAATTCCAACAACAGCAAAAATATACATCCTTTTCAGATATACACAAAACACTGAATAATAATAAACCACATTCTGGGTCATAAAACAAAAGATGCAAGTTACATAGAGTATCTTCTCTTAACTAAAATGGAATTACATTAGAAATCAGTAACAGAAAGATGTCAAAACATTTGGAAACCAAGACATGTCTAAATAACCCAGAAATCAAGAGGGAAAATAGAAAGTATTTTGCACTGCATAAAATGAAAACACACTATGTCAAAATCTGTATGATGTCACTAAAGCAGTACTTAGGGGGTAATTTAGAGCATTAAATTCCTCTATTATAAAGGAAGAAAGGTCTCAAAATGATGACCTTGGCTTCTACCTTAACAAAGTAGAAAAAGAAGATGAAGTAAGTAACAGAATAAAAAGAGATCAAAGAAGAAATCAATGAAATTGAAAATCATAAAAATAAGAAAAATTAGTAAAACCAAAAATTGGTTCTCTGAGAAAATTAGAAAAGATCAATAAAACTGATAAACCTCTTGCCTGATTAATCAGGAGAAAAAGAGAACACACATTACCAATATCAGGAATGAAAAAGGTTACATCTCTACATTCTAACATAAGGATAGAGGATTGACACACACAACTTTCCTCCAATAAAGACCATAACTTAGATGAAACAGACAAATTCCATTAAAGACAAACTGTCAAAGCTCACTAAAAAAAAAAACAAAAAATAACCTGAATATTCCTCTATCCATCAAAGAAATTCAATGTGTAGCTAAAAACCTTTCCATGAAAAAAATTCCAGGCCTAGTAGACTTCACTGGTGAATCCTACCAAACACTTAAAGAAGATATAATACTAATCCTAGGCAAATTCTTCCAGATAATTAAAAAGGAGGGAATTCTTCTCAACTCTTTCTTTGAAACTAGCATTATTCTGACACCAAAACCAGACAAAGACATTACAAGAAAACCACATTATTTACATCCCTCATGGCCACAGTTGCAAAAATGTTACACAGCATTTTAGCTAATCAAATCTAACATTATACAAGAGGATAATACCCCACGACCAAGGGGCATGGCTGATTTCACATTTAAAAATCAATCAATGTAATGGACCATGTTAAAAAACTTTTAGAAATAATGTAAGTGCAAAAAACTGCATTTGGCAAAATCTGATATACACTCCTGAAAAGAACTCTCAGCAAAGAAAGAACAAACAGGAACTCACTCAATCTGGTAAAGAGTGTCTATGAAAAATCTACAGAGAACTTCACACTGGTAAAAGTATGAATGCTTTCTCCCTAAGATTAGGAACAATACAAAAATGTCCCCCCTTACCATTTCTATTCTACACAGGGCAATTCAGGTAACAAAAAGACTGGAAAGAAAGAAGCTGTCCTGTCATTATTTTCAGATGAGTTCTTGTGTGTAGACAATCCTAGGGAGATTACCTTCCCCCAAAAAAAGCCTACTAGGAATAATAAGTTTAGCAAGGTTGCAGTATACAAAATATACAAAAATCAGTTGCAAAACATGAGCTCCCACATGAGAGATCACACCCACTACATTGTCTATAATCAAAAAGACAAATAACAAGTTTTGGCAAAGTTATGCGGACATTGGAAATTTCACATATTGCTGGTAGGAATGTAAAAATGGTATAGCCATTGTGGAAAACAGACTGGCAGTTACCCAGTTACCCTTTTTTTTGTTTTGTTTTGTTTTATTTTTTAATTGAAGGATAATTGCTTTACAGAATTTTGTTGGTTTCTGCCAAACATCAACATGAAGGCAGGTAGCATTTTGACTCAGCAGTTATATTCCTAGGTACCTAAGAAAACTGAAGATTTATGTTCACATAAAAACTTGTACAACAATGTTCATAGCAACATTATTCATAAAAGCCAAGAAATGGAAACAACCCAAATGTTCATCAACTGATGAATAAACTATATAGTACATCCAGACAACGGAACATCATTTGGCCATTAAAAAAGAATGAAGTATGGATATATACAACAACATGGATGAACGTCAAAAACATCATGCTAGGACTCCCCTGATGGTCCAGCTGTTAAGAATTTGCCTGCCAATACCAGGGACACAGGCTCAATCCCTGGACTGGGGAGATTCCACACACCATGGGGCAACTAAACACCCGCGCCCTAGAGCCCAGGCTCTGCAACAGCACCCACTGCAGCTAGAGACAGACCAAGAGCAGCAGTGAAGACCCAGTGCAGCCAAAAGCTAAGTGAGTAAATAAATTTTTAAAATCATGTTAAGAAGCCAGACACACCAGAATAAATGGTATATGACTCTATATGTTAGAAATGCCCAGAAAAGGCAAACTCATACACACAAAGTAAGTGATTGCCAGGGCAGGAGAGAGAGAATTGGCAGTAACTGCTAATGGGTACAGAGTTTCTTTGAGGGGTGATGGAAGTGTTCTAGAAACAGATATATGGTTGCATATATGAAGGTACTAAAACACCCTAATTTGTACAGTGTAAAATGGTTAAAATAGTGAACTTATTAGGCTTCCCTGGTGGCTTAGACAGTAGAGGATCTGCCTGCAATGCAGGAGACCTGCCAGGTTCGATCCCTAGGTCATGAAGATCCTCTGGAAGAGGGAACAGCAACCCACTCCATCCAGTATTCTTCCCTGGAGAATTCCATGGACAGAGGAATCTGATGGGATACAGTCCATGGGGTCGCAAAGAGTCAAACATGACTGAAATGACTAACGCTTTACCACTTACTCATGTTATTTAAATTTTATCTCAATTTAAAAAGTCTAAAATAATCAATTACATTTCTATACATTAACAATGTGCAATTGCCCAAAGAAAATTATGACAGCAATTCTGTTCACAATAAGCATCAAAAAATACTTAAGAAAGTTTACCAAAAGTAGTACAAGATCTGCAATTAAAAACTACAAAATAATGATGAGAGAAATTAAGATATAAATAGATATATCATGTTCATGTATTGGAAGATTCAATACTGTCAGAATAGTAATTCAACCCAATCCCTACCAAAATCCTAGGAGGTTGTATATGTAAATTGACAACGTGTTCCTAAAACTTACACAAAAATGCAAAGGACCTAGAAAAGTTAAAACAACTTTGATCGAGTAACAAAATAAGAAAACATACACTACCTAATTTCAAAACATTTTACAAAGCTATAATAATTAAAACAAGACAGACATGGAATAGAACAGACAATCCAGAAATAAGCCCACCTATTTGTGGTCAGTTGAATTTTGACAAAAGCACCAAGTTATTCAATAGAGAAAGAGTAGTCTTCACAATAAATAATGCCAGAACTAGATATCCACAAGCAAGATAAGGAAAAAAGGGAGTGAGATAGAGAAAGGAAGAAAAAAAAACAAAACTCAAATCCTAACTTCACATCATATATAAAAATTAAAATGGGCCAGAGGGCTTTCCCAGTGGCTCAGTGGTGAAGAATCTGCCTGCCAATGCAGGAGACACAGGTTCAATCCCCGGTCCAGGAATCCCACATGCTGTGGAGCAACCAAGCCCATGTGCCACATCTACTGACCCTTGTCAGTAGGCCACTGCAATGAGAAGCCTGCACACTGCAACTCGAGAGCAGCCCTGGCTCGCCACAACTAGAGAAAAGCCCTGTAGCAATGAAGACCCAGCACAGCCAAAAAAATAAACGAAATTATTTTTAAGAAATGTAAGATCTAAATGTTTACAACTTCTAGATAAAAACACAGGAGAAAATCTTTCTGGTCCTGGGTTTGAAAAAATTTCTGAGCTATGTCACCAAAAGCATATGATAAAAGAAAAACTGATAGCTAGACTTCAACAAAATATAAAACTTTTCAAAAAACGTCACTAGGAAAATGAAAAGACAAGCCACAGACTGGGAGAAATATTTTCAAATCATGTATCTGATCATGAATATGAATCTAATATATAAAGAGCATGATTGAATAATAAGAACACAGGCAACCAAAGTTTAAAATGGGTAAAATATTTTAAGAGATATTTTACCAAGAAGATACATAAATGACCAATAAGTACACAGATGTTTAATGTTGTTAATCATTAGGGAAATACAATGAGATATCACTACATATCCTCTAGAACAGCTATAATTAAGAAGAATGATAGTTTAAGAGTTGGTGAGAACATAAAGAAACTAGAACTTTCATACCATGCTGTTGGGAAAAAAGAAATACAGTCAACACTGTAAAAAACTGTTTTGCAGTTTCTTCAAAAGATAAACATACATAAACCACAAGACACAGCAATTTCGCTCCTAGGTATCTATCCAAGACAAATTTTGAAACTTATCTGCAGAAAGACTTAACAAAACAATGTTCCTAACAGCATCATTTTTAATAGCCAAAAAACTAGAATCATTCAAATCCCCAAAGATCATAAAAGGTGGTATTTTCATATAATAGAATAAAACTTAACAATAAAAAGGAACTAGTGGAAAAAAAAAAAAAAGGAACTACTGATATATGCTACAACATGGATGACCCTCAAAAATATTACACTAAATCAAAGAAAGTGTTAGTCGCTCACTAATGTCTGACTCTTTCGGACCCATGTACTGTAGCCCACCAGGCTCCTCAGTCCATGAAATTCTCCAGGTAAGAATACAGGAGAATTCTTTTCCAAAGAATCTTCCCAACCCAGGGATCAAACCCGTGTCTCCTGCACTGCAGGCAGATTCTTCACTGTCTGAGTCACAATGGTTGGATGATATCACCAACTCAATGGACATGAGTTTGAGCATACTTGATGAGATAGTGAAGGACACGGAAGCCTGGCATGCTGCAGTCCACGAGGTGGTAAAGAGTCGAACACAACTGAACAACTCAAAGAAAACAGATAAAGGCAAAATAGTGTATAACCTGATTTATACGAAATTCTAAAGAAAGGCAAAACTAGACAGAAAGCAGGTCCATGGTTGCTGGGGGTAGGACTGCAAACAGACACAGAAGAACTTATGGGGATGATAAAACTAATGGTTTCACAACTGTATGTATTTGCTACAACTCAAACTGTACAATTCAACTATACAATTACAGTGGGTGAATTCACTGGGTATTATTAATAACTTGATAAAAAGTTGTTTAAAAGTAAACTGAAGTACTCACCATTGTAACCTTCGAGAACAGAATCAATAATAGGTCTGGCAGTTAAGTTATAAACATCTAGTTGTTTACTCTCTGGTCCAAAAACAGTATCAAAAGTAAATGTCTTTGGAGGTTCATTCGAAGAATCAGTCTTGTGCACAGTGATAGTTCCCCTCATCTCATCCACACTGACAGCCTGTTTGTAGCACATAGATTTCTCTCTCTCATTGAGGGGCCGGCACCTAACCACCACCTTCACGTTATCGCAGCTTTCCGGCTTCTCTGATTTATTGATCTGGTGGAGAAAATATTTACAAATAATGAAAAGAACATTTACTTTTACCTTCAACAGATTAAATTTAAAACCTGAAAAGGCTACTTTGCCACCTCAGTGCCTTGCACACGTTAAACACTCCATAATTACTTGTTGAATGTAATTAAAGACCTTACAGATACATAGAAAAACTTATTAAAAGGTATAAAAAGTTTCTTTTATAAATACAAATAATGGAAGAGGTAATTTAATTTACATTTATAGTTAATGCTATTCAGGCAGAAAAATTAGAATCTATAAGCGACCTGTCCTTCTGCACAAAGTCCCTGACTTCCTCTGAGTTTCCTGCCTATAGAAAAACAAATGTGAATGTGGTTAATAACTTTAATCAAGAATCCAGTAGTAGGTCCTCTGTGCCCTCTGAGACTTTCAATTTTCTACAATGCATTAGTAAAAAAAAAAAAAAAAAAAAGAAATTAATCAAATAATATATCCACATAAGGTCTACTTTTTCTATATTAGTGAAAGACAGGAAAAAAAAGCCTAATGGCAGAGAAAAAATGTTTTGGAAAAAATTTTTAAATGACTCTACCCTTATGAACATTTGTATACGTAAAGTTTCAAATTCTGAAATTCTATGATTAAGCATCTATATTAAAATTCAATCCAATTATTATATATAATCCAATTATTATCCAGTTTAACAGTTTAGTTGAACAGATATTAAATTCCTACTCTTTCAGATACTCTTCTAAGCATCAGAGAAACAAACATGAGCCACTGTCATTCACAAGGAATAGACGGTGTCAATTCAACACACTTCTTTCCATCTCTACTTTCACCACCTTATTCCAGGTTATCATCTTGTCCCGAATTCTAAGAGGCTCCTAACTGTACTGCTGGGCTTCCCTGGTGGCTCAGCGATAAACAATCTGCCTGGCAATTCAGGAGTCTCAGGTTCAATCCCTGAGTTGGGAACTTCCCCTGGAGAAGAAAATGACAACCCACTCCAGTACTCCTGCCTGGGAAATGCCAAGGTCAAGAGGAGCCTGGGAGGCTCCAGTCCATTGGGTGGCAAGGAGTTGAACATGACTTAGCAACTAAACACCACCACCTACAACTGTACTATTGCATCTAATTAGGTTCCCCTATGGTCTTCTGTTCTCTACGGTGGCAGTCGGTTTCAACACAAATCTAATTATGTCACTCCCCTACTCAGAACTCTCTGCAATAGTTTCCCACAGATTTTAGGATAAAAGTCAAAATCCTTACAGTGGTCTGTAAGATCTGGTTCTGGCCCATGTCCACTTCTCCAGCTTTATTTCACAAGTTACTCTGCTTGACTTTCTTAGTCATAGCCACACTGGCTTTCTTTTAGGCCTTTTCTTGTCTTCATGCTTCCGCTCACCACACTCCTTTCCAGGTGCTGCTTCTTATGCCTAAAACATACTCCACCCTCTTCAATTACCTTGTAGAGATCAGCTCAATAGCTCCTTCACCTGGGAAGACTTCCCTGACTAGAGTTGACCTAATATAGGTCCTGATAGCACCATTCTTTCTTCTGCATTGGTTACAATTTTATTTATTTATTTTTTTTTGCGGGGGGGGGGGGGGGGGTTCTTATTCTATTAAAGTCCATGTCTGTATCTAAAATGAGAAGTTCCAAACAGGTACTCAGTCAAGGGACTAAATTCAGCCCACAAAAGTCTTTTGTTTGGCTCCTATTATCTAAAAATCTTTTAAGTTAGTTACTAAAATTTAAAAATTAGAAATTTCATTAAAATAACAATCTCTAGACTCTCTGAAAAAAATACATATCTGACATTTGTAAGCCAGCATTCCTACATGGCAACATTTAAACAATTCACCAGAGTCTACTTCTATCTATTGTATGCCACCTATCCACTTCACTTAGCTAAGTATTCTATCACTGTAAATATGTGTGGTTTTCACTTCTGCTCTACACAGCAAGCTTTTCTCTTCCCAAGTTCAAGAACCTGGCTGGTTTTGCTCAATATTGTATCTCCAGTGCCTAGTATGTAGTTGCTGTTTGGTAGCTAACTTGCGTCCCCATGGACTGTAACTGCCAGACTCTTCTGTCCATGGGATTTTCCAGGCAAGAATACTGGGGTGAGTTGTCATTTCCTTCTGTAGGGGAACCTCCCCAACCAGGGACCAAACCAGCTTCTCCTGTATTACCAGGGGGATTCTTTACCACTGAGCCACCAGTGTGGCTGGTGCCCAGTAATAAATTGTTGAATAAATTGATAATTAAATAGAAAGCAACAAGGAACAAATACTAAGCATTTAATGCTAAAAGTCAAGCACTGTCCTTCAAGCCTCCTGCGCATTATCTTATTTCATCCTGATTCCCCCATGAGGAAAAGTTTAATTATGCAGGAAAGAAGAACCCAGAAAGATAAATTACCCAGGGCCTCGCAACCGGCCACTGCTCAGGTGTTCTCCATGACCCTATAACGGACTTACGACGCCTGCTTATTAAGTGAACGATAATTATCTGTGAAATCCTACAAGACGAACATACGACCACCCACCACTCACCCCCGCACGTAAATAACCGGCCACAGCTGAAATGCTCCCCATGACTCTGTACTGGACTTACGACGTCTCCTTATTAAGTTACACGATAATAATCTCTGAAATCCTACAAGCATACCATCACCCACCACTCGCCCCCCTCACACACAAAGACACCTACGGATCACATTCTGCACTGTAAGCTAGAGCGCCACGAGAGGAATGACAGCTCGAGTCAGGAGCCTGGAGCAGGGGCAGACAACCCCTGCTCTGCTGCCTTCCAGAGCTTGGCTCCGCGACGCAGAGACCCACCCGGCATCCAAGAGCCAACTCTCCGCGGCTGCTCCTAGACGCCCTACCCAGAGAACAGGGCTGGGAGCGAGAGCGCATCCTCTGGCACAGCGCCTTTATGTCAAGCACCCCAGGCCTTTCGGGATGCAGCAGCGACCAAGGTGGCAAAGCCTGCTCCGGGCCCCTCCCAGGGTCGGGTGGACCCCCACATGCCCGGGCCCACCCGCCTGGCTCCCACACCGCTTGGCCGGCCTGGCCTGGCCCGGCCCCGCCCCACCCCACCCGGGCCGCCCGCCTGCTCCGCGCCTCCATGGTAACGGCCGCGCCACCCGGCCAGGCCTCAGAGATGAGGAGGAACCCCAGCGGCTGAGTGACTCTCCTAACCGGCATTGCGGCTTCCTCCCGTGCCCCGCGGACGTCCCCGCCCGGGGTGCAGTCCAACGACGCCGGGTTCACGGGAGAGGCGGGTCAGAAGACTACTGAAACACCACCTTGGCGCACCCAAGACTGCGGCTCCTCTGGCGAGAGCGCGCTGTGCGCAGGCGCACTCCGGGCTCGCCCCGCCCCATCCCCGGGCTCGAGGCTTCCTCCGCCTCTCGTATTACGCCTGCGCCAGAACTTTCCGAGTCCGTCTCCTAGGAAGCCAGACTGAGGCTGCGCTTGCGCAATGCTGCCATTCCGCTGCCTCTGGATATCTGGCCGGATTTGCAGGTGGGATATCTGGCTACTACCGATGGGGAAAGAGGCAGTCGTAGACTGGCAACGCCTCCCATCTTCTAGCGCTTGCTGTGTTCTAAATATTATAAACAACAATAGCAATTATACATTGTGTTTCCTCAGAAGAGCCACTTTACATACGTTATTGTGCTTGATTGCCAACTTGATTATGACCTGTCTCACCATTAGCTGAGGAACTTGGTCAGCATTCTCACAATTACCTCCAGAGCCTAGAATAGAAGCTGGCACAAGGTGGGTTTTCAATAAATATTTGTGAAAGAAAGAATGATCTATCCTCTTTCCTGTCCGATCCTCTCCCCTGAACACCGCTCTGGTTGGACGTGCAATAGACAGTTCAAGTTTATCATGTCCAAAATTGAAACGTTGATTCCCACTTCCTATCGCCTACTAGTACCTACGCCACACCTGTTAAATATAAAATAAACAATTTAAAAAATCCATCACAATAATGTAAGCTGGATTCTGACAATTGATCAGACTAAAACCAGTCTTTCTCTCTCATACTTAATGTCCAATCTTTCTATAGAACTAGAATTAGTCGTCTCTATCTCAGAAGTAGAACCAGAATCTGAACACTTTGAGTACCACCATCTCTCACCTGCAGGTTATGATTTCCTTGAAGTGCATCCTTGCCCATCTAGTCTACTTTCAACATAAGACGCAGAGTGCTGGTGTTAAAATGAGTCAGATACTGTTGGTGGCTCAAGGGTAAAGAATCTGCCTTTCAATACAGGAGACGGAGGTTCTATCCCTGGGTGGGGAAGATCCCCTGGAGAAGGAAATGGCAACCTACTCTTGCCTGGGAAATTCCATGGATAGAAAGGCCTGGCGGCTACAGTGCATAGGGTTGCAAAAACTCTGACATGGCTTAGCAACTAAAACAACACTGCCTTCATTTATAACCTGCTAGTGATTTCTCATCTCCCAGCATAAAAGTCACAGGCCCTCTCCCTGTTTCCTGCAGTCTTCCCTCTTACTCATTATTGTAACCTATCCCTCTCGCACCAGCTCCACTTGGCCTCCTTGATTCATTGCAGGCATGACCTTGCAGGCATGGTTTCATGATAGAATACAAGGCCTTTTATGCTTGCAGTAGGAGCTAATAAAAATACTTAGTGTGAGCATACTGTTCTAAGTGCTTTAATTCCTTTTTAATTATTAATTTAGTTCACATAATAACCTTTTGAAATAGGTACCATTAGTCATTTTAACAGAAAATATGAGGAACTATTTCACATATTTAAAAAACTGAAGCATGAGCCATTAAGTAACTTGTCCAAGGTCATACATATAGGCAGCGACAAAGCTCAGATCCAAAGCCAGGCCCTGCCTAGAAAGCTCCTCACTAAATATTGCCTGACTCCCTCATTGCCTTCAGAATATCTTTGTTCATATATCACCTCCTTAGTGAACCCTACCAATGATCTCTCTACTTAAAATGCCAACCTTCAGAGATTTTCCCTGTGGTCCAATGGTTAGGACTCCACGGTCCAATGCAGGGGATGCAGGTTCCATCCCTGGTCAGGGAACTAAGATCCCACATGCCACACGGTACAGCCAAAAACTAAAAAAGGAAACAAAATTCCAATCTTCAGTCCCAGCCTTGTTATCTTCCCTCCCTACTTTATATTTCTCCATAGTACTTATCACTCTCTGATATATGATAGATATAATATATATCTGCTTTATTGAGATTCACCAATTTATACAATTCAATGATTCTTACTATAGACAGAGTTGTGTGACCATAACCACAATCGATTTTAAACATTTTCATCACACTCAAAAGAAACACTTATAGCTATCACTCCCCCTTCCCCCTTGCAACATCCCAGCCCTAGGCAACCACTAATCTACTTTCTGTATCTACAGATTTGCCTATTTTGGACTTATCATATAAATGGAATTATATATATGTAACCTTTTGTGAAATGATGTCTATCACGTAGAATAATATTTTCAAGTGAAGTCACTCAGTCTTGTCTGACTCTTTGTGACCCTATGGACTGTAGCCTACCAGGCTTCTCCTTCCATGGGATTTTCCAGGCAAGAGTACTGGAGTGGGTTGCCATTTCCTTCTCCAGGGAATCTTCCCAACCCAGGGATTGAACCCAGGTCTCCTGCATTGCAGGCATACACTTTACCCTCTGAGCCAAATCATCCCTATTGTAACACATAACAATAATCCTTTACTTTTTATGGCTGAATCATGTTCTATTGTATAAATATACCACATTTTTATCTATTTATCAATTGATGAACATTTGGGTTGTCTCTACTTTTTGGTACTATGGATAGTGCTGCTATAAGTTTTTGTGAACATGTTTCATTTCTCTTGGGTATATACTACAAGTGGAATTGATGGATCGTTTAGTAACTAATGTTTAACATTTTGAGGAACTATCAAGTTGTTTTCCAAAGTGGCTGCACCACCAGCAATGTAAGAGGATTTCCATTCCCACCAGCAGTGTATGAGGTTTACAATTTTCTCTACATCCTCGCCACCACCTGCAGTTGTCTTGAGTTGCTTATTATGGCCATCTTGCTGATGTAAAATAGCATCACATTGTAGCTTCTATTTGTACTTCCTTGATGATTAGTAATGTTGAACATGATTTCACATGCTTTTTGACCATCTGAATATCTCCTTCAGAGACATATCTAATCAATTATTTGCCCTTTTCATTATTAAGTTGTAAGAATTCTTTAAATATTCTAAATACAAGTCTCTTTTCAGATTTATGATATACATGTGCTTTCTCTTATTATGTGTGTTGTCTTTTGAATTACTGGATGCTGCCCTTTGAAGCACAAAAGTTTTAAATTTTGATCAAGTCCAAAATTTTCTTTTGTTGTTTATTTTCTTGTACATTTGGTGCAAATCTAGGAAACCACTTGCTAACTCAAGACATGAAGATTTTCTTTTTTAACAGTTTTCTAGTTTTAGCTCTTACCTTTAGATCTATGATCTATTTTGAGTTATTTTTGTATATGATATGTTATTGGGATCCAGTTTCATTCTTCTGCACGTGAATATTCATCTGTCCTATCACCATTTGCTAAAAAGAATCTTCTTTCCCCCATTGAATTATTGTAGCAACCTGGGCAAATAACAATTGGTCATAAATATGAGGGTTGATTTCCAGATTCTCATTTCAATTCCATGAATCTATATGTCCATCCAATACTATATTGTCTTGATTACCATAGGCTTGTAGTAAGTTTTGAAATTAGATACTACAAAGCCTACATATCTGCTTTTTCAAGGTAGTTTTGGTCATTCTGAATTCCTTGGTTGTTCATAGGAATTTTTAAAACACCTTGTTAGTTTAGATCTATGATCTATTTTCAGTTATTTTTGTATATGATACGCTATAGGAATCAAAAAGACAGCTAGAAACTTAACAGGGATTATGTTGAATTGATATACAGTTCTGGAACTATTGGTATTTTAATAGTTTAAATCTTCCAGTCCATAAACATGGAATGTCTCTCCATTTATTTAGATCTTCTTTAATTTCTTTCAGTAATGTTCTGTAGTTTTCTGTAGCATACACACATATCCCCCAAGGGTAACCACTATCTTGACTCTAACATTATAGATCCCTTCTTTATGCTTTTTATAAGTGAAATCATACAGTATAAATCCTTTTTTATCTGTCTTCTGACATTCAATATTATGTTTCTAAGATTCTTCCTTATCGAGTGCAGCAGTTCATTCTTTTTCAATGTGGTATAGTATCCCCTATATCATGTGACTATACCACAATTTGTTTATCCCATTCAACTATTGATGGACATTTGGGTTGTATCCAGTTTAGGGCTACTACAAATAGTGCTTCTATGAACATGTAGGTTCACATATGCATTTCTGTTGGACATCTATCTAGGAGTGGAATTGCTGGGATTTTCATATGTTCTACTCAAGCTTTCCTCTTTCCTAACTAGAATACAAGTTCCACGTCTCTTCTATTCACTGTTATGTTCCAGCGCCTAACACATTGCAGCCTTCAATAGATAACCTCCAGGGCGGCTTGCTCACCAGCCGCCCCAGCCCGGCTGGGGACTCTGCGCCTGGGGCTAGGGCTTTAGGTGCGGAAGAGGGGCTCAGTGGGTGGGCGCGGGGTGGAGTAAGAATACAGAGGATCCTTCACCCACCTGCGCGCTCTCCCTCCCGCCGCGTCCCAGGCCCGCGCCCCTCACTTCGGGAACTAAGGGCTGGGAGAGCGGGCCCCCGCGCGCCAGGACAGTCCCAGGGCCAGGGGTTGGGGGTGGGCCAGCTGAGCCCGCCCCGCCCCGCCCCGCCCCGCCTCGTGGCCTCCCCAGCTGCAAGTCACTGACGCTGGGGTAGAAAACGCCGAGCCAAGCCGGGACCCAGACCCAGGATCTGACGCAGCCATGGCTTCCGGAGGGCGGCATGTGCCGCAGAACTCGGCCTCGGAGGTGAGATCCTCCCGACGTCCAGGTAAGAGTTCGGACGAAAGTCAAGGCGAAATGGCCCTTCGCCGTTCTCTCCCCTCGCGGCCGTGGAACGTCTCTCTCTCCGCCGCGATCCGGAAAAGTTTCTCGGAGGCGTGCCTGCGCGATGCGCTCCGGCTCCCTGCACCTTCGTGGACCAGATCCGTGCGGGCGGGAATGCGGGCTCGGCCAGCTGCAGGCCCCGACCCCGCCGCAGCTGGGGGGCCGCCGCCCGCACCATCTACGCAGCCCCCAGTCCCCAGCCCGCCCAGGCTCATGCAGAAAACCCGGGGAGGCTTCCTGGACCAGCGCCGGCTGCTCGCCTACCTGACGCAGGCCCAGGGCCGCGAGGCGCGTCTGTGGCGGGGTGGCCAACTCCAGGTACCGGTACCCTCGCGGGGCCCTCCCGGAAGCACGGTCATCCCCCTCCCTCACGCGCGCACGGGACGAGGCCGGGCTCCACGTGTACCCGCGACCAGGTGAGCCGCACCCTGGAGCCTGCACCTTCCCCGGGTGCGTCCCCCTCCGCTTATCTCACTGAAACGGTGCTTCACTAGAGGGTTTTGGAAGAGGGCTTGTTTGAGTTGGGGAATTCAGCTGAAGACCCAAAAAACGGGCGCAGGAAGGAGAGGGTCTGAATGGGGGAACATCTGGACAAGAGAGACACTTTTATGTGACCGCTATTTCGGGTGAAGGGGCTTCTTACAACACCTCTGGTCCAGCCACTGATGGGCTGAGACCAACGACCTTCCCTGCTATCCCCCACCTCCTCCTTCCAGCAGGCGGAAATTTGCGAAGCCTTCAGAGAAGTTGTGTTGTGGCTCCTGAGAGTGGAGAACATCTTTGACTTCTCTCAGAACACTTTTAGCCTGGCTCTCACTATCTTCAGCCGCCTCCTTGTTTCAGTAAAGGTAAAGGAGTTATGAGGGATGGTGACAGATAGTTGGGTGTGGAAACTAACCTTTGTTTCCTGTTGCCACCCCAGGTGCTCAAACCCAACATTATAAATTAAGTCAGTGACTCCCAGAATAGAACTGGAATTGGAAAATCCTACCACCTTACCTGTCTGGCTCAGTGTTGTGTGGCCATCAGTGGTGGACTTGGGGAGCATGAGAGGACCTAGCTGAGACTCTCAATGTGCTATGAGGTCAGGTGTGCTTGTCTGGACCAGTACTCGCAGCCTGAGGCCAGGAGGGGCCTGTGTGTTCCCTGAGACGATGCTGTATTTCCCACCTCCAGTCAGTCTTCTAACAAAGGGCTATTGACTAGTCATCTGTGGTTCTGAAACCAGGAGGTTTTCACTGGTCACATCTAAAAATGGGCTAAACTCTTTGTGAATAAATACAATGTCCTTTTTAAAAATTAAAAAAAAAAAAAAAACTCGATTTCTTTAAAAAAAAAAAAACCCACAGATGCTTTATGGTCAGTCTCTGGCACTCATATTTGCAAATGTGTCTCTTCCATACTGCAGATAAAAAAGCATTTACTCCATTGTGTCACAATTACTTCCTTGAGACTTGCTACAAAAGTTAACGAAGAAGAGGAGGTATGCATCCCTGGAAGCTCATTAATGGCTGCTTTTGAGGTATAGGGGTGTATAACATTGGAAACACAAGTTTCCTGAAAGGTCTGTGATCTTGGGAATGGACATTTTGGAAAAGTCACACCTCCCAGGATCTCTGCTGTCCGTTCCTCAGGCTTGTCAGACGCTGGTGGTGGTGGTTTAGTCGCTGAGTCCGACCCCATGGACTATAGCCTGCCACACTCCTTTGTGGAATTTCCTAGGCAAGGATACTGGAGTGGACTGCCATTTCCTTCTCCAGGAGATCTTTCCAACCCAGGGATCAAACCTAGGCCTCCTGAAGGATTCTGTACCGATCTGGGCCATGGGAATTCTGGTACCCCACAAATGGGAAAACAGAAGAGCTGAATTGTCCTGGCCCACCAAAGCCAGAAGCCTGATCTCCTGGCAGATATATCTTGCCTCATTGGTTGATGGTAGATGCCACCTCCCACTAAGCAGAGGAAAGTGGCCTCCCAGACCATATGGCCTAATAGCCATCCCCCAGAAACTACATCTAAGAAAGCTGCTTGAGACTTGAGGACTTGCCTGTGTCAAAGAAACTGGTCTTCAGGGAGTCTGGGACCCTCGTCTGGGAGTGGCAGGAGGGCCATGAGGGCCACAAGCAGTGGGTGGAAGAGAAGCCCCCGTAATTGCTTCAGGCTTGCTTGAATTTCTCAGTTTCGCTATGGCTTCTATTCAGGAGAAGATCCTCTCCCAGTATCCTTCCCAAACCTCCCTCACTTCCTTCTTCCCTCCTTCCCTCCCTCCAACCTCTCCCCCTTTGTGGAACCACTGCCATTAATACAAGGTCCCCTTGGCTGATCTCAGGGTCGAAGGGGCCAGAAAAAGGCATGGTGTGTCCAGTTCCAAACTTGGATTAAAAACTATTTTAACCCTGTTTGTTAGAATGTAATGTGTGTCCCGCAAAAATGCTTTTGTTCAACTAAGAACCAAGTAAATAACCTTTAAAAGAACTACTCCTAGAAGTTATATAATACTTTGTTTATCTAAAAGAGTAGGACCAAGTCTTCAATGCACTTGGTACTTGAATGTTCACTCATAGACAAGCCTTATAATTTCTCTGGGAAAAAGTCATAGTTTTTCCAGAACTGAACTGCCTTCAATAAAGGCTGAAAGGAATGTGTTTGCAGCTGTGGTGTTACCTGGTTCTGGGAGGTTTTATCAGTGAGTCTGTCTGATGCAGACCAGGAAGCTCACAGGCCTACTTCTCTCTATGACTAACAATCATGGTAGTGATTGGAACCAGGAATGGGTAGAGTCCAGAGCTGGAAAGCTTTGAGTGAGTTCTTGCAGCTGAATGTGGGAGATGGCACAGTCCCAGCCTCCAAAGCACCTTTGAGTAGGAGCTGGAGTGCAGTTGGGGATCAAGACCTGTTGGCAGCAGATGACCACGTGACATTTACTACACACTGTCACAACTACCTGGGGACTTGACAGATAGCCAAGATCTGGTTTGGTTTTTCTTTCAGAAGCGTTTTCTGTGGTGGGTCACTGGAAGACAACTCTACTAGGGTCATGGATGCCCAGTCCCCAGCAACAAGAAAACAAAAGCTACTATGACATAGTGTAGGGCTTTGGCCTCTTTTATTTTCTTTTTACAGTTAATTCCACGCGTAAAAGACTTCATAAAGCATTATGGCTCTGGCTATTCCCCGAATGAGCTCCTCAGGATGGAGCTGGCTATTTTGGACAAACTGCACTGGGACCTCTACATCGGGACACCGCTGGACTTTCTGTTCACAGTAAGTACGAGGAACTTCCAGAGCCTACCCTGGACTCATTGTGCCTTTGGAACAGCTGTTCACAATATAGGACGGCAAAGCACACGTCCTTACACATGCAGCACAGTGACGTGACCCACAAGGCTCACGACATAACGGCAGAGTTAAAATATTATCTTACATCCAACACGGTTCCGCCAGACTCCCGCTTCTAAAGGACATTACCTTTACAAAGATATTTAGACGGCACTATTATGGTGAGCTTCTCTTTTAAATACACACTGCAAAAATATTTAACTTTCCATTCTATGAATACTGTACATAAAAATCTGTCTGCTTTTGCTGCACTTTACACACATTCACTTAGCTGTCTTTATTCACCTACACACAATCCTTACTGAGGCTTTAGACCATATTGATCTGGCACTTAAAAATGTCATGTTAGTTTGTATTTGTTTTAGTTAGAGAATGATGGTCATCCTTAAGGATAGGATTCTGTTAGTAAGGCAAAATTATGTCATATGGAAATGTCATGGGGTTTTGGTCTGTTATGAAGTGTGACGATTAAATCATGAAGGGCTGTACCGTTATAAAAACTGACCATTGTGGCCAAGCGGCAGCGTTTCTTCTCATGTTGAGCACATATAAGTAACTTCTCTGCTACCTTAATCTTGAACTGTCTGCTTCTGTTTTTCAGAAGTGAAACACTGTCAAGTGGGTACGTTAGGCTCTTAAGGACCATGTCACAAAGCAGACTGTCTTTTTCTCACCAGGGTTGAAGCTTAGCTTGGCCGCACAGTGGGTATTAAGCCTCAACCCCCTTCTGGGGCCACGGATGGGAACGAAAAGGGTTGGGCAACATTTAATGTTCCCTGATGAAAATTTAAACTGTTTTTTGCACTTTTGGTCATTGATCTAT
Source organism: Dama dama (assembly GCF_033118175.1). NCBI lineage: Eukaryota > Metazoa > Chordata > Mammalia > Artiodactyla > Cervidae > Dama > Dama dama. The sequence goes on along the minus strand of NC_083689.1, from coordinate 24,987,950 downwards.
GAAAAGTATGGGGTTTTCTGTTCTAACATAAAAACCACGGTCTCCAGTTCCACGCCCTGGTGGTCCTGGGCTGGCCCCACGTGAAGGAGCTGATGCCTCAGAGGAATCCTTCCCTCCACGTCGCGTCCCTGACCAGGCAGCTGCAGCACTGTATGGCGGGCCACCAGCTGCTGCAGTTCAAGGGCTCCACACTGGCCTTGGTCATCATCACCTTAGAGCTGGAGAGGCTCATGCCCGACTGCTGTACTCCTATATCTGATCTGCTAAAGAAAGCACAGGTAGACATCAACTTTGCCCCACACCAGGCTCTCAGTTTTGCCCCTTCAGCTGATGCACTCTGCCCCCAAAAGGGTACCTATTGCCCCTTCTCAGCCCTTATGGGCTCCAGGAGATACTTTGGCTGTGATGACTCTGAAGACTCTTCCTAAGGGCTAGGCTTTCCACACACGACCTATCCTCTGGACTTGAGTATTAGCTACACGTTCCCTTCACCGCAGTGGGCTTCTCTGACAATGAGCGAAGCTGTATCTCAGTGGCAGCCCTGGTAGTCAAGAGGGTGTGGGGACATGCTGAGCTCAGGAGAAAACAACACTGAGCTTAACACTGGGGAGTGTAAATGTCAGACCCTTTACCCTTGACAGGCACCAAGGTACTATGAAGTAGGTAGTGGGAGGTCAGAACCACTCAGGATGGACAGCATAAGATGGAATGCAGTTAGAAAAATGAGTTTTTACTGAGGTTGAAGATGGGTGTCCCTGAGATGGTGGGGTTAATGTTCTCACGTTGGGTGGTTGGAACTTCCTGGAAGTGCTCCATGCTAGCATTCTGGCACTTGGTTGCTCATTGTTTAGAATGTAAAATGGTTCTGCCTCAAGGATGACCACTCTGTTTTAATTACAGGTTGGTATAAGGCAGTGGAACCGCTGCAAAGAACTTGTAAAGGAGCAACTGGCAAGCCTTTAGTCGTCCTCCTGCACAGACAGTTTCTGGCTCACCTGCCAGCATCTGTGCCCTACCCCAGAGCCCTTTATAGCATAATGGCAAAGCTGGACTTCGACTCCTCTATATTCTAGGCTGTATGGATCCTGCAACAAGAAAGCAAGAAGGCCTTGAAAGAGCAACTGAGAAAACACTCCTGATTCTTCAGGGGGGGGAAAAAAAAAACAAGGAGGCAAAAAGACAGGTCAGGGTCCCTAAAGGGAAAGGTAGTCTGATAAATCAAACTCAGACTCCTGCCTCCCTCATGACCCTGGGCCTGAAACCAGGGAGAGGGAATAAATGCTCATAGTGCAGCTTGCTTTTTCTTCCTCATCAACGGCTGTATCAGCCTATAAGACAGCTGGACTATGAGGTCAGAGGCAGGCCTTGCTCAGGGCAGAAGGGCCAGGCGGGTGCTGACAGACAAGTTTCTGCTGCTCCACCTGCCAGAACTGGCCGGGTCTTTCCAGCTTCCCAGGCCTGCACCAACAACATGTGCAGGCTTCAAGTCCCAAGTGCTCTGCTTGCCTTTGCAGAAATGGGATTTACCCTGATTACCCAGCATCTAAGTCTTTTCTTTGTAAGAACTCAATTCATAAAGTGTGCTTTATTTCATATACAGTAACCAGATCAAGCTTTAGGCATATTTCTGCTTGGTTACTCTTAGTTTACAGGCTTAACTAGGGGAACTTTTGTGTTTAAATAATGACACTTCGAGGTGATCCTTGTGTTGGGAAGGCACAGCTCCCTGAGTTTTGGTTTAGATGAGCAGGTCCTGAAGCTGAGCTCCCACTACTGCAGGGAGGAGGGAGAGACCACTAGCACGCTGTGAGGGAGAAGCCAGCTGCCCCTGGGGAGCGGTGACACTATGAGCCATTCTCTAGGCAGTGGAGTCCAGCTGACAGTGACGCCAGCTGGGACTGTGGAAGTAGTCCTGGGGATGTGAATGACTGGGCCACACATTTAGAGGTCATCTGTGAAGTCCTTCCACAGTGAACAGTTTTCTGTAAATGTAGAGGGTGATCTGCTACGAGGTGCAATACTAGCTCTACCATATTAGTGTCTACACTGTAGTCAGCACAAATCTCTGCCTCTGGTTAAGACAGATTTGCTTGTTGGAGCTTTTTTTTCAAATACACTTGACTTCCTTTCAATCCTTTGTGTCTTATTTTACATGTATTAGATACCATGCATTGAGATTTGATAGAGTCAAACACACGTGAAATGCAATCTCTCAAACCCTATCATTAACTGTCCTCTAGTCCAGCACAAATGAACGTGGTGGGGGGCAGCCTGCTGCTCATGGCCTCAGCTTCCCCTGCCTCTTTCCTTCCACTGTAAGCAGCACTGTCATTGGTGGAACAGAGGCTAATCCTGAGGGCCCACGCCAACTCAGGCTGTCTCTGACTTCAGAAAACAGGTAAGAATTACCTGGGCCCCTCCCCTCCCCTGAACCAAGTAGCTCTGGATGTAAGCTTCATTCCCCAGAGCTAAACCAACTCTCCATCTCTTGGGAAAAGAAGAAGATAGACCTGTGAGCCACAGTATGGGGGTAAGGGACAGCCTTGCTGCTTCATCTTTCTGTAAATAGTATTACCTTCTCTGGGGAAGCAAACTTTCGTATTGCCAAAGTACCACTTGTGAGGGGTTTTTGTTGTTTGTTTTTAAGTTTTTATGTTGTTCAAGCTTGCCTTGGAGCCCTAAGTTCTATCTTACTCTCCTCTAACATTTTTTCCCTGCAGTTAGGAATTTCTGTTCCACTTCAGATTAGAGACTGGGGTTCACTGTGGAGGGAGAAATAAGGACATGATCCATCTCCCATTTGTCACCATTCACATAGAGATTGGTAAAGGGCTGTGACTGCCGAAAACAGAGATGGGACAGGGCTCAGAGGTGGGTGGGCTAAGAGAAGAACACAGTAGATGAGTATCACGGACACATCTTAAACTTGTCCAAATATTACTTGGCTCCCTCGTTTGGGTGAGCCAAGTTCCTTCCACCAAGGTGGCCCTATTTCCCCTGGCTTCCTGGAAAGTCTTCATCCTTCAAAGCTTGGTGAAGACTCTGCCTCCCTGCACCTGCCTGCCCAGGAGCAGAGTGGTGCTGTACCTTCACTGGGGAGGCCAGCATGCCAGTCTCCCTGCCGGGCTTAGTCCTCCATCTCCTCATTTTGGTCCTCCCGGAGATTAGCCTAGTGTCCAACAGAGAAAGCTCCTCAACAAATGGGCCCTGGAGATTGCCATCCCTTCCTCAACCAAATATTTGCCTACTTACTACAGCATCCCACCTCAGCAAAACCTTCTTAGGTCCACCAACCTACACTGTCAAACTGCACAGGAATAAGGCTACAGGATAGCAATACTTAAACCTCAATTGCTCCAGTTATGAGCTGTGTGACCTTGGGTAATTACTTAACCTCTCTGTGCCTTGCCTATAAAAAGGAGAAACTGGTACCTAATCATAGGATTATTGTGAAGATTAGAGGAATTAATACATGTAAATGCACTTTAGAACAATGACTAGCACACAGTAAGAACTCAACTGTTAGTTGTCCTATGACAAGCCTCCTCCACAAGGATGTAAACTTTTCAAGGGCAGGATCTGCCTTCTCTCGTGTCTTGTCTGATAAGGATCCTTTGACCACAGGCTGCAACTTCTCTTTCCTATCTTGCCTCCATCCCACACCCATTCAAGAGTTAAAACATAACTCCTATAGAAGCTGATCAACCCCACAAAGTTCACAGAAAAAACAAGCTGTATTTTACCACAGCTGTAGCAGATTAATAGAGGAAACATTAAATCAGAAAAGCCACTGCCCAAAAAAGACACCACAAAAACTCAAAATAAATGCAAAATTTAATGAAAAAAATGAGTACAAAGTGAATGGAAAGGAACAAAAACAGTCAATGAATGAAGGAATAAATGAATTAACAAGTGAAGCAGTTTTAGAAAAGCATGTTAACGTAACAGACTAGCAAGCCACACTTCCCTTGGGCCTCTTATCCAGTAACAGGAGCCCCATTTAACAGGGAACCCACACAAAGACATACACAACATGTATGGAGTCGGTCTGCATAAGTACAGACCACCTAGACTCAGGTTACCCACAATTCGGGTGACCATATCTCCCAGTTTGCCTGAGACAATCATGGCTTATGCTCGTTGACTTGGCAAAATCTCCTTTCACTCTCAAAAGTCTCAGCTTGGGCAATAAATTATATGGTGATCCTACCCCAAATCAACTTGGTTCATGAAAGACATGATAGTAAATGCCAGTGATCCCGCTGACAGCCCTAACAATGCCAACAGATGATACGGAGACAGAAAATGAGGGGAAAATCAGATCCTGCAGACAGGGGTCACATTCCATGAGGTGGGTAGCTTGTTAAACAATGAATGGTAAGTTTTTAAGCTCACCTTGTGCACCAAAAATTAATTTGGTCTCAGCTAAAAATGACAAAATTCTAAACACAAACAGCATGAGAGAAAAGTGCAGTGAGGCTCACTAAAGTCAGAGGGTCCTGTGGAGGCAGCCCAGACCCCAGAAAATGTAACAAGAACAGGTCTGCCCCGAGATTCTTGGAAGCCTGGGGCCTGCAGGCAGGTAACCAGCCACAATTCTGGCCACCCAAGTATGCCCTGGGTGCAGCCCATGTGCAGGTGGGGGTAGATGGGCAGCAGGATCTGACCACTCTAAGAGTCCCCAGATTGGCCAGGAGTCCTCATTTCTTACATAACCGAGCCTGCTGGGTCATTGAGCCTCATCTTCAGAAATACACTAGCTGACAGAGGCTATCTTAAAGGTCATACTTCCATCCAACTGAATATACTTTCAGACACATAATGACCCTAGAGTTAAGTCACTTGCAGTCCACATCTGCCTTAGATATGCTGATTCACCTTTTTAGATACCCACACTGAAGCATCAGTTACCAGTTACAACCACAAGTGGGTTTACTCTAAAGCTAATAAAACTTAATTCTCAGGGCCTCTTCCAAGGCCCTGTACCTGATTTTATACTCATGTTCTCTTAAGAAGGCTTCTCAAGTAGTCTGAGCCCCTCAAAAATCTGTATCCACCCGTGGTCATGGCATAACTTTGGAGAATTTTCACTTTGAGTCTCAACAAAACCTGCTCTGCTCCAGGTGAAGCGAAAAAGACCACCTTTTCCTGGTCATACCTCAGTGGATACATACAGCTCACCCTCCACCCCTCTCTGAATGGAGCATGATCTGAGAAGGTCAGGAGGGAGCCAGAACTCTAGCCTTGGAAATCAGTAAAGCAAGCCAAGGCAGAAAGAGGGAAACGATAATGGGAAAGAAAATGAAGGACATAAAAACACAAACCGCCAATCCAACAATGTATCAGCACAGCTTCCTAAGGCTTCCAACTAGAGAGTGCACTAGACTGAGCTCCTTGAGGGCAGAGCTGTGCGGTACTCTGGGTAGCCTGTGCCCAGCACAGTGCTTGATCAGCATTAAGTGGGATCCTTCCTTTCATCTATTAATTTTTTATGTCCCATATTATCAGGCCATACTTTCAACCCTGATAGTTTCAGTGGCTTGCCAACCAACAGGAATATAGAACGCTGTACTTTCTTAGAAGGTTCTCTTTTAAGAATGCAGCTGAAAGGGAAAAAGCTCCTTTGCTGGTAGCTTTTTTCTTAATTGTTTACATACATCAGGCACCTTCATCTCTTTCCCTGCAACTTAGCAAGGAAAAAGGAAAGAATGACCCAGAGAGAAACCTGTTCCCCCTGAGCACTCTTTGCATTTAGAATATGCAGGGTTGGGCTGGGGGGGGAGGGGGGGGGTAGTGGCGGTCTTAGTTAATTAAGAGTCAAACACTTAACATGCACACATGGGGTTGGTCCCTGTTCACAGGTAGCACCTCAGGGGGGAGGGGGGGCACAGAGATAACTGCTTCGGGCTGCTGTTCCATTTACATTCACAGTAACAACACTGAACGTGGCCTTTTTCATGATCCACTTTCATTCGTAAAGAAATCCCAAACACTGTCATTACAGGACGTTTATTACCCACCTCTCCCTATATTTTATAGGGATACTTTATACATAAGAAAGGTTTAGAGATATTTTTAGTTTTTAAAAATCAGGGAATCTGTGTTACTTACGAAAATAACGGGAGGGGGTATTATTTGTCTTTACGCTCGTGCCAAAATAAAAATTTAGAAGTGCTTTAAAAGTTATTATTGAAATTAAGCTCTAGGTTAGAAAAATTAAAATGAAGGGGAGTGGGGGGAATTCTGCAGCATGTATACCACACCATGTGGCCACACCTAGGGCACTGCATGAGTTGCCATCTTGACGCTGAACAATTAGGCCGAGCATCGCCGGCTGGGGCCTCTGCTAGAGCGGCACAAAACTGCTCCGTCAAGGAATAGTGACACTGTAAATGGAAGACCAGCCACTGGCTCTGAAAAAAATAAACCTCATCAGTTTTGGGTTCCAGCATTCATGGCTTTAACAAGTTTGCATAGAGAGGGTAGCCCGCCAGGCCTGGGCAGCCCAGGGGGCAGGGGTGGGGGACAAGGCAGGGCTGTAAACACTGGAGTCTGTACCGGCTCCCAGTCCGTCCTCACACCATGATATGGGAGAAGGGTCACAAGGTGTAACTCAAGCAACTTAACACATGAAAGTCTAAAGTCCGCTCTTGACATGTAAGTCTGTGCGTGCGTTAACTGAAAAATAAAAATAAAACAAACAGAACAAAAACAGACACATTAAAAGATACACAGACGACCAAATCAAACAGAAGCAAAAGACAGCAAGATGAACACTGGGAAAGGACAGTCAGTTTGGCACTTGTGACGAGCAAAGCAGAGAATTCACTTCAGTTTATGGCATCCCAGGCTGAGGGGTCAAGATCTGATTGGGAATTAATTTTGTAAAAATGAATTAAAATTTGAAGAATAAGTACAATCAATCAAAGCCATTCAACTAAATGGTCACAAAACAACATCCCCCCTGCAAATGTACTCCTGACCCATCCCAGCCAGGGCAGAGGGAAGGGGTGCTCCCAGCCAGCCCACCCACCCCACTCCTGGCCTCCGCAAGGCCAGCATGGGAGGAGAGGGCTCTCTCCCAGAGGCCAAACTGACTGAAGCTTTCTGGAATGTCCAGCAAACAGAAAAGACCTGTTCTCCAGGCCCACGTCACATGAAAAAAAGCAGGGAGGCCTGACATCAGTGATGAGCCCCACCCTGAATTGGCCTGGTTCCCCTGCAGCCAGCCTGCACCCCACCCCCACTGGCCCTCAACACCTTGACCTGGCCACAGGTCCTTGAGCTGCTTTTGAGTGGTTTCTCCATAGCTTACTTCCTAGGGGACTCTGCCTGCCCTTTTTTTTTTTTAAAGAAAAACAAATAAAAAAACAAAATGGCCTGGGCTAAGCTGGCAGGGAGCAAGGCAAAGTTTCTTTGGGAGCCAGCACTGGGTCATGGATAGCACACCGCTTCCCAGGAGAAACCAGATTTCTGAGCTACCAGCTCAAAATCCACATGGGTTGCAATTCACAGAGCCTGCATGCTCACCAAGCTCACCAAGACCGAGACAGGCACCAGGGCCGGAAGCAAATGCAAAGCAGAAGGGAAATGTACACGGTTGAGGGGCCTGTGGAGCTGGGGACCAGCAGGGGCTTATCTGCTGCAGCAGGGCCAACGGCCGGGGGCAGGGCAGTCAGCAGGATGGAGGAAACTACAGGGTCTGTCCCAAAGCAGAAGACAGGCCTCAGGAACGAGAATTGGCATCCAGTTCCTAAATGGCTGGTTCTGTGCCCCTGGTCTTCCCCAGGGAGAAGCTTTTTAAACTTCGATGTGTCTGTACCTCTGTGCCTGTGTGTCTCGGAGACTGTGTGTGTTAGTGGAGATATGTCTGGATCTGTGTATGTCACGGGAAAAGAGAGAGTGAGACAGTGTACATGTGTCATGCACGTGTGCAGCATTAGGGAACGCAATACTGGGGGGCAGGGGGAGGGCCAACGCCACAAGCAGCACCCCAGGGCCAGAGTTAGCTATGCACTGCCTGGCCCTAACCACGAGGCTCCACTGCCACCAAGGAAGGAACAGCCTGAACACACACGTTCCCAAACATTCAAGGAGGAAATGGAATTCCAAGAGAATAAGAGTGAGGGCCAAGGTGCGTATACCTGCTTAGTTTCCAGGCTGGCAAGAGAAAGAAGGTACTGGATACAGACCAGGGGCAGGGAGAAGCAGGGGCAGACAGGATCCCCATGGAGAGATGCCCTGGGGGACACTGAATGAAGCGGGGCAGGGGAGGGAGGCACCCCCCCACCCCCACCCAGAGCCAGGGCATCTGGGATCCAGCTGTGAGCATGGAAACAGGCTATGTCAAGGAGAAGAGACTTAGACCAGCCCCCACCTTGCCAAAGTTAACTGCACTCCCGGAGGCTGGGAAAAGCCTCCTCCTCTCCCCCATCGCTCTCTCTCCTCTGAGGCTACGCTCTGAGGCTGAGGAACAGCTCCCGCCTCTACTGGAGGGGCAGCTCCTCTCTTCAGCAGGACTCACACAGCTCCTCCAGGGAGCTGCTGTCCTTCCTTCAGCAGGCTGTGACCACACTGTCTGGGGGTCAGTGCTGGCTGAGCTCAGGTCTCCACTGCCCTCAGTCACCACCCACCTGCCGAAACGGAACCCACGTCCACAGCCTCAGGACTGAGGGGGAGGAACCACAGCTGTCTAAGCAGAAACCACAGGAGCTTTTGGAATCTGTCTGGAAAATGCTGACATTCCCAGGCCCTGACCATCTCCTGGCCTGATGGACCTTCCCTGAGACCCTAGGACCCTCTCAGGGGCCACTCCCTGCCCGTGTGGCCCAGCCTTCTCCACCCAGCTCTTGAGGGGGCTGCAGGAGAAAGAGAAAAAGAGATAGAGAAAAAACAGGGTGTGGGGTAGAAGAGTGGGGAGAGGAGCCACTCGTGCACAAACACAAGAGTGGGCATGAACTCTTGATGCCTGAAGATGTGAAGATCACCACTGAAAGAAGAAAGGTGAGCAAGAATGAGGTGGGAGAGCGAGTGAAAGGAGACAGCAAAATGGTGAGCCAGCAAGAATGAGTAAGAGCGAGAGAGAGCGAGCCAGCGCGGGGCAGGGAGCCCACCACCTACTTCTTCTTGTCCTTGTCCTTCCTCAGAGGCTGCTGCGAGGTGGCGTGCAGGGCCTGAGTCTGCAGGGCCTCCACTGCTGCCTTCCTGCGGTTGAAGGCGTTGGTCTCCTCCTCCAGTTCCCGGCGCTTCTCCTCCACCTTGCGCTTCTCCTCCTGGTGCACCCGCTTGAGGTGCTCGAATTTCTCGTGGAGCTGGGAGCAGAAGGTGGGGAGGCCGGCTCCGTGTGGGCCCCAAGGGAGCCTGGGCCCTCCCCAGCCTGGCCTGGCCACACACAACCCCGAGCCCAGCACGCACCTCTCTCTCCTTCTCCTTCAGTTCCAGCTCCGTCTCCTTCACTTTGTTGACAAACATCTGCCTCATCTCTTCCTCCTTCCTCTGGAGCTCGCTCAGGAACTCCTTCCTCTTGGCCTCGTATGTTTCCTGGAGGCTGTGGAGACCCAGAGAGAAGAGGCCAAGGAGGGGATCATGGTGGGATGGGGTTGGGCAGAGCCAGAGGCGTGGAATCATGTGGACGCATGGGGGTCAGGGGTTCATGCTACTGTTCCAACAGCCTCTCCCCACTCCTGGCTCACAAGCCCCTAGAAACAGATGCTGGCATGGCAAGTCTGGTTGTGGCTGGGGAGACAGGCTGTCACCTGAAAGGCTGGCTGTCACCATCACTGTCCTGGAAGCCCATCTCCTCCAACTTGCAGCGCCGGTAGAGCTCATAGTGCCGACTGTGTGTCTGCTCGCGGAGGTCCTCCATGTTCACCCGGATCAACATCTCCCGGAGCTTCACGAAGTCGCAGTGATTCTCGTTCTCCACTGGAAGTGGAGGGCACGCGGGCATCAGACAGGGACCCGGCCACCAGCACGGAGGGGACAGGGTGCAGGCAGCGGTGGGTGTTAGAGGCCGACCCCAGAGGGAAGACAGGCAGCAGATGGTCACGGGGAGGACAGAGGACAGGGGGCCGAGGCCAGGCTCCCAGCCAGGGCTGTGCTCTCACCACCACACTCACCCTGCACCACTCCCCAAGGGTACTGCCGCGCTCGCACCAGTTTGTTCCCCACCTTCACCTCCTCGGTGCTGCCCACCACGGCAAAGGGCAGGTGTGCCTGGAAAGGGGCCCAAGCGTATGTGAGCACTGAGCAGACGTGGGCCCATGGGCAGACCCACCCTCGCTGCCCCTGGGCCCCAGGGAGGGGTTGCCCAGACCTGAACAAGGCAGGGCCAGATGCTCACTTTCGGGCTCTCCTTTAGAGAATCATCCTGGGACCTCCAAACAAGGGAGTGGGCTGAACCCACAACCCTGTTCCTCTTGTTATAGGGTATTCTTTCAGCCCCTGAGCTCCTCGGGAGCCAGTAGAAAGAAGCTCCCTCAAAAGACCTGTGGGCCTCTCTTCTAGGTTCCCAAGTCCGGGCATCCTGCCTGCTCAATCTTGCAGGTTTCAGGTCCCTGCCTTGGGTTCATACCTTGGGGTACTTAAACCTGGGGAAGCACCAGGACCAGCCCAATACCCAATTCTTCCCATCCCCTGTCCAGAGGATTCAGGACTGGCCAGCTCCAGGTGCCCAGCCATCTTTCCTGGAGAGTTAAGGCTAGAACCCAGGGAAAAGACAGTGGCCAGGGGGCTAGCTCCAAGCCCTCCAACCCCAGAGCCCTCAGACCCTTGCCCAATGCTCACGTTCATGACTGCGTTAATCTCAGCAACAGCTTCGTCATCCGTGGGAAACTGGTAGATCTGGACCCCATTGCTGACCAGCTCACCCATGATCTTGATCTTGAACTTGTGGAGCTCACTCTTGGAGATGGTGTCAGCTTTGGCAATGATGGGAATAATGTTCACCTGCCAGGATTGTGGAGAGGGTCAGGGGTGAGTTGCTCCCCGACTGTGGATAGCCCATCTCAGGTCACACGCCCCTGGGCAGAGGGGCAGGAAGTCAAAGAGATGGAGCTGTTCCCAAAGCTCCCCAGTGGAGTCCCAGCCTGAATCCAGTCAGGTGGGACCATTCTGACAGGTCGTGACAATTGGTTGCGGGCTTCTTACAGCCCCTCCCTGCTCTGCTCAACCTCCATCCAGCCCCAGATGTGTCCTGTGGGCACACTCAGCTTTGACCCAGAGTGTTCTGAAGGTCTTAGCCAGTATGGGGCCTGATAGGAGTGGCAGTAAGGGGCTGTGCCCCTACACAAGTTAGATGACCCATTAGCAGTAGCCACAGGAAGACCTCAGTATCTCCCAGGCCAAAGTTATCTCATTGTTCACAGTGAAAATTAACTCCTGAGATGGGGAGCATAGTCACATGAGAGCTGACAGGTGACCCTGGGGCTGGACACCCTCCACAACCCCGCATCGTTCCTGTCATTCCCATGCAGTTGCCTTTTTAATACACACTCCTCATTCCTACTGAAATTCTGGGGCTTAACTCTCCTCTCTCTGCTGTGCTCATGAGGACCCCAAGGGAAAGTCACAGCAGGAAGGCCAGGGGAAGCAAAGGGAGCAGAGGAACTAGGAATTGAGAGAAAAAGAACAGAGAATTGGCACGCTCTGGGGAGTGGAGGTTAGAGGGGCAGAGGGACAGGGGCGAGGTGGGGAGGTAACTCTAGGGGCACGGGGAGGATGCCAGGAGCCACCAGGCTGAGAATAAGAATCATCTCAACTGGAGGGAAGGTGCCCAGGGCCAGAGGCAAGGATAGAGCTCTGAAGAGGTCAGATCAACGGGGACTGGCTGGAGCCATAGGGACAGACACAAGAGAAGATACCGAGAGAACCAAGCCAAGGGAGCTGTCTGCAAGCCCCCAACCAGCGGAGCCCCTGGGGACTGCAGTGGACAGTCGCATGCAGTCACTGCGCCCCGTCTCCGTGGAGGACAGGGCACCCACAGAATCAGCTGGAAGGGGGCCACACCTTGCTGTCCAGTTTCTTCATGGTCACCAGATCCAGGGACTTGAGGGAGTGCCCCGTGGGTGTGATGAAGTAGAGGCAGACATGGATCCTCGTGTCATGGTAGTCGAAGAGCGAACGGCGGATCTTCAGCTCCTCCTGCAGGTAGTTTTCAAACTGCGCATCGATATAGTCGACTATGGGCCTGTAACTACAGACAGCTCCATCACAGGGAGGCAGACAGCCGGGCCACGGCCCAGGGCCCAGAGCCCAGCCAAGCTGCCCACCAGCCTTCTCTCTGTGAGAACAAACAGCTTCTACCTGGGGATTCCTGCCTGGGTACAGGTGGCTGACCCCTTCTCCTGGTCCCCCACGGGGTCCTCAGGACCTTAGATATTCTCCAGGCAGCCCTCCCATGGACCTCATGGAGTGCGGGCTGGTTACTTGTCTGGGGGCAGCAAGGAGTGCGGAGCACTAGGGCAGAGTGTTAGAACCACGGCAGAATGGAGGGACGGGGAAGACACCGCCCTTCCTGCCTCTTGCCTCTCATCCTTATTGATCTGATCTCCAAAGCCCACGGCATCCACGATGGTCAGCTTGAGCTGCACGTTGCTCTCTTGGAGGTCGTAAGTCTGGGGCCGCAGGCGCACACACTCCTCATGGTGACTGGCCTCCTCGGTCTCAAAGGTCGTGTTGAAGAGCGTGTTCATCAGTGTGGACTTGCCAATGCCAGTCTCCCCTGGGGGAGTGGGGAGTGGGCAGAGGGACTGTCACAGACTGGAACTGGAGCTGTCCTGGCTCCTAGCTAGGCCAGGAGGGGCTCAGGCACCCTTGGTCTCTATACAAGAGAGAGACAGGCCTCCCACTCCATCCCTCACTGTCCCTAACCCCAAGAACCATCCCTTCTTAGTGGCCTCAGAAATAACATGTGGAAGGAAGAGCCAAAAGGCTGGCTTGGACATAAGATGTGGCTATGTGGGTTGTGTAAGATGTTTTTGCCGGGAGTGCGGAAGAAGCAGAGCCAGGCAGCTGGGAGACACCAGTGGACACTGGCCTCTTCTGGCCTCAATGGGACCTGGTCACCTGCTCTGCAGGCCATTCCTCCTGGGCCATGGGGCCAACAGGACCGAGGTCTAAAGGCCACGAGTGACTCAGCCCACCTGTCATGGGTGGCCTCAACTCCATGAAGCTTTAAATGGGGAGGGAGGAGGTTCAGGAGAGGTTGCTTTCCAAGGGGTTCCCAGAGCACCTGTGGAGGGTCTGGCAGAACTCTTTGTGCCCTGGGGCACATGGAACCTTCCAGACCCTCCCTGTTGGGGGTGTATTTGTTTAGATGAGTACTGGAGCTTTTACTACATGACAACTTAATGGAGAGAGAGTCTGGTTTACCAGTGTCCTTGACACATGGTAAGAACAACAATATATGTTTTGAAAACAAACAAATGGATCCCAACCACTGTGATAAATATCCTTAGTTTACAAAGCACTTTCAGGTACCTAATCCTGTTTATTCTTCATGGCAACTGAGTCAGGCCCTGGCTCCAACTCTATCCTTGACCCTGGCAGAGACACACACCAAAGCCTCATCCTGACCCCCCAAAGTGTCACTCTGCCTGGGAGGTCCCCTTGCAGCTCAACGCGTAGTCAGGACAGCGGCATCTCATCCACCAGGAAGCCTTCATTCATCCTCAGTGGAGGCTGTTCCCTGGCCAGGCATGACACTCACCCACACAGAGGATGTTGAAGCTGAAGCCCTGAGTGACCGACTTGCTGACCAGCTGGTCAGGGAGGCTATCGAAACCCACATGACCACCCAGGGAGAGGCTCCTGGGCTCCGGCTCTGCATTCTGCAAAGAGAAAAGAGAGATGCAGTGAGCCCGCTGGGGAAGAGGGGTTAAGAAGAGGGGAGGCTAAACCTGAGTCAATACACCCCTCAAACTTGTCTCAGTTCTCAGCAAATCTCAGGACACATCGTGAGTGCACTGGAGCTCCAACTCAGGCCAAGTTTCCACACAGGGAGCCCCATGGGCCTCAGGACCCATGACTCTACGTGGGGCTCTGCGTCTACTGGGCTGGCAAGGGATGCCTGAGTCGGAGGTGTCTCCTGGCAGAAGGCCCCAGGTCCAAGGCTGCTGTCCCAAGGGCTTACCTGCCTTCCTGCCTGGGAGGAGGTCCCAGATGGTCCCTAGATCTTAAAGATTTCAAAAGGCCAAGATTTGAGGATGTGCATGTTCCTGTGGCCCTCTCCTGCTGAAGCAGGACGCAGACGGGGCAGGTCTGGCTTGACCCGCTCACACTCACACCGTTGGGGGGCTCTCCCATCAGTTGGGCTCACAGTCCTCCATGGGCACCCCTTGCCTCTCATGCACCCAAGCATGGAATGCACACATGAGCCCTGCTAAAGGAGCCAGCACTCACTCAGACCCACCACTGGGTCTCAGGAGCAGTCTCTGGGGCATCCTGAGTCCAAGGCCTCAGCGGTACTCTCTAGGGACTCCCAGGCTCTGGCTCGTGTCCCCCTCCCAGCCCCGCCCCAGTCCTGGTTGCTTAGACAGAGGATTCTGGGTGAGAATGTGGAGGCCTGCCCAGAGAGGCAGGCAGCAGGTCCTGGGTGAGCAGGGGTCACTGAGCCGGCCCACAGCACTATAAAAAGACCCAGCATGACCTTAAGCACAGGGTCAAGGTCAGGCTCCAAGTTGTGTGGATTCTCTGCTTCCCTGGGAATGGGGGGTGGAATGCTGTCCTGAGGGAAGGTTCCCAGGCTCAGCATTCCCGGGTCTGGCCCCTAGAGGGCAGACCCCAGGCAGCTCTGTGTAGGGCAGAAACACACCTCCTCTGTCCCCTAGCCCTTCTGCCCTGACTGCCAGCCAGACAGAGCAAGGACAGGACAGGATGATGGATCTGAGTCTCATCCTGCCATCCAGCCCACACCTTCAGAGGGGAGGAAAGGCCCGGCTGAAAACAGTCCCAGGGGCACAGATCAGGACAGTGGCAGCCCTTATGTGGGTGCAGGCCCAGGGGGCAGAGGAGGCTGAGGACCAGCCAGAAGGGCCCTGGCTGCCTGCCCTCCAGCACAGGGGTCTCTGGAGCACCTGCGGTCCCTCAGCCTCTCTGCAGCTACAGCCTGTTATCTCAGCCTGAACCCTCCAACCATTCTTTCCTCTCAACCAGAGCCCCTCAACACTCAAACCCACCCCCCTCCTCTTCATTAACTAAGTCCCCCTGCCCTTTCCCCAAGCCCTTTCCCCAGCTCAGTCATGATGTATCCCTGTATCAAAGACTCCCAAGTGTGCACATGGGCAGCCTAGACCTCACATGGCCCTTTGGGGAAGCCGTGCTACCCAGTCAAACAAGTCAGAGTTACCCCTAAACTCTTCTGTCCAATGACCCTCTTCCACAGAGTCTCCGCTCTCAAAGCTGGAGTCCCCTATCCCCAGGGAACTGAGTCACAACCTTCCCAATCAAGTCCAGACCCCTCAGGGCTGCAAACATAACAACAAAGAGGCCCCAAAGGCAGCTTCCTCTCACTGGTGGCTACAGCAAAACCAGTAAATGGAGCATAGCATGTGCTGGGTCAGGTCCAAACTCCCTAGCATGGCATGCCAGGTCTTTACCATCTGAGGCCTTTTTCCCAGGCTCGGTTCCTGCACAGCTGGTTATCTCTGGATATACTTTTCAAACTTGGCCCCCTCCCTGGGCTCTGGAGCTCACTACCTTTTCCCTGGCACCTGCCCTGACCTGGCCCCTAAGTACTCCCACTGCAGACCCCTCACTTGGCTGTGACCCCATTTCCTCGCACTATTAGCTGTCGTGATACACATCGTGACTTTCAACTCTTCCATGAGCTCCTCAAAGTGGGCCGCAGGCTGGGGGAGGTCAGTGTTCCCATTCTTCCCACCCTCCCACCACCATGGCCGACGTGCTAGACAACACTACCATTTATAAATCACTGAGCACGGCTTCACTGCCACAGCATCGGGCGCATCTGCCCACCTTACACAGAGCTTCATTATTCCATCTCTGTCCCACCTGCTCATGGCAGCTTGAGGATCAAATAGAGGACAGAGCTGTTAGTCTAGAGCTTTTTTCTTTTCGGGCGAGACTGAAAATCTCCAAAATTTAAGGCGTGCTGTGCTTGCAGAGAAGGCTATGTGTTTATTCATCCTCTTCTTCCAAGGGTGACACAATCAGGATGCAATCCAACATCCTGTAGTCTGCCGCCAAAACCCACCAAGTCGGCTGTGTCTGGAAGCCACACGCACACGCACTCACCCAGTTACAGAGTCCTCGCAAAGATTCAGAAGCTATCCTATTCCTGAGTTTCCCCGAGTCTAACCGCAGCACTCGGGGGTCTCACACAAGTCTGCCTGCCTGTGTTCAGTGAGCCCTACCTGCCTTCCTCACGCAGCCGGGCTCTCTGGAGAAGTGTGTGGAGTACAAGGCAGTCTCCATCCCCAAGCCGTCGCCGAGGCTGCTCTCTGTCAATCCAAGGGCCACAGACCTGGGGCAACTGATCCTGCTCAGGAGCCTCAGGGACCCCTGGAGCATCAACCCCCAGAGCATGCGCACACACGCACAGAGAGAATGGCCGCTAGTCCTCATGGGGACAGAGTTGTTTTTCTCTGGTCTCAAGACACTGCTCTAACCTCCCAGCTCTACTGAGGTGTGACTCTGACTAATGCCAGCTTCCCTGATCCTACATGTGGCATCAACAACATGTGACCCAAGGTGCACCACTCTCTCCAAGGTGCCTGCCCAGGTGTGTCTGCTGACTTGTGTGGGGTCTCAGCCCAGGAGGAGCCAGGAGCCTACAAAGCACCTCTGACCCAGCTACCACAGCTCAGGAAGGAACGTCAGATCTCCCACTGGTTACCTGCAATTTGTCAGGGAAGCCCTTAGCTCCAGGGCTGGGTCCTACTAGTCCTGAGCCAATCAGCATGATCCCACGATGGGCACAGGCAGGGGCAAGCGACCCTGACTGAACCTTCATGACGATCCTGTAACCATCAGGGGAGTCAGTCTAAGACAGAAGCCCACTCACCCAGGACTACAGAGCCAAGCACCTCACAGAGGAGAGACAGCCGGCATCTGCCCCACGCCAGCTTTTCCCTCTATCCCAGCCACATCTCCCCTCCACTGCTTAAGCTAGCTGAATGGGGCTATCTATTACATGCAACTGAAAATATCCTGACTGCTACAGTCCCCAAACTGAAACTGTGAACACAGAGGAACAGAGAGAAAGCAAGAGTAAAGACAGGGAAGAAAAAAGTGGAGTTACATACACAGGGAAGAATGAACATCAAATGATGACACCAACACCCCACCGAGGACACCTGTATGGGCTAAGCCAAGTGACTTATACCACCTCCTACACAGCCCTTAGCCACCCTTAACCACCAATAGTGGCAGACACTATTATCATGCCCGTTGTACAGGTAAGGACATTGAGGTGCACCTACGCTAAAGAACTAATCAGGGTAGAGTAGGGATTTGAGAGCAGCCAAGCCAGAACACGGAGCTACACTGCCCACTACTCTTACTATGCTCCCAACTCACTCATTCAGCCACAAAACACAGGCTCGCTGGTCACATCCACTGGGTGTCCGGTACTGGAATGGCAGCCAATGCAAAGACGAAGACACCAGATCCTTGACCTCAGGGGCCCAGTCTAATTCAGTCTAGACTCAAATGGCTGTGGCGTCTTGGCAGGTCGTGTACGTGGGTGAAGGATAGTAACAAAAATGACAACAACCACACGGAACAGTTATCAACTGCTGACCAGCTGTGACTCTGATCTCACCCAGTCCACACATCAGCCCTGCGAGGTAGGCTGTATATTATGCCCACTGTACCAAAATAGACAACTGCAGCACCAAGAGATGAAGGAATTTTCCCAAGATCACACTGCCCAGGAGGGTGAAGGCAGAATCTCAGTGGTGATGGTGTCACAGCACAAGCCACACCTCCCTCCAGCCACATCACTCCGCTCTCTGCTGGATGGAAGACCCGGTGACTTGGCTGAGCATGGGGGCCCTCAGGGAAAGGCAGGAGCAGTGGGCAACTGCAGAGGCTGGGCTCAGTCCACGATGGCTATGGTTCCGTGACTCCAGCCAACTGTGGGAATGCAGACCTACTATTGCCAAACCTTCCAATTTTTAAAGAGAATCCAGAAATCTAGATTTTTATTGGAAACCCACTAGTTTTCAAAGGTTGGCAACAACTGCCAATGGAGAAAACCATCAGGGCCCAGCTCAACGTGTCTGAGGGCTGAACCGGATCCATGGCCTGACAGTCTGCAACCCCAGGACTGGCAAGATGGTGACCTGGAAGAACAAAACCCAGGGTGCACCCTTGGGGCAAGGAGACCACAGGCTCTGTGGGAGGAGCCTTTGGGCTGGACAACTTAACCTGGACTCTGATGAGAGGCAGACCTAGCTGCTTCTGACTCTTTCCACATACCCAGCTCCCAGGGGGCCAGTTCAGGGGGCTCAAACTGTACTCAAAGCTCCAGGATAGAGAGTTGGCAGCTCTGAGCTCTACACACACAATGGGAAACTCCACAGGGCCTTTATCCCCATTCTAATCACTAACAAGCTTCTGGCTCCTGAGCCAGGCTCCGGGCTTCTATGTCATCATTTCTTTGGCACATCAAAGACAACAACCAAAATAATAACTGCTCAGGCCGACTGCGTTCCTCCATGCCCGGTCATCCAGAACAAAGTAGAGAATGGCATTTTGTTATGCAGCCCAGTGGATAAATAGGACGTCCTTTTCCTGACCAGGAAATGCTGTCTGAGCCTTCTGGAGCAGCCCCAATCACCAGCCAAAAGGAGCCGCCCCTTTTACCAAGAAGAGAGGTGGGATTTGGGGGAAAACCATGTCTTGCACTTGCCCACACAGAAACAGGCTTTCATCCAGAAGGAAGTGGAAATCTGCTGAATGTCTGAACCAACATAGCCAGAGAATCTATGGGTGAAAAGAGCCCCTTGAGAACAAACCTCCCAAATGAGGTTAGTTGTTGGGGTGGGAGTAGAGGTGACACTCTAACATTCAAGTATTTGGCTCCTAAATCCTAGGCAAAGAGCAGCCCCCACTCCAGGCCTTCCACAGAGTTCTCTCCAAGTGCATTAGACTTCGGACACTTCTCTCCCCTCAGGTTCCCACCACCCTGAGCACCCCACAGGCAGGCAGGAAGAAGGCTTGGGCACTTGGGCCCCAGGAGGCCGCCAGTCAGCTCTGGGAGGCCCTACAGAGTCCTTGTGCAGTGGACCCAAGGGTCACTGTGCCATTGGGAACCTCCTCCACCCATGTTCTGGCACAAACCACCCTCCCCTCGGCTCTCACCACTCTCAGCAGCCTGGGCCTTAAATAGCCAGAGCAGAGGCCTCTGGCCAGAACCCGTGGTCACGGCACAACTGTCCTTGAGTCTGAGAGGAATCCTAGGAATTTTCCCAGGAAAGGCTTAGGCTCTAGTCCCAGGATTCCATAGCAAGCCTCTAAACCCAGGTCAAAGGTGACGGGAAATAACCACAGGGATGTGTGTTGGGTGGGGGTGGCGGGAAGGGGGAGAATAGTGCCACCCTGGACCAGGAGGGAAGAACAGAGGCAAGATATACCTGTCCCCAATCAAGAAGACACCAGAGAACCAAAGTTCTGGTGTCTGTCTCCTATGGCGGCAACAAACCCGGGGAGACGACACAAGCCAGGATCAGCCTTCTTGGTGCCTGCACAGTAGCAGAAGAGGTAAGAATGGCAAGATGGCAGTTGGGCCCCAGGAGAAGGCTGCCAGTCACTCTCTCAAGGCCAGTCATCCTCTCCCCCAGCCTGAGAAGCGAAGGGACTTTGGAAGCAAAACTATCCCTAGGAGTCCAAAGCCACCCAGTGCCCTGACCCCAAAACTTCAGTCTCCCTGCTTCCCTGTTTCACTGAGGGCACGTTCCTCCCCTCTTGCTACACACAGCCAGCCAGGACTGCCACTCTGTAATTTGGGATCGTTTGTTTCACACTTCTCATGTCAGAATCAGGTTTCCAAGAAGCCAAGAGCCCAGTTATCGGCCTCTGGGCCCACCCAGCCCTCCCCAGAGCCAGGACACAAAAATGCCCCTAGACTTTGTGGTGTTGTGCCTCCCGTGGGAGGGAATGGTCCATCCCACCACAGAGCAGATGGGGAAGGCACTGAAAGCCCAGGCGTTCATACCTTCCCACTTGGGACTTGGGGACTTCCCCGCAGCAGGGACGACCACAGGGGTCGAGACATCGTGGGACGGAGGTGGCCTTTGTTCCACAGTGAACTTTGGAAAGAAGAATACGGGCAGCAAAGGTAACCATGCCCCCCTCCTGCCCCAGGACGGATGCCGGTGCCAGGAAGAAGCAGAGAACTACATGAGCACTGACGTGAGCCAGCAGGGGCTCAGGGCAGCACGGCTATGCTTCTCTGTTGCTTGCACCATTCACCCCAGCACCAGGCAGAGCGTCACATTCACACCCAGGCCCCACAGCCAGATCTGGTGAGTGGACTTGGATCCACGGCCCACAGGCCCTCTCGAACCACAGCCCTCAGGTGGCCCAAGCCCAGGAGAGCCTTCAGAAAGAAGCCAGCACCTGTGATCTGAAATAGGCTCTTACTACTTCCTCCCCTGGTTCTGTCCCTCTAATGCAGCTTCCAAGAGAAGGACCAAGAACCATCTGCAAGCCCTGTGTTCTGAGGAGGAGAATATCTAATTTGCCCCAATGCCATCAGGGGCGATGAATCTTACAGCCCACACGCCCCGTGCTTTGTCGTCCACCACCTCTTCCCAGCCACAGTTCCTCACGTGAGCCCTGAGGATGCAGACAGCTCCAGTGAAGAACACCCCAGCTCTATCATGAGGGCATGTCGACCTTGGGAGGCATCCTTTCCCCAGGCACACATGTCTCCCTCCTGCCTGCAGAGCTCCATACCTAGTTGTCTGTCAAAGCCTGTGCCTTGGGGGCCGGGACTGGGGATCCTGAGAGAGAGCCAACCTGGCAGCAGAGAGGCAGGAAGATCGGAGAGGCTGCAAGGGACACACAGAGGCCAGCCAGTCCTCAGGCCCTTTGCTCTGTCATCCTGCAGCAGCTTCCTTCTGGTAGCTGGACCAGAGCCACAGAAACCTTCGTGGTGGTTATTGCCCCCAATACATACCTCCACCTAGCTCATCTTTGGGTTCCACACTCAGAGGGCTCCACCCTCTCTGTCATCACAAGGGGTCCTTGGGGGCTGAGGGTAGGTCTCAGGCCCCAGAGTCTGCATCTCACCCAACTGCGAGCTGCTGGCATCAAGATGACGGACACAAAGCACCCAGCACCCTCCCTGCCATCCAAGCTTTTGATAAATATCGGGCCCTGGGTTCCCAGCCTCCATTTGTTCTCCCGCATTGTTAGCACTGTGGCCGGTCTCCCTCTTACCACCCTCTTTGCTCCTGCTCTGGCCAATCCCTTGTCATGTGCTCCCTTGGATCACCAGCGCCTTCTCATCAGTGTGCCTGCTCTGGTCCATTCCAATGCAGATCCTGGGCAGACCTTTCTAAAGTGAGCACCCATAGCATGGGACAATGTCCATGGACGAGGGGGGCAGAGCAGGGTGGACCACCCTCCCAGGGGAAGGGGGTGGGGCTTCAGCTCTGCAGGTGGTGCTCATGTATGACCCCTCCCCACCACCAGGCACTGAGAGCTGCACAGATGTCCCTTGCTCAGTTCTCACTTCTCCTTCAGAACAGCTCAGCAGAGAGGTCTCTGGCCATTTTTATAGGATAGGGAGACACCCTCTGTGACACCCCCACTTGAGTAAGGGGTTGCTTTCTACATTCCTTCCCACCAGCTCTTGTCTTGGGGACAGAATAGGCATTCCCTGGATAGCCTGCTTCTTGGGAAAGTGTCAAGATTACAGGGGTGACAACGGAAGTGACAGATGGTGCTGGGGATAAAGTGGAGATGGGGGTGGGAGGGGAGTGACTGGCTGGGAGGAGTGCCAGGCTCCAGGCTGCCATGCCACACGTTTCTTCCCTCTCTCCCTCAGATCTTCATTTTCTCCAGCCCCTCCTCGGTCCTCCCCCACCATGGAGTTTGAACCCTGCCCCATGAGATTCTGACAGGAGAGGCACAGGAGATGGCCCCTGGGACAGAAAAAGAGTCTGGGATCCAGTAAGGAGGAAGGGCAGAGGAAGAGTGGATAGGAATCTGGCTGCCCAAGGAGGGCAAGAGGCAACAGACTCCCCAGAGGGCTGTCCCAGACATGAACATCCTAGGAGATTTTGATCATAACCTCAGGGCTGATCTAGGATTGAGCAAGGCCCAGTCAAAATGTAAAGGTCGCTCAGCCTGTGGACAATAGGAACCCAGCACACACTGACCTCAAAGAACCATTCCAGGCACCTCCTTAGCAGTCCAGTGGTTAGGATTTTATGCTTCCACTGCAGAAGGTGTGGGTTCGATCTCTGGTCAGGGAGCTAAAATCACACATTTCATGCAATGTGACTCCCCCGCCCCCAAGAAAAAGTATCATTCCATATGCTCATCTAAGCTCCAGGTTGGGACAATTCCCATGTCCTCCTGACCACCAGGCGAGCCTGAGGAACAGTGTCAACCTGCCACAGCTCAATCAAATTATAACCTCATGGCCATTGATTAACACCCAGTTCAACCTGCAGCTGGTAAGACAGCTAAACATATCTCCAAACATGTCACAGACTGCAATTATCTTCATAAATGCTTTGAAGAGTATCAGTAGGGTTGTTCCGACTTTACAGCAGGAGAAAGGAAGAAATCATTTTCCCAGGATGACAAGATAGGAGAGGAGAATGGAGTCCAGACTCCGAGACTCAGGCCAAACCCAACCCAAGGTCTCCACCCAAATTCAACCATGTCCAAGTCCTCCCAGGAGGCTGATGGCTCAGAGTGTGAAGGGCGTGGAAGGTATCCATCCTGAACTCAGGCTGTACATCCCTACTTGAGTCGGTCCCCTCTCTGTGCCTCAGTCATTATTACCAAGTTGATAATACCTGAAATCCTTGCAAAGACAGGAATCTAAGGGGAAGAGCCTTTCCAGCCCATCGCCTGGCACGGCAGCTAGACCCCTCAGCTCAGCCTCTGAGGATAATCTCTGGGTGGGTAGTGGTGGGAGCCCCTAGGGAGGGTGCCCCAGAACAGAGCAAATTCATTCTCTGCTACTTTCTTACACAGAGGGCCAGTCTTCACATCCACATGGGTACTAAGTATCATGTATCATTTACTGTGTCTTCATCATGTGCCAGACACTGTTCTAAGTACCTCATCTGGACCCTCTCATTAAATCCTTCCTATAACCTTATGAGGGAGGTAGTATTTTTATCCCATTATACAGATGAGAATACTGAGGGGTTAAACAAGGGGTTGCCCAAGGTCACACAGCCAACAAGTAGTAATCTAGGATTCATGTCAGGCAGTCTGATTCCAGTTACTCCGCATACCACTCCCACCTGCAAGACCAACTATTAGAGCAACCTCTGGCCACAGAAAGACAAGCCCCAGACATAACTTTCTGGTCAGCTGGGCACAGAAAATGCACACAGGCATGCAGGCAGAGATGTGCAAACACACATAGGTCTGCTGGTCTCCAGCTAACCAGCAGGTCTGCTGGGATTCAGGCACAGCCCTCCTGGGGTACATAAATTCTTGTTCAGAGTGCAGGGCTGGGGTGAATCTCTGATTTGCCCAACCTCTGAATCTGCTCCTCTTGTATTTATTCTGACTCGCAACCCCCTCATAAAACATTCAAGTCTAAAATTATGACACCAAGAGTTCCTGCTTTAGTTACGCATGTTTCCAAAATAGACCAACCAATGTATTTTCAGATTAAAGAGAAAATTTACATATATAAATTCAGATGACAATATTTATAGCATTAATTACATAAGTCCTGAATCCCTTATTTAGCCCCAGAACCAATTCCTTATCAGTCACATATTTAGCATTTACCCCCTACCCACAACATCCCTGGGCCCTCCTCCCTCCCCCTTAGCACCGACCAGGGCCTCACATGCTGGCAAGAGGACACAGTTTCCTTCCCTGCCACAGCTCAACCTCCCAGACACACCCAAATCCAGCCTTAGACATTGGGGGACATGCAGATACAATCCCCAAAAGGCCTCTCTCCCCGGGGGGAGTGGGGTGGGGGGACAGATTATAAAAACCTTTGGGAAGTTGGTTATTGGCTGGCTCAAGCCCAAAGAGACCTCTGCAGGGACCACCAGAGATGATACCCCTGCAGAAGGCATACCCGGTCTGGGGCCCAAACAAACATCCACTGGGTTGAATGTGGAATCGCTCCAGTTCCTGGGGAACGGCTGCCTCAGATCCGACCACTGAGGCACCCACTGGAATCGCACCCTGGATCCTGGCGCTTGGGTGGCGGGCGGGGGTTGGAGCGGGAAGGAGCAGCAGGCCAAGGTCTTCAGGACCCAAGTCTGCAACTGCCCTGAGCTCATCCGAGGGACTTCCTAGGATCCCTAGGGCTTCATCGTCACCGACTGTGTCCATCCAGCAGCACCTGCGCGGCCAGGAATCTCCCCAGCCGTGCAAAGAACACTCAGGGCGAGGGGGGCTCCGGAGTATCCTGGATCTTCCCTCTGATTCCCGGGGCCCCAGTCTGTCGTCACACCGGGCCACAACCAGGCGGGTATTTATCTGCTCCTTTTCGCGAAAGGGGTCTGTTTTTCTTCGCCCAAGGAGGGCGACCCCGCCAGCCTCCCGACAAGGCGCCCGCGCCCGACGCCCCGGGACCCGGGACCAGCGCCGCGAAGAGCCCGCTCCAGGGTCCCCCGGCCCGCCCGGCGTCAAGGCCCGGCCGCGCGGCGCTGACAGCCCGGCTCGCGCCCCCGGCCAGCAGCAGGGCGGCCCCCTCCCCGCGCCCCGCGCCTCCCGCGCGCGCCGCGGCCCAGCAGGGCCCTCACCGAGAAGCGCTCCAGGTCAGTGGCCGCCATGGCGAGCTCCGCACCGGGCGGGCGAGCCGGGGCTACACCCGGGCCGCGACGGGGACAAGCCGGTTGCGGGACGCGCTCCGTCCGGGCGGCTGCGGCTGAATGGATCCAATATGGCCACTTCCTGGAAACTCCCCTTGGCGGCGGCGGCGGGAGAAGCCGCGGAGCCGCCCCCGCCCCCGCCCGCGGGACCGGCCTCCCCGCTTGGCCCGGTCCGGCCACGAGCGCAGCCCAAGCCCCTCAGCGGGGATGGCCGGGGGTCTCCGCTGCGAGGCGGGAGGTGCCAGCTACGGGGATTGCTGGGACTTGTAGTCTCCAAGTTGGGGGACCGGGAGGGCAGTCCCCGGTGGCCGGGGCCGGTGTCTGCTGGCCTGCCGCGTGTCCCCGAGAGGCTGAGGCCGAGCCCCGGAGGGAGTGCCCGGCTTCCACGCGCTAGGAAGTCCGTTCCGTGCGGAGGAGATTGGGGTGCCGCGTGCGCCCTAGGGGTCTCCCCCACCAAGCCGCCTCCAACCGGTCGGCCGGAGCCTGCAGTGCATCGGGACCACCGGCCAGAGTGTCGACGGACTGCCTGCGACCCGTGGGGTGCAGGAGAGGAGCCTCAGCCTCGAATGACCGTACCCTGGGCCCCACCTGATGCTCCGGTCCTAGCCAGGGCGGACCCGCGCGTCCGGCCGGGCGGCCTTCCCGGGCCAGGGACCAGCCTTCAGCTTCTTGCGCAACGAATGCTCAGGATGCGCAGTTCAGTCTCAGGACTCATGCAATAGAAAAGCCGAGCTGGACAGTGAGGACATCAGATAGCAAGCGACTGTCACCCTTCCTTCCCCCAAGGGTTTGGGGAAATGTCTTAATGGAATCTGGGCACTGTGCAGAAAGGACTGCGACTCCCTATGCATGCACATTCTTTCTGCTAATCTCACCGCTCAAAACCTGTACAAAACTTGGAAAAACGAATACCTTTGCCCAAGCCAGAGGCCTCAGGGGGTTCTGGACCTTTTCACTGACTATATCAAATCCATCTCTAAATCCTCTGAAATTCTTTTTCTTTCCCTTCTCTCTGCCTTTCTCTGTGCTCTCTTCTTTTGGAAATATATATAGCAAGGCTTGCCTCCTGCTCCTCCAGTGGCCTCATCTCAGACATATCCACCCTCCATACCCCTCCCACCCACCAACAGTTTCCTGAGGAACAACCCAGCCTGTCCCTCTGACTCAGGAAATCGTCCTGGTTGAAGGTGCCCAAAAACCATATGTGGACTTGGCACACCTGACTTTAAGAGGAGCCCCTCCCTGTCCCATCTGCTGACTTTCAGGCAGTTGATCCTGTCCCTGAAGTGGCGTTCCCCTCCCTTCTCTCCAGGGCAAACACTCACTGAGGTGAGCGACATCCTGCTGGTCCCTTCTGAGTCAGTGTATTCACTTTGCTCCTCCCTATCATGGTGTTTCACAAGCTATGTTGTAGTTATCTACAAGAACTGGGCAAAGCTGTGGTTAAGGAAGCTGGACTTACAGCAAACTGCCGGCGTTAGAACCCTGACTCTATCCCTTGCTATCTTTTTAACTTTAGGCAATTTACTTACCTATGCCTCTCTTTCCTCATACTAAAATTGAGAATAATTAGGGCTTCCCTGGTGGCTTAGCTGGCAAAGAATTTGCCTGCAATGTGGGAATTCAGTTCAGTTCAGTTCAGTCGCTCAGTCATGTCTGACTCTTTGTGACCCCATGAACCGCAGCACGCCAGGCCTCCCTGTCCATCACCAACTCCCGGAGTCCACCCAAACCCATGTCCATTGAGTCGGTGATGCCATCCAACCATCTCATCCTCTGTCGTCCCCTTCTCCTCCTGCTCTCAATCTTTCCCAGCATCAGGGTCTTTTCCAATGAGTCAGCTCTTTGCATCAGTTGGCCAAAGTATTGGAGTTTCAGCTTCAACATCAGTTCTACCAATGAACACCCAGGACTGATCTCCATTAGGATGGACTGGTTGGATCTCCTTGCAATCCAAGGGACTCTCAAGAGTCTTCTCCAACACCACAGTTCAAAGGCATCAATTCTTTGGCACTCAGCTTTCTTTGTAGTCCAACTCTCACATCCATATATGACCACTGGAAAAACCATAGCCTTGACTAGATGGACTTTTGTTGGCAAAGTAATGTCTCTGCTTTTTAATATACTGTCTAGGTTGGTCATAACTTTCCTTTCAAGGAGTAAGTGTCTTTTAATTTCATGGCTGCAATTACCATCTGCAGTGATTTTGGAGCCCAGAAAAATAAAGTTAGCCACTATTTCCCCTGTTTCCCCATCTATTTGCCATGAAGTGATGGGACCGAATGCCATGATCTTTGTTTTCTGAATGTTGAGCTTTAAGCCAACTTTTTCACTCTCGGCCTGGTTTCAATCCCTGGGTTGGGAAGACCCCCTAGAGAAGGGAATGGATACCCACTCCAGTATTCTTGCCTGGAGAATTCCATGGACTGTATAGTCCATGGGGTCGCAAAGGGTTGGACACAACTCAGCGACTTTCACTTATAGTACCTCTGCCACAGGATTAAACACAATAAAATAAGTAAAGGGCTTTAAACTATATTTGAAATAAAATGCATAATAAAATCTTCCTGTAAATATGACTGATGCCCTAATGTCAGAACTCAGCCAGAGAGGGTGTGGCCGGGGGGGGGGGGGGGGGGGGGCGGTCACTCAGTGTTGAGTTGATCATCCTAGACCAGATCTGTTATTTCCTTTTTCTCCACTGTAACTGGCAAGAAATCTGTCCCAACTACCATTTTCTGCATCACAACTCTCTGAGACCTGCCCTAAATTATTTCTAAAATGGTTCCTCCCCTCCACCCCCCAGTGGGGCATATTTCAAAATGATCTACTTCTAGCAGCTATAGCTGCTGGCTGTAAGAAGGAAGAGCCCAGATTACAGCTGACTTCCTTCTCTTGGGATATGTTTGCTCGGCTCTACTAGGAAAATTTACATCTACTCCCCAAACCTCAAATTTGTTTTTCTTTCTTCCTCTTCTCCATCTGCTTTTTGTTCCTCTTCTTCTCCTTCCCTCCCCTCTTCTTCTTCATTCTCTGCTCCTTCTCCTCCCCTCCCCTCCTCCTCTTCTTTGCTCCCTCCATCACATTCTCCTCCTCCTTCTTCTTTGCCCCATCCTCCTTCAATGTTGCTGCTGGTCAGAACTACTGAAGGAGGGAGAGTTATCTGTGAAGACGCAAAGCTGAATACAGCAATCATTTCTCACACAAGGTGAAATGTTATTTCTTAAGGCAGCATTTCCTGATAGTGATAGTGAAAGTCACTTAGCCATGTCCAACTCTTTGCGACCCCATGGACTATACAGTCCCTGGACTTCTCCAGGCCAGAATACTGGAGTGGGTTGCTGTTCCCTTCTCCAGGGGATCTTGCCAACCCAGGGATCAAACCCAGGTGTCCTGCATTTCAGGCAAATTGTTTACCAGCTGAGCCACCAGGGCAGCACTTCCTAGTGTTTCTTAGAAACCCTGGAGAACTTCATAGCTGTTACACACACATAGACACACAGTGGTCCCATAGTTAAACAACTGTATGTATGGAAGGCTTAGTTCCACACAGGAAAATGTTTCTATACAAGTCCTCAGAGCTTTTGATAAGGTAACATGCACTGTCACTGTCAGAGTGGTAAAGGGAATATGCAGCCCTCCTCAAACTTAATTGACCATCTCTATGCCCCTTCCCTGCATACACACTGAAGTTGAACTTGACAGTCCTCATTGTTGCTTGTCTTTTACTTTTGTTTATAATTTTTTTGTCATACAAAAGTTTAAAATGTTGATGTTGTAAAATTTACCTGTTATTTTCTTTATGGTTTTCACCATAAAATTTCCTTTAAGGCAGATTCTTTACCAGCTGAGCCACAAGGGAAGCCCCCTTTAAAAAAAAAAGTCCTTCCCTATCTCAAATGCATAAAGATATTCTCTTTGTATCTTCTAATAAAACGTTAATTTTTTCCACATTTAGCTCCTCAGTGATTTGTTTATGTGTGTGCCAAACCTACTGTTTCATCATCACTTGAGGTACAATGCAAATAGTATCAAAGACTAAATTTCTGTTTGTGTGTGTATGTCTGTGGCTCAGTTAGAAGGTTTACTTGTTTTAATAAGGTAGACATTTCTTTCTCACATTATCCAGATAGGCAGTCTCGGTGATGGGACATTCTGTCCACACCTCCTATGTTGCTTTGCTTTGAAAAACCTGGACCTCATGGTCCCACGTGGTGAAGTCAGCATTCCAGACAGCAGGAGGGAATGAAGGTAATAAAGGAAAATGAACAAACACTCCCAGATGGTTCCAGAAACTGCCAAATGGCTCGTCTGTTTATATCCTATTGGCCACTGCTGGGAAATGGGGTCTTTATTTTGGCCATCATGTGACAAGCTAAAAATTCCGTAAAATGTTAGGAGAGTAGACTTTGGGAGATGGTAGCAATCTCTGCTAAATCTGTTTCTGAATGTGTTGAGTAAGATGCCTGAAATTTTTTTCTAATTCTTTAATTTTTAATTTATGTATTGAGAAATTAAAATTTTTAAAAATGACAAGAAAATAATCAGCTATATACACCTTTTAGAATCAACCACAGAAATTACCTTAATATTACCTCATTCCAGAAAACCCACTATGCCTAGTTACAGACAGGAGAAAATATAGAGATATTTTGTAAGAATTGGACAATAATAGAGATGCCAATTTAATAATTAAATTTAATTTTACTCAAATTTAAAAGAAGTTTAATTTAAAGAAGTGAAACTGAAGGAAAAGTTGAGCTTCAGTAATGCTTCTTCACCACAAGAGAGATTACTTCCTAAAAGATACCTCTGAGGTTAAAGTAAAAACTGTGAAAAACATTAAGAGGCTGGAGTCAGTTTTTTTTTTTTATTATGCATGTTAATTGCACGTTTCTGTATGTGTGTGTGTATTAGCTCTCATGATTCTTTCCATCTTTCCACAGCTCTTGACCCTGCATCCTGACTTTTGTTACATATTATTGTTACATTGTCCAAGTTTATGATAATCATACTCTGTTCTAGTTACTTAGTATACATTCTAGATTTAAATAAATTCAGTGTTCATGACTGGTCCTTTAATATCAAAGATTCTCCATTTATGAGGTCTTTATTTCAATTCATCTCTTAATGGACTGAATTTCATTGTTAAGTTGTTCTTTCAAGAAGGGTTTTCAATGTTTAAGCATGTCGGTCTGTTGCTTTTACACTGGAACCATATCCTAGCTGGATAAAATATTCTTAGGTCTCACCTTTTTTTTCCCATAGAATGTGGTAGGTTTTGTTCCTTTTTTTTTCTGGGAAGAAGCCTGAGGCCAGCCTGAGTTTTCCCCCTTGTGGGTGACTTTTTTTTCCTGCTTGTGTGTTTAAAGCAGTCACTCTTCATCCTTTATTTTTTCCAGTTCAGTAACTTAACTAAAACATGCTTTAGTATTAACCATTCTGAATAAAGCTTTTCTGGAACAGAATGTCTTTCAACCAGCAGTTTTAGTTTTGCTTTTTCTGCATTAAACATTCTTTTTTAGCTCTATTTTTGGTTTCTCTTCTTCAGGGATATCAATTAATCCTTATATTGGATCATCTTTGTCCGTATTCCATTTCTATTCATTCTAATTTCTTTTTAATTATTCATTCTAATTTCTTAAATCTGTTTACCTTGTTTAGTTACCCCAGTTCAGTAATTTGCACTTCTGTGAGGTCAGTTCTCTTTCTTGTTAGTTCTTCTGTATCTATTTGTTCTATAATGATGCTGTTTTGTCCTCATTTTGTTTCCTTTCCACCAATGCTCTTATTTTATCATCCCATCTTTGAGCCTCCAATTTATTAAGTTCATATTCTTATTAAGTTGCTTTATATATGAAGCCATTGTAAGAAATTTCCTTTGGGGAGGAGGAGAGGAGCCCTTGGTGGGTTTTTTTGGCAGTGTTTTCCCTCTATTTATCATCTATCATCTGCTACTATGTGTTTGCATCCATTTCTTTCCACCTTGATTTGCTGGCTCTGTCCAGACCTTCTTTATGCTGCTATAACTTGATGGCAAGAGAGGGGCATTTACTGACCATCTCCCCAGGTTTGAGACCAGTCTGTTTCTCCCTCTGACCTAAGCAATAGGCTGGGGATTTAGCCTGTACACTTTCTAGTCATCTGAATGGTCGCAGGGGGAGGAGGGGCACTCAGCCAAAGCAGGGTGCAGTGTTTGTTGGAATAGCTGTGAGTGTTCCTGTCCTGAGGTTCTGATTAATGTCCAGCACAAGGCTCATGTCACCTGAATGGGGATGAATAGGGGGAACACCATATACCTTTTCCAAGGAAGGAGAATAACCTGTGCTTTGGATCAATTTCTCAAGTTGGAGTGTTGTTTCTGGAGTCTTTATTTCCATTCGCTGAGTCAGCACCATGGATCCTGCTCCAAGCTTCCCCTATTTCTCCCCAGTACACTCTGTAACACTACTCATTCAGGAAAGGAAGACTATGAGAGCATGACTCATATCTGTTTCTTTTCAGAGTCAAGAGAACTGAGGAGAATGTTCAAGGTTTTGTCAATCTCTGGGCATTGAGGACAGGGTAGAGGGCAGAGATGTGCTGTGCCCCTTCTTGCCACTCCAAAATCTCCTGGCTGTTTCTTTGGATGCGAAATTTGAAGTTGTATTTGCTGACAGTAAATTTCCCCTGTGACTTTTATCTACTTTATTTTGTCAGGAATTGAGAAAGAGAAATCCGATGGGGAAGCTTTCATCCACTACCTACATCTAAAAGAGCCCCTGCCCATTTTTAAAGCAGCATTGGGCATCTCTGGCTTTCACATCTGCCTTGTTATCAAGGGCTGTGAAATGATCCAAAATGAGAGCAGATCCGAGGAACCTCCTGGGTCTTCGGCACAGAGTTCACAAGTCCCAGTTTGTCCCAACCAGGCAGGCTAACTCTTGCATTTTGCAAAACATGACTCTTACAAGCCAGATTTAGGAATGATAGTCAAATGGCAGTACTGCCAGGTTGAGGGCTAGGCCAGGAGTCCACTGTCCAGGAGGAAGAAACCATGTTCCAACTCTTTCCAGGAGACTGGTCAGAGTTTGCACCAAGGCTGGATGCAGGAGTCATGTGGCATAAGGGGAACGACCAGCAGGAAGCAGCCCTTCCCTGGCCTCATGAGTTTCCAGCTGTCTTTAACCTCCAGTCCCACAGTAGAGACTGCAGGCTGCAGGCGGAACAGGAAGCAGGTCAGAACTTAGACCTCCCTGCCTTCCACAAGAACATGTGGCATGGATGCCTCATACACAAAGTACTAGGAGTGCCTTGGAAAGCCCTGGAGATGGGGATCTTTGCCTTTTTAGACAAAAGAGCCTCCTATAGCACCTGAGTCCCTGGGTCTCTTAGGAGAACCCTGAGACCATGGTTCCCAGGGACACATCCAGGCTTTATAGAGCCTGAAGCTTATAGAATGTGAAAGGCTTTCTTTGAGAAAATAGGATACACAACTATAAGTACAAGTTTGGAAGTAACTGAATGAGGAAAGAACAGGACTCGGAAGGGATCCATATAAATGAGAGGCCTGGGATCTCAAACTTCATGTGTTTCAGGAGGCCCAGGGTGTCCTAGAACAACAGGAACAATAGACTGGTTCCAAATCGGAAAAGGAGTACGTCAAGGCTGTATATTGTCACCCTGCCTATTTAACTTAAATGCAGAGTACATCATGAGAAATGCTGGACTGGATAAAGCACAAGCTGGAATCAAGATTGCCAGGAGAAATATCAATAACCTCAGATATGCAGCTGACACCACCCTTATGGCAGAAAGCAAAGAACTACAGAGCCTATTGATGAAAGTGAAAGAGGAGAGTAAAAAAGTTGGCTTAAAATTCAACATTCAGAAAACTAAGATCATGGCATCTGGTCCCATCATTTCATGGCAAAAAATGGAGAAACAATGGAAACAATGACAGACTTTATTTTGGGGGGCTCCAAAATCACTGCAGATGGTGACTGCAGCCGTGAAATTAAAAGACGCTTGCTCCTTGGAAGAAAAGTTATGACCAACCTAGACAGCATATTAAAAAGCAGAGACATTACTTTGCCAACAAAGGTCCATCTAGTCAGAGCTATGGTTTTTCCAGTAGTCATGTATGGGTGTGAGAGTTGGACTATAAAGAAAGCTGAGCGCCGAAGAATTGATGCTTTTGAACTGTGGTGTTAAAAAACAAAAAAAGAACTGTGGTGTTGAAGAAGACTCTTGAGAGTCCCTTGGACTGCAAGGAGATCCAACCAGTCCATCCTAAAGGAAATCAGTCCTGAATATTCATTGGAAGGGCTGATGCTGAAGCTGAAACTCTAATACTTTGGCCACCTGATGGGAAGAACGGACTCATTTGAAAAGACCCTGAAGCTGGGCAAGGTTGAAGGCAGAAGGAGAAGGGGATAACAGAGGATGAAATGGCTGGATGGCATCACTGACTCAGTGGACATGAGTTTGAGTAAGCTCCGGGAGTTGGTGATGGACAGGGAAGCCTGGCGTGCTGCAGTCCATGGGGTCACAAGGAGTCAGACCACAACTGAGCAACTGAACTGAACTGAACTGAGGGTGTCCTTAGTAAAGGGGCCACAAAGACACCCACAGGTGCCTAGTCCCTGAGTCCACAGGGACTTCTGAAGCAACCCCCATAGTTCAGAGCTGCCCAATGGGGAGGAAACCCCACTCCAAACCTGGCCTGGAGCCAAGGACAGGTGTTGATACCAACTTTACAAGGGACTGTATGTGACTTGTCCGAAGATTCCTCCCATGGCTCTGCCCCTGCCTCCCCTGGCTTCCCCCAGTAGGCACAGACTTCCCTATAGTGGAAGCATTTCAGCTCCTCCAAGGTAGCTGTGACCAACAGAATCCTCTGGGAAAAATATGCTGACTGTCCAGTGACCGGAGAGCTACAAGCTGTACAAATGTTAGACTTAAGATGCTCACATATGGAATAGCCAGTGATAAGCAGCTGGCTGGCCAGCCCATTTCAGCATGTTCTCCATCCCTGCAGCCACGAACAGGTGAGATACGAGCAGGTGAGAGGCAGCTCCACATAGTGATACGCAAGGCAGAGATGGGAAAGTTAAAATATTTTGCAGTTTTGGAAAAAAAATTACTTTCAAAGCCCACGTGGAAAGTGGAGAGAGAAAGAACACTTCCTTCTGGCCAAGGTGCCAAAGGAAGACTTCAGGAAAGGAGACAGTTAACTCAGGAGAAGCAATGGCAGGGTACAGCTTAGAGTAGGAGGGGTCTGCAGAGCAATAGTTTTCAAACTGGGCCCAGAGGGGCCCTGCGGAAGAGTGAGGAAGAGAAGGGCTCTACCCCCTTCCCAAACAGCTCCATTCCATCTGCTTTATATATTGGGTTTTCATTTCAACAAAGGATTCTTCTGCAGCTAAAAATAAGTCTGAAAACCACATCTCTGGGGGGAATTTATTCAGACAGACAAAATGGGTCTGGAAAAGGCTGCTGCTGGAAGGGATCCAAGGGAACAACTGAGTTTGAGTCAAGAGTGCTGAGAGGTGGAGTCTTACCTGGAACCAAGGGGTTGGCCGGGGAGATTGGAAGAATGAATCTGAGGGAGCTGAGAAAACTTACTCTAACTTGTATTAGGAGTAGAAATAAGACTAACTTAGCAATAAAGAAAACACAAACAGAAGGATGGGGCCAGCTGATTGAGGAATGAAAATAGAACAAAGGACCTGATTAATGTATAGAACCTAACCCAGATGAGCCAATGACGAGCCAAGGCCCCATAACTCAGCTGTTTGGCTCCTACCGCTGGTTTGCCAGATACTCATCCTCTGTGGGTGGGGAGTGGCAAGCTGAGGTGGGGAAAAGGGACAAAACAAAAAACTTCTAAGAAAGCAGGCAAAGACTTGAGGGGATACTCCTCCATTCCATTCCATTGCCCTTGTCTTTTGTGAAGAAGAAATTTTTTCCCAGATGGCCTCCTCAAAAACTCCCCCTGGGGTCTCACTGACCCCAGAAATGAGTCACATGGGGATTGCCAAAGGTTGGCTCAGACTAATGTGTTTGGGTTGTATCGTTGAGAATGTTTAAATATCCTGTAGAATGGAAGAAGAAACAACAACAACAAAAAAAAAAAAAAAAAATGCAAAATTCATAAAATCTGTTAAGTACAGACAGTAAGTTGGCAACTTGTGAGAAGTGCTAGATTTAGAATAAATGAAACATATGGATGTTGAACATAGATCAGAAGGATACAAGAACACAAGAGTGTTATTTGCAGATAGAAAGGGATAGAAAAAGTAAGTTATAAGGTAAGGATCCTGTTAAAGCCAGATTGACAGCTGTCATCCCCAAATTAACTGTCTTGGTGACACCCATTATCATCCCATTCTGGCCCATTCTGCTCTTCCCCGGCTGCCCACAGGGTCACCCACGCGCTACAGCTGTAGCCAGGGGTACTTGCCTGTGTTTCTCTGGGCGAGCACGTGTTGGGCCCGGGCACCTTCCATTTGCTAAGCCCCTTTGTTCAATCTCAACTCTGGTTCTCATAAGCACACTATCCATGGGCAAGGACGCTGGGGGATAAAGAGAGGATGTGAACACTGGAACTCAGGATCAAGCAGTGTGCTCCTTCCACTCTACACACACTGAATTCTAAGTGGATTTACCTACTCCACTTCTAAGGATTTACCTACCCTTGTTCATTACTGCAAGTTTTAAACTGAATCCTTAAGCTGAGTGATTCGACCATCTTAAATTGATTTATGAGTCCTTCTGTTCATGACCTCTGGACAGCTTCCCTGATAAAGCACTTGGAAGCCACATGGAATCAAGATAATTTCCCATGTGATAGACAATAATGGTCAACCTCTAGGACTGGGTGCATTACTATCTAAACAAAATTGGAGTCCTGTCATAAAGAAGGGGAGAATGGCTGAAGTCAGCTGTTTGAAGTCACAAGAGTTCACTTAGTCTAGTCTTCTGACTCGAGGTCAGATATACTGAGTTCATTTGAGACAGAGTCTATTTTTCTGGTTAAATTACAGACACAAGGCCTTTCGAATTTGTTGTCATCTATGAAATCCTCTTGGAGGGAAGGACTAGCTCACTTCTCAGGGCCCTGCTGGTCCAGGCTATTATGATTTTATAAGTTCCTAGACTGGCTGAACACTGAGGTCATTTCATCATTCACACAGCAAAGATTTCCTGAGCACTTCCCATGTGCTGTAGCCGTGAAGATAACAAGGCACAGTTACTGCCTCTTGGAGTTCAGAGTTCAACAGGAAAGCAAATATAAAAAGTGCTTAAGATAATAACATATAGCCGAACTTGGCCACCCCTTTAAGAATCTGCCCTCAGCAAAGCAGTGTCAGGGGTCCAATAAAAGGCACAAGCACCAGCATCCTGAAGCCCAGATCCTGTACCCCCATGTACCAACCACTGGCTGTAGTCTCTTACTGCCAATCTCCACCTCGTTCCTCCTTGTATTTGTCTCACTCACCTAGCCAGCTCCACGTGACGGGCATGTTCATTTTCTGTTGGCCTCCCTACCCCTGGGTCCTGGCTAACACCACTGTTCCTGCTCTCCTTGGCTCCGCGATCCTACCGAAGGCCTGCCGATGGACACCGCACAGCTCACCCTGACTCCTGCCCTCCCCCCATGTACTCGGCCTGGGCAGATACTGCGCCCTCAGCCCAGGCTTCCGAGTGGGACTCGCAGTACCCCCTGCCAGGGGTCCAGAGGCTGTGAGGCTGGAGAGGGGAGAAGTCTTCCGGAGATGACATTCAGACACAGGAATCTCCGCTGGCCCCAGCAGTTACTAACACAAAGGATGAGCCCACCCTAGGCAAGCACATGGTCTAGGAATGAAGCCAGGGCCTTTGGGGAGCTACATTAGCTCTTCCAGGCCTCCGCTGAGAGGATGACAGCAGGTCAACTCACATTACAAAAATCCCATCTGCTTTCTCGGCATGCTCCTGCATGGCTTGGAGTTGTACAAAAAAAAAAGTAGCACAAGCCCTGCTGCCTGACAGCACTAGCTCCTGGTGGCGCCGTGCTCAGCAGACCCCCAGGGCTGCTTAGAAATCCCGTGCTTGTTTCTAGGCACCACCCTGGCCCATTCCGCATCGCTGTGGCTCCAAATAGCAATCACTCCTCCCCACTCCATCCCTCTTCACGCTCAGCTGACACTTTGACCTCTTCTTTACAAAGAAACTCCATTCATTCAGTCAACAGATACTAACTGGAGGTCTACAGGGCGCTGGAGCCACGGGGATAAATCAGGCCTGGTGCCTGCCCGCCTGTGGTACAGAGGAGCCAAAGAAATACAGACGGGCCAGATACAAGTGAAGGTGCTAAGCCAGCTTCCCAAGCCTTGATCCCACACCCCACCCTCCAGGACTCACCCAGCCCAACACATATGTCCACCAGTGCCGCCTGGACCATCTTCTGGGATCCAACAAAGTAGGGCCCTGACCCTTCCCCAGGCCATTCCCTTTTATAATGTCAGTTATTCCTTCCTTTTCCCACATCTTAAATCTCTCCCTTCCTCCTCCCTTCTCCTACCCTCTTACCTAGCCAACACTCACAAGCCTGCTCATCCTCCTGTCTTGATCACCTGCCCTCTTGTGTCCCCTACTTATCTCTCTCCTTCCCTTTCCTGTCCCATTTCTTGAAGGAAAAATCTACTTGTCAACTCACTCACATGTCTCATATTTCCTGTCAGTCTGTCTTTTTTCTCCATATCTCCCAGGGAACCGCTTGCTGACGCTATTACTGATCTCGTAGTGTCCAAACCCAGTGGCTTCTTTTCAATTCTGATCTTACTCCTCCCACGCTGCATTGGGCTCCTGTTACTTTCTCTGGGATACCGTATATGTGTGCGTGTGCTCTGACTCTTTAAGACCCCATGGACTGTAGCCTGCCAGGCTCCTCTGTCCATGGAATTTTCCAGGCAAGAATACTGGAGTGGGCTGCCATTTCCTATTCCAGGGGAATCTTCCAGACCCAGGGATCGAACCTGCATCTCTTGCATCTCCTGAACTGGCAGGCAGATTCTTCATCACTAAGCCACCTGGGAGAGAAACAATACTGCATATACTCATGGTGAAAAAGAGCCAAATAACTTAGAAGTACATAAAAAGGAAAGAGTGGGAGGCCCCTGTCCCAGCCTCCCACTCCACTCCCTGGGTTGATGCATGGCTTTCCAAATATTTGTCCAGGTATAAACAAAAATAGAATTCATGCACAGTTAGAGTTTTGATTTTTCCGAAAAACAAACATAAGAAACTACACGCCTCATTATACAAACTCCATCCCAGCACTCACTTCCCACCGTGGGCCAGGCTCTAATCCCCCAAACTTGTGAGGAGTGTTCTTACCTTGGCACTTCACAAAAGCCAAGCTCCTGGGTGTCTCCACTGCATCTGGACTTTGAACCCATTAGGTCTGTGACTTGAGGCTGTGGGTTTGTGTTCTGTTTCTGGCCCATGGAAATATTTATCTTGTTTCAGTGTAGCTCCAACTTCTGAATTTTCTCCTCCCGTACTCTATCTACCACTGTGTTGGGCTTCAAAGCATGAACTCTCAATACCGGTTCCCTTGCTTAACGGGTGATCAAGTTAGATCCTATCACTGCCATTCTCAAACCTGCAGTGGCTCCCACCTCCCTCAGAGTAAAAGCCTAAGTTCTTATCGTGGCCTGCAAGGTGGTACATGATATAAGCTCCTCATTACTTCTCTGACTTTTACTCCAGCTCTCTGTATGCAAGTCACATGAGACCCTTTGCCATCTTGAGCACTCTTCCCATTCCTTTCCTCCTTTAGCCATCTGCCTATGTTCTAAGTTTTGGAAACACTTTCTTCCCTTGGATTTCCTGGCTCTCTGTGCATTCACTTCTCTTCTCCTCCACGGACTGCTCTTTACCTGCCTCTTCAGGACTGAGGTTCCCCAGGGTTCCACCCACTCCTTTCTGCTCTTCTACACCATCTTCCTAGCTGGGCTCTCCCACACTCTCACATCTTCCATCATCTAGAGGCTCATGGCTCACTCCCATGTCTCCAGACCAGACATCTCTCTTGAGCTCTAGATCCTCATTCACAGCTACCTTCCAGGTGATACAGAAACACCTCTTAACTTGAAACCTCAGCTTGTCCAAACTCAACTTGCACCTTCCCCTTCTTTAATCTTCCTGTCTCAGCAAACAGCAACACTGCTTTCCTCTTCTGACAAGACTTAAATTGTGGAATTACCTGTGAATACCCATATTCCCTCACCTCTGTTTGGATGGTCACCATATGCTGACTGCACCCTCAGAAACATCGCCTCAACCAGGCTCTCTCCTCCACCCTTGTGTCACTGCCCTGGTCCAGAGCTTTTCATCTCCTTTGGGCTCCAGCAGTAGCTTCCTCTTTGGTCTCCCTAACCCGGCTCTCTCCACAACTCAGCACCCATGTCGCCATCAGATAGCTTGCTAAGAGCCACACCGGCCACACATTAACTTCTTGTGGCCCACACATAACTTCTCTGAAGCAGGATTGCAACCCTGAACAAGGCAGATGAGACTTTAAGGGACTCAGAGCCTGCAGACAGGCACTGAACAAGCAATGACTGTAGATGGGGCCACGTGGTGATGGGGGAAGTACAGAATGTGAGGGGAGCATGTAAGAGGGCACCCCATCTAGCAAAGGATCAGAGGAGACCACGCGGAGGCCCGGGCTTAGACGGAAGGCAAGCAGGAGTGAACCAGGCACAGAGTCCATGTGGGCTATGAAGTGACGAGAATATACTAAGACTATAAAAGAGCATTTAGAGAAAGAGAGGCCCATGCCAGGAATGGAGAGGAGCTAAAGGTCAGGGGAAGAGTGCTAAGAGACCATGTCAAGTCTTCCAGTCATGTTTACCATCTCTTTCCAATTTGCAATAATTGTAAGGAAATTTTTATGTATATTTCTTTCTGCTACATTACACAAAGGAAGAGGAGGAGATATTTGCAAAGAAAGAATTTCTCTTTGAGGAGGAGGGGAAGGAGGAGGAATAGGAGACCACACACAAGAAAAATGTCAGAATGCTATTAGACTTCTCATTAGCAGCACTGGTTTCTTAGAAGAAAATGGAACAATGTCTTCAAAGTTCTCAGTGAAAATTATTTTCAACCCAGAATCCTATGCCAGGTGAAGCCGTCAATTAAATGTAAAGGAGAATAAAGAAATGTTTAGACGTTTTAAAAAGTACAATGCTTACCTTCTGTTGAGTGTGGGAGAAAGGAAATAAAAGATCATTGAAGTTAAATAAAATTCCTCAGTCTTCAACTTGATTTACAAGTTTTAGTATTTTAGTATTATATTTTTTCTCTTTAAAAATTATATTTCCAAAGGGCTTGTAAAATTTAAAAAAAAAAAAAAAAGGAAAAAAAAATTATATTTCCAGCTCTGTCTACTGAAAAGGACTAGAAAAATGACCGATCCAGTAATAGTGAGAAATTATTTATTCCAGATCTAGGATAGGATATACACAAGATGGAAATGAAACATCTTATTTCAGATATCAAGGAAGAATGAAGTCAAGAGGGTCAGAGCAACTGAACAAAGTTTCCACTGACAAATAAGATACAATGTGAGCATCACTGATGTTAACTGTAACAAGTTGAAGCTCATCAAATATGTTTAAATTCCTGAGTAAAATTTTCAAAACTCACAGGTTGCCTTTGGAAGATGCTAGGGGCCCATTATTTTGAAAAATGATAAAGGGAATTTAATTTATTGATTGCCAACAAGACCCTATAGCACAGGGAATTCTGGTCTACATTATGTGGCAGTCTGGATGGGAGGAGTTTGGGGGAGAAGGGATACATGTATATGGATACATGTAAGGCTGATTCCCTTTGCTGTCCACTTGGAACTATCACAACTCTATTAATCAGCTATACTCCAATATAAAATAAAATTTAAAAACTCAACACACTAGGAATTAAAGGAATCTACCTCAACATAATAAGAGTCTTAAATGAAAAATCCACAGCTTACATCTTACATACACCTCTTGCAGTTTATGAAAAAAAAAGAAAGAAAGGGAATTTATTAAACTTTTCCCACAGAAACCTCAGAGTAACTAAATAGTAAATGAGGGGAAATTTCTCCCTAATATAGATATCTTCCAGCTAGTGATGAAGGAGAGACAAAATATCACCATGCTATAATCCCCAATAAAATAACGGATCTAGGCAAGGATCATCAGCAACTGTTCACATTATAACAGAGAGAAAAGTAGATGTGATGTGCCTCCTTTTGGAAGTACAAGATACCACCTATGAAACTACATCCACAATAATCAAACTTGAATCTGCTCAAGACTCTATTTTTAATTACTAGCCCATAGAAAGTACAGGAGATAAAGGACTATGTCAAATGTCACAACAGGAATGCAAGAAGCAAAATCCAGATTGTGGGAAATTTTATAAGGAAAACAAACAAGAAATTCTTTTTCAACAAATAAATTGTGAGGAAGAAAGAGACAGGGGAACCATAGATTCAAAAAGACTCAGGAGGTGTATCAAACAGCTGTAATTGGATTCAATTCAAACCAGCAAACATTTAGGTACATCAAAATTTGAACACTGACTGATTATTTGATGATGTTAAGAAAGTATAGCTAATTTTTAGATGTGTTAATGGCAATTTTTTTTTAAAGAATCCTTATTTTTTGAGATATATACATAAGTATTTACTAGTAATAGGATATCTGGAATTTGCTTCAAAATAATCTGGGAGTGTAGGAAGTGACTGAGGCTTCCCTTGTGACTCAGCTGGTTAAGAATCCGCCTGCAATTCGGGAGACCTGGATTCGATCCCTGGGTTGGGAAGACCCCCTGGAGAAGGGCACAGCAATCCACTCCGGTATTCTGGCCTGGAGAATTCCATGGACTGTACAGTTCATGGGGCTGAAAAGAGTCGGATGTGACTGAGTGACTTTCACTTTTCACTTTGTAGGAAGTGACTAGGAATATAGGTGAAACAAGATTAGACTGCAAGGAGATCCAACCAGTCCATCCTAAAAGAGATCAGTCCTGGGTGTTCATTGGAAGTGTCAGGCAAGTGTATGCTCCTCGGTTCTTTGTCTCCTCACAACAAAAATTTGGAGTGACAGCCCTTAAAGCCCCCTTGGCGGGTCACAGCTCTCGGGTCTTAGACAGACCGTGTTATAGCTCTCAGGTCTCGAATGGACCACGTTATAGCTCTTAGACAAATCAGTTTTACAGCTCTATTTTATTTAGATAATAGCAGGACAATCCATCTTCGAGGCTTGAGAGCACGTGGATCCAAAGACGCGAAGTGAAGAGCGCCCCATCGCGCAGGAGAGAGCGAGAGAAGAGGGCTTTGGCTCCTCTTTTTATATATTTCTCTGTCCCTGGGCCTGTCCTATGTAAATTGGGCCAGCCAGGACTGTTGTTTGTTTTACCTGAGGTTCTCACTCCAGTCCTTGGACCTTCCTTTGTTCTATTTTCACGGGCTTTCCCTTTCCAGGTCTTTTAGCCACCGCCATTCTGGACTCCAAAGGACTGATGCTGAAGCTGAAACTCCAATACTTTGGTCACCTCATGTGAAGAGCTGACTCACTGGAAAAGACCCTGATGCTGGGAGGGATTGGGAGCAGGAGGAGAAGGGGACGACAGAGGATGAGATGGCTGGATGGCATCACCGACTCGATGGGCATGAGTTTGAGTAAACTCCGGGAGTTGGTGATGGTGATGGACAGGGAGGCCTGGCACGCTGCAGTTCATGGAGTCGCAAAGAGTCGGACACGACTGAGCAACTGAACTGAACTGAAGATTGATCATGAGTTGACAATTTTTGGAGCTGGTTGTTGGGTCATGTACCCATCATTATGGACTCATTTTGTTATTTTCTACCTTTTTATACATGTTTGAAGTTTTCCATAACAAGAAGGTAAAAAAAAAAAAAAAATTACTGCCTAGGCATCTTCTGTTAGGAAGTTACTTGATAGCATGCTTCAGCAGGTTCCAAGAAAGCGAGAAAGGTATGACACTCAGAGACAGTGTGTCCAAGCCAGGAGAGCAGTCCAGGGGAGTCCCAGGATGGGAGCCGAGAGCTGTGCAGCGAGCCTGGAGCCCCAGGCAGACTGACCAGGGGGCTCTCGGCGAGGGGTTGTGGGGAGGGATCCCATACGATGGAGAGTGTGACTGATGCCCTGGAAACCCACAGAAGGCAAAAAAAAAAAAAAAAAAGGCAATTATACTCCCAGAAA
The DNA here is from genome assembly GCF_033118175.1 of Dama dama. NCBI lineage: Eukaryota > Metazoa > Chordata > Mammalia > Artiodactyla > Cervidae > Dama > Dama dama. The sequence continues at coordinate 24,944,707 of NC_083689.1, read as the reverse complement.
AACAAAAAATAGATAAGAAAGGCAGGACTCAAATATAAAGCAAAATGAAACACAGCACAGAAGTGAGCTGCAGTGAATGGGTTTTCATGGTTATTACAAAATTTTTTAAAACTGTTGTGCCTTTTAGAATCAACCTAAAAAGAATTCAGGGGGCTGGGGGACTTCCTCGGTGGCTCAGTGGTAAAGAATCCACCTGCCAAAAAAAAAAAAAAAAGAATCCACCTGCCAATGCAGGAGACACTGGTTCGATCCCTGGGCTGGGAAGATCCCACGTGCTGCGGAGCAACTAAGCCCGTGTGCTGAGCCTGTGCCCTAGAGCCCAGGAGCCGCAACTACTGAGCCCACATGCCCTTAGCCCATGATCCACAGCAAGAGAAGCCATCGCAATGAGAAGCCCGTGCGTCATGACTGGAGAGTAGCCCCAGCTCCATGTAACTAGAGAAAAGCCCACACAGCAATGAAGACCCAGCACAGCCAAAAATAATTAATTAATTTTTTTTAAAAAGCCACTTATGGACGATTTCACTACAGTTAAATGGAATACAGATGTCGTCAAATGACAAATGTATAAATCAAGGTGTAGGCAAGACATGGGGCTTGGAAGGCAGAGGGTAGGGTGGGAGCTCTAATGTTCCCATCTTACAACATGATAAATTAGAGATAAATGTGTCCCAGATTGATAAAGAAAGAAATTAAGGCTTAGGTATATTTTTTGAGGTTTCAGAACAGATCTGAGAAGGAACCAGGAATAATCTGGGGATGGAGAAAGGAGACAAAGGTAACAGAAGTCAATTAAATCCTTATTTATTATACTAGGACATTCATGATTGATAAACCTGGAGACTTCAGCACAAGCATAAAACTTGGGATGTGGATGTAATCACCAGAAGTACAAAATCTAGAACTAGTCAAATGAGTTTCCGCAGGGAGAAAGCCCGGGGATAGAGAATGTCATGTCAGGGCACTGGTGCTTCCTATTATAAGCTCCTTCGTGCATATGTTGCTTTGATTAGAAGGTATATCATAGAGGGTTTTGTGAGCCATTTAAAATAGTTTTGAGTTTTACAAAGACAATCGAGTGATATGATTAGGTCAGTGTTCTAAATGGATTGTTCTGGCTCCTAATAGAGAATGGACTAGAGATCAGGGCAGACAAGGGAGCAAGGACATTGAGTTCAAGGGGGAGAGAGGGCCATTGCAGATGTCCAGGCTGGAGATGATGGCAGCCTGGCGTAGGAATGGAGGGAGCTGGATGGACTCAAGAAGTAATAAACAGCGTGAGGAAGAATCACAACCGATGCCTGGCTGACCGTGATTTCTGTGTTTCTGCACTCACTCACCTCCAATCTCACCCTGCTCTTGCCACCCTGAGTTTTCTGCTATTCCACAAATTGACTATATGTCTTTGCTTATGCTGATGCCTCTTTTGAGAATGCGTTCCTCTCCCTTCTCAGCTTGCAGAGTTCCAGGTCATTAGCACAAATCTTTTGTCTTCTCACCAATCTTCTCCCAAGGAGAAGTGCTCCCTCCCCTGGGTGCCCCAGGGGGCCAGCAGATCTCTGTTTGGCCCTAAGCACATTCTCCTATAGATCTCCTATAGACATTTGTATGTCTATCTTCTTCCCCAGGCTATGGTTTATAGTACAGAGAAACTGTCACTTACTAGCCTTTATATTTTTACCCCTTAAACTAGAAGTATGAAGATATTTCATCTTGTTTGCCAACACTCTTAGCTTGGTGATGATAACATGGAATGCCACATTGCAGATGACTCCGAAGAGATGCAGGCGATGAAAGGTGGCGGTGGGTTCTGGGAAAGAGAAAGTCCGTCAGGGATAGAGGAGACAGAAATCAGGAGTTCAGTGAACAAACTAACAAGAAACACCCCTTTCCAATGGAGTGAAAAGACCATGCTGGTCTACCATTCTATCACATACAATGCCTCACAGAATGAAGAGCATTCCTCCAGGTCTGGATACCTTTATACTGTCAAGGAATTTCTGCTCCCCAAATTTGATGTATACATTAGAACTTGACAACCACAGCCATGGGTTTTAGTTGAGACATGCCTGGGCCAGATCACGTCACAGCATTGGGTTATCTGAGTCCTAGAGACCTGAGGAATGCTACTTTGGGATGAAATCTTCCATTCCAACAATGTTTGGATAAATCCACCAGGTCCTCCTAACCTTCTATATTAGTTTTCTGGGGGCGCCATAACAAATTACCATGAACTGGGCAGCTTAAAGCTGCAGAAAGGTGTTCTCTCATAATTCTGGAGACCAGAAGTCTAAAATCAAGGTGTCGGGAACTCCCAGGGATTAGGACTCCAGGGCCCAGGGCCCAGGGTTCCATCCCTGGTCAGGGAACTAAGATTCTGCAAGCCATGTGATCTGGCAAAAAAAAAATTTAAAAAATTAAAAACATAAAATTAACAAATAAAATCAAGGTGTCATCAGGCTGTAGTCCCCTGAAGGCTGCAGGGGAGAATCTTTCCTTAATTCTTCCAGCTTCTGGGGGCTACAGGCATGCCTTGGTTTCTTTGACTGTATCACTTCCATCTCTGCCTCAGTCTTCACATAGCCTTCTCTTCTGTGACTTCTGTCTCTTATAACGACACTTTTCGTTGGATTTAGCACCCAACTGGATAATCCAGGATTTCTCATCTTGGGATCCTTAATAACATTCACAAAGATGCTTTTTCCAAATATGGTCATATTCACAAGTTCTGGGATGTAGGTATATCTTTGGGGGTAGGGGGGGTGTCCACTATTCAACCTCCTACATCTTCTGAATAGAATATAACAAAGAGGATACAGAATTTGGTAACTCTGAGATGTAAACAATTTGTCTTAATGGAGACATACACAATGTCCTTTAAACACTTAGACTGAATAGTGAAAAACTACCACAAAGAAGCGGCAGCAAACAAGCCCAATCCTAAACAACAACATTAACATGATTGTTTTTGTCTTTACGGTCACAGCCACACAGAAGGCTCTGTGCAGACTGTGGTCTTATTGTCTCTCCCCTGGAAACTTTCTAAGGCCCAGTATGTTGAGCTCTGAGGACATTAGAACACTGTGACATTATGCCAGATTTTTCCAGTTAAAAAAGAAAGGATTATTTTGCCCAGGAAATTCTATCATCACTGCCAAAGAAGAGAAGATGGAGGAGGAAGAAGAGAGGAAGGAACACAGCACACGCATGAAGAGCCAAATTGCAGACTCCAGCCTTTTTCCACTGAGAGAGAAACCCTCAATAGTTTGTGTTTCAGAGACTGTGTGCAAAAGCAGAACCCCTCCTCTAGAAGAGCACCCCAAATTCCTCTGCATTTTTGTTCCTTGCTCTTGCTGCAGCCATTCTTATCTGAAATGGAAGTTTTACAAGGTCAGCATAGATGTTTGCATTGTTTACTATGCTGTGCTCACCTCCATTTGATCACCATCTGGGAAGGTAACCAGTTTACATTTACATAAGCCCAGGAAGGCAACCCTCTCCATGGGTTCTGAAATCATGCGGCTAGTGAGTCATGATAACCTGCTGTAACATATTCAAGTTGTTTACTGAGAGTCAGGGATATAGACAGTCACCTCTGACTCCACTTTCGAAAAGAAACAACCAAAGGGGTGAGAGTCACTACCCTATGACGAACTGTTACTGTTTTTTCATTATCAATAGTTATTGAACATATTGAATAACTACTGAACAATTGCTGTAGACAGTGGCCTCTAGCTCCATTCTGATAATGGAGCTGATAATGGGAATGGAAAAATTCCATTCTGATCATGGAAAAATCAAAGCAATGAAAGTCACTATTGTGTGACAAACTGCTGCCATTTTATCACTATCAATATTAACTGAATATAGAGCCATATCTGAACTGATAAGGACGCGACATCTTGCTCCCAGGAGATAGATTGTGGGCATAGGTTGAAGAAAGGAGACATATATCATCCTCGTTTTCAGTTAGTACTGCTGGTATTTTATTAATGCTTAGATAAGTAAAACCAGCACTGTTAACGACCTCTTCCCAGACCACACAGCCTCAGAAGTACAGTTCATCTTCCTGCTTCTTGTTTGTTGTTCAGTATCACCAATTATTACTCTGAAGGCTGTTAATAAATTTGTTCAATATTTTCTTAGCTGATGGTCTCAAAGTGGCAAACATGCAGATCTCCTGAGGACCCAGAACTAGCCCTTCGGCTGCCTGCCCACCCCACCCCCCCACCCCTTGCTGCTCCTTCTGTTACGCAGGCCTCGGCTACACCCCAACACATTCCCTCTAGAAGGGAGGGCCTCGGTCAACATATAACTTTCAGTCTTTTCTTATAATTTACTTCAAATTATTGTATTTTCAGCTCTCTGTTCATGAACTGTAAGAAACAGTGACTAGGAAGCTAGATAAGTTGATCTCTAAGGATTCTTTCCACCTTTACCCATGTTGTCACATGGAAGGCAAGAAAAACATGGTGTGCTTGTACAATAAAAGTGTAGGGAAGGATTGAGCTATTTCTGCCTGTCTGTCTCTAAGGCCAGATGCTAAGGGTAGATTTCACATTTCCAAATGTCTGGTGCTTTCTTCTGCAAGCCCATCTGAAGGGGTAACCATAATGGAATGGAAGGCTGGCCTCTGGGTTGCTGATCTGTCCACCCTGACCTAAGCAGGGACTCTAATTTACAATTAAGAAAATGGTTAAAACAGCATTTTGCAGGCTTTGCAAACTAAGCCCTCCTAATGTAGACACTAACCCAGGTGAAAGCCCCTAAATGTCTCTCCAGGGGCTTAAGAAAAACTTGCCTATGAGAATAAAATAGCCCAAGAAGGGATGACCAAAGCCAGCAAAAGGCATCCTCTCATGCTACGCTTGGCCAGGACACAGCTTTCTAGATCTCACAGGCCAAGTCTCCTGTTTCCTACTGAGCAACCAGGTAACAGTCTGAGGAGTTAGAAAAGAAGCCTGAAAAATGAATTGCAGATATGAAAACTCAGAGGTGAAGGATCTGACATTTGTCACTAAGATTTAGAAATAAAGTTCATTTGAACCTCAGAGAGGATGGCCTCAACAAGTCATAGGCATGAGAAAAAAGAGGCCCCTCTTGCTTCCCCTGGGCTGGTAAGCAAGAACAGAACATGATTTGTTCCTGGAGTTAGGACTACAAAAGCCTGATATCTGGACAAAGTGCCTTTACAGCCATTCTGGGTGGCCCATCCCCCTCATGTCCCTGGGGTTCCTGCCTACTGGGGCCCCAGACACTCCTTTTCCTAAAAGATAACAACGCACTGATGAGACTGCAGATGACAGAGGAGACAGGCTGTGGTGGACTAAGCCTAATGGAAGGTGCCTATTGAAGCCAAGATAAGATAGTTGCAAACATAAAGCCTCTGCTACAGCTCTCTATAGGGCTCAGAGCATAGTGTGGTTTGGAATAGGTATGTAACATAACAATGTAGCATCAGTTCACTTCAATCGCTCAGTCATGTCCAACTCTTTGCAACCCCACGGACTGCAGCATGCCAGGCTTCCCTGTCCATCACCAAATCTCGGAGCTTGCTCAAACTCATGTCCATCAAGCTGGTGATGCCACCCAACCATCTCATCCTCTGTCATCCCCTTCTCCTCCTTCCCTCAACCTTTCCCACCATCAGGGTCTTTTTCAGTGAGTCAGTTCTTCACATCAGATGCCCAAAGTATTGGAGCTTCAGCTTCAGCATCAGTTCTTTCAATGAATATTCAGGACTGATTTCCTTTAGGATTGATGGGTTTGACCTCCTTGCAGTCCAAGGGACTCTCAAGAGTCTTCACCAACACCACAATTCAAAAGCATCAATTCTTCAGCACTCAGTTTTCTTTATGGTCCTACATAATATAATACAGTTATGAAGGATTTTAATTTTATATTGATTTAATAATATGACTTTAAAAATGCAAAGAGCTGTCTGCCCTGACCTCCTCCAAATTTAAGATACTGAGATAGGAACCAAATGTCCTTCTTATTGCTTTCTCTCATGATCAAAACACTATAGACTTTTATCCTTGCTATAAATAAACATTATATATTTGATTTTCCTGGGAAATGTTTACTGGGAAACTGCTGGGTCACTAGAAGAAATGATTCAATGGCCTCACTGGCAGCAGGGCACCAAAATTTAAAAGCAGCCTGGGGACCTGGATGTCATTGGCATTCTCATCCTAATGTGTCCTCAAACTGTAAACCAATCACTTAATATAATAAAGCAGAGTACGTTCAGATGCACAGCTATAAATTATATAAGCTAGATTTTTATTTGATGACTTCTTCCCTGGTCTATTTAGTAAACATAAAGAACATCAATTTCAAGCACTGCTGATCCAATTTTGCATGGTAAATGAGCATGAGCTTTGGAATCAGACAGCCTGGGGTATGAGTTTGGGCTCAGCGAATTATTAACTGTGACCTTGGGCACATTTCTTTGTATAGCTCAGAGCCTGAAGCCTGTTAAGCATTGTCAATAAACTTTGCTTGTACCAGCAATTCAGTACAAGCAAAGTATTTAATTCCTGTCTATTCTTACCAATCATAGCATGAATTCAAACCACATCAATCAATAACAATCTTTAACAGGGGAAGCTCCTCCCTCCTCTCCTTGCAGAGAGGGGCAGTAACAAAATTCCAAGTTGATTGAGGCTCTACTACCTATGAGATCATGGAAATGATTTTTTCAAGGGACCCAGCATTTGTTCTGCAAAAGCTAAGAAAATAAAATAGAAAAAGTAGATATTGAAATGAAAATTGCAACAAAGGAAATGTGGTTTTAAAAATGAAAACCAGCAATATAATACAAGTTCTCCTCCTGAAACATCTTTGTCATCCATCCTTGTCTTTCTGCCCTAGCTGGATGACTCTCACCATCTCTCACAAAGGCCCTGTCATAACCTCTCTAGGGCCTCCTCCTCCACCCACTCACCATGTCAGCACCAGTTACAACAGGCAGTAAGGGAGAAGCGGTTATGGGACAGCTAGTGGACTAATTCTATCTGAGTAGAATGGTATATATGGCTATATATATGGCATATATATCTATGGATGTAAAAAGAAAACCTCACAAAATAAACCAAAAAATATTAGGAGTGGTTCTTTAACATATATTCTGTTCTTCACATATGTGGGAAACTACTGAGAATTCGGAAAACATCACTATTAACTTCATAATCATGAAATAATTTAAGCTACTTTTTATTGTTTTATTTTTAATTTTTTTTAGTTCTACCACTTTATTGCTACCAACCCATCTCCCTCCACCCTCGAGCACACGTGCTCAGTCATGTAACCCCATGGACTGCAGCCCGCCAGGCTTCTCTGTCCATGGACTTTTCCAGGCAAGAATACTGGAGTGGGTTGCCATTTCCTTCTCCATAAGCTACTTTTTAAAAAGAAGAAAGTTTTTAATGGCATCCTACCGCAGAGGATAAAGTCCAAACTAGCATATAAATTCTTCCATCCATTGCCCCAGATTACTTTTTGAATATTATCTTCTGTGTCTCTGACACATATCCTAACTAAAAAACACACTAGGCATTCTTCACCCCAGATTCAATCTTCACAGTCCAACTTCCAAGCCCTTTCCTATCCTGTTCTCACAGCCTGCCTTGTGAAGATTTTCCCAGGTGCCTCTCCTAGAATCTACCTGTTAGAAATCACATAGAGCATTCATTTCATTTGGACATGTAACAAACTTGTGTTTTTCTCTCCACTAAGCAGTAAGCTCTTCAAAGGCAGGTTGTGTCTTCTTCCCACCCGGCTCACCGCCTTGCACTCAAAGATAGCCAATAGATGTTCACCGAAATAAGTTAAAGAAGAGTGAAGAGGAATGATACACCTGGGCAGTTGCAAAAGACTTGACAGAGTAGGACTTGAGCTGGGTTTAAAGAAGGGGTAATGCTCACAGAGAACTGATAGCAGATTATGGTTATAATTTCTGGGTTAAAAACATAAGGACTTTTCCCAAGGGCATTGTTGTCATTCTGTTGTAGACTGCTTGTTGCTATAGAGTAAATTGATGCTAAAAGTTTTCCTTTACAAGGGAGATGTACCTTCTTATTTTTCACTTATATTCTTGAGTTCAAAGGATACAACATTTGCAATTAAAGACTAGTTGTCTAAAAATGAAAGTGCCATCAGAAAACAAAATTAAAGGACAAATGACAAAGTAGGAAAATATTTACAACATATATAGTAAAGGGTTAAAACTACATATCAACAAGAAAATGTGAGTAAAGGGGAAAAAAGCAACAAAATCACAAAAGAACAAATCAAAGAGAACAAATAAGAGGTGAAAAGTTTAACTTCATTAGTAATAAATGGAAATTAGAACGAGATGCTTTTTTTTTTGCCTTTCAAAATGACATACTAAAAAATACTACTCAACGTCAGTGAGGGAGAGACAAAGGAATTTCCTGGTGTAACTTTTCTGGAAAACAAGTTAGGAGGAAGTTTCCAAAGGACTTCCCTGGTGGTCCAGTGGTTAAGAATCTGCCTGACAAGCAGGGGACATGGGTTCAATCCCTGGTCTGGGAAGAATCCATGTGCTGTGAAGCAACTGAGCCCGCGCATCACGACTACTGAGCCTGGACTCTAGAGCCTGGGAGCTGCAACTATGGAGCCCATTCGCCACAACTACTGAAGTGGGCTTGCTCTAGAGCCTTTGCTCTGCAACAAGAGAAGATACTACAATGAGAAGCCCTCGCATCACAACTAGAGAAAGACTTCACAGCAACAAAGACTCAGCACAGCCAAAAATTTAATAATTAAAGAATGATTTTCCAGTAGTCATGTGCAGATGTGAGAGTCGGACCATAAAGAAGGCTGAGCGCCAAAGAACTGATGCTTTCAAACTGTGGTGTTGGAAAAGACTCTTGAGAGTCCCTTGGACTGCAAGATCAAACCTGTCAATCCTAAAGGAAATCAGCCCTGAATATTCATTGGAAGGACTGATGCTGAAGCTGAAGCTCCAATACTTTGGCCACCTGATGCAAAGAGCCAACTCATTGGAAAAGACCCTGATGCTGGGAAAGACTGAATGCAGGAGGTGAAGGAAACGACCAAGAAAATAAAGGCTGACAGGGTTTCCACTGTTTTCCCATCTATTTGCCATGAAGTGATGGGACCAGATGCTATGATCTTAGTTTTTTGAATGCTGAGTTTTAAGTCAGCTTTTTCACTCTCTTTCACTTTCATCAAGAGGCTCTTTAGCTCCTCTTCGATTTCTGCCACAACTTTCCCTAAAGTCACTCAGTTGTGTCCAACTCTTTGCAACCCCATGGACTATACAGTTCATGGAATTCTCTAAGCCAGAATACTGGAGTGGGTAGCCTTTCCCTTCTCCAGGGGATCTTCCCAACCCAGGGATTGAACCCAGGTTCCCCACATTGCAAGCAGATTCTTTATCAGCTGAGCCACAAGGGAGGCTCTCATGGCCCCAGCCACAACCAAAATGGGGCACTCGCAGCCCTAGGAAGGAAGTGGGATGAGAAGGTACCCAACCTTACTTAAGACCGAGGTGTCCTAACCCAGAGTTGCAGTTCTTTCTCTTTTTTCTGCATCAAAAGTATAATGTGAATGGTGTAAATATATATATATATATTCACAATGTATAAGGCAAGATCTTCCCAGATATGTCGAAGGCTCTGCTTATCCCAAGAACTAAAGGTAGGACTTAACACTGCTTGCTGCCACCTCGTGGACACTTTCCATAACTAAAACTTTATCTCTGGTGTTCATGGGCACTTCAGTTCACAAGGGCTGGGATTCTGTTAATGACAAATGCCCTCAGGAAGTGTCCTGGGGTGTGTACTGGAGAAATAAATTCCAAACACATCTGACTTTCAGGAACCCAACTGTCAAAGTTAAAGTGTCCTGACACCGTTAGGAAAAAAAAAAAGACAAAATAAACCTCCACAACAGGACAAGATGCTAAGGATCCCGAATTCCTGCCAGAATGCCAATCAAAACGACAACAGGAAATAAATCCCACCAGTCACAACCACCATCATCACAAATCTACAGATAATAAAGGCAGGCGGGAGCCTGGAGGAGAAAGAGTGCCCCTAAACGGTCTCTGGGAATATACACTGGCAACAGTCAGCATAATGGACAGTCTTTGAAGGCCTGAAAAAACCCTCTCAGAAAGATTAAAACTAGGATCTGACAGCCTCACACCATGGCCTATATCCCGAGAAAACCATCCATCAAAAGGCGCATGCATCCGACGTAGACGGGAGCACTATTTCTATTATGGAGTCCTGGCTCGCTCTGCTACCGCAAGACAGGCCAATGAATTTGAGAGACGAGGGCTTGTGGCAAGGAAGAGACTTTAATAGAGGAGACCGCTGGCCAAAAAGATGGCAGGCTAGCGCCTTGATAACCATCTTGTCAGGGTTTGGTTGCCAGGTTCTTTTATGGATCAGAGATGAGTGGGGGAGGTGAGGAAATAAAGAAAAAAGACTATTCAATCCTTGCAAATGTCCCCTAGAATGGCAAGCCTCAGGCAGGGGAATGTGTTAGTTTCACTTCCTTAGAGTCCTTCACAGGTGGGCAGCTTAGGTTCTTTCCCTAAAGAAGGCCTTTATATATATATTTGTAACAACAAAAAAGGATTCAAGTCACAGAAGCAGATCCAGTGTAAAATTAAAATTAACCCTTCCTTGTAACAAGCCCCACAGTGTCCATCCCACAATCTTGTGGGAGAAGGGGGCCTGTTTTGCTTGTCAGATGGATCTTCCTGGAAGTTCCTGCCATTGGTGCCGGTGTTTTTAAATGCTGAGACTTGTCTTTCTTTGTTCCTCTTGGAAAAGTGCCTACTTTACATCTGTAGACTTAGAAATACTTAACTTTAAACATAAGAGGCAGCATTTCAAGTTAAGAAATTTAGCACTTTTCTGTGCATGGGAAGACGTCAGAGTCAGGGCTCATTGAGTCTAGTTAACATATCTTAGCTACCTGGGGCCTGTCATCCTGCTTTCTCAGTCTCCTGAAGCTTCACCACAGGGAGTGTCTGGAGTGGCTGCCGTCTAAGGACTGCCAGGTGGGTGGCATTCCCCTTCCTCAGGGCACACTGGCTCCACTGAAGGGCTGCAACTGCTGATTCCATTTCTCAGGGCTTCCCCTCTAGCTCATGAATGACCATTACTGGGAAACATTTCATGATCAAAGTTTGTCCCAAGGCACTGGGAGCTTCATTCCAGTTCACTCAAAAAGTTCTTGATTTTTTCACTTCAGGTGTTAAGTTTTGGACCAGCTTCCATCAATAATTAAAATTGTCTGGATTCTGTCTAATTATAATCCAGGAGACATGTTCCCCCATTGCTTCTTCCCATACCAAGAACCACACGATTACAATTATTTCTTCTAAAATGTTTAGTCATGGAAATTTTGTTGGAGGCCTGATTTACACACTGGTTATTGTAAGAGACAGTCTTACAAATTAGACAGGATATAAGTAATGCAGACAACGGCATAGAGCAGCATAGACACAAAGCATGATCTGAAAACAAAGAGCAAATTTAACTAATGATTAGTATAACTAGCTATAATCCATTTATAATAATAGAGTGCCCAAGGAGCTATAATTGACTTAATGACGTATCTGCAATTTCATTGTACTGCAACTGCCATACACACTTACTCACAGCTTAATCTTTGAAACAAGCATATGTTACTGGCAGGATCAACCAAGTAGAGAGAAAAAGATAAATGTTCCAAAAGACATAATCTACCAAACTATTTATTGCAAGTCATAATGAATTGAAGAAGTTTTTCTTACACCTGGAAAACACAGATTTAAACTAATAATTCTGTTCAGATAGAAACCATAATATTACAACCATGCTTACCAGTTTACTAAGTTCTATGTAACTAATCCTTTTTGTTAACAGCTTCATGAAGTCCTCAGGTTTCTCAATATAATGCTTCAAATTTTTTTTACTCAGTTCAGTATTATGTTCTGAAAATTAGCAACTTAAAGTCCTTTTCATAAATCTTGAAGAGGAAACATTTTGCAAAGGCATTAGACTGAAGCCATCACTGAGTATGGTGATACAGATGGTCACCATACATCACCAGATGGTCAATACTGAAATCAGATTGATTGTATTCTTTGCAGCCAAAGATGGAGAAGCTCTATAAAGTCAGCAAAAACAAGACTGGGAGCTGACTGTGGCTCAGATCATGAACTTCTTCTTGCAAAATTCAGACTTAAATTGAAGAAAGTAGGGGAAACCACTAGACCATTCATATATGACCTAAATCAAATTCCTTATGATTATACAGTGGATGTGAAAAATAGACTCAAGGAGTTAGATCTAATAGACAGAGTCCCTGTAACTATGGATGAAGGTTCATGACACTATACAGGAGGCAGTGATCAAGACCATCCCCAAGAAAAAGAAATGCAAAAAGGCAAAATGGCCATCTGAGGAGGCCTTACAAATAGCTGAGAAAAGAAGAGAAGCTAAAGGCAAAGGAGAAAAGTAAAGATTCAAATGCATCCCATTTGAACACAGAGTTCCAAAGAATAGCACAGCAAGATAAGAAAGCCTTCCTCAGTGATCAATGCAAAGAAATAGAGGAAAACAATAGAATGGGAAAGACTAGAAATCTCTTCAAGGAAATTAGAGATACAAGGGAACATTTCATGCAAAGATGAGCACAATAAAGGACAGAAATGGTATGGGCCTAACAGAAGCAGACAATATTAAAAGAGGTGGCAAGAATACACAGAACTATACAAAAAAGATCTTCATGACCCAGATAACCATGATGGTATGATCACCCATCTAGAGCCAGACATTCTGGAATGAGAAGTCAAGTGGGCCTTAGGAAGCATCACTACCAACAAAGCTAGTGGAGGTGATGGAATTCCAGTTGAGTTATTTCAGATCCTAAAAGATGATGCTGTGAAGTGTTGCATTCAATATGCCAGCAAATTTGGAAAACTCAGCAATGGCTACAGGACTGGAAAAGGTCAGTTTTCATTCCAATCCCAAAGAAAGGCAATGCCAAAGAATGTTCAATTACTGCACAATTGCACTCATCTCACACGCTAGCAAAGTAATTCTCAAAATTCTCTGAGCCAGGCTTCAGTAGTACTGAACCGTGCATTTCCAGATGTTCAAGCTGGATTTAGAAAAGGCAGAGGAACCAGAGATCAAATGGCCAACATCCGCTGGATCATCAAAAAAGCAAGAGTTCCAGAAAAACATCTTCTTCTGCTTTATTGACTACACAAAAGGCTTTGACTGTGTGGATCACAACAAACTGGAAAATTCTTAACGAGCTGTGAATACCAGACCACCTGACCTGCCTCCTGAGAAATCTCTATGCAGGTCAGGAAGCAACAGTTAGAACTGAACATGGAACAACAGACTGGTTTCAAATTGGGAAAGGAGTATGTCAAAGCTGTATATTGTCACCCTGTTTATTTAACATCTACGCAGAATACATCATGCGAAATGCCATGCCGGATGAAGCACAGAGTGCCTCATTCCTAATTTCCGCCCTGAACTCCTTTCGGGGGTATTAAAGGTCAGCAGCTTCAGTCACCATGATTTAATCTTTATAGAGGTAGATGGCAGAGCCCCTTCAGGGTCATGAATCTGACCACAGATGGGGGCATTACATAACCATTTTGTCACACACTTGGTAATATAAGGGACAAAACTTTTATTTTTTATTTTTAAAAATTTATTTATTTTAACTGGAGTGTAATTACTTTACAATACTGTGGTAGTTTTTAGCATACATCAACATGAATCAGCCATGGGTGTGCACGTGTTCCCCCATCCTGACCCCCCTCCCCCCATCCCTCTGACTGTCCCAGAGCACCAGCTTTGAGTGCCCTGCTTCATGCACTGAACTTGCACTGGTCATCTATTTCACATTTGGTAATATACAGGTTTCAATGCTATTCTCTCAAATCATCCCACCCTTGCCTTCTCCAGTGGAGTCCAAAAGTCTGTTTTTACATCTGTGTCTCTTTTGCTGCTTGCATATAGGGTCATCGTTACCATCTTTCTAAATTTAATACACATGCATTAATATACTGTATCGGTGTTTCTCTTTCTGACTTACTTCACTCTGTATAATAGGCTTGGGACAACACTTTTGAAACAGGCAATATAGGTAGCAATAATAAGGTCATCAGTAAGAACTGAAGTCAAGAACTTCCATTATGTGTAGCCCAGTATATACCTAAGTCATCTGACTTAGTTTGTTCCATACCAAACCTTATTTTTTAGGGAAACTATATACTGGCATTGTCCATAAGGCACCCAGCCTAGCTTTCTAGTGTTATTAGACTGATTATTCTTATTATGATTTAATTGTTCCCAGTATAGAGGAGACTTTAAATAGGTGCAAAGTTTAGCTCCTTTAGAGTTAGGGAGCAGGAAAGCAAACTTAATTATAGACATGCAGAATTAGGAGTGGCTAAAGTAAAAAAAACAACTAGGAATGTTCAGGTCTGCTCACTGTTCCCTTTATCTTCTTTGCTCTCAGGAAGCAGAAAAAGAAAAACTCATTTCTTTCTTTCTTTCTTTTTTTTTTACTGCAACAAATTCCTCTTTTTTCTCTTTTCACTGCAACACAAGTACCTTAGGACCCAGCAGTCCGACACATGGGCATAAACCCAGAGAAAATAAAAAATTTAAAGACATGGGAACCCCGGCAACCTCAGCCCAACAAGGTACAATAGTCAAGTCTGGGAAGCAAGCTAAATGTAGAAATTACAGATGAATGGAAACAGAAGATGGGGCACATGTACACAATGCAATATTTCTCAACGATAAGGAAGTAGGAAATAATGCGAAGTCCGGCCACAGGAAATAAAGTAGCGATGATCATTCCAAGTGAAGTAAGGGAGAGACAAGTATCATATGATTTCACCTCTAGGTATAATATAAAAATGGGTACAAATTAAGTTCTTTCCCAAAGAAACACAGCCTAACAGATTTAGAAAAGACACTTCTGGTCACCAAGAAAATCAATCCTCATTAGACTGAAAAGGAAAAAAAAAAAAACACACAATATTGTAATTCACCTATATACTCCAGTTCAAATCATAGGGTAAAAACAGAAAAATATGGAAAAAGAAATGCTGATTCTATTCCCCTTAGGCCATAGTGACCTGGGCTGGTGTCTCATCCCTGGAGCCTGACTGGCTTGGGTACCAAGGCCTGAGTGTCCTGGGGCTGAGGGAACTGGGAGCATGTGCAGGAAGTATTCCTCCACAATGGACCTGGAGTGTCTCTTGCCCTCTGCAGAGACCTCAACCTTCAGAAACAAGTGGGAGAAATTAAGAGTTTGGAATTAATATATACACAGTAATATACATCAAATAGATGATTAAAAAGTAACTACTGAATAGCATAAGAAAGCTGATGAACACACCATATTCACCCATCTGGGAAAATGAGCACAAAGAAAATAAATAAACGTCTACGCATAACTGAATCGTGTATCTGCACGACTGAAACAGACACATCAGAAATCAACAATATTCCAACATACAATAACAAGAAAATTACAGGGGGGAAAAGGGAGTGGGACATGAAGCAATGCTGCTCCCTTGTGGCCTTTTTTTTTAACAACACCATGAAAAGCAGTGCTGCTAGGTATTTAATACGCACAAGGATCAAGGGGCTGTAAGTAAAAAATACCTGACTTCAAGAAACAGCCTAGGTGCCACTGAAAAAATAATTCAAAACAGGGCAGATGTTCAAGTGGCCAATTTCAAGAGGTAAGTTTAACTCATACCCTTTAAAAGAACCACATGAAAAGATGTCAACATCACTAAATATTAGACTTGCAAATTAAAACTACAATGATGTATTTCCTCACATGGTTCACAATGACTCTTATCCAAAAGTTGACAAACAATAAATGCTGGAGAAACTATGAAGAAAAGGGAACCCTCCCACACTGTTAGTGAAAAGGTGAAAATCACTACGGATGGTAACTGCAGCCATGAAATTAAAAGACGCTTACCCCTTGGAAGGAAAGTTATGACCAACCTAGACAGCATGTTATAAAGCAGAGACATTACTTTGCCAACGGAGGTCCGTCTAGTCAAGGCTATGGTTTTTTCAGTAGTCATGAATGGATATGAGAGTTGGACTATAAAGAAAACTGAGCGTGGAAGAATTGATGCTTTTGAACTGTGGTGTTGTAGAAGACTCTTGAGAGTCCCTTGGACTGCAAGGAGAGATCCAACCAGTCCATCCTAAAGGAGATCAGTCCTGGGTGTTCATTGGAAGGACGGATGCTGAAGCTGAAACTCCAATACTTTGACCACCTCATTCGAAGAGCTGACTCATTTGAAATGACCCTGAAACTGGGAAAGATTGAAGGCAGGAGAATAAGGGGACAACAGAGGATGAGATAGTTGGATGGCATCACTGACTCAATGGACATGAGTTTGGGTAAACTTCAGGAGTTGGCGACGGACAGGGAGGCCTGGCGTGCTTTGGTCCATTGGGTCGCAAAGAGTCGGACACAACTGAGCGACTGAACTGAACTGAACTATGAAGAACAGTGTGCAGGGTTTTTAAGAAATGGTCATGAGAATGAAATTAGAATCATGCCTAACAGCATGCACAAAAATAAACCCCAAATAGATTAAAGATCTAAATAAAAGCACAGATAATATGAAACTTTTAAGGGAAAAAGTAGAACACACTTTGACATAAAATGCAGCAAGTTTTTCTTTGACCCGTCTCTTAGAATCCTGAAAAATAGAACAAAAATAAATAAATCAGACCTAACTCCCCTTAAAAGCGCTGGCACATCAGAGGAAACCATAAACATAACAAAAAGACAAACCTCATAATGGAACTAATATGTGCAAAGACATGCACGAGAAATTTCTCTCCTAAACATACAAACAGCTTATTCACCTCGATATCAAAGAAACAACCCAGCCAACTAGGAGCATGAGATTTAAATGGACCTTTCTCCAAAGAAGACATAGATAGCCATGAAGCACATGAAAAGATACTCAGCATCTATAAATATTAGAGAACTATGCATCAGAAGTGGCATCACCTCACACACGTCAGAATGGTCAGCATAGAAAATCTACAACAATAAATGCTGGAGAGGTAATAGAGGAAAAGAACCCTCCTCCTTGTTGGTGGGAATGAAAGTCAGTAAATCCACAAAGGAGAACAGGACAAAGGGTCATGGAAAAACTTAAACAGAGAAGTACCATAGGACCCAGCAATCCCATTCCTGGGTACAGATCCACAGAAAACCAAAATTTTAAAAGACAAGTGCACTGCAATTTCACGGCAGCACTATGTCCAAGAGCCAGGACACGGATGAAGCCTGAGTGAGTGAGGACAGACGAATGGGTAACAGGTGGGGAACACACACAGAGCAGTGTCACTCAGCCACAAAGAGGGTGACATCACACCACGGCCAGCAACAAGGAAGGAGGCAGAGATGATCACACTAAGTGATGTAAGGAAGACAAAGGAAGACAAGTGTCATATGATATCTCTTGGAGGTGGAGTCTAAAAATGGATACAAATTAACTTCTTTACCAAACAGAAACAGCCTCGCAACATAGCAAACTGCCTTATGGTTACCAAAAGGGAAAGGTGGTGGGCAAAGGAAATGAGAAGTTGGAGATGAACATATACACATGATTCTTTGTAATCAACAAGAACCCACAGTAGGACAAGGACCCCTACTCAACACTGCATAAAACACTATATGGGAGGAGAACCCAAAAAAGAACATGTACACGTATACACAATGCAATATTACTCAGTTATTTAAAAGAATGTATTTGAATCAGTTCTAATGAGCCTATTATACAGACTGAAGTCAGAAAGAAAAAACACAAATACAGTATATTAATGCATATATATGGAATTTAGAAAGATGGTAACGACGACCCTAAATGAAGACAACAAAAGAGACACAGATATAAAGAACAGACTTTTGGACTCTGTGGGAGAAGGCAAAGGTGGGATGATTTGAGAGAACAGCATTGAAACACGTATATTACCATATGTGAAACAGATCACCCGTCCAAGTTCAATGCATGAAACAGGGCACTCAAAGCCGGTGCACTGGGTCAACACAGGGGGATGGGATGGGGAGGGAGGTAGGAGGGAGGTTCAGGATGGGGACACATGTACACCCATGGCGGAGTCATGTCAATGTATGGCAAAAACCACTACAATATTGTGAAGTAATGAGCCTCCAATTAAAGTAAAGAAATACATTTAAAAATAAAAGAACATGTACATGGCTATGCATGAGTGAATCATGTTGCTCTACACCTGAAACAAAAAAACACACACACTCTACAACACTGTAAGTCACATCGACACCAACACAAAACACAAACTACAAAAAGAGAATGCTGACCCTGTTCCCTTCAGGCCTTCGTGACCTGGGCTGCTGCCACATCCCTGAAGCCTGGGCAGGCTTGAGTCTCTTGGATGAACTGTCTTGGGGCTGAGAGAGGTTGGGAGGATGTGCCAGTCAATGAACCCTGCCCCATGGACTGGTGTGTCTGTTCCCCTCTGCACCAGCCCACTACCTCCAGATCCTGGCAGTTTCACTGAAGTTTCCTACTTCACCCAAAGGATGTGGAGCTTCTGGGCTCTAAGTGCTTTGAAAAACCCCCTGGGCTTCATGTCTCCAGGTGATGGGGTTCCCACCTTCAGCTTCCTTCCTAAGGGTCACCCCACCTATGATGAGAGCCTCCTCCATAGAGTTGTGCTGCAGGAGCTGGGATGTGTCCAGGGCACAGGGGGAAGGAAGGAAGAAGGAATGGGACACAAGCCTTGGGTGTTTCTTCTAGCACATTCCACTCTAATTGACAGTCCAGGAACAGGACTTTCCCTAAGGCTCTGGTTCCCCCAGTAACCGGAGAGGGGCATAAAGACACACTGCCACCTTGTGGCCATTTCCCATAACAACAACTTTGAAACCTTTGCTCATGGGTACTTAATATTTCACTAGGTTTGAGGGCTGTAAGTAAAAAACACCTGCCTTCAAGAAATGTCCTAGGGGAGGACAACAGAAAAATATTAAAAACAGAGCAGGCATTCAAGAAGCCAATTTGAATAAGTAAGTTTAACTCACACTGTTTTAAAAAATCACATGTAAAGATGTCAACATCGCTAAATATGAGAGAAATGCAAATCAAAACTTCAAGGAGGTATCACCTCACACCAGCCAGAATGGCCATAAATGGAAATTCTACAAACAATAATTGCTGGAGAGGGTGTAGAGCAAAGGGAACCCTCCTATACAGATGCTGGGAATGGAAATTGGGAGCAGCCACTGTGGAGGACCGGGCAGGTTCCTTAGCCTCTCATGAAAATGAGAATGAAATCAGAATGCTCCCTAACACCATACACAAAAATAAACTCCAAACAGATTAAAGATCTAAATAAAAGGACAGATACTATGAAACTCTTAAGGAAAAGAGCACACGCCTTGAGTTAAAATGCAAGCTCTTTTTTGATCCATCTTATAGAATCATGAAAATAAAACAAAAATAAACAAACAGGACCTAATAAACATTAGAAGCATTAGCACAGCAAAGGAAACCATCAGTGAAAGAAGAAGACAACCCTTGGAATGGAAAAAAATTCTTGCAAAGATACCTATAGGGAATTTCTCTTCAACACATACAGTCCACTAGTACAGCTCAATATCAAAAAAAAAACAAACAACCCAATAAAAAATCAGCCAAAGAATAAATGCGCATTTCTCCAAAGAAGTCATAGAGATGGCCATAAAGCACATGAAACGATGCTCAGCATCACTAGTTCTTAGAGAAAGGCAAATCAAATGTACAATGGTGTATCACCTCACATTGATCAGAATGGCCACATCGAAAGCCCTACAACAATAAAGTCTGCAGAGGGTGTGGAGAAAAGGGAACCCTCCTACACTGTGTGGGGAATGTAAGTCAGTACACCCACTAGGGACAACATTATGGAGGTTCTTAAAAACCTAAACACAGATGTACCCAGTGACCCAGCAATCCCATACCTAGGCAAAGATCCAGAGGAAACCAAAATTTAAAGACACCTGCACCCAACAATCATGGCAGCACTAGGTACAATAACCAAGACACGGAAGCAACTTAAACATACAAGGACAGATGAATGAAGACAGAAAATGGGGTACATGGACACAATGCAAGATTATTCATACATAAAGAAGGATGAAATAATCCCACTTCCAGTTACCAGAAAGAAACTAAAGATAATCATACTAAGTGTAGTGAGATAGAGAAAGACAAGTATAGGATATTACTTCTTGTGGAATCTAAACAGGGATACAAATAAACTTCTTTACAAAAGAGAAATAGTCTCATAGACTTAGAATAGAAACTCGGTTCAGTGCAGTTCAGTCACTCAGTCATGTCCGACTCTTTGCAACCCCATGAACTGCAGCACGCCAGGCCTCCCTGTCCATCACCAACTCCCGGAGTTCACCCAAATCCATGTCCATCAAGTCAGTGATGCCATCCAACCATCTCATCCTCTGTCGTCCCCTTCTCCTCCTGCCTTCAATCTTTCCCAGCATCAGGGTCTTCTCCAATGAGTCAGTCCTTCGCATCAGGTGGCCAAAATATTGGAGTTTCAGCTTCAAAATCAGTTCTACCAATGAACACCCAGGACTGATCTCCATTAGGATGGACTGGTTGGATCTCCTTGCAGTCCAAGGGACTCAAGAGTCATCTCCAGCACCACAGTTCAAAACCATCAATTCTTCAGCACTCAGCTTTCTTTATAGTCCAACTCTCACATCCATACATGACCACTGGAAAAACCATAGCCTGACTAGACAGACCTTTGTTGACAAAGTAATGTCTCTGCTTTTTAATATGCTGTCTAGGTTGGTCATAACTTTCCTTCCAAGGAGCAAGCGTCTTTTTAATTTCATGGCTGCAATCACCATCTGTACTGATTTTGGAGCCCAGAAAAATAAAGTCAGTCACTGTTTCCACTGTTTCCCCATCTATTTGCCATAAAGTGATGGGACCGGATGTCATGATCTTAGTTTTCTGAATGGTGAGCTTTAAGCCAACTTTTTCACTCTCCTCTTTCACTTTCATCAAGAGGCTCTTTAGTTCTTCTTCAGTTTTTGCCATAAGGGTGGTGTCATCTACATATCTGAGGTTATTGATACTTCTATCAGAAATCTTGATTCCAGCTTGTGCTTCCTCCAGCCCAGCATTTCTCATGATGTACTCACAGCATATAAGTTAAATAAGCAGGGTGACAATAAACAGCCTTGACGTACTCCTTAACAGAAACTCATGGTTACCAAAAAAGAAAGGTGGAGGGGCAGGGAGTAATTAGCTGGTTCAGATCACCTTAAAACAAATGCTAAAGGGCTCATAATAGTCACAAGTCCAAGAGGGCTGTAAATGACACCTGCCTTCAAGAAATGTCCTGGGGTAAATCATCGGGAAAAAATTCCAAACAGGGTCAACTTTCAAGAAGCCAGACAAGAGATCAACTGTTCTCACAAGATGTAAGAGTAATAATAAAAACAATAATAAAGGCACAAGGAAACATAGTCCACATCAGTAATTATTAAGTCAATACAAAACAAAACTATGAGGTACCATCTCACTGGCCACAGTGGTCATCATCGAAAAGATCTACAAAGAATAATTACTGCAGAGAAAGTAGAGAGAATAAAATCCTTCCACAGTCATGATGGGAATGTAAATGGTGAAGCCACGATGGAAAACAGCACGGAGGTTCCTTGAAACACTAAATGTAGAGGTATCGTATGATCCTGCAATCCCATTCCTTGGTTTAGGTCCAGAAAAAATCACCATTCAAAATGACACGTGCACCTTGATTTTCAGGGCAGCACTGTTATAATAGCCAAGACACAGTGTCGGGAGCCACCGGGGTGCGCCCAAACCATGACTAGGTCACGGGACAAGAGAGGAACCTGCAAGGCAGCTCTTCCTCACACGGGGCTGCCCCGGGGGCCCAATATGTCCCCTTGGGAGCCGCCTGGACCAGAAAGGAATCTGCAAGGCAGCTCTTCCCCTCGAGGTTGTCCCGGGGGCCCGGTATGTCCCTTTCTTCTTTCTGTCTTACTGTTGTTGGGCTTTCTATTAATTTTTGGAAATATAATATATAGTAATAAGGCCTCCCTGGAAAAGTCCAAGCCTTTTTGGAGATGCTCATGATTGCTCTGGCTCAGGACACGACTATAAACATCAAGTCAGAAAAGAAAAGGCCACAGGTATAGTTTGGCTGCTTGCTTAAAAGATTATAATGTTCTAGAAAAGAAAAGAGTAGACGCATTTAGATTTAGAAGTAGATATGCTGCTTCAGTTTACTTGCTCCTTGTTTGAGAGGGTTTTCATTATTGCTATTTCCTTGCTGCTATTTGTTCATTGTTTCCCTTTCTTTAAACAACATGGAAGATTATGGGTATTTTTGTAGAGTTAGAAAATGGGGTACATAGGATTTCAATAGAAGATTTATATTAACCAGCTTCAGTGCCATTATCTCACTATTAATAGAGGTGTTTTGCTGCTTTAGAGGTGTTTTTGCTGTTTAATAGTTAATCATTGTAAATTGAGATTTTGTGGTTTCAGGTAAAGAAAAATACCAGGTTTTTCTCATGGTACTATTCTCAGAAATGTCAAACATGTTACTGTGACCCTTCCCATGTATTGTTTTATTGTCCAAAGAATTTACACTGTACCTGAGATTTGTAGGACATTGTTTTTGTTAGAGTGAAAATGTTAGGCCATTGAGGCAAGAAGACTATGTACGGGACATTTAAGAATAAACCCTGTAATCGGAAACATTCTAGATGAATGCATAGGGGAAAAACATGGAAAAAAAATAATGAGAGAAAGCACGAAACCAATATCTGATGTTCTATGTGGTGACTTAAGGGGGAGGTAACGTTCATTCTATAAAAACTGAGCTATCCTAAAAGTAAAAAAAAGCTACCTCTTCCACGCAACCTTCTGTGTGTGTCTGTCTGTCTGTCTTCTTCCTCGCCGACACCACTCATCCCCTGGGTATTCCTGGTCCTGCCGGGGCTGGACCGCGGCAACACAGAATCCACCAAAATGTCCATTGACAGAAAAATGAAGACTACGTGGTACATCTATACACTGGAATGCTACTCAGCCATAAAAGACAATGAAATAATGATACTGGCAGCAGCTTTGATATACCAAGAAATTATCATTTGACAAATACTTTTCAGAGAGAAAAGGACAAATATCCTAAGATATCATGTTCAGGTGGAATCTATAAGTTCACGTCAATGAACTAATTTACAAAATAGAAAAAGACTCACAGACTGAGAAAATCAAATTATGATTATCAAAGGAAAATTAGAAGGGACAGATAAATTAAGAGTTTGGGATGAAAATATACACACTAATATATATCAAGCTGATAATGAAAAAGGACCTACTGAATAGAACTGGGGACTCTACTGAACAAAGAAAAAATATACATCTGTGTATAATTGAATCAAGTTCATGTACACCTAAAACAAACAAAACATTGGAAATCAACTCTACCCCAATATAAAATAACAATAAATTACAAATTAAATTACATGAACTCGGTCTAGAGGAAATCAGACAGTGGTGACCCTATGAATTAGATAATGACATGCTATGATATTAATACGACACCACCAAAGGTTTTCTTTCACTCAGCAGAACACAGAGCAGCAACTCACTCAAAGGTGCCTGACCTCATGTGAATGCAACTACATGAAGAGAAGGAAAAGGACCGCTGGTTACTCAGGGCAACACCCGCAACTCAGATGCTGGAAATCTCAGAGAGGACAAGACACACAGGTAAAGAGCACATAGGGGTGCTCTGGGTACAGGGTCCAGACCCATGTGGATGGGGTGAGACCCACACAATCCCCAGACCCTGCACCTGGGGTCACACATCCAGTCTCTGGGGTGATGCCCCCCCAGACCCTGCACCTGGGGTCACACATCCAGTCTCCAGGGTGACGCCCCCCCCAGACCCTGCACCTGGGGTCACATGTCCACAGTCTCCAGGGTGACCCCACCTCCAAGACCCTGCACCTGGGGTCACACATCCAGTCTCCAGGGTGACACCCCCCCAGACCCTGTAGCTGGGGTCACACATCCACAGTCTCCAGGGTGACCCCCCCCAGACCCTGCACCTGGGGGTCAATATGTCCCAGTCTCCAGGGTGACTTCCCCAGACCCTGTAGCTTTGGTCACACATTCAGTCTTCAGGGTGACTCACCTCCCAGATCCTTCACCTGGGGTCACATGTCCACAGTCTCCGGGGTGACTCACCTCCCAGACCCTACACCTGAGGTCATATGTCCACAGTCTCTGGGGTGACCCCACCTCCCAGACTTGTACCTGGGGTCACAAGCCCACAGTCTCCAGGGTGACCCCACCTCCCCAGACCCTGCACCTGGGGTGGCAAGACCCTTGGTTAGGACCCCAGGCCTCTGTTGGTTGGGCCGCTATGGTGGAAATGAGTGAGCTCCTGTGACCTCCTGGCTCGGTAGATGGAAGAGCTGGGTCAGTCTCCTTCCCCCACACTTGTCCCAGGGAAGTCCTCCCCTTTTCCCTTCAGTTCTCTGTAGTGGTGATTGTTTTTACAGCTGCCACGATACTGTTGAGCACACTACCTTGGTGCTGGCAGTCTTGGCCTTTTGTTGTCCCACGGAGGGGCTGTGAAAACACACCAGACGCTGGCTGGAAGACGAGGGGCAGGCCCGGCCTCTGCTGAGGACGGACGGTCTCCTGCAGGGACAGCGCAGGAGCACCTCACCTGCTGCCATTGCTTTTCGCCTGATCCACGTGCCCTGCAATCAACTGCCCAGGAAAACCTGCTCTCTTCTTGTCATGCTTGTGCTGGTGAATTGGAATAATTACCAGGTAGCTCACCTGAGGAGTCTCCAGGAGCCCCAGGGATGGGGAACCTCACAGGAGTAAAGAGGGAATAGGCACAGGCCTGTATAAAGTGATACTGAAAAGCATTAATTCCTAAACACAAGTGAGTTTGTGAGCTTGTCCTAAATACATGTGAGCTTCACATGTATTCTTCCCTTTTTCTTAGTTTTGTGTGTATGGTCTCCCTCTGCACGTGATTTTGACCCTTGCAGATGCAGTGAGGCACAGACCCCAGATACCCACCACCCCAACCTGGGGTCATATATTCCCTTGGTCAGGACACCATGGCTGTGGTTGGCAGGCCCTCAATGTGTAAACAAGCCAGGTCCATATAATAAGCTGTGGTTTTTCCAGTAGTCCTGTATGGAGAGTTGGACCTGTATGTGAGAGTTGGACCATAAAGAAGTCTGAGCACCAAAGAACAGATGCTTTCAAACTGTGGTGCTGGAGAAGACTTTTGAGTGACTTTGGATAGCAAGGAGATTAAACAAGTCAATCCTAAAGGAAATCAACTGTGAATATTCACTGGAAGGACTGATGCTGAAGCTGAAGCTCCAATACTTTGGCCACCTGATGGGAAAAGCTGACTCATTAGAAAAGACCCTGATGCTGGGGAACATTGAAGGCAGGCGGAGAAGGGGACAACAGAGAATGAGATGGCTGGATGGCATCACCAATGCAACAGCCATGAGTTTGAGCAAACACCAGGAGATAATGGAGGCCAGGGAAGCCTGGTGTGCTGCAGTCCATGGGATCACAAAGAGTTAGACATGACTCAGAGACCGAACAACCAGGTAGCCTGAGGTGTCTCGATGAACCCCAGGGAAGGTGAATTTGTTGGAGGGAAAGACTAAAAGCCCTACCTCCACACTGACCCCTGGGAGGGCCATGGAACCCCACTCAGAGAACAGCACGATTACCCAGAGAAATCCACCTCAGCTCCAGACCCCAGACATCTGAGCACTGACATTCTGACACAGGCATGGAGTTTTCCAGGACAGAGGCCAGGCCGGGTCTCTACCCAGGGCTCCATGTCCTACTGCACAGAAAACCCGGTCAGGTGTAAATGTTCTCATTGTAGAAGCATACAGTCTCATCTAAACATAATCCGTGTAGACAGGACTTAGACAGATCTGAATCTACCATGTAGATTCAAAGTAGCTGAGGGCTGCGCTCCCAGGAGGCACAGGTCACACACCTGGGGTGTCTCATCTTTGCACAGGGGGCTCACCCACCTGAACCTTTCTTGAAGAAGAAATCACCTCTGGGCTCCACACTTCACCCACATCAGCAAACGGAATAAAGGCTGTGTCACTAAACATTTCAACGGGCAAAGCAAAACCGTGACCAGGCTCTGTGGCCACATGCTGGTCAGGGCCCAGGGCAGAGCCAGGAACCTCGGGGAGCGCAGCTCGGTGTTCCGCAAGGACAGACCGGCAGTGGCCCGGCTGCAGCGTCCCAGGCTTCCAGCAGGAGGCGCTGCCCCAGACGCCCAGGAAGTACAGTCCTGCAGGGTCGGCGGGGAGAGCGGGTCCGTCCATCCGGATAGTTAAGTTATGGGTGGAGCGCGCGCAGGTCCTGCTTCCTCGCAAGGTAGGGGGGAGGGTGGGCTGACGCCTCCTAGGCTCCGGGTCTGGGCACCGTGCTGCATCCAAGGGGGAATGTGGGCAGAGGTGGGGCATAGATGCCATCAGAGCAGAGAAGCCACGGGGAGCTCCCACCTGCGCCCACCTCTGGCCCCAAGCTCCCAGCCCATGACCCACTACCAGCCCTCCCCCCCCACTCCCCACACACACACATATGCTGTGCACCTACACACACTGTGCACGTGAATAGCACATGTCTGCAAACAGGTGCACGCACACACACTGCACACACATGGGAATAAAATGAACACCCTAAAGCGTTCATTCCTAAACACAGGTGAAGCTCACATGCGTTCTTCCCTTCTGAGCTTTGATGGATTTCAAAACAAAAAGTTTATAAAGTAGTTAATGGTGAATGACTTTTGGATCATGGGACTTTCTGAAGTTATTCCACATATATTACAAGACACGAGTGATGAATGTAGATATTTCATGTGTCCCTCAACAGAAGAATGGACAAGAAGACCGTGGTCCATCCACACAATGAATGTTGTCCAGTCTGAAAGGAGGGCAGTTCTGACACAGGCTACAGGTGGATGAAGCCTGAGGGCATTATGCTCAGTGACATTAGCCAGACACGGAATCCAGTTTCTGTGATTTAAATTTGTAGAGCCCTGCTTCTACAAGATTACATTTCTTGGATTTTGCATTTGTTTCCAACACCTCCACCACCTCTTGCCGCATTTTTATTCTCTTCTCTGATTCTTGCTTCTCAGTACATTTTAGGATCTTCTGTATATAGGAAGAACCTGAAAAAGAATAGATATGCATTTAGGCATGGCTGAATTAAGTTCCTGTATGCTTTATACAAACACAACATTGGAAATCAATTCTATTCCAATATAAGATCAAAATGAAGTTGCACAAAGCAACCTAGATGCCCATCAGCAGATGAATGGATAAGGAAGCTGTGGTACATATACACCATGGAATATTACTCAGCCATTAAAAAGAATTCATTTGAACCAGTCCTAATGAGATGGATGAAGCTGGAGCCCCTTATACAGAGTGAAGTAAGCCAGAAAGATAAAGAACATTACAGCATACTAACACATATATATGGAATTTAGAAAGATGGTAACGATAACCCTATATGCAAAACAGAAAAAGAGACACAGAAATACAGAACAGACTTTTGAACTCTGTGGGAGAAGGCAAGGGTGGGATGTTTCGAGAGGAATCGGGTGGAGAGGGAGGTGGGAGCGGGGATTGGGATGGGGAAGACGTGTAAATCCATGGCTGATTCATATCAATGTATGACAAAACCCACTGAAATGTTGTGAAGTAATTAGCCTCCAACTAATAAAAAAATTAAAAAAAAAAAAAAGAAAAAAGAAAAAAAGAAACAGAAGAGATAAAGGAAGTTCTGGGTTGGGGAGGGGCTGTATAGTGTAAAGCAGAGTGGTGAAAGAAGAGTTCACTTGGTCGATGATATTTGAATACATTGAAGTGAGGAAGTAAAGCATAGGATATCAGAAAAAATAAAATTAGAATTTGGTCATTGTGACTGGAGTGAACTAGAATGGAGTGAAGGTCAGAGGAAGGGGAAGGGAAGTATGAGGCAAGATTTGTAGGGCGTTGGGATTTCCCTGGAAGTCCAGTGGTGAAGATTTCACACTTCCAATGCGGGGGATGCAGGTTCAATTCCTGGTCAGGGAACTAAGATCTTGCATGCTGTGCAGTACAGCCAAAAAATAAAAACTGTAAGATGTTGGAAAAAAAAAAAAAAAAAATGAAGTTGCACAGAAAGAAAAAGAAAAAGGGAGCATAAAAAAATGCTGCCGCCTTGTGGCCATTTGCCATACCAACAATATCGAAAGCTGCACTGATGGGCACTTAGCATTCATAAGACTCCTGAGGTTGCAAGTAAACAACACCTGCCTTCAAAAAAAAAAAAAAAACACCTGACTTCAAGGAATGTTCTAGGAGTGTTCATTAAAGCACAGGGCAAATGTTCAAGAGTCAACTGCAAAAAAAAAAAAAAAAAAAGAGTCAATTGCAAGATGTTTCACTCATACCCTTTAAAAGAAATCACAGGAAATGATGTCAACATTGCTAAATATTAGAGAGATCCAAATCAAAACTACAATGAGATATCACCTCACACCAGTCAGAATAGCCATTGTCAAATACCCTACAAAAAACCAAAACTGGAGAGGGTAATGGAGAAATGAGAACCCTCCTCCATCGATGCTGGAATGTCAATTGGAAACAGCCTCTATGGAGACAGTGTGCATGCATGCTAAGTCACTTCAGTCACATCCAACTCTTTTTGACCCTGTGGACTGTACCTGCCAAACTTCTCTGTCCATGGGCTTCTCCAGTCAAGAATACTGGAGTGAGTTCCCATGCCCTCCTCCAGGGGAGCTTCCCCACTCAGGGATCGAACCTGCATCTCTTATGTTTCCTGCATTGGAAGGCAGGTTCTTTGCCACTAGCACCACCTGGGAAGCCCACTGAGACAGTGTGCAGGTTCTTTAAACAATGAAAATGGGAACAAAATTGCAATATTCCTGTGGGATTAAAAAATATTCACAACCTGAAAGTTGATAATTATGTTGTATTTGGTGGGAATTTTTGGGACTTTAAGCCCAGGAGACACCATCTCAAGTAACCCTGAGAGAACCGCCCCAAGGAGGTGAGGGGAAGAGCCAGGTTACACAGAACTTTGTAACAAAGGGCAGGTAGTCCAAATGTCGAAAGATTATTGTTAAAGAAAACCAGATATCCTAAGTCAAGGAATTTAGCAATTTTTTATGTACAGGAAGATGCAAGAGTCAGGCTCACTGAAGTCATTCCTTTCATATGCACCTCACCTATCTGGGGCCAGCGTCCTGAGCTTCCTTTCCTCGGGGCTCACCTTAGGGAGTGGCTGCAGTCTGATGGCTGCTAGAGAGCAGATATTCTTCTCGTTCCTGAGTTCCGAGGGCTCACTGGCTCACACTTGAGGGCTGCAATTGCGGATCACTATGACATCCTTTGGCATTACCTAAAAGATGGTGCTGTGAAAGTGCTGCTCTCAACATGCCAGCAAATTTGGAAAACTCAGCAGTGGCCACAGGACTGGAAAAGGTCAGTTTTCATTCCAATCCCAAAGAAAGGCAATGCCAAAGAATGTTCAAACTACTGCACAAATACACTCATCTCACACACTAGCAAAGTAATGCTCAAAATACTCCAAGCAAGGCTTCAACAGTATGTGAACCAAGAACTTCCAGATGTTCAAGCTGGATTTAGAAAAGGCAGAGGAACCAGAGATTAAATTGCTAACATCTGCTGGATCATAGAAAAAGCTAGAGAATTCCAGAAAAACATCTACCTCTGCTTTATTGACTACACCAAAGCCTTTGATTGTGTGGATCACAACAAACTGTGGAAAACTCTTCAAGAGATGTGAATCCCAGACCACCCGACCTGCCTCCTGAGAAGTCTCTATGCAGGTCAAGAAGCAACAGTTAGAACCGGACACAGAACAACAGACTGGTTCCAAATTGGGAAAGGAGTACTTCAAGGCTGTATATTGTCACCCTGCTTATTTAAGTTCTATGCAGAGTACATCATGAGAAATGCTAGGCTGGATGAAGCACAAGCTGGAGTCAAGGTTGCCGGGAAAAGTATCAATAACCTCAGATATGCAGACGACACCACCCTTATGGCAGAAAACGAAGAAGAACTGAAGAGCTTCTTGATGAAAGTGAAAGAGGAAAGTGAAAAAGCTGGCTTAAACCTCAACATTCAAAAAACTAAGATCATGGCATCTGGTCCCATCACTTCATGGCAAATAGATGGGGCAACAATGGAAACAGTGACAGATTTTATTTTCTTGAGCTCAAAAATCACTGCAGATGGTGACTGCGGCCATGAAATTAAAAGACACTTGCTCCTTGGGAGAAAAGTCATGACCAACCTGGACAGCATATTAAAAAGCAGAGACATTACTTTGCCAACAAAGGTCCATCTGGTCAAAGCAATGGTTTTTCCAGTACGTATGGGTGTGAGAGTTGGACCATAAAGAAAGTTGAGCACCAAAAACTGATGCTTTTGAACTGTGGTGTTGGAGAATACTCTTGAGAGTCCCTTGGACTGCAAGGAGATCAAACCAGTCAACCCTAAAGGAAATCAGTCCTGAATATTCATTGGAAGGACTGATGCTGAAGTTGAAGTTCCAATACTTTGGCCACCTGATGCAAAGAACTGACTCACTGGAAAAGATCCTGATGTTGGGCAAGATTGAAGGCAGGAGGAGAAGGGAACAACAGAGGATGAGATGGCTAGATGGCATCACCAACTCAATGGACATGAGTCTGAGCAGGCTCCGGCAGTTGGTGATGGACAGGGAAGTCTAGTGTGCTGTAGTCCATGGATACTCAAAGATTCAGACAGGACTGAGTGACTGAACTGAACTGAAGTTCCCTGGTAGCTCAGATGGTAAAGAATCCGCTTGCAATGCAGGAGACCCAGGTTAGATCCCTGGGTGAGGAAGATCCCCTGGACAAGGGAATAGCAACCTACTCCAGGGTTCTGTCCTGGAAAACCCCATGGACAGAGGAGCCTGGTGAGCTACAGTTATTGAGTCACACAGAGTTGGACACGACTGAGCCACCAACATAGCTTCATGTCTAGAGTCTTTTCAAAGGCAGAGAGATTAGCTGTGAAGGCAGAAAGTTCAGCCCACTGGGACGCGGGAGTAACAAGGGAAGGTCGACAATCTTTTTGCCTCACCTCCTTGACTTGTTTCCTGTCTGTTTATCCAGCGACCCTCAGTCATTCCTGGAGGGTGTTTGAGTTAAACACTTATGGTCACTGAACTACCCCCAGCCCTTGTCTAAGCTGGTGGTGGCCTTTAGAGGGCGCGGTTTACATAGCCAATCCCAGGAGTTTTCATTCATTCTGGGGGTTCAGCAATTTTTAGGAAAACATCATAGGCAAGAAAGGTGAGAGATCATTTCCTATCCTGCCTGGCTGGCTCTAGGACACTGGGGCTGTCCACAGGGATATCACTCACACCAAAAATGCCTGATATTGAAGAAAAATTTGGAGAGGTGGTGAAAAAAACTTGGGAGGAGACAGCTGGGGCTATGACAAACCTAGACAGAGTATTAAAACACAGACATCCCTTTGCTGACAAAGGTCCACATAGTCAAAGCTGTGATTTTTCCAGTAGTCATGTAGGGATGTGAGAGTTGGCCCATAAAGAAGGCTAAGCACAGAAGAACTGGTGCTTTCAAACTGTGGTGCTTGAGTAGACTCTTGAGAGTCCCTTGGACAGCAAGGAAATCAAACCAGTCAATCCTAAAGGGAATCAACCCTGAATATTCATTGGAAGGACTGCTGAAGCTCCAATACTTTGGTCACCTGATGTGAAGAGCCAATGCATTGATAAAGACCCTGATGCTGGCAAAGATTGAAAACAAAAGGAGAAGAGGGTGGCAGAGGATGAGATGTTTGGAGAGCATCACTGACTCAATGGACGTGAGTTTGAGCAAACTCTGAGAGATAGTGAAAGACAGAGGAGCCTGATGTGCTGCAGTCCATGGGGTGGCAAAAAGTCAGACACAACTTAGTGTCTGAACAACAACAATAAAAACTGGAGATCAGGCTTTGCCATCCAAAAATATACCACTCTGGCATAAGAATGACTCTGAGCTGAAACCTTCTGAGTTCCTGAAATTTCTTCTCTGCCTAAACACAGAGCTTTGTATTGTCATAAATCTCTGCCTAGAGTCAACTCTAATTTTCTCTTCTGGGAGAGGACAAGTGGGCTCCCAGACAGAGTTTGTCACAAAGTGTCATGTGTCTCAATTACTCTTCAAAGGCCCATTTATCTTCCCTAAAGTTCGTCTGCTCTCCCATCAGTGGCCTCTATCCCCCACCTCTCTAATATGATGGTCTGAAAGTGAAAGTGTTAGTCATTCAGTTGTGTCCAAACTGTTAGCATCTCAGTTGTGTCTAACTCTTTGTGACCCCATGAACTACAGCCTGCCAGGCTCCTCTGTCCATGGACTTCTCCAGGCAAGAACACCAGGAGTTGGTTGCCATTCCTTTCTGCAGGGCATCTTCCCAATCCAGGAATCAAACCCAGGTCTCTTGCATTGCAGGCAGATTCTTTACCATCTGAGCCATCAGGGAAGCCCATATGAGATTCTATGAGCTCTCAAATCTCACTGTTCCTTTGGGGATTCACCTCTTTGATGCCCCAAGCATGTAAAATTAAAAATCAGTACAGTTAAAAAAAAATCAGTACAGTTATACACTCTGTCTACTGTTAAAAAATATTCTTTGTCAGGTTAATCTGCAGGCCCCCACTCATACATGTAAGAGGGTAGAGGAGGGACTTCTCTGGTGGTCTGGTGGATAAGAATGTACCTGCCAATGCAGGGGACTTGAGTTCTATGGCGGCAGTTCAAACATGGGTTGGAAAAGAATTTCCAGACACAAAGCATTTCAGAAAGGAGTGAGTTTATTAAGAACAAACAGCAGAGATGATGAGGGCTCTGCAAGAGCAATGGGTTAACTTCATGACAGATCAGGGAGAGTCAATGCTTTTCATGGGTTCGTAGCCAATGTTTATATCCTTAAGACAAAGAAAATTCCTGCTGGAAGATTGCTGTTAGATGATTGGTTAGGGTGCTACAGAATGAGCACTGGAGTGGGCATCTTTGCCTCATTTGTGGTCTGGAAGTCTGCTGGCGATGATCGGGTGGGGGGGGGGGGTTCAGTCGCTCAGTTGTGTCCGACTCTTTGCAACTGCATGGAATGCAGCACGCCAGGCTTCCCTGTCCATCACCAACTGCCGGAGCCTGCTCAAACTCATGTCCATCAAGTCGGTGATGCCATCCAGCCATCTCATCCTCTGTTGTCCACTTCTCCTCCTGCTTTCAATCTTTCCCAGCATCAGAGTCTTTTCTAATGAGTTGGTTCTTTGCATTAGGTGGCCAAAGTATTGGAGCTTCAATTTCAGCATCAGTCCTTCCAGTGAATATTCAGGACTGATTTCCTGTAGGATGGACTGGTTGGATCTCCTTGCCGTCCAAGGAACTCTCAAGAGTCTTCACCAACACTATTGTTCAAAAGCATCAATTCTTTGGAGCTCAGCTTTCTTTATAGTCCAACTCTCACATCTATACATGACTACTGGAAAAACCATTGCTTTGACCAGATGGACCTTTGTCGGCCAAGTAATGTCTCTGCTTTTTAATATGCTGTCTAGGTTGGTCATAGCTTTTCTTCCAAGGAGCAAGTGTCTTTTAATTTCATGGCTGCAGTCACCATCTGCAGTGATTTTGGAGCCCCCCAAAATGAAGTCACTCACTATTTCCAGGGGAAGACAGAGGATGAGATGGTTGGATGGCATCACCGACTCAATGGACATGAGATTGAGTAAACTCCGGGAGTTGGTGATGGACAGGAAAGCCTGGCATGCTGCAGTCCATGGGGTCATAAAGCGTTGGACACGGCTGAGTGACTGAACTGAACTGAACTGTTTCCATTGTTTCCCCATCTATTTGCCATGAAGTGATGGGACCAGATGTCATGATCTTAGTTTTCTGAAAGTTGAGTTTTAAGCCAATTTTTTCACTCTCCTCTTTCACGCTCATCAAGAGGCTCTTTAGTTCTTCTTTGCTTTTTGCCATAAAGGTGGTCTTGGGTCTGCATATCTTGGGTTGATTTTTCTCCAGACAATCATGATTCCAGCTTGTGCTTCATCCAGCACAGCATTTTGCATGATGTACTCTGCATAGTAGTTAAATAAGCAGGGTGACAACATACAGCCTTGAAGTACTCCTTTCCCAATTTGGAACCAGTCTGTTGTTCTGTGTCTGGTTCTAACTGTTGCTTCGTGACCTGCATAGAGACTTCTCAGGAGGCAGGTCAGGTGGTCTGGGATTCCCATCTCTTGAAGAATTTTCCATAGTTTGTTGTGATCCACACAGCCAAAGGCTTTTGCGTAGTCAATAAAACAGATGTTTTTCTGTAACTCTCTTGCTTTTTCAATGACCAACGGATATTGGCAATTTGATCTCTGGGTAACAATCAAATTGGGGGGGTCTTTGAGCAATGTTTATAAAAGTGACTCAGTCAGCTTTGAAAATGACCTTGGCTCTGGGCTCCACTTCTGTGGCCTTGGTGCAAGCCTTGCACCTTGGCCTTGGGGCAGGACTCCACTGGTTCACTCCCTGGTCTGGAAGGATCCCACATGCCGAGGAGCAACTAAGCCCGCATGCCACAACTACCAATCCTGCGCTCTGAAGCCCAGGAACTGCAACTACTGAAGCCCGCACACCCTAGAGCCCATGTTCCACAACAAGAGAGGCCACCACAAGGAGAGGCCCACACACCATGACAAAGAGTAGCCCCTGCTCACCTTGACTAGAGAACAGCCCATGAGCAGCAACAAAGACCCAGCACAGCCAAAACCATTACAAAGAAAAAATAAAAATTAATACACTGGTACATTTTGCCTCTTGTTAAAATATCTTTTGTCAGTTTAATTCTCAGGCCATCCCTCATAAATACGAGAGTGTAGAGAAGGGACTCCCCTGGTGGTCCAGTGGCTAAGAATTCCACGCTCCCAATGCAAAGCGCTCAGGTCCAATCCCAGGTCAGGGGACTAGATCTCACATGCCACAACTAAGACCTGGCCCAGGCAAATAAATAAATAATTCTTTCTGTTTTAAAAGTCTTTATTTAAAAAAACAAAGAAGGTAGAGGAAAACATTTTCCTTGCCCATACCATGAGATCAGCTGTTAGCTGTTGTTTCTCATTTCTACTTTCCTAAAATCAACCAGGGTCCAAGGTGAAAACACTTCTGAGAAGCCAACCCCCAGCCTCTCCTTGAAGTCCTAAAGGGACCACTTACAAAGGGGGACAGTGACCCCAAACAGATGGGACCCAGCCCAGGCCAGTTGCTCTGTCTGGATTTAGTTTTGGGGCCATTTAAGTTCTCACACCCCATCAGACTGTGGAGTTTGCTAGACCGTAGAGTAGAAGATTCACCCAAGAGACAGCACAACACTCACTAGGTCATAAACTGAGGATGTGACTGGATTTGGGGAAAGGAAGAAGAAGACAGCTTCAATCGAGTCCAGCCAGTTGTTTGAAGCTTTTCGTGAAATTCTTGGTCACAGCAGTGATGATTGGTGGCGTTGAGATAACCAGGTGAATCATGAAAGGGAAAAATCAAGCCACTCTACATACTGGAAGCTCATCTCAGGAGTTTGGGGAATGGAAAATGAAAGTTAGACTTACCATATCATCCAGCAATGCCACTTCTGGGCATATACCCAGGTAAAACTATAATTGGAAAGATACATGCCACCCTATGTTCATGGCAGCACCATTGACAATAACCAAGACATGGAAGCAACCTAAACTCCAATCGACAGATGAATGGATAAATAAGCAGTGGTACATATACACAGTGAAACACTCAGTCATAAAAAAAAAATAAATAAATAAAGTAATGCCATTTGCAGCAACATGGATGCAACTATAAATGA
The DNA here is from genome assembly GCF_033118175.1 of Dama dama. Classification (NCBI taxonomy): domain Eukaryota; kingdom Metazoa; phylum Chordata; class Mammalia; order Artiodactyla; family Cervidae; genus Dama; species Dama dama. The sequence goes on along the minus strand of NC_083689.1, from coordinate 24,908,599 downwards.
CCATACTAAGTGAAGTAAGTCAGAAAAAGACAAATACCCTATGATATCACTTATCTGCAGAATCTAAAATATGGCACAGGGCTTCCCTGGAGGCTCAATGGTAAAGAATCCACCTGTCAATGCAGGAGACATGGGTTCACTCCCTGATCTAGGAGGATCCCACATGCCACAGAGCAACTGAGCCCGTGTGCCATAACTACCAAGCCTGAGCTCTGGAGCCCGGGGACCATGACTGCTGAGCTCATGTGCCGCAACTACTGAAGCCCTCACGCCCTAGAGCCTGTGCTCTGCAACAAGAGAGGCCACCACAACGAGCAGACTGCACACTGCAACGAAGAACAGCAGCCCCTTGCCGCAACCAGAGAAAAGCCCATGCAGCAAGGAAGACACAGCACAACCCAAAATACAAAATAAATAAAATACAGAACAAATGAACTTATCTGTGAAACAGAAACAGACTCCCAGACATAGAGAAGAGACTTATGGTTGCCAAGCGGGAAGCGGGTAGGAGAGGGAAGGGTTGGGAGTTTGAGGTTAGCAGATGCAAACTATTACGTATAGGATGGACAACAAGGTCCTACTGCATAGCACAAGAAACTCTTATATCCTGGGATAAACCACAATGGAAAAGAATACAAAAAAATAAAAGAATGTGGGGATTTTCCTGGTGATCCAATGGTTAAGAATCCACCTTTCAATGCAGGGGACTCAGGTTCCATCCCTGGTCAGGGAACTAAGATCCCACATGCCTCAGAGCAACTAGCCCCACATGTCGAAACTAAAGACCCGAGGCAGCCAAATTAATTAATAAAAAGTGGTGACTTAAAAAAAAAAAAAAAACTGTATATATGTGTATGACTGAATCACTTTGCTGGACAGCAGAAATTAACACCATGTTGTAAATCAACTTATAATTCAATAACAAACAACATTTTTTAATTCAATAAATAAATAAACAGAAGGGAATGAACATGAAAGGCAACCAAGACTGGCAGTTCCACTCGAATGGTACTCAACACAGGGTTTTAAAATAAATCTTCTACCTCCTGGGGCTTCCCTAGTGGTCCAGTGATTAGGACTCCATGCTTCCCAGTGCAGGGGGCCCAGGTTTGATCTCTGGTCAGGGAATTAAGATCCCACATGCCTCAAGGTACAACCAAAAATAAAAAGAAAGAAGAAAGAGAGAGGGAGTGAACAAGTGATCGAGAGAGCTCTTACACCTCTGGAGCAGTAGGAGGTCTGGGGCTGGGTCTCCTGAGCTCCCTCAACCTCTGCTGATTCCTTGCCTCCAAGTCCTCATCTCACAGAAGGTTCTGGGCCCCTAAATTCTTCACAAGGTGAAGTTCCCCCTCTCTGGCTCCTCCCCAAGCCAGGGGAGGCCACTGATACCAAACATGCCCAGTCAAGGAGGCAAAACAAATAAGACCAGACAAGCACTCCAAAGAGGTAGGCCTGCAGGTGATGTGACCGACACACCCAGGCATGAAGATCCCCCCGGGTCCCGCAGCAGTGGGGGGATGGTTACTCTGTGGGCAGGGCCCACCCCCCACCCCTGGCTATCAGGAAAACCATGGCCACTGCAAATTAAAGCATTTATCCCCTTGGGGTTTCTTTTTAGCCCACGGTGCAAATATATTTTATATATGTTTATTCTGGGATGTAAAGTGGTTCTGGATGTGTTACAACGAACACGTAACTTCCTTTATGACAGAAAGACAGGTGGAGAGGAGAGAGCGAGGGAGGCCGTGATCCAACTAAGGACACATCAGCTCCATGCCTGCGGACGGGTGACTCCCACAGCTGCACCTCCTCCAGGTCCCCATTGAGACGCCTCCTCCCTGTGGGGACACCCAGAGTGCCCCCAGCCCCAAAGGCAGGGCTTAGGGTGCTCCTGCTCCCACTGGGTCCCTGCGCCCTGCTTCCATCTCTTGTTCTGTGGTGTGCATCCTGGTGGTGTGTGTGGGTGTGTGTGTTAGCCGCTCAGTCGTGTCCGACTCTTTGCGACCCATGAACTGTAGCCCACCAGGCTCCTCTGCCCATGAGATTCTGCAGGCAAGGATACTGGAGTGGGCTGCATTCCCTTGTCCGGAGGATCTTCCTGACCCAGGGGTCGAACCTGGGTTTTCTGCATTGCAGACAGATTCTTCATCATCTGAGCCACCAGGGGCACGCCTCTGCAGATGGGGGTGTATTCCCTTATGTGGCCATCAGGGGGCGGGAGACCCAAGGATCTGCACCAGCAAGGGGTGAAGGTGTAAAGGATGGGGGACGTCATTCTCCTGGTACTCCAGTGCCCTGACCAGATGGGCATATTGAGTACAAACCCAGTCTCACATGCCCGGGCCAGAACCATATGGAGGTGATTAGAAGGCCAGGAGAGACCACCCATCCAGAGCCCTCACTCACTCAGCCTGTCCCACCACATTTATTGAGCACCAACTATATGGCTGGGGCTCAGGGCAAACAGGCTGAGGCTCAGCCAAGGACTGGGGGTGAAACACAGATATCGGGCCTTGTGACATGCGTTCTCCAAAGGGGTAGGGATGACAGTAGCCCCCCTAGACCAAAGAAATGTATTAATAAATAAATGAAAGGGAACTCAACTGCACTGGCCACGTTGCACCTGCTCAGTAGCCATGTGTGGCTGGTAGCTGCAAAGATGGAGAACAGGTTCATTGCTCCAGGAGGTCCTACCGGAAGGCACCTGCTTCCACGGTCCCATCCGATACCTTCTCCTCGGTTGGCCCAGAAGTCTGTTCAGGTTTTTCCATGACATCTTAGAGAAAAACCCAAACAAATTTTTGGGCAACCCAATATTTTCAAGTGAGCACAAGAAATAAGTGGAGTTTTGTTTTACTTTGAGACCAAAGGGAGGAGGATCTGCAAACACACCGTTGAGTAAGAGAGAAAGTGGTTACTTGCGAGTAAGATTGTAGCATGTTGGGCTCCTGCTTGTGACATTGTAATAGACTTTTGCAAAATGTTACCACTAGGGGAAATGTTAGTTCTTACAACTGCTGGGAATTCACTGGTGTTCCAGCAAACATTCTCAGCACAAACATTACCTCCATGAACAAATTTGTGTGTGTGTGTGCCCAGTTGCTCAGTTGTGTCCGACTTTTTTTGCAACCCCATGGACTGTAGCCCACCAGGCTCCTCTGTCCACAGGATTTCCCAGGCTAGAATACTGGATTGGGTAGCCATTTCCCACTCCAGGGGATCTTTCTGACCCAAGGGTCAAACCCAAGTTTCCTGCATTGCAGGCAGTTGGTGCCCCCTTAAATTTTAGGCCCAGGTGAGGGTCCTGGCTCAGGTTTGGAGTGGTGACGAGCAGCTTTCTCACCATGGTGTGCCTGGCATCAGTCCCCCAGTGAAGCAAGAAGCGGTCCAGGAAGTGAGGACCATGATGGGACCAGAGACTGGACAACAGTGACCCACTGGGCTGATAACCTTGGCTGGGGAGGCACCAGGGCGCCAACCCACAGCCTTCATGTGGCTCCTGTACCTATGGAGTGGATGTCCCTTTGAACACAGGGCTTCCCTTGCGGCCCAGTGGTTAAGGCTCTGCGCTCCCACTGCGAGAGCACAGGTTTGATCCCTGGTTAGGGAATTAAAGTCCCACATGCTATGTGGCATGACCAAAACAAAACAAAAATGCTGGCAACAGGGCCGCATCCCTGTTTGTCCCCCAGTCTGTGCTGGGGATTTGCCACCAGATACTCTCCCCAAGGGCCTTCCACATCACCATCCCAGGGCCCAGATCCTGGAGGCCTCCTTGGTCCCTGAGCCAAAGATGTAGCACTGGGCAGACCCCTTCTGGCTGGCATCCTCTCAAGAGGTCATCAAATGGAAACCAAGGCAGGGGAGAGCTGGAACTGGTAGATGTCATGGAAACCCCACAGCATCTTCCTGAAGTTGCCCACAAACCCCAAACCCTGTGTGAAGGGGAGCACAAGTCCCAGCAGATGGAAGAGATGAATATAGCCCAGTGTCAGGACCAGAGAGGGTTCACGGCACGTGATGAACCCAGAGCCACCGGGCTCCAGACACTTGTCCAAATCCCAGAGGCGAGTTGGGCTGGGAGTACCTGGCTCGTTCATGGGCCCCGCCCCAAGAACCCAGCCCTCCCTTCCTCCTTCCTTTGCCAGCTCACCCCATCCAGGCTTCGACCAACGAGGTAAGTCCTTCCTCACGTCCGACTGAATTTCATCACGCTTCACTTTAAACCAGTTTGTCTACTTTCTGGGTGAGTCAAAGACCAGGACAGGCTGCAGTTTCCTGGGACGGGACGATGAAAGAAGCTGTGAGGATGAACCACCAGGAGGGCTGGGTGTGCGGACTAGAGACAGCATTGGGAACAAAACCTGCAACAAATCCCTAAACTCTAGGGGTGGAGACGCCTGTGCTGGTGGTAAATCACTTTTCCATACACTGAGTGAGCACTTACTGTGTCCCAGACTCAGTACAGACTCGGTCCTGTCATCTTTTTCATGCTTATTGCAGGGAAATTCACAGAATATGAAATTCATCCATTTAAAATGAACACTTTAGGGGGATTCCCTGGTGGTCCAGTGGTTAAGACTACAGGCTTCCATTGCAAGGGGCACGGGTTCAAACCCTGGTGGGGAAGCCAAGATCCCACCTACTCCATGGCACAACCAAATAAAATAAAATGAAGAGTTTAGTGGCATTTAGTATAGTCACAGGGCTGTGTAACCATCACTTGTAGTTCCGGAACATTCCATCACCCCACAAGAAATGCAGTGCCACCGGCTGTCATCCTCAGCCCCTGACAACCAGGAATTCACTCTCTGTCTTCATGGATTTGCTTGTTGTGGACGTTTCACATAAGTGCGATCACACATTATGTGACCTTTTGTATCTGGCTTATTTCATTTTATTTTTTTAATAAAATATCTTTTTAAAAAAACAGTTTTGAGGGACTTCCCTGGTGACCCAGTGGCTAAGACTCCATGCTCCCCATGCAGAAGGCCTGGGTTCAATCCCTGGTCAGGGAACTAGATCCCGCAAACTGCAACTAAACATCCCGCATGCTACAACTAAGTCAGCAAGAACAAGACCAGGAGCTGACTGTGGCTCAGATCATGAACTCCTTATTGCAAAATTCAGGCTTAAGTTGAAGAAAGTAGGGGAAACTACTAGACCATTCAGGTATGACCTAAATCAAATTCCTTATGATTATACAGTGGAGGTGACAAGTAGATTCAAGGGATTAGATCTGGTAGACAGTGCCTAAAGAACTATGGGTGGAGGTTTGTAACATTGTACGAGAGGCAGTGACCAAACCTATCCCAAAGAGAAAGAAATTCAAGAAGGCTAAGTGGTTGTCTGAGGAGTCTTTACAAATAACTGAGGAAAAAAGAAAAGTGAAGGGCAAAGGAGAAAGGGAAAGACATACCCAACTGAATGCACAGTTCCAGAGAATAGCACGTAGAGATAAGAAGGCCTTCTTAAATGAACAATGCAAAGAAATAGAGAGAAACAATATAATAGGAAAGACTAGAAATCTGTCCAAGAAAATCAGAGATACCAAGGGAACATTTCATACAAGGGTGGGCATGATAATGGACAGAAATGGTAAGGACTTAACACAAGCAGAAGAGATTAAGAAGTGGCAAGAATACACAGAAGAACTATACAGGACCTAGTGCAGCCTAATAAATAAATCAGTTCAGTTCAGTACAGTCACTCAGTCATGTCCAACTCTGTGACCTCATGAACCGCAGCATGCCAGGCCTCCCTGTCCATCACCAACTCCTGGAGTTTACCCAAACTCATGTCCTTGAGTCAGTGATGCCATCTAACCATCTCATCCTCTGTCGTCCCCTTCTCCTCCTGCCTTCAATCTTCGCCAACATCAGGGTCTTTTCAAATAAATAAATAAAGATTAAAAAAATGGAGAAGGAAATGGCAACCCACTCCAGTATTCTTGCCTGGAAAAGTCCATGGACGGAGGAGTCTGGAGGGCTGAAGTCCATGGGATTACATGACTGAGCATGTGTGCACGAGGGTGGAGGGAAATGGGTTGGTAGCAATAAAGTGGTAGAACTAAAAAAAAAAAAAAAAAAGATTTAAAAAAAAAGTTTTAAGGGACTTCCCGGCAGTCTAGCAGCTAAGACTCCAGGCTTCCAATGCAGGGGGGCGTGTGTGCTTTACAAGCTGGGAAGATAATACTCGCCCTGTTTCCCCTACCCTTAGCACTGTACATCAGTGTGTGTGGCTGTCTGAAGGGTGGGGGAGGGCAGCTCCAGAATCAAGCATGATTCCTCGTAATCTTGGAGTAACAGACCCAGTTTGCAGACGCCCTGGACCAGCTGCCTGCCTTGAGCCGCATTTCCCGCGGCGCGTACAGGAGGCCCCGCCGCCAGCCTGGGAAAGCCTTCAGCTCCTGGGTCTCCAGGATTTTCCTGCCACTCCTCCAGAGGACGTGGAAGGGCCGGGGCAGGCCGTGAAAGGGGCGGGGTCGGCCTGGGAGGGGTGGGGCCGGCCGAGAGGAAACCGCAAACATCAAACTTAGGGCTGCAGCTCAGAGAACAAGCTGTGCCTGGTGGCCCGCTCTTGGCAGGCGGCAGGGGGCAGGCAGAGGTCAGTGGCGCGGCCTGGCAGGGCTGGGCAGGGCCCCATGCCACCTGGGAGGGTGGTGGTTTAGCATGTGGCACCCACCCCATTTCCCCCACATATGCCAGGCCGGGTAAGGGACAGCATTGAGGTCGGGCTTTGGGGGAACTAGGCAGGGGGCCATGGTCCTGGCTGGGGCAGGGTAGCTGTGGGGTTTGAGAGGAGGGCTCCAGAGGGTGGCTGAACAAATGCAGGAGCGGGGCCAGGCTCCAAGGCATCCCTGAAGATGCCTCAGGTAGGGCCAGGTCAGGGAGGAGGTACCACTTGCCAAACCTGGGGTCCTAGGCAGGAGAGGGAATCCCAGTGCCTACACCTTTCCAGGAAGCCTTTCGAGAAGCGGGGAGAACCCCCTTTGAGCCCCAATTCACAACACGCAGGCTGTCCCTAGGTGCTGCTAGATACCACTCCCTACAAAGCACCCATCTGCTCTGTGGGCTCCACCCTTGTAGGCCTGTCAGCCCTCACTGGGCTGGCTACAAGGGAGACAGTGGTGCCCCATGGGGTCCTTTGGCCCCTAGCCCACACTCCACATGGTGACAAGATCAGTCCTTCTGAAATGACATCCAATGGGGTCTGTGCCCTGCTCAATTCCTTCTGTGGGTGTCCACCCAGGGGCAATGAAACAACATCCAGACAAACGTATGCTACATGTTCACAGCAGCACAACTGGCTACTCCAGAAAGCAGGACACCTCAGTGTCCATCGGTGGGTAGCAGATAAACACAGTGCGGCCCAGACAGTAGGGCTATTACTCGGGTGTGAAGAGGGGTGAGGCACCAACACACACTGCAACACATGTGACTCCTGAGGACGCGATGTCTGGAGACAGAAGCCAGACACAGAAGGCTCCAGGGGCTGATCCCAGACCAGCCCGTTCCAGGCCCTGCAGAGGATGTCCCCCCTCTACCCCTTTGGTGGCACCACATGGTATGATGTTAGTTCCCCAACCAGGGGTCAAATCTATGTCCCCTGCACTGGCACCGCGTCGTCTTAACCCTGGACCTCTGGGAAGTCCCTCATCTGCTTTCTTCTTGCCTTCTTGCTGTGCTACCTGCTGGTTTCACCTGGCTTTTTCTCAAGACCCCTGCTGTCAGATAAGGAAACTGGTAAGAACAGCAGTCTGAAAGGGACTGGGGTTCTAGCCTGTCTGCTGTCCTTAACCACTGGACTTCACCGCCCCCTACACTTTGTCTTCTGCCTCCAGGAAGTCCTCCCTGACACACTGCTTCCCCCTCTTCCCCCCAGGATCTGAAGTCAGCCCTGGGCTGTCCAGCAAAGACCTGCATATGGCAAGAATATAATCATGGTTGAGAGAAAGGAGTCTAGAGAGGGAGGAGAGCCAGCCATGAGGGGGAGGTCTGAATTACTGGGTTTTGTTGAATTAGGTTGCATTGTCCAGAGGTGCCCCGCCCCATCTCAAAGCTGTTTTCCTCCCTCCCTTTGGACCCGGGACAGCTGCTTGCTGAACTCCACCTGACCTTGGACTTGGGAAGGCCATGCAGCATGCCTTCTGAAGCCAAGCTGCTCAGATCCACCAGCCACAGGAGGAAGCCCAAGTCGCACAGGAGACCCCCTGTGGGCACCTGGCCTAGGTTCTAGCCTCAGCCTGAGCCCAGCCCACACCTGTGAATGATGACCCTTCCCAGTGGAGGACCCAGGTGTCCTAGCACAAGGACAAACTGAGTCTCTCAAGCCCCATCTGCATCCCTGACTCATAGCACCACCAGGAATAACAAAACGGCTTTGGGACACTAGGTTTGGGGCAGTTTGTTGCAGGACAACGGAAAGCCACGATGTGAGGATGCAAACGGGTTTTTTTGACTTTTATTAAATCCTTACAAAACAGAATACAAAATTCCGGCATTGACAGTTGGTGTAAAGGAAAACTTCTGAGCTGTATCAGCTCACCTGGTAGAGTGGAGTTAAAGTGCTTGGATGTTTTTCCCCCACTTTAAAAAAATCTTTTTTTTTTTTTTTTTTTAACACATCTTAACATTGAAACACTGCTGTACCCCCTTCCCCCAGCGCCAGAGCAGCCTGAGAGCCAGGCTCATTCACAGTAACGGTTCTGACCAGTCCTCCGGGCCTCACTGTTCGAGACAGCGGGGAGGAAGTGGATGTCCCACCTTTGGATTTAAAAAAAAAAAAAAAGCGGCTCACAGCTCAGCTTTCCCGAGTAAAATGGCCATGGCGCCTCGCAGCGGGCGAGAGTCCGTTTGTTTTTTTTTTACAAAAAGGCAGAATTCTCGGTTGCAAAACATGGAATCACAAATGGGACAGAAATGATGGTGGGGGTTGGCCTCCCCACCCCCGGAGTCTTTGGAAAGGCCAGTCCACAGATCCGGCGGGCGGGGGCGGGGAGGGGCGGCGGCCCCCACCAGCCACCTAGGACTGCGACAACCTCCAGACGTGGGGGGACCGCAGAAACAGCGCCCGAGCTCCCCACGTCTCGAACCCCTCCCCCCACATTCAAGTATTCTTCAAGAACAGGGAAGGGAAGTCAACTTTTGTTTTAGAAAACTAACGAAACAGAACGAACGACTAGAAGCCGGATCGGGGTACCCGCAGAGGCCGGCCGGGACCCCGGGGACCGCCTGCCGGCGCCCCCCCACCCCCTCGCCCCGGCAGAAGCCCGTGTGCACGTAGAAAAGGAAGCCTGTGTATTGCATAGTGTCTCCTACCCGAGGGCCCAGGCGTCAGATCGGGGAGGGCCCAGACTCCCCAGACCGGCGGGTCACGCGACAACGTCTGACTCGGGCGCGGGCGGACGGGGCAGCAGCTGCGGCCTTTTCCTGAAGATGGGCGGGGCAGAGACGCCGCCCGGGGCAGGGGAGGGGGGGCTGACGGGGCATCCACGCCGGACCCGAGGGGCGGCCGGGCAGGACGTGGCCGTGGTCAGACTGAGCCCTGAGAAGGGGCACTCGGGTGCCCGGGTCTGGGGTCCGCGGGACCCCCACGTCGGCTGACGGGCGCCTGTCCAGCCCCTCCCGCTTGCCCTGGCGCCCCCCTCTCGGGTGGGCAGTCCCCAGTGGAGGGGCCAGAGGAGGGCCCATCAGCTGCAGCTTAAGGTCAAGGTTCGAGGGAGCCCCGATTGTCAGTCGGCGGGAGGGGGTGGGGGTGTCCAGCGGGCGGTGTCACTCCGCCCTCCCCGCCCCAGGCTCCGCTCCCGCGACTGCGGAGACCTGACAAGCCCCCGGCCCCGCCGCCCACCAGGGTGTCTGTGAGGAGGGAAGGAGCTACAGTCTTATCCAGGGGAAGTGGGGGTGGACCGGTCCCTGAAAACACCGCGAGGGCCGGAGAGGGCGGCGGGGCGGGAGACGCCACGCCCTCCTCTCCTGAGTCCCGCGGGCGGAGGGAGGGGCCTTCACAGTGGCCGAGGCGTCCCGGGCGGGGCGGCAGAGGGCCCACCCGGCCGCGCGCCCTCAGCTCTCCTCCCCCCAGCCTGCCTTGCTTTTAACACCGTTTGAAGGGGGGGTGGGGGGAGAGAAACAGAAAAAAAGAAAAAAAAAAAAAACAACCAACAGCAAAAACCTTATATAAAAAGACCCCCGAGCTGAGCAGAGCGCCTCGGAATCCAGCCGGGAGAGGGAAGGAGGGGAGGGGGTAGGGGAGCCCGCTGGTCAGGGCGGGCAGGCAATAGCTTAAAAAATCTTTTTAGATCTGATGGATGGGGAAGGCCTATGTACAAAGGGAAGGAAGGCGTCACGCGTGGTCTCCCACCAGGACCACGGGGGCCGCGGACAGGCTGGCGCGCTGCCGCCGCTGGGCCAGCTTGGACTGGGAGGGCGGGGACAGCTGCAAGCAGCGTGAGGTAGCTCGGATGACCACGGGCTGGCCCTGCTCCGCCTCCTCCTCCGCCGCGTCTTCCTCCCGCTGGGCCAGCTGCCGGTTCATGGCAATGGCCTCGGCCGCGAACGAAGTGAGGTCTTTGGCACAGCTGTTCCTGGGGACCGGGCGGGGGTGAGGGTCATCAGAGGGAGAAGTAGCCTCGCCTCCACACACACCCCCAACCCCTGGGCCAGTGCAGTACCCCAGAGGAGGGGCCGCAGGCCTAAGAGGTCCCAGTCTCCGACGGGTGGGTGTGGGGCTGGGGCGGCAGTGGGTTGGAGCCCCCCTGTAGGCACAAAAACTCTGCACCTGATATAAGGCCACCCAAGTCCCTGCCCCAGGACTGAAAGGGTTTTTTACATCTTAACATTTAGCGCCCCTCCTGGACTTGGGGCTCCCCGCTTGGGGCCTCACCTCTGCAGGACCATGGGCGTGGGTAGGGTGTTTTCCGGGGCGCACTGCAAGGAGACAGGAGAGGCGAGGTTGGAGAGCAGAGCCCACCCACCCCCTCCCCCCAGCGGGCCGCCCAGCTGACTCCGAGAACACCAGAGCACAGGGGTGGTGAACAGCTTCACCACCGGTAGCCCGCCAGGCTGGGAGCGGGGCCTGCCTCTCACCACAGCTGCCCCTTCCAGATGGTTCCCAGCTCCTGGAAGAGGGTGGGAGCCCCTTCCACCTTGAGTCTTTGCTCCCCATGGTGCCGATCTTTAACCTAAGCACCTATCCCCTGGAATGACCACTGGGCAGAAGACAAAGACATCGCGCTTTCCCCAGACTGGTGGGTAGAGAGCCTGGGCCATTGGCAGGCCATGAGTCTACCTTGGCTTGCTGCCCAACTGCCACCTGGCTGACCTCAGCTTGACGCTGTTTGAGAAGAGGTGGCCCCAGCACCTCCTGGACACAGGGCTTGGCAAGGAGGAGCACCTGCAGTGCAGCTTGAACTTGGCCAGCAGGCAGTGGGGGTTTCCCTACTGCGCCCTAGCTCACTCTGGGGCTCTTCGACCCTTGCTCTGAGTAACCCCGGCCCATCAGCAGAGGCTGGATGAAGGTCTGAGGACTCCCACGCCGCCTGGGGCCCCCACTCACCCCCTGCACCCAGGGGTGCTGCAGGACTTGGGCAGCGCTCAGCCTCTGCTTGGCATCACGGACGAGGAGCTTGGAGATGAGGTCTTTGGCAGCAAAGGAGATGTGGGCCCAGTCCTTCTCTGGAAACTCGTACTTGCCCTCCTGGATGCTCTCAAACAGCATGTTCTGGAGGGGACACGGGGAGAGGGGTCAGCTGCAGCCAGCAAGGGCTGAGGCCATGTCCCCAATGCCTGGATGGGCAAGCCCAGACCTGGAGCAGCACCCCTCCTCCACCACATCCTGTGTGACCTGGCCTGGGCTTAGAGTTAGGGAAAGTGTTCTGAGCTCAGCTAGCAAAGCTGGGGCACTGGGAGGCTGGGCCAGAGAGTGGCTTCCGGGAGGCACTTGGGCTCTGCTGGAGTGAGCTGAATCAAGGGGAAATCGGGCCATGACGCCTGAGCCTCAGGTGGTCTGTAGAAGGCTAGAACCTGACCATACCAAACCATAGGCTTTGCCTTACCTCAAATTCCTATCCTCAGGCTCCCAAAGAGCCTCTGGAAAGGCAGCAAGTTCAGGCTGGCAGTGGCCTGCTAATGTGGCCAGCGGTTGGAGGCGAAGCCCTAAGGGGTGCTCAGGGGTACACGCGACAGAACCTGCGGTTGGATGTGCGTTTGTGTGCACACAGGGCAGCCCCGGGGGATGCACGAGCCGGTCCCCAGGGTGGGGGCTAAGTGTGTACATAGACCAGGCCTTGGGGTGCACCAGGCAGGCCGCGGTGAAGGGGCACAGCCTGTGTGTTTGAGTGTGTGTGCGCGCAAGCCGAAGCAGGCCTGGCGGGGTGCTGGGGGAGGGGTGCACAGCAGGCGGCCCCTCGCACCTGGCAGGCGGGGCAGGCCTCCCCGCGGTCCCAGCCGCAGTCGCTGCCGCAGTGGCCCACGAAGGGCGGGTAGCCGCTGAGCAGGATGTAGAGGATGACGCCCAGGCTCCAGAGGTCGCAGCGCTTGTCGTAGATACTGGCCTCCTCGCTGAAGGCCTCCACTACCTCCGGGGCCATGTACTCCGCGGAGCCGCACTGCAGGCGGGGGCAGGGCGTTAGGGCCCGAGGAGGCGGGAGGGGGCTCACCGATCTGGACTTCCTGAAGCCCGTGCCCGACCAATCAGAGGCTAATAAAGAAAACAGCCCCGCCTTCGCTCTGCCGACCAATCAGAAGCCACCGAGGGAGTCCGCCCCACCCCCAACCCTCACCCCCACCCAATCAACAGGTGCCGGGAGCACGCCCAGGCTCACGGAGCCCGCGACTGCGGCCCTGCCCAGCCAATCAGCGGCTGTTGCTAAGCGGAAGCTCAAACTTTGAGGCCTCAGCAGTCAAGCAGGATCCGCACCTTGAGGTTATGTAACTGCGGTCTGGGACCGGATTCGGGACCATTCCCGCCCCCTCCGCCCCTGCCAGCACTGCCCCTCCTCGCAGGCCCTCACCGGGGTGAGCAGTTCTGGGGTGGAGATGGGGGAGCAGTCCCCGTTGAGTTTGATGCCACTGCCCAGGTCAAAGTCGCAGATCTTCACGGGGGACACCTGGGCGGGGTTGGAACAGGTTGTGAGGGCTGGGTCCTGGGGGCCTGGTCTGAAAAGAAGGCCGCCCCCTTACGCGCCCCTCACCTGGTTGGGGTGCTCACAGAGGATGTTTTCCGGCTTTAGGTCCCTGTGGGCGATGCCTGCCGGGAGAACCAAGAACCACCAGGGCTGGTCAGGGGTGGGTGGGCACGTTTTTCAGGAGTCCTGGGCAGGTGGACGGGGTGCAAGGGTGGACACCTAGGACCCCTGGGGCAGGTGGCGCGGCCACCCACCTTTGTTGTGCAGGAAGTCCAGGGCACTGGCTACGTCCTGCACCACCACGCTGGCCTCCAGCTCGTTAAAGTGCCGCCGCTTGTGTATGTGGCTGAGAATGGAGCCTGGGCCAGACCATGGAGAATACACAGGTGTCACCTCCACTGCCCAACGCCCAGCACCCACCCCACCCTGGCAGGGAAGTTCCCACTCTGGTCTCTTTGAATCCAAAGTCCTTCAACCTGAGCTGGGGCCGCCACCCTGGACCCCCCAAGGTCCCTCTGATGGGCAGGCCCCCTGGAAGTTTCTCCCTGGTGGCCCTGACTCCCCAGGCCCATTGGGATCCAGACAAAAATTGCGCCAGGCCCCACGTACCACCCCGCATCTTCTCAAACACCAGGTAGAAACGGTCCTCCTCCTCGAAGAACTCAATCAGCTCGAGGACGTTCCTGGGGTGCAGGGCAGAGGGGCAGGGGAAAGGTTGAGGCTTCCTCAGGCCCGCAGGCAGCCACAGCCACAGCCGTGCCCAGGAGGGGTGCACCTCCTCCACCTCCACCTGCAGGCAGGAGGCATGGGCCCAGGGCCATGGGCCTGCTTCCACCTTGCCCACCTTGGACTGTCTGGCTTGCCCACCACTGGGCCCACCCACGACACAGGGCCAGGCACACAGTGGGTGCTCACTAAGTGGCCACTGTGGGTGATGAGAAGGCTCTCAGGCCCATTCATCCGCTGAAAGGTGGCTAGGGGCCCAGTGCTGTGATGAGGCTAGGTCACGTTACCTGTGTCCCTGGCACTGATACAGCATCTCCACTTCCCTGAAAACCCTGCTCCGAATGTGGCCCGGCTGCTTCTCAATGATCTGAAACAGCCGGGGGTGGGGGGGATAGGGATGGTGAGGACAGATAAACATACAGAAACACAACTGGAGCAGCTGGATCCTCCACAGCCCACCAGAAACTTCCCCTGGGTCACGCCTGAAACTCATCAGAGCTTAGACTTTTAGGCTCTGGAAAGCAGAGCTCTCCCATGGGGGCCCAGAATTTACCGGAAGTCAAACTGTGGTGTCAGCACAAACTGGGGGCAGCGTGTCCCCAGAGGCCTCCCAGGAGGGGTAAACATGGCAGGGGAGGCAGAGAGGAGCTGGAGCTCTCCTACTGGACCAAGCTGATTTGGACCTGGAGTCCCTGCAACTTACACGTTCAGGGCAGCAGGTTCTTTAGACAAGGCACCCCCCACCCTCCGCCCGGAGCAGGAGACTGGGGGCCACTGTGCTGACTCACACCCCACCCAGAGAAGTAGAGATGCCTGGGGCACCTGGCTCCTGCCAAGCTCTCCTCCTTGCCCGGGCACCACATCACCACATCTTGTCTCCCAGTCCCATGCTAATCTGGGGGGACACCCCCAGCACCTGCTGGGACCCTCTTCCTAGGCTGGACCTTGGGCTCCCTCTCACTGGGTGGGTGGGCAGGCTTGGTCACCAGCATGCTAGGGGCTCCAGCCCACCAGCAGCCTAGGGGAACGCCTATGGTGTGTTCTGCTGGCCGGGCTCCAGTAGCAAGCTGGCACCATGTCCACTGGCCACTGGGCCTGGGCTGCCACCCAAAGTGCTGTCCCACCTGTCGAGTGACAGATACCCCTGCCCCACAGATTCCAGGGGTTCCTTGACACAGTGCCACCAGTCGTGCCCTTCTGGAGTTAACTGAACCTCATCCCTTCTCCTGGGAATGTGGCTACGGCCCCCACTCTATGGAGGAAACAGCAGTCCCTCTCATGAGGGGTATGGCCTTCTGGGGTTCCCACCCAGACACCTAGCCTAACAGCTCCCTGCCTTGGTCTCCCTGTCCGTCAGAGTGACAGGAGCCAGCCTTCCCAGCAGGGCCTGTAGAAGGGAGGGTTCAGGAACCCCCCAACTATGAAAGTGCTTGATGCTAGGTGTCCAGTCCTGTGGCACCATCATCCACCTCACCCAGGCACTCCCAAGGGGCGGGGACCACAGCCACCCAGGTCACCAGGCTTCCACCAAGGCCTGAGGTTTCCAGCCAGTTCCGCTTGCCTTGGAGTACCTGGCCCTCCTTCCTGGGCAGCCAGCCTCTCATGACCTCACCCAGCCCAGATGCAGAGGGTCACGAGGGAAGCCTGGAAGGCTTCTCAGAAGGTGGGGTCTGATGCCTGGCCAGGCACACAGGCTGCATGGCCACACCCTGGGTCAGGGCAGCACAGGACAGGCAGGAGGCTCTCACAGGCCTGCCCTGGTCTCCCCAGGTGCCCAGCTCCCCAGACTCAGAGAACAGGGTTTTGATCTCTGTATCAATGCCCAGAAGCATTCCTTAGCCCTGGGACAGGAGCCTGGCCCAAATGACCCAGCAGGTGAGCACTGGCTCTGACTGAACCCCCAGGTCTCGGCGACCCCCCGGCAGCAGGTCCTTGGCCACCTGTGCCAGCATGCCACCCCTGGTCACTTCTCACCTGGACTTGGGGGCTCAGCCTGGGCTGACCTAGATTCCCAGGGGTGGCCTGAGTCACCAGCCTTGGGGCCATTTTTAGACACTGGTTTTCCCTGGCTGCCAGTCCGGCAGCTCAGATACCAGCTCCCTTCCCTCTGCCACCTCTGGTGGTGCCAGACCCCGGCGCTGCTGGGGAGAGGCAAGGGGCGCGCTCTGGTGCCGTGGGCTGGCTCACCTTGACAGCATACTCCTGGTTGGTGATGAGGTTGATGCAGGTCTGCACACGGGCATGGGCACCCTCCCCAAGCACGTCCTCCTGCAGCTGGTAGACATCTGTGGACCCGGCGGTGGGAGTGAGAGCCTCCCTGGGCCAGCCCATCTTCCCAAAGCCCCCACCCGGGCCCGCTCCACTCACCTTCAAACTTGCCTGAAAAGCTGTCAGTGGCCCGGCATCTCTTCTTCTTTTTGCCTCTCTTCTTGGCATCAGGGATGTCGATGGGCTGGCTCGTGGGCATATCTGTGCCGGGAGGGCCAGAGGTGAGGCCCACCCAGTTCAGGAGGCAGCCCAGCCCCCCCGCTCCACCACCAGAGACGTGCCCTCCCCTCAGCCCCTCACCAGGGCGGGTCGGGCACTCTGGGCTGAAGTCAGGCTCCCCGTGGTGGGCCTGGTCTAGGGTGAAGGCCAGCTCGAAAGGATTCTGCCCCTGCAGGAGAGGAAAGGACAGAGCTCAGGCCCGCTCCCTATTCATACACCGAGGGACACAAAGCCTGGCTTTGCTGGGCCACCAGAAAATTGACCCTTCACCCC
Organism: Dama dama; assembly: GCF_033118175.1. Classification (NCBI taxonomy): domain Eukaryota; kingdom Metazoa; phylum Chordata; class Mammalia; order Artiodactyla; family Cervidae; genus Dama; species Dama dama. The sequence goes on along the minus strand of NC_083689.1, from coordinate 24,891,990 downwards.
CCACCTGCAGCCATCAGGGCCTATACAGAGGGGATGTGGTCCGGGAAGAGGCCAGATGCAGGTAGGGAGGGAGTGTTGCTTCCCAGGCCAGGCCTGAGTTACCGTGGGGCCCAGGCTGTGTCATGAGCCTTGGTCTGTTCACCTGCAGGATGGGGCCAGCACCACTACCTGGCACAGGGATCAAAGGCGTGGGGCAGCCACTGGGAAGGACTGAGTCACTGGCTTCCCCGGGTGGGGCTCCCAGCCAGGTGGCCCTGCCTGCTTTCCCATGGCCTCCTGGCCTCAGTTTTCCCCTCTGCGAAATGGGGCAGCACAGTTGCTGTCCTCTCATCCCTCTGTCCTCTCATCCCCGCTGCACCTTCTTGCCACCACATTGCCTGTGATGTACCCCCATCCCCCAGCTCTGTGCCTCCTCTCCTGCTCTGACCCCTGTCCTCATCTGCTTTCAGATCCTCACCACCATGACCCATGCAGGGCACAAGGAAGAAGTGCCTATGGTCTTCCACATGAGCACTGGCTGCTACCTGCCAGAAGGGAACCCCTCACAGGCCCCGGTGTCCAGCTAAGGAAACAGCCCATGTAGCAAGCAGGGGCCAGCTCAAGGTCACCCCCGACAGCTTCCAGGTCCTCTGCAAGGGACCCTAACCCGGGAACAAAGGCGGCTGGGGTTCCTCCCAACAAAAGACAACTGGGATAAATATGTTCCTGCAGAGCAGGTTGAGCATGATGACTGGCAGCCATGCCAAGGCATGAGGGTTGGGACGCTGAGGCCCACCAGCTCCTCTACGAGCTTGCTCTCATTGAACTCCACGAGTCAGGGTGGACCAGGTGGCCAGGGCTTCAGGTGGGTATGGGGCGCCTGCACACACAGCCATGGTGCGAGCCCTGAAGCTGGATGATTTGGGTCAAGTTGCTGCCCCTCTCTGGACCTTGGACCAACTGGACCCAGGGCTTTGGCAGGAGGGCCATCTGACAGAGAAGAAATGCCAAGAGACCCTCCAGGAACACCCAGGGGTCCACTGGCAGAAGAGGCCAGGCCAGGTTCCTTCAGACAGGAGGCCGGGAAGCCAGTCCAGCAGCAGAGGGGCAGGCAGAGGTCAGAGGGAGCGGCTGAAAAACAGGCGTGGGCTCGCCCGGACTCCCCACCCGCCTGCAGATAGTTGCTAGGAGGCCCAGCGGGCGGGGGCGAGGGAGGGAGGGAGGGAGCACTGCAGCCAGTGTGAGCGGGCTCAGCCACCAGCCCCTGCCCTGCCCGCCCAGGGCTCTGGCACCCATAGGGTCAGGGACACAGCTGTGCCAGCACTGGCAATCACTGCTCCGATAAGTTGGCACCGGGTGACCACCTCCACCGGGGAGGGGAGGAGGGGTGGCACCGTGGGGGTGATCAGGAGGGAGAGTGGACGTGAAGCTCGGGGCCAGCGGATCCCCACCAGCTACCCCACCCCGGCCTACTGATCTGAGCACCTGTGGGGAATCGTAGGACTACGGAAGGGTGCAAGGACCTGAGAGAACCTCTGGGTCCTGACCAACCCCCTGCCCCGTCCTAGCCTCCAGTGCAAAGAGCTGGACCCTGGAGAGACGAGATGGCCAAGCCACCAAGATGAAGGGACAGCAGGCCTGCTCCCGTGTCCTTGTCACCATGTGCAGAGGGCTGGCGGGGTGGAGTTGGGGGGGAGGCCCACGCCTTCCAAGCCTCCACTTTCCCATCTTAAAATGGGGAAAACACATCAGAGACACCTGGCAGACCAGGGGAGCAGCTGGAGGAGACGCTGAGAGTGGCCAGCCCTGGCCACCAAGAGGGCCACCTCAGAGCCAGGACTCCCTGCCCAGGGTCCCTCCAACTCCCTTAGGGCTCCCACAGTCCCACCTCAGTGCAGGGCTGTAGTGTGGCCTGCAGAGGCCAGTCCGTGCTACCAGGCAGTGTGGCCAGACCAGGCCCAGGGCTGGCTGCAGGCCTCCAGTCAGCAGGCCTTGGCAGGAGGTGGCTGGAACCATCCAGAAAGTTCAAGTGTGCTCTGGCCACTGTGCTGGCCCCACACGCTGACCCCATCTTGGCTCCCGCCCAGCCCCCAGAGGGGACAGACCACTACCAGGGACGTCTCTCGTCCACCCTACTCCCGCCCCAGCCCCAAACACTTGGATATGCCAAGGCTGGAGCTGCTCTGGGAGGCAGGGGGAAGCCAGGATGACAGGCGTGTGGGCAGGGGTGGGGCGCTGGCCTGGGACGCTGCCTGGATGGGCTGGGAATTTTAACCTAGTCTCAGCTTGCTCCTCCTACCCTGGTTGCAGTTCACCTGTAGGCACTGGAGCTCAAGCATACACATACACAGACACAGACACACACACACCCAGGTCCTGCCTTCTCTACAGGGCAACAGGTCCTTGCCCAAGGAGGCCCAGGGAAGCCATTACATAACCCGGTCAGTGGGGTGGGGTGGCCATTGACATCACTGCCTCCCCAGGGCCAGGCCCTCTGGGGCCCCTGCCTAACACCTGCCCGCCCCCCCAGACTCGCTCATCTGAGACCAGAACTCAGCTGCCACAGCCATGGGGCCGCGGCAGAAACTTCCTGCTCCGACAGGAAATAGCACTTGGGCCTGGGGTGTCTGGGAGGTGCAGAGCTGGGAAGGCATTCAATCCACTGCCCCATTCTGTAGACCACCCAGGAGGGTATCCTGGGGACTGCAGCCCTGTCTGGGGCTCCTGGAGGAAGGACCTAACAGACCCTCCCAGACCCTCCCATGACGCTGGGGACAGGACTGTGGCTGCTGACTGCCCCAGCAGTGCACACTCAGCTGGGGTCTGCAGGGGACACACAGCCAGGGGCCCTCATGGGCAGGGGCCCCCCAGTTCTGCCTGGGGTTCTTGGAGTAAAGACCCCAGAGGCCCCAGGGCACATGGAACTGACTGTGGCCTACTGAACCCCTCCCCATACCAGCACATGCCTGGCTGGGGTCTTCAGGGGTACACATGGGTAGGGGCCCCACAGACTGGGGAGCTCCTGGAAGAAAGACCTCATAGGTCCCAGGGTGCTTGAGACTGGACTGTGGCCCAAGATCACCTCCCCTCCAATGCATACCAGGCTGGGGCAGCCCCAGGCAAAGGGTGAGGTTGGCATGAGCCGCGGGACCTGGGGGCGGGCTCCGAGTCCCACCATCGGCCTTTCCGGTGGTCCAGCCCTGGGCGCCCCCAAACCGACCTGACCCTCACCTTGAAGGAACGGTGGAAGCCCTGAAGTTCGGCTGTTTTCTTCTGCACCATCTTCTGTCCGGGCCCCGCCAGCGGGGGAAGGGACGTGGGGCCCGGGGGGGCGGCCCGTGGGAGGGGGGCGGCAGGGGAGGGGACCCTGAAGGCGGGAGCAGACAAAGGAGGGCGTTGAGTGGCCGCGGCCGCCTGCGCCAGGAGCCCGGGCCAGGGCGGCCAGGCTCCGTGGGGCCCGATCCCCGCACCCGGGCCGGGGAGCCGGGCCGGGCCGGAGTCGCAGGGCCACACTCACCGGGGTCGGGCTCGGGCCGGGGCCGCAGTGCCGCCGCCCGAGACGCGCAGCCCGGACCCCGCTGCGCGGACCGCGCGGGGAACAGCGCCGCCACCGCCGCTGCCACCACCGCGGACTCCTCGGCCTGGGCCGCCACCGCCGAGAGGAGCCGGGCGCGTCGCGTCGCCGCCGCCTTTATAGACCAGGCTCGGCCCCGCCCCGACGCAGACCCCACCCCTCTGGGCTCCGCCCATGCGCACACGGCAGGGGCGGGGCTGGAAGGCCCCTCCGGCTACGGGGCGTGTCTGCGCGCCTGCGCCGTGCGTGGCGCGGGTCTCGGGGCGCGGGACCTGGGAAGGATCTTGGCTTGCTCGGACAAGTCTGCCGGAGGCTCGGGGAGACCCGCGGGACCCTGATTCTGAGCTGGAGCCCGGCTCTGCCCTCTGGCAACAGCCCTAGTCTACCGGTCAGGGCCTAGGATGTACTGATTTCTATGGGCAACACGCCTGCTCTAGAACCTGCTATAGCTCCCACTTGGATCTCTCGGCTCTAGGATCTGCCGTGGCTCTCTTTTTCAGCTCCCGGATCCTGGCCCCAGCTGTCGTGCAGGCGCACTAGCTGTGTCGTTCAGGTGCACCCCAATAGGCTTATAGGCCCAGCTGCTTCCCCAGGTTGCTCCCCAAGAGTTCATCCAATTGTTGACTGGGAAAGGGGACGCAGTAGCGGTTAGCGACAGATCTGTGAAGAACAATCTCTCAGTCCTGCAGAAAGGAACATTTCCCTTGACTGATGGAGAAAAAACCCAAGAGGTAGGGGTGACCAGGACAGGAGGCAAAACACAGCCCCATTTTGGCTGGAGCCCTTGACCCAGGCTCTGAGAGAATGAGCCAGCTCTCTCCATCCCCGCAGCCCTGCCGTGCATGATCCTCAGAGCCCATATCTGGACACTTGGTGTCTCACGTCTGCAGAGTAGACTGTCCTCCCTCTCCTCCAGGCCTCAGCCTGTCCACTGAAGCATACGTGCATGCGTGCATGTCTATGTGCATGCATAGAGAGGTGGGATAAGATGTGGGCTTCCAGAGGCTGCTTCTGGAGCCCAGAAGTCTGAATTCCAGGTGTCATCAGTAAGGCCACACCCTCTCCGAAGGCCCCAGGGTAGGATCCTTCCTACTTCTTCCAGCTTCTTGTAGTTGTTGGCAATCCCCAGTACTCCTTGACTGGTAGCCACATCACCTGATCTCTGTCTGTCTTCCTGTGACCATCTTTTCTGTCTCTCTGTGTTTCCTCTCTCTGCTAAGGACACCAGTAATTGCATTAAGGCCACCTTAGTCTGGTACAACCTTATTTTAATTTGATCACACCTGGAGACTTCCCTGCTGGTCTGGTGGCTAAGACTGTGCTCCCAATGCAGGGGCCCAGGTTTGATCCCTGTCAGGGAACGAAATTCCACGTGCCGCAACAAAGAACTTGCATGCCGCTGACCTCAGGGAATAGAAATCAACTAAGGTCTTGCAGGGCTATCTTCCTAGGTCCAGTGGAGCTCCAGTCCTGTGCAGCCTGATTTGGGAGTCCGGCTGGTGGGGGCAGAGTTTTTCCCTTAAACCAGAAGCCAGGTCCAGCACTGGGCACTGCTCAGAGGAGCTCTCATACTCTCACACAGTGTGGACAGGTGGTCCCTTGGTGAGCCCAGTACCACGGGTTGGGAAGCAGGAAACAGAGATGGGAAGATAGCCCCCGCCTTTGAGGTCCTTCCACCCAGATCTCCTCTCCTCAACCCAGCTGAACAGCCTCCCTGGCTCCTACCCATTCAATGCCGGGAGCCTCACCCCCTACCAGTCATGACAACCAGACACCTCCGGGCATCTCCTGGAGAGCAGGATCACTCCCCCACCCCGACTGCTTATGCCCTCTGGGTGCCCTGAATCCTGCAGTCCCCCTCCTGTGCTTGAGGAGCGAGCACTTGGTTGGGTGCTGGGAGGGGGTCCTGGTGCACACATGGGCTATTCAACAAGGGTAGGGGCCATGCATGTGTGTGCGTATCCACGGGTAAATACAGGTATATGCAAACAACCACTGCAGATCCCCTGGAATGGGACACTTGAGTCCCAGGACTGAGCAGCAGAATTGGTCTGAGTGCTGGTTGTTGTGGGAGCCTGGGTTGTGCTGGCCAGGGCAAGACAGCCAGGCCCAGCCCCAGCTCAGTCTGCACTGGAGGGCCGGTGCTGGCAATGGGAATGAGGCAGGGAGAGGGACCTCTGAGCCTGAGCTCCTGGCACAGAGGCCTCAGTCCTGTCCTGCCACAGACTGGTGGCCAGCTCTGGACAGCCTATTGCTGCCATCTTCCTTGAGGACAGCCCTGTTTACAGGCCAAACTCCCAGAGGTGCTAGGTGCCCAGGGGCTGGGAGGTACCTGGGGAGCTGGCCACCCTGCCCGCCTCACCCTGGGACCCAAGGAGACTCGCCTGCCTCTAGGAGATGCCACCTGCCAAGAAGGTGAAGCAGAAAGCCTGGGCCCTGCCTCCCTCCCCTCCCGCCGGCCAATGTCCCCCTTTGGGGCACTGTCGGGGTTGGGGCAGTGAGGCTTAGTCAGGGGCCAGTCCAGCAGGGGGAAGGATGACACAGAACTGTGGGCAGGACAGACAGACTCTGGAACAAGGATACTCCCCCCACCCAAAGGATGGCAGAGAGGCAGCCAGCTGGGGAAGGGGTCTCAGGATTGCCCTCGCAGAGGAGCAGGAGTCGGGAGGCTCTGGTCTGATCAAGGAGGACAAGTCTCTTGCATCAATTGGAGCAGTTCCAGGGCTACACAGCTTTTCCCTCCCCTCCCCAACTGCAGATCCATCCCAGCTTCCTTTGTGGCATCCTAGGTGGCCAAGAGGAGAGGGGTCTGGCCTCCATCTTCCACCTCAGTCATGGATGAGGCTTGGCAGGACTCAGGCCAAAGGTGCAGGGAACCAGCTCTCTGAGAGGCAGATTCTACAAGGTGACTCTACCCCTGTTGTATGTGGGCATCTCCCCCAAAGCCTAGAGGATACAGCAGGCAGGTCCTGAATCCCCGGGCCTCTGCTCCCCCTGCCCTCTGTGGGCCTGAGGAGGCAGACTGGTTGGCTGGGTGGGGTCCACTCTGACCACCTCCTCCTAGGCCTGGCAGGGTAGCTGAGCCCTGGGATCCTGGGGCCTCAGTCATGTGCATGCAGAGATCACCTCCCAGACAGCAGCCAGGGGACCCAAGGACAGCTCAGGACCTCCAGACTCAGCAGGGAGAGCCCCCAGATTTAGCAAATAAAAATACAGGATGCCACTTTAAATTTGATTTGATTAAATTTGATTGCCACTTGAATTTCAGATAATGAATAACCTTTCAGTATCATTCTCATGTATACCCCATGCATTAGTATATCCAAAATAATTATTCATTGTTTGCCTGAAATTCAAATTTAAATGCGTATCCTCTATTTTAATCAGCAATCCTACCAAGGGGTAATGGTAAAGACTTTTGTCTTCCAGTGCTAAAAAGAAGCACCCGGACTTCCCTGGTTGTCCAGTGGTTAGGACTCTGAGCTTCCAGTGCCTCACTGCATGGGGCACAGGTTTGATCCCTGGTCAGGGAACTAAGATCCCACATGCCACTCGTAGTGAGGCCAAAAAATAAAAGCAGAACTCGTTGGGTGCGAGTGTGTGCGAGTGTGACTGGACTAGGGTGTGCATGTGTCTGTACACGTTTAGAGAAGCACTAAGCCTGCGTCCGTGTGGGGCAGACTGTGCGCAGGTGGAAGTGGATGGAGAGGGTGCATACACACGAGAGAGCAGTAGGTGCCTGTGCTTGGTGGGGGATGGGGGTGCTGGGACCACTGCAGTACCCTCATAAGCCCCTGCCTTTGTGTGGAGTGCTGGGCCCCTCCCTCCTCAGCTCAGGCGCCTGCTCTTCTTGTTCCCACCTGTCTGGACCTCCAGGGACAGGAACCACCAGTCTCTGGTCTTACCAGATCCCCAGGTAAGTGAGGGTCATGGTTAGGGTCATCACTGGGCCCTCACTGGACTGGGGCCTCTGGACGTGAGGCCCGGTGGCAGGAACATCTGATGCAAGTGGCTGTAAGTGTCCCTTCCTGCTGGCTGACTCACAGCCCGCTCCATACCAGTGGCTCAGCAGTCCTGGGGAGGGAGCCAGGCCCGCTGTCCTCAGTGGGGGTGGGGAGAGGGCAGGGAAAAGGGAAAGCAGGGGCGGGTGTGGCCAGGAGTCATAAGCTGGCTTGCCAGCCTGGCTGTGGGTGTCTCTGCAGCTGTGGAGCCTGCTCTGCTGCGGTGGTTGTGTGGCCTCTCAGGGGTCAGGCACTGAAAGTTCCCTAGGGGGTGCGGGGGTGGGGTTGGGGGCTGAGCAGTGCTGCCCTAACAGCTGGCCAAAGGCTACACTCTGCCACTGAGATGGGTCTTTTGGCTTGTAGTCCCACTTTCTCTCTGGGTCTCAGGCAGTGTCATCCTGGTGGCTCTCAGGGGAGTCAGGTCTCCCACTCTCAGCTCCCCTGCCCCCCAGCAGTGATCTGGGCATCACCTACAGGAGCCCTTGGTTTTAAGGAGGGTGAGGGGCTTTCCCAGGAACCTGTGGATATGAAACCTTACAAGGCAGAAGGGACTTTACAGATGAGATCAAGGGCCAAGAGATGGGGATGATCCTGGATTACGGGGTCAGGCAGTGTCATCACAGGGTCCTTATAAGAGGGAGGGGGAGGTCAGAGGCAGAGAGAGACAGGAGATGTTGCCTTGCTGGCTGTTAGGATGGAGGGAGGGGCCCCGATCCAGGGAGGCGGCCCCTCTAGAACATGGGAAAGGCAGGAGCCGGTGCTCCCCTGGAGTCTCTGGAGGGACCGGCCCTGCCCATGCCTGGATTTAGCCTCATGAGACCAGAAGACTCCTGATCTTCAGAACTGTCAGAAAATAAATTTCTGTCAGTTTTGAGCCCCTAAATCTGTGGTGTTTTATTACAGCGGCCCTAGGAGGCTCATACAGGCACTAACCCCGGCAGCATCCCAGAGTCCCCAGAGTCCCCATTTAGCAGATGAGCAAAATGAGGCAAGTCCAGCCAGACCTGGAGAAGGCCAACCGATCTGGCTTCCCGGCCAGGAATAGGGACTGGGGACAGGGGCAATGTCTTCAGTGGCCCTTCCAACCTGGACACCTGGGCCCAGTGTCTGCTGACCCGCCAAAGGCCCCAGAAGCCGCTATGGCCGGAGGCGGGGCTTCTGCATGACCCCAGGGCTGGCGCAGGGACCAGGTTCCAGGAATGTCCTCCCCCGGTGTTGGATTTGCTTGTACTGCTAAATGCTCGGGCCGATCTGCTGCCTGGCGTGTGACCCGGCCTCTCTGAACCCTCCCCGCAATCTGCAGCGGGACGCCAGTAGCGGCCAGCCGGTTCCCACGCCATGACCAGCACCAGGCGTGCCCTCCCCAGACGCCTCCTCCTCATTCTCGTACGGGGTCTCCTGGGGCGCCCCTCGCTAGCTGCCCTGACGTGGCGGTCTGCCTGGGGCGATGGCGGGGGGAGTGGGGGGCGGGCGTGAACTGTAAGACTAGGTGCCCCGGGGGCCTGGAAGGCCACGCCTGCGCGTTGGCTCTGGCGCGGGGTCCCTGGGCCCCGCAACGGGACCGGTTGCCGGGGCAACGCGTTTGCGTCAACGAACCTGGCTCTGAGCCGGAGCTCCCTTTGATTGGGAGGCGGGGCCCTGGCGTTAGGCCAATAGAATTCCAGGGGTTGAACTCAAGGGGCGTGACCGAGGCCTGCCTCGGGCCAATAGGATTGCTGTTGTCTAGGTCGTGCTAGGAGGGCCACGCCCCTTTAAAGGGACCGCGCGAATCTCACTGCGTCGGGTTTGCCTCGGAGTTCAGGGAGCACGACGTGGCTTGGGGTTAGGGGTCTGCTCCCCAGGTGAGCATAGCAAGGGCGCGGGGGGCAGTGCATACGGAGCCCGCAGCTCCCCAGAAGGTGCCCCCTGCTCACCATGCTGCGCTCCCCGCCCAAACCCGCCCGAAGGATCAGTTACGCCCCAGGGGTTTAGGGCGAATCCCTCGCACCCCTGCCCTCGCCAAGACCCTGCTGCAGCTGGGGAATCAGATTTGTCCCCAGGCCTGGGTCCCTGCATCCATCCCTATTCCTTGAGGGCCAGGAAACATCGCTCACAAGGACCCCGTCTCCACCCGTAGGTCCGGGAGGTTGACCCCTTTGTGCCCAAGTCTCATGCCCCCGCACCATCCCCCCCACTCCCTTCTCAGTTCCCGCAGAGGAAAGCAAAGGGGGTCGGTGATGTGGGTCTGTTTCCTGTGGACTCTGGGAGCAACGTCCCCTCACTCTGGACAGGCCCTCCTGTCTGCTGTCTGGTGGTCCGTGTCAATGAAAGACAAATTAGGAGTAAGAAGTGACATTGGCAGATCCTGGGTGCAGAGAGCAGCCAGAAGTGACCCCTCCACCCAGAAAAAAACACATTCACTTGCACCTTCTGTGTCCCACACCTGGAGTGCCCCCAGGGGTGGCCTATGGGGCCTAGAGATGCCCAAGTCCCAGGCTTCTGTCATGGCTGGTCCCAAAAAATAGAGAGGGGTGGCTGGGCCCAGAGATCTGGGGAGGAGAGGGACAAAGAGCTGGTTAGGGTCCCTGGTCCATGTCAGGCTTTGAGATGTGGACCCAGCTTCCCCCTGGTGGTCCTCTTTCCTGTCCCTCCATCACCCCTCACCCCAGCACCCCAGAAAACCACTAACCTGAGGTGTCCTGCTTTGGTCTTTGTCCTCTGGCCTTGTGAGATGTTAGTTTTAGTGGGAACTGGGTGGAAGGCATCTGGGATCTCGTGGTACCATTTTTGCAACTTTTCTGTGAATCTGAAACTAGTTCAACACAAAGCAGAAATGATAAAGCACACCACTGCTACTGCTAAGTCACTTCAGTCATGTCCGACTCTGTGCAACCCCATAGACAGCAGCCCACCAGGCTCCGCCGTCCCTGGGATTCTCCAGGCAAGAACACTGGAGTGGGTTGCCATTTCCTTCTCCAATGCATGAAAGTGAAAAATGAAAGTGAAGTCACTCAGTCATGTCCAACTCTTAGCGACCCCATGGACTGCAGCCTACCAGGCTCCTCTGCCCATGGGATTTTCCAGGCAAGAGTACTGGAGTGGGGTGCCATTGCCTTCTCTGAAAGCACACCACTAGTGTTAAGTAATCTCTAAATACTTTGTTGCTGCCTGCCCCCCACCACTGACCCATAACAGATGCCTGCAGGTGTGTCACAGCCCTTCAAGATGTGCAGCCGGACATGTTCCAGAAGAGCCACGGTCTCCAGCTGTTCTGAAAGGACCTTTCCTGCTTCCAAGCAGGCCCTGTTCTTGGAGGGCTGGCTTTGGTCTGTAGAGCGGGGAGGACCATTGGCACCCAGCCCCCTGAGACCCTTCTGGTGGGCTGTCTATGATGTCCATACTCTCCAGGGACACCCCAGCCAGCAGGAAGCTCATCACATGTTCAGGATTCTTTGAGGTTTACGAAGGTACCACTGGGGTGGGCTGTCTGTTTCCAGGGGGCTAGCATGCTGTGCTGCTGGCTTTGAGAATGGAAGGAGGGGCCATAAGCCAGGGAGGTGGTGCCTCTAGAAGCTGGAAAAGGCAGGACCAGTGCTCCCCAGAGCCTCCAGAGAGACTAGCCCTACCCATTCCTGGATTTTAGCCCAGTGGAACCCATGTGGGATTCCTGACCTCCAGAACAGTGAGATGACAAATGTGTGTGGTTTTTTTTTTTTTGGCTGTATCTTGCATCTTTCGGAAGATCTTAGTTCCTTGGCCAGGAATCGAACCCATGCCTCCTGCAGTGGAAGCACTGATCCTAATCACTGGACCACCGGGGACGTCCCAAACGTGTGGTTTTAAGCCTCCAAGTTTTGATGATTTGTCGTAGCAGTCACGAGAAACCAACAACCTCAGCCTAAGGGTTGAACATGCAGGGCTGACTGGCTGTTGCTGCTCTAACAAACTGAAGCTGCTCCTGTACTGGTGCTGGGGGCCTGGACTGAAGGAAGAGCACATTCACTTGAGAGAGGCCCTGTGGGGACTCGCGGAGGCCCCAGAGCGGAGCCAGAGGGACAGGCAGGGAGATAGGCTCACACAAAGTGAGGAAACAGGCCAGATGGTGGTGGAAGGATGGTGGGGCCAGCACATGCCAGGCATCTCGAGGCCGCCTCCCTGACTCATGGCCAACCAGGTGCCTTGCTCACTGAGGTCAGGACTAGGGCCCAGTACTTGGCCAGAGGGAGAAGTTTCCAGTCACTTGGGCTGGGGGTCCTGGGCTGGGAGGCTTGGCGGGGACCACCTGACTCCAGTTCTACTCTCCAGCAAAGTGCTGAAAGGGTCAAGTGTCCCCGTGGGACATCATGGGCTAGGTGCTCAGACAGACCCGTGAGAGGTGGGCAGTGGGGGGACCCTGAAAGCCTGGTGGGTGTAGGGAGTGGCCTCTCCCCCTCATCTGTTTCCCAGGTGGCCTTCCTGGAGCAGGGGGTATTCAAGGCCCTCAGTAGGGGTAGGGGGCAGGCAGGGGAGCCTAGAGCAGAGTCGCTGGTATTTGAAACATCCAGAACAAGCAAATCCACAGAGAAAGTGGGGAATGGAGAGGGGCGGTGACTGCTAGTGGACATGGGACTACTTTTACAGGGGTGAGAATGTTTTGGCACTGGAAAGAGGTGACAGCTGGACGACCTGTGAGTGGACTGAAAGCCCAGAACTGTCCACTGTAAACGGACAGACTGCAGAGTGTGTTGGCGATGGCTCACCGAGATGCTTGTCAACAAGAGACGTTGCACGACCTAGTGGCGGCTGGTGACTGTGGTGACAGTGCCAGGTGCGCACGGAGAGAGCTCTGCTGTCCTGTTAACTGAGGTTGGACGTGAAGTAAACATCCACACAGTTCATGTTTCCTGGCTGTGACGGGGTGTGGAAGGAAAGGGTCTGGGTGGACAAAGAGGAGGAAACCAGCGAGTATCCGCTGCAGGTCAGGAGCTGTGTGCTGAAGACTGCACTTTCCAAAAACATCCATGCTGGGGAACAGCCATTGGGAAAACACCTGCTCTTTCTTGCAAGAAAGTTCAGTGTATGTGAGAGAGGACATGGCTCAGAGGTGGTGCTGGTGGGGTCATGAGGTCGGCAGCGCCCCCGGATGCTACCCGGTGGATCAAGAAAGGTGTCAACTTCCTGTGCCAGGAGCGTGCCCTGGAGCCTTCACACATGTGAGGGTCCTGCCCCCAGGGGACACTGGGATGATGGTGGGGGGCTCCTGATATCGAGGGGGTGGTGCCAGGGAGGCAGCTCCATACCCCACAGCACCCAGGATGCCCCCCACAGAGGATGATCAACCCCAGTGCCAGCAGCACTAAGGGGGACAACCTGGTCCAGAGAGCCTTCCCAGGAGGGAGCAGGAGGAAGCATCAGGAATGTCTCTGTATGTAAAGTGTTAATTGCTCAGTTGTGTCTGACTCTTTTCAACCCCATGGACTATAGCCCACCATACTCCTCTGTCCATGGAATTCTCCAGGCAAGAATACCATGTGGGTGTCCATTCCCCTCTCCAGAGGATCTTCCCAACCCAGGGATTGAACCCAGGTCTCCTGCACTGCAGGTGAATTCTTTACCATCTGGGCCACCCAGGAAGATCCACCTGGGAAGACCTCTCTAGAGATGAATAACTGATGGCCTTCATGTCATCCAATAGCCACCATCTGTGTTCCTGTCACGTGATGGAGTGACCCAGTATTTCAATGGTGGGACTCACGTCCACTTAATGAAAAAAAGTTGGACGGCTCTCAGGTGGCCACTGCATTCCCACTTCCTGATGGTCATGCCCTGGTGCCATTCCCTCCCAAGTGTGAGCAGCACCAATGAGTGGGGCAATAGTTATATTGGGTTTTAATGCCTGTCTGGCTCACTGTCTCTCTTATTGGCTCTGATGAAGCACGTGGCCATGCTGGGGTGGCCTGCGTGGCAGGGGCCTGAGGGTGGCCTCTGGTTGATGGCCAGTAAGAAACTGAGGCCCTCAGTACTGCAACTGTCAGGAGCTGAACTCTGCCAGCAACCATGAGAGCTTCAAATAGAGTAGGATCTCTCCATAGTTGGGCTTCTGGGTGAGACACGCCCCCTCTAAACCGAGCCTCGCTGCCACCTTAACTGCAGCCCAGTCAGGGGGATGCAGCTGGACAGGGCCTGGACTCCTGCCCCACGGGAACTGCGAGATTGCAAATGTGCACTATCTCAAGTTGTTCTGTGTGTGGTGTTTTGTTATATAGCACTAGCTGACTAATATAGTGATTTCATTATTATTAACTAACTAACGGCTTCTCTTAAAGACTCATTAATACATGCAATCTCTACTCATGAAGGCTAATGTTTACAGAGCTTATATTTCTTGTTTGGTTTATCTGACCCTACAGTCAGGACACTTCCCTTAAAATCTGGGCTCTTAAATAAACCCATGCACCTATGGGTACCTTATTTTTGACAAAGAAGGCAAGAATATACAATGGGGCGAAGACAGCCTCTTCAATAAATGGTGCTGGGAAAACTGGACAGCTACATGTAAAAGAATGAAATTAGAACACTTCCTAACACCATACACAAAGATAAACTCAAAATGGATTAAAGATCTAAATGTAAGACCAGAAACTATAAAATTCTTAGAGGAAAACGTAGGCAGAACACTCGATGACATAAATCAAAGCAAGGTCCTCTGTGACTCACCTTCTAGAGTAAGGGAAATAAAAACAAAAGTAAACAAGTGGGACCTGATTAAACCTAAAAGTTTTTGCACAGCAAAGGCAACTATAAGTAAGGTGAAAAGACAACCCTCAGAATGGGAGAAAATAATTGCAAATGAAACAACTAACAAAGGATTAATTTCCAAAATATATAGGCAGCTCAAAAAACTCAGTACCAGAAAAACAAACAACCCAATCAAAAAGTGGGAAAAAGACCTAAACAGACATTTCTCCAAAGGAGACATATAGATGGCTAACAAACATATAAAAAGATGCTTAAAATAGCTCATTATTAGAAAAATGCAAATAAAACTACAAAGAGATATCACCTCACACCAGTCAGAATGGACATCATTAAAAAGTCTGCAAACAATCAATGCTGCAGAGGGTGTGGAGAAAAGGGAATGCTCTTGCACTGTTGGTGGGAATGTAAATTGATACAGCCACTATGGAAGATGGTATGGAGATTCCTTTAAAAACTAGGAATAAAATCACCATATGACTCAGCAATCCCACTCCTAGGCATATACCCTGAGGAAACCAAAATTGAAAGAGACACATGTATCCCAATGTTCACTGCAGCACTATTTACAATAGCTAGAACATGGAAGCAACCTAGATGTGCATCAACAGATGAATGGATATAGAAGTTGTGGCAGCTATCCGCAATGGAATATTACTCAGCCATAAAAAGGAATGCCTTTGGGTCAGTTCTAATGAGGTGGATGAACCTAGAACCTAATATACAGAGTGAAGTGAGTCAGACAGAGAAAGATAAATACTGTATTCTAACACATATATACAGAATCTAGAAAAATGGTACCGAAGAATTTATTTACAGGGCAACAGTGGAGAAATAGACATAGAGAATAGACTTATGGACATGGGGAGAGGGGAGGAGAGGGTGAGACATATGGAAAGAGTAACATGGAAACTTACATTACTCTATGTAAAATAGATAGCCAATGAGAATTTGCTGTATGTCTTAGGAAACTCAAACAGGGGCTCTGTATCTACCTAGAGGGGTGGGATGGGGAGGGAGATGGGAGGGAGTTTCAGAAAGGAGGGGATATATGTATACCTATGACTGATTCATGTTGAGATTTGACAGAAAACAGTAAAATTATGTAAAGCAATTATCCTTCAATAAAAAATTAATTAATTAAAAAAAATCTGGGCTCTTGGGCTTTCCTGGTGGTCCAGTGGTTAAGACTCTGAGTTTCCACTGAAGGGGGGGTGGATTTGATTCCTGATCGGGGAAGTAAAATTCTGCATCCTGCACAATAGGGTCAAAACTTTTTTTTAATAAAAAAATAGCTGGGCCTTTCCCCCTCATGTAGAGGTATCCATTCTAGAGAAAGTTTAGTATATTTCTATTGTCTGAGAGTTACTTAACCTCGGGCTATTAATTTCTAGTTTCACTGCTGTCCTGTAAGCCCTGACAGTTGATTTTTTCTTTTCTTTTTTTCATAACACAAGTGCCTGACTTACATGCTTCGATTGCCAAGGTACCCACTTCAAAGATGGCATCTGGAATAAACACCTTGCAGCCAACAATGTGGCTTGTTACTCTGTCAAAGTTAAAAAACAGGTGACCTCCCCCACTGAGTTAGAGATCTCGGTTGGTTTGCATAACTGACCATTTGGACTGCTTGCTTTTTGTCTTCTCACACTTTAAACTCCTGCTCTTATGTTTTGAATTCACCAAAAAAGAGTGAGCCCATGGAACCTAGGCCCCCACCCTCAACCCCAATAAAACCAGAACCAGGCTCCCCAGCTCGCTCTCTACCCGAGACCTCGCTGTGTGGGCCCAGGTCCTGTAAGTAATAAACTTTTTTTTTTTTTCCTAAAAGTTTCTTGATAGTTATTGCAGGTCGTCCTGCAATCGTAGTAAGACCCACAGAGGCTGGTCCAGCCACAACACTGGTTATCAAGAAGCTGAAACCCACACACAACAATCACCTTCTGATTAGAGGTGACAGCCTGTACAGTTTGGGGTATTGTCTCATGTTTTTTTGGAACCTGACATTTTTCCTATAGTCAAAGAGATCATCAATGAAAAAAGAAAATCAGTTTTTACAAATGCTTTGAAGATAGTCTGGCAAAAATAGAGGTTCTCCAGTTTAAATTTAAAACACTGATAGCAAATAAACCTTAATAAATGACATTTGTATAAAACATCTTACTTTCAATAATATTTAATATATTAATTTGTAAATGAATTATAGGATACAAAGTAATATGTTAAGAAATCAATATATCATTTTATAGTTAACCTATCCATAAATTTATATACTGATATGTTGTTGTTGTTTAGTTGCAAAACTGTGCCTGGCTCTTTTCCGATCCCCTGGACTGTAGCCTGCCAGGCTCCTCTGTCCATTGGATTTCCCAGTCAAGAATACAGGAGCGATATATTGATATATCACTAAATTAATACATTTTCTTAGTTGGCAAGGGAAATAACTGTAAATGTTTAATAAATCATTCTGCCATGTTTTCCTTGAATTTCTTTTTATTGAACTATAGTTGATTTACAAAGTTGTGTTCATTTCAGGTGTATAGCAAATTGATTCAGTTATGTGTGTGTGTGTGTGTGTGTGTTCTGATTCTTTTTCCTTAAAGCTTATGACAAAATGTTGAGTATAGTTCCCTTTTTTTTCTTTCCTGGCCATGCT
This sequence comes from Dama dama, assembly GCF_033118175.1. NCBI lineage: Eukaryota > Metazoa > Chordata > Mammalia > Artiodactyla > Cervidae > Dama > Dama dama. The sequence continues at coordinate 24,875,066 of NC_083689.1, read as the reverse complement.
GCGTGTCTTGCAGGATCTTAATTCTCTGACCAAGGACTGAACCTGCGCCCTTGGCAGTGAAAGTGAACAGCCCTAACCATTGGGCCACCAGGGAACTCCCAAGTATAGTTCCCTTTGCTGTATAGTAAGTCCTTGTCATTAATTTAAAAAAATATAGGGACTTCCCTGGCAGTCCAGTGGTTAAAGACTTTGCCTTCCAATGCAGGGGATGTGGGTTCAATTCCTGGTCGGAGAACTAAGATCCCACATTCTTTGGGGCCAAAAAATAAAACAGAAACAGTATTGTAACAAATTCAATAGAGATTTTTTTTTTAATTAAAAAAAATATATATTTACTTATTTGGCTGCACTGAGTCTTAGTTGCAGCATATGAATCTTCAGTTATGGCACTGAGGATCTTTAGTTGTGGACTCAATTTCAGCATGTGGGATCTCATTCCCTGACCAGGGATGAAACCCAGGCCCCCTGCATTTGGATTACTGAGTCTTAGCCAGTGGACCACCAGGGAAGTCCCTGATTATCTATTTTATATATAGTAGTGTGTATCTGTTAATCCCATACTTCTAATTTATCCCTCTTCCCATTTCCCCTTTGGTAACCATAACTTTGTTTACTATGCCTGTGGGTCTATTTCTGTTTTGTAAATAAGTTCACTTGTATAATTTTCTAAGTCTTCCTTGAATTTCTATTTCATTTAATGTATTTCAATACATAAAGTTTTCTAACTAATATATTTTCCCTATAGTGATATTAATCAGGAAACATGGTCAAAATAAGCATACTGTTTCCTGAATGTATTAATATTGCAACCGCTGCTTTTTCATGGTTGGCTTTGCTTAGATTTAACTTGGCCTTATCTACTCTGAACTGTGCCATGCCACTTATATAAGAACTTCATTGGGATAGAAGTCACATGAGATTCTCCCAAGGAAAGCATACAGCCCAGGGGTTAGCATACACAGAACTGTCTAGGTCTGTGTGAAAAGAATAAAGTGCTCAGATCATGGTTTTACTTCTGTGACATTCTCATGTTTTACTAGGAGAATCAACCTCAATTTCAGGGGTTAGCCAGCTTTTTCCATAAAGGCCCGAGAGTGGCTGTTTTCCACTTCTGTGTGACAACTGCCCCTTGTGTTATATAGGTGATATACAGGTGAACGTGCAGGGTCAGGTACCAATAAAACCTTATTTATAAAACCAGGTGGGGACTCCATATAGCCAAGCCTGGTCTATGACTGCTGCCTTGGTTTTCCATGAACTAATCCCATGTGATGCTTTAAAATATTCATCTTTGCTGTTTATTGTATTTTCTATCTTTTGTAGCTGCTGTTGTTCCTGTCTTTGCCCCTCCAGTTAATTTCAAAGGATGCATATTATTTTACATTTTACTAGTGGTTAGTCATATATATATGTATATGTATATATATATATCGTGATAATTGGTGAAATTAAGTTCACTGTTAATATATATTACCATATATTATTATATTAATATATATCATATTGTTAATACACAATCATATATTAACACATAATACATAATTATGTGTTAATATATATATTGACAGAGCAAACTTAATTTTGCCAATTACCATCATCTATGAAACAGCATCTAGGGATTTCCCGGATGATCCAATGGTTAGGATGCCATGCTTCCATTGCAGGGGGCACTGGTTCCATCCCTGGTCAGGAAACCAAGATCCCACATACTGTGTGGCGTGGCCAAAAAAAAAAAAAAAAAAATACATAAAATTGAAAAAAAACTGAGGCTGTTTATAAAGATTCAACTAGAGGAATATTATTGTAGCCATAAATAGTGGCAACAACCCAGAGGGGCTTTGTTAACTTGGAGGCACCTATAAATGCATGCTCAACAGAGGAATGAATCTATTTGGGCTTTTTCTTTTCTTTCTTTTTGATGTGTACCATTCTTAAAGTCTTTACTGAATTTGTTACAATACCTCTTCTGTTTTATGTTTTGTTTTTTTTGGCCGAGAGGTGTGTGGGATCTTAACTCCCCAACCAGGGATGGAACCTGTACACTCTACATTGGAAGGCAATGTCTTAACCAGTGGACTGCCAGGGAAATCCCTGTCTGGGCTTTTCCAAGTCCTCCATCTGTCTCCAGAGCTACTTCTTGCCCTCTTCAACCCCACATGGTCCCTCCTTTTGGTGGTCAAGATGCAAACCACTTATCAAATTCCAGACTTCACTGTCAATCTTTATGAACTGGAAAAGGATTCAAATTGTCTCTACCTTAAAAAAAAATTGTCTCTACCTTGACCTTTGTTCTGACTCAGGAACAACTTCTAGAAGCAGCGACAACCAACGTAGTAGAAAATGGCAGCCGTGGAGACCACTGACAAGGGCTAGTATGAAAGAGCTGAGGATGTTTTCTGTTTAGCTGATCTTGAATTAGAATTTCAATAGCCCCTGCGGCGAGTGGCTGCCATATTGAATAGCACCAGTCTAGGACGATGCCTCCCCCAGTTTGGAAGTTTCCAGTAGCAAGGGGGCTCCTGATCTTCCGAGATGGCCCTACTGTAACCCCACTTTCTTCTCCACTTTCTGGAAGAACACCCTTTCTGGGTTATTCTGCCTTCTTCGTCATGTCCATTGTGATGACTCAGTTCCACAGTCATGCCTCAGTGGTGGCCAGGAGAGAACAGGGCCAGCTGGTTTTGTCCAAGAAACACAGCTGGTTCCTTTTGCCACTGCCCTGTCTGGCCAGACTTCCAGACACTGCTTCCTACCTCCCACAACCTCTCCTGGTTGAACAAGTTTTGGGGTGAACCGTCCTGTTAGGATGAGTGATTACCAGGCCTGTGGAGGGAAGGGTTGCCCAGAAGCTAGCCGGGCTAATCTTTGCATTCCAGGCAGCCCAAGTCAGCGGGTCCCAGGAGTTTGGTGTACAAAACACTTCCTTCCAAAGGGTGCATGAGTTACCCGTGGCAGCCCTAACAAGTCAGCAAACTCATTGGCTTAAATAACACTAACTTATTTCCTTAAAGTCCTGGAGGTCCGAAGTCCAACTTGGGCCTCAAGGGGCTAAATCCAGGCGTGGGCAGGGTTGGTCCCTCTGGAGGCTCCAGGGAGCACCGGTTTCTGCCTTTCCCAGGTTCTAGAGGCGCCTTATCCCTGGCTCGCGGCCTCTCCCTCCATCCTCACAGCCAGCAGCACAGCATCTCCTCTCTGCCTCTCACCCTCCCCCTCCCTCTTATAAGGACCCTGTGATGACACTGGGACTCCAAGAATCCAGCGTCTCAGGGGCCTATACTTAACACCTCCTGCAAAGTCTCCTCTGCCCACTGAGGTGACATGTTCACAGGTACCAGGACCAGGACAAGGACAACTTTAGGGGCTGTTCCAAATAACGGTAATAGCTCCCCAGACTTTAAACTGGTCCTGGAAGTCTCTGTGGTGCATTTGCAAAATCCAGGGGTAAGGAAACACAGGCTTCATTAGAAGGTATTTATTTCCAAGTGACCAGGAGTTCCCTGAAGACACTCTCTCCGTGCGATGGAGACTGCACGCCCTCTAGGGGAAGGAAGCCACACACCAGGCTGGAATCCACCGGAACCAGAGCTGCTTGTAAGACCGCTCTGTTGGCTCCAGGACCCCTGAGAGTAACTAACACAATCCCATATTTTGCATAGAAGAGGTGTCTGGGGTAAACTCATGTGCTAAGGTCACAGGGTACCTAGGATGGGACAGACAGAAAACACCCCTCTGTTTGTTCCCTCTCACTCTACTCTTCTGCACCATTTTCTGCAGCGTCTTTTATGTTGCAAAGAGGCAACAGTTAAAATCACTTGATCTCAGCCACAAGGCTGAGAAGCGACAACAGTTAAAATCACGTTTGCTAAGTGTCTAGAGCAATGCAAGAGAAAGCAGAAGTGGGAGAGAGAGGTGGGTGCCTTCTCAGCCTGTTTTCCAGATGCCGGGCACCCTGTGAAATTCTAGTCCCACCAATATGCTGTGTGTCTGATCATCTACTTGGGCACTATGGGGGGGCCACAAACCGTTGTGACAGCGAAGATTTCTTTGCCCCTTGGACAAGGGCACCCTGGTGACAATTGTGGTGATGTGTCCCAAATCTAGAAAGACAGAAATGACAGTCATCAGCTGCAGATAAGGAGGCTGGTTTATTCTGATGTCCCTGTGGGAACACCCACAGGTGCAAGAGGGCAGGCAGGGAACTCCCCCTCACAGTCCCACTGCCTTCCCTGACCTGGCTGGTGACCTGGAGAGGCACAGTGGTTATGGCATTTGGTTGTGGTTCTGCATTTAAAAGGAGCTACATTCGATTGGCCGGTTTCATAAAGCCCTTCCAGGCCTCCAGGAACAGGGCCTGCGGCTTCTGAAGGACTGAGGCCCAGGTTGTGTTCGTTAATTGCACTTGTTCGGTGTCGGTGGTGGGCCCTCTCCCTGACACCTAGAGGTAACAGAACCAGCATGGCCTGGGCAGGCAGGGTTGCCACGGCCAAAGGCCACCAAGGATGCTGCGTGTGGGTAGGGCCGTGGCTGGTGGAGTGCCCCCGCTCCAACTTCTGCAGGGAGAAGGTGCTGGGGTTTGGTCCCAGAGTCACTGCGAGGGCGGCAGGGGGGCACACAAAGGGTTTCCATATGATGTTGGCAGGCATTAGGTGAAATTCGAAGGTTGTACACCCAGGTAGAGGTGCTCCTTGGGAGATTCATCCTGTTATTCATGGCAAAAAGGGGACATTTTTCTAGAGGGCAAGGGGAGGACTACCTGTAGGTAAAAAGCTTTTTTTTTTTTTCTCCTAGTAACATCTCACAGCAGTTGTAAATGAAACTATAAAAATTCAATCTTTTATGTGATATGAAGGGGCCCCAAGAAACATGGGATGCAGGCGCAGGCTTGCGAAACTGATGGATGAGCCCAGGGTCCTGGAGGAACGGCCGACAGAAGTGGCTAGGGGAGGACGCGGGGAGGACAGAAGCCAGGCCCTTGTACCGCTCGAAACCAGACCTGGGCCATGGTGGGAAGTGCTGCGTGGTCATGGCCTCACTGACTGGGCCCCGGAGCCCGTGGCTGAGCACGCGGGCTGGTCAGGAGATGGACCCAAGGTAGGCCAGCCTCCTCATAAATGCAAGTGTTTTCCAAACAAAGTGGGTTTTCCTGGTTGCTCACAACACAGAGAATCACAGAGTTCAAATTCCATCTCCCCCGTGATGTGACGGCTGAGGAGACGGGGGCCCAGAGAGGACCGGACTAATGGCTGCTGCCACCTTGGAACCGGAGAGAGGATGCAACCCTGACAGCCCAGAATCTGCTGGGCTAGAAAACACTGGTCCCTGTGCTGGAGATGTGGCGCGTAGCTGGAGCGGGCCCCCAGGGCGTGGCTGCAGAGACGACAGGGCCAAGGGCTCTCAGTGGCACATCCGTGCGGTCATTTCTTTCTGTTAAGAACAAGCAGGACATCAGGAGTCACACACAAAAGCGAAGTCGGAGTATGTGGTCTCAAGGGGCCCACGGGCCTCATTTAACACAAACCTTACTAAACAGGGCATAGACAGCATGTGCCTCAGGCCAGGTGGCAGGCTCTTTATGAGAAGGGTCACAGTTTCTGCCTCCAGAAAGAACTCTAAGTGTCAATGCAGGAGAAAGGACCACGGGATCAGGACACCAAGTGAAAAAACATGAGCGTATCATAAAACTGCCCACGACTATTTTCCGTATTTGGTGAGATTCACATAAAATGAACTGTCCTCCTCAATGGTGGACAACCCCCACCCCTACCTGGTTCCAGAACATTCCACTACCCCAGAGGGAAACCCCTTTCCTACTAGCCAGAGCCTACAAGGGAATATACAAACATGAAAAAGCTATGTTGAGATGTTTTTAGAGGTTTTTAAAAGTTGTCAAATAAGAGCCTTTCACAAAGACCCAAAGCAATGGAGGGAACCAGGAAAAAAGGTCACATGTAACGCAAATTTTGGTGCAGCCACTATGGAGAATACGGAGGTCCCATAGATTGATCCAGCAATCCTACTTCTGGGCATGTATCCAGAGAAAACTATAATTTGAAAAGATAAATGTACCCTAATGCTCATAGCAGCACTATTTACAATAACCAAGACATGGAAACAACCTAAATGTCCACCAACAGAGGGGTGGGTAAAGAAGATGTGGTACATCTATAAAGTAGACTATTATTCAGCTGTGAAAAAGAATGAACTAATGCCATTTGCAACAACATGGATGGACTTGGAGGGCATTATGCTTAGCAATGTAACTCAGAGAGAGACAAATACCATATGATATCACTTCTATGTGGAATCTAAAATATGGCACAAATGAACTTATTTATGAAACAGAAACAGACTCACAGACATAAGGGGGAAAAGAAACAGGGATAAACTAGGAGTTTGGGATTAACAGATACACACTACTGTATATAAAATTGATAAGCAGTGAAGTCCCACTGTATAGCACAGGGAACTACGTTCAGCGTCCTATGATAAACCACAATGGAAAAGACTGTGAAACAGAACACGTATAACGGAGTCACTGTGCTGCACACCTGAAACCAACCAAGGCTGTAACCAACCACTCAGATAGACGGCCTCCCAAAAGGCCCACATGCAGCCCAGGGTCCTGCCAGGAAAGGCACAACTGGGGCGGGATGTCCAGAGTGATGATCTTGTCTCCCAGGAGCAGACCTGCACACCCAGGCACCACCCGGTCCCTGGAAGGTTCCAGCATTTCTGAGCTTGGGGAGATGTTCCCACTTCTTATAATGACCCCTGTAAACAGTGGCGGCAACTGGGGGGCACTGGGAGAGCAACCACCTGTGCCCTCTGACCTTGCAGGTCCCGCTCAGAGCCATTTGGGTAACACAGTATGGCAGGCAGGCTCCATGTCACAGCCCACGGGACCTGAGTCAGGCACCTGAAATCTCCCATTTCTGGGGGGTGGGGAGTCAACACTGACCAGTTCAGTAAATCCCCCCAGAGAGAAAGTGGGTGAGTGGTTGCAGGGGCTAAGGAGGGGGTGACTGCTGATGTGGAGAGGACTGCTGATGTGGAGAGGACTGCTGATGTGGAGAGGACTGCTGATGTGGAGAGGACTGCTTTGGGGGTTATGAAAGGTTCTGGAACTGGATTGAGGTGAGGGTTGCTTGACCCTGTGAATGTACTAAACACCACTGAATCGTTCATTTTTATATCAGTGGTTTTACCATATGTAAAGTTTACCTCAATTAAAACCAGGAAAAAAAGTAGCTCCTTGCTCTCCTGCCAGCGGGGCTGGCAGCTCCCATAGAGAAATGGGGAGCAGCTGCAGGCAGGAACCCCTCTGGGACACGGTAATGGGGGGACCCCGCACACTGATTGCCTACGCCACTACGACCCACGCTCACCAGTGGCTCCAGCTCCTTGGTGTCGATAAGGCCGAACTCAGTGACAAAGTAGTAGAAGTGCTTGTAGCAGGTGTTGACGTGAGCCTCTGAACCTAGCTGCGCAATGCGGTCGAAGTGGTGGATGTACACATGCACGAACACGCGGAAGAGCCGCGACAGGATCTTCTTCACCACCTGCAGGAAGTTCTTGGGGAACGGCGTGCCTGCGGGGCAACGGGCATGGCTCAGCTTCCCTTCCCTTCCCCTTCCCTCCAGGACCTGCACCTCTCTGCCCCAGACAGTGCCCAGGGGGCGGGGAGGGGCAGTCCTGCAGGCCCAGACATCCTACCCTGCCCGCCCTCCGCATCTGGCGGGCAGTGGACCTGACATCCCGCTTCTGGGCGGCTTACAGGCTTCTGTGTCTATTTCTGGTTACATTTATTTTTCGGATTACAACTGGGCAATGCATAAAAACCTATGTTCTGGACTTTGATGCTTTTCTCTTAATATATTTATATCGCTCCATCTAAGTATGCTTCATGGTATTGCTTATATTTGAATGTACACATCCTAACTTAATTGCATACACAACACTATATTGCACCCTGTTTTTCTATTATTGAATTTAATACATTTTATTTCTATTTTTTAATTTTTTTTTTTTTAAATCGTGGTAAGATTTGTCGACTCAGCTGGTGGTGACCCTTTGGCATCAGGCACATTCATGGGCTGCACCCACATGCCCTTCCCCACCTCGTGTCTTCCTCGGCCCAGGGGAAAGATGCTATGCCCTCACACCATCTGACCAGCGCTACCGGGGGCTGCCCGGGATCAGGACGGACAGGTCCTGTCCTTCACGAGAGGGGCTCCAGGGCTGGCGACCACCCAGCCTGTGGACAGCCACAATGCTCTGGGACACACTCACAGAAAATGGAATGGCAGCTGCTGGTTGGCGAGCAAATCCCCAAAGACATGCAAGTAGGTGCTCAGGATCCGTGTGCTCAGCAGCTCGAGGGGCAGTGTCAGCGACCGGTCAGGGACAACCAGACCGAATGGGGGTTTCTCACACCAGAGGCAGGTCCCAGGGTGTGGAGGCACGAGGCAAATGGGAAAGGCCTTCTCTAAGACTGACCATCATGCTCCTGGCCAGCTCCCTCCTGTGTGTATGCGTGTCCCATGCCACTGATGGCACTGGTGTTCCAGGCCGGGTGTTTGGGGATGTGCCTTTGCAGAAGGCTCGTTCAGCATCAGTGAGGCCTCTGGGTTTCCTGACTCCATCCAACAGGAGAAAAGAGCTAAAGAGAAGGAATGCTCGACCCTTTTTTAAACTAATTTTTAAAATTTTTGGCTGTGCTAGGGTTTCGTTGCTGAGCGCAGGTTCTCTTGAGTTGTGTGTGCAAGGCTTCTTGTTGCAGTGGTTTCTCTTGTTGCAGTGCACAGGCTCTAAGCGCTTGAGCTCAGTAGTTGAAGCACACAGGGTTAGTTGCTCTGCCGCATGTGGGATATTCCCGGACCAGGGATTGAACCCGTGTTTCCTACATTGGCAGGTGAATTCTTCACCATCAGAGAAGTCCAAGAATACTTGACTCTTGGGAAAAACCATGTTCACAGGGCGTCTAAGGTGCACCTGCCATCCACGAAGACTGCAGACAAGCAAAGAGAAGCACTTCAGTCCACTGGGGGTGGGGGTGGGGGTGGGGGTGGAACCAGGCCGAGGGGTGAGGCTGGCCCTGGGGTCTGTGGACAGGGCTGGAAGATATGGCCTGGGCCAGGCGGCCCCTAACCATCTGCCAAGTTCATTTCTCTTGCTCTTCTCATGCTCTCTTTCTGGTGGGTGAGCACTGACTCGAGGCAGGTCTGAGTTCTAGGAGGTGGACCCCTCAGGAGCTGTGGGGCCTCAGATGGTCCTAGCAAAGCAGTGACTCAGGATGACAGGGAGAAGGTGTAGACTTGGACCAGGCAACCTGACAGGAGACTGCCCAGGAATCTGTTTCGGGAAAGTGGTAAGTATGGGATGGCCTTTTCCCAGGTGGGTCCCTGGAAGCCCCTTGCCAGAGTCAACATGGTTCACTGTACAGACGGTGAGTGAGGCCTGGCGGTGAGAAACTCAATGAAGCACATAGCATGCCAGCAGCCCAGAGCCAGGCCTGAGGCCTCCTCAGCAGTCAGCCCACCAGGACACCAAGCAGCCCTGGTGAACGTGAGAATGTCTGCTGTCTCCTGGGACCACTCAGTGGCTCAGGACAACTAGCACCAATTCTCTCCCAGGTCCTGAGGCCAGAGTCCACACGGTGCCCTGAGCTGCAGGCAGAGCTGGGCCCTCCACAGGCTCCAGGGAGAACCCGGCCCTGTCTTTTCTGGGCTTATGGTCCCTTCTCCCTCCCATCGCCTCACTGCCTTCTGCCCCCCTGGGTAACGAGTCTCCCTCTGCCCCCTCATTAGGACCTTGTGATGACATTAAGGGCTCACTCAGATAATCCTGAATTGTCTCTCTATCTCAAGATCCTTTAACTATATGTGTTAGTTGCTCAGTTGGGTCTGACTCTTTGCTATCCCATGGAGTGTAGCCTGCCAAGTTCCTCTCTCCATGGAATTCTCCAGGCAAGAATACTAGAGGAGGTAGCCATTCCCTTCTCCCAGGGATCGAACCTGGGTCTCCTGCACTGCATGCAGATTCTTTAAAATCTGAGGCACCAGGGAAGCCTTTGCTTGAAGCAAAATGTGTCCTTTCACACACAAGAGCATCACTCAGTCATGAAAAGGAGAGAAGCCCTGACACTTGCTACCATGTGGATGGACCCTGAGAACACGACGCTCAGTGTGAGAAGCAGACACGGGACACACAGGGTGTGATTCCACCAACGGGAAACGTTCAGAACAGGCAAAGCCACAGACACAGAGAGTGGGTTCCTGGTTGTCAGGGTTCGGGGAGGCGGTGCAGGTGACTGCTGAAGGGGATGGGGCTTCTTTTAGGGTGATGGATTTTTTTTCCCTTGGCCGCGCAGGGTCTTCATTGTTGCACGTGGGCTTTCTCCAGTTGCAGTGTGCAGGCTTCTCTTATTGCAGAGTATGGGCTCTAGAGTACAGACTCAGTAGTTGTGGGGCACAAGCTTAGTTGCCCCTCAGCATGTGGGATCTTCCTGGACCAGGGATGTAACCTGTGTCCCCTGCATTGGCAGGCAGATTCTTAACCACTGGACCAGGGAAGCCTCCAGGGTGATGGATTTAATTACAGCTGACAGCTGCATGACACTGTGAATGTACTATAACGCCACTGAACTGCATTTTTTTTAATTTGCCTTACCATGTATCATGTGAGGTGTTAGTTCCCCAACCGTGCCCCATGAAGCAGAAGCATGCAGTACTAACCACTGGACCACCAGGGAAGCCCCTGAACCATGCACTTTAAATGGGTGGATGTAGCGGTGTGTGGACTCCATCCCGATAAAGTTGACCCTAAAAGAACATGAAAGCACAGAGACTCACCAACGTTGGTGGGGAAGACGTCCTCATTGTTGATCTGCACCTCGATCCAGTCCATGAGCAGGTCCATGTAGCGGGGGGCCGACAGTGCCGTGGGCCGCCGGAACTTGTGCTCATCCTGCCAACGGTACTCGTACTTGGGGCCGCCTGACATGATGGGGCAGGAGCGCTCGGTGCAGCCGTCACTGATGGTGCCGTAGATGAGGTTGACGCGGTTGAAGAAGTCCACCACATGCACAGCCACCCAGTCGTTGAGCTCCTCGCCAGCAGGCAGCTGCACGGCCAGCTTCAGGTCCAACCCTGCATTCAGCGAGGCCTGCGCCTTCTTGTGCAGCTCGAAGCGTTGGGTGCCTGGCTCGAACTTGCGCTTGGGCCGGAAGGTCTTGTCCTTGTTGAAGACCTGCTTCAGGAAGGGGTTGGACATCTTGGCCGCACTCTCGGGACGCCACGAGGTGTCTGAGGGGAGGGCTGGGCAGGACGCTCAAGACAGGTAGGTCACCAGGTCCCCAGGGCTCCCTCAGACCTGGAACACACAAAAAGGAAACATCATGACCCTTCTTGAAACCTTGTTCTAGAAGCAGCAGCGGGCAGACTGGGGATGCTCCTGGGACTTGTGGCTTTGAGTTTCAACAAAAGGGCACACAGAACTGCCCTGGCACATCCCCTCTGTGCCCAGAGGCTTTTGGTAAAGAGAAAGCTGCTGGCCCCACATGCCATCTGAGGGTGGGCCCCTCAGGCTAGGTGGCAGCCTCTGTGAAGAGATGCCCATAGCCAGGGACCTGCGAATGAATCTTATCTGGAAAGAGAGTCTTTGTAGATTGATTAAGGATCTATCCGGGCACCCCAAATCCAGTGATGAATGTCCCTGTAAGAAGCCGTGTGATGATGGACACAGAGATGGAGTGATGGGTCTACAAACCAGGCGATGCCAAGGACCAGTGGCACTGGTGGAGCTGGGAGGGAGCCCCAGGATGAACTAGCTCCGCCCATACTCTGACTGTGGGGCTTCTGGGCTCCGGGGCTGGAAGGGCATGCATTCCTGCTGCCTCTGCTCCCCCTGTGTCTCGTGCCCCAGTCTCGTCTCTGGACCAGGGCCCTCCATAACCTTCCATGTGCCCTCAGCTCTCTGGCTTAACATCTGTACAGCTCCACGTCCAAGGTGCAGATATGAATCTGGGGGACACTACCCACCCCGATGCACCAGCTAAGTGAAGATGCCTCCACAGGTTGTCTGGTCTTGTGACAGATGCCACTCATTTTGGGGGCAAGGCCCTAGTGTGGGGGTTGCACTGCCATGGCCCTGCTCTGATGAACAGGCCCCTCCCAAGCCTCTGTTCTGCCTGTCTTCCCTGTCACATTGGGAGTAGTAGACCCTACCTCAGGGGGTGTGAAAGGGTGAAATCAAGCACAAGGAGCCTGGGTTGGGCTCACACTTGGGACCAGTCATGTGTTGCTCCTTCACCATCACCTCTCCAATGGCCACACTGGCCCACCGCCCCTTATTTCCATCTCTGGCTGGGGTACATATGCTTTCCCAGGAGTGTGGACCTGGCCAGGACTGGGTGGGGTGGGGGTATCCTGGGAGCTCACCCAGGAGCAGCAGCAGAGGGGGAAGTGGCCTGGGTTGGGGGAAGCGGAAGTACTGCCCAGGCCGGGCTCCAGCACACGCAGCCACACTCCTGGTGAGATGAAAAACCACTTACTGTGAAGTAATTAGCCTCCAACTAATAAAAAAAATAAAAAAAAAAGAAAGTGAAAAAAAAAAAAAAAGAAAAACCACTTACACATAATGTTGTAATATACACATAATGCTGCAATACACCCCTCTGGAATCAGTTTCTTGGCCCTTGGAGCTTGACCCTTCAGACCAAGCACTCTGTGCAGCAAACTGCCACAAACTGAGGGGCTTCGAACAGCTTACATTCACAATCAGAAACTTCTGGACATCCCATGTCTGAAAGGACTTCGCATGTCCTTGTACAGGGATCCCGTCACCCCCAGGGGACAACGTCATGCCACCAGGCTGACCTCAGTGACGGAGAAGCTGTGCCGGGGGATGGGCCTGAGGCAGCCAGATCTGGTCACCTCAGCCCAGTTCCCCCGTGTCCGCACCCAAGTCCATGGTCCAGACGGGGCGACCAGGAGGGGAAGGACCTCAGCATGCGGTTAGTAAGTGCTGAGTCACAACCCACCACATCCTGGAGCCCAGCATCTCCTGCAGGCCTGGCTCTTCTACACGTCGGCGGGCCGGAAATCAGAGTGGCCCCCATTGCCCTGGGCCCCCTGGCCCAGCCTTCAGTGGCCGCCTTGAGAACATGAGTCTCTGGGTTAATTCCAGAGGCTGGATGGATAATGTGAAGAGCTCATACCAGTGTTCTAGCCAGGGTGTCCTGCCTGTAGAGCCAGGAATGATTGACTCTTGAGTTATGAGAATCTAAAAAGAAAGAGGTTGCTCTGGTCTAAAGGGAGAGGGATGGCGGTGAGCTGAGCCTTCAGAGTCCTCCTTCTGGAGCATGGACTGTGGAGGGTGGGGTTCAAAGGAGGGGTCCAGCGCCTCTCCCTGTGGGGCAGGTGCAACCCTGACCCTATCTCCTTCCCCCGTCTGTGTCCTCTGCATGTCCACAGGGCCTGCTAACAGAGTCAGAGGCAGAGACACAGGAGATGCTGTTCTGCTAGCTGTGAAGATGGAGGGAGGGGCTGCGAGCCTGGGATGCAGCGCCTCTAGAAGCTGGAAAAGGCAGGAGCCAATGCTCCCCAGGAGCCTCCAGAGGAACCGGCCCTGCCTACACCTGGATTTTAGCCCTGAGAGGCCTGAGCTGGACTCTTGACCTCTCGAACTGTAAGAGAATAATCTGTGTGGTCTGGGCTACAAAGTCTGTGGTGATTTGTTACATCGGCCATTGGAAACTCAGACAGAGGCTACGCAGAACATCTGAAGGAACGCCAGGGAGGGTAACTCACAGTTGACACAAATGGGTCAATTGAGCCCTAGTTACATGCAGGCTGGGGACTATCTGTCCTCCCCACTGGTAGGTGAAGCCTGCTCATTCTTCTGGGCCCCACTTGACACTGTGGGTACCGGAAGGTTGATTCAAGGCAGCATGAACTATGCAAAACACAGAGGCTGAGCATCTGGGGATGGAGCCAGATGTAGGGAGCCCAGTGAGGAGGGGAGGGACCTGCCACCCCCAACGAGGATGGAGTAATCAAAAAGGACAGTCAATAGGAACCCTTCTGCACTGCTGGGATAATGTAAAATGGGGTGGCTGCTGTGGAAAACAGCCCAGCAGTTAAAAAAATGCAGTTACCATCTTACCAGCAGCTCTCTCCTAAGTGTCCATCCAAGTGATGACACACGTGGACGACACATGTCCACACAAAAACTTGTACATACGTGTGTCCAGCAGCATGCGTCCTAACAGCCAAAAGGTGGAGACACCCAAATGCCCAGTAGTGGGTGAGCTGATCCACACATGGAAGCATCACTCAGCCATGAAAAGGAGAGAAGCCCTGACGCTTGCTACCATGTGGACAGACCCTGAGAACACGATGCTCAGTGAGAGGAGCAGACACAGAAGGAAGGACACAGGGTGTGATTCCACTGATGGGAAATGTCCAGAACAGGCAGATCCACAGACACAGAGAGTGGGTTCTTGGTTATCAGGGGCTGGGGCAAGGGATAGGGTGACTGCTGATGGGGATAGGGTTTCTTCTGCGGTGACAGAATGTTCTGGAACTGGAGAGAGGTGGTGAATGGGCTGAAAACAGTGGAATGCACATGTGAAAGGCGGAAAGTCTGGTACATGAATGGAGAGCCAGGAAGGCTGTTATTTTTAAAGCAGGGTGAGGAGACGGAGCAAGTGTGGGCTGAACTGCTGCTCTGGGAACCGCAAAGAACTGAGGCCATTTCCCTCTGGGTTCAAGCTGAGGCTGGCACTGCCTGTAAAATTTGTTTACCGTGTGAGGTGACAGCACAAACACAGAGGACCACATGAGATGAAAGATGTAGGCACTCACGTGTGACAGAGGGAACGCTCACTGCGGACAGGCTGCCTGGCGATGGGGTAGGAAGCCACCTGTGCTCTGAGTGAGGAGGCCCATCCAGAGACCAGAAGAGCCTTCACTTCCTTCCCCAAAGCTGCCCCTGAGGCCCCAGCCACCAGCATCACTTCCTGCCACCTTGGTTAACGCCCAGTGAGACAGTCGCCGTAACCCATGGAGCAAAGCAGAACCCTACTTTAAAGCTGGGAAGACTGAGGCCCAGACTTGCCACTGCTGACATCGGGGCCATCCTGGGCACTATGGAGGTGAAGCACTATGGGGGCAGGAGCACCCCAGGTGAGAAACACTGGGCTAGAAGATGGTGACTAGGTACTAACCATTAGCTACTAGTGGTCACGGCTAACTACTACCCAGTTAATGAGTAAATCACTGTTAGGCTGCACAGCTGGTAGCAGAAGGAGTCAGTGTTTGCACCCTGGACCATGGGGATAAAACTGTGGTCCCTTCTGCCTGGCCACCCACCTCCCCTGCCCCACACTCCACTCTTCATCCCAAATCCAGGGCCAAGTCCCTCCTGGCTGGGGCTGCTCCCGCACCAGGCACCTCTGCTGAGCCTGCAGTCTGGTGTAGGCGCCTCCGGTTCTGACCCTCCCTGGTTCTGGAGATATGGTACAGACCTGTGCCTAGGGCCTGGAGGGCAGGAAGAGGTGCCTCCAAAAAGGGAGGGTAGCCACAAATAGCCCATCTGCCACTTTTCTCCCAATGTGGAAGATCTGAGACCCCCAGGAGGCCCCAGTTAAGAGGCCACCTGCCCTGACCCTCTGTTGCAGAGACTAGTCGTGTCCCCTGTGCTGGGTAGCTGGGACCCCTCTGTATGAGGGCACTTGTGCTAGATGTGGTGGGTGGGGACCCTGCGCCTCCACCCACCTCCCCCTCCACCGTGACTGCTAACTGCCGAGGGGCTGTGAACCTGACCAGGTGGTTCATCTGTAAACCAAGCAGCTCTCAGGGCTACTCCAAGTGCAGGTCAAGGGACAGTCACCCTGTGTGGACTGACCAGCAATCCAAGCTGCCCTCCCCCACACCTACCACCTGCCAGCCATTTCTCACCCATGACTCGCTTTAGCCTCTAAACACTCTTCTGCCCGGGCTGAACGAAGCCTCACTTTGGCCATGAGAAGACAAAGCAGGGTGCTACCCCTCATCCAGCAGAGTAGCCTTGGCCTGGGCTGGCCCCGGGCCCCCACAGCTGCTTCTGTGCACCCAGGTGTCCAGGCTCCTTATCTGCCCTATAGCCGGCCTTCTCACCCTCACAGAGACCACAACCCCAAGAAAATGCAACCTGCCCACACCCCGCTGCTGCCTTCTGTTGACTTTGGGGTCTCTGGGGCCATGTGACCTGTCAGACAGGCACAGGCTGAGGGGTGGTGAGAAGCGGACAGGGACCCCACTGTCCCGGGAGACCTCACGGCTCTATCTACAGCCCGTCAAGCCACGGACCAGACGTGCGCCAGGATGGTTCTAGAAGATGGGGCAGGGTGGTGAAGCGGGCTTATAAGGCTCCTGACTACTTTTCTGTCTCCTGAGAAAGTGGGAGGGTTGCTTTTTTTTTTAAGTGGAAGCAATGATTTTTTAAAAACTTCCTGGATGGACAGAGTTCCCATCAAAAGCAAACAGCGCTTTCTATCAAAAACACATTCCCTTGGGCTCCTATGACCAAGGAGTGGGCGACCACTGGAAAGTGCCTTTTCCTTGAGAAGCACCCGGGAGTCACTGCGGCACCCCCTTCCCCCACCAAAATCCCAGGTACCGTTTCCGGGGATCCCGGGTTTCTGCCCACTCTTAGAAGACCTCCAAGGGCAGCAAAGGGAAAACCAGGAGAGGCTTCTCGGAATCCAGCACAAGGGGCTTCCCTGGGTCTTCCTGCACACAAGATGAGTGTGGCACTTACAAACTCCAAGAGTGACAAAGGTTAAAATGACAAAATTCCCCTGCCCCAGCACACACCCACCCACCCCTGTTCTTTTTCTAAAAACAAAACACAGTTCCTATTGGCAACCGCTATACCTCAGCCCCATCGCCACTTCCTTCCGGTGCCTCTACATCCTGCCTGGCTGATGACATTCGCCACTGTTGTGTGTAAATCCTGAACCTGGCCTGGCAGCCTTAGTGGCTGGATAGAAGATGCTCATGGCCAGGATCTGTCCTGTTAAAGGTGGTTGTGCCTCAGGGCTGTCTCCCATCGTGTAAATGTTTGTGTTTAAATACTGAGACTGCTCCCTGGGTGGGGAGGCTGCCCGAGTCCTGAAGGACACAACAAAGGCCAGGTGCTTTAGATGGGCTCGCTATAGTTCAGCCCTCTTAGTAATCCTTTTTTTTTATTCCCCACAAAAGCCAAATGAGATATAATTCACACGACTAGAAACCTACACAATTCAATGGATTTTAGTAAAATCATGAAGTATGCAACCATTACCACTATCTAATTCCAGAACATTCTTATCACCCCACAAAGAAACCCCATGCCCATCAGTAGTTATCTCCTATTGCCCTTTTAAAAGCAGAATCACATCCCCCCTCAAAAGATGTGCTGAAGTCTTAACAGGTAAAGTGATCCCATGTGGAAGCAGGACCACTGCAGATGTACTTAAGTTGAGGTCACCCTGTCCTACAAGAAGAGGGGGATCTGGACACAGACACAGACAGCCATGTGATGGAGGCAGAAATCAGGTGATGCGTCTGCAAGCCCTGCAAGCCATGAGATGACCAGGATTGTTGGCCTCACAGGAAGCTGGGGGTGAGACAGCAGGGACCCTTCCTGGTGCCTCTGAGAGCCCTGAGCCCACAGCAGATAAGAGATGGCCTGGGATTTAAGCCCAGCTGTCCCCACCTCTATTGTCCTCTGATCTACCAAGAGGGGCTGCCAGGTGTCCATGGCCCAGTCCCATGATTCTCCTCTGTAGCTCCTCCCTCTGTCTCAGTTCCCCGCGGGGGCAAACACAGATTTTCTTTTTTTTTTTAGATTTTCCGTTCAACAAAACGGTGTTGGGAGTTGGGGGACAGAAAGGAGAGAAATGCAGGAGAGGTTGTGGGTGGTGTGTCCATGCAGGAGTCACACCTCTTCTTTCTGAGGACTTATTTCAAAGCTGCAGGAGCCTTCACTGCGTGGCTGACTGACTGGAGACCTGAGTGTCAGAAAGAGGAATACACAAGAAACCATGCCTCCAAACTTCCATCCACCACAAGCCCCACCTTTTCTGGCTGCCGAAACTTCCTCTCGACATCAGGGTCCTCGGGACTTGCCTGTGCACTGACCCCAGTCTGTGGGGAGGGTATCCACCAGGCACCACACTCTCTCCAGGCATTGGGAGAGCTCCCTCCATGCTCAGCTACAGCTATGGGTCTCAAATGCGGTGACCCTGCCCCCCAGGGGAATGGGGCACTCCTGGAACTGAGTAGATGGGGCCGGGGAGGCTGCTCCCCACCCCACTGAGAGTGCCCAGGGTGGCCCCCATGGAAAGCAGCCCAGCCCTGGATGTCTTACTTAGGACTCAGCAGCCACAGGAATGACCATCTCCTTCCCAGAACCTGGTTTCTGAAGTCAGATTCCCCTTTTTTGCTTAAGCAGCCTGAACCTCGCAATTCCAGGAAGTCAGGAGTTCACCAGCTGGGGCATGTCCAGAAGTTCCCAGAGTAAAAACCCAAGTTCCAAGCCAGCTGCTTGGGGAATTTTTGTTCAACCTCCATCTCAAGAACCCCTGGAGATGGGAGAGCAGCTCCCGGAATGATGGTTAATGGCTGACTCTTCCATGGACTTGGCTGGCTTGGGAGCATCATCACATATGAAACAGACTGCCTTAACCTTGTTAGGAATATGAATTATCTCGAGCCCAGGAACTGAAATAGTACTTCCAAGAACCCTCTTCGGGACTGAAACAACCACTTCTACTTTTGTTGAGAGAGAGGCACACCTAGAACTCAGCTTGTCACAGCTATCTGAGGCACCTGGTGGGCAAACACCATGGTCCAGATTTGAGAGATGATAGACATACTCTCTCCTTTAGGGAAGTTAAAAAAAAAAGGACACTGTCAAGCCTCAAAAAGACAGGAGGAACTGTAAATGTGCATCATTAAGTGAGAGAAGCCCATGTGAGAAGGTGACACCATGATTCCCACTCTATGATGTTCTGGAGAAGGCAGAGCTGAGCTCTGGGGACAGAAGAAGGATCAGTGGTTGTGGGGGGCCATTGTGGAGGTGGGGAGTTTAAAGGAGAGACGAATAGGTGGAGCATAGGGGATTTTTAGGGATGTGAAACTACTGTGTGTGAAAAAATGATGGGTATGTGTCAGTGCACATCTGTCCAAACTCAGACAGCATGCACCACTGAGCACGAACCCACCAAATGTACTCTGGATGCTGGCTGACAGGAATGTGTCACTGGAGGTTCATCCCTGTGACAAATGTCCTGCTCTGGCAGGCGATGCTGATAACCGGGAGGCAGTGCGCACGTGGGGGCAGGGAGCATGCAGGAATTCCCTGTCCCTCCCACTCAATTATGCAGCAAGCTTAAAACTGCTCTAGAAAAATTCAGTCTATTAAAAAAAATTACTGGGGCTTCCCTGGTGGCTTGGGCTTTCCTGGTGGCTCAGTGGTAAAGAATCTGCCTGCCAATGAAGGGGCAACTAAGCCCAGGAGTGACAATAACTGAAACCACGTGCTGCAACTACTGTAGCCAATGCACCTACAGCCTGTGCTTCACAAGAGAAGTCACAGCAATGAGAAGCTCACACACCACAATGAAGAGTAGTCCCCACTCACCCTAACTAGAGAAAAGTCCAAGCAACAACAAAGACCCAGGACAACCAAAAAATAAATAAATAAAAGTAAAACCAATTTAAAAACTTATAGCTAACACAAATTTATCAATTACAACACATCAAGCATTTGGCTAAATCCTGTGAATTGCTCACCCCATTTAAGAAATAACTAAAGCCACAGATAGGAAGCAGAAAATGATGAATCCTAAGAAAAAGGCATAAATAAAGAACACATTTAGACATCTTGGCATAAAGAACAAATGCCATGGGACTTCCTTGGTGGTCCAGTGGCTAAGACTCTGTGCTCCCAACGCAAGGAAACCTGGTCAGCGAACTAGATCCTAAACGCAGAAACTACGAGTTCATATGCTACAAATAAAAAAGGTCCTGCTTGCTGCAACTAAGACCTGATGCAGTCAAATAAATATTTAAAAAAAAATGCCTTGGAAGACACTGAAATACATGTTGCATGTGTGCTTTTTAACTTTTTGGTAGCCACATTAAAAAGTAACAAAAAGAAAAGAAACAAGTGATTTTAACATTGATTTTATATATATATATATATACTACTGAGCCTAAGAGCACCAAAATATCACTTTAACATCTAACCAGTATAGAAAATACTAAGGAACTATTTTGCACACCTCCTACCCCACCCCCGCCTTAGCACTCCAAGTCTCCAGAGACTGCTGTGTATTTTACACGAAGGGCACATCCCATTTTGGAATAGCCACGTTCAGGTGATCACTAGCCATGCATGGCCAGTGGCTACTGCACCCGACAGCTCAGCTCTGGAGGGTTTTAAAAGGGGGAACCACCCCTGTCGCCATCAGGACAGGAGCAGTGGGACAGGTGCTGTTTGAGGTGGGACTCTGGGGAGGGGAGAGGCTCTGGATTGAAGCAGGCTGAGGTTCCCCGTAAACAAAGGGCGCCTTCGGAAGGGAGGGGAGAAACAGGGTGCCCCAGGGTGCGGGCAGGCTGGGGTGGGGCAGTCAAGACTTCCACTTGCTTCACTCCATAATCAGTACAACAGACAATGACAGGCTACCATGAACTTGGGGTGGGTGGGAGGTGGATGGGCACTCAGGGCTTTGGGAGGCTGCAGCGCCCTATCCTGACATTGGCCAGGGCCAGGATTCTTGGCATCACTCATCATTCTTGGCTGAGTCTGTAAAATGGGCTCATAAGAGTCCCTGAACTTTATGTTGGGTGAAGGGAGGAACAAAGAAGAGGCTAGTAGAGACCACTGGTAACAGAAGCAAGTCCAAGATCACAAAGTGCAGACAGGCAGTGGGGTGAAATATGCAAAATGCTCATGTATCACATGCCAAAATTTATCCAAGTGTATCTCTGAATGAATGCAGTTGATTGGGCGTCAACCAAGACTCTATAAAAAGGTTAAAAAAAAAAAAGATGCAAGGGGTAGAAAGCACCTGCAAATAAAGAATGGAAGACTTTTACTCCAAAATGAGCAATGGCTCTCTGGGTGCGAGCATCACTGGCTATTTATTTTCTGCTCTGTGACTCTCTGTATTTTCCAGTCACCCTCCAGCTTCCCTTTTCGGTGACATTTAGTAAAGTACATAGTCATTTAAAGCAAATGCAAGCCCTGCAGTCAGTGAAGAGATGAAGCAGGGGGGTTAGCCAGTGGGCAGCGCCAACATTAAAACACCTCCCGCTCAGCCCGTGCCCACTGCTCAGGGGCTCTGGGGACCAGGAAGACTGCTTTCAGAGGGCGGGGGTCAAAGTGCGCTGGGGGCCCTAAAATCTTGTGGACTTTCCATCCAAACCAGGAGGTGGGGTCCTGGTTATTGATACCAGAAGGGGGTGGCCCTGGTAACCACTAATTCCACCAAGGGCCCGCCACCGGCTCCCGCCCCTCCATCACCGTCCATCCCTCTGAGAGACCCGGCCTCCCCGCCGCTCGCGGTCGCCCCCCTGAGGGACCCGGCCTTCCCGCCGTCACTCCCCTGAGGGATCCGGCCTCCCCGCCGTCTCCCCTCTAAGGAACCCAGCCTCCCCGCCTTCGCCCCCGTGAGGGACCTGGCCTCCCTGCTACTCGCGGTCGCCCCTCTGAGGGGCCCGACCTCCCTGCCGAGCGCGCTGGCCTCTCTGAGGACTCACCTGCCGCCTGCCTCCTGCTGCCGGAAGAGTTGGGTCAAGTTCGCCGCTGGACCCAGTTCCCGGGCCGCTGGCCAGTCCGGCCTCGCTGCCAGGCCCGGAGTAATTTCGCACACGACCGCCCCGCCCCTCACCGGATATACTTCCGTTCCAGGGCAAGGCCTCCCAGGAAACAGCCGGGGAGGCCTGCGGGCGGAGCTTGCTGTGTGCCGGGAGCAAGAGACGCGGCCTCGAACCCGCAGGCCCGTCTGGAAGGAGGAGCTTTGCAAAGGCTGTGGGCGCATGCGTCAGGCGCGGTCGGGAGGCGGGACCAACAAAGGGGTGGAGCTTCCTCTTGGAGTGGCCGCTCCTGGGCGGGGCCTGAAAGAGGAACCTGAGCCCTCTGTTGCCCGTTACAGGCGCGAGGCCTACGCCGCGGGCGGGGCGGGGTCGTGTTCCTCCCGAGAGGGCGCCGTTGGTTGGTGCGCGGCGGAGGGTTGTGGCACGGGGGCGCCGTCGGTTGGTGCGCGGCGGACGAGGGAGTGGCGCGGGAGGCGCCGTCGGTTGGTTGGCGGCGGGCGGGGGCGGGCCATGGCCCTGCTGCTGTGCCTGGGCCTGACAGCAGCGCTGGCCCGCGGCTGCTTGCACTGCCATGGTAACTTCTCGGATAAGTTTTCCTTCTACCGCCATCACGTGAACCTCAAGTCCTGGTGGGTGGGCGACATCCCCGTGTCGGGCTCGCTGCTCAGTGACTGGAGCCAGGACACAATGAAGGAGCTGCACCTGGCCATCCCCGCGGAGATCAGTGAGTGCGGGGGTCCCGCACGGGCGGAGCCCCCGGCCCTGCCAGGCCCCGACCCAAGCGGCTCACACGCCTCCTTCTCCCGCCCCAGCCCGGGAGAAGCTGAACCAAGTGGCGGCCGCCGTGTACCAGAGGATGGATCAACTGTACCAGGGAAAGATGTACTTCCCGGGTGAGGGGCCCATCGCCGCGGGCTGGAAACTAAGGCAAAGCCCAACCGCCCCCAGACATTTAAAGTCCACCCATCGCCTGAGTCTGACCGCCGGAGGCTGACAGTCCCCTCTCCGCCTCCCCTTATCAGGGTATTTCCCCAACGAGCTGCGAGCTATCTTCCGGGAGCAAGTTCACCTCATCCAGAATGCCATCATCGAAAGTGAGCAAAGGAGAGGGCTGGCGGGGCAGCGGGGAGGATGCTGCCCAAGGCCTGAGGACCCAGGGCCATGGGAGTATTCCAGTCTCCTTACAGGCCAGAGTCTGGTCAGGGTGTGGCTCAGGCTGGAGTAATGTGAGCAGGGAGTCTGGCGTGGTGCAGCCAGGTGTCAGGACTCAGAAAGGCCATAAAAGGGGGGGAGTGGGGGAGAAGGGCCATTCCCTGGAGGGGTAACAGTTTCATCCAGTGGGCACCAACAGGACACCTTGATGGATAAATCCCACCTATCCCTGCCACCTCCCCTATGGGTCCCCGGAGGCCTGAGAGCTTTGCTGCCACCCTCCCATCTGGTTTGCTCCATCCCAGGCTGGGGCTGGGGACTCCCTGGTGGTTCCGTGGTAAAGAACCCACCTGCCAATGCCGGGGACACTGGTTTGATCCCTGGGTCGGGAAAATGCCCCTGGAGAAGGAAATGGCAACCCACTCCAGTAGTCTTGCTTGGAGAAGCCCTGAAGCCTGGCATGCTATAGGCCATGGGGTCACAAAGAGTCAGACATGACTTCATGACTGAACGACAACAAACAATGGGACTTCCCTGGTGGTCCAGTGACTAAGACTTCATGCTTCTAATGCAGGGGGCCCAGGTTAGCTTCCTGGTCACAAACTATATCCCACATGCTGCAACACAGACAACAACAACAAGGCTGGGGCCCACCTAAGTGGCCAATGGACAGGGGCTGAACCTTGGGCAACCTGGGAGGCAGGGGCTGAGGAGGAACAGGGGAACAGGCCAGGCCTAATAAGGCACCATCTGTGCCCTTGCCCTACCACAGGCCGCATCGACTGTCAGCGTCACTGTGGTGAGTGAGCCTTGGTCCTGGCTGTGGGGTGCCGCAGCAGCTGGGGCCCCCAAGGCTGAGGGTGAGGGGAGCCCACAGCACCTCTGGTGTGTTGCAGGCATCTTCCAGTACGAGACTATCTCCTGCACCAACTGCACGGATTCGCATGTCGTCTGCTTTGGCTACAACTGCGAGTAGGGCTAAGGCGCGGGCAGCTGCCTGTGCTGAGGGTCCCCTGCCCACAGGGTCCCAGGCTCTCCCTGAAGGGGCCCCTCATCACCCGGGTAAGGGGGAGGGGAGCCGTGCAGCTGGCCCCCTGAGTGTCCACGCCCATGTTCCCGCAGGTCGTCAGCACAGTGGGAGACAGCAGTGCAGGGCCTCCTCCAGTACATGTGAGTGGGGGTAGCTAGGCACAGGGCAAGGGTATCCTGATTGAGGCCACTTGGCCCCTGACTCCGAAACTGTTGTCATTGTAGAAATAAGTGGCACAAGTAAGTCCCCTCTCCCCAAGAGCAATGTGCGTGTGCCCTCACCGGTAAGTATGTGCCCAGGCAGCCACAGGAGACAGCACCTGGCCCTGGTGTTGGGGACCGAGCCTCTACCTCCCAGGGTTTCTGAGCTCAGCTCAAGGGCTCACATCCTGGTTTGGGGGGTCCCCACAGACCCAGGTCCCACCCCTGGCCCAGGTGGGTGGCGGGGCTGTGGTCAGAGCTGGTGAGGGCACCCCTGGTGAACATGTGCCCCCATGGAGGGGCCTGAGGGCCACAGGCACAGCCTTACCCCCAAAGCTTGGCGCTCACCGGGGCCCTGTCATGTCTTTCAGAATGGACACCAATACGAGGTAAGGTCCCCCCAGGCCCATCCTCCTGGGAGTGTGGGCAGTGTGAACTTTTCCAGGTCAGTGGGGGCAGACAGGGCGTAGTATGGGATGGGTGCAGCCAGGCAAGATGTCACCTCTGCAGTCACATCCATGCTATCACACCATGAATAAACATGAGCTCCCCTCCTCCTCACCTGGATACACAGAACCACTCCAGCCTTGTGAGTGACCCAATGGGGGGAAGCACAGGGACCCGTGCGAGCTCTGCCTAAGCCAGAGGTCAAAACCCCAGTGCCCCCACCCCGCCCCGCCCCGCTCCCTTCACAGACCCCGTCGTGGGAATGGTGGGTGTGACCCCACTGGTGTCCAGGTCCAGGTCGAGGGTCTGTCTGGAGCCCTGCTACATGCCCCCGCTGGGACGAGGGGCCCAGGCCCCAGCAGAGGACCCCTAGGGAGGACAAGGCAGGGCAGGGGAGGAAGGACTGGGGCGCCCCATCTCCTTGCAGCTTGATATCACCAAGCTTCACGTGTCTGGAGCCCCCACACCTGGCCAACCT
Organism: Dama dama; assembly: GCF_033118175.1. Classification (NCBI taxonomy): domain Eukaryota; kingdom Metazoa; phylum Chordata; class Mammalia; order Artiodactyla; family Cervidae; genus Dama; species Dama dama. The sequence goes on along the minus strand of NC_083689.1, from coordinate 24,849,911 downwards.
GACTCTGGAAAACGCCTCCGAGTGCCTGACGCAGCACTGAGGGCGGCCGGGCCGGCCAGACCCGTCCCGCCGTGGTGCAGGGCCAGAACCCCACTGGACCGTCTTGGCCAGACCCTGTGGAACAGGCCTACTGCTGCCTGAGGGCCCCACTCGCCTTGGAGCCCGGGGCTGGGCCAGGCCGGGGCCGGGAGGAGGGGATGGGAGATAGATGATTTTGTACATAGTGCAGCATAGATGCAGGCAGGATCGCAGCCATGTGATGGAATGATTAAATATCCCTGATGTTTCTCATCCTGGAGCTGTCCTTGTTGGGGCTGTGGGTTGGGACCCAAGCAAGGTGTGTGCCGGGTGCAGGGCAGGGCTTCCCAGGGACCTGGAATGTCCAGTGATTAAGAATCTGCCTGCCAAAACAAAAAAAAAAAATCTGCCAATTCAGGGGATAACGTTCTATCCCTGGTCAGGGAACTAGATCCCACATGCCGCACAGCAACTAAGCCCATGTGCTGCAACTACTGAAGCCTGCATGCCCTAGGGTGCGTGCACCGCAACTAGAGAGTAGCCTGTGCATGGCAACAAAGACCCAGCACAGAAAGAAAAAAAAAGTACCTGGCGGGCCGCACACAACCAGCCGTCAGGGCGATTGGCTCTTTGGATGACTCGAAGGGAGCCTGTATGGTAAAAACCAGGGCCAGCTTCTGTGCGTCCTGGGGCTCCTGTCCCATCAGCTGCACCATGGCACCAGCTGTCATCACCGTGGCCTGGCTTCTTTCTCAGATGCCCCACGTGGGCTGTGAAAGGACAGGCCCAAACTGGCTCGATCCAGAGCTCAGCTTCGGTCCAGCAGATGGGAGGGGATGGAAGCATACCATTTCAAGTCTGGCAGTTCTTCGGGTCCTAGGCTGGGCCCTTCTGGCCTGGGTGGCCGCCAACCTCCCTACTCAGGTAAGGGGCCTCTGCTCGGCGCGTTCCAGCCGAGGTTTCACTGATGGACTGCTGGCCTCCACTTGCCCAGGAGCAAGGGTCAGGGGACTGGTGAGTGGAAGACTGGGGGACTCTCAGATGCCCAGGACCTGAGCTGGGGCCCACACACTGTAGCAGGATGGGCCAGTGACCTGGGGGCCACCCAAGGGGGCTTCATGCAGGGCTCTCCAACTGCCCCTGTTTTGGGTTTCAGGTTAGAGGTGATCTGGGCTGTCTGCTGACACAACCCTCAATCCACGCAGCATCAGTAAAGCTGTCAGTAACATAGGGAATTGAAACACCGGCAGGGCCTCCCTTCCAGCATCTGCTCCTGCCGATCCCTGGGGCTCTGGGCCCCGCACACTGTGTCTGGACCCCTGACCCTGCCTTCTTCTCATTGCGTGCTGCCGAGATTAGAAATGAGGGGTTTGAGTGTGCTTTCATTGGACTTAAACTTTAGTGATATTTCCACTCATCCTGCACAACCTTTACCAGAGGGGTTCCCTGGAAAGGGACAGCAGTTGCTAGGCCCCGTGGAGTCCTGTGAGGGGATGGGTATCAGGTGTCTCCTTGCTGTTTCCGCTGGGACCCAGGAGCCCGGAGAACCACACCCCTCCGGAGGGGACAAGAAGTGCAGGCAGAAGGGCAGGGGCGCCCTAGCTTCACAATGCAACCTGCACAAGGGTGCCCTGTGGCCCCCCTCTGACCCCGAGTGCTGCAGGACTGTCCAGAGGTCTGGCTGTATGCTGCCCCCCACACTGGGGGAGAATCCCCTACTCGGGGGCATACGTTGCCAAAGGCAAGAGACCCAATGGATAAACGCCTGTTTCGCAAGTTTATTGGATCATCTTGACACAAAATCATTACAGCAGCATGATATGTCTCTCCTTTACACGGGAATGTCGATAGCAAATAAATTCTTATATAACACATCATACAATTTAGAGATTCTAGAATCACTGCACAGGATTCTGTAATAGGTTACTCTACATGCTAAAGTGACAGTTTTCATCAAAAGAAGTTAAAACGTCATTGAGGACCATCATCTTTGAGGAAACTTCAGTCTCACGGGGGTGGGCTGGGGTCCCCCCCTGCCCCTGAGGCGCATCTCAGGGGCCCAGCCACCCCTGGACCCACGTGCTTCCCAGCAAGGAAACAGGGCCAGGCCTGGGTCCTTCCACAAGTGCAGACACAGACCTGCAGAGCGTCCAGTGATGACAGGAGAGCCAGAGTAGTAGCTCTCCACCACTCACCGCAATACCCAGCTGGGCACGGAGGCCGCCAAGGCCCTGGACCCTTGCTGGGCACTCCCCTCAGTAGATACACAGGACACAGTGGTGGAACAAACAGGATGTGACAGACAGCAGCCTGCAGGACGCTGCCCCATTGTGTGTCCTGGGGAGGACATGCCCCTAGGCGTGGGGTGAAGAGGAATGTCTCCCCTGAGCAGCTGGCCTGGCCTCCACCCCCAGGGCCTGCGGGCAGGAATCTGGGAACTTGTGGGATTCTGACGACTTGACAGAAGCGGGACGCGCCACTCTGTCTGGACCCCATCCAGCCCCCGCCAGGTCCTGGCCTCAACAGCGGTCACGCTCACCCTCGGGCAGCCCCTGAGGCCACAGGCACAGTCCGCTCTAGCCAGAGGAGCCCCGGCTGGCTTGGGGACTGGAAAGGGCTGCTCGCCAGAGAGTAGAAAGAAGCAAAGTAAAAAAGATGACAAGGTAAATCAACGCAACGTAAACCGCAGGGTCTACACAGTGGACAATGGTGGACTTGGTCAACTCCTGGCTGGACACAGTGTGTGCAGCACGTGGCCGCCCTCCCAGGCGGTACTCAGCACGTGGCCAGCGTCTCCTTCATTTCCTCCAGCAGGTTGCTCAGCAGCGTGGGGTCGCTGCACTTCCCATCCACCGACACTGACTTTTCGCCCTGTGAGGGAAACAGCTGGCACTCAAGAGACGCCACCCTCTGGACATCCTCTCCTACTTCAGGATGCTCTGATAACCCTCTCCTATTTTGGGGTGCTTTGACAACCAAGAAGAGGGGCTCCAGGTAGGACGGAGCAGGCGCACCACACCCCATGTCTCCCACGCCCCATGGGAGGAGCTGCAGGACCTGGACAGAGGCCAGAACCACAAGGGCTCAGGACTGATCTCTGGCAAAGGCAGGGATCCCAGCCCCGCAGAGGACACACGGCCCCTGCCTGGCCCAGCCCCTCAGGGGCACAGGGAACAGCTGAGTGCAGCACCAGATGTCCTGCAGATGGAACCTGAGTGCCAACCTTCTCCACAGGTGTGAAGAAGGCCCACGCCCTCCAATTCAAAACTTCCAAAATCACTCGGCACTCCAAGACCACGGAAATCTTAGCTCATGTGGAAAAGACAACCCACAAATACCCACGGAGAAGAGATGGATGTCAGAATCACCCGAGAGGCTTTAAAGTAGTGACTCCAAGAACCTCCCATCAGCAATCACACACACTCCTGAAGCAAGCAGGAGAACACAACATCTCAGCAAAGAAAAAGAAGAAATAAAGATCAACCCAGGAAACTTCTAGACCGGAATACACCAGCTGCACACAACAGAACTTACACAACAGAAGAGTCTATGACCCTGACAAGAGATTAATGGAAATGATTCAATCTGAACAGACAGTGGAAAGGATGTGGAGGTGGGTGAAGTAGCAAACACTCACATCACAGGGACCCGAGACAGAGGAAGATAAACAAAGCAGTGCTGAAAAGGTACTTAAAATAATAGCTGAGAACTTCTGAGTTGTGCAAAAGACAGAAATGCACAGGTCAGCACATTCAACAGAGTCCACACCATTAACAGGAGCTGGGTCCCTTTCCAGGGAACCCCTCTGGTAAAAGTTGTGCAGGATGAGTGGAAATATCACTAAAGTTTAAGTCCAGTGAAAGCACACTTGAACCGCTCATTTCTAATCTCAGCAGCACACAAGAGAAGAGGGCAGAGTCAGGGGTCCAGACACAGTGTGTGGGGCCCAGAGCCCCAGGGATCAGCAGGAGCAGATGCTGGAAAGGAGGCCCTGCCGGTGTTTCAATTCCCTATGTTACTGACAGCTTTACTGATGCTGCGTGGATTGAGGGTTGTGTCAGCAGACAGCCCAGATCAAGGAAGTCAATACCAAGACATGTCACAAACTGCTAAAATCAGAACAAAGGAAAACCTGAAACAGCCAGGGGGGGAACAATGCATTCCTCAGTAAAGAGAAAACATTCCTTGTCAGAAACTCAGACTCCAAAAGGAAATGGCCTAGTTTTGAAGCACTGTGAGAAAAAAATGAGCAAAGCAAAAATTCTATACCCAGCAAAAACAGCCTTGACAAAGAGTAAAACAAAGAATGATTGGATGAAGGAGACTGAGAGAACTCACACAGCCAACAGACGTGATCTAAAGTTCTTTAGACAGAAATGAGGCAGAAGAAAGGGTGGGAATGTGAGCATTGAAAGTGACAGAAATGGCAGGCACGCGGGTGAGCAGACGAGGCTGTCTTGTCTCCTGAGGCCTCTGAAATCTGTAAAGCTATAACGCACTGAAGAAAGGCGCCTTTAGTGTCTGCAGAGGCAAAACCTGAGACCACCTCCTGTGTGGGGGGAGGGTTAAGGGCTAAGCAAGTGTGAGGTTTTCATGTTCCACCAGAGCTCCAAGTAGACTGTGAACACCAAGGGTGGGGATGTAGTCCCCAGAGCTCCAGACACACGGAGACTGTCAACATATAAACGTGGGACACTGGTAACGCTCACATACGCCATGAAGGCAAGAGCAGAAGGATGAAAGAAAAAACACAGGGAACAAACTAACTGCAAGACAAACCCAAAAATATCAGTACTACTTTAAGCACAATGCTCTGAACAGTACAAGTGAAAGACACTGACCGAATGAATAAGGACACGGTATCTATAAGAAATCCTTTCCAATACAAGGATAAAGGCAGGTTTACCACAAAGGATTTGCCACGTAAGCACAGACCAAATGGTAAAGAATCTGCCTGCCAATGCAGAGGACACGGATTCCATCCCTGGTCTGGAAAGATCCCACATGTCGTGGGGCAATCAAGCCCATGTGCCACAACTAGAGAATGGCCCATGAAGCAACAAAGACCCAGCAGTGTTGTAGGTAAGTAAATAAATGTGAAGTGAAAGTCCCTTAGTCGTGTCTGACTCTTTGTGACCCCATGGACTATAGAGTCCGTGGAATTCTCCAGGCCAGAATATTCGAGTGAGTAGACTTTCCCTTTTCCAGGGGATCTTCCCAACCCAGGGATCGAAACTAGGTCTCCCACATTGCAGGTGGATTCTTTGCCAGCTGAGCCACAAGGGAAGCCCAAGCATACTGGAGTAGGTAAGCCTATCCCCTTCTCCAGGGGATCTTCCCGACCCAGGAATCCAACCGGGGTCTCCTATACATTGCAGGCAGATTCTTTCCAACTGACCTATCAGGGAAGCCCAAGTAAATAAATAAACGTTATTAAAAAACATACACACACAGAATGGCTGTACTGACACCAGACAAAGTGGACTTCAGAGCAAAGACACAGCATGGGACAGAGACGAACACACCAACTGGTGAGGGGATCCACTCGCCCAGAACCACGATTCTAATGGTCCACAGTCAGAAGACCAGCTGACCACCACTGGCCTCATGTTCCTTGCTCACTCATGGAGGACTGGCAGAGAGAAAATCTGCAAGGATCCAGAAGAATCAAGAACACAGTCAACCACCAGGATCTGGGTAACACACATTTCACAAGAACACCTACAGAACAGCTGTCCAGAGGGACCACACCCAGGACAGAGCGCCAATCTCAGCCCCCTTTGGAGGCCTGAGAGGTCACACCAGAAAACAGGGGCCAGGAAGCAACAGGGAACTCTCCCAATGCTTAGAAATAAGTCCACAGGTCAGTGAGGAGGTAGTGATAGAAATTAGAAAGTATTTGGAACTGTACACACATGAAAATGAATCGTAAAAACCTGTGGGGTTCAGCTAAAGAAGTATGTAGAGGAAAGTTCCTAACATTAAAGACTTTATTAGAAGAGACAGGCCTGTTGGAAAGGTCTAAGTTTTCAGCTTATATATTCACAAAAGAGCAAAATAAACCCAGAGCAGGCAGAAATAGATTTGCAGCAATATTCAGTAAAACTTATTAATCTTTTTTTTTTGGCTACACCTCATTGTTTGTGGGAACTTCCCAAGTGGCTCAGTGGTCAAGAACCCACCTGCCAAAGCAGGAGACACAGGAGACCTGAGTTCAATCCGTGGGTCAGGAAGATCCTCTGGAGAAGGAAATGGCAACTCACTCCAGCATTCTTGCCTGGAGAAGCCCATGGACAGAGGAGCCTCGTGGGCTGCAGTTCCAGGGGTTGCAAAGAGCAGAACACAGCGGTCACACATGTATTGCAATGCAATTGCTTGTGGGATCTCAGTTCCCCAATCAGGAATCAAACCCAGGTCCCTGGCAGTGGAGGCGCAGAGTTCTAACCACTGGACCTCCAAGGAATTCTCCAACCTTTCAAAAAAATTGGTCACTAAATTGACCTTCAAAATGTATAAATAACAGTACCCTTGCCTGGAAAATCCCATGGACAGAGGAGCCTGGTATGCTACAGTCCATGGGGTCGCAAAGAGTCGGACACGACTGAGCGACTTCACTTCACTTTTATATTTTCTAAACAATTTGTATGATAAATATGTATCATCTTTAAAACAAAATAAAGTTCTTGTTTAGTACCTTGAAAAAAAAAAAAATGTATAAATAAGCCTTCTAGCCAAGATAACCAACAAAAAGGAGAGGAGACAATTACCAATATCAGGAATGAAAGCTTATCACCACTGATCCCTCAGACACTAAAAGGAAAAGAAAAGAACCAGATGACTTAATCCACCATCACCTCCATAATCCAGATGAAACCAACAACTTCTTTGAAGACTACAAATTATTGAAACTCACACAGTAAGAAACAGACAAAGCAAGGAGCCCTGAAAGTATCAAAGAAAGAAACTGAGGATTTCCCTGGTGGTCCAGTGGATAAGAATCCATCTGCCAATGCAGAGAACACAGATTCCATCCCTGGTCTGGGAAGATCCCACATGCTGAGGGGCAACTAAACCCGTGTGCCTAGAGTCCACGCTCAACAAGAGAAGCCATGAAATGAGAAGCCCTTGCACCAAAACTAGAGAGTGGCCCCTGCTCACTGCAACTAGAGAAAGTTTGCAGCAACAAAGACCTGGAGCAACCAAAATTAAATTTTTAAAAAAGAATAAAGCAGTTATGAAAAAAAAAAAAGAAAATGAACTTATAGATAAAAACTTTTCAGAAAAGAACTCCCCAGACCCAGATGATTTCCTTAAATTCTACAATAATATGCCAGAAGAAACACACTGACTAAACATGACCTCTTCCAGGAGATGCGTGAGGAAGGAGCAGGCCAGGCGAAGGAAAGGCCGACACTGCTCACCAGCACAGGGTCAGAGCCTTCAGCAAAATCATCTCAGGCTGAGCTCAGAGCACAGCAGTTGCCCTGGAGAACAGTGGTGAGGCTGGGCAGGCCCGCCAGACCTCAAAGGCTCACCTTCTTCACCAGGAGGCAGACGTGGTGGCCCTGGATGGAGCGGCTGTACATGGAGGCGCAGGAGTCCACTCGCTCCACAACTGCAACAGAGGGTGGTGTGAGGCCAGACCAGCCCCAGGCAGTGGGGGAGCCCCGTGTGCGGGAAGAAAGCCAAGCAGTCTATCAGTTATGTTCAGTCTTACCAGAAAAACGGTGATGAAAACAGATCTTTGCCAGGAGGTTATGGAAGGACATACTAATGCCATCCACCTTGATCGAGCTCATGCTCAGGTCCCCAGACTCCAGTAACTTGGCAAAGGCATCACTGTGGGAAGGACAGAGAGAGGGTGGCAACAAGGGGCCCCGCCCAGGGGCAGGCGCCTCCTCTGAGGGCCTGTGACTCAGGGTCTGCACCGGTCCTGTAAGAAGTCAACACCTGAACAGTGTCCCCAAAGCCCCTAAGTTTCAGCCCTGACCCTCAGGCGGTGGGCATGTGACTGGATTTGGTGACAGGACCCCAATGCAATGTAACAGGGGTCCTGGTGTGAACAGGTCAGGATGCAGACGTGCAAGAAGGACAAGCATGTGTGCCCACAGGGGAGGGCGGCCACCTGCATGCCATGGAGCAGGGCCTCAGGAGGACTCAGCCCTGCCCATATTCTAGGTCTGGAGTCCTGTGTCCAGTCCAGGGAGGGATGCCAAGCTTGTTGTTTGGGCTGCCGGTGATGTGCTGAGCATGAGGCGCCTGAGTTGGTCACCTGACACTCCGCGCACATCCTCTCCTCAGGTCAGAGAACATCGTGGAGATGACTGTTTGGAGTCCCCGATGGTAGGAAAGCGGGGAGCTGGGGGCAGGAGGGAGGGCAGCGCACCTGTAGCATGGCGTGGTGACCAGGTACGAGGTGCAGGTGAAGTGCAGTTTAAAGTCAAGCTTCTCATGGGTGGAGCCTTCGTCGTTCTGTGGGGCAGAGGGGGTGCAGGGTGAGGGGGCGCAGGGCGAGGGGGTGCGGGGCAGGGCCTTCGAGCTCGGGTGCATGACTGACCCTTGGGGCACCCACCCCCGTACCTTGGCGATGAAAGACAGAGTCCCCTTGAGCTTCTGGGCCATGACAATGCTCTGAATGGTGAACACAAACTGGGCCTCATTGGAAATACCTGGTGCGGGCAAGACATGGGCCTGAGGAGTGGTGCAGGATGTCGTCACCTGGGCAGGCGGCAGGGACTTAAGGCTGCCCAGGGTCTGTCCCCAGCACTGCTGTCCCAGGCCGGTGAGCCAGGCTCACTCACCAGGGGGCAGCTGGAAAGGCACAGGGACACCGTCGTGGACTGAGGAGCCCTCGGGCCGGGCCAGCCGGGCATTGAGCGAATCTAGCACATTGAGCTCCATGCTCTTGAGGAAGCTGTCGCTCTGGTTCTCCAGGACCACGGAAACTGTGACCTGGCTGTCCTTCTGTAGGCTGCCCTGCACGTCGTACGTCTGCAGAGCAGAACCCAGAGTCAGTGGTGCAGGGGAGCCACTGGGGATCCCATGCCTGGAGAGTGTGGGCACCCCCCATGTCCAGACAAAGAAGCCCTGAGCCCCAAGAACTCTCGGCCCTACCTGAAAGCCAAGCTTTGCTTACCATCTTGATGTAAGAATTTTCAGCCAAAAGGGTGTAACTGGACATGGGCTATGGACAAAAGAGAAACATGTCAGCTCCAGGCAATGAGAACCTGGGAGTGACGCTGAGGGCTGCAGGGGGGATCCCCTCAGGAAAAGTCAGGAGCGTGAGAACAGCAGACAAGGAGACCCCATGTCCCAGACTAAACAAGTCTTAACTCCAGTGGCTCCCAACACGGGCTGGGTTAGGAGGACCCTCACCGGCAGGGGCTCCTCATCGAGTGTGCCATTCTCCACAGGCTCAGCAGCCTCCTCATCCGTTGGCGGCACCTTCTTCTTGGACTTCCTCTTGTCCTTGAGCCGCTCCTCCTTGTCTTTCTTGTGTTTCTTCTTCTTGTGCTTGGAGGGTTTCTGGAGCGGCAACAGGCTTGAGTCAGCCCTGCGCTCCTCTGACGAGCCATAGCCCAACAGCGCTGTGCAATTAGGACCCAGGGAGCTTGGCAACAGGAGACTGCTGTTAGGAGCCCCAGTAGTGCGGGAGCACCAACCCCAGTCCAGCCCCAGCACACATGCCCCCACCTTCTCCAGGTCCTGCTCCCTGTCCTCATTGGCGTCCTGTTCCTCTCCCTGAGGCTCCTCCTGCTCCTCCTTCAGGACAGTGACTGTGGTGTTCACCTCCAACTCTTCCTATAGAGGGCCACGCCGGGGTTGGAGAGTGGGGGGCGGAGCTTCAAAGGCAGCTGGGGCCCAGGATGGGGAGTCCTGCGCCCCCTGACCTGCCTTGCCCTGGAATGCCCTGCACTGATGAGCCTCCCTCCTGACGAGGATGTGTGGCTCCCCATCAAGTGCTGGTGGCCAGTAGACAGGAGAGGCAGCCTGGCATGAGGCTGGCCCCAGACACAAAGCCGCTACCCAAGGCTGCTGCCTGGCTTTGGGGGCCCGGGCTCTGAGATAAGGGACCACCACGAAACCACTGCCTGCACAAGACCCTGAACATGGGACTGAGCTGGCCCAGACCTGGCTCGTCTGCCCGAGGATCACCCCACATCCCTCTGCCCCCAATGAGGGGGCGTCCCCTAATGCCTCTAAAACATAGCTCTCCAAGGCTGAAAAGTACTGGTGTCCAGCTGAGGAGCACTCGCAGTCAGCACAGGTCACAGCCAGGCTCTTACCGGGGCTGGTGTGGCAGCAGGTGGCGTAGTAGACAGCCAGAAGTCCAAGTCCTCACCCTGAAACCACAGGAACACAGGCCTTTACCTGGAGCAGCTAGAAGGGCCCTGAGAAGGCATGGCTGCCCTGACAGGCACAGGACACTATGTCCCACAGGACCGGAGTGCGCTGGGAGCCAGTGGTGCATTCAGCTCTCTTGCCATGGGTCCAGGCACCTACCGGGACCACATATCCAGGCGGAGTCGTGTTGCTCTGGAGCAAAGTAACATGACCTGTGTGCAGTGGCTCTGCTGAACCCGCCCTTCACGTGCAGGACGTGCACACCATGGGGGAGGGGAGGTTGACAGCCCAGGATATCCCTGCCCCACCCCATCTGACAAGACAAGTGAGCCTGGCCTCTCACCTTCTCCACCTCCTTCTTCTTCTTCTCCCGCTCCTTTTCCTTGTGCTTCTTCTCCTTCTTCTTAGGTTTCTTGCTCTTCTTCTCCACGAGGGGGACATCCTCTTTCTCAGGGGACTTGGAGGTCTCAGCGTTTCTGTGTTTCTGGACGGGCAGCTTCTCGCTATCAGCTAGGGGCCTGGGGGTGGTCACAGGATGAGTGGCCTGGGATAAGGCCTACAGGGAAATAGCCCACTCTGCTGCCGGGACCCTCACCCCAGGCCACGCCGAGCAATCAAGAGAGGACAGAGAAAGGGGCCAGGATGTGGGGAACGCAGGCCATGTCCAGCCCCACGGGTTGGCTGGCCTCGGTCCCAGCACTTACTTATCCAGGTCAATGTCCAGGGCCCTGTAAGGATCATTGGGATCTTTGTCGTCCTCGTCACTGGGCAGGGCATTCTGAGGGATGACAGGAATGCTGTGTCTGGATCAACCCACCCTCCCCCCAACCCCATCAGGCCCCCACCTCCCTTCTCAGAGACAAACCAGCAGGTCCACACCCATGAGAACATCTGATCTGGGGCCTGGCGCTCAGCGTGGGCAGGGGATCAGGACAGTTAATGTAACAAAAGTGCTGGTGGGTGCTCATAGCTCACAGGGCAGAGCTGACTGGGGCCCCGGGGGCGGGGTGGGGTGGGCAGCTGACCTCAGGCATCTCCTCGGTGATGATGTCCACGCGCTGGGCGGGCGCGATGTCCTCGTCGCTCTCCGTGTGCAGCGAGCTGTGACGCCGCGTGCCCCGGCGCTCGCGCTCCCGCTTCTTCTTCTTCCGCTTATCCTTCTCCAGCCGTTGCCGGTGCCGCCTCTCCTCCTCCAGCTTCACGTACTGGTCCGATAGGGGCATCCCTGCTGGGACGCGGGTGCTCAGCCCACAGCCTGAGAGCCACATCCTGCCCCCACCCGGGGGCCCTGCCCTGACCACTGGGGTGTAGACAGGGGACCCAGGGCGGTGTGGGGCTGGACCTGGGGACCCGATGGGAGGGGTGGATGCTGGCTGGACAGAGCCAGAGCGGGGGCAGGTCTGAAGCTGGTCTGCAACACCCTCACCCCACACAGACACTTGCCTGGCACCTTCAAAGGCACCGAGAGGTCGATCTGCACCACGGGGATGTGCTCCACACCCGGCGCGTCCTGATACCGCTGTAGGGAGACAACGAGGCCGGTCACCATGCAGGGCAGAGGGCCTAGCATGACGCTGAAGCCGCAGAGCAGGGCCCATGGAGAGGGGTGGGGCTGTCAGTGCAGGGAGTACAGGACGGGAGCAAGACTTGTCCGCTTTTTCATTTTAATTTTTTTCAAGTTGAAAGTCACACTTTGGAAGCACAGAGATTTGGAAGCAGAGAAGACACAAGGCTTCCTGCCTCTGGTAAGCGGCATCAGCAAGCCTGACACATGTGGAGCCACATCTCCCTGGGGGAGCCCAAGGCGGCTGATGGGCCTGCTGGCTGGAGGGAGGGGGACAGATGGTGGCGGTGGCACCTGCAAAGAGCCCATGTCCCTTGTGCTCACTTGCTTCCTGCTAAGGCAAAGGAGCCTGACCTCGACCATGCAGAACTTGCTCCCCACTTGTTGCTACTGGGGGCCCCTTGTGTTCCTGCCCCTGGACATGATGACAGCCTCACATGGCCCAGGGATGGAGAGCAGATGGGGCCCTGTGGCCCGTTCCTCCAGGACAAGGAGTCCAGCCTCACCTTCTGGGGGGACGGGGAACTCTTGATGTAGAACGGGTTGTTGGCCTGTTCTTGCCTGCGGGCCTCGCGGCGCTGCGGGACAGGGTTCAGTGAGCACATCAGTGGGTGTGCGGCGTGCTCGCCCTGTACCCTCCCAGACCATCTGCACGAGCCAGACCTAGGGGACATGACCCCTCGCCACTTTCACTGTTGGCCTTGGGCGAACAGAGAGAGAAACCAGCATGGGCAGGGGTGGAGAGGGGCAGCCAGTGGGACCACCCGGGAGCTCCATGGCTGGGGCAAGGGGATGGTTCCTGCAGGGGAGGAGGAGAGCAGGGAACGAGGCACATCTCATGCCCAAGTCCGCACGTATCCCCAGCCCCACACCCAGAAGGGCAGCGGTCAGGACCCACGGTGCTCTCTGGGGAGCTCTGGCCCAAGAGAACAAGCCCACCCAAGGTCTGCCCGGAGGGGCATGGGCCACAGGCCAGAGCGACTGCCCTGCCTCACCCGGGCCAGCTCCTGCTCGTCTGCCTCGGGCGCCCGTGGTTTGGTGTGTCGCTGCTCCTCGTCCTGGAACATGGCCTTGGGCTTCTCATCCTCAGACTCACTGTCCGAGAGCGGCTCGTTAATCCAGGCATCCAGGTCCAGGCTGTGGGACACAGGGGTCACATGGTGGCTCTAGTTTGCAGGCCCGGCCCTGAACACTGCTGTCCCCTTGGAGATCAGGACATGAAGGCCAGGCAGCGGCTGTGGGCACAGCAGACAGACCAGGGACGGTGGAGCCTGGCTGCCCCCAAGGTTGACAGGGGAGGACTGCCTACTGACCTTCTCAGGGACAGCACCAGGTCAGGGAAAGCAGGGCCCCAGAAAAGCAGCCAAGCACCCCGCACCCAGTCTGTGTGAGGACGAGTGGGTCTCCTGACCTTAGAGAACATCCTTCTGTCCCCTCCACCACTCCTGGCTGGACAGAAGCCTGGGGGGACCCTCATGCCACCTGGCTCCAGGTCCTCTGATGGCCGCACACTCACCCTTCGGGGATTGGAACCTTCTTCTGTGCCTTGGGAGCCACCGGGTTCAGCTCCCCAGCAAAGAGGGAGCTCACTTCCTCTGCCACTGGCACATCCTTGGCCTGAAGCTTCTGCACGTGCTTGACCAGCTGCAAGATGCAGGATGCCTGCAGGGGCCCCAGAGAAGTCAGGAAGGAGCCCCAGAGGACCAGCCCTGAAGGCCACTCAGCCCCTACAGGGCACCGCCCACACAGCACACATAGACACCTAGCTGCTCCTGAATGGAGCCCGGCTGAGGATGTCTGGAAGGCTCTATGAGGAACCACTTAGCCGTGGGGTCTAGCCAGAAAGACACCGACCAGCTGCCATCTCCTTCAGAAAGAGTCAATGACAGAAACCAGGTTCTGAACAAGATGAAGGGTAAGGGGGCTGAAGGAACGCTACCCCATTAGGCAATCGCTCCAAGAACCAGCAGCCCCGACCTCGGCTCCAGGGACAGGACCACAGCCAACCGGGGCTCATAGCCCTCAGGCAACAGACAAGCTCATGTCCAACACCTCACCACGACCGCAGAGACCACTGGGGCCTGCATCACCACAGGGCTCATGAAACAGGCTGCCAGGCTACCATTGCCCAGATGCCACCCCAAGCTCTCGTGAATCAGCTCTCCTCCACCCTCCCGGTCGGCACCCACCAGGATCTGTGGTCACCTTTGATGAAGCCCGCTCGGGCTGACCACGTACCTTCCACGGTCTCCCATTCTCTCACCGTCTCCCACCCCCATTGCCCTTCACCAGGCTCCTCCTGTGGGACCATCGGGGGCCTCCCCAGCACAGGGGCTCCAAACTGGCCCACCCTGCCCCTGGCCAAGAGTGGGAGAACCACAAAAGGGCCCCTCCTGAACTGCCCTCAGGTGGAGGAGCCGCTGTGCTCACCCGCTCCTGGACCTCCAGGTCCGCACTCTGCACGAACTGTGGCAGCCGCTCCACCAGGAGTTGGGTGACCTCCTGGGCTGCGGACACATCTGCTGCCTGCTCCTTTTGCTGCAAGATGGCTGCATACAGCTTGACCACGTTCTGCACGTACACAGCCTGGATGTGTCCCGGCAGCGTGGTGACCTTGGGCCGCAGCATGGCCTCCAGTGTCTGCTGGGGCTCCTGCAGGTGTCTGGGGGGTGGGAGGGTTGGTGAGTGGCCATCCCAACAGCTCCGTGTCCCAGGCTCCTGCCACCCACTGTGATCCCCCACCTGGCGCTGGGGCTCAGGGAGGGGACCTGGAGGAAGAGACCACGGCCATCCTCCACTCACTCGGAGAACTCCCCGCAAATCCAGGCAGCCGCGTAGAGCACCTCGCAGATGCCGCTGCGCTGAGGGCTGCTGGCCACCAGGTGGGCACTGTCAAGCAGCGCGGACATCTGTGCCACGGCGAACCTGCGGATGGCCTTCACACGGATGGCCACATCCAGCATCTGTGCGGCGATGAGGTGGCCGTGGCGGGTGCCCTCCAGCCGTGTCAGTTCCACAAGGATGCTGATGTACCTGCGGGACAGGGTCTGTGAAGGGCCCCGCGAGCTCCAACTCCACCCCGCCTCCCTCCCTCCAGTCCCGCCAGCCCATAGGCCGTACCACTCAAAGTTGGTGATGTGCTGGTAGTTGGACTGGCTGCAAATGTCGATGATCTTGGTGAGCAGCTCGTCACGGTAGGTCGTGCCCTCGGCCTTGTCGACATGGGTCATCAGCTTCTTGACGATCTCCATCAGGTTCTTCTTAGACACCTGGGGGCAGCGATAGTGAGGGAAGGGCCAGGCCGGCATGGGGGCAGTGTGGGCGGCAGGGCAGGCACGCACCATTCCGTACAGAAGGTCGAGGGCCCGCAGGCGGATGGACTCATCCTTGTCGTCCAGGCACTGCAGCACGAGGTCCTTGTGTGCCTGCACAGACTTGGGGTGCGTCCTCAGGATCTTGGACATGGCCAGGAGCCCCAGGTACTTCACTGCGGAGACAGCGGGCAGCCGTCACACCTGCACGAGGTTCGGGGGCGAGGCCGGGCTGCAGCTACACCCCAACCACCTGGGCACTTTCGGCCACGCCTCCCAGGCACCAGGCCCCCCTCACTGCCAACCTCGAGCACCCCAAACACACGACTCTCTACACCAGGGGCAGCCAACTGGGCCACAGGTCAGGTTCGGCTGCAGCCTGTACCCATGGCAGCATCACTGGCACATGACATGCCTGCCAACACCCGCCAGGCAGCTTCTATGCTACCCTGGCAGAGACCACATGACCTGCAGAGTTGACCCAAGTTACTCCCTGGCCCTTCCCAGGAAGAATTCAGTGACCTCGGCTCAAAACCAACAGATCTGGAGCGCCAGCAGGAGTGCCTGTCTGGTTAACCTCCAGGGAGACTGCAGGCCCATGGGGAGGTCCCCTAAAGCCCGACCTGCTCCTCCCAGGCCTCGGCGTGCCCTTGACCTCTCACCTGTGCTGCCACAGCCTCCCCACCCTTCCCTGCAGTCAGGTCCTGCCTCCCCATGGATGCAGGCACAGGGCTGAGTTCAAAGACACTTTCAATGGGCAAAGGGCTGAGCCACACGCTGGGATGCCAGCCCACTGTGTAGATGTGTAGTGGCGCCCCCAGGCCCTGCAGAGCCTGGAGAGACGAGCAACTCACAGTTCTGATCGGAGTCTTCTATCAATATCCTCAATTTCTGAACGCAGAGCTGCAAAGAGAATAATACTGGTCATATCTATGCCCACATGCAGTTGTGACCTGGGGCCAGGACGGGAGCCCCAATCCTGGGACATACCTGGATGCTGGCGCTGTGGTTGGGCATGCCGGATGACAAGGAGATGAGCACTGAAACAGACCATTGGGTGAGGGCCCCCGTGACTGGCCCAAGGAGCAGACCACAGCCCCCGGGGACCCGAGGTCCCTGGCCACCCTACCTGAGACCTGCGGACTGTGATGTGCGATGGAGCAGGCCATCTCCTATCTGCAGCCTCACTCCCTCTGCCCACAGCCAGGGCCAGGGCCGTCTGCGATCCCACCCCACCTCAGTCCTCCCTGTGGACCTTCCCACACAAAGGGGCCACTCTCCAGCCAGCCTCCCCAGCTCACAAGTCCCATGCTCGCCCCTCCTCTCTGTGACCATCGCTGACCCTCGGGGATACTCATGGCCCATGTGGTGGTCATGAGCATGGGCCCGGGGCCAGCTTCCTGAGCCTCACTGAACTTGCAGCTGCTCATGGATCTCTGAGGAGCAGCCCAAGCTCTGGGCAGAGACAGCCAATGAGACACTGCACCCTTGGGCCACCACCTCCCTCTGCCCACCTACAGGAAACTGGGCTTCAAGGACAAGTGACCCACAGCTAATGGGCTCTAGGAGACTGTGTGAGGAGGGCATGCAGGTACCCTCCAAGGACCCTCCTGGCTGCAGCTCCTATACAAAACCACACAGGAAGCACCCTGAGGCCTGCTCCAGAATGCTCAGGAAGACGGTCTCGCTGGTGGGGGTGCAGCATTTATCACTGGAGCCTGAGACGGCAGAGGTTCTGGCCACAGCAGTGTCCAGTTGCTGACAGGTCCACAGGGCCAGGCCAGGCAGCTTCTCAGGTGAGAGCCTCAACTCCAGGGGTGTCTGCACCTGCTTGGTGAGGCCCTGGGACCAGCCCCCTAGCTGGCGACAGTACCCTGATCCAGAGCAGGTCACCCCAGCACTCACCTGCGATGACAGTGTTGACACACTCGTAGAGAAGGGACATGGCGGACGTGCTGGAGACGGAAACAGAGGAGCGGAGAAGATGGAGGCTGCCTGCCTCCCGTTCACCCCAACAAGACCCCCAGGGAACTGTCTTGAGGAAAACACCGAGCCCAAGGACTCATTTTCTGATTCTGTGAACCCCATGAAAAGAAGCCAAGTTCCCCAAAGGCCCCTCTCTAGCAGCCCAAACCCCACCAGCTGGTTTCACTCTGACAGGAAGGTGGCCTGACCTGGCAGGAGGAACAAAGTGGCCACCCACACGACCCGCCAGGGGTGTCCAGGGGTCACTCAGGCACTAGGTGTGTTCATTTCACTCTGGTATTCTCACAGTGATGCTCTCTAGTTCAAACCACCAAAGGTCAAGAGAATGGGCCACCAGAGTTGGGCCACGAAACAGGTCTCAAGACGGAGGGCCCCACATTAATACTCTGAAAACCATGGCTACTTCATAATGACTGCTGATTTGTTTCAAACAACAACCGGGGGTTCCCTGGTGGTCCAGTGGTTAAGACTTCATGCTCCCAATATAGGGAGCCCAGGTTCGACCCCTGGTTGGGGAACTAGATCCTGCATGCTGGAACATGCAGTTCCATGTGAACAAGAGTTCATATTCTGCAACTAAAGACTTTGAGTGCCACAACTAACACCCCTCACAGTCAAATAAACACACAAATAAAAGCAAAGCCAACAGTGTCCTGAGCCATTGGCCGCCACCCAGGGGATCCCAGGAGCACGATCTCCTGGCACTTGGAAGCTCCATCCCCACGATTCAACCACAGGCACCCCAAGTTTCCTACAACATTCCAGTACTGGGTGGGGACACGGTCACCTCAGGCTATTCAACTCAACCAGTGAGAACCCTTGTACACCAGAGCTGAGCAGGACAGCTTTCCCCACCGACCTAATTGTGGCTGTTTGCAGACTGGGGAAGGGAGCGCCCAGGGACACAGCTCCAGGCTACGGCAGACCTGCAGGCCTGCTCGCCACTCCCCCCATCCCTCCTGGGGGTGCCCTCCCATACCCGCCCCAGGCCTACCTGTGGATCAGGTTGGTGAGAGGCTCGATCAGCTTCTTGCCCAACCTTGGCTCCAAGGGGGTCAGAGCACCAAACTAGGGGATGAAGAGGCTGGCGGTCACCCATAGCAGGGATGGGATGGTGGCCTGGAGCCCTCACCAAGGACACCCAGGGGCCCTCTGGCAGCGGGTGGGGCAAGCCAGGAGAACACCTACCAGTTTGATAATCTTAATGAGGACCCAGTTGTTGGTGGAAGAGGTCATGAGCTTGAAAAAGAGCGGGGCAAGGGAAAGGTAGTTCTTGGGGTTGCGTCTGGCCAGCTCACAGATGACGTTGACTGCTGCTGACTGGACTCCTGAGAAGGGAGGGCCCCCATCAGTAACAGGGTGTCCTCCGAGGCAGGTGGCCCCCCCAAGCACTGTGGCCGATGGGCACGGCTCCCCCCAACCACCTCGAGGGGTATCCCCAGAGGGTCAGTCACTCCAGGTATAGGACACCCACCCCACAAAACAACATCCCCAGGGAGCAAGTGTGGGGTCTGCTGGCCCAGAAGCAACGCCAGCCCAGGAGGAATGAACACCAATAGCGCCCAGGGCTTGGTTTCTAAATCCCACACCAAAGAAACAGAAATGGTGGTCTGGAGAAGGCTGGACTCCAAGCTGGTGGGCAAGTAGAGGAGGTACCCTGGGAGGAGGATCGAGGACAGGGTCCCAAGACCTAGCCCCCCTCCACCAGGCCCTCAGATACACACAGGGCCCTTTCTACCTCACATCAACATACCAGGGTCAGGATCCTCCAGCTTCTCCTTCAGGCGGGGGAAGGCGGGGCGCAGGGACTCAGGGTACTTCAGGAACACCTTGTACATAATCAGCACCGCCTTCTTCCGGATATACGGCTTGGTGTGTGACATCTGTGGGGCAGACGGCATAGGTCTCCCTGCTGACCCCCCTGTGCCCTGCACCCCTCACCTCCTTATCTCACCTTCTACTCCTGGCTCACCTCCCACTACCTTGTCTCACTCCCAGCCCCCACCCCCTGCTCATCCCCCACCTCCCCTCACCTCCCACACCCTCCCGTGCTCATCTCCCACACCTGCCCGCATCTCACCTCTATCACCTGAAGGAAAACCCTCTCTCCAACTTAACTGGCTCCTGGTCTCTGAGCCCTGTCTGCACATTTACCCCACTGCCCCCTCCCCACCAAGCGCAGGACCACACAACAGTGTCTTAGACAGAATCAAATCCTGCTTCCCTGAGCCCACAGCCCCAGCCTGCCCTCTGGAGGCCAAGGTCCGCTTCCACTGTCAGACCTGGCAATGAGCTCCTCTGGTCGCCGAGGCCTGTCCCCAGGGCAGGACGCTGCTCTGCACCCCAACATGGGACCCCAAAGCTCCTGCCCTGCCTTCAGGACGGTGCTCTGGCTACAAGGACCTCTTGTCTATAGGTGGGCACACTCCTCACCTGTTGGGGCCCTGGGAACCTGGCCTGAGAAAGCTACCTTGCCCTCCAGACCCAGCACCAAGACAAATCCCTATCCCCCTCCTGTGGGCGTGTGACCACCTTCACCTGGACGGGTCCTCACACCTCCTTACGTGGACCAGAGGGTCAGTACTGTTGGCTTTGTCACCCAGAGTCTCTACAGAGTCAGCCCTGGCCGCTGGGAAGCCCAGGGACACGGTGTGGACAAAGGGGCGGAAGCATGCATGGACACATCATTTACAACAGGCCCCAGACCTAGAAGCTGACTATACTCATAGCCTTCAAGACTGCAGCACCCACACAGCAAACAGACTACGTCTGCAGAGCCCTCACGGGAGGGATGCACTGTCCTCCCACAGGCTATGACGTGGTCAGATGGGGAGTCTCCCAATCATGGAGAATGAGGTGTTGGTGACCTTCTCAGGGCCATGAGGTCTTTGTTCTTTTGTGGTTTTTCTTAGAGTCAATTCCAGCTTCATTTTTCTTTTTCTTAAATTAATTTTTACTAGAATCGAGAGCTGCGATTTCTAAGAATATATCCACATTTCACAACAAGGTTCCTGCCCACCCCAGAGATCAAAGCTGGCTGAGAATTCTGCTTTTCAGATGGACTGAGCCACTAGACAACAGATTGCACCCAGATGAAAATAAAAAGTGTCTTGGACAGAGACCACCTGACCGTGCTGCCTGCTGAGACCACTGCTACCGCCACTCATGCCTCAGTAAGAATATAGCTGATGGGTCAAACACCCACCATCACCCCCAGCCAGACCTTGCCCTTCCCGACAGGACCATTCCAGAGGAGGTGAGGTGAAAGTCAGGCTCACCAGGTGATGGAAGGGGAGATGGTGACTAGGTGTCCCAGCTCACCCCAGGAACCCAGGCTGTTTCCACCGGCCCAAGTGCCCTCAGCATAACTTTACAACCAGGTTATCCTGGCACATGAGGGAGCAAAGGCCAGGGGAGGGCCCACTCCCAGACTCACCAGGGTCATGATGTCGTTGGCCAGGTCTCTGGCAAGATCTGGGGTAACAAAACAGGATAGGCCAGTCAGCGCAACGCCAGTGTCGTACTGGCTGGGGCTGCTCAGGTCCTGGAAAGGGAATGCAAGGGTCAGAGGCGTGCGCGGACCATGCCTTGCTGGGCCCCAGCTGTGCCCGCCAGCCCTGCCCTGGGTCTGGAGACATGTGGGACAAGGATTCATGAGGAGCAGCCAGTTCCGCTCTGTCGCCAAGAAGAGCTGGGATGGCTCTGGGGGGACAGAGGCGAGGGCTGCCCCTCGCTCCAGGTGTGTAACATGGCAAAGCTGCAGAACCCAGGGCCCTGACCGCCCAAAGGCACACAGCAGGGGCCCCCCACAGGGAGACACTCGCAGATGACTCCTCTAGGCCCCTCCACAAGTGTTGAGAAGCCTCCACTGAAACCCCACGTCTCAGGGAGCAGGAGAACCAGCAAAAGAAGCGTATCTGCCCTGCCTGATGCCCAGCCTGAGATCCTGCCAACCTGCATGGAAGCCCTGTCGTGGCACAGAGAGGGGACCCTCCCCACACTTCACATGTGGTAAAAGGTGCACCCAGAAGTGTCTGAAGAGTTAACCTTCTAGACTGTGGTGATGGTACGAAAACACAGGCTCTTAAAAGTTCACTGCAACCCCGGATGTGGAGACTGGGCCTCACAGCACATCCCTCCACTCAGAGTGACTCGCAGAGCCTGACATGGGCAGCAGCCACCTCACGGTGTGTGGAGGCCTCAGGGCAGCCCCCAGAGCCTGCCTGCCCCACAGTGCCTGCCCGGGAGCCCACTCACCTGTCCCCTGCAGGGCGACCACACCACCTCCTGGGCCCCAGGCCTCCCCCAGCCATCTGAGGGCCCAGGGCCATAGGCTCATGGCAGTTCTGCCCAGGAAGGGTGCCTCTGATGGCCCCCTGACCACTCTTAGCAAGAGCTGATTAAGTCCTCGGGCCAGGGCAGAGCAGAGCACTCACTGCTCTCACCACAGAGCTGAAAACCACTCAGGGCCGGAGAGACACGCCAGCCAATGCCCTGCACCCAGTGGGCAGAAAGTGCCACCCCCCAGCAGGTGCCCCCACTAGAGGGGGCAGGGGTTGAAAGGAGTGACTGCGGGCAGTCCCCCAACGCCAAGAGAACTCAAGAGGAGGGCCACACATACCGCCCACCACTGGTGTTTCCGAGGAGGGCAGAGACCATCCACTGCCCACTAACCCCCACTCTCCCCGTGCTCCCGTGGCGGGGTGAGAGGCCCCTACCTTGCGGATCTGGTTGGTGGTCAGCATGATGACATCGGTCCCTTCGTGAAAGCACTGGGAAGCCGCGAGGTAGCCAATTCGCTGTGAGTGCAACAAACAGAGGTGTCGGGTACAAGGGGAGCGGGCCATGCAGCCCTGGCTAGCCCATCCCCCACCAGGAAGAGGCTACCCCACCCCGTGGGGTGCATGGCCTTTGGAACACAGTGGCTGTCAAGTCGGCCAGCATGGCCTGTCACTGCCCTGCACATCCTCACTGCCTGCTCAGCTGATGGAATGAGTCTCACAGACATGGGATAACCATGGGCTCCCATCTCTGTGGCTGGGGTGGCCTGGAGGCACACCCACACACAAACATGTGACACTCCAACACACGGGCAGGGCACCGGCCCAACCTTGGCAAACCAAGCATCTTGTTTCCTCCCAAGGAGAAACCGGCAGGCAGCATGAATGACGAGGTCCCTGAGGAGAACAGAGCCTCAGCTGCCTGCAGGGTGTGCTCCCAGGGAGAACCACAGGATGCCCCTAAATGGGCTGCGGGTGGTGAAGACTGCTTTCCAGGACATTTACTAAAGTGGGAGACGACATGTTCAGTTATTACAATATCAAGTAATAGGAAAGCAATGTCTCAAAGTGGCACAAGTAGGCTCCGTGAGATGAAGGCGGAGGACGCTCAGAAGCACCAGGACAACTGAACAGCAGTGGCCTCTGGGGGGATGATCAGTGCCTGCCTGGTTTTTTTTTTTTTTTTTTTTGAAAGGTTACCAATTTAATTTGTATCACAAAACACATAACCACCCCTACAAACCTTAATTTCACTGACACTACTTAAAATGGAAAAGAAAACATGGTGTAAATGGTGCTAAGACCTTGCTGGACAGATGCATGATGGGAATGGGTCTCCAGCGTTTGCCACTGTGTTCCCTCCCAGCCCAGCCTCATCACAGGACACATGCCTTCCCTCCCCCAGGACCCCACCCACAGAGTTCAGGACCCACAGTGGCTGTCCCCTCACCTTGAACGTGAACTTGGAGGCGCTCATCACTTCGATGATATTGAAGGCAGCCCAGCTGATATCGTAGCCCAACATCTGCAGCTATGGTGATAAGAGCCGGGGTCTCAGGCTCCTGCCCAGTCCCCCTCCCCCAATTAACTGGGCCCAGAGGATGAGGAGACAGAGGAGGAGACGCGCGGTCTCAGCCCCCCGCCTGACAGAGAAGGTGGCCGGCACTCACATAGGTCAGCTTGCAGACCGCGTTGGCTTTCACCGCGATATTGTCCTGCTTCAGCTCCTGCTTGATTTCATCAATGCACTGAGAGATATATTTTGCCTAAAATGAAAAAACAAAAATTGAGGAGCTGTGAGTGTCTGGTTTCCCTTATAGCTCAGTTGGTAAAGAATCCGCCTGCAATGCAAGAGACCCCAGTTCGATTTCTGGGTCTGGAAGATCCCCTGGAGAAGGGACAGGCTACCCACTCCAGTATTCTTGGGCTTCACTTGTGGCTCAGTTGGTAAAGAATCCGGCTGCAATGTGGGAGACCTGGGTTTGATCCCTGAGTTGGGAAGATCCCCTGGAGAAGGGAAAGGCTACCCACTCCAGTATTCTGGCCTAGAAAATTCCATGGACTGTGTATAGTCTATGGGGTCACAAAGAGTCAGACACAACTGAGCAACTTTCACTTTCAAGTGTCTGGCTGAAACCTAAGACAGACAGAGAACACACAGTGTGCACTTCCATTGATGGGAAATGTCCAGAAGAGGCAAATCCAGAGACAAAGAATGAGCTCCTGGTTGCCAGGGCCGGGGGATGTGTCTGCTAATGAGGATGGAGTGATGGAATGTTCCGGAATTAAACAGAACTCTCTGAATGTACTAAAAACCACTGCATCATACACGAGAGCAAGGAGTCACACCATGTGGGTATGACAACATGGCTGCTATCCTGAGAAATCCTGTCAGTGTGATGAACTGCCTGGGGGAGAACAGAAGCGGTCCCCAGATGAGCTCCCCAGCATCTTCCAGCCCCTGAAGGACTTGTGTCTGTGGCCCATGCGGGTGAGAGGGTCCAAGCAGGCCCCCTGCTCGCTCTGGAGCCAGGCCATCCAGTGTGGGCACATGAGAGCCACTGGGGGGTGGGGGCTGTCCGCCTCCAGCCCTTGTGACCCCCAGGTCCTCCAAGACCAGCCCCACTGGGCAGGCAGCACTGCAAATTCCCCCAGGGCTCCCCATTTGAGTTCGCCCCACCAGCAGCCTCTCCTGCACGCATCATGAGTCTGTGTGCAGCCCCCGCCCTCCTCGGTGGCGCTGCAGTGTATCTACACTCAGCTCCATGGCCACCACGTGTCCATTCTCCCAACAGGGCACAGCTCGGAGCCTTCCCACCTTCCCACTGTTCCAACACACGCTGCCATGGAGCAGGGCTCTATGCGGACACACGTTTTCAATTTTCCTGGGTTTCCTCACTAGTCCAGCACTCATACTAGAACACCAATCCAAAGTCTGGACTGACACATGAGGCCCAGAGCAAGGAATGTGCCCCATGGGACATAAGGCTCCCATCCAGAGAACGCACAGATGTTACAGTGGCAGTCGCAAGAGAACTCAAACCTGCCAACATGGGAGTCCAGTTGTTACCAGGCTGTGGGGGAGTTTGGTGCCCACCCTGCCTTCCCAAGAGTGGGAGTAGCCTGTGATCTGACCAATAGCAGGGTGGCCAGCACAGTAGCCCTGCCCCCAGTGGCCACACCCTGCATCCAGTGTCACCCCAGACCTCTGGGGGCTCCAGCACAGGCTCCTGGGGAAGGCGCCCCCAGCGCGTGCCCTCAGCCAGCGTCTGATATATATTCCATGACCGAGTGAGACAATGGAACACAAGTCACCAGATCCATCCAACGGGCTTCCAATTACTAATCCCCTGGAGCCTCAGTCCCACCCCTGTGCATGGATGACCCCTTTCTGCACCCTGGACCGGCAGTTAATGATTTAAAACGGAAAGAGCAAAGAGACCATCCCAAACGTGGAGAACCCGGCGGAGCACACAGCGCTGCAGATCTGCTTCTGCAGTGAAACTGATGTTGCTCAGTCGTGTCCGACTCTTTGCAACCCCATGGACTGTAGCCTATCACGCTCCCCCATCTATGGGATTTTCCAGGCAAGAGTACTGGAGTGGGTTGCCATTTCCTTCTCCAGGGGATCTTCTGGACCCAGGGATTGAACCTGGGCCCCCAGCATTGTAGGCAACCGCTTTACCGTCTGAGCTACCAGGGGCAGACGCTTTACCGTCTGCAGTGCCCAGGGGCAAACAGGTGCTCACACACATATGCTCACATACTGGCACCTCAACACAGATGCTGGTCAGCTGGTGAAAGGCCAGCACACCATGTTCTCCGCACATGATTTGCCAGGCGGCCCAGGGACACCTCTGCTGCCGGGAGGCCAGGCAGAGTCCGCTCCCGGTAACATCTGCGCAGCCATCCTCAGACCAAGCCTCCTACAGCCCTGTCTGCACATGACTCTCCCGCAGCGCAGAGCATGAGAGACCACTGGGTCCTGCCCCAGCTTTGATCCTGGGCGAACGCAGCTGCTGGGAAGTGAGGGGAGACGGGGAGGGGGGAGGACAGCCTCACATGAACCCTCCCCGTGGACCCCAGGACCCCGTCCCCACCAGAATACCGCACAACAGCCGGCACTGCAGCCCACTGCAGGGCACACAGAGCCAGAGCTCCAGCCCAGACAAGGTCACCGCCCTAAAACACACCCCCTCCTGTAACCAACACTGCAGAGGACACAACAGAATCCAGAGTGTCTGCAACACACCATCCACAATGACTGGGTCACAGGAGGGCTTCCCGAGTGACTTAGTGGTAAAGACTCCGCCTGCCAATGCAGGAGACAGGTTCGATCCCTGGTCTGGGAAGATCCCACACGCCACAAGTCATCTAAGTCTGTGTGCCACAGCTACAGAAGGCCATGCGCCTTAGAGCCCGTGCTCCACAAGGGAAGCCACCGCAATGAGAAGCCCAAGCACCACAACTAGAGAGCAATACCCGCTCTCCACAACTAAAGAAAAGTCCACGCAGCAACAAAGACCCAGCACAGACACAAATAAATTAAAAAACAAAAACAAAAAAAACTGCTTAACTTAAAAAAAAAATTAGAAACAGGAAAATATAACCTATATCCAAGAAGAAAAACAAAAGACGGTCAGCAAAGACCAACCCTGAGATGTCTCTGGGGATGGAATCAACATACAGAGATTTCAACTCAGCAACTGTAACCATGCTTTCAGGGCCAAAAAGAAAACATACTCGTAATGAATAAAGAGAGGACATCTCACAGAGAAAGGAAAGCTACACAGAACCATCAGGTGGAAATCCTGGGAAGGGAAACAGCAGGGACTTAGGAGGGAGCTGAGGCTGAGGAGAGGGGTGGCAGCATGACAGTGGGACCAGAAGGATGCCTTGAACACAGCAGAGTCAGAAAAGGGTACAATAAAGGTGCAGCAAGCGTACACCTGAGACCCAGAGAAGGAAGGACAGAGAAAACAGCTGGAAAACTAACAGCTCAAGTTTACTCAAATTTGGTGAAAGACATAAACTGACAACTTCAAGAAACCCAGCGCCAGTTCTCAGCAATACGAAACAAAGGAAAATCACACCCAGACACATCACAGACAAACTACTGAAAACTGAGACTAAGGAGAGAGTCCTCAGAGCAGCCAGAGGAGGAGCCAGCAGGGAGCCTTGAGGTGGGGGAGGCGGGGCTCAGGGCTCCCCACCCAAGACCACCTCTCAGAGACAGAGGCAGAGTAACCACCCCCCTCCCCCAGACAGCGACCCTGCACCTTAGAGCACCCCTGGGGCAATAGCCGAACCCACAGAAGTGACTGACCCAAGGAAGAAATACCCTTCCTCAACACTAATTTTTAGCCACAACACAGGTACACAGGCTTGGGGTTCCTACAAGGCAGGACAGGGAGGGAAGGATTGTAAAATATTAAAAGGATTTGCTTCACTCAGGAGTGTTTAAATATTTATTTAAAACAAAGTTACATATACGAAGTTAAAGTAAGGAACGTGGGAGAAAACAGTATATTAGTTTTTGTAATCCTATTTACACGCAGCATTGCTAACAATGAAGTATTTCTTCTTTTTACAAAAAGGGGGAAAAAAAAAAAAGGCCAGGGTATACAGAGGATCTAGATCCAGTAAATTATACAAGCAGATGTAGGAGGTATTGTCGGGGAGGGTCCCAGACCATCGCAATACAACGAATATCGCAATAAAGCAAGTCACAGAAACTGGTGGTCTCCTGGTGCACATAAAAGCTACATTCACACTATTCTGTAGTCTGCTGTATTCTGTAGTTGCACAATGCTGTGCAACAGCATTGTGTCTAAAATAAACAAGTATACACCTTAATTAAAAATACTTTATTGTGGGACTTCACTGGTGGTCCAGTGGCTCAGATTCT